>NC_072799.1:5448500-6807500 GCF_028583425.1 Eublepharis macularius
AAATGTGGTGCAGTTACCCGCCCCTTCCTCTGCACGTGTGCCTCTCTTTCTTCCCTCCAATATATTTATGTATTGGGCTGCTATCCTGCTGTTCTTCTTAGAAAGCTCTGAGCGGTTGTTAAAGGGCTTGTTGTGAACTTCCATTCAAGTTCTCAGTGGCTCATACCTGCTGTGCCTTGCGCTTGTAGACCAGGGCTTCTTAACCAATGGTACAGGTGCAGAAGTAGTCTAGGTGGGTTTTTGTAACAGTTATTAAGAATTCACTTTTCCTCAGTCCCCATGTCTACTTCCACATGTGATATGCTGTCTCCTGCCAGTTCTACCTGTGATGGATTATCCATCAACAGCCTTTTGACATGCTAGCAGTAACCTTGGACTCGGCGTTACTCCTAATCTCCTGTTTCGGGGCCTACCAGCAATTGTCTTTGATGTACCACTTCCTGCCAACCCTGCCTGCCAGGGATTACCGGCAGTGCTTCTGCAATTTATCAAGTCCTGATACTTATTGCAAATGATAAATATAATAACTGAATCCAGTAGCAACTTTAAGACTAATCAACTTTATTGTAGCATAAGCTTTCGAGAAACACAGCTCTCTTCGTCAGATGCATCGTCAGCTTTCGAGAACCACAGATCTCTTCGTCAGATGCATCAATGCATCTGATGAAGAGAGCTGTGGTTCTCGAAAGCTGACGATGCATCTGATGAAGAGAGCTGTGGTTCTTGAAAACTGACAATGCGTCTGACAAAGAGAGCTGTGGTTCTTGAAAGCTGATGATGCATTTGATGAAGAGACCTGTGGTTCTCGAAAGTTTACAATGAATTGGACGAAGAGAGCTGTGGTTATCAAATGCTGACAATGCATCTGACGAAGAGAGTTGTGGTTCCGCTGATGATGCATGTGACAAAGAGAGCTGTAGTTCTCGAAAGCTGACGAGGCACCTGACGAAGAGAGCTGTGGTTCTTGAAAGCTGACGATGCATCTGACAAAGAGAGCTGTGGTTCTCGAAAGCTGACGAGGCATCTGACGAAGAGAGCTGTGGTTCTTGGAAGCTTATGCCACAATAAAGTTGGTTAGTCTTAAAGGTGCTACTGGACTCTTTACTGTTTTGCTATTACAGACTAACACAGCTAACTCCTCTGGATCTATACTAACTGAATGTGTGTAAACATATAAATGTCCTCTTGGAAAAAATGGGCTTCTTGTTGCTGTCATGGCGAGTCTAGGTTCTTTGACTGAGTGATTTGCTGGATGTTAGATAACGAAAGATCGGGGACTGCTGGACTAGACCATTCCTTGGATTTTAAGGTTGGGAGGAGGAATTCCCGGAAGTTGGGAAAAACCTTCACATTAGCATTGCCTCCTAGGGCTATTGGTATCTCTTGAATATTGCAAGTTTGGGTTTTTTTAGCCTGGGTTTTCCCACAATGGTGGGACGCTTCTGAGTATGATAATATAGTGAGCGATTTTATTTATCTGTTTGTTACCCCATCTTTCTCCTGCAAAGTAGAACCCGAGGCCTCTCACAATAAAAAATTGCTTTTGCACAAATCCTCTTTTACAGTAAACAGCACCCTAAATCTCACTTAACATGAGTGAGTCACACAGTCCATTCCCCCGGAGACGCAATTTATCCTGAGAGAGGTGGGATCCTTTTTCTGAGCATGGCAAACCTCTTACCATACTCTGCCGAAATCCGCAAACAGTTAACTTGAAAAGGCACCTTGTGGTGGCATTTCCAAGTGCAAATGTAGGAATTGCACATCCACTTGTTGTCGGGTCAGACATCAGGCTGTGTAGCTGCCAAACAGTGCAAACGTTTTTTCCTGTCTCGGAATCCGTATCCTGCAATTTGACAGTTGCAAGCGTGGCAGGAGGGGGTAGCAATCCACAGTGCTGCCGTTGCGGTTGAATTCTAATAAGTGAGCAATAGGTTTGCTAGATCTTGTCCCATGGGTGTGCCAGGAAATGCCTGTCCAGCGTTTGAGGAGGGGGGCCACCAGAGAAGCGGCCTAGCTTGCTCGTAGAGCAGATGCTTGCGTGGTTCCCTGTTAGACATCTGCCTTCTTAAGATTTTAGGTTGGTAGAGCAGGAAAGAATTAGTCACTGCCAGTATGACAGCAATGAATACTGCGACTGAGAATTCCCGCTCTGCATTCAGAAGAGCACACACGTGGTGCAGGATTGGAGCAGGTATATTGCTACTGTCTCCCAGTGGTACCTTATTCATTAATGCTGAGGAGTTAGCCATGTTAGTCTGTAATAGCAAAATCGAAAAGAATCCAGTAGCACCTTTAAGACTAACCAACTTTATTGTAGCATAAGCTTTTGAGAACCACAGCTCTCTTCATCCGATGCATCTGACGAAGAGAACTGTGATTCTCGAAAGCTTATGCTACAGTAAAGTTGGTTAGTCTTAAAGGTGCTACTGGACTCTTTTCGATTATTCATTAATGGACCCCCAGAATTTATGACCTGCACTCTACTAATCGGGGAGAGGTTGAGCCCGATCTGTCATTGCCTTCATTGAATTTGGAGTTCTTGTTGTTAAGTTGCAGCTGACCTGCGGCTATCCCATAGGGTTTCCAAGGCAAGCGATTTTCCGAGGTGTTTTGCCATAGCGACCCTGGCCATTCATGGTGGTCTCCCATCCAGGTTCTAACCAGGGCTGGCCCTGCTTACCTTCTGAGATCTAATGAGATCAGGCTAGCCTGGGCTATACAGGTCTAGATGCCCTATAATAATGACCCCCCAACGCGGCACCTGTGGATGCGATGGTGCTCGCCCTTGTGTTTCCTGATGTTCACTTCTTACCCGAAACAAAGAGCCGATCCTGGTTTTCTTCCACATTATTAGAGTAGGAAGTTCTTCAGCAGAGCCCAGGAGGTATCATCTTTGCGTTAGAATGGAAGACATGTTCTTCAGAAATGGTTGTCTCCGTCACTGGAGGATGCTTGAACATTTCCAGTGTTTTGTGATTGATGCCAGCTCTTGTAGTAGCCTTGTTTGTTTGTTTGTTTGTTTGTTTATATTCCGCCTTTCTCACTGAGACTCAAGTAGGGTTGCCAGCCTCCAGTTAGTGGCTGGAGATCTCCAGGAATTACAACTAGTTTCCAGGCCACAGAGATCGGTTCACCTGGAGAAAATGGCTACTTTGGGGGGTGGACTCTATGGAATTATGCCATGCCAAGGTCCTTTCCCTCCCCAAACCCCACTTTCTCCAGGTTTCTCTCCCCAGATCTCCAGGAATTTCCCAACTTGGAGCTGGTAACCCTAGACTGAAGGCGGATTACATAGTGTGAGATTAGTACAATCAGTGGCAAGGACAAGGGCAGGCATTTCCACACAGTGTCAAGAACATTTCCATAAACAATGTCACGGGGTAAAAGAATATAAGTTTACAAAGATATAGTATTAGCCAGGATCCAGTATGGGGTTGAGGAATTGCTGAAACAACATAATTCTAGGGCTGACCTTAAACAACATAAAGCACAGGTAGGATATAGGAGTACATATTTAAAGCAATATGTAAGGCAACATAAAGTTGTGATGGTGCCCACTTTGTGTTGTTAGGAGTTACTCACTTCCTCAACATTGTTGGGAATTCTTGGCTTATAGAGTATCCTCCGACTGTAGGACTTTGACTCGTCCCACCTTCTCAGCAGTTCCGGTGGTGACAATATATTGAATCTTTCTGTTACAGGAGGATATCAAAAAGGAGTCAATGAGCCAAACCATGATAGATCTAAGGAAAGCTAAATGTCTTTGTGTTGTAAAACCAGTGCTTTGTTTCTAAAAAAGGAAGTATTTGTACTCATGAGAATTCCCTGTCTTGGGGGCCCAAGCCCGCTGGCCAAAAGAGGTGCTGGTAATTGTGTACCACCAGAAAAAAGCCACGTGTAGAACAAAATCTCAGATTGCCCTGAAAGTGACTTGGATTGCGTGTTTATTCATGTGGTGGAGGACAAAAAAGTATCAGCCTAGCCAAATTGCTTTGTTGATGGGACCTTATTAATTGGTTTTTGATTTTTGCATTATTTATCTTGGGGAAGATAATTAATGTAAGCGATTTAGTAAAGTGCCTTTGAACCTGAACTTCCAGTTTCAGAATTTCTGAGTTTTTAGTACAAGCCATGAGAATTCAGGCAACTTACAAGAAATCAGGTTTTTTTTTGTAGCCTACATATTAACCCTCTCTGGCCTGAATTCGTCCTTTCTTCCTCATATTCTCAGTTATGTTTAATAAATACTACTTGATCTATAGGTCAGAGGAGTAGAGTAAGAAAGAAAGAAGGAAGGAAAGAAAGAGTTCCAGTTTGAGAGAAGAGGGAGAACCCCAGAAAGCAAAACACACAAATAAATATCCGGGGAGAGCAAACGACCTTTTATGCCTGCCCTCCTTAACAGCTGGCACGCAGGGGAAAATATTTGCCCACCTCCTCCTCAGGGTACCAAACTGTTGTCATTAGAAGAGCTACAAAAACCATTGGAAGGTTAGCTTGTGTGCATGAAATATAGTTTTAATAAACGTTGAATCTGCCTCTTAAATGTGCAAGGCAGTAGGGTAGAATGCGACACAAAGTTAAGTTAGAATGCCTCTTCCACCAGGAGAAAAGAGAAAGAGTCCAGTAGCACCTATAAGACTAACAAAATTGATGGTAGGGCATGAGCTTTTGTGAGTCACAGCTCGCTTCTTCAGTCTGAAAGTGAGGAGGGAAAGAAGTGAGCTGTGACTCCCGAAAGCTCATAGCCTACCACGAATTTTGTTAGTCTTATAGGTGCTACTGGACTCTTGCTCTTTTCTACTGCTACAGACAGGCTAACATGGTCTTGATCTGTCTCCCACCACGGTTTAAAATATAGCTCTGTGAACGTTAGACATCTGAAACATTTGGTCTGGTTTGATTTTTTTTAAAAAATGGTTGTATACTCTGCTTTTGATGACTTTTTTTTTGCCGTCAACACCAGCCTTTTCCGAACTTTGTTGTCTTTGGGACTTTGTCCTGCTATCCTGCCACCTGCAGTTTCTCTCCTTTTCTCCCAATCTTGCTTGACTAAGAGATAGGACAGTGTAGATAAAGGACTCTCTCCCCTTCCCTCCAGGTTGAATAATCATTAAGAGATCCTCCCTTCTCCCTGCATATGGGAATGCCTCTGGGCAGCAGCAATCAAAGAGTTCCTTGAGCATACACAGAATGCCTTTCCGCCTCTCTTTGACTACCTCCAATCAGCTCCCTGAATTGTTGGCAGATAAGGGAAAGAATTTGGAGTAGAGGCGGATGATTCTCAGGCAGGCATGAGTCCTGGCGCTTCACTTCTAGGCAAACGGAGATGCTGCTGACCTCCAAAAGCAAACAGCGAGTGGTTTAGCAACCCTCCGCTTGCACGGCAAAGCTTTCACTCTGGCGTGGTCAGCCCTTCCCCAGCCCCTGGAGCTTTTCCGGGGTTCAGAGATGCTCCAAGGTGTGGAGGTTGTTGCTTGTCGTCCCCCTCCTGTGCCGTTTGATAGGAGATGCTCTCTGTTGTAGTTGTGTGAGCAAGCAGAATGCGCTCGGTTCCTCGCTCAGTGGCTCTGTGTTTGCCATCAGCTGTGGCTCCCCGGAGGCCAGAGAGCTTGGGTGCCGGTCTTCCCTTTGACTGTATTTCCCTCCTGTAAGTTTGAGCTCTCCCCTTGCAGCCCTTTGCCTGGCCACGGAAGGCGGCGCCCGGACTTCCTCGCAAAGAGCATCCAGCCACATGCACCAGGCTGGCTGGAATGTGCAGGGTCACTTTAATTGTTCAGGTTTTCCTCTCCTTCCTCTGCACCAACGAAAGATGTAGCATTGTCGGGAGGGGATATGGGCAGAGAGGAGGGTGAGATTCCCGGGCTGAGTAATCAGCAGTGCCGTGGAATGTAAACTGGCTGGGAATTAATGAGTTCAGCCGAAGCCCAGCACCTTCTGGCTTCCTGGTTTCGGAGGACCTCTGGACACAGCACTCTCTCTCTCTCTCTCTTGCGCTCTCTCTCTCTGAATCTGGAATTGGGGGCTGTGCTCCTGCAAGCTGACAGGCCATGCTTTCTCCCCACCCATTTGCTGCTTGCCAATTGGGAGTGAGGGGGGAAAGATGTTCTGGCTTGATTGATATTAATATTGAAGCCGCTGCTGGGACCACGAGCCACTGCCTGGCTTGGCTACCTGCGGAGGAGGTTCTGGCATTGATTGCCCTAACCTTTAGCGAAAGCAGAAGCCGGCAAAGGGAAAAACATCCTCGGCTAGGTTTCTCGGCATCTCCCTCTTAAAGTTGCAGCACAGGTAAGTTGTAGCCTGTGTGTGTGTATATATATATATATTTTAAAAAAGGAAAAGCCACAAAATCCTCCATTGGATTTGGACACAGCGGTTGCTGGGCGACGGGTTTGGATGGGAGAGGTAGGGAATTTTTAATCCGGCAGCGCTTTTAAATATTTAATTGCAGAAAGTAAGGTGATACTTTTTGTCTTTTGAAGGGGCCCCTTTTTGCTTTTCAGGGCTCTCTGGGGTTTGTCCTGTATTTGTGCTCAGTGTTTTGGGGATGCAGATTTTTTTTTTCTTTTTTGGTGCAAAAAATATTTAGGTTATTAAACAGAGTTAAGAGTGCCTGGTTTGAATCTAGTATTGCATGCCAGCAAGGAAGGGATAGACTGCAATAATGGGACAGACAGCTGTGTGTGTTTTCATGTGTTTTTTTAGAATGTATCAGCACTCGTCTTTGGGCAGTCTGTCACAGCATGCAGAATCTGCTCATATTCCTCTGTAATCATCTATTACAGCATTCATTGACTGACAGCTGCCTATAAAGTTTTTCTCTGGGGGCATATTTTTGCACCCCAGTAGCCATCTACAAATGTGTCAGCTGTTGAATTAGGCTGTGTGATGGATATGCAAGACAGAAAATATTGCTTAAAATAATTGCTTTTTGTGTACCTAGAAAGGCAGAGCGTTCCGTCAACAGGTCATTTCGTCAACATCCTTTCTTGATGTTCTTCTCTGCGCTCCTCAGTATAACTTGAGCTCCTTTTTGAGTTCTCTAACAGGGGAGTTCAGGTGCAGGTGGCAGTGTTGTCCATGTGTTTGTGCACATTTCTTGGCTGTTTGCCATCTCTGCTGCTGCTGCTTCCCGTTTCTCTTGTAATGGTCAAGCTCTTCTTGCAGCTTGCACTATAAGATTGGCTCTAGTTTAATAATAAATACCCCCCTCTTTTAAGAAGCATAGAGAAAATGTTCAACTTGTGCAGTTGGCTGCGCTGACTTGCTCAGCAACGTGGCCGAATGTTGATCTTTCCCGAGTTCCCATCATAAAAACTTGTTGTTTCGAGCGTTCACAGTTTGGTCATCTTTAAATTCTGGCTGAGCGAATAACTGGCAGCAAGTCAGCATTACAAAGAAGTTGCCGTGTTTGTCATAGCAAAACGTTTTGTTGGGCCATACCCCCAATAAACTCTTACCAGCCTTCCTCCCAGGTTGGGTAGCATTTGTATGTCTGTATGTTTTTTTTGTATTGTTAAATATTTTAAATATACATTTAAAATGTATTTTTAATGTTTTAATGCTTTGATTCTGCATTGTTGGGGGCCCTATTTGGGCGGAAAGGTGGCAAAGAAATCTTTTAAAGAAATAAAATCTAGTAGTTCCTAAAAGACTAACAACGTTTATTCTAATAACAGCTTTTGTGGGTCACAGCCCACTTTGTCAGGTAGATACGTTAGGACCCACAGACCTCCAGATTCTGGAGTAGAAAAGAGCAGGGTCCAGTAGCATCTATAAGTCTAATAAAATTTGTGGTAGGGTATGAGCTTTTGTGAGTCACAGCTCACTTGTTAAGATACAGCTAGAATGTTAGTCTTCTAGGTGCTACTGGACTCTTGCTCTTTTCTACTGCCACAGACGGACCAACACAGCCACCTTACGGTTCTCCCCTCCCCAAAAGAAAATCACCTTTTCTACCGCTCGATCAGATGGCTTTGCAAAATGGTTAATTTTTTTCCCCCATTCTAAACTTCACATGACATTTTAAAAAAATACTCCGTGAAGACTTGACGGTTGTTTTTCTGCCCTAAAGAAGGCGGCTGATTAAGCAGAGATTTTGACAAGGGAATCCGTGCCTGGCAGTGCGGCTAGCACCGTGCCATCTGGAGCATTTGGCGTCCGCGTGAAGTTTTGAAACTGTTGTGGTATGTTTGTCGTGATACCGGTAGGTAAGAGCTGAATCAATAAATGGGTTGCACTGTGAACAGCCCCCCATCAACATACTGCATTAGGGTGGACCAGATTAAAGCATGCCTTTGGTGCTATTCCTCACCCCATGAGAAGTAAAATACAAGGATATTCGAAAGGCCCCCTATGGTTGATGTGTCCACTGATGGCTGATTCACAGTGAATAATACAACTTACCGGTATGAATGAATGAATGAATTTATTTGTGGTCAGAGACCATAACAATGACAATACATCCTTATCAGTCAATAAAATAATTAAATCCAGCGTAAAAATGTAAAGGACATAAAAAAATACATTTAGCATTTAAAATCTTATCTTAAAATGTATATAGTTCTCTGGGAACCGCAGGAATTTTAATATTTAAAACACTGACATTAAAATAGTTAAAATCGTAAAAAGAGCAGGAGACACTGTGTGGCTATTCTTTTTATTATGGAATTTAACCAAATAGAGACAGAATTTGGCTAATTGCCTGGAGATAGTTGGATTTTCATCAATTAGGAGTTTCTCCAGGCAGGCGTAATTTGCCTCTGCAATTGGGGTGTCTAAGGGCCAAGCTACACATGACGAATGACACTTGAACGGCAAGTGGATTGAGTGGAGGGCAAGTGAACAGGGAGAAATACACTTGCCGTTCAAGTGTCATTCGTCATGTGTAGCTTGGCCCTCAGAGTGAGGAAATAAACTTGTCCCTATAGACTTGATGGAAAGGATAATGAAAGAACATATGGATAAGTGATTCCACTTCGCCAATGGAGCAACGGCAGCGTCTGTCCTCATATGGGATCTTTCTATATTTCTTCACAACTTCACAACTTACCGGTAGACATTCCCTGCACAAACTTGACTGGAAATAGCAGGAGGTCCTTGTGGGCTCTTGTACACTCCAGCGATTCTTGCGCAGGAGAAATTTCCAGCGAGTTACACCTACGAAAGTATAACTTGCCTAGCGCTAAAGTTTGCAGAATGCCTCCTGTCCGAAATCAGCATCCGCCTAATTCTGCTGAGCTGACATTTATTTGTGCTTTGTTTATTTTAAACCATTTTTTGCTAAAAAAAACCCCCTCATTACTCCTCTTTTCCTGGGTGAGATGCTATGGCTAAGCGAAGATGGCCTGGGCAGGGTGCGTCCACCACAGGGCTTGCTTTTTAATCAATGCTGTGCACAGGATTAACTTAATTTATATGATTTTACAATTATTATTTTTAAAAAACAACTTTTTTGGCTGAGATTATGGATGTGAAAAGAAAGTGCTTGCAAAAGGAATTTTCTCTGAAGTCCTTTAAATAAAAGATTTTTAAATGAAAGATTGGGAGATCCATCTAAAAGAACCCCTGTGACTCACTTGTCTCAATCTAATCTACGATCTGTTGTGAGAATTCAAACAGGTGGTTGCCGTAAAGATAAGAACCCGTCAATCAAGATTCCGACTATTTGACTGTTCTGTCTTTAACACTAGCCAGGTAGATGCCTTTTCCTATGGCGTATTTCTGGAGTTTGAAATTCAGAGATATACAGCTTTGAATCTTCGGAAGCTGCATTTAGCTTAGGGCTAATAGCTGCTGAAATCTTCCATGAATTTGACCAATCTGTTTTTTTCAAGATGTCTGTTGTGTTGACACGTGCCAATATTCCAAGCCCTGCCCGTCAGCTGGACCCTGAAGCATCATGGTTCTTGGACTCTTTCCCCGTTTGGCTTTTCACAAACACTCCTGTTGTTATGCACGGAGCTCTTTACAGTTGGCTCCAAACAAGCATCAGTTGCAAAAAGGGCAGGAAGCGTGGCAGGGATGGGGGGGGGGGGGACTTCAGTTCCTCTCTTGGGGGAAAAATTGCTTTTGAATGACACCTGTAGGAGAAAGCTGGCCAACAGAATGGAGTGGAAAGTCCGATATAAGCTGGCTGCATCTTGATGGTTTGGGTAGCCGGGGAGATCTCTGGGTTAATGGAGCCGAGAGATTTCCCTTTCAGACTCTGGGAACAGCAGGATTTGAGTCCAGTGGTACCTTAGAGACCAACAAGATTTTTCAAGGTACAAGCTTTCGAGAGTTCACGCTCCCTTCTGTCCTCTGGGAGGCAGCCTTGCTCATTCATCCCATTGGTGGGCCTGTCTGAGGTCTCGGCAGACCCCAGATCAAGGTAACCGTTGTTTTGTTTGTACGTGTTTTGGGTGGGGGGGGGAGGGTGGCTGCCATTAACAGCTTTGGAGCCGAGCAGCTCCTATTAGCAGGGTTTAATGGCATATGCAAGGAAATCAAAAGCAGCGAGGGAACGGCGTTGATTCCAGACACGACTGATTACTCTACCCGTGTGTGGGCAGATGTTTGCCTGAAAATGCGCAACCGTCAGAGCACGGCTTGGCACTGATTCCTTCTCTCCCGCCTCCCCCCTCTCTTCCAGGGAGGAAGAGTTTCATCGTACTCTGGCCATGATTGCCAGTATTTTCACTGCCTTTTAATCCATTTGACCCTCTTTCTTTTATTCGATCTCCTGCCCCTCTGGCAGGGCAGAAACAAGTTTTACAACTGGGGAACTGAGGCAGAGCTTGGTGCATTTCCTGCGGCATCTGGCAGAGCAGCAGCAGAGATGGGGCTTAAACCTGCTGATCTGCAACCTGCACAAAGCAGCTTGAAGGTGTGCCTAGCTGCTTTGGGCATGTGAGTGGTGGAGAGTGCCCTCAAGTCATAGCTGGCTTATGGGGTTTTCATGGCAAGAGACTAGCGGAGGTGGGTTGCCATTGCCTGCCTCTGCAACCCTGGCCTTCATTGGAGGTCTCCCATCCAATTACTAACCCAACCCGATCCTGCTTAGCTTCTGAGATCTGACTAGCTCAGGCTCACCTGGACTAGCCAACATCAGGATTTGATCAAGCCTAAGAAATGGTAGAAAAGGGAATGATTCCCCCAATAAAATAGGGCTGTGAAGTTACCTGGGAATTGGGAAGTGACCTCTTTCCGTGTCCGGTGGTTTGGCTTCTCCTGTGATAACGTTGAAAGGTCGTGCGCAAAATGTCTTTCCTGTCCTGCTAAGTCGCCACACCTTGCATCTGTCGGACACGGAGTTGTACCCCTCTTCTCCAGCTGCGCTCCATGTGCTGTGTTAACGGGCATTCACCAAAAGGAGATCAGAGATGAGCATGGGACTTCAGTGGAGAAAAGGAGTTTGGAAGCTAGAGGCTGCTGGCAAATCTTGGGCCAGTTGCGCGCAACTTCATGCAGGGTCACTGTTAGGATGAAACGGGCAAGGGTGACGGGATTATCAGGAAGGGAACTGAAAACAAATCAGCTGGTATCATAATGCCCCTGTATAAATCAATGGTATGGCTCCATTTGGAATACCGTGTACAATTCTGGTCACCACACCTCCAAAAAGAGATTATAGCTCTGGAAAAGTGCAGAAAAGGACAACTAGAATGATTAAAGGGGTGGAACACTTCCCCTATGAAGAATGGTTAAAGCGCTTGGGGCTCTTTAGCTTGGAGGAACGACGACTGAAGGGTGACATGATAGAGGTTTACAAGATTATGCATGGGATAGAGAAGGTAGAGAGAAGTATTTTTCTCCCTTTCTCACAATACAAGAACTCGTGGGCACTCAATGAAATTGCTGAGTTGTTGGGTCAGAACGCATG
Source organism: Eublepharis macularius (assembly GCF_028583425.1). Classification (NCBI taxonomy): domain Eukaryota; kingdom Metazoa; phylum Chordata; class Lepidosauria; order Squamata; family Eublepharidae; genus Eublepharis; species Eublepharis macularius. The sequence continues at coordinate 5,460,370 of NC_072799.1, forward strand.
AAAGGAAGTACTTCTACATCCAAAGGGTGATTAGCACGTGGAATTCACTGCCTCAGGAGGCGGTGGCAGCTTCAAGCATAGACAGCTTCAAGAGGGGATTGGATGAACATATGGAGCAGAGGTCCATCAGTGGCTATTAGCCACAAGGTATAGATGAAACTCTCTGCCTAGGGCAGCGATGCTCTGTATTCTTGGTGTTTGGGGGGGCAATCAGTGGGAGGGCTTCTAGTTTCCCTTCCCCACTGGCAGACCTGAGGACACCGGGTTTTTTGGCCACTGTGTGACACAGAGTGTTGGACTGGATGGGCCATTGGTATGATCCAACATGGCTTCTCTTATGTTCTTATGTACTGTGCCCTGATCTCCTTAGAAGGAAGGGCAAGGTAAAAATGTACTAAACACTGCTAGGGGTTGATGCATATACTACCAAAAGTATTTCAGGTTGGTAGCCATGTTGGTCTGTAGTAGAATAGTAAGATTCGAATCCAGGAGCACCTTAAAGACTAACTACATTTCTCTAGTTAGACTAAAGACTCTCGAAAGCTCATACCCTGGAAATCTAGTTGGTCTTTAAGGTGCTACGGGACCTGAATGTTGCTGCTCCACTATAGACCAATACGGCTACCCACCTGAAACCATATACAAAGGGTAGTGGGAGTTACTTTATGAAGCTTTGTGTTCTGTTGAGTGTTGACTTGAATGGCTGGTTTGCTGTTGAGTATCCTGTGGTCGACCATGGACTATAGAGTTTGAGGATACTCTAGACTGGGGTGGGCAGATTTTTCAGCTGAAGTTCCACAGCTGGGTTTCTGCCCACTTTTGAGGGCGCCAGGTTTCTCGCATGTCCAGCACATGCAACTGCTGGTGAGACAGCATGCAACATAGAACCATCAGAACCAAGGAAGGCTCAAATGTGCCCCACTCTGCTGTTCTTAATGGCACTGAAGCTTCAGGCTCTATCCATTTTTCAGGCGCCGTGGTCTGCTAGTTGGTGCTGGAGTCTGTCGGCTGATGTCAGTCCCTGGCAGTTAGATCCCCAAGTTCTCCACATTTAACACACAGGTGTTCCCGTTGAAGTAACTTTAATAGAGATCCATTCAGTACAAGGCGCATAGACAGTGGAATTGGCAGAAGTGATGTGCGGCTAGCAGTGTTAGATATAGGGGATATTCCGGCCTTTGGGAAAGAGCACCGTTAACGGGGTGGGTGGGTTGGAGTGGGACATTGTTTTAGAGTAGACAGTGAGAAAGATGAACTTATCTTTGGTTCTCAAGAAGGAGACATTTCGAGCCAGTTTCAGCTGGCAGTCAAGGACACGGGCTCAGCAGAGCGAGAAAGTAAACATTAGTGAGATAACCTACTGGCATTGCAGCAATAAAGAACTTCCCATACTCTCAGAGACCCATATACATTCATGGCAGATGTGCAGGAGGCATGTATGACAGCTGATAGGCCCAACAAAACTGTGAAGTGGCTTGAGAGCTAGAATTTAACCCACCTTTGCTTTAGAGACCTGTGCTGGTACATTAGAGCAATGGTACATATTCACCATTGCTGTCAACCAAAAGAGCCACAAAAGAGCCTTCCCTCCCTGGCATGAAGCCTGCATCTCAGGGAGGCTCACAGCTTACCTGTACCTCCAGCAACAGCAGGTATTTCAAGGTGGAAACTACTTGCTATCTACTACTTTTTTGAACAATAGGACAAGTGTCATATTGGGGAACAGTGGGCTCAGAAGAGCCGCGCATGAGACACTGAGTGAGTGTCACTGTACTAGAGGCATATCTTAATTCTTGCGCCATTTTGTTGATGAACATCACAATCTGAAGCTTTACGTAAAGCAACAGTTGTGCTACGGAGTGTTCTCGCCAGGGCTTTTTTTCTGGGAAAAGAGGTGGTGGAACTCAGTGGGTTGCCAGTACAGGGGGCAACTCTTGGCGGGAGGTGATACCCCTGGTACCACATGGGCACGTGCAAAGTGCGCGCATGCTCCCAGGACCAGTGACGTCATTTTGGGTCAGCTGGAACAAGGGGGAGTTTTTAAATCGCCCTTGGAGAAAATGGTTACATGGCTGGTGGTCCCGCTCCCTGATCTCTAGACAGAGGGGAGTTTAGATTGCCGCTCAGCGGCGCGGAGGGCAATCTCAACTCCCCTCTGTCTGGAGATCAGGGGGCGGGACCACCAGCCATGTGACCATTTTCAAGAGGTTCCAGAACTCCATTCCACCACGTTCCAGCTGAAAAAAAAAAGCCCTGGTTTTCTCCTTCTTTACTTCTTTACTACTACATCACTCTAGTGCACTTTTGAGGATGCAGCTTTTTAACCCCTTCCTTAGTGCTCAACTTTCAGGTGATTTATCTAGGACTCTAAGATCCTCTGGAAAAATCAATAATGCTAGGAAAAGTGGAAGGCCTGGCTTGACTCAATCAAAGAAGCCACGTCCTCCAGTTGGCAGGATATGACCAAGTCTCTTAATAACAGGATGTTTTGGAGGTCTTTCATTCATAGGGTCGCCATAGGTTGGAGGCGCCTTGACAGCACATCACACGCACATCTAGGGCTGATGCCTGCAGCCGTTTTCTGATCACGTGGCCCCATTACTGTAACTCTGAAATGTCGTTTTGTGTAGCGGCCTTTCATCTTCTGCTGCAAAGCACATCTCTCTTTTTACCCTTCTGCTAGGCAACTGAAGGCGCCCCCCCCTCCAGTTTCAACTACATGCGCATGAACATGTTGAATCAGACATTTGGGCTATCAAGGTCGGTGTTATCTATGCAGATCGACAGCAGTCTCAGACGGAGGTCTTTGAACCTGGGATCGTCTACATGCCAAACGGAGGCTCTTCCACTGAGCCACGGCCTGCCCACTAGCTGCGGAAATAAGTCCCCCATATTCTTTTTAAAGCAGCAGTAACTGTTCCCCCTACTTCTATAATTCAGAACCGCTCCTAATTGTCATAGATCCAGAGGAGTTAGCTGTGTTAGTCTGTAGTTGCAAAAATAGTAAAGAGTCCAGTAGCACCTTTAAGATTAACTAACTTTATTGTAGCATAAGCTTTCGAGAACCACAGCTCTCTTTGTCAGATGCAGTAGTAAAGAGTCCAGTAGCACCTTTAAAACTAACCAACTTTATTGTACCATAAGCTTTCCAGAACCACAACTCTCTTTGTCAGACGCAATAGTAAAGAGTCCAGTAGCACCTTTAAGACTAACCAACTTTATTGTAGCATAAGCTTTCGAGAACCACAGCTCTCTTCATCAGATGCAATAGTAAAGAGTCCAGTAGTACCTTTAAAACTAACCAACTTTATTGTAGCATCAGCTTTCAAGAACCACAGCTCTCTTTGTCAGGTGCATCTTAAAGGTGCTACTGGACTGTCTCCTAATTGTAAAGTTCAGCGGCTCCTGTGCTTCTCCTGCCCTTAGCCGCTCCCTTATCCATCGCACCCTTTTCTGCCCTGCTTGGGCATGTGATGCCTCAGAACTGGAGAGGGGAGGTGGTTTGCGGCACCTGGTTCCTCCTCCTCTCCACTGGCTCTCTCCGGCACAGGTCAGAGGGAGAACCCCGTTACTTTCTTCCTGGCCTGCTTCGAAGCCCCATATGAGGCAAGTGCCGCAGGCTGCACATGCTCAGTCAGTTCCCCTGAAGTCTCTTGAGGACTGGCCATCTCGTGAGACCGCCAGGGAATCTTGGGCTGCACCTGCAGCCTTCCCCCCCACCCCCGCCCCGCCCACTTGCCCCGGCTGGCCTTAAAGCCAGCAGCTGTTGGATGACTGAAGTGGGATTCTGCTGTTGCAGCATTCTTCCCGGTTGCAGCTGTTGTCCTGACCAGCTGGGTAGCTGTTGGTTGTGGTTGGCCTTAAAGGGCCTATACCATGCTGCTGCTGTTGTAGCAGTTCTCTCTGTTGCCGCTGCCCTTGTGGGCTTTCCTGTGCTGGCACCGTGGCTTCCCAAGTGGGCATCCTGGTATAAGTCCAGCAGCTCTGGCAATGGGAGCAGGTCCTCTGTTGGACATTTATCTAAATGGCTTGCGATTGTCAACTTCGCTGCTTAATTTTTAGTCCATAGATAATGCAGGCTCGTCCTGCATTGGGCAGGGGGGGGGTGGACTAGAAGGTCTGTATGGCCCCACTCTGTGATTCTGTGAAAAATTGGTTCTGTTCTTCGGCTTCTGCAGATTTAATTTGCAGAGATGAGGCAGCTGTTGGAAAGCCGCATCTGGCAGGGAGCAAGCGTTCTCCTGACAAAGCGGGGAATACCTTTTTAATGGGTCCAGCCAGTGGCTTTTTGTACTATGTTGGGGGGGGGGTGTTTTTTGTGCCACGTAGATGGCAGTAATCTGGTTGAGTCTGTTGCCCTTCAGAACAAAAGAGCAGGACAATTGAGCAGAATATGTTAATTGGATTGGAGGCAGCTAAGCCTTGTGGCCCTCCAGAGAGAAAGCAGTAAGAGAATGCGCTATTTCCGCTTAGCATTCCAGAGGGGCAGCCGTGTTAGTCCGTTGTAGCAAAAAAAAAATAGGGGTCTAGTGGCACCTTAAAGACCCACAACTGAAGCTTTAATGGACTAGAACCCACAGGCATCTTCCATCTAAGACCACCACTTTTTCTGGGGCTGCCCTCGGCCGTCTGCTATGCCCATATACGGATTCCCAATATTTGTTTAAGCAGCCTGCTCCTGGACTATTTTAATGACTTTTTAAAAATTATTATTGATTTGCCGTGGCTATGAAACATATCTGTGCTGGATATCTCTCGAGCAAGTCAGGCTTCCTAAGGCTGATTAACAGTGCAATCCTAAGCGGAGTTACTCCAGTCTAAGCCGATTGTTTTCAGTGGGCTTAGACTGGAGTAACTCTGTTTAGGATTGCACTGTAAGTCTTGTTGTCTGTTGGTGTCTGTCCGGGAACGGTACTGTTGCTAGCCTGAAGCTGACTTGGCAACTTGCGTTTGGCTCCAACATGGAATCCACAAAATTCAGCTCTTGAAAATCTTCTTCAGTGCTACCGATACGTATGCCAGAGGAATTGCATATTTGGTCCTAGGCTTGGAGAGGTTGGGATGAGATTTTCCAGTTGGGAGATTCCCAAGCTACAATTTCTGGATCTGAGCAGAAGAAATTGGTCCAGGCGCTGACAGGTTGATGCTCACAGCCCGGATTCCACTGTAGCTCTGATTGTGTTTCTTATAGAGGAGAGGAAGATTCTCTGTGGCGTGAGGCAGGTGATGCCACAGGCATTTGGCAGAAGTGTTTGGGACTTTTTTTTTATTTCTTAGTGCTTTGGAGCAAATTTCATATGCTTGATTTCCCCCCCTTCACCTGTTTTAGATAGAACGGCCTTTACCAAGGTTTTTTCTGGCTTGCCTGGTTGAATTGGATGTAGACACACAAAACTTGGAGCATTGGGTCCATATTTGTTTATCGCATAGCTGGACTTGAAAAGAACCCATGCCCCCCCTTTTTTTCCTGCTTGAACGTTGAGATCGATTTTAAGATGTGGGTGTCGGTGCGTATGTCTTCCAGTCACCAAAGATAACTGGGTTGTCTGTGAAGGCGAGAGCTGTTTTCTCTTGGATTCCGTGAGAAAGTTTTTTCCTGGGTTGCATTCCAACATTGGACAACAAGCTCCAGTTAAGCTAAGATGCGCAACAATGACTTTTTGCTGTGCGTGTACTCTCCCTTCTTGTGAGCAATGCAATGAAGAATTCCTGGTGTGAATCCAAATCTGGTTTCCTGTCATAGTGTGTCATTGAGAGTCATTCTACACAAGACATCTGAAACGTGAAGAACACGGGTCGGGAGATGCAATGTTAGCCAGGAAGGGTAGTTTAAAAAGACAGAGCCGGTGGCAGGGCAAAGGCTTTGCTATACACTGGAGCTGTGTGAAGGGGCTGTGAAATGCCTGAAGGGAAACTTCAGCCCATTATAACCTCTCCAGATCCAAGCCCGGCTCTGGAAGGCAGCTCCAGCCCATTTCCACTCCTTGCTGCCCTCTGGTTGCGATCCCACTCAAGTTTAGACTGGAGAGGTGAAATTGACAGGGCCTTCGGGGAGGCAAAGATGAAATGAACAAACCCTCTGATGAGCGATCTCCGCCGGCTCTGTCTTTTTAAACTGTGCTTCCCGGCTAACATTGCAGCTCCCTACACTTGACAAACACGCACCAAGGCATCTCATGTTGAGAGACTCTGAATCAGGGCTCTTCACCAGACAAGCTGGGATTCTAAACAACTGTATCCCTATTCACAGGTTAAAGTGAATGCATGCACAATCTGCGGGCAGGAAACACTTGATTTTTCTTTATACGTGCATTGAGCAATTACGTTCAATCCTGAATGTGTGATTTAAACCCCACATTGATGCAGGTACCGTTCCCCAATTTCCATTTGTAAAGTGAAAGCACGTGGGCTATTTCTTACAAACATGTATGCGGGATGTATGTGCATTCAGTGTAAAATGTGAACAGAACCGGTGTATTCCAGGTTCAGAATCCTGGGTTGTGCGTACAAAGCAAGCTGATTCAAGTGGGCACCTGCAGACGTCACAGAGCTGGTTTCACAGAGTTGGTTTCCCGCTAGCGGGAAGGGCGGGGTATGAGTCGAATAAAATAAAAATAAAATAAATCACGAATCCTTCATTGTGCTATGCCTGAGAACGGGTTGGAGTTCTCAAAAGGCATCACAGATGAGGTGTTACTGTCAGATACTGCGGAAACTGTGGAAATGGCATGCGTGGGATCAGTGGAGTTCATTGTAACTCCAGGGTCTTCCAAGACACCACGTTTAGGGTAGTAATAGCATCCCGAAGACCACGTTTGGTGTAGTGGTTAAGAGTGGTAGGACTCTAATCTGGAGAACTGGGTTTGATTCCCCACTCCTCCTCTTGAAGCCAGCTAGGTGACCTTGGGTCACAGCTTCCTAGAGCTCTCTCAGCCCCACCCACCTCACAGGGTGACTGTTGTGGGGATACTTTGTAAACTGCTTTAGTGGGTGTTAAGTTGTCCTGAGTTGTTGTTAAGTTGTTATTGTTGTTGTTATGTTGGTGGCCCCCATCTCTGGAAGGCTATGTGCTTACATCCAAAGTGACACAGTGCCCTTTGATAGCTCAGAGCCAAGCTACAAGTGAGGAATGACACTTGCTTGGCAAGTGAACAGACTCACGTGTATTCCTCCCTGTTCACTTGCCATTCACTTGCGCTCCACTTGACCACATAATGATCAAGTGGAGCGCAAGTGAATGGCAAGTGAACAGGGAGGAATACACCTGAGTCTGTTCACTTGCCATTCAAGTGTCATTCGTCACTTGTAGCTTGGCTCTCAGTCATAGCATGCATTAGTTTCTCAGGTCTCTCGCATATCAGGGGAGGCCAGATTTCCCTTGGCAGGAAAATGGGGGCAGTTGGGGGGCTGCACAGAGACTCTCAGCAGAACAGTTTTGGTTTCTTCTGACAGGACAGCTTCATTTGGCTAGCGGACAACAGAGTGGAGTGTGTGTCTGAAGTATGGCTAAACAAAGGTAGAGATGTTAAATCACTGTACAACCCAAACGTCTCTCTTTTTTAGAAAGTACCCTGTGGAGGGAAGACAGATAGCCAAGCTGTCCAAGCAAGCAAGGATGGAGATAAGCTACTTTTCCAATCTCCAGGCTTGCTTGCTTGGACTGTTGTGATTAGATGAGATAGTTTCTCCCCAAGATGAATAGTTTTTTGTTTGTGGACTGCAGAATCGGTGTTTTCCCTTCTCAGCTGTTTCTCATATGGTGAAAATCACAAAACAGGCACTAAAGTAGTCCAGGATACAGTGGTTTCTACCCCTTTCCGTTGTTAATATTGGGTGTGTTTGCAAAGTTGCTCCTGGAAAGCTTAAGGCATTTCTACTTTTAATTGTAATAAGATTTGCCAAGAAAGACAATTGTATTTGCTAAGTTCTGTTGGGTGCATTTTATGTTAAATTGTAATGGATACATTTTAGATTAAATTGTAATTGATGCATTTTATGTTAAAGCAGTAAAATAACTTGAGGCATGATAGGAAAATACTTTTTTCCAAAAACCCTCCTCCTCTGGCAACCCCCCCCCCATTTTCTTTCCATAGCTTCAAAATTTCCAGAAGTTTTGTATCTCTATTATGCCACTTCATTCATGCAAAGTGGATTCTGACAGAGCCGTGACTCACGAAAGCTCATACCCTACCTCAAATGTTGTTAGTCTTAGAGGTGCTACTGGACTCTTGCTCTATTCTAGGATACACTTGCTAGTATTTTAAGGTTCCAGCGTGCTACTTCTTATCACTAACTTCTTTCCACACTGTTTCATTCATTCCCCCACTTCAACATGGTCTGTCTTGGTCACCTGAAAATCCATTCTTGTCCGGAAGGTGTACATATTTTTTTCTTCTTCTGATTTTTCTGTTTAAGGTTTCTCCTTTAAGATCCAGAGGAGTTAGCCGTGTTAGTCTGTCGCTGCAAAATAGTAAAGAGTCCAGTAGCACCTTAAGACTAATAAATTTTATTGCAGTGTAAGCTTTAGAGAAACACAGCTCTCTTCGTCATCTGACGAAGAGAGCTGTGTTTCTCAAAAGCTTACGCTGCAGTAAAATTTGTTAGTCTTAAAGGTGCTACTGGACTCTTTTAATGTTTTGCTTTAAGATCCGCTCCTTTTCACTGACATTTAGGCAAGCATTGATTCCCTTCCCCCCCTAGGATTGTAGAATCCTCTTTACCAAATCTTCTTCATTTCCTTGTGCCTTTTGACCAGTGTGCCTGCCGGGCTTGAACTTCCAAGAGCACCTACTTCCTCTTTCCATATTGCCCTGTTCCCCTGAGCTTGCAGCTTTTCTCATCTGCACAGTGTCCGCTGCTTAACCCCGTGGGACGATTTGGCTCCTTTGGACTCTGCGTTTGTAGCGGTGATCTGCTTGCAGTGGAGATAGGGTTGCCAGCTCCAGGTTGGGAAATTCCTGGAGATTTGGGGGGGGGGCGCCTGGAGAGGGCAGGGCTTGGGTAAGGAAGAGGGCTCAGCAGAGTATATTTCCATAGAATTCACCCTGACATGTATAACCAGAACAAGAGTGAGAATTAGTACAGTGTAGCATTCAGTCCATGATATTCCGCCCTGGACTTCTTTGAAGGAGATTGAGGTTGCTTATATAATTTAAATTCTCTGGAAAGCAACGTACCACTGCTGTTTCTATGAAGTACTGGCAGGAATCCCTCTGCTTCTACCGCTGGTCTTAAATTCAGCGGCTGCGCTCTTTCTTTCTGCATTCTCCTCCCAACAAGCCTCTTCAGCCGCTGCTGAGAATTTATCTGGCAGGGGGATCGCAGGCGGTTTGCACTTGGTCGGGGTTGGCAACCGAGAGCGGCTCAGAGGCAGAGCGCAGTTGCTTTTCTCTCTCTTGTGTACATGGGAGCTTTGTGGAAACAGGAGCTGAGCTTTTCTCCCTTTTCACACGCCCCCAATTTCCCAACAACAACAGTTTTTTTGAGCTGGTAGGGATGTCGAAGGAGGAAGGGAAACCTGTGGTTGTGTGTGTGTGTGTCCTGTGGTAGTGAGTGTGCGGTGTAGTGCCTGCATAGCAAAGCATGCAGGCAGGTTTGAGAGCGTGCCAAGCTAGATGTTACATGAGAGATGTGTAGCCTCCAGGCAGTAATGAAAAGCTGCTGGTTGAGGCTGTAGAAAAGAGCAGGAGTCCAGTAGCACCTATAAGCCTAACAAAATTGGTGGTAGGGTTTGAGCTTTCGTGAGCCACAGCTCTCTTCTTCAGATTCTTCGGATAAAGCTGGCAGTTCTTTCGCCGGGCAGTGCGGCTATTCAGTTTTTTCAGCCATTTTCCTTCTCAAAATCACGCTTCCCAGTTGTTTTTCTCCCCGAGAGTGAAGATGCACGAAAATTCTCCCCCTCTTTCCTGCAGGTGGGAAAGCAACTGTGGGGGCCACTTTGCGCAATGCACATCCCACCATCATTGTCTATGGGGAGTTGCAACGGCTTGCACAGGGTCTTTGGAAACAGAAGGTCTTTCCCGGACTGGCGCTGCTCCCTGACTTCTTTTGAACTAAATTTTTTTTGCTATGGATGGAATCTCCTCCATGCAAAGCATGTGGTCTTGCACTGAGACCCCCAACTCTCCCAAAGGGTCAGGAAAGGAAGGGCCTAAGCAGCCCCCGTCTCTTCTAGCGGCCGCCTCTGTGACTGCTTTTCAGAAGGGAGAGACAATTGGGAGGCGGTTGAGGCACAGACAGAAAAGAACGCTGCGCTGGTGTCCAGAATCCGTGCAAAAGCGCGAGCCTGTTTTCTCCACCTTGCGGCAGAACCCTTCTCCTCGGAAGCCTGACCCATGGCTTACGGGAATGTTTGCAGAAGGACATTGGCATTTCTAGAACTCGTGCCACCACCCGTCCATGTGCATATATATTTCCCAGTTCCTGGAGAGAAGAGAACCACTGTTGTGTGAAAGCATTGCGCATGATGCTTCCGTTTGAGAGGCTGTAAGTCTGATTCTGTCCAGGCATAAACGTCCGATTGAGTTGCCCAGGAACCCCAAATCATACCTCGAGGAATTAAAAAAGTATCCTTAGACTTGTGAACACCCAGGATGAAATACGCCCTGGACTCTGTAGACCTGTTGGGTCTTCTTAGAAGTAAGATCCTTGCAGACGATTGGCACGAGCAACTCCCCGCCCCCATAGCTTCAGAAAGACACATTCACACACGCACCCATGTCACTGACATTTTGCCCTTGGGCACGGTAGACACGGGTGGGGAAGGAGGTGGCAAAAGGCAGTGGGTTCCCCTAGGCTGGCTGAGGCTGCCTGTCGTAGGGCTTTGTGGGTTTCTCTTTTCCGCTGCGTAGAGCCGTGCTGCAGAGCTTAAGGACAGCCTGACCTACTTTTGCGGCTTGTATGGCGCTGCTGCTTTCTCATTAGGGTGCCTCTCGGCTCCGGAGAGAGAAGCCAGGCTGGGTTGGGGCTCCCAGCTTGACAGGAGCTGGGAGTCTGTTGGCGCTGGAGACTCGTTTGGTGCCTGAGGGGAGAAAATCTGACTAATTTTTCAAGAACAGAATGACGATCGCACGCAGGAGTGTAATTATAGACGACCCCGGCGAAGTCAGTGGCGTTTTTCTGGTTTTAACTCCAGTAACTGAGTCAGTGCATTACTCCAGGATAAGCAGGATGTGAGTCCAGCGGCACCTTAGAGACCAACAAGATTTTCAGGGTGTAACCTTTCGAGCGTCCAAGCTCCCTTCTTCAGATATCAGAAACTTGCTATAGGGATGTGTCCCCCTCAGTATGTGCGGAGGGGAGCCCACCCCTCTCTATTTACATAGTTAGCAAAACCGAGGAGCAGAGAATTGTGGGGGCCTGTGGAAAACTTGTGATAGAAAAACTGGATATTGGGTGGGAGTTTCTAAAATTTCCTCTTAGAATGAGTTAAAGATGTTTAAACCCAAGGCGTGAGAAAGTTGTTTGAGTGGCCCTTTGTTCCCTTAGAGTGTTTCCCATTAAGATGATTTTATCGATTTTTATTTTGCTTCATTTCTACCCCGCCTTTCTCTCCAATGAAGACCCAAAGCTGCTTACGTCGTTTTCACAGAATCACAGAATCACAGAGCTGGAAGGGCCATAGAGACCATCTAGTCCAACCCCCTGCCCAATGCAGGATGAGCCTAAAGCATCCCTGACAAATACTCATCCGGCCTCTTCTTGAAAACTGCCAGTGAAGGGGAGCTCACCACCTCCCTAGGCAGCTGATTCCACTTTTGAACTACTCTGACCATGAAAAAGTTGTTCCTAATATCCAGCCGGTACCTTTGTGCATGTAGTTTTAGCCCATTGCTTCACGTCCTACCCTCTGCTGCCAACTGGAACAGCTCCTTGCCCTCCTCCAAATGACAACCTTTCAAATATTTAAAGAGAGCAATCATGTCCCCCCTCAACCTCCTCTTCTCCAAACTAAACATTCCCAAGGCCCTCAGCCTTTCCTCGTAGGGCTCAGTCTCCAGACCCCTGATCATCCTCGTTGCTCTCCTCTGCACCCTCTTGATTTTGGCCGCATCCGTTATGAAGTGAGGCCTTCAGAACTGCACACAATACTCCAGGTGTGGCCTGACCAAGGCAGTATAGAAAGGGGCTATGACCTCCTGCGATTTCGACGCTATGGCCCCTTTGATACAACCCAAGATTGAATTAGCCTTTTTTGCCACCGCATCACACTGACTGCTCATACTCAGTTTACAGTCCACTCTTACCCCAAGATCTCTTTTGCATACACTACTACCCAGAAGTGTATCCCCCCATCCTGTATTTGTGCTTCACATTTTTGTGTACTTATCTATGTTGAATTGCATCCTGTTCACAACCGCCCACTTCTCCAGAGTATTCAGGTCTTGTTGAATTTTAACTCTATCTTCTTGGGTGTTTGCCACTCCTCCCAATTTGGTATCATCAGCAAATTTAATGAGTAGCCTGTTTTCCTCTCATCTGTTTTATCCTCACAACTACCCTGTGAGGTAGGCTGGCTGAGAATGTGCGACTGGCCTGAGGTCACCCAGCAAGCTTGCAAGGTAGGGTGGGAATTCCAATCTGTAGCTCCCAGATTCTAGTCTGACCCTCTAACCACGACATCACCCCAGTAATTACAATAAAGGTCCTGGGATAATGATTAGAGTTGGACTGGAATCTGGGAGCTGCAGTTTCAGATCCTCATTCGGCTGTGAAGCTCTCTGGGGGGAGGTAATTACAATTCTTGTATACCGTAGACATATCTGCCTCTCCGATCTCCTTGTCTGGTTCAGATTCTTCCGTCTTCCCGGTGCCAGAAAGAAACGGGTCTGATGTTTTGAAATATGCACACTGTATCAGGAAGCAAATTAGCAGGTGAAAAAGTCGGGAAGCTTGTTACAGTCTGTGCAAATCTTCAGGTCTCTGAAGCACGAAAAAGAAAGTCCAGGAAGGAAGCCGATTGGGGAAAAGAAACCGAATGTTAGCATTTAGAAGGAAGTCTTTTTTTTGTTTAAGTAATGTGGCAGACATTTTTCTGCCTTCTATTTGTGGAGATGAACCGTGTCTGGTTAATCCTGTTAACTTGGTTCCCAGATTTACTGCGAGATCTTAATACTGTAATGAAGTTAGTCACTAGGAGTTGATTTTTTTTGTCGTTCCAGAAAGCTAGAAGCAGTTTGAAGGGGGATCCTTTTAGGTTTGCCAACCTCCAGGTGGGGGCTGGAGATCTCCCGGAATTAAAGCTGATCGCCAGGCCACAGAGACCAATTCTACTAGAGAATATGGCAGCTGGACTCTGTGGCATTATACCCCACTGAGGTCCTTTCCCTTGCCAGACACTGGCTTCCCCCAAGCTGTACCCCCAAATCTCCAGGAATTTCCCAAGCTGGAGTTGGCAACCCGAGATCCCTTATGCACACTTTGTTATCCTTGGTTATTGAGCACTGCAAGTTTCCAGCAATCAAAATGAAACCTATTTTGCTATTTTAACAACATAAAATGTATATAATGTAGTTAGTGTATAAAATTATATTAATTAGCATATTTAAGGAACTCAAAACTAAGAATGCCTTAGTATTTTACAAGCCAAGTTGCAGACACACCTAATGATAAAGTGAAAAAAGAATTGCAAACTGCTGCATCCTATGCTAGTTTAGCACATTTTACTCATTACTGTACACACACACACACACACACACACACCTTATATATACTGTAGCGTGTGTGTGCATGTGCAAACCATATAGCGGAGTGTTGGATCCTTGGCTCCCAATGGACAAAAATTTATTTATTTATTTATGTTACTTATAGTCTGGCCTTTCTCACTGAGAGTCATAGACTCATAGGGTTGAAAGGGCCCTCCAGGGTCATCTAGTCCAACCCCTGCACAGTGCAGGAAATTCACAACTACCTCCCCCCTCACGCACCCCTAGTGACCCCTGCCCCATGCTCGGAAGATGGCAAAACACCTCCAGGATCCCTAGCCAAACTGGCCTGGGGAAAATTGCTTCCTGACCCCAAAGTGGCAATCGGCAATACCTTGGGCATGTAAGAAGGGGCCACGAGAACTAAGCATTGATGTAACCCTTCCCGCCCTCCCTCTCATGATCTGCCTAGGTTCACAGAATCAGGGTGGATTACACAGTGTGACTTAGGACATCAGTAAAGGAATAGGGAACCCATTAGTAAAGGAATAAGGAGGGACCACAGACGTCACTGCTATTTCTGTAAACAGTGAGGGACCGTAGCCTTCACTACTATTGCTATAAGTATGAATTTACTGGGTAGTTCCCATGTTGTTTAATATAACAGTCATGGAATTTCCCTGTGCTCTATCTTAACACTGTTAAATCTTTAAACCTTTCTTTTCATTCTTTCTTAGTTTCTCTTTAAATCTTGCAAATTGCTAGTACATACCCATTATATGTCTATTGAAATGTCCTTGATATTGATTGTGCTGATGGCCATGTAATCCGCCTTGAGTCTCAGTGAGAAGGGCGGATTAGAAATGACGTAAAATAAATAACAAAGACATTTCAATAAATGTGTAATGGGCACATGCATGCAAATTTGCAAAGATTTAAAAACCAGCAGCAATCCGGTACAGAGCGGAAGAAATATGTCAGCCAATTCCATGGCTGACATATTAAACAACAATAGAACTAGCCAGTAAGTTCATATTTATAGCAATAGTAGTGGAGTCTATGGTCCCTCAATGTTTACAGCAATAGAAGTAAAGTCTGTGATCTCTCTTTATCCCTTTATTGATGGGTTCCCTGTCCCTTTACTGATGTACCTCTTTGAGATGACTTCCTTACAGTATAGCTGTCCTATCTGAGTAAAAAGCCCTCTTGAATAATTTACTCTGAACTGGGTAATAGCACTGGAGACTTACATCTGTCCTTTCCATGTCTCCTCAAAAATTTGGGGCTTTGGTGGGCCCTCCAATCCAGATGTCTCGTTTGCTGAGTGCCTGTCCTGGACTTCGTAGGTATAGTCCACTGTATTTTTATTGCATTGGCCTGTTTTTCGAGTGGACGTGTATTAATGGCTTTGCTTTCTTAGCTGAACGATAAATAAATTCTGGGAATTCTTCTTGACCAGCTGCTTGCAAGCTCAGGTCCCTGTCATCTAGACCTACTGGGCCGTGCTGCCCTGCCCTCTTCTTCCCGACCCTGGCTTCTTACACACACCGGGTAATGCATTTTTAGTGTACTTTAGCAATCCTTTGCAACTGTATTTTCCAATGTGAAACATCAAAATACAGTTGCTAACAATTGCAAACCTGCCTTGAATGTGCATTATCCAACGAGTGTAAAAGCAGCTGCTTTGGATGGCTTTATAGACCATGCATGATAAGAGAAATTCCTCTAACTAAACCCAAGTGGAATTCTTGGGGCCACTGCTAGGTTGGCTAGAGCAAGTTTGCCAATCCGCCAGGACCCCCTTGTGTTGCGTGTCTTGTGTATGTGTGCATGCATTTTTAACATAAGATTCTTTATTAACAGTTTTATATAATGAAAAACAAACATAAAAAACCTACAATTATATACTATAAAACAAACAAAAATAAGACAATCAACATACAAAAGCGTACATAATACAAAAATAAAACAACAAAAACAATCTAACCTAAAAGGTTTGTGATTTTCTCCAAAATAAATATTCATATCATGTTAAATCTACACTGTAATGATTAACAGTTCTTTTTTCTTATGTCAAAAGCCCTTAATCCCGAAATCATCAAATTATTGTTATGTATTTCATATAAATAGTCCATTCACCAGCAAACAAACTTATTGGCATTTTGCTGATCAAAGCAGTAAGCTTCGCCATCTCAGCCAATTCCATCATCTTTGCCAACCATTCCTCCATTGTAGGCAGAGTCGAATTCTTCCAATTTTGAGCATATAGTAATCGTATATTCCAATGCTTCCAATTTCAAGCATGTAGTAATTGTATATTCCAATTTTGAGCTGTAATCGTATATAAAAAGAGGGTGCTGACGCTTTTTTCCAAGTGAAAGTCCATCATTCTCAATAGGAATGTCTCAGGTTTCAATTGTACTTTAATCTTTAAAATCTTCGGTATCAATAATTGTGTTTGTTGTTTAAGGGGGGGGAGGGAACGAGCACTGCGGTTGCAGTTGCTCAGAGAGAACTGCGTCCGAGGCCGGGGGGGGGGGGGGAGGAAGACTTAATTTGGATTGTAATCTGTATTTTGCAAGGTCAACCTCTCCATCAATATCTTACAAAGTTTTAATTTTTTAATAATGGCAGTATGAAGGGAAAGCATTATTTGTAGTGTAGTGTTGTTATATGTTGCTGTTTTTTTTTCTTTCCTTCCCCTGCCCCCCTTCTTTCCCTCTGTTTTGTTAGTTAATGTAGGTAATAAAAAAAAATTGTGTTTGTTTCCAAAAGGTTTTTGCCAACTTGCAAGACCTCCACATATGAAAGAATGATCCTTCATGTTGAGTACATTTCCCACAGTGTGTGTGTACATGTTTTGAAAGCATGGCCGTCGTCACACGGGCTTAAAATTAGCGCGAAAATTGCGCAATCTACCGCAAAATTCCCACCTTATTCTGGCACTGTTGCGAGTCTGAGATTTCTCCTCTGGTCTCAATTTTCGCGCTATAATCTGCTTCCGTGTGACCATCCGGCATCGATTTCTATCCCATAATGACGGAATTTTCCCTTTCTTATCTTGACCCGTTATCCCAGACGCCCTTTCGCGCTCTCCTGCAGCGAGCTCCTTTTTTTTTTTTTAAACGTCCTTATATCGCTATAACGTCATAATATTATAAAAATACAAAGCAATGAAAGAGTGTTCTTTCTATGCTGCTCGAGCAGCATAGACCGAAAAAGTCTTTCCGCTGCCCTTCGCCTCCGACGGAGGGATCGCAGGTGTGCATGGCACAGAGTGAACGTGCTCTGAACCATCAAAACAACCAGTTGGGCCACCAGAACTACAAGTTCACTCGGTGGAGCCATGGTTGAGTCTTCGGCGATGGGGATCACGTCAGACAGGGGCTTTTCTCAGAACAAGAGTATATTTATGGATGTTCAAATTAGGAAGAAAAACAATCTTAGCCAATGTTCAAGCTGCTTCCAGGGCGGGAAAACTTGGCCAACCTATCCTGCTCTTTTGGGGTTGGGCTAACGTTTGGTTATAACGATGTAATGTCGTTATAATGCAATAAAGCGGAAAAAAAATTTAAAAAAGGGGGGAGGAGTTTTTTCTGTGCCCGTTCAAAATGACGGCACAGAGCGCTACGGTATGAACAACTCGAAGCGGGAGGAGACGGTATTTGACAAAAGATTGCGTCATGGCGCCGATAGGAACAATAGCGCCACATAATGGAAATTTGACGGAATAAACGCCCGTGTGACGACGGCCCATATTGGCTGTGCTTCCAACTTTCCTCTCCTCTTTGCTTGCGTGATGGGATCGCGGTGCCAGATACCCGTGAGTGACACCATTGATGTGACTCTTTCAGCCACTGGCAGGTGGTCCAACTGTTGAATGCTTGGCCGTGGCCAGCGATGGAAAGGGCCCGTGCGGGAATGTTGGGATGCTTGCTGGCCTCCTAGATCAAAGTGGCACGTTGCTTCTTTTTCCTTGAGGAAGCAGGTCTTTCCCTTTTCAGCAATTTGAGTGAAGTGGGACATTGCAAAACTGAGAATTTATGGGCCAACTTTTTGCTTATTGATCCGATGTCCAGCAGCATCTCTGCAGAGAGGCTTTTGTGTGTTTCCTCTTATTTTAAAAAAGTAGCCGTTCATTCTTAGCAGTCCTTTACAGATCTGCTCCACCATCCTCTAACCTTCCAAGAGAATTTGGGAGGCTCGCGCTGTCTGCTGCATTTTTGTCTTGCCCTTTCTCCGAGGAGCTCGAGGGGGTATGCTACATTTCCACCTTTCCCCCAACCCTGTGAAGGCTGAGATTGACAGAGAGTGAATGAGCTGAGGTCACCCACAAAGCTTGAGCAGAGATTTGAACTGGGTCGGAGTTTGACACTCTAATGACTGCAGCATGCTCGGCTATTTTTGGATTACTGTAACGTGCTCTACGCGGGCCTACCCTTGTGCCTGACCCGAAGATTACAGCTGGTGCAAAATGCAGTGGCGCGCATCATTATGAAAGCACCAAATGGGGTGCATATTACACCAATATTGCGCGAGCTGCATTGGTTGCCAGTGGAGTATCGGATCAGGTTCAAGGTTTTGGTATTGACCTATAAGGCCCTGTGCGGACTGGGACCAGCGTATCTGAGGGACCGTCTCTCCCCGTATATTCCCCAGAGGACCCTCCGATCAGGAGAAAAGAAATTACTATCAGTCCCTGGCTCCAAGGAGGCCCGCCTGGCCTCGACTAGAGCAAGAGCTTTCTCAGTCTTGGCTCCTACCTGGTGGAACACTCTGTCTACCGAGACCAGGGCCAGGCAGGATCTACTATCTTTCCGCCGGGCCTGTAAGACACAGTTGTTCCGCCAGGCTTATGGCTGAGGCTGGGCCTCCACTGGCTGGAGGATATAACATCTACTCCCCTCCCTATGAGAGCTGCCCACCACTGTTCTGAAGCTGCTGCCATGTTTCAATTGCACTGCTGCACTTTCTGTAATCGCCACTAAAAAAAAAAAAAAGAGTGCTGCTATTTTTAATATCTTTATACAATGCTTTTAATGTTTTATGATAATGTTTAATGAAATGTTTTAAATGTTTTTAATGCTGTTATGTGCCCTGAGCCTGCTTGCGGGGAGGGCGGAATATAAATATGATAAAATAAATAAATAATAAATAAATAAACTTGCACCTCCCGATGACTGCTTGTCTTGCCGGCTTGCCCGTGCATCCGGGCCGGCCTTGGGCCTGCTTGGTTTTTAAATGGGTAGGTTGAAAACGGAAGGTTTGGAGCTGCAGAGAAACGTTCCATCCATATTTCAGGATCTACGAGTACTTCGTTTTGTAGCGGGGAGAGAATTGGATGAGGATCTGGGAGACCCAGGTTCGAATCCCGGTTCTGCCATGGATGCTTGCTGGATGACCTGAGGACAGTCACACCCTCTCAGCCTAACCTACCTCACAGGGTTCTTGTAAGGATAAGATGGAGGAGAGGGGAATGACGTACACTGATTTCGGTTCCCTTTGGGTATAAATGAATTTCATAGGTAAATTGGTAAATGCTGTGCTGTGGCAGGTGGATATAGATACATCAAGCTGGTCTTCTTATGTTTGGATCTCCCCTCCTTCTTTCTCTTCTTTCACCCCATTTCTATCTCCCCCACCTGCCTATAAAATATGGTTTTAATAGTGACCTATTTTGCAGAGTGCTTGGGAGGCAGAATAAACTGATCATTATGTTCTTCAAACAGTAAAGTATGAAAGAAGGGAAAAATTGGGGGGAAAGAGGCATTCTCTCAACGGCTGTGCCTGAAACCAATTTTTTTTTAAATCAGGTATTCAGAGAATGTGAGATGGCTGTCATTCTCTGTGTGCTTAAGTCGTAGAGATTGCAAAACGGCAGAGATCTTATTACTAGGTTTACTCCCCCCCTCTGAAATTGGTTGGCACAGCATCTGAGCTGCATTTTCTGAGGAATTTAATAAAGGAATGTTGTTCAATGCAAATGTGAAAATGTTAAAAATCCAAACAGTGAAGAGAGTCGTGCAATTCTTCTGGCCGGTCTCACAGCTGGAGTTGACCTCTCTGCCTTGTTTGCGTTGCTTGTTCCAGAATAGCAGAGTCATAAAGGAGCACACACCACTGCTCTAAGTGACCTCTGATGTGATAGTTTTGTTTCGTCGTACTTGCCCCTCCTGCCTGAGATTCGGTCCGCTGAACTGTAGCAGGTATGCGTTTTGCATTTCTAAAAACTGCTTTTTAAAAAGATACAAAATACTCCAAGTTTCTCCTTCCCTGGCAATTCTCTGTTCAAGAATGTTCCATACATGGAATCTTCTTTGATCTTGTTTAAATAATTATGATAAAATAGTAAAAATGTAGTGGGGGGTATGTTATGGTGGGGCCATTCTGGACTATAACGCAGTGAAATGATGAACCAGAAATTTGTACGTTCTCTAATAATTTACTTATTAGATGATTTTTCTGAAAGAACAAAAATAGAATTTGGAAGTTTGGTAATAAATTTTGTTGCAAGAAGGACACTAGTGCAGATATGGAGACAACAAGCTACGCCAGGGTGAAAGGGATGCTTACAAAGAATACGGCAAATGATATCAATGGATAAAATTACGACTCATAAATATGAGTGGGAAAGGAAGAAACAGTCGCAGATCGGTTTTAGCAAGAAATGGGCCGTTTCCACACTACTCACCTTCATCCGGAACGCTGCGGAACGTCGCGAAAAAAAAATGTGGACGATAGCATCTTCTCGTGGGAGTTTTGCGATGTCGCGCAAAACTCGCACGAGAAGACGCTATCTTCCGTGTTTTTTTCGCAACGTTCTGCAGCGTTCCGGATGAAGGTGAGTAGTGTGGAAACGGCCATGGTCTCCATGCAGTACTAAATAAATAAAATTCATTGGACAGAGTACTAGAGTGCATTTAAGTGACTGAGCAACTTGTATACAGAAGAAAAATGGGCAAATATTTGTAACTACACTGTGGTGGTTCATCGTCTTGTGATATATTTGTAGTTTACAATAATTTTTTTTTTTTAAAAAAGAAGTTATAATCAGGCTGGCCCGACTTCTTACATTGTTAAAAGAGTTTGTTGTGTGCAGACACAATTGCAAGAGAAAGAACGAAGCTAATACACGTGCTGAATCTGTGATTGAATCGCGTCCCTTCTTACGGTATGCTGGTGGTGATAGTTGCCTACTCAGTACAGGTTACTCATTAGGGTTGCCAGCTCCAAGTCTGGAAATTCCTGGAGATCTGGGGGTGATACCTGGAGAAACCTGGAGAAAGTGGGGTTTGGGGAAGGAAAGGACCTTGGCATAGCATAATTCCATAGAGTCCACCCCCCCAAAGTAGCCATTTTCTCCAGGTGAACTGATCTCTGTGGCCTGGAGACCAGCTGTAATTCTGGGAGATCTCCAGCCACCACCTGGAGGCTGGCAACCCTGTTTATGCCAGCTCTTCCTCGAAGGAGGTTGGGTGGTGTACCTCTTCCTCCTCTCCTCTGTCTTAGTATCACAACACCCCTGCAAGGAGGGTGAGACTGAAAGAGAGTGACTAGCCCCCCCAAATCAATCAATAAGCTTCCTGTCTGAGTGGGGGCTTGAACTAGGGTTGCCAACCTTCAGGTGAGGCCTGGAGATCTCCCAGAATTACGCCTGATCTCCAGATGATTAGTTCCCTTGGCGAAAATGGTACGTTTGGAGGGTAGCCTCTACGGTATCAAATCTTTGCCGAGGTCCCTCCCCTCCCCAAATCCTGCCATCCCTGGCTCCACCCCCAAATTCTCCAGGAATTCCCCAACTCCGATTTGGCAACCCGAGCTTGAACCCTGGTCCTTGTCTAATACAGGGGTAGCAAGAGGCCCTCGAGCTGTTCTTAAAACCCATTTGGTTCTGCTCTTGTTTTAGAGCCAGGGTCTTTATCGGAGCATCGGTGCAAATGCTGGGGTTCTAATGCACAGGGTGTGCGCAGAGAAGGTCAGACTCGCTGGCTGGAGATGAGTGAGCGCGCTCAGCTCCATGCCCTTGCTAGAATCTGCAGCCAGAACCGCAAAAGAGAATAGATTTTAGGGAATGAAAGAGCCGGTGGAATTTGCTGTTTTTGCATTTAGAGTATGTCAGTAGTCTCTGTGCATGGAAGGGTGGAGTGGCCGCTCCGCAGGGCTGCTTTTCCGGGCAAGTCACCTGTGCGATTGCTTGGAGTTGGGGCAGTGAGGGTGGTACCGGTAGGCCACTGGGTTCAGCTCCTAGTCATCAGCAAGGAAAGTGTGTGGCATTTCCTCCTGGACTTATTCTACCACTTCCAGGTAGGCTCATGCCCAGCTCCTGGAGCGCTGATACATGGGCATGGCTTGGAACTTCTGGCCAGCATCAATGCGCCTTACTTAGGGCAACGAAATACCTTGAACTTCTGCTGCCTTTCTAGATCGGGGCAGAGGGTTAAAGGCACCACACGACTTGTAACAGACTCTTCTCCTTGTCTTTACTAAGCTTCCGCCATCTCAAAACAAAGATTTTTTCTTCTGCAAGGCGGAGATGTTCCACCAGGCATTTGGTGGGGACTAGGCTGTCCTCTTGCTGGCCATACCAATGAAGACCGTCCACCACCCATGCAGGAGCTCATAAAGTGTGATGCAGGGCATGATGTCAGAGCCAAGCCTTGTGCCTAAAATGCTGTATTTTAATATTTGTTCCACCAATCGAGAAATTCTATTGTATACGGAATAGTGTTTTAATGTTTATTTATAATATTTTTATTGTTTTTAAACTGTATGTTGCAAATTGTATGCTGTTATACCGCCCTGAGACCATCCGACGGAGAGGGCGGTCTAGAAATGAAATAAATAAAGATTTATTGTTATTGGTGGTTGTTGTGGGTTTTCCAGGCTGTATTGCCATGGTCTTGGCATTGTAGTTCCTGACGTTTCGCCAGCAGCTGTGACTGGCATCTTCAGAGGTGTAGCACCAAAAGACAGAGATCTCTCAGGATACTCCTGTATCCTCCTGAGGAGGATACAGTGAAGCCTCCCGCCATTAGCATTCCACACCCTGGGAAACTCTTACAGGATGACTCAGCCCAACCCCACCCCTCCTGAGTAGATATAAATGACCTGCCAACATCTTTTCCACACTGTGACACTGAGAGATTTCTGTCTTTTGGTGCTACACCTCTGAAGATGCCAGTCACAGCTGCTGGCGAAACATCAGGAACTACAATGCCAAGACCACGGCAATACAGCCCGGAAAACCCACAACAACCATCGTTCTCCGGCCGTGAAAGCCTTCGACAATACATTTATTGTTACAATTAGTTCAAGAAGACCTGTCCAATAGGGCTGCTCTTTGAACAAGTTCTGCTTATCAGTACGTTATTTATAGGGTCCTTTTTGCTTGGCTCCTCCTCATCAAAGTACAGACACCTTCTAGAGTTTATTTATTTCCTTTATTATTGGAATTACACTCTAGTCTTTTAACGAAGCAAGAGTCATCTCTGGAGGTGGCCTGCTGCTCTAAAACCGCTCCCCCCCTTTCAGTCTGGACTCTTTCCAAATCCCGCTGTTGTCTTTAGTCACGGTTTTGCTATGACGCTGTAAACCGACCGTGTAGCTGGAAAGGAGGATTTGGTTCTGAATGAATGCAGACATCCTTGGTTAGCTTCCAAAGGAACATTTAACATTCCATTTCAGCAAAACGTGTTTCTGTCCCGCCCGGTCCCAGGGGCTTAAGGTGGGTAACTGCTTTAATTGCAAAACCACCAGTTGTGTTTGCGAAGCTTCGTCTTGCCATTGCTGGATTCCCATCTTTGCAAGAAAATGTAGAGCTCAGAAAGAACTCCGGCATTCCTTGGGTGAGGTTTACATGCATGCCCTAAAACTACAGATCCTAGTTCTGGATATGGGGTGGTGTCAGGGAGCTACTGTGGGAAGTAAAGCAGGTGTCTCCCTACTTGGCCAACACCAGTGGCATGTGCCTTTGGCACCAAAAGAATTGAAAGGGGCGGGAGAATTGCACTCCAAAAGAGTGTGTGTATATGTGTTGCCCCCCCCCTTTTGTTGAGGTGCACAGTCCCTGCAGATGCAATGTGTGTGTGTGTTATGTGCCGTCAAGTCGCCTCCAACCTATGACGATCCTATGAATGAGAAACCTCCAACACATCCTATCATTAACAGACTTGCTCAGATCCTGCAAACTGGAGGACGTGGCTTCCTTTACTGAGTCAAGCCATCTCATTTCGAGTCTTCCTCTTTTCCTACTGCTTTCCGCTTTTCCTAGCATTGACGTTTCCAGAGAATCTTGTCTTCTCATAAGTACAATAGCTTCAGTTTTATCATTTTAGC
This sequence comes from Eublepharis macularius, assembly GCF_028583425.1. Taxonomy (NCBI): domain Eukaryota; kingdom Metazoa; phylum Chordata; class Lepidosauria; order Squamata; family Eublepharidae; genus Eublepharis; species Eublepharis macularius. The sequence continues at coordinate 5,484,348 of NC_072799.1, forward strand.
TTCTAGGGGGAATTCCGGATTGGTGTGATCTGGAACCCACTTGCTTGTCTTTCCCCCCCCCCCCCCCATTCCTCGTATCTGCAGAACTCTCCTCCAGCACCACATTTCAAATGAATCAATTTCCAAAAGTATGTCTCCTCCATCCCGATTGCCTTACATATCACACATGCACACTCGTACACACACTGTGCAAGTGTCTTGCTCTTCGGAACTTGTATTGATACGGTTGACATCCCTCCGTTCCAGAGCCTTTGGAATTTTGTAATATACACTCAGTGCTTCATCCCGATGGAGGGTGCGTATCGGCTAAATCTGCTGCCTCCGTTGCCGTCCTCAAATAACCCGTTCATCAGATGAGCCCTGCCAGATCAGACCAGCATCCTGCTTCATGGAGTGGGCAACTCGTTGCTGCGAAGGGCCCCAGCAAAAATGAACATAGAGGACCAAACCTTTCGGTCGTACCGTGTTGTCTCATGTCAGCCCTAGAGTCGCTTAGGCTCCGTTTCAGCATCTCTTCAACTCTGTATTGGATTTTTGCTCATGTGATGTCTTTGTAAACGTGCATTTATTTACCCCGTGGCATTGTTTATTGAAATGTCGTTGATACTGATTGTACTAATCTCACACTATGTAATCCGCCTTGAGTCTCACTGAGAAAGGCTGATTACAAATATATAAATCAACCAACCACCCACCAATTTGAGTTGGTTGTTGGTGCAGAAGCAGTGGAGGTGAGGGGGCAAAGTATATCTATCGGGTTTTGTGTTTCCTATGAAACAACAGAATCTTAATAATAACAACAACAATTGATTTATATACCACCCTTCAGGATAACTTAATGCCCACTTGGAGCAGTTTACAAAGTATGTTAACATTATCCCCACAACAAAACACCCTGTGAGGTGGGTGGGAGAGAGCTCCAGAGAGCCATGACTAGCCCAAGGTCACCCAGCTGGCTTCAAGTGGAGGAGAGGGGAATCAAACCTGGCTCTCCAGATTAGAGTCCTGCCGTTCTTAAGTGACTGACCCAAGGTAACCCAGCTGGCTTCAAGTGGAGGAGTGGGGAATCAAACCTGGCTCTCCAGATTAGAGTCCTGCTGCTCTTAAGTGACTGACCCAAGGTCACCCAGCTGGCTTCAAGTGGAGGAGAGGGGAATCAAACCTGGCTCTCCAGATTAGAGTCCTGCCGTTCTTAAGTGACTGACCCAAGGTAACCCAGCTGGCTTCAAGTGGAGACGTGGGGAATCAAACCCGGCTCTCCAGATTAGAGTCCTGCTGCTCTTAAGTGACTGACCCAAGGTCACCCAGCTGGCTTCAAGTGGAGGAGAGGGGAATCAAACCTGGCTCTCCAGATTAGAGTCCTGCCGTTCTTAAGTGACTGACCCAAGGTCACCCAGCTGGCTTCAAGTGGAGACGTGGGGAATCAAACCCGGCTCTCCAGATTAGAGTCCCGCGCTCTTAACCACTACACCAAACTGGCTCTCTGGACATCACAGAGCTGGATAAGAACAACCCTGGCCTTGCTTTAAGTGCACCAGTATCTCCTGTTTGTCATGCATCATTCCCCCCCCTTCAATATCCCAGTAATTTGTAATGAGAAAGTGCTCCTGTTTTGAAAACTCCTAGTACAAGCAGCTGGCCCCAAAGGCGGTGCGGGAGTTCAAGGGGAGAAAATGGACAAGCCAGCTACACACAACAACTCATGGGATGCAGGTCCGGGTGCAACTGGAATGTTTCACACTCCGCCTTTGCCATCCTGGCGACACCGGTGTCTTTAATGACGAGGCTGCCTGATTTTGGGGGCTTCAGACAAGTGCCCTGGGATTCTTGCCTCCCTGTACGCTTATCTCAGAGCGACTGCGTGTGAGTTTTGCTTCATCAGCCATGCAGAGCGACAAGTGCTGTTGTAGCAAGTTAAGTGATACTCAGGGATTTCCTTCTCTCGTTCAAACACTTCTCAAGCGCGGAGCTTTCTTTGCGTAATGAAATGACAGAACGGCAAGGAGCCCTCGGAGAGATGAGGAGGGTCTCTGGAAGAGCGCCATTTGCTTGTACTAGACCTGCATCCAACATGATCCGATTGCTGAGTCGGATTCTTTTGCTTCCTCTTTCCTACTTGCAAACCACTAAAGTTCCCCCAAATTTGTTCCTGGCAGACAATGGACTCTTAGGGACAATGTAGGGGGACAAAGTGAGATCTGTGGGGGTGGCGAAATTGGTAGCTTATTGCCACCACCTCTTTTGAAGTCTTCTTAAGTCTTTGGAACGGTGTGGTTGGATTGTACAATTTTTTTAAAAAAAGCCATTACTTTGTAGGGTTACCAATTCCAGGCTGGGAAATTTCTGGAGATTTTGGGGGTGGAGCCTGGAGAGGGCAGGGTTTGGGGAGGGGAGGGACCTCATTGGGGTATAATGCCATAGAGCCCACCCTCCAAAGCAGCCATTTTCTCCAGGGGAACTGATCTCCTGTCGGCTCGAGATCAGTTGTAAATCTGGGAGATTTCCAGCCACCACCTGGTGGTTACAATAACAAGAAGGTTACACAGTGTAGTAACAGCAATATAAACCACCACTGTGAAAACGGGCTAATTTGAACCAATATTTAAACAAAATGCTTTTCATAATAATCCTTTATAAGCAATGCCGCCGAAGTATTATAACCACATTTACAAGATGTCTACAATGTGTAAATACTTGTACATCCAACCTTACAAGAGCTAGATACAATGAAATATAAAATCCACAATATTGTGTTGTAGATATTTTATAAATGTGGTTATAATAATTAGGTGGCATTGCTTACAAAGGATTATTATGAAAAGGATTTTGTTTAAATATAAATATTGGTTCAAAATTGCCTGTTTTCACAGGGGTGGTTTATATTGCTACCACCTGGAGGTTGGAAACCCTATGGCGAGCTTATTCCTTTTCGCTTCCTAAGTTTGGTACTTATTGCTTAGGATAATGGTAGGTATGTTGGTGAGAGTTCTTCAGCTTACTGTAACAACAGCAACAACATTCAATGTATATACCGCCCTTCAGGACAACTTAATGCCCACTCAGAGCGGTTTACAAAGCATGTCTTTATTATCCCCACAACAAAACACCCTGTGAGGTGGGTGGGGCTGAGAGAGCTCTGAAAGAGCTGTGACTGACCCAAGGTCACCCACCTTGCTTCAAGCGGAGGAGTGGGGAATCAAACCCGGTTCTCCAGATTAGAGTCCTGCCGCTCTTAACCACTTCACCAAACTGGATCTCTAATAAGCAAAATCTTTTAAAAACATTGCTCAGGGCCTAAGCTCTTTTATCTTTCTGGACAGAGATCTGAGAACAGTGACATCTTTAAATTGTCCATTCTTTTTATTTAGCCTTCACAGTGAAATGGAAGTCCCCCTTTATTTTCTTCTTAAAACCTCCCACTTTCAGCCGATTCTATCTTTTGGAGACCTTTAAAATACAGGCCGCTCTATTCATTCAGTTACAGGCAGTGCTACCCGGAAGGGCTTAGGGGACACAACCGTGATTGTTACTTAAGAATGTGCCGCCCGCCCCCTTCTTTTCAAAAAGCAATACAATTCTGCGGCCGTAATCGTGCAGACACATGGATTTTTTGTGCGTACGTTCAGTTCAGCCAAGTCCAAGATGGAGAAGGTTTTCCCCTTGTATCCATTCAATTAGATCGAGAATATTTGTATGGGTGAATGTCCTTGCTGTTGGTTATATCGTGTTTCGCTTGCACTGTGTAATCCGCCTTGGATTTCAGTGAGAAAGGCGGACTATAGATAAATAAATCAAAATAAAATTTAACAGGAGATTGCTGAAGCAGTGCCCCTCTGGACATAGCCCCACAGTGCCGGGGGCCGTGAGGATGCGAGGAGGGAGTGAGACAGCGAGGGCTGGTTGGGTGGGGAAGAGAATTCTGCGCTTTGGGAATGAACATACCTGCTGCTTTATAAACAACCAGTATGCTCAGCTCCCCTGCTAAGTATATATGATTTGTCCAACTTGCTGCTCCCCAGAGAGGCCCCATGGCTTGCAAATACGGTCCCAAGGTCTTGGCCAGTGGTTCATCATACGAAGGATTTTATTAGTGTATTACACCTGTAATAGTCTTGTGAAAACCGCTCCTTTCAAATATGTCTAAATGCTCTTGTGATGGCTCACGTCGAACGTTCAGAGACGTTCCGGAGAGAGGCGAAATGTGTTGAGCAATAAATATTTGCCTTGAAAGAAATCACATCGGACTGTTTCAGCTGCCGTCTCACTAATTTTTCTCTCGTTTTCTCTCTCCTTTAGAAAGCCCACCGGCAGCGATGTCCAGAAATGGGTACTTCTTCGAAGAAACAGGCAAGTAGCATGCGATCTCCCCTCCCTGCGGTTCACTGCATTGCACACCCTCCGTAACGCATTGCGTCCTTCCTTGAAAGATACCATTCCCAAGTGTTTCTGGAAGGAGCATGTTTGGAACTTGGCAACCGGTCCTACAGTTCTCCCATTTACGAGCTCCTTGCTCTGTTGCTGGTTACCCACCCTCAAAGCGCATTGAATTTGAGTGTTATTCTACCTTTAATTAACCCAGAGATTTGAAGCGTTGGCAAGGAGAAAGTGCCCAGCGAATCTTGCAGCAGAAGGAAAGGCTTAGTGGTAAAGCACTAGCTTTTTGTGCAGAAGGTCGCAGGTTCAGTACCTGGCATCTCTGCTGCCCGTCAGAGTAGACAGTACAGAGTTAGAGGGGGCACTGATTTCATTCTGCATCAGCCAGCTTCACAGCTGGTATGCTCACACGTGTTCAATGGGGCTATTCCAGCTCAGTGCTTCCGTAGAATGCAGCCTGCACCGTCTGCACGGTGATTTTATTTTTTACTTTATTTGTGCCATTTATACCCCACCTTTCTCCCCAGTGGGACCGAGAGCAGCTTACATCATTCTCCTCTCCTCCATTTTATCCTCACTACAACCCTGCGAGGTAGGTTAAGTTGAGAGTGTGAGACAGGCCCAAGGTCACCCAGCGAGCTGCCATGGCAGAGTGAGGATTCGAACCCAAGTCTCCCAGCCCGACATTGTAACCATTATACCACGCTTGTGTGTGACGTCATTGGGGCAATACTAGGTGGAGGAGATCCATAAGGATTTTCATCTTCACCACAGTTACTCCAGCTCCGTCTGTGATTCTCTTCCTCCCTGAAGGCTTTGCAAGTGAGAAATGGGGAGGGGCTGTGGCTCGTGGGTATTGCATTTCCTTGGCATGCAGAAGGTTCCAGGTTCGATCCCTGGCGTTTCCTTAAAAGGATCAGATCGCAAGACCAACATCTGAGACTTTAGAGGGCTGCTACTTGTTAGAGTAGACAGCACTGACATTAATGGACTGAGAGTCTGTTTGAATCTTCCTGAATTCATGTGCCTGTTCAAACTAGAGCAGTTTTCTATGTTCACCACATTCTCTCTTCTGGGTTGCTGCAACACTTTCACTTTTGGAACTGCCTGTGCTTTAGCATTGGGTTTATATAGTGCCCTTCAACTTAACACCCACTCAGAGCGGTTTACCCTTGGAAATATAAAATCCACAATATTGTGTTGTAGATATTTTATAAATGTGGTTATAATAATTAGGCGGCATTGCTTACAAAGGATTATTATGAAAAGGATTTTGTTTAAATATAAATATTGGTTCAAAATTGCCTGTTTTCACAGCGGTGGTTTATATTGCTACCACCTGGAGGTTGGAAACCCTATGGCGAGCTTATTCCTTTTCGCTTCCTAAGTTTGGTACTTATTGCTTAGGATAATGGTAGGTATGTTGGTGAGAGTTCTTCAGCTTACTGTAACAACAGCAACAACATTCAATTTATATACCGCCCTTCAGGACAACTTAATGCCCACTCAGAGCGGTTTACAAACTATGTTATTATTATCCCCACAACAGTCACCCTGTGAGGTGGGTGGGGCTGAGAGAGCTCTGAGAGAGCTGTGACTTCCCAGCTGGCTTCAAGTGGAGGAGTGGGGAATCAAACCTGGCTCTCCATATTAGAGTCCTGCCGTTCTTAAGTGACTGACCCAAGGTCACCCAGCTGGCTTCAAGCGGAGGAGTGGGGAATCAAACCTGGCTCTCCAGATTAGAGTCCTGCCGTTCTTAAGTGACTGACCCAAGGTCACCCAGCTGGCTTCAAGTGGAGGAGTGGGGAATCAAACCCAGCTCTACAGATTAGAGTCCCTCGCTCTTAACCACTACACCAAGCTGGCTCTTTCAAGACACGTGGAGGGGAAAGCCAACATGCAGGGGAGAGTGCTGCAGCTGAGGAGGGCTGGGTGCCTAGAAGAGGGCACGCGTTTCATGGGCAGCTGGAATTTCCAAAAGGCAGCTGTTGTGCCGTGCCGTTTCAAAGCAGGCTGCGCAAGGCCTGCCTTCCTGAGCACCTCTCTTTCTGTGTCAACTCCAGGGACCCATTAATTGGTTTTGCCAGCAAAGCCTAAGCTGCTGTCTTGCTCCAGGGCATGGAGGTCCCTCGACAGTTGCCGTTGTTGACCATACTTCCCTTCTCCCTTCCTCTCCGCTTGTTGTTTTTGGCTTTGTTGTTGAGTTTGGTATGTGCGCCTTGTTTATAACTCTCCAGATTCTTTGCCTAACAATGGAATTAATCCAGACGCTCTTCTGAACTAAATCCTTTCAAGATGGGGCTTGGATATTTTCTCTGCTGCGTTGCCCGCCGGCTCATATTGAACACAGGCGCACAAACACATGTGAACTGCAAAAGGCATTTTGTTTAGTCTGCTGTTGGCTGTTAACTTCCAGGGGCAAATTCACCTTGCTGCCTCCGGAAGAATTCTAACTGGGCGGTGGGATTGCTGTACGTAAATACTGCATTCTTCACGTGGCTGCACGATCTCGGAGCGCTAGTGTGGCAAACAGCTCTGCGCCGGAGGACCTACATGCTGAAATCTTCCTATGGCAAAGAGATGCAAACCAGACCGTGTTGCCTGTGCTCTCCCGTCTCTCTTCCTCTCTTTGTTGCCAACATCTGTTCTCTCATCTCTAATGTTCGGTCCCTGCAGATCCCGCAATTAATGCCATCTCCTTTGGGCTTCTTTCCTCTGCCTTCCTCCTCACTGAATTTGGCTGCATCAGTACCCAAGGCTTTCCACTATCCCAGAAACCACATAAGTAGTCCAGCTAGCTGGCTGCAGTCAAAGCGGCAAGCCTCCCACCGCCTCCATTGGGAACCTCTGAATCCAGGAAGAGGAAAAATAAATGCTTCGATGCAGCATTTTCTCACCCCATCTCCACTTTCTATAGTTTCAGCGGCCCTTAACCCTCCCCAGGTAGGCCTTCAAACAAGTATTTATAATTTTGTTGGGGGGGGGATAACTTGTTAGGGAGGGACCCACAATTGGCCCATGATCCTTAGATCGTGGATAACTTCCATAGAGTAAATGATTTAGTGAAAGCCAAAGGGCGGCTGTCATTGATGAACCTGCAGGGGTTCTAGGCACCTGCCTAGAATCCTAAGCTCATAGCGGTGCAGCTCAAATCCAAAGCTCATAGCGGTGCAGCTCGAATCCAAAGCTCATAGCGGTGCAGCTCGAATCCAAAGCTCATAGCGGTGCAGCTCGAATCCGAAGCTCATAGCGGTGCAGAGCCCAAATGCAGTCGAGCCCTTTCTGCGTCATCTGTTTTTCTCAGTCTTGTGGACCCCTATAGCAAAACAGATTTGAATCGTGGCCCCCGAACAGCCAGCAGGAGCAAGCCACCTGGGTGAGTACTGATCACTGCACCAAGTCCCATTCTGCCTAGATGGCGGCAGGAATAGTCATGCGGCTTGGAAGGGGAAACCCACAAACACATACCCCTTATCGGACCGAGCCGCCCCCCCCCCCATACCTCCAAGCAGCATTCCTGAACGTCTTGGACGTTGAAGAGAAACTCACTTCAACATTGAAATAATTGTTTGTTGGTTTTACCTGGAAGTATGCAATCCTGTTGCGTGGGTTTTTTCAGGCTGTTTTGGAACTCGCGCGCGACAAGATTTCCTGTGGGGCTAAACTGCCATTCGGCGCATTATGTTCCTCTGCGGTTCTTGCTTTTGCGCAAGGAAAGAATTGGATGCAAGCCCCTGATTGCAGAGGGCATCTTTTGCCTTTTTCTCTGCGTGTGCGTTTCTGTTGTGTCTTTCTCCCCCTTCTCCGGGGGGTGGGTGGGTGGGAAGGGGATGCTTTACTTACTGATTTGCGCATGCATCTTACTTACAGATTAGACAGAATTGGCAAGACTTTCATGAAATAAAGAATTCCCAGTGTCAACATTTCTCCCCCCCCTTAATATAAACAAAGTAGCAGGCTTTCCCAGATCCTAATTGAAGCCTGTATACACCGTTTCGCAGCCTTAGCGGCCGATTGAGTTAAGTCTTTGGCCTGCCATAAGACTGGTTTTAATTGCAGGTGAGTGAAGAAATAGGGGAGAAAATAGGGAGCTTCTGTTAGAAGTTTCTCTGTTTCTTGTTTTGTTTCGGCCTGTAGATTTGGGTCAAATCCTCATTACTCATTCTAAGTCGCGTGTTCCCCGCATTCCCCATGCAATCCCAAGTGCCGGTCACATTACCTCATTAAACAGATGCATTTCATTCGCATTTCTTCCGAATATGTGGTCACAGGTTTTCAACAGAAGTTTCACGGTGGCCATGAACGGGCCAATGCGCAATTTACGCGGTTTTTTTAAAAACCACCTCCCTTCCTGTCCGAGAGTTCCTATTGGCTGATTCAACTTGCAAGTGCTCCGTAGTCTGCAAAAGACTGTTTTTGACTTCATAGCATTGGATTTATTGATTATGCTGTTTCTGAATCAAATCTGGTAGTTTGAAAAATCATTTTGGGGTGAATCCATCCTCAGAACGGACTCGCGAAACTTCCTTTTTAACTGTTTTTTATTCTTTTTATTTTATATTACTGTAATATCGAAATTACGAAATATCGAAATAATAACACTCCAAGGAAGTGAAACTTCAGTAAAATTCAGGCACTGAACTGTCCTGCATAGGAAATGCCCATGAAAGCTTCCCACATGCTTCCAAATTTCCAAAAAAGAAACGGGAGAGAGCCATCAGTGCTGTCAGTGGGGGAAAGAGAGGCATCATTATCTTCAATGATGTTTCTTTATAAGGCAAGATCGAAATAACGGAGAAGTGCGCTAAAAAAAAATTTTAAAAAATGGGCGGGGAAAAAAGGTCCCGCCCCAAAAAGCGGTTTTCGAGCGGCCGTGTGACCGGAGCGATGCGCAAGAAAGATGGATTGGAAGCAGGAATGTGAACGAAGAGGAAAAAATCGCGGATTGGAGGGAAACGGAAGATATCCGATAAACATGCGGGTAATGGGTGAATGTGGATTCGACCCAGGTCACAGAGATCAGTTTCCCTGGAGAGAATGGCTGTTTTGAAAGGTAGACTTTATGGTTTTATATACTGCTGAGGTCCCTCCCCTCCTCAAACTCTACCCTTCCCAGACTCCACCTCCCCCAAAATCTCCAGGAATTTCCTAACCCGGAGGGACAACCCGACTGCTGCCACAAATACTGGGTGGCCTTAGGTAAGCCATTCTGTCTCAGCCTCATCCCTGCTTCTGTCTGCAATATGGGGAGAGTACTATGGGCCTACCATACAGGGCTGTTGTGGGGGTTAGAACAAGGTTTTGCAGCCTTAGCGGCCGATTGAGTTAAGTCTTTGGCCTGCCATAAGACTGGTTTTAATTGCAGGTGAGTGAAGAAATAGGGGAGAAAATAGGAAGCTTCTGTTAGAAGTTTCTCTGTTTCTTGTTTTGTTTCGGCCTGTAGATTTAGCCACTGCCGTTCGCTGATGCGCTTTAATTTGCAAACGGATTTGCTGCGTGATCCGGCCCCAGAGAAAGCCCTGCTTGCTTAGCTTTGGGAGGCATACGTGGGCCCTTAGTACTTCAGTCCTGCAGCAAGTTTGCCCCAGCCTGTCTTCCAGCTGCGTTGACGCCGTCCCACGATTTGCCAGCCGCTCAAGAGGCAGCCATGCAAATTAACATGTGCGATGATTCCAAGTATGTATACATACGCATGCCGACTTACGCGTCATGCAGTGCGTGAAAACAACATGGGACAGCAGCTGTCCTATTGAATGAACTGGACAGGATTTTCACCCATCGTCTCCTATGCAGTAAATCTGGTGCTTTAAGAAGAGACCTGTAGTCCACAAATACCCTGGAATAAAATTTTGTTAGTCTTTAAAGTGCCACAAACTCGTAGTTATTTTTGCTACCCTTTGGAATGTTGAGATCTGTCATTGTATAAGGTCCAGAGCTGGAAATAACGTTCTGTAGCAACTTAAAAATTAATGCATTTATTGTAGCATAAACTCTCATGGTCTGAAGCGCTTGAAAGCATATGCTAAAATAAAAGGGGCGTTCTTTATGGTGCCGCTGGAATTTTTTTGTGTCTGTTGCAACAGACTAACACAACTTACCCCACTGGAGATTTCTGTGTCATTGACACAGCCGAACCGCAGCCGAGATTGATCTTATTGAAAACTATGCAAGAACAATCTTACCTGAAAGAATCTGATTTGCAGTTCTGCACAGGCACAGGGTGGTGTCTCGGAGGAAAGCCGGAAGAGGCTTCTGAACTGAAGGGAAAGGCAAACCAGAAGGGTATTTTAGGGTTACTATTGAGCTACACTGCAGAAACATCTAGTTCCAAATCAGCAACCCGTGGATTTTCTGTGGCTAGTACTTCCAGTACTTAGATAAGAACTTTTCTGCCGTTAAAGCTTGCTCCTTATTTTATTTTACTTTATCGATACTCTGTTTTTCTCCCCAAAGCAGCTTATGTCATTCTCCTCCCCAGTTTTTCTCTCTCAACCCTGTAAGGAGGTAGGTTTGGCTGAGAGGAGATGGCTGGCCCGAGGTCACCCAGTGAGCTTCTGTGGTAGAACAGGGAATCAAACCTGAGTCACCCAGATCCTAGTCCATCACTCTAGCCGCTACACAACACTGCCTCTCACCATCTTTAATGGTGCTGGCTGTGAAGCTTACACTACAGTTTGTTGGCCGGCATCTCTAAACATATGAAGTTAACCTTGTCCTAAACTGAACCATGGTCCGTTTGTCTCCCCGCCGCGTACTCTGAACCATAGGTGCCAGTCCTCATACAAAGCTGTCAGGCTCTCAGCCTGTCTGCTTCAGTGCTGTCTACTCTGGCTGGCAGAAGCTTCCTGGGGTCTCAGACTGAGGAAGGTGTTTGCCAGTTCCGGATATCTGTGATCTTTTAACAGGAGATGCAAGGGACTGAACCTGAAGGCCGTCTGCATGCATGGCAGGTGCTCTGCTCCTTGAAGCTGCATTCTTCTCAATCGGGTGGTCCATCTAATGCCAGGGCTGTCTGCTTTGCCTGGCAGGAGCTCCCCAAGATCTCATGCCAACAGCTGGAACCTAAGATTCCTTAGGGGGAGACGCTGAGGGTTGAACCTGGGACCTTCTCCAGGCAAAGCAGGTTTTCAAACACTGAGCCATGGCCTCTCCTGGACAGAACTTCCACAAACTGAGTGTGTGTACCACATGCTGTGGAAAGAGGGGGATATACTTTGCCTTTATTCCCTGCCCTTGAGTTTCTGGAAGCATATGAACATCTGGAACAATCTTGTACTGGGGACATTGAGCTCGGTACTATCTCTTGTGACTGGCAGATGCTCCTAGGGGTCTCAAATAGATGGAGATCTTCTCCTACCCTGGAGATGGCAGGGACTGAAGTTGAGACCTTCCGCTTGCTCAGTTGAGACCTTCCGCTTGCTTAACTGAGACCTTCTGCTTGCTCAGTTGAGACTTTCCGCTTGCTCAATTGAGACCTTCCGCTTGCTCAACTGAGACCTTCCGCTTGCTCAGTTGAGACCTTCCGCTTGCTCAACTGAGACCTTCTGCTTGCTCAGTTGAGACCTTCCGCTTGCTCAGTTGAGATCTTCCGCTTGCTCAGTCGAGACCTTCCGCTTGCTCAGTCGAGACCTTCCGCTTGCACAGTTGAGACCTTCCGCTTGCTCAGTCAAGACCTTCTGCTTGCTCAGTCGAGACCTTCCGCTTGCACAGTTGAGACCTTCCGCTTGCTCAGTATACCCCTGCGTCATAGTCCCTCCTCAACTCTGTTGCTTTCTCCTTTATAGAAAACTCTGTTGCTTTCTCCTTTATAGAAAACTATAAACATACCCCTCCAAAATTCAATTTTCTGGGAGAGCTTGGGGGTAAGAGGTAACTTGAAAGGAATTGTTAAAAGTTGCTGGCTTAAATATTAATGGCATTTGCGATATGTATATCCCGCAGTGACATTCAAAGCACGAGCCGCCATATGCTGCACCGGCGTCTTGGCTGTTCAAAAATGCCTGGCTTTTCTAATATGCAATTCAGTTTCGTCTGGCTGCTGTACAGCAAGATGTTTTTCAAGCAGAGCTTGTGTATAATTTGACTTCCGGTTTGGGATTCATGGAGGTCTAACGCAGCTCCATTTGCGGAGCTGACCGGACTGCCGTTTTAACCGGCCGGAGGGGTGAAAATAACCCGCGGCCGACTGCTCTCAGGCGGGGAGCAGGCAAAGAACGCTCAAGACCCTAGGGTGAGTTAGATCTCGGACAAGGGGGGGCTCTACACAAGGAGTCTCCCCCTTGATCCTTGAGGTCCCACCTTGCGACGGGTCGGCTATAATCTCTGTGGCAGTTTTGGGGCCAATTCGGCTGGCATAAGACCTACATACCCAAGCTTCGATCGGGGAGGGAAGTCGAGAGGAGAATTTAAGATCGAAACAGCGATTACAACCCGAGAAAGCTGAAGAGAAGGTAAAGATCGCTATCTCTTGAAACGGGACAGATTGATAAAAACAGAGAAGAAAGAAAGTAGATTTTTAAACTGCAACAGACTAGTGAAAAGGAGGCGAAGACTCGGCAGGAGTTGTATTTTAAAAGAGACTAAATTTAAAGAAGTTATTGCAAAAATTGGACTATTGTTTTGAATACCTGTGGTTTCGGAGCTGTGGGAAAAAGACACCATCGCGAGACCTGCTGTGGGAAGACGGGAGACAGGAAGTGCGTAACAACAATAGAGTGGCTGGAGGGAAGCGGCCCTTGCCGACGGACAGGAAGCAGGGAATCGCCATTTTTGAAAGGGGAAGGGTCGCGGCTTCAGCGGAAGAGGAAGTAGGCCATCTTGGATTACAATAACATAGAGAAACCATAGAGAAAAGACGCCCGACATTTTGGATACAAAAAAAATTAATTTTGGCAAAGATTGGGACATTTGAAAAAAAGGAAAACGTTTAAATATACGCCACGGAGCTAAGGAAGAGAGCAGATTCGTGGGAGCGAGCTAAAGCAAGCCCCACGATGTCGAAAAAAGAGTGGCAATCGGCGATAGAAAATTTGGACAAAAAACTTATAGACATGATGAAAGAACTTAAGGACACGAAACTGGAGCTTATTAAAGAGGTCAAAGAAGTTACACAGACAGTAAAGTCGGAGCTGTCAGAAGTGAAAAAAGGCGTGGAAACGATTAGTAGTGAATTACAAGGAACGCAGCAGAGAGTTAAAACAGTAGAAGACGCGATGGAGAATTTAATAGACACGCAACAAACAGAGATGAGATTGGTGAAGGGGAGGATGTCAGTTGCAGAAACTAAACACATGGAGAAGCAGCTTCGTTTTCGTGGTCTGCCGGAAGTGGAAGGGAAGTCAGCGCAAGAACAGATGACTGAGGTGTTGGCTGATTACCTGGGGAAGGAGGAGGAGGAAATTGTGGCTATCCTAGATGTGGCGTACCGTGTGAACTCGAGAATTGCAACCCAGAGGAAACTACCAAGGGATGTGATTGTGCAGTTTACAACTAGAAACATGAAAGAGAGGATTGTGACAAAACAATTTCAAGATCCATTGGAGATTGATGGCAAGACGATTATCATAATGAAGGAACTGCCCAGATCAGTGTTACTGGACAGGAAAAAATATAGAGTGCTAATTCAGACTTTGAAGGACATGAATATCAGGTACAGATGGGAGTTACCGGAAGGAGTGTCCTTTGAGTTTGGAGGGGCAAAAAAACGTATCAGATCTGAGCGGGAGATGGAGAGATTTATCAAGGACAATGAAAAAGACTTACCAACAAAACCATGAATATGGAGTGTAAAGTATTATCTTGGAATGTAAATGGACTAAACTCACCGAATAAGAGGAAAAATATTTTTCATTGGCTACTAAAACAAAAATGTGATATTGTTTGTTTGCAGGAGACCCATATTAGAAAACAGGATGTAAAATATTTAAAATCTGGAAAATTGGGCAAAGAATTTGTAGCGGCCTCTAACAAGAAAAAAAGAGGAGTGGTGTTGTACATAAAAGAGGAGCTGCAGCCAAAATTTGTTATGAGAGATGTGGAAGCTAGATTTGTAGCAGTGGAATGTAATTGGAATTTAAAGAGAGTGTTGGTAGTCGGACTTTATGCACCTAACGGTGCAAAGGAAAGCTTCTTTGAGGATTTAAGGAAGCATTTAGACGATCTTGTATATGACCAGATAATTCTTGCTGGAGATTTCAATGGAGTGACAGATTTGGAACTAGACAAAAAGACTACAACAGCACAAAAGAAAAGAGGACTATTGCCAAAGCTTTTTTTTGAGTTGATTCAACAAGAGACTCTCGAAGACGTATGGAGGAGAGAATATCCTAAAACCAAACAGTTTACTTTTTATTCTGCAAGGCATCTTACATTATCAAGAATCGATATGATCTGGGCCTCAAAGGACTTAGCGTTATGGACTAAGGAGGTAGAAATAATGCCGATGGTAGGCTCAGATCACAACCCAATTATGTGGAAATTTGGAAAAAAGAGAAAAAGGAAACCATGGAGAATAAATGAGGATTTGTTACAGGAAAGAGAGAATATGGAAATACTGAGAAGAGAGACAAAGTTTTTTATACAATACAACGTGAATAAAGAAGTACCAACCAATAAAGTTTGGGATGCTTACAAGGCGGTTGTAAGGGGCATACTAATGGACTTAAATGGTAGAGCAAGAAAGAAGAAAGAGGAGAAAAGACAAGAGATTGAGGAGAAAATAAAAGCCAAAGAAATACAGCTAAAAAAGAGACCAGGGAAAAAGAAGGTATATCAGGAAATCAAAATTTTTCAAGAACAGTTAACAGCAATGAGTAATAAAGAATTGGAGTGGAACCTTAAAAGACTGAATCAAAAAGCTTTTGAGGGTGCTAATAAACCTGGGAAATATTTGGCATGGCAATTGAAGAAGAAAAGGGAAAAGAAAATAATAAATAAAATCTGTGAAGAAAACAAAACGTATCTGGAACAGACTACCATTAGTAGAGCCTTTTATAAATTTTATGCTAAGCTGTATAATAAAAAAGAAGTAACCAAAGAATCAATAGCATCATATTTGGAGAAAACTAAACTTCCAGAGATCTCGGAAGCTTGGAGAAATAAGTTGAATAGTGAAGTAACCGATGAGGAAATAAGTAAGGCAATACAATCTGCAAATCTAGGAAAGGCGCCAGGGCCAGATGGACTTACGGCTAAATTTTATAAGACAATGGCCAATGAACTGGCACCATTCCTAAAAGAGGTGATGAATGGAGTTTTTAGGGATCAAAGAATTCCAGACACCTGGAGCGAAGCGAATATATCATTGATCCCTAAAGAGGGCCAAGATTTGACTAACGTGAAAAATTACAGACCTATATCACTACTTAACAATGATTATAAAATTTTTGCGAAGATACTGGCGGAGAGACTGAAGGGGTGGCTCTCGGAAGTCATAGAGGAAGAACAAGCAGGCTTTTTGCCAGACAGACAAATAAGAGACAATTTAAGGACAGTGATCAATGCTATTGAATACTATGATAAGCGTTGTGATAAAGAGGTTGGTTTCTTCTTTGTAGACGCTGAAAAAGCGTTTGACAATTTAAACTGGGATTTTTTGTTTGCCACTATGGAAAAGCTACAACTGGGAGAAAGATTCATCAGAGCAATTAAAGAAATCTATAGAGACCAGACTGCAGCAATTGTAGTGAATGATGAATTGACCAAGAAATTGACGATTAGTAAAGGAACAAGACAAGGTTGCCGGTTATCTCCATTGTTGTTCATTTTAGTATTGGAGATTCTGATGATACAAATACGACAAGATGAGGAAATACGAGGAATGAAAATAAAGGACTATTCATACAAGGTTAGAGCATTTGCTGATGACATAATGTTAATTGTAGAAGATCCATTGGAGAACATGCCAAAAGTGATAGATAAGATCAAGGAGTTTGGTGACTTGGCAGGTTTCTTCATTAACAAAAAGAAGTCAAAGATATTATGCAAAAACATGACTAAGCAGAAACAACAATTGTTAATGGAAACAACGGATTGTGAAGTAACTAGTAAGGTGAAATATTTGGGAGTTGAGCTGACTGCAAAAAATATAGATTTGTTCAAGAATAATTATGAAAAATTATGGACTCAGATAGAGAGAGACTTGATCAAATGGAATAGATTGAATCTGTCATGGTTGGGCAGGATTGCAGCAGTTAAGATGAATGTGTTACCAAGAGTAATGTTTTTGCTACAGACAATACCAATCATCAGAGACTCTAAACAATTTGAAAAATGGCAGAGGAAAATATCAGATTTTGTCTGGGCAGGCAAGAAGCCTCGAGTGAAAGTAAAAGTTCTACAAGATGCAAAGGAAAGAGGCGGAATGCAACTGCCCAACCTGAGACTTTATCATGATGCAATCTGCCTAGTTTGGTTAAAAGAGTGGATGACGTTAAAGAATAAGAAACTATTAGCCCTTGAGGGATATAAAAAATTTTTTGGATGGCACGCATACCTATGGCACGACAAAGTAAAGGTCAACTCGATGTTCCTACATCATTTTGTAAGGAGAAGTTTATATACAATCTGGAAGAAGTACAGAATCTACTTACAAGAAGGAACCCCCTTGTGGGTGGTTCCATATGAGGTGATAGATCCGAGAGCGGTTGATAATGAACAACAATGTTTAACATACAAAGAAATAACTAAAATTGAAGTATCTAAACTTAGAATAAAGACACAAGAGGAACTATCACCTAACTACGATTGGTTCCAGTACAGACAGATTAGAGATTTATACAATTCGGACTCTGTAAAAGGGGGCATACGAACAGAGAACTCGGAACTAGAGCAGACCCTTCTTAAAGAAGACAAGAAAAGAATATCCAAGGTATACCAAGTATTGTTGAAATGGTATACTGAGGATGAGATAGTTAAAACACAGATGATGAAATGGGCTATAAATTTTAATAAAGAAATAACAATGGAGGCATGGGAATACTTGTGGAAAACTACAATGAAGACAACGACATGTATCAATATTAAAGAGAACATTTTCAAAATGATCTATCGTTGGTACATGACACCAAAGAAGATTGCGCTAGGGAACTTGAATACTTCTAATAAATGCTGGAAATGTAAGAAACATGAGGGCTCCCTCTATCATATGTGGTGGTCGTGTGAGGTAGCTAGGCAGTTCTGGGGGGAAATAATAAGAGAAATGAGTGAAATTTTACAGTTTCAAATAAATAAGAACCCAGAACTCCTGCTGCTAAACTTGGGAATGGAGGGAATTCCAGCCCATCATAGGACGTTGATATTTTATATGACTGCAGCAGCTAGACTTTTGTATGCGCAGAAATGGAAAGTACAAGAAGTGCCAACTATTGAAGATTGGATCTACAAATTGCTGTATATGGCTGAAATGGACAAGATGACAAGAAAACTGAGAGATCTGGACTCAGGGCAGTTTAACACAGACTGGGAGAAGCTGAAACAATATCTGGAGAAGAAATGGGAGGTGGGAGGAAAACTGTGGCAGTTTGAGAACTACTGAAGTATAATAAAAGTATAAAAGAGAGGGGTGACTTTACCGGGGGAGGAAGAGAAATGTGAATTTATAAGCAGTTAGATTAATTGATTGAGATATATATAGATATGTATAGGTTAACTGATAGAGAATAATTAATGATAAGGTTTAAACATGAGGATTGAGTAACTAACAATATTTTCTTTCTTTGACAAGATTTATATGCACCAAACTGAATGTATAGAAGAGTTAAATTGATTGAGTATCTGAGGAGTTATATAGAATTACCATAAAAAGATGAAATGAGTAATACATAAAGAACAAATCAAATTGTTTGATTTAAATGTGGGAAATTTTTATGGTTTATGATATATAGGTTTATATAGAAATATTCAAAACTGGAAAATCGGATAAATTGTTTATCTAAAGACGTATAGTTTGGGTGTATAATAAGTAAGGGAGTTAAAGATGCACTGCTTAATATAATGGAGAATGTATATCTGTTTTAGATAGAGGAATTTAACAGAAGTAAGGGAAAAGGGACAGAGGGTGGGAAAGCTGTTGGAAGTCAACAAAAGGGGGGGAAAGGGAGGGGGTTAGAAACGAAAAATTAGGGGAAAATTGATTGTAATGCAAAAATAATAATGTTCTAACCCAATAAAAAACTTTTCAAAAAAAAGAGCTTGTGTATAATTTCAAATATAGATTCAGCTCTTTCGGGGAGGGGGGTACATACAAGGTGAACACGAGTTAGAAGTGAAGGGACATCAGGAAGAAATGAGAACGTTAGGGGTGCGTCGAGCCAAGCATGCCTGACCTGGAAAGCTTTTTCAGTGTCTGTTGGTATAAGGAGGTTTTTATTTCGTCTAAGAAGGGACTCTCCCACATAATGTGGTCTGTATAGGACACTATGGCGGAGAAGACTGGAGACTGCCCACTAGGTTTGATATTCCTAAGCCTTTTATAAGAGGTTCTGGCAGTGAGATTTGCCTCTGTTGCCCCCTGCCTGTCCTGTGTGTCTGTCCCAGCCTTCAACCAACACTCTCTGTCCCTGAGCCAGTGAAATGCATGTCCAATGTATTGGCAGCATTTCTTACCAACATGGGTTTGGAATTCTGTATGGGATGGGGAAGAAGGCAAAAGGCAGCTGACAGGTTAGGCAGGGCTTTTTTTCAGCTGGAACGTGGTGGAACGGAGTTCCGGAACCTCTTGAAAATGGTCACATGGCTGGTGGCCCCGCCCCCTGATCTCCAGACAGAGGAGAGTTGAGATTGCCCTCCGCGCCGCTCTGCGGCGCGGAGGGCAATCTCAACTCCCCTCTGTCTGGAGATCAGGGGGCGGGGCCACCAGCCATGTGACCATTTCTCCGAGGGCAACCCACTGAGTTCCACCACCTCTTTTCCCAGAAAAAAAGCCCTGAGGTTAGGTATGCCCAGTTTTCCCTCCCCTCTACATAATGCTCAAGCATCCTTTCTAGGGGCCCGATATATACATCTGGCACCCCACATCCCATGTCTTGCAATGCATGTGATCTTGAGAACTGGGAAATAAAACAATATTTATTTTATTTATGTCATTTTTATAGTCCGCCTTTCTCACTGAGACTCAAAGTGGATTACATAGTGTGAGATTAGGACAGTTAGTTTCAAGGACATTACATAGAATCATAGAATCATAGGGTTGGAAGGGACCTCCAAGGTCATCTAGTCCAACCCGCTGCATGATGCAGGAAACTCACAACTACCCCTCCCACACACACATACACTGCCAGTGACCCCTGCTCCATGCCCAGAAGATGGCAAAACACCTCCAGGATCCCTAGCCAAACTGGCCTGCGGAAAATTGCTTCCTCACCCCAAATTGGTAATCGGCCTTATCTTGGGCATGTAAGAAGGGGCCACGAGAACTAAGCACTGATGTAACCCTTCCTGCCCTCCCTCTCATGATCTGCCCAGGTTCACAGAATCGGCATTACTGTCAGATAGCCATCTAGCCTCTGCTTAAAAACCTCCAAAGAAGGAGAGCCCACCACCTCCCGAGGAAGCCTGTTCCACTGAGGGACTGCTCTAGCGGTCAGGAAGTTCTTAAACAATATAATAGGGTATATAAATACGAATTTGTGAATAAATGTGAGTTTACACAGACGTAACATCAGCAGAAATCCCATACAGAGCTGAAGAAATGCTGAAAGAGCATAAGCAATTCTAAGACTGACTATCCCGTGGAATGACCTGCCTGAGGAGGTCAGAAGAGCCCCCACTCTCCTGGCTTTCCATAAATGATGCAAAACCGAACTATTCAAAAAAGGCTTTTTACTCAAATGGGAGGGCTGTATTTTTTTTTTCATGTTTTTTTTATTGTATATTTTTTGTGCATTTCCTTCAAAACATCCTTATTCCCGTACATATATACCCATTGCCCTCCAACCCCTCTCCCTAAGTTCATATACAGTTTCTATATCTTCGGCAGAAGTCCCTTGTAAGAATCATTCTTCTATTTGTCTTGTTTCTTCACATCCGGATAAGAGGAGTTAGTCTCTGAGTCCTCTCCTTCTTCTATTCCTCCTTGATTCTCCTTCCTCTTCCTCCTCACTTAATTCATCGCCGAAGATATTGTATCCTATAGCCGGGGAGGGTTGAGAGTTTTAGTGTATTTTGGATGACTATTTCCCATTCAAGTTATTCGTCTGTATTTCCATACCCTTATCCCTCAAATGGGAGGGCTGTATTGTAGGGAGGGGGTCTCAGGTGCTTCGCTAATGAGTTGGGGATCACAGACTTCATCACCATTTTTGCCTTATATATTATCTGCTGCTTTAAATATGTTCTCCTATGTACAACCAGCGCTCCATGTTGTCTAATGTTAGTCCTAGAATTGATTATGTTTTGCTCCAGTATCTCTCCTATGTCTTGGATCCTTGCTAATGCTACGTCTTTAAACTTGTCTATGTTTACCTTATGGTATTGTATTGAAATGTACTTACTTGATACTGATTGCATTAACCTCATACTGTGCAATCCGCCTTGAGTCTCAGTGAGAAAGGCAGACCATAAATGACATAAAAAATAAATAAATATTACGAGATATACTATATTGATAGTAGGTTTGATAGAGGTTATGTATAAATAAGAATGTGCTTAGAATAAGAGATATTGAATTAGTGTTGGTAGGGAAATATAAATGAAATAGATTTAAGTAAGAAGAAGGGGTAGGGGTTGGAAAGCTGTTGGAAGTCAATAGGGAGGGGGGAGGAAAAGGGTGGGGATTAGAGCAGGGGGCAAAATGGGATTATTTGTGTCAAATTTGCAAAATTTTCTTTGTTTTACCACTCACTAATAAAAATTTTTATTAAAATAAATAAATAAATAAATAAATAAATAAATAAATATTACACAACATAGAACTACCCTGCAGGATCATACTTAAAGCAACGCATAGTACATAGTAGCACGTGCTTAAAGCATTTCTGAAGTGACATAAAGATACTGAATCGTGGGCAGGCTCTTTTAGCCCTGGGTGCCCCCTCCAAGTATAATACCCCCACCCTGCACAGCAGACCTCTTTGAATGGAAAAAGGCAGACGGGCTGTGATGCTGCCTCTCTATCTAGGTGGCTGCAAAAATACAGACTCTTAAAAAAAAATAGCCACTTCCCCCAATGCTTGAAACCAAAACGCCTTCCTTTGCCTCTTGCTGTGTCATGTAGATTCTTTGCACAGGATAGGAAACTTCATTCTCGGCTTCTGGACCGCAGCCAGCGTTTAAGTACACTTTTCGTAATTGCTGAACCGTAGCAAGGAGGGAAAGCAAACATAATCCGCTTGACGGTAAAATCGAAGTAGAGAACGGGCGGCAGGGATCCTGGGGAAGCGCTCTGAACAGTTTGGAAAGCGGTGCTGAGAATGGAAAAGGGCAGCCCTGGGGGGGTCAGTCGACGGTTGAGCAGATGGTCAATGCTCGAAAAGGAATTTGCTTAATTAAAAATGTGCGGGCAGGGAGCGTTGGATCTTGTTCAAGTGTTTGTGGCATTTCAGAAGACGGTGAGCAGTTATCTACAGTGCGCTTTGTGGATCTCACAACTGACGGTCAGATCAGAACCGGTGTGGTGTAGTGGTTAGAGTATTCAACTAGGATTGTGGAGATCCAGATTGGAATCCCTGCTTTGCCATGGGAGCTTGCTGGTTGGCTTTGGACCAGTCACACAGTCTCAGCCTTAACCTCCCTTGCAGGGCTGTTGTGAGGACAAAAGGAAGTAAATCGTTAAATCAAGAGGGTAGTCCTGTTCAGCTTAACGGCTCATTCACACATTACGAAGTCCCTGAGACAGACACGTATGTCTTCGCACAATAGATGTGCGCTTGGAGTTACGTGCTAAGCACTCAGTTCCTAGGTGTGTGTAGGCCTGATTTGAATTGGTGCCCTAAGGACCCATTTTACCAGCCAGAAGTGTCCCCAGGAGCTAGTATTTTGCCTGTTGGGGAATTTCCATGTAGACGTCATCACTGCACGGAATTTCTCCGTTGTGGCAAATTGCGGATCCCCTGTGCTGGTTCAGGTTGGGAAAATGGCACACTGGGGAAAATGTTAAGCCTCTTCTTCCTGTGTACTGTGGTTCTATCTGGATCAGGCCTGTCTGTGCCCGGGCATTGAGTTCTGAGCGTAGAATTAAAGCACATGCCAACTTGGGGTGGAGTTATGTCTCCGTCTTTGCTACTTCACATGGAATGTTCTGTGAGCATGGAGCAGCAAAAATGGGAAATATCCTTCTTTGGTCACATTATGAGAAGACAAGATTATCTGGAAAAGTCAATAATGCTAGGAAAAGTGGAAGGCACTAGGAAAAGAGGAAGCCCTAAAACGAGATGGCTGCACTCAATAAAAGAAGCCACATCCTCCAGTTTGCAGGATCTGAGCAAGTCTGTTAATGATAGGACATTTGGGGGGGGTCTTTCATTCATAGGGTCGCCATAGGTCGGAGGTGAATGATGGCACATAACACACACACACCCTTCCCAGAACTGTGTCGGTGAGGAAAACTGTTTGTTGGGGGGAGACAGAGATCCTGCCTTGCTCCCACCCTAAGGGATTCTGCTTTATTTTAAAATATTTTTTAAAAATATTTTATAACACACCCTTTGCTACAGCTACTGTGAGTCTGCAGGAACCTCAGGTGGGGGACCCAAATGCAACTCTTTAAAAAAGCAAACTGTAAGTCTGGCTGAAGAAATCTGCAGCGTTCATATGACAGGAATTGCATACTACAGAATTTCTGGAGCTGTAAATCCCAATTCAGTTCATTGCTGTGTGTTTAAGGTCACAGGAGGGTTTTTTTTTAAAGTCCGCTCATTTGACAGCCTTCCCAAGCGTGACATTTTATGCCCAGATTCACCCTGACCTGCTTCTTGGTCTTGCAATCAAAGCCTAGTGTAGATGTTTCAAAATGCCCGATAGTTTGGCAAGGAGGTAACCGATTTGTTCTTTTGGGATTCTCTTGTTCTGGATTAGACCAAAGGTCCGTCTAGTCTGGCCTACTGACTCCTGCTAGTTGCCCCTGAAGCTTGCAAGCATCGATATCCGGTCTCCTGCCTCTGAATGCAGTACCTGCATTTAGTTCCAGCTAATATTCATAAAATGAGAGATTATGTTTTAATAAAAGTCTGAGATGTTGGAGGCAGTCACCTCTTGCAAAAAAATGCCACATATGCCAATCGGTGACGTTTTTATCCCGCGCTTCCTCTAAGTAGCTCCGGGAGGCATATATTTTACCCTCACAACACCTTTGGGAGGTAGGTTAGGCTGAGAATGTGTGATTGGCTCGGGGTAACCCAGGGCTGAACGAGGGCTCAGTTTCCCTCCTAATGAAATTTGGTAACCACTGCACCGTGCTGCCTGTCTGTGTGAAGAAACATGATGGAGTGAGAAATTAAAATGAAGCTTTGCACGCCGTATAATTGATCAAAACATATTTACAACCAAGATTTTGGCATGAAGACAGCAAAATGAACTTCCAAACTTCGAAGAGAGTTTCCCATATGAGCAGCGTGTGTGTTATGTGCCGTCAAGTCGCCTTCAACCTATGGCGACCCTTATGAATAAAAGACTTCCAAAACATCCTATCATTAACAGACTTGCTCAGACCTTGCAAACTGGAGGACGAGGCTTCTTTGATTGAGTCCAGCCATCTCATTTTGGGTCTTCCTCTTTTCCTACTGCCTTCTACTTTTCCCAGCATTATTGACTTTTCCAGAGAATCTTGTCTTCTCATGATGTGACCAAAGTATGATGTGAGCGGTCCTGTCTTGAATATTATGGAAAATGCTTTGGCAAAGGTGTGTATAGTTGGATAGGCCAAAGCTTATCTTTTCTAAGCGGGAGGGGCTATCTACCCTCTCTTTCCCCATCACCCTAACTCTGATTTGACCGACACTACACATGAAAACTGATGGAGCTGCTTTATGCTGAATCAGGCCATCAGGCCATCACAGTCAATGTTGTCTATTCTGATTGACAGTGATTCTCCAGGGTTTCGGGTGACTGTTTTGCACATTAACTATTACCTGCTCCTTTTAAATGCAGATGCTGGGATTTGAACTGGGGACTTTCTGCATGCCAAGCCGATGCTCCACTGCTGAGCCACAGCCCCTCCCAATCATATAGGGTAGAATTGAATGGAAGTCTTCATTTCTAGAGGAAGGCACCAACCTGGAATGGCATATTGCATACATGCCAGAGATGCCCTTCTCAAAATGGCACCCCTCTGTCATTTTTTCCTCCACTTCCTTCCACCCGCATGACTTGAGAGAACATTCAACCTCTAATGCCAGTCAGTAATACGGCAAGTTTTCGCTTCAGTGGCAGCCAGTGAGATGGGAACATTTGCCATCTGGTGATGTCATGGGATGAGCTTTTCAGGTGTTGTTGACAAGAAGGGGGAAGTCTCTTGGAACTGCGTGGTGGCAGTTTGTATTGTTGGAACGAAGCAGGGTTTTTTTCAGCAGGAACGTGATGGAATGGAGTTCCGGCACCTCTTGAAAATGGTCACATGGCCAGTGGCCCCGCCCCCTGATCTCCAGACAGAAGGGAGTTTAGATTGCCCTCCACGCTGCTGCATGGAGGGCAATCTAAACTCCCCTCTGTCTGGAGATCAGGGGGCGGGGGCACCGGCCATGTGACCATTCTCACCAAGGACGATTTAAATGCTAAAAAACTCCCCCCTTGTTCCAGCTGACCCAAAGTGACATCATTGTGCAGCCCTGAGTTCCACCACTGAGTTCCACCACCTCTTTTCCCAGAAAAAAAGCCCTGGAACGACCTATCCGTTTGGGTCTCTGTATCATCGAAGGCAACCATATGCTCTTGGAATGCTGCGGCTGTCAGACATTTTGACTGCAACGGATCTATCCGTCTGCAAAAATGTTCTTAAATAGTAAAGAGTCCAGTAGCACCTTTGAAACTAACCGACTTTATTGTAGCATAAGCTTTTGACAGCCACAGCTCTCTTCGTCAGATGCATTGTCAGCTTTTTTTTTTTTTTTTTGAAAAATTTTTATTGGGTTAGAATCCATTATTTCCACATTTACATTCAATTTTCCCCAATTTTTTCATCTCTAACCCCCTCCCTTTCCCCCCCTTTTTGTTGACTTCCAACAGCTTTCCAACCCTTTGTCCCCTTTCCCTTACTTTTATTAGCTTCCTCTATCTAAAACAAATATATATTCTCCATTATTCTAAGCAGTACATCCTTAACTATTTTTAACATTATATGCCCAAACTGTAAGCCTTTGTTTCCATCTTAGATAAACAATTTATCCCAATTTTTCAATTTCAGGTATTTCTATATATCATAAACCATAGATCATACATTCGTTTATATCAAACAATTTGACTTATTCTCTCTATATATTACTCATTCTATCTTTTTATAATAGTTCTATATATCTCTCCTCACGTAGTCAATCAATTTGACCCATCTATATCTTCAGACATTCAGTTTGGTACAAAACTTGTCAGAAAAAAAAGAAAATATTGTTAGTTAATCGCTCCTTATATTTAGTCCTTATAATTAATTATTTTCTCTATGTTCTGTTTGTTAACCTATATATATCTATATATATGTCAATCTATTAATCTGACTGCTTATTAATTCACATTTATCTCTTCTCCCCCCGGTAAAGTCTCCCCCCTCTACTTCAATACTTCAGTAGTTCTCAAACTGCCACAGTTTTCCTCCCACCTCCCATTTCTTCTCCAGGTATTGTTTCAGCTTCTCCCAGTCTGTGTTGAACTGCCCTGAGTCCAGATCTCTCAATTTTCTTGTCATCTTGTCCATTTCAGCCATATACAGCAATTTGTAAGTCCAATCTTCAATAGTTGGCACTTCTTGTACTTTCCATTTTTGCGCATACAAAAGTCTAGCTGCTGCTGTCATATAAAATATCAACGTCCTGTGTTGGGCTGGAATTCCCTCCATTCCCAAGTTCAGTAGCAGGAGTTCTGGGTTCTTATTAATTTGAAATTGTAAAATTTCACTCATTTCTCTTATTATTTCCCCCCAGTACTGCCTGGCTACCTCACACGACCACCACATATGATAGAGGGAGCCCTCATGGAGTCAGGGAGAGGGAGTCAGCTTTCGAGAGCCACAGCTCTCTTCGTCCGATGCATCGTCAACTTTCGACAGCCACAGCTCTCTTTGTCAGATGCAGAGAGCTGTGACTCTCAAAAGCTTATGCTACAATAAAGTTGGTTAGTCTTAAAGGTGCTGCTGGACTCTTTACTATTTTGCTACTACAGACAAACACGGCTCGCTCCTCTGGATAAATGTTCTAGTAAGTGTGGTTTTTCCGAAGGATGCCCTTCAGCCAGAGCTTCAAAACGCTCCTCGATTGAACGCCTGCTGTTTTTTAAACGGATAAGCAAATGTGGCTTAAGTAAGCTTCTGAATTTGGAGCTGAGCAACTCAGTGCAGCTATGATCGTTTCTCCCTCTCCCCTCGAGGAGGCCGTCGCGTCCCACCGGTGCTCCTCGTGCACATAATAACGCTGAATGGGGTCATTGGTCACCTCTCAAATCAGCCCGATGTTTTTGCGTGGGCCTGGTAAAATTAAGGCGATATTGTCTGCTAATTGCATTATGTCTTCCGTCTGCATCCCTCCTCTTTTGGGAAGCGGCGCTGGTTGTCACGTAGTTGCCTGTTTGGGTTTCTTTGCCTTCCCCTCCTCAGTCCTCTGGGATCAGGGTGACCCACAATTTCATCACCCTGCAGTGCTTGTTTAGCAGGTTTGAGTCAAGAGGTCGTGATGCCCGAGGTCACCTTGCCCTGGTGCAGGGATTTGAACTGGAATCTTCCTGTATGACCGCAGCATTGTCTCTTCTGCATCGGCTTGCCTGTCTTGTTACGTTCAAACCAAAGAATAGACTCAGAATTGCACTGTAGTGTCTCCAAGCGCTGGGGACCAGAGTGAGGGGCTGTGGCTCAGTGGAACAGCCTCTGCTCTACATGCAGAAGGTACTGGGTTCAATTCCTGGCACCTCTAGGAAAATATATCTCCCCCCTCGCAGCTCTGCTGAGAACTGGAGTGCGGCATTGAATGTGGTGCCGTGGGTACTGACTCTACAGTACCTCTGACAGCAGCATCAACCACTTACACTGCTATCCCACTCTGGTATCATTGGTATGCATTTAAGGGTTATATATTATCAACGAATTTTATTGTACCATAAGCTTTCGAGAACCACAGCTCTCTTTGTCAGATGCATTGTCAGCTTTTGAGAACCACAGCTCTCTTCATCAGATGTACTGTCAGCTTTTGAGAACCACAGCTCTCTTCGTCAGATGCTTCTGGCGAAGAGAGCTGAGGTTCTCGAAAGCTTATGCTACAATAAAGTGGGTTAGTCTTAAAGGTGCTACTGGACTCTTTACTATTTTGCAACTACAGAATAACACGGCTAACTCCTCTGGATCTATGGTCATATTATCAACGAGTCCTCATTGAATGCTTATGATACCTAGCAGTGTTTGCTTTTCAAAACTTCTACAGGCATGAGATTTCAACCAATTGCCCCTTACACTGTGGGCCATTGTAAGACCCCACACCTTTCCTGGGGTGCCACCAACTGCTCAAGATCACAGTAGGAAGGGAGAATATTCTGTGCAATGGGAGCTGCTGTCCTTGCATCCAGATTAGGGTATGATGGCAGCTAAAGAGGGGAGGAGCTGTGGCTCAGTGGAAGAGCCTCTGCTTTGCACATTGAAGGTCCCGAGTTCAAATCCCGGCATTTCCAGTTAAAAGGACCAGGCAATGGGTGATGTGAAAGACCCTCTGCCTGACCCTGCCGGTCCGAGTAGACAATACTGACCTTGATGGACCGACAGTCTGATTTAGTACAAGGCAGCTTCATGTGTGGGATGGAAATCTAAGTTTGTTTTGAAATTATCTCTAAGGTTGGGTTTCCAAGAGGAGAGGGTGCTATTTTTCTCTGGGGCCCATGGTAGCTCTTGACAGCCCTGCCAACTCAGAGGATGCGATTCTTTGGGTCCAAAATACTTGCCTGAAAAGTCCCGATAGCTGTAATTAAAAGGATATGCAGTAACGTGGCCGGGAAGGCAGGATTCTCTTCTGAACCGGTAATACTTTTAAGCTGGCACTTTCCACTCCCCCCACTCCCCGCAACCCCACTTTCAATCCGAGATTCTTTTGACTCGCTCAAAAGATAATCTTGGGAACTTTCTTGGGGAAGAAATTGGCCCACAAAGAACAAAACACTCATTTGGCTCTGCCCGTGAAAACCACTTGATAAGGCAGCGCTTTTGTTAAGATCTGGCTTTGCCTTCTCAAGGTGCAGAAAATAAAACGGACTCTCTTGTTGCAGGTTACCTTAAATGCGATACGGACGATGCCTGCGAGAACAAGGACGAAGGAGGCGGAGAGGAACTCTTCGACACGGTCAATTCCTCCATTGTATCTGGGGACAGCATCAGGTTCTTTGTGAATGTCAACTTGGACGTACAACAGAATGTTACAGGTAAGGGTGCTGCAGTTTCGGTTTCCGGGATGGGCCAATCGTGTTGCAGTCTTCATCTTTCATGTTAGGCTTCATCAGTCAGTTTTGATCTTTCATGTTGGGCCTTTCACATGTATCAAACAGTTTGCAATGCCGTTCCCATGTTTACCCCAGAGAACAACACATGTTGCATAGGCCTATATGTGGTGGTGGTTGAGCTCCTGTGTTGGACTTTGACTGCATAATCTAAGTTCTTCACAGGGGTGTCCGAAGGGTGTCTCTTAAGAGCAGGCATCTTTTAAAGCGGCGGGGGGGGGGGCGGTGTTATCTTGGTTTTAATTTAGAATTCTTAAAATCATTTTGTAAGCTGCCTTGATGTATGGGGAAAGGCATGGTAAGAATGGTTTAATGAATAAACTGGCGGGCTTCCTAAATATGGCTACCAGGCCAAGCAAGCACAAGTTGAAAAGATAATAACACAGCCTGATACATGGTGAGTTTTTTCCTCTCTGTTTTTTGTTTGTATTTTTGCAGAACTAAAATTTGCTTTTAAAGATAGTACGAAGAATGATAGTGCAAAACCTGTTTAGTTCCAAATAGCACGGATGGATACAAATTTATTAAGGGGAAAAAAGCAATTTCTGGCCTTACTTAGGGCATGCACACCCTTCAGGCGAAGGCTTGTTGAAACGGAGTGGCCTTGCAAGGTCTGTTGATGCGAATTTACGTGGGTACCCTCCAGACTCACTCCGGAAGACTGTTTCACAGCTTAGGTGCTATGATCGAAAAAGTCTACTAACCAAATGTAGACGAAAGAAGGCTCTCCTGGTAACGACTCCTGCCATCGTAGGGACAGGGGTGCCCTCCCCAAACCGATAATGCAGAGATCTGTGTAAATTTGTGTACTGGTCCAATAAGAAAGGAAGCAACGGGGTAAAGTGCTACTTCTTGCCAGTTCATGTGTTCTTCCAAACATTTGGATCTTCAGGAGTAGATCTGTAAAAGCCGAGAAAACCCGAGTTCGCCTCTGAAACGTTAGAACTTAACGGAACAATTTGTGAGCTGTTCAGAACTGTCAGGGCACCCGATAGACATCGGTTGTGCCCTCTTGAAGTCTTGTTGTGGAAACAGGAGCTTGCTTGTGTTGCAACAGTATCGCAAGGCGGCATTGTTGGGGATTTATTTGAAACGGATTGTGTGTGGTGTATACTCAATAAGGCATATAATGGCAGGATTGATCGTGTAAACAGAAGAACCAACCTCAGGTCCAGCCCCAAGGCACGATGCGTAAAACCGCTAGAATGTTATCAGAAAATTGGGATAAATTTCCACCTGCCTGTCTGTTGACAGTATCCACATAACAACGGGTGCCCACACATGCCTCATTGAGGTGAGCAAGAAATGAATGAGAATGATGCCTTCTGGGAAGTACTGGCAAGGAGGTACTGTACCCACACAGATCCAGAGGAGTTAGGCGTGTTAGTCTGTAGTAGCAAAATCGAAAAGAATCCAGTAGCTCCTTTAAGACTAACCAACTTTACTGTAGCATAAGCTTTCAAGAGCCACAGCTCTCTTCATCAGATGCATGGAGGGTAAGAAGAAACTGGTCAGATATATAGGTGGAGTGGGTGGTCAGATCTGTCTGTCTGTCTGTCTGTCTATCTATCTATCTAGGTCAGATATATAGGTGGTCAGATATATCTACTCCCCCCTCCCCTCTCCACCTATATATCTGACCAGTTTCTTCTTACCTTCCATGCATCTGACGAAGAGACCTGTGATTCTTGAAAGCTAATGCTACAGTTAGTCTTAAAAGTGCTACTGGACTCTTTTTGATTGTACCCACACAGTGTTCTTACGATAAAGGAGTCTGGCAGTGGCCCATTGCAGGCTGTTCCAATTTGGAACTTAGAAGGAAACTGCTCTTAGGTGTGTTCACCCATTGATTACTGCTGTACCAGATTTCTCGCTGCAGCGTGTAAAATTCGCAAGGAAATAGTAAGAAGTAGGACTGATTTTTAACAAATATTATTTTATTTCCAAAGAATTTTGTGTGTAAATCAAGTTTTAAACCATGTTTTATGTGTTGTAGTTTAATGCATTTTATTCAAAGGAACAGTTTTGGATGTTCTGAGCTGGTCCTAGACCGTATTAATAAACTATACCATACCATTGGTTAGTGGTTTGGTGAACTTCAGGGCTCCAGATGTGAAACGAGGCCAAAAAAGTGTGCGCGTGCATGCATATACGTATACCCATGCACGCAGAGCCAGCCACGCTGCCGTTTTTTGTGTGTGCAAACCAAAGCAGCAGTCCATGGTAGCTTTCACTGCCCTGCCCGTACTATTTCCCCACTGTAGGGAATGCACAGACATGGCCTTCTAAGATCAAAATGGGCCTTGCGGGTGGGTTTGTTCCGCTGTTCCCAGAACTGGCCTTGCCAGTTATAAATCACTTCTGACTCTCTTATCACGATGCCTGCTGCATTTCTCTCCCACCCCCATAAAGACTGTCTGCATTTCTTGGAAGTAGCCATCAAATACGCCGATTAAATGTTTTCTTACCACGCATCGAAGTATTTGTTTTCCTCTCTGAATGTGAAATACTTTTTTTTTTTTGTGGAATATATAAATGTTAACTATGAGTCTAGCAGTGACTAAATTTAGCTCCTCTCTATTTAGGGACTGGCGTGGGTGGGGGAATGTAGACCACTTATTGTGTGGTTGCTGGGCCGGGAGTGTTTGCTTTTTTTCTGTTTATGTGATCGATTGTGCCATTATATGCCTTTGGGCTATTTGGAAATTCTTGCCCTGGTGAATGCCATTGTTCAGCTCCAGAGAAAACACCCAGCTGGAATGAATAGAGCCTTCGTGCACCTTGCTTAAAGAATTTTTTCCCCCCAGTTTGTCTAGGGCTGTTTCCCATGCTGCTTTTGGAAGCAGTTAATGTTTGCCCTCCCGTCTCTTCTGTGACAATGTAACGTATGAGGGACAATGCCTAGAAGATGGCCCCTTGGCAGCCGGTGACCATTTGGACTGGTGATGCAGGCATTCCCTTTTTCTGCAAGAAAGCAGCCCTTATAGAGCAGGGGGGGGGTTCAGCGACCTTTTTTAATTAAAGAGCCAAATGATGTGAAAGTTCAGAGTAAGAGATCAACAAAGAGCCAGTGGTCTAGCTGGAAATATACAACTTATCGTGCAATCCTAAAGAGAGTTACTCCAGACTAAGCCCATTGATTGCCGTGGCCTTAAACTGGAGTAACTCTGTTTAGGATTGCACTGTTATGTGGCTTGTTGTCGAGCTGGAAATATACAATTTACAATGCAATCCTAACGAGAGATACTCCAGTCTAAGCCCATTGCAATCAATGGGTTTAGATTGGCGTAACTCTCCTGTGGATTGCACAGTTGTGTGACTTGTCTAGCTGGAAATATACAACTTACAGTGTAATCCTAAGGAGAGTTACTCCAGTCTAAGCCCATTGCAATCAATGGACTTAGAGTAGAGTAACTCTCGTGTGGATTGTACTGTTATGTGACTTGTTGTCTAGCTGGAAATATACAACTTACCGTGCAGTTTTGAGGAGTCTTACTCCAGACTAAGCCAATTGATTGCAATGGGCTTAGACTGGAGTAACTCTGCGTAGGATTGCACTGTTAATGGGACTTGTTGATCAATAATCCATACCGTTTCTGCAATCCAAATATTAGCTGTTGTGCGCCTGTTATTAGGAAGTGGCATGTGTGAGGTCCCACAATAATTGGTAACTATTTGCAGGAGCGTTATGCTTTGAACTTGGATTACTGACTGCTGTTCATCTCTATTATTTCCCTTTCTATAAACTATCTTTAAGAAACCTCTTAGTCTGTGAAAATCATTGCCTGCCATTCTCTTCGCATCCTGGTTATTCAACCATCCAGTATACCCTAATTTTCTTCACGTTATAGATTCATGTTAGGTTCTATACCGAGTCACATTTGGCTATAAAGCCACAGGTTGCAGACCCCTGGTTTAGGGATATACTCTTCAAGGCACTCAGTCTTTCTAATGCACAAGCCCACGGTTTAAAAAAACATTTTGTAAGAGGCCCATTTTGTAAGTTATATAGCAGAAAGTCCAATCCCCTTGTTTGCTCGCAAGCGTCATGTCCGAGTTTTCACGCTCCTCGATGCAGGTTGAAGTGCTTGGAAAATATGTAAAATTCCCCTTCCCGTAGCCCGGTTCCAAGAGAACATTTGTCTGGAATGATTTGCATGATAGCATATGCATCCCAGAGTTTGAATTGAGATAAACAAAATGTTAATTTGCAATCGGGATAAACAAAAGCTTAAATGCCCCACCCCGTGTGCATACAGAATGACGTGTTCATTCCCAGCTGCTGAAGGTTTGCTCAGCTAGACATTTTTCATGGCGCTGTTGCTTACCGCGCACGTTTTAGACTCCCGGGTATGGCTTCCAAGCGTTTGAACATTGTAAAAAAAATCAGGCGAGTGATTTGAAAATGTAACAGAAGTTTGGATGTCTTTCATTTAGTTGACAAGCACGCGCTGTTTGAATATGGTTCCTGCCATTTATGAAAAGTCCCTTTAGAATGTTGCCAGAGTTGCTCTGAAAATTCACGTATTGTTAATCTTGATAATGCTGAGTGTTCTTTTGTGGAAACGAGAAATCTTTGAAGGGGTAGAAAAGGAAAAACGTTTGGAGGGGTTGAAAAGAAAAGCCCTGTTTCTGGTGCACTGCTCTTTGCTTGGCTTCTGCTGCCTCCTTCCTGGGTCAGCTGCATGGAAGTTCTACCCAATCAGGAATTGTTGCCAGATTTAGTCCGGTGATGGCAAGTGAGGGCATCAGTGAAGTCAGTGAGAGCGTTAGAGGTAAGCAGGGCTTTTTTTCTGGGAAAAGAGGTGGTGGAACTCAGTGGTGGAACTCAGGACCGCACAATGACATCACTTGTGGTCAGCTGGAACAAGGGGGGAGTTTTTTAAAGTTTAAATCGTCCTCGGTGAAAATGGTCACATGGCTGGTGGCCCCGCCCCCTGATCTCCAAACAGAGGGGAGTTTAGATTGCCCTCCGTGCCGCTCCAGCGGCGTGGAGGGCAATCTCAACTCCCCTCTGTCTGGAGATCAGGGGGCGGGGCCACCGGCCATGTGACCATTTTCAAGAGGTGCCAGAACTCTGTTCCATCATGTTCCTGCTGAAAAAAAGCCCTGGAGGTAAGCATTTTTACAAGTAGTGCTGGCACATCCCCCAAAGACGGTGGGGTAGAGTGTTCCAGGATAGTCAACCATGTTCACAAGAAAACTTGAGCAGCCGGGGTTGAGTCTCTTAGTCTCCAAGTTTTGTGCGTGTTCAGAATATTCCTCCCGTCTTTGCTTCAGCGCTTAATTTTCTTGTCTGCTGGGACTCTTTGGTCCACCGTGGTAAACTCGATGACCGGCTGCCAAGTCAGCCGGGCCATTTAAATCCTGGTGGAAAAGTTCATTTGAATGCGTGCACACAATTTCTACATGCTCTTGGCAGAGCCAGTGACTGGACTTAAAACAAAGGAAGTTAATATTAAATGACTCCTCGGCAAGGCCTCTCAGGTTTGGGAGTGTGACGAACAACCGTGTTGTCTGCCAGAACAGAACTGAGGTTTTTCACCTTTGTGGTTCGTGCTTACAGTCACTGTATAGGCGCCAGCGGATAGGGGAGTTCGACTTTTCTAGGCTGATTCATACCTGCAAAGAGGCATGGTGCTGACCGCTTGTTACCAGCCTACAGGTGAGGTAGGCTGAGTTTTTGTACAGATATTATAACAATGGGCAATTGTTGTCTGAGGCCGATTTTGCGAAACCACCTCTGTCCTCTCTTCCATAATTCTGGACAGAATCTCAGAGCCAAGCTACAAGTGACGCCTGACACAGGTTGGACACTTGTCAGCTTCCCTCAAGTTTTGATGGGAAATGTAGGCGTCCTGGTGTTGCAGCTGTAATGGAGAGCCAAGCTGTAAAACCAGGACGCCTACATTTCCCATCAAAACTTGAGGGAAGCTGACAAATGTCCAACCTGTGTCAGGCGTCACTTGTAGCTTGGCTCTCAGCTGATGTGAAGTGTTCCGGGTTCTGCGAAGACAGGGGTGGTTGGTTTCCTGTGATTTATGGCATCTTTAAACCTCTGGACTTCTTCATGCTGCTGCAAAAAGCCACAGGTGTGCCCCGGTGGGCTTCACCTGTTTGCACAAGCGATGCGAGTGGTCCCTTCTGGTGACAGTATTTTAGAGGTACTGTGGAAGAGCCTCACAAAATGCACCTCTCCCCTGCAAGAAGAGATTCTAGTTGTGCACTTCTCTGACTGTGCGGTGCCCTAGCTACAGTCTGCAAAATGTCCTGGCGCTTGACAGTTCCTTGTACAGCTGGGTGCGTGGGAGCCAACAGACTCATTTGTCTCCATGTTTAGACAGGAGCAATTCTGGAGGTGAGTCTGAAAGGGTAAGGGGGCCTACCTTTTCTTCGGTCTCTCATTGCCAGAAGGCTTTGCTTTTCCTGTTCTTCCACTCCTCAAAGCCCTGTTCTGTCTTTCTGCCTTGCAAGTGAGAGTATCACTGGCTGGTACTTGAGGAATATCACGTTCTCTAGGAAGGCATTAAAAATTAGCAAACAAACTTTGTGTTTGCTAGAACTTTAGTTGGGTTTTTTTTAATGGCAGAAGAAGAATGTGCTGTTGAGTCGCAATCAGACTCATCGCTACCCCATCCACAGGGTTTATTCAGTGTGCAACGCACAATGCATATTCAGTGTGCAATGCCTCAGAGTTGACTCTCTGTTGGATGTTACCCGTGTTGATGCTGTGCTCTTGACTTCTCTCAAAGCTTATGGCTGTTCCAGATGCTACTGTTCGTTGCTTCTTTGTTGTGGGTAGAGCAAGAAGCAAAAACGTGTTTCAGAAATCGAAGAGCACTGGAGCATTGCACCAAAGTGGAGCCCGGTGGTTGTGGAGTCCCTCTCTTCCTTGGAGAAGGTTTTAAGAGCGATTAGGTCCTGTATGTTGAAATCCTATAGATAAAGAGTATCATTACAGCCACTGAGGCCATGGATTCTCTTCCAACTTATCTGCGATTGTACCAGGAACGCACCACTGTGGGTGCTTGATATCCCCTCCATCTGGGCACATTTGTGGCCTATGAGTTTGGCTTGCGTGCGGCATTGTTGAACTAAAGAAAATCTGAGATAGGCACATGATCAATTGATGGTGCCTTTATAAGCTGATAGAGGTTTCTTCCCCTGTTGTTCTGAATGCTGCTGTCGCACAGTGGTTAAGTAGTTGGGCTGCGAGTCAGCACTCTGCTGGTTCGAATCCCACTCCTGCCATGAGCTTAGCAGGTGGCCTGGGGTCAGCCACTCCTCTCCCCCCAGCTGTATTGTGGGGATAATAACAACACTGACTTCATTCACCCATCTGAGTGGGGCACTAATCTATCTAGAAGAGTGGTGCATAAGCGCAGTTCTTATTATTTGCCTGGTTTTGTTGGCCATATGGCTTCTGTGAGATGACTTCAGAAGCTACGGTGACCCCCAAGTCTACTTCATTCCAGAGTCTGGTAATTTAATTTAATTTATTAGGTTTACAGTCCTCTCTCCCTGCAAGCGGGCTCAGAGCGGATAACAACATCAACTCATACATATAAATAAAACAACCAACAATATAGAATATCATCCATCACCATTTCAATAAAGTAAAAACAGTGTTCTTTTATGGGGAAATGAACCTTTAGCTTTCCCCAAGGTGAAAGAGCCAGTGGGAGCACAGAGTCCTAGAGGTGGATCGAGCTTCCTAGACCATGTAGTCCAAAGCTAGAATCCAGAGCTAGAACATTCCCGACAGATGGCCTTTCCAACCTCTGCTTGTAGCCTTCCAGCGAGGGAGAGCCGGACCGTTTTCACACGTCTCGGCATAGCGCTAAACTCGTGGAATGAGGGCGTCTTCATGGCGCGATTTCTGACGTCATCATGCCACGATTCCGTTTTCATGGCGCAATGACGTCAGGAATTGCACCCTGCAGACACCCTCGTCCTGTGAGTTTAGCACTACGCTGAGACATGTGAAAACGGCCCCTGTCGGAATACTAATGTCGTGCTCTCCCATGTGCTTCATCTTTCATGACCAGCACGCAAGGCCTTTGGCTACAGAGTGCAGGTGGGGCGATAGCGACTTTCCTAATTTGCCTGGGCGGCTGATGAATGCGAGCGCTTAGCGTTGAGCTGGAAGGGCTTTGTTGGCATTAGCTCAGATTGCTTCCTCTTCCCCGCCCTTGCTTTTGTGTAAATTGTAGACTGAGATGACTGCAAGGGGAAGAATCTAGTTTGGTTACTTAGTGGGCTTTTGAGGGAAGCACCTGTGTAGCTAGTTCTTTTGTCTTTGAGAAGAGGGCGTTTCAGAGGGATGCAAATTTTGAGGGGGGGAGTGGGCCGTGGGCAACGTTCTTAGCATTTAATGTAGTGCTTAGTTCTCGTGGCCCCTTCTTACATGCCCAGGGTAAGGTCAATCGCCACCTTGGGGTCAGGTAGCAGTTTTCCCCAGGCCAGTTGGCTAGAGATCCTGATGGTGTTTTGCCGTCTTCTGGGCATGGAGTAAGGGCCACTGGGCATGTGTTTGGGGCAGGGGGAAAGGTATTTGTGAATTTCCTGCATTGTGCAGGGGGTTGGACTAGATGATCCTAGAGGTCCCTTCCAACCCTATAGCCAGTTTGGTGTAGTGGTTAGGAGGGCAGGACTCTAATCTGGAGAGCCAGGTTTGATTCCCCACTCTTCCATTTGAAACCAGCTGGGTGACCTTGGGTCAGTCACAGCTCTCTCATTTTCCCCAGAGGAACTTATCTCTGGAACCTCAAAATCAGTTGTAATTTAAGGAGATTTCCAGGTCCCACCTGGATGTTGGCAACATTACTGTTCACCCAGGCTTCTAACTTTAATGGCATTTTAGTCTGAAACTCTTAATTTAAGCTGCTCAATTGTCTTATGTTTTTATTCGGTGGCTGGGTCTATAATGCTGGATTTTATTTAATAAGTGGTACTGTTTTGTTTCCATTTTTTTAATTTTGTAAGCTGCCTCAGGCACGATAGCAGGAGAGGGAGCATAAAAAAATAGTTTTATACATAGATACGTATTTATTTATTTACATTATTTATAGTCTTTGGCTGTGTGTGTGTGGAGGGGTGAATAATAGCAACAACAACATTCAATTTATATACTGCCCTTCAGGAGGACTTAACATCCACTCAGAGCAGTTTACAAAGTATGTTGTTATTATTCCCACAACAACAATCACCCTGTGAAGTGAGTGAGGCTGAGAGAGCTCCAGAGAACTGTGAGTAGCCCAAGGTCACCCAGCTGGCTTCAAGTGGAGGAGTGGGGAATCAAACCTGGCTCTCCAGATTAGAGTCCTGCCGTTCTTAAGTGACTGACCCAAGGCCACCCAGCTGGCTTCAAGTGGAGGAGTGGGGAATCAAACCTGGCTCTCCAGATTAGAGTCCTGCCGTTCTTAAGTGACTGACCCAAGGCCACCCAGCTGGCTTCAAGTGGAGGAGTGGGGAATCAAACCTGGCTCTCCAGATTAGAGACCCACGCTGTTAACCACTGCACCAAACTGGCTCCCGTGCTCTTAATCATTGCAGCAAACTGAAGTCCACTATTGCTGTCCTGTTTTTTTCCCCTTCCCATCTGCAAAAACAACCCAGTGTCTGGGCATCTGATTCATGTGTGCTCCCCCCAGCACTTTGGATCAGCGTTGGCTGTACTAGCTGCCCTTGGTACCCCAGTGCAAGA
This sequence comes from Eublepharis macularius, assembly GCF_028583425.1. Lineage (NCBI taxonomy): Eukaryota > Metazoa > Chordata > Lepidosauria > Squamata > Eublepharidae > Eublepharis > Eublepharis macularius. The sequence goes on from NC_072799.1 coordinate 5,523,034, forward strand.
AATTTTGGAGGGGTGGGGTGGAGAATGAGACCAGCTCCTTTGCAGCTACCTGTTTAAAGTATTTATATACCATTTTTCTGCCTGCCAGCGAGCCTCCCAACCAATTGAGAATAAGAGGAAAACGGACAATGAGAAAGGGAGAGAATGTGTGCCACAGTAGAAACAAAGCACGTTGGGATTATTTTCTCCCTGGAGCCATTTTGAACATAGCAGTTTCCCACATGGCACATATGATAACATGACTCTTTTCATTATCGCTTTTTGTGCTTGTGAAACAGGGCTGGTACCTCGAGGCAAGGAACTGCAGTGGACATGTAATAAATCTCTTTTGTCCACAAACACCCTTGCTGAGTGGCCCAAGTTGTATGAACTAGCCTGAAAACCCACCTTTCTTTGTTTCAAGGAAGGACATTGAACGGTAACTGAGGGCCAAACTACAAGTGATGCCTGACACTAGTTGGACACTTGTCAGCTTCCCTCAAGTTTTGATGGGAAATGTAGGCGTCCTGATCTTGCAGCTTGGCTCTCCGACTGCTGTCCAATGGACTTTTCAACTGTCACTTGTCCAACATTCCGCCAAGCTGCCTACATTTCCCCTCAAAACTTGAGGGAAGCTGACAAGTGTCCAACCTGTGTCATTCGTCACTTGTAGTTTGGCCCTGAGAGTTGTGAATCCTGATGCCTGGACTAGATTCCCCGCCCCCTGCCCATAATTCATTAGGTGGCTTCAGTCCCCCTTTCTCCAGATTGCAATGCAGAGATCACGTTACTCTCCTACCCCACTTGGTTGCTGTGAGATTGTTGCCCAGAAAAGTGGGTAGGATTTTGATCTTCAAAATTCTAGAATAGAGCTGGAGCACCGGTGTGCGAGCATAATACACTGGTGCTACGCCAGCTGCATTGGCTGCCAGTGAAGTACCGAATCAGGTTCAAGGTTTTGGTGTTAACCTACAAAGCCCTACGCGGACTGGGACCGACGTATCTGAGGGACCGTCTCTCACCATATGAGCCCCGGAGGACTCTCCGCTCTGGTGGAAAACATCTTTTAAGTGTCCCTGGCCCTAGGGAGGCCCGCCTGGCGTCAACCAGGGCCAGGGCCTTTTCGGTCCTGGCCCCGGCCTGGTGGAATGCTCTGTCTTGCGAGACAAGGGCCCGGCAAGATTTGCTTGCATTTCGCCGGGCTTGTAAGACAGAGCTATTCCGCCAGGCATATGGCTGACGCCGGGCAGTGCCCGCCCCCCTGTGAAGGGGGGGGGGTTAAACCATCACCCCTATGCAAACACAGAGGCATGTATGAACCACTATGCAGCATGAATTGTAATATTTAATGTTTTTAAATGTTTTTAAATGTATTATTTAATGTTTTTAAATGTTTTTAACGATGTTTGTATTTGTTATCCGCCCTGAGCCTGTGAAAGCGGGGAGGGCGGAATATAAATTAAATTAAATTAAATTAAATTAAATTCATCTCTTGAGAATCCTGGTAGAGTGTCAAATCTGACTGGTCTCCATGCCAAATCGCTTTATGTGGCGAAACCTACTGTGCTAAATATTTCTCCCTGATAGATCAAGATGGGTAACCGTATTAGTTTGTCTGTAGCAGTAGAAAAGAGCAAGAGTCTAGCAGCACCTATAAGACTATATAACACCTATAACAAAATTTGTCGTAGGGTATGAGCTTCCGTGAGTCACAGCTCACTTCTTCAGGTACCATGGGACCATAAGAGTTTGGGACCATAAGATTTCACCACTATGTTGCCTTAAGTCCTATCTGTTGTTTTAAGTACTTGCTCCTATGTGCTACCTGTTACTTTAAGTATGATCCTACTGGGTAGTTCTGTGTTATCTAATGTCAGTCCTAGAATTGCTTATGTTCTGTTTCAGCATTTCTTCGATTCTGTATCGGATTTTTGATAATGCTACGTCTTTGTAAACTTGCACTTATTTTCCCTGTGGCATCGTTTATTGAAATGTCCTTGATACTGACTGTATTAATCTTACACTATGTAATCCGCCTTGAGTCTCAGCGAGAAAGGCCGACTAGAAATGACATGAATAAAATAAATAAATAATAGCACTCTTAGTTCCTTTGCTTAACTTTTTCAAAAAAGAGCAAGAGTCCAGCAGCACCTATAAGACTAACAAAATTTGTGGTGGGCTATGAGCTTTTGTGAGTCACAGCTCACTTCTTCTGATACAGCTAGAATGTGAGTCCACCTGTCCTTATATCTTGGTGCGTGGAGTGATTTCAGATAGCGAATGACGATAGCAGGTAAATGACGAAAGCAAATGAATGATAATAGCATACCCCTCGAGCCATTGATTAAAAATGGACTCTTCTCCCTTTGCACTTGTGCTTTTATTCCTAAGGACTCTTCTCCCTTTGCGCGTATGCTTTTATTCCTAAGGACTCTTCTCCCTTTGCACTTATACTTCTGTTCCTAATGGTGTATTTCCTAAAAGCTATGTATTTTTAAGCCGCTAAGATGTTAAGCTGCCTTGAAGTTCAGTCTCAACCCCCCCATACACTGGTGATTTGGTGAAAAGCCAGCTGGAAGCCAGGATGCGGCACTGTTAGCTCAAATAATGGGCTAGAAGTCACACTTACACACACACACACACACACTAATTTATAAGGATTGTTCCACCCTCGACACAATAGCCCATTCCTAGAAACCGGGTCAACAGTTTCCTGCAAGGCGCATGCATGCACACACACGCGCAGACTGCCAGCAGCTCGACGAGTAGAATAGAGCCGCCCAAAATTCCGCCGGGCCCCTGCTAAGATAATGTGTTTAAAGGGGGATGGCTGTAAAGAGGGAAATACTTGGGTGGCGCCAAGGAATTCCAGGGAGAGGTCTGGCCAGAGACGAGTGGTCTGGGGTTGAATTGAGTATCACTCTGGACACAATAGTTGCATTTCCTCACATTAATACCAAAGGCTTTTTTATGTCGCCAGGCACAATGCAGACCCCCACAAGCTCCATCTGATAAATCCTTTTTTAGAAACCTGATGTCAGGGTGGGATGTTGGCCACTTAGAGCTTCCTTCGCTAGCATGGAAAATAGATGCCCCGATTGTATTTGCTCTAGGTTTGGTCTCAGTAGCAGCGTCCTGATTTTAAGAGGTTTCTAAAGCGTTGTTTAGAAACTTCATGTGCAGAGAATGTAGGAAGAAGGGGGAAAAACCCTCGGTCCTCCATGCAGGATTATATCAAGGGTGTCGGAGTAACCCCATATAAATAAAACTTCCCTGCTTTTACTGTCTTGGCTCGTGGGAGAGGATCTGTATAGGAGACTGCTCAGCTGCAGTGTGCTTCGTGATCTTTAAATTGGGGACTCCGAGGCCTTCCAATTCCAACAATCAAGACCCAGAAATAGAGAAATAGCTTAGGAATTATAGTGAGAGCTATCATAAAAGCCAGGGGAGCAGAATTTAAGGGTTTTTTTAAAAATTGTGCCTGCTATGGAAAAAGTGGATCGAGTTTTTTCTTCTCCACCTCTTCATGAATGCCATGTCTTTGTAAATTTGTATCTGTTTACCCTATGGCGTTGTTTATGCACGTCCTTGATATTGACTGTACTAATCTCGCACTATGTAATCCGCCTTGAGTCTCGGTGAGAAAGGCGGACTAGAAATGGAACGAACGAACGAACGTTAAGGTTCGTTATTGAATAGGGTGGAGTGGAGATTCAGGATGGGCAAAAGAAAATATATTCTCAGCCATGCGGAATGAGTTTCCGGCAGTTGAAGCCACCAGGTGGGGCGGCGGGTGCTAGCTAAGCCAATTTTAAACAAATTAATGAAAGAGGAGCTTGTCAGGCACTTGTAGCCATGGTGGCTAAATAGAACCTCCATCTTCCGAAGCAGCGTATCTCTGAATACCAAACTCTGTGGTGAGTTAGCGGGGGCGGGGGGGTTGGCCTTGCAAAGGGGCATCAGTGCTGTTGGAGACAGAGTGCTGGATGCGATACAGCGAAGGTCAGATCCAGCCGGGCTGCTCAAACCAAAAGCATAAGGCAGGAGGGGAAGCAGAGGCCGAGTTTCCCCGAGGCCTGTCTGTCTGAGTTCACGATGGAGCTGTCCACCAGGGTGTTGCTGGCCTCGCAGTTCAGTCTTTCTGGTGCTGTCCAGCATCAGTTCCTAAAAAGTTTATAAGCATTTGCAAAGGTCACAGACTGCTTGACGTTATGGAGGGAGGGTTACAGGCCAAGAGCCTCCACTTATTCTCCTCTCTCCCCACCCTGCCTAAGTGGCCTCCTTTGGAAAAGTTCATTTTCCCTTCCTTGTTACCGAAACGCAACGGCACTAAAATAAAATGAACAAGCCGGCCCTTCACTTGGTGATCCTGAAAACTCTGGGTTCGCCTTCTGAGGCCTAGGGGAGAGGTAGAAAGAGCCACTGTTGTGTAGTGGTTAGAGCAGTAGAGTAGGACCTGGCAGGCCCAGGTTCGAATCCCCACTCAGCCTTGAAGTTCGTTAGGTGACCTTGAGCCAGTCACTTTTAGCCTAGTCTACCATGCAAGAGGGTTGTGGGTGGGAAATGAAAGAGAGGAGAGCTGTGTACGCCGGCCACCTTGAGTTCCTCATAGGCAAAGGGGGGATAAACGTGCTTGAGAGAGGCCTGTTCTTCCAGTAGGCATTATCTTCCCAGCGGCCGAGGATTAATATTTTTTTCAGAAGCACTTTCCTAACCATGAATGACTGGGAGATACGTGACCGTTTCTGGCCACTTCCTCTCCAGTTTCAGGAGGGAGGCTCCCTGTTCTAGATCTCTTCTAATCCTGGCTTGATCGTCCCAATATTTACCCACACAGCAGAGGAATTCAGATGGGCGATGGCCATGGATGCGTTAGTTGGAAGATAAAGTTTGAGTCACATTTAGCAAAAGAATTCAGAAATACATCCAAACCATCTTTGTCTTGCTGATTTTTAAAATCGGCCCTGCTGACAAATCAACATGGACTTGTAGCATGTGACCAAATTAGAAATAAAGAAACTGGTTGGCCTTCTAATATTTATACCTCCCCTTCTCCACGGTCATCATTTTCCCAAGTCCTCTACGGGTCTCTTGTCCGAGTAATGCAGCCTACACTAATAGGCTCGGCAATTTGCCTTCGGGTTTCACAAAAGTCAATTTTGGGTTCGTCAGCGGTCTTTCCCGATTTTCTCGGACATTGCAGCCTAATTGTTTACATATCTTATTGAATTTCTCCCTCGTCATACGGTGAGCCGAGGACTGAAAAATGTGCCTTAATGCTGAGAGAGAAGCAAGGCTAGCGTCTAGCAATGCTGCCTCCTCAGCATATTTGATCCAATATCTCATAGACGAGCGGCAGGCATTTTTAACAGCCGGTTTGATGAATATCTGGATGAAATTCCTCAGATATTTCTATGCATCAGCAGAGGCTATTTGTTGTTGTTTCATAAATATTGGTAAGTGGGTTCAGAAAGAGGCTTAGTTCTAAAATCTCTGGTATGCAGTGATTTTTTTAAAAAAAGGTTGTTCATCATTTGTGTTACTGCCACAGGGAGATGGTGGAAGTTGATCTCTCCCTGCCCGATATGCCCTAGAAATGATTGAGAACACAAAAGCACCCAGTTGTGCTAAGGGATGGATTCTAGCGGTCATAAGGGCAACTATCCTGTGCTTTCTCCAACAATTGCACCCTTGCCTTTGTGTAACAGAGAATTTGAGCAGGGCCCTCTACGCCAACCTTCTTTTGTATGCAATGCAAGGCTGTGTTACTGAAGCATGTTGTCGGTGGATCTCTGCCGATTAGTAATAACATAATAATAATAACACTTGATACAGCCCTTCAGGACAACCACTCTGAGAGGTTTACAAAGTATGTTATTGTTATCCCCACAACAATCACCCTGTGAGGTGGATGGAGCTGAGAGAGCTCTGGGAGAGCTGTGACTGGCCCAAGGTCACCCAGCTGGCTTCAAGTGGAGGAGTGGGGAATCAAACCTGGTTCTCCAGATTAGAGTCCCGCCACTCTTAACCACTACACCAGGGAGAGTTATGGGGTGCCCTGTGAATGTCACTTGTTGAATCTGATTTGCTTTTATGTTATTTAAAAATACTTTGTTCCCTGCTGGACTGGTGTTGGTTTGCTGCCTTGACTAGCCTCTCATGGTTGGTGGAAAAGGCAAGAGAGAGAGATTTTATTTAATGCAAATATTGGAAGGAAACGAGCACTGATGTGGGGCCAATACCGTTAAGCCTATGATTCTTAACAGGGGCCATACACCCCCCATGCCGGTTTGGTATAGTGGTTAACAGCAGCAGGACTCTAATCTGGAGAGCCAGGTTTGATTCTTCACTCCTCCACTTGAAGCCAGTTGGGTGACCTTGGGACAGTCACAGCTCTCTCAGCCCCATCCACCTCACAGGGTGATTGTTACGGGGATAATAATAACACACTTTGTAAACCACTCTGAGTGGGCGTTAAGTTGTTCTGAAGGGCAGTATATAAATCTAATGTTGTTGTTATTATCATTATTATTATCCTCCTCCAATCTTGGAGGGCCTGTTCTGGTTCCTGTTCCAGATGCATGCTTCTTTCCCCTCTTCCTTTTTATTGTGGTGAACTGAGGGGGCGCCCGTGAGGTGAAATGAGGGTTCCCCCACTCCTGCCACGAAAAGTAGCCCTGCCTTATCAACAGAGATCTAGTGGGGGGTGGGGGTAAGGATTTCAGCCATTGCATTTTGCAGGGCACAGAATCTTTTCTGCATGTGCCCAACCCATCATGGCAGATCTTTTCCTCGCTATTTCTATACAACTCGAGCCTTTGCTATGACAGAATATTAAAACCTTAAACACGCAAAGCTATCACAAATCCTGGCCTTCTGTTCCTCTGCCAGCTGAGGACCTACAATTGTAACCTTTTCCTCTTCTTTTTCAGCAGAAAGCGAAGGCGCTGGGTGCGTTTTATTACACACATCAAGAAAAGTAAGTACAATGCACACTCTTTAATTTTTTAAAAACAACTTGCCATTCCGCGCTGCAAGTTTGTCATTTCCATCTAATCGAAAGAGAAGTCGTTTAGTGGCTCTTCTGTCTCTAAATAGTTCTTTTTGCCGAAATCCTTGAAACGCTCAGTTGGAGGATATACTTCTGTTATCACTGAAATTAATCTAATTTTCTCCCCTCTGTGAAATAATTAATTTCCGCCTGATGGATATTCACTTCTGACAACAAAACAAGCCTTCTGCATTTTGGCTTCAATTTCTGGCTTCAATTTTATCTTAAAGCTGGCTCAGTCTTCTATCCTGTGCTCGCTCACTAGGGAGTAGGAACTGTGGAACTCACCGAGACCTGGTTCTGAGTAAACACACGCATGAGTGAGCTAAAATTTAGGAAAAAATTAGGCAAAAATGTTTCTTATAAGAACTAGTAGCTTGATGAAGGGAGCTTTGACTATTGAAGGTTTATACCCTGGAAATCTTGTTGATATTTAAGGTGCTACTGGACTCAAAGTATGTGTGTGCTCTGTACCTTTGATGGTTAATTTCTTTTAAAAGTGGCTTTGGGAAGGGCCCACTTAGAACAGAGATGGGATGGGGAGCTTAAACTAACCCCATGTGCTGTTTTTCCATTCGTAATGGCATGCACAGAGCTGCCTCTTTCTCTCTTCCATCCCTCTGTGAAATTCCAAACAAGGTGAACACACAAATTGCCCTTGCCATTAGAGACATCCTGCCTGGCGCACGCTAGAGGAGCAGATAATTTGTTTACGGCTTGCTATAGGTACGGCAAGACTTGCCCTCTGTGCCGGGCAATTGCTTTACGATGATTTTAAAGGAAAGTTAAATTTCCTGTTTCGCAAACACCGCTGCCAGTTTTCCAGACTGGCGCATGAAAGGTTGGCCTTTCCAGACTTTAATCTTGACTGCCAATATGATTCCATTCATGCCACTGCCCTGGAATGGAATGGAGCCGTTTGATGTTTATTGCTCTCTATTAACACCTCCCTGGGCTCTACTGTCCACTGTCAATGGCATCTCTGGGTGATACATGCTTCCTTGAGTTGGTTGGGTGGAGAGGAAGCTGCTCTTGATCCCGGTTGGCATTGGATTTGTGCTCTGGGCGCCTGAGGATAAGATGGGCCAAACAAAGAGCTGGCAAGACTGAAGAGACCCCACCCCTTGCTGGTCTCGTAATTTGAGTGGTGTTGCTTTATCATTTTATATGGCTCCTGTTTTTTTTGGACTGCCCCACCTCTGTCTTTGCAATTATCCCAAAAGATGGTGTTTTTGTCTGTTCCTGTTTTCTTGAAGAGGGAATTGAGGCAGGGGGACCTTTGGCTCCACTTTAGTCCCCCAATTTTGACCAACAGTTGTTTGTTGTATTTAAAAATACGTATTCTGCTCCCTCGGCCTGAAGGGAAACACAAGTAAAGCTCTCCGAAACCAACTGCAGAAATTATCTAAAGCAACGCAACTCTGCTTACACACAACTAAAACCACCTTAATAAATCCTGTTCCCTGCAACCCTTTTTAAAAAGCATATTATAAGTGAGAAAAGTACAGAAGAGGGGCAGCCGAGACGATTAAGGGATTGTAGCACTTTTTTAGGAGGAAAGGCTGAAGAGTCTGAGACTGTTTAGTTTAGAAATGAGATGACTTAGGGGGGACATGATAAAGATTTATAAAATTATGCATGAGGTAGAGAGAGTAGGCAGAGTGAACATTTTCTCCCTCACCCAAATTATTAGAACTCCAGAGAACATCCACAGATGCTGATAGACAGTCGATTCAGGATGGACAAAAGGAAAAAAATTCTTTACACAGTGAGTGATTAAAATGTGGAAATTGCTACCAGAAATTATAGTGATTGCCACATACATAGACAGCTTTAAAAGGGATTAGACAGTCGTGGAGGATACGTCCATCAGTGGCTACTAGCCGTGGTCGCTAAAGAGAACCTTCATATTCAAACTGAACAAGAGATCTCTGACTCTTGAAAGCTTTTATGCTGAAGATTTTGGAGGTGGAGCCTGGACAGGGTGGGGTTTGGGGGAGAGGAGGGGCCTCCGCAGGGTATAATGCCATAGATTCCACCCTCCGAAGCAGCCATTTTCTCCAGGGAAACTGATCTCTATGGCCTGGAGATCAGTTGTAATCCCGGGAGATCTCCAGCCACCACCTGGAGGCTGGCAGCCTGTCGGGTACATCGCCCTCACTTCCTGCAGCACAAAGGTGGGCACGGCCTAATCTTAAGTCAAACCAACCATCTGTGTAGCTGACTCGTCTGAAATCGTCTGGGCAGGGGGTTGGACTAGATGGTCTGTACGGCCCCTTCCAACTCTATGATTCTATGATAAAATCTTGAACTCTGAAAATCTTGTTGGTCTCTAAGGTGCCGCACTACAGAAAAGAAGGCGCAGGTCTCATGTAATCTAGAAAACCCAAGGGGACACATCCTGAGACACCTCAATAATTTTTTATAAATTTTTAATTTTTAAGATTTTTAAAGTGCAAAGAGGGTAAACAAGGTCATTAAACACATCATATACATCAAAGAAGCTCATATATCTATTCCTTATAGTTCAAAAGAACCCCAAACTGTCAATTTCTGTAAATTGGTCAGTACCACAGTTAATCCAAGTCCAATCCACACCAATAGAAAAATTCATATAACATATCCATTTCTTATTCTTTCTTTAAGCGGAAGCCCATCAAAAAGAGTCCATGGGGAGAAGTGCTCCAGGGAAGTTGGCAACGGGTGCACCAGCACTTAAAACAACCCGTTGCACACCTGTTGCCAACTTTTCTGGAGCACTTCACCCCGTGGATTCTTCTTGATGGGCTTCTGCTTAAAGAAAGAATAAGAAATGGACATGTTACATGAATTTTTCTATGAACTTGGATACTTACCTTTTGACAAGCATTGGTTTAGATTGGACTTGGATTAACTGTGGTACTGACCAGTTTACACAAATTGACAGTTTGGGGTACTTTTAAACTATAAGGAATAGATATATGAGATTCTTTGATGTATATGATGTGTTTAATGACCTTTGTCTACACTCTTTGCACTTGCACTTTAAAAACCTTAAAAATGTATAAAAATTTATTGAGGTCTCTCAGGACCTTGTGCCCCCTTGGGTTTTCTAGGTCTCTGAGGTGCTACGGGACTCAAATCCTGCTATTCTGTTGAGATGTCTGAAGAAGAAATAAGTTCATGCAGTTTATTTATCATGTCATCTTATAACTGTATAAGAGGGTCAGATTGATGTTGGCAGATGCTGGTTTTCTTGACCGGCTGCTTACATCACACAGCCAGAGGCGTTCTGAAAAATTCTAAATGGCTGACTCGATCTTTTTTTTTTTTAATCACAGTACCTAAAATTAAAGAATTTCGAGGAGGAAGTCAGAGCTCACCGTGATCTTGATGGGTTCCTGGCCAGAGCCAGTATCATCCTGGACGAGACGGCGACTTCTTTGGACGATGTCCTGCGCGAGATGTTAAAACACTTCGCAGAAGACTCGGACAACGCGGAGCCAAGCTGCAACTTTGACAAAATCATGAGCACTTTATTCACTGATTCAGGGGCCCCCAGAGAAGGGAATGGTAAGAAGTGTTATGCAAGAGACTTTGAATTAGGTGCCGTAAGCCTGTATTTTTCTGATTCAGGAATATTGGAAAAGTGGAGCCAAGTCTTTGATAAGGTCACCCCGTGTCCAGACTTGGTGAACTCTCGGGATTTTCTTTTTACAAGCAATTCAGGTGTCTATGAAAAAGTGCATCAAATGATTTAGGAAGATTCTGTACTCATATCTTCTAGTGAGATAAGTAAAAAGGTAAAGGTAGTCCCCTGTGCAAGCACCGAGTCATTACTGACCCATAGGGGGACGTCACATCACGATGTTTTCTTGGCAGACTTTTTGTTACGGGGTAGTTTGCCATTGCCTTCCCCAGTCCTCTACACTTTACCCCCAGAAAACTGGGTTCTCGTTTTCACTGACCTCGGAAGGATGGAAGGCTGAGTCAGCCTTGAGCCGGCTACCTGAACCCGGCTTTCGCCAGGATCAAACTCAGGTCGTGAGCAGAGCTTGGGCTGTGGTACTGCAGCTTACCACTCTGCGCTACAGGGCTCTCTTCTAGTGAGATAGTAAACACATAACATTAAAAAATCTTAAACTCTCTTAGTAATACTGTAACTATTACATGATCACAGATCACAAGAACATAATTTTTTTAAAGTTATACAACAGAGATTTCAAGAATCTGAAAATGTCAAAATCAGAATAATTCTTAACATAATAGAGTGACTAACTTAAAATAAACGAGTTAATCAAATCATCCTTTCTTGTAAACGAGCATCGAAATTAACTGTAATTAATGAGAGTTTACATTGTGACAATCCACAGTATTGGGGCTTGGAAAAATTTTCTCTCTATGAAGTGCATGTATCAAAACTATGACATTAGAGATATCATAAAGTTGCTTGCTGTTGGATCGATTTCTAAAAGTAGCCTTGCTAATACTGGTAGCAGCAACAAAACAATACTGGTAGCAGAACAGTGCGGTATTTCTTGGGGAGAAGCTCTGAGCTTAAGGGAACCGAGGGCTTGCCTTCTTCCCTATTTGATTAAAAGAGTCATTCCAAAAAGACGCTTCACTGCCCTCGCTTTAATCCTCCTTACGCCTTTTGTCCTGATGACACATTTTAACTTTTTTCTTTAAAGGATAGCTTTTGAATTCTAGGCTTCTCCTATCCTTAGATTAGCTCTCTGCACCCCCTCCTGCCCTTAGCTCTTTTTGGCATATCAGCTTCCCGTCCTTACGACATGCAAACTTCATTTATACCATACTTATCTCCCCTAAATGGAAACCCAACCGGCTTGCAATATTCTTGTATTCTCCACTTTTAAAAAAATCTTTACTACAACCCTCTGAGGTAGGGTAGGCTGAGAGTGTGTATTACTAGCCCAGGGCCACCTGGCAGGCTTCCCTGGAAAAGTAGGGATTTGGATCTAGGGGTCCCAGGTTCTGGGTTGATACACTAACCATTATACTATGCTGGCTGTTCCCTAGCTGCTATTCATACCTCCTTTCATATCCCAGTTGAGCAAAAACTTACAAACTCTTGATTCAACAGCAAGCAGTGAGAAAACCTAATTCTGTTCCTTGTAAAAAAATATATATATATTCCAAACTCTCTCCCACACATTAACCCGATGAAACCTCACACCAGAAGGCTGTGATATGATTTTCTCCCCCAAGAACTGGATTTTTGTGACAGTAACTGTTTAATCTTTTTATCTCCTGAACTGGGCATTCTGCGGCGAAGAGAACACAATAATCGGCCCTTTGAAAAGGTTTAGACACTAGTTTCCAGGCAAGCTGTATGACACAGTCCTAATTCTTAAATATATTTCAGCTTGAGAGAAACTCGGGCAGTCCGTGTGGTGTAATGGTTAAAAATGTTGTACTAGGATTTGGGAGGCCCAGGTTCGAATCTCTGTTCTGCCGTGGAAGCTCGCTGGATAACCTTGGGCCAGTCACAATCTCTCAGCCTAACCTACATTACAGGGGTGTTGTGAGGATAAAATGGAAGAGAGGAGAATGATGTAAGCTGCTATGGGTCCCCTCGGAGAGAAAAACAGGGTATAAATGCAGTGAATAATAATAATAATAACTTGTCTCATGTATTTATCTTTTCGGGGACAGTTCACCTCCTGTCGGATACAATTCAGGGTGTCACAGCGACCGTCACGGGGGTGCAGTATCAGCAGTCCTGGCTCTGTATCATGTAAGTACAGCTCAGTGCACAGTCGGTTGTATTTTTAAAGTCTATGTTTTATGTTGCTCTTATCTTAGGGGCTCTATTCTGCTTTCTGCGTATGCTTAGAAGTTTCCCAAGGAAGAACGAGCAAATGCTAATTCGAGGCCAGCCTGCTAATCGTATTTTTTCTCATTCTGCGCTGAGAGTGCTTCATGCTCTTAGCAAGATAATCCTCGAAACCACCCTTTACGGTAGAGTGGGAAGGCATTAGGAAACCTAGCAGCTCAGGGGGCCACCATACCCCAGAATCCAGTGCCCTCTCTCCTGAATCTTGCAACTTGCACAAACTGCTGGTATAATCTTTCTCTGGTTTGGAAGGATTCCTCGAGCTGCCTACAGAAGTGTCTGCTATCATCTGGCTATTTTATGGTGATAACCACTCACCCACACAGTATGTGTTCATTACAGCCCTCTTCCAGCACTGAAAATACCAATTCGTGTATGTGTGGTGGGGGAGGGGGTGCCGTCAAGTCACGATTGACTTATGCCGACCCTTCCTGGGGCTTTCAAGGCAAGTGAGAAGCAGAGGTGGTTTGCCATCGCCCTCCTCTGCAGAGTCTTCCTTGGTGGGTCCCCATCCAAAAACTGACCTTGCTTAGCTTCTGAGATCTGACGAGATCGGGCAATACCATCCCACCTTCCTTCCCCGGGTCACCTTCCACTTTTTAAAGGAAACCGTTTTGCCTTTTACAGCTTCTTTCAGTTGGGTTGTTAACCACACAGACTTCCTTTTAGACTTGGTTGTACCTTTGCTAACTATTAGTATGCATTTTATCTGGCCCTCAATTCATATAGTTTTAAATAGCATCCTAGAGGGGTTTGATTCTCTTGCGTGCGTACAAGCTGTCCAGTCGCAACTGACTTATGGCAACTCCAGCAAGGGGCTTTCAGGGCAAGTGAGAAGCAGAGGTGGTTTGGCATTGCCTTTCTCTGCAGTCTTCCGGTGGTTGCCCATCTGGAAAACAGCTACTGGTGGTCCCTGGCCCTAGGGAGGGTCGGCTAGCCTCTACCAGGGCCAGGGCCTTTTCGGTCCTGGCCCCAAACTGGTGGAACTCTCTGCCTGAGGACACTCGGGCCCACCAGGATCTTGTGTCATTTAGGCGAGCCTGTAAGACAGAGATGTTCCACCAGCCATATGGTGGAGGCTAATTTTAGCCCATCAGTGCTGAGCCTTCCACCCATCTCCCTTTATGAGGGGTTATGGAGAGTCCACTGCTGGCTGCCCCGAAAAGGGGTATGGTATTCTATCTGTCTGCTACTACCTCCCCTTTTTGTATGCTGATGGGCAGGGTGCAGGACTGCCCCGTCTTGGAATGGTTTTATTGATTGCTGTTTTTATGTGTGATTATTGTTTTTATGTTGTATTTTAATCAATGTTGTGCCTCGCCTTGAGCCCACTTGTGGGGAGGGCGGGTTAAAAATAAAATAAATAAATAAATAAATAAATAAATAAATAAATGCTGACTTTGCTTAGCTTCCGAGATCTGACAAGATTGGGCTACATTATGCTGTCTTTTCTCCCCATATTAGTAAGTATGCTGGGGTTATTTTTGAAAAAAGCCCTCTTAGAATATTCCTGATAGCGGGAACCTGGACGGTCAAGTGGATTTTAGCCTCGTGTCCAGGGCTGTAGAAGGACATAAAAATTTAATCACTACAGCCGAGCATTAGACACATTTCGACTTTCCAAAGGGGAACTTACCAGGAAAGTGGAATCGCTTGATACTTTTAAGGCGAGAGGTGACAGTCCCCAGATAACCTCCTCTCTGGCAGGTTTTGCTGGGGAGATTAATGATACACCTGTCTGGGCTTCTCTGTCCTCCCACGGCTTGGTGTGGGAGACGTCGTAGTATGGAACAAGTGTTCTGATTAATTAAATGCATGCAGTGGGCTGCCATAAATTTCATATTTCCGCAGAAGGCAGCCCTGAGGACTGAATAATTCAGAGTCTATGAGTAATGCTTCATTCTCTTGTAAGCAAGGCCCAAGAAATATGTTTTGAGCAAGCAATGTCAGGTTGCCCCATCGGCCATTTTCTTTGCAGTCCCCCATCCTTTTGTGCACCTGAATAATAGGGAGAGTTGTTTTACAGAGCTGTGGACAGACCAGAGGGTTGGGTTTGTTTTTTTTAATTGTATCTTATTTGGTTTCAAAAGTCTTTTAATTGCTGCGTGAGTTCGGACAGTGTGTAATTTTTTCTTAAAAGTGCTAAAAATACAGGGCACAACTGACAAAAATATTAAGTCATGCACAAGTCAACAGATTAAATAAAGCTGCTTCGTATTTTAAGTTCTGGTTAATGGAAAGAAGAATCCAAAATGTGCATTTCCCCCCCAACTACTGTCTTTTGCAATGTATCGTCCCTCATCTTTTGGGTAAATGACACATCAAGTGAATGCCAAACGACTGTTTAAAAATGCAATTAACGGAAGACAGCTTACGCAGCCGCATAGTAAGAAGATTATATTAATTGAGTAGAAAACAATGAAAAGATGTTGAATTCTGTTGTGGCGTCTAAGCTATACCAAGAGAAACCTTTTAAGAATCTTCTCCAATCTCACCAGAGCACAAACTTTATCCCTTCATTAGATCATTAGGAAGGGACTGTGGCTCAGTGCTTGACATGCAGAATGTTCCAGGTTCAATTCCCAGCATCTCTAGATAAAAATATCAAGTCGTTTTAGGTGGGTAGCTGTGTTGGTCTGCAGTAGAACTGCAGGATTTGAGCCCGGTGGCATCTTAGAGACCAACATGATTTTCAGGGTATAAACTTCCGAGAATCAAAACTCCCTGGTATCTGAAGAAGGGAGCTCTGACTCTTGAAAGCTTGTACCATGAAAATCTTGTATCAAGCAGTAGGTCATGTGGGAGACTTCTGATAAGACCCTGGAGATCTGCTTCAGTCTGACTCGACAGTACCGACCTTGATGAACCAAAGGTCTGATTCACTATAAGGCAGCTTCATGTATTCAGATCCCAGTATCTCCACTTTAAAATATCCAGGTACTACGTTTTGTCAAAGACCTTTGCCTGAGATTGTGGAGAACCTCTGCTAGTCAGAGAGGGCAATAGTCATTTAGAAGATTTAGAAGATTTTGCAACCCAAGATAGAACGCTAATGTTTTATATGACAACGGCAGCAAGGATGTTATATGCACAATTGTGGAAAACCCAAGAGATACTGACAACAGAAGATTGGATACAGAAATTGCTGTACATGGCTGAGATGGACAAATTGACAAGGAAAATAAGAGAGCAAGATTCAGAAGAATTTGTTACAGACTGGGGGAAATTTAAAAGATATTTGGAAAAGAAATGGGACGTTAAGGGGAAAATATGGTTATTGGATAATTATTAAGGGGGGAGATAGGTCTTTACCGATGGTAACAACAAAGTTAGAAGATGTTAATAATAGTATAAGAAAAGATAATTTTTATGATAGATAATGTATTAGTTAGAGTAATGGATACAGTTAAATAATGGGTTGGAAAGCTGTTGGAAGTCTACCAGAAAAGGGGGGAGGGAGTGGGTGGGGAAAACAAGAATATAGGGGTTAATAGAATGTTTGTTAATTAGCATGTATGTTAACTCACCCAATAAAAAATTTTTATATTAAAAAAAGAGAGGGCAATAGTCACCTTGATGCTCGTTTAGCTTAGGGCAGCTTCGTGTGACTTGCCAATAAAAACCAAATGGAGTCCTGAAGGACTGTTGTAGGCAGGGCTTTTTTTCAGCAGGAACACGGTGGAATGGAGTTCCGGCACCTCTTGAAAATGGTCACGTGGCTGGTGGCCTCGCCCCCTGATCTCCAGACAGAGGGGAGTTGAGATTGCCCTCCGCGCCGCCAAGCGGCGCAGAGGGCAATCTAAACTCCCCTCTGTCTGGAGGTCAGGGGGCGGGACCACCAGCCATGTGACTATTTTCTCCGAGGGCAACCCACGGAGTTCCACCACCTCTTTTCCCAGAAAAAAAGCCCTGGTCATAGGTCACAGCCCACTTCATCGGGTGCTTGGAAGAAATCTGCAGTCAGCAGATTATAAAGGGAAAAAAAATGTGGAGCTAACAGCCCTGAAGTGTAATAGGCATAATCTATGATTATGATCATTCCCGTCAGCTCCAGTCTGTGATTGCACAGAATTGCTTCTTGTGTTTGCCGCAAGACCGATACGTCTCTTGTGCCACCATCGTGGCTCCTCGGATCAACCAAATGATGGAACATCTGACCTTAGGGAAGACTGGCGCTTATAGCTTCATTAGTAGCCACCTTTTGGCAGAAGAATGGCATGTCACAGTCTGCAGGAAGAGAAGAGGCATGAATGTTCACTAGGGGTGTGCAAGCCAAAAATTTTCGGCTATAGCCGAAAGTAGAAAGCCGAAAGAAGATTCTCTATCGTTAAAGCCGAAAGCCGAAACAAGAATCTCTTTCGGCTTTCGGCTTTCGGGATTCTTTCGGCATTATTTCGGCATTCTTTCGGCTTTTTTCTATGGGAAAATGCCTCCGTCTTCCAGGACGCCTGGAGGAGGCATTTTCCCACCGAATAAGCCCAAAATTGGTGGGGACCTTCCTCTAACCCTTCTCTGACAACCACCCAAGTTTCAGACAGATTGGACTTTGGGGGGCCATGTTATGGCCCCCCAAAGCAGGTCCCCCCATCCTCCCATAAGAAAGCGAAGGAGCAGCATATTGTTAGCATGCTGCTGCTCATCTTTCTTCATTATTTCCTATGGGGAAAAAATGAAGAGGCAGGCTTCCTTTGCCAGGGGTGGCATTTTGCATGCAAAATGCCCCCTTACCCTCAGGGGCCCTTCTCCCACCCCTCCTCCCACCCCCCACCAAGGCTCAGCCTGCTCCCACTTGGGGGGGCCATTTCATGGCCTCCCCAAGTAGGTGCTCTAATCTCTACCACTGACAGCTGGGGGAGGCTTGTGTTGCCAGGGGTGGCATTTTGCATGCAAAATGCCCCCCAACCCTCTGGGGCCCTTCTCCCACCCCTCCTCCCACCCCCCACCAAGGCTCAGACTGCTCCCACTTGGGGGGGCCATTTCATGGCCTCCCCAAGTAGGTCCTCTCAGCCCCTAAAGTCCACCCCTTACAGCCCCACACAAACCCAATTCCCCCCCAGCTGCCACACACAGACCCAAATCCCCACATTAGCCCCTCACAGACCCAAATCCACCCCCACCTGCCCCACACCCATAACCCCAGGAACAGGCTGGCAAAGGCCAGCCCTCTCCCTTTGTTCCCTATGCTGGGAACTTCTAAACTCTCTTTCCCTGGGCAATTCTGCACAGCCCAGGGGTGCCACAATGGTGGGCACACTTCTGAGTGCCAGCTGGTCCCTGTGAAAGAGCACCTGAACCACAGACACCCTCCCTCAAATTCCCCCACCACCTACAGAGATGGCTGGCCAGCCAGCCCCATTGTTCCCTATGATGGGAACCAACTGCACAACAAAGAATAAAACAAGAACAACACAAAATAAAGTTTTAAATTTTTTTTTCTCCCTTCCAAAGTACAAGTAGGCAAAGCATTACGACACATTACACCAGCAGTCCCCCCCACAGAAAAATAACACAACTCACTTAACATCAGAGAATCACAAAGCACGATTCCTGTCAAAAACACTTTATTTCTTGAACAGCTTTAGGTTACACAGCAGGGGGGAACACCAAAGGGCATGGCAGCACTATCTTACACAAAAATAACACAACTCACTTAACATCAGAGAATCACAAAAGCACAATTCCTGTCAAAAACACTTCATTTCTTGAACAGCTTTAGGCTACACAGCAGGGGGGGAACACCAAAGGGCATGGAAGCAGTATCTTACACAAAAATAACACAACTCACTTCACATTAAAGAATCACCCCAAAAAATTGCTGTCAAAAGCACTTTATTTCTGTAACTGCTTTAGGTTACACAGTAGGAAGGCACCACAGAGCAGGAAAGAAGTGTACTACACAAAAATAACACAACTCACTTCACATCAGAGAATCACACAAACACAATTGCTGTCAAAAACGGTGAAGTGGGTTGTATTATTTTTTGTAGTACATTGCTATCATGCCCTGTTGTGCCCTCCTACTGTGTAACCTAAAGCTGTTCAAGAAATAAAGTGTTTTTGCCAGGAATTGTGTTTTTGTGATTCTCTGATGTTAAGTGAGTTGTGTTATTTTTGTGTAAGATAGTGCTGCCATGCCCTTTGGTGTTCCCCCCTGCTGTGTAACCTAAAGCTGTTCAAGAAATAAAGTGTTTTTGACAGGAATTGTGCTTTTGTGATTCTCTGATGTTAAGTGAGTTGTGTTATTTTTGTGTAAGATAGTGCTGCCATGCCCTTTGGTGTTCCCCCCTGCTGTGTAACCTAAAGCTGTTCAAGAAATAAAGTGTTTCTGACAGGAATTGTGCTTTGTGATTCTCTGATGTTAAGTGAGTTGTGTTATTTTTCTGTGGGGGGGACTGCTGGTGTAATGTGTCGTAATGCTTTGCCTACTTGTACTTTGGAAGGGAGAAAAAAAATTTAAAACTTTATTTTGTGTTGTTCTTGTTTTATTCTTTGTTGTGCAGTTGGTTCCCATCATAGGGAACAATGGGGCTGGCTGGCCAGCCATCTCTGTAGGTGGTGGGGGAATTTGAGGGAGGGTGTCTGTGGTTCAGGTGCTCTTTCACAGGGACCAGCTGGCACTCAGAAGTGTGCCCACCATTGTGGCACCCCTGGGCTGTGCAGAATTGCCCAGGGAAAGAGAGTTTAGAAGTTCCCAGCATAGGGAACAAAGGGAGAGGGCTGGCCTTTGCCAGCCTGTTCCTGGGGTTATGGGTGTGGGGCAGGTGGGGGTGGATTTGGGTCTGTGAGGGGCTAATGTGGGGATTTGGGTCTGTGTGTGGCAGCTGGGGGGGAATTGGGTTTGTGTGGGGCTGTAAGGGGTGGACTTTAGGGGTTGAGAGGACCTACTTGGGGAGGCCATGAAATGCCCCCCCAAGTGGGAGCAGTCTGAGCCTTGGTGGGGGGTGGGAGGAAGGGTGGGAGAAGGGCCCCAGAGGGCTGGGGGGCATTTTGCATGCAAAATGCCACCCCTGGCAAGACAAGCCTTCCCCAGCTCTCAGTGGTAGAGAAAAGAGCACCTACTTGGGGAGGCCATGAAATGGCCCCCCCAAGTGGGAGCAGTCTGAGCCTGGGTGGGGGGTGGGGGGAAGGGTGGGAGAAGGGCCCCTGAGGGCTGGGGGGCATTTTGCATGCAAAATGCCACCCCTGGCAACACAAGCCTCCCCCAGCTGTCAGTGGTAGAGATTAGAGCACCTACTTGGGGAGGCCATGAAATGGCCCCCCCAAGTGGGAGCAGGCTGAGCCTTGGTGGGGGGTGGGAGGAGGGGTGGGAGAAGGGCCCCTGAGGGTGAGGGGGCATTTTGCATGCAAAATGCCACCCCTGGCAAAGGAAGCCTGCTTCTTCATTTTTTCCCCATAGGAAATAATGAAGAAGATGAGCAGCCGCATGCTAACAATATGCTGCTCCTTCGCTTTCTTATGGGAGGATGGGGGGACCTGCTTTGGGGGGCCATAACATGGCCCCCCAAAGTCCAATCTGTCTGAAACTTGGGTGGTTGTTAGAGAAGGGTTAGAGGAAGGTCCCCACCAATTTTGGGCTTATTCGGTGGGGAAATGCCTCCCCCAGACGTCCGGGAAGACGGAGGCATTTTCCCATTGAAAAGCCGAAAGAAAGCCGAAAGAATCCCGAAACGTTTCGGCTTTTTTCTTTCGGCTACCCGAAACGTTTCGGCATTCCCCGAAACGTTTCGGCATTCCCCGAAAGAAGCCGAAACACTTTTGTTTCGGCATTCTTTCGGCATTCTGAATGCCGAAACGCACATCCCTAATGTTCACCCATGTACTTTGGATATTCATACTTTAACTAATCCCAGCCATCGTATTATTTTTATAGTTTTGTGGTACCATATTATCGAAGATATTTTTTTTCTTGCAAGAATGAATTCTCTTCTACTTCCTGTCTTTCGTGGACAATTTGTAGGCCAAGAAAAGGGATCTAGAGTTCATATATGCGATAAGTCTTCAGTTGAAACTATTGAGCATTTATTTTTTTGTATGTAATTTATTCGGATCTGAGAAGAAAATTCCTGGATCCTCCGATGCGTCTTTGTTCTTCTAATTATCATTTAATGACTCTGCTAGCGGACCTGGATTTTAATATAATGTTGGATGTGTATAGCTGCTGCAATTAAACATTGTTTGTTTTTAATGAGTATTGAACAGCAATAACTTTTTAGTTATACTGCTGTCTTTTTCTGGTTGAACAGCCTATTGGCTTTAAGACCTGGATGGGATACGGGTCTGAACATTCATTGAAGAGGCCAATTCTTTGGTTTTCTTCCTGGAATTCTGTGGAATTTCAGTATGTCATGTTACTCTTTCTGTTGAAGAATGTTTTGCAGGTGCCAAAATGCATCTAAATTAGAATCCAGTTTTCTTGCATCTAAATAGGAGAATCCTCTCTTCTTTGGGGAAAAAAAAGAATTCCTGAAATGTTCCCTCTACAGTGAATCTCCATAGACAGAGGATGCACAGATATTTTTGGCATTGTTCACCATCTGCACTGGCTAACTTATCAGAAACTTGCACTGATCAGTTGTTTAATGCTTCCATCTTTATGGAGAAAGCCCTGCATTATATTGCCGGCTGGAGCATGCTGCCCTCTTGAGTGGTGATTAGGGATGTGAACTTCGGGTTTTTAACCTGAATAGGGCCCTATTTGGAAAGATTCGGGATTCCCGAATCAGCCGCAGCATTGCTGTGCTGATTCAGGAATCCCGAAGCAAAGCTTTCTGAAGTGATTCGTATCACTTCGAGAAACTTTGGGCAAAGTGGCAGCAGCCATGCCTGCAGTACTTTTCTATCTGTTTGCATTGCAAACAGCAAGAAAAGTGCTGCTTGCTTTCGAACGTCCTGCCCTGCTGCTTTTTTTCCCCGTGATGGCAAGGGCAGGGGGGAAGTGGCAGGTCAGGAAGTTTGAAAGCAACACTTTTCTCACGCTTGCAAGCAGCAAGAAAAGTGTTGCTTTGAACTTTGGTGTGCTCCATAAAGATTCCTGAACCTTTACAGAGCGTACCGAAGCAGTTTAAACACTTGAGCCGCTTCAGGATTCGGGTTATTTCGAATTGTTTTCCCACTTCAGGAAAACATCTTTTTCCAGTGCACTCCCCTAGTGGTGATTCTGGAGATTCCTAGTTGGGTCAATTTCACTTTGGAAACTATAGAGGTACTTGTGTGGATGCATCTAATTGCACAGTCAGCACCTGATGCCTTCGAAGAGTGATTTGCACAGGAAGAAGCTTCACTTAAAGATAGGCATCTTCCATCCTCTTCTCTCTTCCTCACTGTCACAATTTGATGGATGTGATGCTTCGTACCTCCCTGCGTAAAGACATTTCCATCTTGAATACTTAGTGATTTATTGAGCTAGAGGCGGTACATTTTTTTAGATCCTGGCTGTCGTCTTGAGTTGTTTTCTGAAAAGTTCCGCCGAATTTGCTTACTTGGGGACAAGTAAGCATGTTGAGGGAGTAAGCCACAGGACCTTGAGCGCGGGGGGATCAGTGGACTTTGTTTGCCAAAAGTTAAGTGGTGCAGTTAAAAAGCTGCCCTATTCTGTGTGGTTATTACAAAAGAATCATTTGGTTTTGATGAAACCAGGTAGCTGCTGAGAGCAGAGGCAAAAACAGCCAGTCAGTCATGTGCAGCAATGCTATGCCTTGGCTTGTGACACTAAACTCTGAAGAAAGTGATCCACCTGGGAAACTTGGGTAACTGGTGCCGCTAGGACAATAGGCTACGTTCCTGAGAACAATACGGGGCTACCCAAACCAGCGACCAAAGTCGCTTTGAAGCAGATAAAATAGCCCGTTCGGCTGTAACGCAAACCATTCATCTTCACATGACACCTTCCTCCTCTTCCGCTTTAGTCCTGAATTTGCTGAGGAGAGCTGAATTATTTCTACAGGCGATTTCAATGTTAATTATCTCTCTGGATTCTAGGCCGCTTATGTATTTTGGGGCCTCGATTGAATGTGAAGTATCCCGGGTCGTTATCATTTGACCCTTTAACGTTAAGGGGCTTAATGTGCTGAAATTAACAAGAAGCCATGCCCTGGAGAAAGAAGTTAGTTACTGTTGTTCTTCCTGAAACAAAGAATGGTTCTCTCCCGCTTTTGTCCACTCTCCTATTGCTCCTTGAATAGACAATCTTTTAAAAAATATATCAATGTCTCTGTGCTGAGGGTCAAGGTTATGAGGCAAACACCATGGAGCTCAGTAGTGTCCAGGGCTCAGTTTTGATTCCTGCCGAGAATGCTACCAGAAAATTCATGCTGGCCAACAAGACATGGATGAAGAAGGCCCTCTTGTGCATGGCTTCCAAACTGTGAGTGGGATTACTCGTCTCTTGTGCGTTATTCTATGCTACGGCTCACTGTGGAGGGGCAGTAGTGAAAATGGGAGGAGAGGCATTGCGCCGGAGGAGGAAGAAGAAGGCCAGCAGATCGCCCGTTCCAGCAGCAGCCTGTCGCCAAGACATAATCAGTGCCGGGGCTTTTTTGTAACCACAGATTCCAGGATTCCAAAGGTGCCCTCAGACTCAAAAAGGTTGGGGACCCCTGGTCTTAAACGCACAGCACATCACTGGCACGGAGCTGGCATGCTGAGACATTCGGCGCTCAGGTTCATTGTTCTGCTTGCTGTACCAGGAAGTTAACTTTTTTTTGTTAGTACTATTATTATTCCGGGTTCCAACAGGTGGCTCTCTTTGGTCTCGACACGCGTTCTGATGCCGCTTTGGCAGGACAACCAGGGACGTCAATTTTCCATTGTTGCGCATTGTTGTCTCACGTTGCAAGGACAGTCGGGCCAGGAAGAATTTCACTCTCAGTCTGAGAATCCATCCAAATGTTTGGCTCAAGTTGCCGGAGTCTTTTTCCCTTTATGGGATGTTATTTTCCTGTTCCTATTATTTCTTTCTCAGATGTTTCTAGCACCTGCATCCCTTGCCACAAAGCACAGAGCTACTGATTCTGGGCCTCTTAATGAGGGGCTGACTGAGGTCGTCTCGGGAAGCGGGGGGTGCCGGTTAAGAGGATTTCATTTTCCAGGGCTGGGAACCTACCTGCACCTTCACAGTTGGTTTCTGTTCAATCATATTAGCGCAGTTATTCCCATGGATGTATTTGTATGATTGTCACAAAGTTATCTGAATGGAATCATAGAATCATAGGGTTGGAAGGGACATCTAGGGTCATCTAGTCGAACCCCCTGCACAATGTAGGACATTCACAAATACTCCCCCCCACACACACACCCAGTGACCCTTTGCTCAGAAGATGGCAAAAGATGGCAAAATAATGTCATATGACATGGAATCCAACCAGAGGAGACATACAACCAGAGAAGAATTATATTTCTTTATGCATAAACCAGGCAAAGCCACAACATTTTTAAAATAATATCATTAGATGTCAATGCATAAGCAAGGAATTGCTGTGACTAGCGACAATTTGCCACAGCAATCAAGCTGCAAGGCCACAACAGACAATCTCTAATTAACACAAAGTGACAACAACGGCTTTACTGACTGAAAAAGTACTAACCGCAATTTATCCCGTTATATGACTATTCTGCCCTTTAAGGTGCTCAAAGGTGACATACATACGGAGGGAGTAGCTAATTTTACCCTCACTGACAGCTCAGAGGCTAGGAGAGTTGATAGGACAATCTTTGTCAACCATCTCTGACAGTGCCATAGGAAATTAATGTGTTGCCTTTATTTCTCCTCAGCAGTGAACTCTTTCCCGCCAACCCATGTGTCTTTTCTTTTAAATCGGGTTCATCCAACAGAGCTTGTATGTCAAGGCTTTGTATACTCCACTGTGACTTACTGATTTATTTCAGATTCCCTTCCTTGATCTCCTAGTGGAGCCAAAAACTTTGGCCTCTGGATTTTCCTCACAGCCAAGAGATGCTAAAGGACTTGATGCAGTTGTCTGTGAAAATTTTTTTCCAGGTTTTAACACCGTAAGCGTTGAGTAGGCTAAGATGATTGGCAAGATAATCTTTGTTGGATGAGTAAGATTCAGGTCCAGTTGCACCTTAGAGACCAACTAGATTTCCAGGGTATGAGCTTTCGAGAATGAGAGTTCCCTTGGTCAGATCAGAGCTTTGATTCTGGAAAGCTCAGACTCTGGAAATCTAGTTGGTCTCTAAGGTGCTACTGGACCCCAATCTTGCTCTTCCACGACAGATCAACACAGCTACCCATCTGAAACTATCATTGTTGGATTATTGTCTTGTTGTCCAGGGAAATCATTGCCATTGGAGCCAAGGGCCTCTTTGATTAGCCCTCGCCAAACTGCATTGGTGTGCAACCATATGGAGACATATCCCATTAAAGACAACAAAGTCTTGTTCTCTGCTGCTCCAAAGGGCAAGACTGGGGCCGTTTCCACACAGCTTACCTTTTGCCGGGGTGCAGTGTGTTCTCGCACGAAATCGTGCCAGGAAGACGCTGTTATCGCGCGATTTCATGCTTTTATTGCGCGATTTTGCACAAGAACAGGTTGCATCCCGGCAAAAGGTACGCTGTGTGGAAACGGCCCAGATCTTATGTGACCTTAAATTACGGGAGAGGAGAATTTGGTTGAACATCAAAGGTACAAGAACATACTCGAGGGAGCGAGAAAATCAAAACACAAAGCAGCACAGTTCCCAAAAACTTGTGTGATATTTTGTGTCATTATGTGTGTGTGTTATGTGCTGTAAATCACTTCTGACTTACGGCATCCTATGAAGTAATGGCCTCCAAAGCGTCCCATCATTAACAGCCTTGCTCAGGTCTTGCAGACTGGAGGGCGCGGCTTCCTTTATTGAGTCAATCCATCTCGTTTTAGGTCTTCCTCTTTTCCTGCCGCCTTCCACTTTTCCTAGAATTATTGACTTTTCCAGTGTGTCTTGCCTTTTCATGATGTGTCATTTTGCTCAGCCCTAGTAAAAATGGTATAAAAATTTGTTTTAGTACTCAAAGTCGTTTCCGTCGGTATCTGAGCAACCCTGCAAGGAGGGTTGCCAACTCCAAGTTGGAAAATTCCTGGAGATTTGGGGGTGGAGCCTGAGCAGAGCAGGGGTTGGCGAGAGGAGGAGCCTCAGTGGGGTATAATGCCATAGAGTCCACCCTCTGGAGTGGCCATTTCCTCCAGGGGAACTGATCTCTGTAGTCTGGAGATCTGTCATAATTCTAGGAGGTCTCCAGGCCTCACCAGGAAGTTGGCAACCGTATCTGCAAGGTAGGGTAGCTTTATTATCCCCAGCTATGAGGCTGTGGCTGGGAGCAGCTTGCCCCGGGGCCACCTGATGGGTTTGCAGCTCAACTGACATTAAAACCAGAAATTTTCTGGCTTCGACGCTCAGCCGTGGCGCCCACATCATGGCAGTTGCCTTCACTAGTGAAGCTGATACAGTACGAAGGCTTGTAATGTGTTTCCCCCCAAAGTCTGATTTAATCTTTAGTGCACCCAGAACCTTCCAGCGTATGAATGCATAATCTCCCTCCCTGTACATCCCCCGCCCCCCGCCCAGAAATTTTTAGTCGTTTGTTTAGAAGTGAAAATGCTGACTCATTGAGCCCAAAGAACCAACCACCGAATGGCAGATTTTGCAAACAGTACATTAGCTGTTCACCTGTCCATTCACGCTCCAGTTCTACTCTGATGAATATGCATGAGAGTAAAATAATCTATGAAGCTAGACGATTTGACAGATATGCATAGACAGTTGAATTTCTAGGACTGTTAGGCTATCTAGCACACTTCATTGCAATAAGTATGAATTTGCACAAGAAGTTAAAATTACATTTGGACACACTGATAATGCCTGGAGGCCAAATGATACTCATTTTTTTTGTTATTTAGAAGACTTTCTTAGCCGATCTTCCACCTCTGTTACACCTTCCAGACTACAGGCTGTCTTGAACTTGTGCAGTTTCAGCCCTGACCCAACCAGGGTTGAAAGCATCGTCTGGTTTGACCCACAGTGCAAAAAGCTTGATTTCCGTGTCCCGTTTGTTGACCCTCCAGGGCAACTGTTTTGGCCACTGTGTGAAACGGGATGCTGGAATGGATGGACCGCAGGTCTAATCCAGCAGGGATTTTCTGATGTTCTTATGTTAATGGTTGTTGTGGGTTTTCCGGGCTGTATAGCCGTGGTCTTGGCATTGTAGTTCCTGACGTTTTGCCAGCAGCTGTGGCTGGCATCTTCAGAGGTGTAGCACCAAAAGACGGAGATCTCTGTCTTTTGGTGCTACACCTCTGAAGATACCAGTCACAGCTGCTGGCAAAACATCAGGAACTACAATGCCAAGACCACGGCAATACAGCCCGGAAAACCCACAACAACCATCGTTCTCCGGCCGTGAAAGCCTTCGACAATACTTCTTATGTTAAGTTAGCTTTGTTTGTGATCTATATTGGTTGAAAAGTTCTGATGCATGTGTGTGTGTGTGAGAGAGAGAGAGAGCGCTTATAACTTTAAAAAATGGGTTCGACTTATTCCAAGGTCGACAAAATCAAAATATGTAAGAACTCAGGAGCTGTTCTCTGATGCAAGAGGCTCAGGTGCCTTGAAATGGGGAAAATTCATGAATTTTTGACTGAATGTAAACCAGAAAAAAAGAACTGGGACATGTATTTGGTTCACAAACCTTCAAGATCGATGCCAAAATATTCCTTCGATTCAGCCATTTTACATAGGATTTGTTGCTTCGAATTCTGCCGGATTAAACCCCCTCAAGGTAGATTTTCCATGCTAAATCCCAGATGAGACTAACCTTGATTTCATGACTAGTACAGTTTCGTCGCAGAACGCGAAAACCCAAGATGCCTCAATTATATAGCCGTAAAAATCCCCAAAGCTTGCTTGCTTCCTTCTTTAAAAATCGCAGTCATTAAATTCACTTTACTGTTCTGGAAACCCTGGTTTTATCAAGAATTATTATGGGAGTGGCAGAGAGACTTCCCGCTTGAAAGAGACCCCAGCGCCTCAAGCTTGGCTGCTGGATGGCTAGAAATAGATGGGAAATAGTTGGGCGGGGCGTATTGGTGATGATGAAGAACAGATATCCATACCAAGACAGTTTCTCCCAGAAGGGAGGGTCTGTAAGAAAGTTGAAGGAGGGAAGAGGACCAGCAAGATCAAGCATACGAGGAATCGCAGAGCCTTTTGTATGCCTCCAACTTAAATCATTCTTTGCAGCGGGAATGCAGACCAGGGTATTTTGCATAAACCAAGTAACTGAACCATTCGATAGTTTCAGATGGGTAGCTGTGTTGGTCTGCAGTAGAAGAGCAAGATTCGAGTCCAGTAGCACCTTAAAGACCAACTAGATTTCCAGGTTATGAGCTTTCAAAAAGGAGCTTTGACTCTTAAGGAGCTTTGACTCTTCTGGGAGAGCTGTTCCGCCAGGCATTTGGTGGTTGAAGGGGGCAGTGCCATGTCGGCCTCCCACCTTTGGGGGAGGGGGTTCTCCCCACCATTGCACCTTAATGTATTTGGTTAATTTATTTTGTTATTGTTTATTGTATGTTGATTTTTGAAATATTGTTTTCTTGTTTTTATTGATTTTAACTGTTGTTCACCGCCCAGAGCCCCTGAGGATGGGCGGTTTATCAATCAAAATAATAATAATAATAATAATAATAAGCTCACACTCTGGAAATCTGATTGGTCTTAAGGATGCTACTGTACCCAAATCTTGAACCATCAGTGTGTCTATCGATTCTAAAAGGGTCACTTTTTCCTGGCAATTACAGGCATGTATGTGAAAGAATGAATTCAGCCTCGCAGCAGCTCTAAGCCCCTGTCCAAGGCCCAGGAAAGCTTGGTCTCATGGTTGCCAGCCTCCAAGTGGAACTTGGAAATCACCTGGAAATAACCACTGATCTCCGGATGACAAGTATCAGTTCTCCTGGGGCAGTCTCCATGGTGTTAATACTTGGCTGAGGTCCCTCCTGAAGCTGCTGTAGCATAGTGGTTAAGTGGTTAGGCTGCGAATCAGCACTCTGCTGGTTCGAATCCCTCTGCTGCCATGAGCTCAGCAGGTGGCCTTGGGTCAGCCACTCCTCTCAGCCCCAGCTTCCCAGCTGTATGATGGGGATAATAATAACACTGACTCTGAGGTGCTAACCTGTCTAGAAGCATAATTGTTATTATGAGAGCTGCACAGTGGTGAAGTGGTTGGACTGTGAATCAGCACTCTGCTGGTTCGACTCCCACTCCTGCCATGAGCTCAGCAGGTGGCCTTGGGTCAGCCATTCCTCTCAGCCTCAGCTCTATTGTAGGGATAATAATAATGCTGACTTTGTTCACCTCTCTCAATGGGGCCCTAATCTGCCTAGAAGAGCACTGTGTAAGCACACTGTTGTTATTATCTCCAGGAATTTTAGAACCATGAACTGGCAATTTCATTTATGAAGGTGATGTCAGACAGAAATGTGTGCAAAGCAGAGGAAGAGGGTACAGTGTTCAAAACAGTTGGAACTCCATCCACATCCTTTAATTATGGGTATCATTTGGTTGGCAGATGCTTGCGCTAACCAGCCTGGCAAATCAGGGGGCCCGTGCCGTTCTTCAGGGACGGTGCAAGTGAACCTCAAAAGGAATTCTCGGCATCTCGGCTTAATGCAATAAACGGGGGGTTGTGTATCATTTCCTGGAATTCTGACCCTAGTGTTGTTTTGCTCGCTTGAGCGCAGTTGCAATTAAAAACTAAATAATTAGATTGTGTGGGCATCAGAAAGCAGAGGCCTAAAAGCACTCACGGGAGGGGAAATCCCCTCCCCTCCACCCTGTGCTATGTCCAGCTCACCTTCCTCTTCCTCCAGCCCTGCTGGCACCTCTTCCTTTCCCCCCACCCCAGCTCAGCCCCTCTCCCTTCCCTCTTTGATTCCTATCACAGCAACATCAAGTGCCATTTAGGTTACTATGGCAACCCAAAATACCATTTGAACATCAGGGTTTTTCACATGAACAGATGTTGCTTTTACTGTTTTTTTTAAAACCCGATAGTTTGTTTATAAAAAAAAACCTTTTTCTATTAGACATGGGGGTTACTCAGGCTTTGTAAAAACATATATTGTATCTCTGTGACCCCCCCTCCCATTGTGCAGATGTTTTATCTGCTGGGAGGGGCACCCGTAGCTGTTAGGTAAGTATTAGGGATGACATTTGAAATCCTTTACATTTTCTTCTTCTTTACCGACTTTTTAGCACTTTAAAAACCCGCAGGTTTGCAGATATTGCGCAAGCTGGAGAGAGGCTTGAAAGCATCGAAGGAGAGAAGCCAAATCTGGCGACAAACGATAGGGAGGGTTAGAAGTTACCCAGGATTAGTTAGTTTTTCTTCAACCACTTTCACAAGTTAATTTAGCATTCAATGTGCATCTTAGGGTTTCCAATCTCCAGGTGATGGATGGAGATCTCCTAGAATTACACCTGATCTCCAGGCCACCAAGATCAGTTCCCTAGGAGGAAATGGTGGCTTCGGAGGGTGGAGTCTATGGCATTATACCCTGCTGAGGTCCCTCCTTCCCCAAACCCTGCCCTATCCTGGGAAAATCTCCAAGAATTTCCCAACCTGGAGCTGGCAACCGTAGTACATCCGCTTCATGCAGCTCTGCCTAAGAGATGCATTCGGAAGGAAGTCAGTTTCAGGTGGATAGCTGTGTTGGCCTGCAGTAGAAGAGCAAGATCCGAATCCAGTAGCCCCTTAAAGACCAATTAAGTTATGAGCTTTTGAGAGTCGAAGCTCCCTTCGTCTGTGATTTAGAATGCCATAATGAAGCAACATTTTGTTTCTCACACCTATCAAGGCTTTCCCTCTTTTGTTCTGCAAAAGTTTCTAGTCCACAAAGTTTTCGACCAGCCTCCCCGCCCCCAACATGCACAGTGGTGGTTAAGTGGTTTGGCTGCGAATCAGCACTCTGCTGGTTCAAATCCCACTACTGCCATGAGCTCAGTAGGTGGCCTTGGGCAAGCCGCTCCTCTCAGCCCCAGCTGTATTGTGGGGATAATAATAACACTAACTTGTTCACCGCTCTGGGTGAGGCACTAATCTGTCTAGAAGAGCAGTATATAAGCGCAGTTGTTGTTGTTATTGTTACTACTACTACTATTATTATTAGAATTATCCGAAACACAATCAACAATAAGCAGAGGTCACATGTTATTATTGATTGGCCTTGCTAAGCTGATACAAGTTTCCACCAGAGACCTAAGTATCAACCAGATATCGGCATAATATGTACGCTGTTCCAAGTAGTGCCGTCTTTTGCAGTTCTGTAGGTGTTATGTCAGAAAGCTGCAGTTTTCCCCTATGAATTGCAAAGTTTTTGAGATGGTTCCAAGTGCCCCAATGACAATGGGGACTACTGTTGCATTCTTCTTCCATAGTTGGGTGGTTTTGTTGTTGTTGTTTTTGTTGTTAGTCTCTGGCCACCTGTTAAGATGCAAAAGATTTTTAAGCTCTGGTTTGAGCTAAATCCCAAAAACATGCTATTAAACATTCTACCCAAACGGAATTCTACCAACAAAAGAACATGGAAACCTCTTTCGTTACACATTGACAGCAGCAAGAGTGCAATATACAGCAAAATGGAAAACAGATACGTGCCCGGATGTATCCGAGTGGATATCTAAGATCTATGAATTTGCATCAATGGCCAAATTAACTACTTATGTACGTAATAGACCAATAGCTGGATTTTGGGGGAAATGGAAGGAGTTCTTTGACTACTTAGGTTAAAACTACGATTAATTAAGGTAACTCGATATAAAGATAGTAAGATAAAACACAGGGAAATGATTAACTAAAACAGTTGATATCAAAGTTTGGGTATAATTAACCAAGGAGAGGGAAGGAGAGCTATTACACAATTAAGCTGTGTTGTTATATATTCTGATTGTATCTTTCTATTAGTTTAATCAAATTTCAAATGTAGTGCTTGTATGAGTTTTTAAGCACTTTCTACTGTTATATCTTTTCTTTTTAAATCAAATGTCTATACCCCCCCCAAAGTCTCCAGCCACCTGTGATAGTGGTCATGACCCCTTTCCAAGCGCTTTTTTCCTCTGCTGCTGGCGGATATCCGTGCACCGAGGTTTGTTATTTTCCCTGCTCAAACGTTTCTCTCTTTTTTGGCAGTTGCACTATCAAGTCCCTTCAGCGACGTCACGTCTGCATCAGCCGGCTGGAAAGGCCTCAAAACTGGGGGGAGAACTCCTGCGAAGTGAGATTCGTCATCCTAGTGCTTGCCCCTCCCAAAATGGTACGCCCACTTTGGTTTAAGTTTGCAAACCAGTTCTGTGTTTTGCGTTAGGGGCCCAGTTAAAACAAGTGCAAAGCCCCACGGGAAGGAGCTTTTCCTTCACTAGCATCGGCCAGTTTAAATTACGCAGAACTGGCAGTGGCGGGTTCGAATCCTGGAAATGGATGGCTTTGGGGCGTTCTGAGCTGGGGCGTTCTGAGCATTGGAACAGATGTGATTCGTAACAAAATGTCAGACTGTGGCTTACTACAAGTTGCAATCCAGACTACCTCTTGCAATTAGACATGAGTCCATTGGTTTCAAAAGATTTACTGAATATAAACAACCATTATAGTCCACTATCCAAGATGCAATATCTTGGCTGGTACATGAGTATTGTTACAAATGACAGGCAAAGGTTAAGGTACAGAATAGCATAGCCCAGCAAGTCCCATCCTCCCCACATAGTTCTCAAAACAAACGGCTTGAGGCTGAGAAAGTGAAAGTTTCCCAAGGCTGGAAAGGTTGTAGTCATAACATTCCTCTTCTCTAAGATAACTGCTACTGAACTGCTTGGCACCTGCAAAAGAAGCACTTAAAACACTGACAGGATTAAAATGGAGTCCCTTTGGTTTGAACACACAAGAAACATAGTCAGAACATGACACCGTGACAGTGGGAGGGAGAGCTTCCACTGATGGAAATTCCTTCTGTCGGTGGAAGTTACACTGCTGAATTCAGTGTCATTTTTTTATAAAGAGTGTATCAGAAAAAGAAATTTGGCATCGTCTTCTCCTAATTGTGCTAGCTTAAATACACACAGGGGGCTTTTTACACCAGGCGGCATTCAGAAACATAATACATGTGCCCCTGTGAAATGTTTTAGTTCAGATTTCTACCTTCATTTTATGTGATTCTTAGTCCATGGTGTGCTCCAATTTTTGCTGGAAAGGAAAGTTCCTTTTAATGTGTAGCACTCCACTGGATGTCACTAAGGCCAAATTATCTCCATAATAGCCTCAGTTCAAAATAAAAGAGAGAGCCTCCATGGTGCAGAGCCAAGAGTGATGGACTAGGATGTGGGGGACCCAGGTTCGAAACCCCGCTCTGCCATGGAAGCTTGCTGGGTGCCCTTGGGCCAGTCTCTCAGCCTAACCTACCTCACAGGGTTGCTGTGAGGAGAAAATGGAGGATAGAAGAATGTTGTTAGCGACTTTGGGGAGGAAAGTGAGATATAAATGAAGTAGACAGGAAGTAAAGGAATACTTGAGCAGTGTTGCCACAGTTGCCGAGTAACATTTAAACGTCTCACATTGTCGTCCTTTCCTCAGAAAAGTACTAAAACCGCGACCGAAGTAGGCCGGACATTTGCCACAATGTTTTCTGACATCACCTTTCGGCAGAAGCTTCTAGAAACAAAAACAGAAGAAGAGTTCAAGGAAGCTTTAGTCCACCAACGTCACCTGCTGACCGTGGTGAACCAGAGGCCCTCGGCAGTTACGGACGGCCACAGAGTGCACAATCACAAGCCCCTCAAGGTAAGAATCTCATCAATTAAAACCTCCTCTAGCTGCGGCCTCTGAGGGAGATAGACAAGGTGACTGAATGTTTAGGCCAGAGTGCCAAGTTTAGATAAATCCTGACAATGCAGTATGCTTTCTGGGGGTATTTGCCCCATCCAGGGATAGGGGGCAGGACACTTCAGGTTGGCATGGCGCCATTATACAAAGAGGCCACCTCGAGTGATGTATGACCCCAGACTCCTCTATCTCTGTGTGTGTTTTATGTGCCATCAAGTCACAACCAACCTATGCCAACCCTATGAATGAAAGACCTCCAGAACGTCCTATCATTAACAGACTTGCTCAGATCCTGCAAACTGGACGACATGGCTTCTTTGATTGAGTCCAGCCATCTCGTTTTAGGTCTTCCTCTTTTCCAGCTGCCTTCTACTTTTCCCAGCACTATTGACTTTTCCAGAGAATCTTGTCTTCTGATGATATGACCAAAGTATGATAGCCTCAGTTTTGTCATTTTAGTTTCTAGAGAAAACTCAGGCTTGATTGGATCTAGTACCCACTTGTTTGTCTTTTTGGCCATCCAAGGTATCCACAAAACTCTCCTCCAGCACCACATTTCAAATGAATCTATTTTCTTCCTGTCAGCTTTCTTTGCTGTCCAACTTTCACATCCGTACATAGCAATGGGGGATATCATTGTTTGGATTATCTTGATCTCAGTTCCCAGAGAGACATCTTTATCTTTAAGGATCTTCTCTAGCTCTCTCACAGCTGCTCTTCCAAGTCTCAATTGTCTTCTGATTTCTTCATTGCAGTCTCCCTTTTGGTTGATGATTGAGCCACGGAATAGAAAATCATGAACAATTTCAATTTCCTCATTGTCAACTTTAAAATTGTGTAATCCTCAGTAGTCATAATTACTTTTCTCTTCTTGATGTTCAGCTGTAATTCTGTTTTGGCGCTTTCGCCTTTGACCTTCATCAGTACTCGTTTCAAGTCTTCACTATTTTCTGCCAGTAACGTGGTGTCATCTGCATATCTCGAATTGTTAATGTTCCTTCCACCAATTTTCACTCCACCTTCTTCTAGATCTAATCCTCTATCTAATCCTCTATCTATACAGCTCCTTTGTTTAGGTACGGTAGGATCCTATAATTTTATCTGTCTCATCAAACCTTTCCTTTTTAGCTGTCGGAATAGGATGTGAAAACACAGTAAATAGTAGGTATCTCTACAGAGCTCTTTCAAGCATTACTCATACGAGAGACAAATTCGCAATTATGGGTCTTACTCGAGCAAAGGAGAAAAAGCAGCAAGGGCTTCATATTCATTAATCGATTCTGAGACTTGTTATGTCCCACTTTTCCACCTCCGAGCCCAACCGGTCCATTAAAAACATTTTTCCGAAGACCTCTGATTAGCAGTCCACAAAACAACATCTCAGCATTGGACCAGAAAGAACGCAGTTGCTGTAAACATGTGTGATGCTGAATCCCTTTGCCCTGGGAAGGAACACCATTAAGGCACAGCTGTATTATTCTCCTGCTTCCAATGCTCACGCCTGATTGTAGGGTTGGTCTCTACATTCACGTTGTGGATGTTTGTCTCCATTCTTTCCCCCATATCAGGCCTCCTTTCTTTATTATTAGGTAACTTCTAGCTCATCTTTTTACTTGAGGCAGTTTGCAAATAAGAAAAAAAATTAAAAGAGGATTTAAACAATTATAATACAATAACAATAAAAAATGTTAAAAGGAGCACCGAACCGCAGTGTAAGAATGAAACTGGCATTACAATAGCAGTAAAAAACTCAAAACAGATTTCAGTGGGCTTACACTGGAGTAACTCTGCTGAGGATTTCACTGTAAATCTTTTAAAAGCACAAATACACAAAGTGGAAATCTGCAGCTGATGTTGAAAATCTGCAGTCAGCAAAAAAAAAATCAGTGCTGGAAAAACAGATTATTGTCACATCAGGAAATCAGTTCACCAACTGCCTTTCTCAGGGATAGGATATTTTTTACAGTCTTCTGGAAGATCAAGAGCTGAGGTGGAGGAGGAATTCCAGTCTAGGGACTTTTAGCCTTAGTTCTCAACCAGCAGCTTTCCTTTTCTATTTTAATAACTCTGTTATGACCCTTTTCTTTCTCTTGGGTAGATTTGATCTTTAAGCCTTTTATTCTTGCCCCCTCTTGCTAGGTTGCTGCCACCAGGAATTAAATTCCAGAATAACTTAAATTTCTCCTTTTAGTAACATGCCCAAGGGCAGGCTTTTTGTGGTACTCTGTGGTCCTGGGGAAAGGAATGGGATATAGGAATAACTCTGGGATTAAAAACAAACAAACTTTTATTTTTATAAGAAGCGTATCGGTTTCGTACTATTTCTAAAACTTGATGGTTTCAAAAGAGTAGTTCTCAATTCTTAAAAGTTACTTTACTTAAACTCAGTCATATAGATCTTCTCTCAGGCTTTACACACAGTTTGCCTGCTTTTGATATTAATTTCTCTCTCAATTACAAGTAAGACTTTTTCTCAGTTGCACACAGAGTTTGCCTGCTTTTCCCTGACTGAATATTCTTTCACAAACACACAGTTCAGGCTTCCACACAGGTTATATTTCTCTCAGAAATGCTTAGACTTGCTCAGGCTGCACACAGCTTGCCTGCTAAAACCCTGACTCAATATTTTTCAAAGAAATGCTTAGACTTGCTCAGGCTGCACACGGCTTGTCTCTCTTGCCCTGACTCAATATTTCTCTCAGAAATGCTTAAACATGCTCAGGCTGCACACAGCTTGCCTCTCTTGCCCTGACTTAATATTTCTCTCAGAAATGCTTAGACTTGCTCAGGCTGCACACGGCTTGTCTCTCTTGCCCTGACTCAATATTTCTCTCAGAAATGCTTAGACTTGCTCAGGCTGCACACGGCTTGCCTGCTAAAACCCTGACTCAATATTTCTCTCAGAAATGCTTAGACTTGCTCAGGCTGCACACAGCTTGTCGCTCTTGCCCTGACTCAATATTTCTCTCAGAAATGCTTAGACTTGCTCAGGCTGCACACGGCTTGTCGCTCTTGCCCTGACTCAATATTTCTCTCAGAAATGCTTAGACTTGCTCAGGCTGCACACGGCTTGTCGCTCTTGCCCTGACTCAATATTTCTCTCAGAAATGCTTAAACATGCTCAGGCTGCACACAGCTTGTCTCTCTTGCCCTGACTCAATATTTCTCTCAGAAATGCTTAGACTTGCTCAGGCTGCACACGGCTTGTCGCTCTTGCCCTGACTCAATATTTCTCTCAGAAATGCTTAAACATGCTCAGGCTGCACACAGCTTGTCTCTCTTGCCCTGACTCAATATTTCTCTCAGAAATGCTTAGACTTGCTCAGGCTGCACACAGCTTGTCTCTCTTGCCCTGACTCAATATTTCTCTCAGAAATGCTTAAACATGCTCAGGCTGCACACAGCTTGCCTCTCTTGCCCTGACTCAATATTTCTCTCAGAAATGCTTAGATTTGCTCAGGCTTCACACAGCTTGCCTCTCTTGCCCTGACTCAATATTTCTCTCAGAAATGCTTAGATTTGCTCAGGCTTCACACGGCTTGTCTCTCTTGCCCTGACTTAATATTTCTCTCAGAAATGCTTAGACTTGCTTAGGCTGCACACGGCTTGTCGCTCTTGCCCTGATTGAATATTTTCACTCCACTCTCAGTCTAAAACTGCATTCACTCCACCCACACTCTCCGTCATCAGCCAATCATCTCCCTCACTCATCCCTCTCTTTCACCCCTACTCTTCATCTATACCACACCAAGCATTTAAAGACACACATACACACATTTACTTAAAATCATCATTACACACACCCTTCTCTTTCCACAAACCGATGCCTGTATTCCCCCAAAGTTCATTTCTACAAGTTTGGGTTGATCACATTCCCAGGCTTTCTTGATTCCATTTAAAATGTAACTAGTTTCTAGTCCTCAGGATCGCGGAGAAAAAGCTGAGTATAGATAGACCAAACCAGCTGAGAATTCGGAACCTAAATGTCCTTTCTTCCAGGATAGGGGCCAATCCTTCAGACC
Organism: Eublepharis macularius; assembly: GCF_028583425.1. Taxonomy (NCBI): domain Eukaryota; kingdom Metazoa; phylum Chordata; class Lepidosauria; order Squamata; family Eublepharidae; genus Eublepharis; species Eublepharis macularius. The sequence goes on from NC_072799.1 coordinate 5,560,785, forward strand.
TCCATCCTGCTCCTTCTGCATCCCAATAGCTTAGGATATTCTCTGTCTCCCTTTATATTGTGTCCATCTGCACCATTACTAGAAGAGCCAGTTTGGTGTAGTGGTTAAGAGCAGTGGGACTCTAATTTGGAGAACTGGGTTTGATTCCCCACTCCTCCACTTGAAGCCAGCTGGGTGACCTTGGGTCAGTCACAGCTCTCTCAGAGCTCTCTCAGCCCCACCCACCTCACAGGGTGATTATTGTTGTGGGGATAATAATAGCATACTTTGTAAACCGCTCTGAGTGGGCATTAAGTTGTCCTGAAGGGCGGTATATAAATCGAATGTCATTGTATATTATTATTATAAGCGCACATGGCATTTGCTTGTTATTCTGGGAACACCGGGGGTGGGGGGCACAGGCAAGTGAAACACAGTGACGTCTTTCTCAGCATCCTAGTTCTTAACCTTTTTCAGACTTGCTTTTCTCCTCTCTGGTAAGAACTGGACATTTACCACAGGATCTTCTTGTCAATGGATCGCCAGCCGGCTTTTCTGCAGCTCTCCTAACAGCGAGCATTAGGGCGCATCTACTGCCGTTATGCCAAATAATAGTCCAAATAAAAGGTTTTTGTATCAGTGAAGGAAGATGGCAAAAAGGGAGGGGAGGGAGGCTGCAGTTTTGGATACTGGGTCCTTAAGCCCCCTCGACGTCAGAAGGAGCTCAGCAGCCTGATTTGGAGCAGAAGAACAACAACATGCAATTTTTAGACCATTCTTCAGGACAACGTAACATCCACTCGGAGCGATTTACAAAGTGTGTTGTTATTATCATCCCCACAACAATCACCCTGTGAGGTGGGTGGGGCTGAGAGAGCTCCGAGAGAGCTGTGACTGACCCAAGGTCACCCAGCTGGCCTCAAGCGGAGGAGTGGGGAATCAAACCCGGCTCTCCAGATTAGAGTCCTGCTGCTCTTAACCTCTGCACCAAGCTGGCTCCCACAGCCACTAGTGCTGTTTCACCCATTGGCACATGGGCACATGTGAAGCTGCCTTATACTGCATCAGACTGTTGGATCTGTATTGTCTGCTCAGACTGGCAAAAGCTTTCCAGGGTCTGGGGCAGAGATTTTTCACATCACTTGCTGCCTGGCCCTTTTAACTGGATGTGGCGGGAATTGAACCTGGGGCCTTCTGCATGCCGAGCAAATGCTCTTCCACTGAGCCACAGCTCCTTCCCTCTGGCTGTCACATCTGTCTCTAGCACTGAAGAGTGCCGAGGCAGGATGGTGAAATCCAAATGCAAACTGCTGCTAATGAGTTAACATGGCACAAAATCACCAATCGCTAATATTTCTGCCCTGAGCGGTGTAGCACGTCTGAGCATTCATTTCCCAGGTTCAGTGTCTGGCAGCTTGACCGTCAGGTAGAGGCATGGGGGAAATGACACCTCTGCCTGAACCTGGGAGATCCTTGTCAGTCAGCATAAATGGATCCAGCGCTTGTGTTGAAGAACTCCAAGCCTTCTTTTTAAGAACATGCGGGCAAGATGGCCCGACGTTCCGTCGAGTCCAGCATCCCGTTTCCAAAACTTCCAGAGCTGCCAGCAGGAACTGTAGATAGCAGCCCTCTCCTGTTGGCTTTTCCCAGCATCTGGCAACCAGGGGCATTCTGCCTCCAAACCAGGAGGGTCTTGTTCAGCTCTCCTGGCTAATAGCCAACGATAGACCCAGCTGCCATAAATTCAACCAACCCGCTTTTAAATATATCCATTTAGTATCTGTCTTTGCAGAATCCTTGGATGGCAGGTTAGGTTGATAGATTATCTGCTTCCTTGCTTTCTGAGTGCTTTTCTGGATGCTGTGTTGTGTGTGTGTCGCTCACTCGTTGCGTTTGGAGCTAGTGCTGTTAGCAGCCTCCATTCCCCCCTGCGTGGGTGCTGTTGATTGCTGCCTGGGGCCAGCAGCCATCTGCCAGGTGAGCAAGAGGTTAAGCTAATTTTCCTCCTCCTCCTCCTCCTCCCTGCCCAGTGCCAACATCCCAGAGGGTTGTTCCCCCTGCATGTCTGAGTTGGATGACTAAGAGCAGTGCTTGTTAAAGGCGGTCATGCTCTCTTTGACCCCATCCACTTAAATGTTTGGGGTTTCTATAATAAAAATGGCCTTTAGACTCGGGTCAGGTCCTTCTTGTTTTCCACCAGGCTCTTAAAACTGCTTCTGCGATGCGTTTATACAGCAGGAGCCGATGCTAATCCTCCCCCAGGGGAAAGAAGGTGCAGAGGTTAGAAGTCCCCTCCAGTATAATAAGCTGTCCTATGTGCCGAGAGAAGCAGTATTGATGAAGCAGCAACAGGCAGGCGCAGGAGGAGCTGGGAGGGAAATGCCACTGGAAACAAATTTTACGGCTCATCCGCTGTGTTTAAGAAAAGAGAGAAAAAGTCATTTGCAGCAGACAATTGATGCTCTTTGAGTACCCACAAACATAGAAAGCTGCTTGGCCCCAGGCTCTACCAAAGGCCGCGAGATAGTCTAAATTGGAAGTTGCAGTGGGGTCTTAGTTTGAGGGGGACCTTCTCTTGGTGCCAAGTTCGGTGTTTTGCATTTCCGTTCAAAAGAATTGCAGTTGGCGGGAAGGATGTCCCTCTGCCCGACACTTTGGAAAGCTGCCGCCACTCAATCTTCAGCTAGAAGATAGGACCCGTAGCCTGACTTTGCGTGGCAGGTTCAAATGTTTATAGTGTCTATAAAAGAAGTAAAATTAAAATAAATTGCGTTTGGAGTTCATCGGCAAGGTCATTAGTCATCATCATTGCAAGTTCGAGCATTCCGAGAATCCGGTATACTGAACTGAGCTCCGTGCTTTCTCCAGAGTTGCAGATCTCAGCAGCATCGAGGGACATGCTGCACGGCTACCTGCATTTTGCAAACTGTGGGCCGTGTGATCCAGTGAATAAGTTAGGCTATGAAAGGGGTCTTGTGTTTAAATCCCTGCACAGCCATGAAGCATCCTTTGGAAAATCATTCTCTCCTTCTTTCCCTTCCTCCCTCTCTCTCTCTCTTTCCCCTGCATCATAGAGTTGCGGTAAGGAGAAAGGATTGAAAGTGATTGGTGCATAGAAAACGGCACTAAAAATACAATTAATATGTGCCCAGTGTAACTGGAGTTACGGCTTCACCAGAATAGCTGATCTAGTAATATATCGGTTGGTCCCCTTTTGTCAGCAGCTGCTGATGTGGGTTTTTCAAGATTCACGTCACTGCAGTTGGACTTTAAGTGGTGGGAGAACATAGGATGGGTAGGCCAGTGTAGGCCCTTGTTTCTGCAAGGAGATGCAGCCAAAATATCAGTACAGAGCTCTTTCTTTGAAAATAAAGATGCTTTTCCCTTTCACCTGGTGTTTATGTTTGTTATAAGGCATGGACTTGAGTTTGTGTGTGTGTGTGTGTGTGTGTGTGTGTGTGTGTGTGTGTGTGTGTGTGTGTGTGTGTGTTTTGAAGGTCAGAAAACACCAAGGCGAATATACAGTAGTATATCATCAGAATAGAAATCCACATTGAACGAGTCGTTGAGTCAGTCACTAGGCCTACAGAATGGCTTCCCCTAAATACTTAATCTTAAATCCCTCCCGTCAAAGCATTAAACCCGGTGGCTGTTCTGTGTTCAGAAGGCATAAGAGTCCTGCCGGGTCAGACTAGGGTCCATCTAGTCCGGCATTCTGTCTCACACAGTGGCCAGTGCATTGCTACGGAGACCCCATAGATGCTGAGGCCTTCACTTGACATTGCCTCCTGGCACTGGTATTCAGAAGTCAACTGCCTCTGAATGTAGAGGTTCCCTCTAGTCGCCAAGGTGAGTAGCCACTGATAGACCAATCCCCTCTAAATCTATCTAGTCCCTTTTAAAGCCGAGAGAAGAGCTTACTCTTTAGACATAAAGCAGATCTCAAAAAGGTTGTGTCTGCTACTGAGGACCTAATGTTGGCATCAGAAGAATAAATACATGTATGTATGTATTTATTTATTTTATTTCAGTTATATCCCGCCCTCCCCACGAATGGGCTCAGGGCGGCTCACATCATCATTAAAACACAATAAATTAATAGTCAGATTAAAAAACTTACAATAAATACTCCGGTGCCATTATACATAGGCTACTTTGGATACTAATAAAAGACCTGCATAGGTCATAGCTGTGGGGAAAACGCATAGCTGAGGGCAGTCATAGAAGAGGTAGCGATCTTAGATAGGATAAGGGGGGACACCCGCTGGTCCTCAACCAAAGGCCTGGTGGAACATCTCCGTTTTACAGGCCCTGCGGAACTGTAATAGGTCCCGCAGGGCCCGGATCTCCAGTGGGAGAGTGGTCCTCCAGGCTGGGGCCAGGGCAGAAAAAGCCCAGGCCCTGGTGGAGGCGAGACAGATGTCCCTCGGACTGGGGACCACCAGTTGTTGTTTATCTGCAGAGTGTAGCGCCCTGCAAGGGACATAATGGGAGAGATGGTCCCGCAGGTATACCGGTCCCAGTCTGTGGAGGGCTTTAAACACCAAAGTTAACACCTTGAACCGGATCTGGAACTCAGCTGGAAGCCAGTGCAGCTGGCGCAGCACAGGATGGATATGCGCTCGAACAGATGTTCCTGTAAGAACACGTGCCGCTGCCTTCTGTACCAGCTGCAGCTTCCGGGTCAGGCCCAAGGGCAGCCCAGCGTAGAGTGAGTTGCAGTAATCTAGCCTGGAGATGACCGTTGCATGGATTACTGTCATTACTGAGCTTGGAGATCCTCAGAGTCACACATTCTCTCTCTTTGTATACAGAAAAGTTTGCCATCAAGTTCAGATAGCAAACTCCAGTTTTCAGACTTAGGGACACAGGCAAAATAGTTTGTGGTTCTGACTAAAGGTGGGCACGAACCAAAATAAGAACCAAATTTCGTCACAAACTGGGCCTTTTTTTGGTTCATGAACTGGCGGTTCGTCAGAGGACATTTCTGATGAACCGTGACGATTTTTACAGTGGTTTGTTTGGTTCGTTTTTTGGTTTGTCACTGCAGATAGCCGATCGATCAGCTTCCTAGACAACGGTGGGGGGGCTTTCTGCAGACCTTCTGCTACCCTGGAAGTGACATATTCACGAACCAAACAAACCGGTTTGCGAACCGGGCAATTTCATGCCAGTCCATGGTTTGTGAAACACTATGAAGCACGAACCACAATGAACCACCATTTTCCTGGTTCATTCCCATCTCTAGTTCTGACATAACAACAAATGATAGTTTGCCATGTGCAGTCCTAGCGATGCTCAGGCTCGTTCATGTCTCAAGCAGGCACCGTTCATTGTGTCATCTGAATTTTGCTCCCGGGGGAGCCTGAAGAATATTAGTTGGCATTGTGTGCATGGCATAAGTTTGTGGGATCACTGTGGAGGGGTGAAATCTGGTGTTGGGTCAGAAATCAGTATATTCAGAATCAGTTGGTCTTGTATATCAGATTCCTCTTTCTGTTCGTTGACTCCAGTTCTTCTGGTTCTGTTCAAATGCTTGGTGTAGTAGAGTCTTGTCTGTCGAAAGATCAGAGACTGGAGGGAAGGTTAGGCGTCTTTTGGGATGGGGCTTCGGTGCCTGCCTCCAGTGTCTGCCACTCCCTGCCTTTAATTAAATTGACGCTTGGTGGGGTGAGTAAATTGGGCAGATAAAACCGTAATTTGTATAATTTATTCTTGCATCCAATGATGGTTTTCCGTGGTGGAGGATTGGGAGTCTTTCCCCTTGAGCGTTTCAAAGATCTGAGAGTAGCACCCCTCCTTGTAAATATCTTGCCTTCAGTGACAGAGATGTAATTTTGGGGACTGAACATTGTCGAGCATTCACGGTAAAAATAATTCCTCTGCAATCGTTTGTGTTGACATTCTTCCCAGGCAGAAATCTTGGGGAGGGCAGTTACTGTGGAGGAAACGCTGGCGGTTCTCCTTGTGGGAGTAGAGCTTCCAGCTTCAGAGAGTCTCCCATCCACAGATAGAGGCTTCCCCGAGTTCTGCCTACAAAGAAGATAAGATCTCCAGAGCCAAGAAAGCATTACAAATAATTCAGAGTTGATATTTCACAACTCCTGATTCATCCCCTGGCATTTTACGGCCTCTACTGATGATTTTAAAAGGTTAATTGTCTGGTAAATTAAGGTCTTTGCAAACATGATTGTTTCTTCTCTTGGTTACACGACGTTTAGATGTCAGAAAAGCAAAGTGGCTGCCTGTTGCTTTTTCAAAGGTAGAGAATAAAGGGAAGGCCGCATCCCCTGGGAATATGATAAGATTTGGATGCTTTGTGTACCTTTGATGCGTGATAGTCATGCTCTAGATAGACAGCATCGATTCAGAAAATGCACCTGGCAGCGTCCTTTCAGATGGGTACCAGTGGTGGATTCCTTGGGTCAGAGCTTTCTGAGTCTGAGAGATTCTCTGCATGTAGAAAAATAGCATGTCAGGCAGAAGGCACACTTAGCCTCTTCCTCAGATTGCTTGCTTTCCACATCAGGTCTAGCTAGATGTGAGATCACGGATCCTCAGCTTTTTAAAACTGCTTGGGGATGGACTGTTGGGGAAGGAGAGAGAGGTTTAATTCTTTAACTGAGGGAAGGTTTTGCTAATAGAAAAGGTCCCCCCTCTCGTCTCCTCCCCCCGCCCCTTGAACACATAAAGCTGCCTTATACTCAATCAGACCATCGGCCTCTCCAGATCTGCACTTTCTACTCGGATTGGCAGCGGCTTACCACAGTCTCAGGTGAGGGTCTTTCATATCACCTCCTATCTGATCTTTTTAACTGGTAGTGTCGCCAGGTCCCTTAAGTCTCCTGGCGAGAGACTGGGATGCTGGCACTTATCCTGTGCCGGCTTTGGAGTTCCCGGTGTGTGTGTGTGTGGTGATGTCACTTCCAGGAAGTGATGTCATCACGTGGGTCAAAGGACAGCCTGGGAGTGCACACGCACTCCCCAAATGGCTGAATCGGCCCCCCTTGTGGGCTTGATTTGACCCGAAACAGGCCTGTTGCGGCACACGGGGGCACACCGTGCTGCCTAGGAGTGTACCCGCACCACTAGGGGGATGCCCCAGGTGGCATGCCCCCCACTGGCCAGGTAAGTGGGGGCGTGGAGGAGGAGGTGGGAGCAGAGGATCCCCTGCCCCCGGCAAGGGAATGGCAAGCCTATTAACTGTAGATTCCAAGAGTTGAACCTGGGACCTTCTCTATGCCAAGCAGATGCTCTACCCAATGTGCAACACAGCACCTTCCCATTTAAAGGGGAAAAGGAAGCTCAGTTCAGGGAGCCCAGTTTTGATTTGTAAACCCATGAAGGAAGGAATGGGTTAACTCTTCTCCCCATGAATCCCTGATCTGCATTTCCAAACATTTCCTCCGTTCTTACTCTTAGAGGGAGCTTCTTGCCAAGGTCATACTTTGCACATCAGAAGTTTCTTGGATAGCGGAGATACCTGAGGATTTGGAGAGCTGTTGCCAATCAGAATAGATGGCTCTTTGGTCTGACTCTTATGTCCCAGGCCTGAGTGGATTAGTCCTTGTTCTTAAGCTCCCAGTAGAAGCAGGATTTCTGCCCTTGACAGAAATCCTCTGGATCTATGCCCTTGACAGCTGTTCCCTGCTGGAGTGGAAAAAGTCAACCAACGAGGAGCCAGCAAAAGAAGCTCTGATCCAACGTAGCTCACATTTTATCGTGGGGCACGGAGAACTGGCTCCTTTGTCACCAGAGTCAGCTGTTAAGCATCCTTTCACGCGTGGCCTCCTTGTGTAAGCAATCATAAGAGGAGAATTATGAAGCCTGTGAGCATGGGTCACTGGTGTTAGAGCATAAGCACATCACAGACTTCCCTGGAAATTACGTGCCAGTTTCCCCACACCGACTCTTGATTCAGAACGAAGAATAATTTCCATGTTCTATTCTGGTTCCATCCCTGGGAATGGAAATGTTTATTTCTATTTATTTGCAACACACCCTTAAAAGAGGAATATTAGAAGTGTTTTTTTTTGCTTTTGTGAGTATATGCCGCATGGTTAGGGTTGGGCGGGGCCGGCATGCTCTCCACGGCCACCTTCGGTGGGCTCGGGTGGGCCTCAGATTAGAGAGGAGAAGGAGTTCACAGCATCCTAGGTCTTTTATTTTATTTATGTCATTTATAGTCCACCTTTCTCACTGAGACTCAAGGCAGATTACACAGTATGAGGTTAGTACGATCAGTATTAAGTACATTTCAATACAGAATCAAGGACATTTCCATAAACAATGCCATAGGGTAAATAGATTCAAGTTTAAAAGACATAGTATTAGCGAGAATCCTATACAGAGTAGAAAAAATACAGAAGCGGAACATAATAAATTCTAGGACTAATTTTAGACAACATGGAGCACTGGTGGTACATAGTACATATTTATAGCAGCAGATAATATGTAATAGTGATGAAGTCTATGGTCCCTAACTCATTAGCAAAGCATCTTCCCTACAATGCAGCCCTCCCATTTGAGTAAAAAGCCTTTTTGAATAGTTCAGTTCTGCATCGTTTACAAAAAGCCAGGAGAGTGGCGGCTCTTCTGACTTCCTCAGGCAGGTCATTCCACAGGGTAGGGGCCACCACAGAGAAAGCCCCTGTACGGACTGCTGCTGACTTCACCTGTGTGCTGCCTGGCACCTGCAGGAGACCCTGTTCAGATGAGCGAAGCTGCCGTGGAGGAACATAGGGAGGGTGGTGGTTCCATAGGTATGCCGAACCAAAGCCATGAAGAACTTTGTATGTAATAACTAGTACCTTGAACTCAGCACGGTTATTGATGGGTAGCCAGTGGAGCGACTGTAGGATGGGAGTGAGCTGCAGTCGAGCTGCAGCATTTTGCACTAATTGGAGCCTCCGAGTTAACTTAGATGGGAGACCTATGTATAAAGCATTACAATAGTCAAGCCTTGATGTTACCATAGCGTAGATCCAGGTGGCCCGGTCGGCCGTGTCAAGACAAGAAGCCGTCTTCCAGGCTAGAGTGAGGTTGTAGAAAGCATTTTTTGCCGCTGTCTTAACTTGTTTTTCTAGTAATAACGCTGGATCCCGTATAACCCCTGGGTTCTTAACTGAGTCTGCAAGGGTCAGATGAACTCCATCGAAAGTGGGGAGTACAATGTCCTTCAAGATCTCTGCCTTCCCAACATGCATCACCTCCGTCTTCATCCTCACTTTCTACTCCTCTCCCCTGTAGCCGGTTAGGCGGCATGAGGGCTAGTCTGTCCTCCCAGGCCTGAGTTCCTGGCCTTTATGAGGGGTACTTCCTGGAGTAAGCCTGCCCCTTCCTGCCACCCCCGGATTGCCCCACCCTCCTGAGTTGATTGGCAGGAGCCATTGCCAATTGAGTGAGGCTGGGCCTTTTATCTCCTTTAGATGGCTGCCCTGCCAACCCCCAGCCAACCGATGTTGGTACTTTTTAAGATTTAGGGCTGTCCCACACGGTGCTTGCCCTGGTCGGCCAGTCGGGGCATGTCAGACCCGGCTTTAACGGGCATACTACTTGGAGGGTATGCTGCTCTGCTTTGTTGACTGGCAGGGGCAGGGCTGCATGCTGTTATATGCCATCTGCTGCTCCAGCTGACCCTCTCCTCTTTATCTCTGGTAAGTATGGGGGTGCCAGGAGTACCCCCCAAGAGTTTTGTTCAGCATTCTGTTTCTAGCTTTTATTATCCCACCTCCCTGTTTGTGTGTTTTTGTCTTTATATTTTGCATGTGTTTATTAAAATGTTTGATTTAATATTTTATACGTACTTGTAATTCAAATGCTCTTTAGCATCTGGAATGTTTTCATGTTCTGTTTTTAATATTTGCTGCCTTGGGGACCCTGAATTGGCTGGAAAGGCAAGCATAATAAATAAAATAAATTAATTCTGTACATTGGGCAACGTTTCTGGTTCATTGGAGCAATGGATGTACCTGGGACATTTTGCAAGGTAGCCTTTTGTGCATGCGTACTTCACTTTAGAATGAGGCTTTGACAGACATCCACTGCTTCCCAATTAATGTTATCTAACAACTTTTTAACAAACACCCTTGGTTTCACTTGAAGCAGCAAGCTCGATCGCTCTCTCAACAATGGATGAGCTGTTTTGAACTGACATAATATTTCCTTCCTCCCTTTAGCTCCACGAGTTCTTCAATGTTGGCAAGGGAATTTTTGATGACATTGCACGAAGGTTTCCAGTGTACGCTCTGGACTTCACCGACGGTAGGTAGGCCATTGTTTACGGAAGCGCCGGCCCAATTGGAGCACAATCCAGAGTTCTACATCCTGTTTACCGAGTGCTTTGCCGAAATGTCTGCAGTGGCCCTTTTGTTTAAAGGAAGCCCAAGATTCTTGGGTGTTCGTGTGTCTTGCTGTGAAAATAAACAGGGGTCTATTAGGTTTTAATCTATCATTTGTTGTAGCCTGCAACCCAACGTCATCAGATACACGTGAAGTGGTCAGTGGATTTTCAGTATAAGGTGGTGTTTACACATCCATTGCATAGTTGGTACAGATGTCCCAGTTGTGTGCACTAATCCTTGCCCAATTTGCAGGTGAGGTGAACATGGTTGGAAGTCCTGCCGTGTGCCTCTGACAAAAGGGCGTCTGTCTAATGAAAGCTTGCGCTCGAGCGATAGCTTGTTAAGTCTTCAAGATGCCCCTGGTTTCCTGTTTGTTCATGCTTTTCCAAACTACCATGTATGTTCCTCTGGAACTGATCTTGTCCATTTATCCCTGTTGACCTCACCCATGGCTCTCAGCTTCAGCTACCAGCCCTGATCAGCAAGAGCAATCAACATGGTAAACCGATTTCTTGCACGTGCAGATTTTTGTGCACAGGAAAATCCGACCATAATATTGTGGCACAGAAACAACTTTTTGATACCCTCAGCGGGCCCGAGATGTCCAAGAGAGCAGGCCGAGTCCCTTTTCAGCAAGTGGCTAGAGAGCCCCCCTTGCTACCTGCCCTCTCTGCCAAGGGGACACCCTTCCTGCCTGCTCAGTAAGTGGTCCCAAGGAGCACTTCGGCCTTGATAGGTAGTAATTCCCTTCCTGTCCCCTTTGGCCTTGCCTAATTAAAGTGGGAGGCAGAACGCTCAGCTTCAAAGCAAACTTCCCCTGCTGGGCGGCTCTAATCTGCAGCAAGTGATACCAGGCCAAAGCCTCCCCCAAGGCCGAAAGGAATATTCAGTTCTGGAAAACAGCCTTTTTCCATGTGTGTCTGTGTGAGAAATGGCTTCTCGTCAGTCTGACCCAGATGCTTTTGCCTTGAGCTCAGCATGTGGGTTGGTGTCGCGTAGTACTTCAGAGTGTCAAGATCTGGGGGACCCAGGTTCGAATCCCCACTCTGCCATGTAACTGTCTATCACCTTAGAGGAAGGGGTAAGGCCAGAATGTGTTAGAGCATTTACCGTCTGCTCAGCAAAACTGCCATCCATGAGGAACCAGCATAGAGGAGCTAGAAAATGTTTTAACATCAGTGGTTTCTTTTATGAGGGGCCTGCGTAGCTGATGGCTTTGTTCTTTCCATGTTTACCCCTAAAATATTCTTCCCCCGTCCTCCTCAGTGAATGTTCTAAACTGGAATGTCTGCTGTCTCAGTAGCAACAAATAACAACAACAACTCTTCATTTAAATACTGCCCTTCTGGACAGATGAGTGCCCCACTCAGAGCAGTGAACAAAGCCAGTGTTATTACTATCCCCACAATACAGCTGGGGAGCTGGTGCTGGGAAGACTGGCTTCCCCAAGGCCTCTTGCAGAGCTCATGGCAGGAATGGGAGTCAAACTAGCAGAGTGCTGATTTGCAGCCCACCCACTTCACCACTATGCTACAGCAGCTCAAAACTGGTACTCAGTGGCTTCCCCAAGGCCACCTGCTGAACTCCTGGCAGTAGTGGGATTTTTTCGAACTAGCAGAGTGCTGATTTGCAACCCAATCACATAACCACTATGCTACAGCAGCTCCTATAATAATAACTGGGCTTATATAGAATCATAGATTTGAAAGAAGCCTTACATACTGCTCTTGTAGACAGATTAGTGCCCCACTCAGAGCAGTGAATAAATCCAGTGTTATCATCTGCACAATACAGCTGGGGAGCTGGGCTGCGAGGAGTGGCTTACCCAAGGCCACCTGCAGAGTTAATGGCAGTAGCAGGATTCGAACCAGCGCAGCTCAGTTACTTAACCACTACACAGCACCAGTAACACCTGCATCTCTATACACACATAATTTTGATGGGTCTGGCGTGGAATTGAGGCTTGGAAAGATGTTCCTGTAAGGGGACAGTCTAAGACCTGCCCCAAAGCTTGGTCTTCTCAAGGGAATCTTGAGGGGAGAAACTGTCTAAGGGGGCTACAAGAATTCTGCAGTGGAGCCCAGAAGAGGGATTTGCGTTTGGCGCGTGCCGGAGCCTCGGGTAAAGGGGGTGGTCAGAACAGCCCTCAGGCAAGCGCAGTGTTTCAGGAGCCCCCACCGTACTTACACGTTGGGCCCCAATCAGCATAAAACTGTACCTAGAAAGCCGTTGTGTGCCTGGCGTGTTCTGGGGCACAGCCTCTGTATCTCCGTGCAGCCTGAACTGTGATGTGACGGTATTCAAATCCCAAGTGGTGCTGTTCAGCTGTGAGAGGCAGGAGATGGGAGCCAGAAAGTGCCGTGAGCTGCCGCTTGCCCACCAGGCTGTGCGCTCAAATGCCCATCCCGGTGTCATTCCAGAAGGTCCTCTTTCCCCACCCCTCCCTGTACTTCCCCTGTGTGAGAGCTGATCCACTGAGAGTCCTCCACCCTGCTGGCACCAGGATCACCATGGAGGAAACCGCAGTTGGGGGCTTCTGGTTTGGGACCCAAGGGTTAGAGGGGTCTTTTTTCCACCACCCTTCTTCTTGGGTTTTTAAATCACAAGATCTTTGCACAGTGGCTGGCGTGCAGTATTGCCGCTTCCTTGCTTTTAAGTGCAAGAAATGTTAGGGATAATTAAATGCCTGCCCTGTTACGATCGATCGTTTTGTCTGCTGTTAGATGTTTAGCCCAATAAAGAGTCTGTTTCATTATTTTCCAGGACATACTCAGCTGCCTTTCTTTCTTTCTTTCTTTCTTTCTTTCTTTCTTTCTTTCTTTCTTTCTTTCTTTCTTTCTTTCTTTCTTTCTTTCTTTCTTTCTTTCTTTCTTTCTTTCTTTCTTTCTTTCTTTCTTTCTTTCTTTCTTTCTTTCTTTCTTTCTTTCTCTTCCTTCCTTCCTTCCTTCCTTCCTTCCTTCCTGTCTCACACAGTGGCCCGCCAGTTACCCTGAAGGGACAACAGGGCGTAGAGCCTGAGGCCTACCCAAAATGTTGCCTCCATCACTAGCATTCTGAGGTTTGCTTCTGATGTACAGGTTCCCTTTAGTATAGCTAGTAGACCTATCCTCCCTGAATCTCCTTTTAAAGCTGTCCATGCCTGTGGCCCTCATAACATCCTTTGGCAGTGAATTCTCCCTTTTAGTCACTCTGTAATTAAAGCAGCGTTTCCTTTCCTCCATCCTGAATCCACTGCCCACCAACTTCATTGGACGTCCTCGAGTTCCAGTATTTTGGGAGAGGGAGGAATGGTCCTCTCTGTCTACTCTCTCTGCCCTTTGTATAATTTTATAAACCTCTATCGTGTCCCCGGTTGCCTTAGAGCCAAAACACACGTTAAGAAATACCTAGGTTCAGCACGTGTTCTCTTACCTCAAGGTTTGCCGGGATCTGTAGGCGTCCTGGAAGCTTAAAGTGGGCGTCCTGGAAGCTTAAAGATCTGTAGGCGTCCTGGAAGCTTAAAGTCCTGGAAGCTTAAAGGATCTGTAGGCGTCCTGGAAGCTTAAAGGCGTCCTGGAAGCTTAAAGCTTAAAATACAGGCGCCTGTATTTCCCTTCCCCTTTTTGCTGCTCTGTAAATGCTAAACTTTAAGCTTCCAGGACGCCTACAGATCCCGGCAAACCTTGAGGTAAGAGAACACGTGCTGAACCTAGGTATTTCTTAACGTGTGTTTTGGCTCTTATTCTCTTCTTTTCCCAGCTCTGCAGTGTCCTGTTTGACCAGGACTTTGCTTAGTAGAAAAGAGCAAGAGTCCAGTAGCACCTATAAGCAGGGCTTTTTTTCTGGGAAAAGAGGTGGTGGAACTCAGTGGTGGAACTCAAGACCGCACAAGGACGTCACTTTGGGTCAGCTGGAACAAAGGGGGAGTTTTTTAAAGTTTAAATTGCCCTCGGCGAAAATGGTCACATGGCCAGTGCCGCCCCCCCCCCCCCCGATCTCCAGACAGAGGGAGTTTAGATTACCCTCCGCGTTGCTCAACGACACAAAGGGCAATCTAAACTCACCTCTGTCTGGAGATCAGGGGGCGGGGCCACTGGACATGTGACCATTTTTAAGAGGTGCCGGAACTCCGTTCCACCGCATTCCCGCTGAAAAAAAGCCCTGCCTTTAATCCAGAGGAGTTAGCCGTGTTAGTCTGTAGTAGCAAAATCAAAAAGAGTCCAGTAGCACCTTTAAGACTAACCAACTTTATTGTAGCATAAGCTTTTGAGAATCACAGTTCTCTTCGTCAGATGCAGGACGCATCTGCCTTTAAGACTCACACTTGTGCCTCTGTGGTAGGATATGAGCTTTTGTAGAATGTGAGCACACAGTGGAGTGATTGCAAAAGCCGAATGATAATAGCCAGTGAATGACAATGGCAGGCGTGATTGGACAGGGTGGGGTATGCAGAGGGGTGGTGGCTGTGGAGAAATCAGCATTGGTAATGAGACAGGAAGCCTAGGTCTCGATTCAGTCCAGGTGGATGCATTGTCTTGAGCTTCGTTATCAGTTGCAATTCAGAACTCTGCCCCGTTCTATTATTCTGCAATGCTGAGCTTTGCACAGTATTCCAAATGAGGCCACACCGTAGATCAGTGCAGAGGCTGTTTTATTTTCAGTCCCTTTCTAATAATCCCGAGCACAGAGCTCGCTCTCTTCACGGTTGTAGCATGCCGTGTTGATACTTTCATTAAGCTCTCCACTGTGACCCCGAGGTCTCTTTCCCTCTAATTCTCAGCGAGTCCAGACCTCGTTAGCAAGTACTTGAAGCTGGGATTTTTTGTTCCAGTATGAATCGCTTTACGCTTACCTACACTGAACTTCATTTGCTATTCCCAGCCCACTCACCCAATTTGTGGAGATCCTTCTGGAGCTCTTCACAGTCGGCTTTGATTTTCACCATGCTCTCGTTAAACTTGTCCACTACATGCTCACCCTTAGTTCCACATCACTTTGCCTCCCGAGGTGTAAGTTGCAGCGAACGCTTGTCCATACTGCATTCCCCATTGCATCATTTTATTTTAATAAGAATCTTGCTGTTAAATTGAATTGTTTTATATAAAGGATAAATGTTACCTATATCGATTGTTACATGGTCTTCAATGGGTGTTTTTTTGTTTGTTTGCTTGTCTTGTTTTTCCAATTCTGCAATCCCAGCCCTACTGCATTATTTTGTTTTAAGAATCTTTGCTGTCAGACAGAATTATTTTGATCGTATTTTGTACTCCGTTTGCTGATTAACTGAATTAGTCTTTCTCATACCTGTAATTTGCTCTGCCCCGTTCTGTTATTCCGCTTTACCAGTAATCTTTGCTGTTAGATTCATATATTTTTTATCACACTTCATAATTTGTTCGCTGATTGAGTGAATATTTCTTAGCATATTTGCAATCTGTTGTGAGTTCCAGGGAGAAAGGCAGACTATAAATGAAGTGAATAATAATTGCAGACATCAGGACAGCTACAAATGATGTATAGGGAAGAAGCTGTAGTCAGTATCTTGAAAATTCCCGTGTCCTGCAATAGAGCCACGGTCTTCTGCTTCTGATTCCCTGGTGTGTACATGGAGTGTTCAGATTTGACATAGAGAGATAGGGATAATCCATGCATGCTTACTGCTGTTCCACCACTCAAATCGGTTTCCACGGTTTAGTCTGAAGATACATGGTACAGCACCTTTGTGGACCTACGCAGTTTTGGGGCTCGTCAAGACGCAAGTAGGGAGACCTTTTGGCAACCCTATGTACACTGGAAGGAAAGATGGAAGGGGCTAAACTCTGCCCCTTCTCCTTGCTTAATAATAATAATAATAATAATAATAATAATAATAATAATAATAATAATAAATAACTGTGTTTATATACTCATCTAGACAGATGAGTGCCTGACCCAGAGCAGTGAACAAGTTAGTGTTATTATTATAATAACAAAGTCCATGTTGTTATTACCCCCAGAATGCGGCTGGAGAGCTGGGGCTGAGAGGAGTGGCTTACCCAAGGCTACCTACTGAACTCCTGGTAGTAGTAGGAGTCGAACCAGCAGAGTGCTGATTTGCAACCCTACCACTTAACCACTGTGCTACAGCAACACACATATACTTTCACTGAGTGCTGTTTCACAACCCATCCTCCACTATGCTAAAGCAGCTCCTATAATAAGAGCTGCACTTATATACCGCTCTTCTGGACAGATCAATGCCCCACTCAGAGCAGTGAACAAAATCAGCGCTATTATTACCCCCACAATATTGCTGGGGAGCTAGGCTGAGAGGAGTGGCTCACTCAAGGCCACCTACTGAGCTCATGGCACTCGTGGGATTGAACCAGCAGAGCGCTGATTCGCAACCCACCCACTTCACCACTATGCTACAGCAGCTCTAAACTGGTACTGAGTGGCTTCCCCAAGGCCACCTGCTTAACTCCTGGCAGTAGTGGGATTTTTTCGAACCAGCAAAGTGCTGATTTGCAGCCCAACCACATAACCAATATGCTGTAGCAACTCCTATAATAATAACTGGGCTTATATAGAATCACAGAATTGGAAGAGGCCTTACATACTGCTCTTGTAGACAGATTAGTCTACGATGGTTGGTGTGGGTTTTCCGGGCTGTATTGCCGTGGTCTTGGCATTGTAGTTCCTGACGTTTTGCCAGCAGCTGTGGCTGGCATCTTCAGAGGTGTAGCACCAAAAGACAGAGATCTCTCAGTGTCACAGTGTGGAAAAGATGTAGGTCATTTGTATCTACTCAGGAGGGGTGGGGTTGAGCTGAGTCATCCTGTTAGAGTTTCCCAGGGTGTGGAATGCTAATGGCGGGAGGCTTCACTGTATCCTGAGGAGGTTCTTTTGCATATGGATTGGTACTTGATGTGCTAATCTTCTCTGCAGGGCTATTGTCAAGGATAGAATGTTTTGTTAGCCTGGTGTTTTTCAGAACTGGCAACCATGCTCTGTTCATTCTTAAGGTTTCTTCTTTCCTGTTGAAGTTTTGCTTGTGCTTGTGAATTTCAATGGCTTCCCTGTGCAGTCTGACAAAGTAGTTGGAAGTGTTGTCCACTATTTTGGTGTCCTGGAATAAGATACTGTGCCCTGTTTGAGTAGGCTATGTTCAGCCACTGCTGATTTTTCAGGCTGTCCAAGTCTGCAGTGTCTTTCATGTTCTTTTATTCTTGTCTGGATGCTACGCTTTGTGGTCCCGATGTAAACTTGTCCACAGCTGCAGGGTATACGGTATACTCCTGCAGAGGTGAGGGGGTCTCTGCTGTCTTTTGCTGATCGTAGCATCTGTTGTATTTTTCGGGTGGGTCTGAATACTGCTTGAAGGTTATGCTTTTTCATAAGCTTTCCCATCTGATCAGTAATTCCTTTGATATATGGCAAAAACACTTTTCCTGTGGGAGACTGTTTTTCTTTGGTTGTTTGCTTCATCCTGGGTTTGATTGCTCTTCGGATTTCATTTCTGGAGTAGCCATTTGCCTGAAGTGCGTGGTTTAGATGATTAATTTCCTCATTGAGAAAGTGCGGCTCACATATCCGTCTTGCACGACAACCATCGTTCTCCGGCCGTGAAAGCCTTCGACAATACTTAGATTAGTCTACACTTAACCACTGTGCTACAGCAGCTCTCACAATGCTATATTACACTGAACATCCTCCCAAACAACTCTGCTAATCGCATATGATCTAGGCTGGAGTGGAGCAAGATAAGGAAGCGGAAGATTTAGGTCCCTTCACTCATTCCCTCCATTTACCATTTTGCTTTTTGATACACACACTCCAGCTATTGTAATGGGTGGACCTGGAAATAAATACACACAAGTCCGTCATCCACCGCACATGCTGCTAGTTTGGGCCCAAAACGGTTCTTTTCCTGCGTCCAGCACCTAGGACTCAGCACCACAGAGTAGCAGCATCCTCCTTCTTTGCACTGAATAAGATGGAGGACTATAGGAAGTGACCATAGGAAGATGGGACTCCACCCTTTGGGATGCATACTCCTCTTGCCATGTTGTCTCTGTTGTGCATCGGATATTGTGCGCCATCTGTAGAGGCTGCATACGTGGATCAGGCTGTGAGCTCTAGGCTGGAGACTTTACCTTGTGCAAACAGCAGTTTATGGGGGCAGAACATGTCTAGGTCACAGGGCCGTGTCATTCTGCACGGTTCGACTTTCTCCCTTTTACGCTGGCGTCAGGCACACCATTATTGTGGCAGTCGTTCTGTCGAAAATACGGCTTTGCATTTTAATTATGTGTGTGTGTCTTTCTTCCATGGGTCGATGAAGTCTGCGAAAATAAACGCTTGAGCGTCGAAGCTCAGGAGTGCAACAACAGTCCAAATGTAATGTTCCTCCCCTCCCAAATTTTGGAATACTTATTGTTGGGTTTTGAGTTCTAGGAATAACGAGAACTTTTCGTCTTCCTATTCCTGGCTCTTTGCGGCTTTGTTACTCTTCCAAACGGTTTCCTGTGTTTAAAGCTAGACATGGCGAACACAAGCGAGAGAGGAAGGATCCTTTGGGCCGAAACCTGAGCTTTTCTTGCAGGCACACATTTAAGCGTTCATTTTATAAGAGTGAGTGTACGCTCCCTCTTTGTGGCTGTTTTTGTATTTGTTTATGTGTGTCTCAGCTGTTTCAGTTCTCAGTTCTCAGCTGTTTAGTATCCGCCTTTGAACTGGTTATGTAATTTGTGCCATGTGTCATTTATATATATGTTATGATGGATCCAACTGTCCTTCATATTGTCTTCCTCTGACCTAAGGAGACTTAGTTCTATTTAAGTGGCTTTCCGTGCAACGGAAGATCCAGTTAAGTTGGAGGAAAGCTCCTTAGATTGGAGGAAGGCTTCAAAGTTGAGCGATAGGGAAGATTTAAATATTTTTAATAACTTTGCAGAGTGGAGTGGCAGGATAGGAGTAAGTTCCACCCCAGTGTATGTAAAATCTACAATGCTGATTTACGGATGCACGGAAAATGTGGCAATCATGCATGCAATTTACAGGGAAAGCACTAGTGAGAACAAACAGAAAACGGTACAAAAATAATCTCATGTCTAGTTTGCACAAGGGAGTCGCAGATTCAAAACGAAGCCACCTTGTCCCAAGTCCGAGCACCAGTCCTTTTATCCCCGTAGAGTCTGATCTGAGGAGCAGCGACTCTCGGGCAAGAAAAGGCCTTTCCTACGTCAGGTCCTTGAACGGAGAAGCAGTCAAATAAACTTGCTTAGCTGAGGTCATATACCTTGTATACTTAACGAAGCTGCTTCATAACAAGTTTTGCCGTCGGTCCGCTGGCGTCTGCTGCACAGTTCTCCGGGGTGTTCCCTGAGATGTTGGCAACAGGATCCCAGAGGCCATTTTCTGCCACAGAGCATCAGACTCAGTAGATCTTAAGTTTGCCACATAGTACGTGCTAAAGGAAAACACCAAACACCCATTGCCACTAGGCATACAAACACGCAAAGCTGCCTTAGAGAAAATCAGTTCTTAAGGGTCTCGGGCAAAAGAAAGTGTTCTTCCTGTAGCTGCTAAACTGAGGGTACCCTGAATTGATTTTCTTTATTATTATTGGAAAAGGGGAAAATATATTATTAGATAGAAATTACCCTTAACATAGGATAATATCTCCAAATACGTCTGTCCATTTCTCAAATCCAGTCCCATATAGCTTTCCTCACCAGGTCCAGCGGCGAGGTCAGGCTCCAAAATGCAACAACGCCACCCACATAAGTTCTGTGCTTGCGTTTTCTTGAGTGGCTCTTCTTTTAACACAGAAATTTTGTTCATGATCATTGCAAACTTGGCACCAACGTCTGCAGCCAAGGATTGGAACTGGGGTTTTCTGTATGTGAAGTGGGTGGTCCTAGGGGTGTCAGACCCCCGGTGGGGGCGGGGGATCCCCCGACCTCGCCCCCCACACCCCGCCCCCACTTACCTGGCCAACGGGGGGCGCACCCTCCGCACGTGCTCCCCTGCGGAGCAGCGCACTCCCGCGGATCGGGCCCGTTTTGAGGCGCTGCAGTGCGCAGGAGCGTTCCTGTGCTCCACAGCAGCCCCCAACATGAGCCCCTGCGGAGTGTGAGTGCGCTGGGGGGGGCATGCGCAGCGTGATGACATCACTTCCTAGAAGTGACGTCATTGCGCTTTGTGGGAGCATGTATGCGCACGTCCCCCAGCAGGGCAGAGGTAGGTGCCAGGCCCCAGGCCCCCGCTGGAAGCTTGAGGGGGCCTGGCAACCCTAGGTGGTCCGCCCCTGGGCTCTGGATCTTCCCTTAGTTGGTGCTGTTTAGTGCATGCTTTTTCTGGAAGGGTTAATTATTGCTTTTCCAAGTGACTCTTGTATTGTTTGTGCAGCTCTTGGAGTTTGTGTGTTTGTGTGTGAGAGAGAGATCTCTTTTCATGCACTTTAGGTGTAGCACATGTATGCACTCTCTGTTTTTTAAAAAAAGAAGATAGAAAAGAAATAAGGCAGGATGGGCGTGTTATATACCTACCTCCCCTTCACTGGGATAGAATAAGACACTACTGGCCTGGATAGTTCTGGCAGCACTGAAAGTGAAAGCAGGATTTTACCTTGCCTGAAACCCTGTTTCTGTCCAGATGGCTCTTTCGGCCACTTAATGTTCTCATGTCTGGATGATGCGTGGAGTCCCTTGACCTAAGGGGGACTCTGCTTGACTTTGTTCGGTGATTCCCCCATCTAGCACAATCTCCGTTTGCTTGGATGGCAGGAGTTGTCTGCTGGCATAGCACTTCTAAAGTGTGTGTGCGCGCGCGCGTGTGTGTTTTTTTAACGGGGTGGAATGAGGACACATTTCTCCATCACTTGGGAATTGCTTAAATTTACATCATTCGCTTGGGGGCTCGAGTTTCAGAGCAGAGCGATTACATTCAAAGCGCAGAGAGGCAAATTGTTTTCCCGTGTGACCAAATCGTGTTGTCGTAAAGACATGTGTCGCCTGCAGTTACATCACCAGGGGCTGGAGGTGGGGAGATGTTCCAGGGGCAGTGCTCCAGTCCCTACCCCGTTTCAGACTGGAGCAGCGGCCTTGAATTTGTCACTTCCCATCTGTCTTCTGTGTAATGCTGTTGTGTCCCCTACTCTTGATCCATTTTGCAGAGCAGCCGGCCAGCACCTGCCCAGGGCCCTCCACTTTCCATCAAGCTAAGTATACCTGCCACCCTGACCTGGATAGCCCAGGTGAGCCTGATCTCATCAAATCTCAGAAGCTAAGCAGGGTCGGCCGCAATACGTAATTGGATGGGAGACCTCCAGCGAAGACCCGGGTTGCAGAGGCAGGCAATGGCAAGCCACCTCTGTTAGTCTTTTGCCATGAAAACGCTGCTAGACGTTGCCATAAGTCAACTATGACATGAGGTCACTCTCCACCTCTAAAGATACCCGCCATGTGCAAAAGGCCCTGTGGGTGTCCAGGGCAGGGCCTGAACTGGGAGATGCAAACACCCCCCAGATGTGACCACTGGCATCAGGGACCTTTCTTGGTTAGGGAGTGGAGTTAGGATCAGAACATAAGAAGAGCCCCGCTGCATCAGAGTTGTGATCCATCTGCTCCATTCTGTCTCACATGGTGGCCAGACAGTTGCCCTGGAGGGCCAAAAAGGTCATAAAGGCGGAAGCTTTATGGTGATGCTTCCTGGCATCATTCACGGGGGGGGGTGGGGGTGAGATTTAAGGCAAGAGACATTCAGAAATGGTTTGCCATTGCCTGCCTCTGCAACCCTGGTCTTCCTTGGAGGACTCCCATCCGATTACTAATCAAGGCTGACCCTGCTTAGTATCTGAAATCTGATGAGATCAGACTCACCTGAGTTATTCAGGTCAAGGTATTTAGAAGTTTACTACACCTGAATGTGGAGGCTCCCTTTACAGGGCACAGGAAGCCCCAAGTTCCATTCTTCTCGCCTTCTGCTGATGATCGTGGAAAGGTGTCAAAGACCCTGGAGTGTCTGCATAGACAGTTTCAGGCAGGTAGCTGTGTTGGCTTGCTGTAGAAAGCAAGATTTGAGACCAGTGGCACCTTAGAGACTGATAAGGTTTTTAGGGTTTTAAGATTTTCAGATGAATCAGCTACACAGATCGTCAGTTTGACTTAATTAGGCCATGCTCGGAACTGGTCCCACCTTTGTGCTGAAGGAAGTGATGGCGACATAGCCGACGGGTTGCCAGCCTCCAGGTGGTGGCTGGAGATCTCCCGGAAGTACAACTGATCTCCAGGCCATAGAGATCAGTTTCCCTGGAGAAAATGGCTGCTTTGGAGGGTGGAATCTATGGCTTTATACCCTGCTGAGGTGCCTCCTCTCCCCAAACCCCACCCTGTTCAGGCTCCACCTCTAAAATCTCCAGGAATTTCCCAACCTGCACCTGACAACCCTACGCTCACCTGGGAGATGGACGCCACTGAGGAGCCCAGATCTTTCCGTCAAGGTGCATTTTGTGTCTCCTGGACACTGCAAGGTGCTAGAAGACAATCTTGGCTCTCTGTCTCTTTGGCCACAGGTTTTCTTGCCCATCCCCTGTTGTGCCTGCTAGGGAAAGGTCCAAAGTCTGCTTTTAGGATGTCTGAAATGGGGAGGGGCTGCGTCTCAGTGGCAGGAGCACATACTTTAGACGCCGAAGACTCCAGGGGAAAAAAATCTCAGGACCTGCTATCCTGGAGTGCCACTTAGGGCAGATATAGTGGAGCTAGATGGACTAACACTATGGCTCTGCCTTGGGATTCTTAATACATTCAGATTATGGGGTGCAGGGGGGGCACACAGCTAAGAAGTAGAGGAGATGCTTTCCATGCAGTAGCAGTCCAGTCCACAGCTCAAAGTATCTCAGCTTAGCAGAACAGCAAAAGCCATCTCTCCCCTCCAAGCCCTGGAGACCCATCAGCGGTCCGAGTCCATGGCATCGGGCCAGATGAACCGCAGAGCTGAGTTAATCTCAGGCGACTTCATATGTTCATAATAACTTTAAATTCCAGAGGCCGTCCTTTGAGAGAGGCCTGTTTTCCAGCAGGCGAGCGCTGGAGAGCATTTGAAAGGATTTGTTTTTTAAATCAGACTTATAAATAAAAAGCAGGCCTGCGCGTCCAGATCCAACTGGAGCCCAAATGCAAATTGCCCCCCAAATGGGAGTGCTTTGGCTGTTTGCTTTTTTAAGTCTGTGTCTTTTTGCACGTGTGTTGCCGCTCCTGAATGGAAACGGCTGCTGTGGGATGCAGTCAATGGCCGAGAGAAGGAATGGCAGCAGTCGAGCCAGCGGAATCCCTTCTGTGTTTATTTTCTCAAATTTAGCTTCCTTGGCTGGGAATATTTTCCTTTGCTTAAAAAAAAGAGAGAGATGTTCTCAGTAGAGCGGGGAGGGGTGGTTGCTAGAGAGCCTTATTCAGCTTTCCTTATTCAGCAATCTTTGGCCAAGTTGAAGGAAATCCTTCATTCTGACCCGCTGTCACGTTCAGGAAGAGTCGGCCGATCGGCAGATTTTTCTTATTCTTATTTCTCTTTCCTGCCTCCCGTCAGTTTTAGGCCGGACTGGGGCGTTCTCTCGCAGTGCGCCTGGGCACACAAGGCCAAAAGTTTGTTGTTGTCAGAAAGCCGACTTTGAGTCATCCTCCAGAGGAAACCCTCGTTGAGCTCTCTTTGCCTGATATTCTTCCTTCTGTTTTGGGAATTCGAAAAAAAATAGAAATGGGCCCGTGTCCAGGGAAATCAACGGCAGCCCTTGAAGCGAGCCGGGCAAGCTGCTTCGGCAGGGTTGCCTGTGGTAGCTGTTTTGAAGTTTCTTCATGCCTCTTGCTTGAGTCTCCTGCTGTGGTTTGCAAACCTCTTAAGGCTTGCTGCCAGGGCGACAAGATGTGCATGGACTGGGTGTGTATCACAGTCTCCCCAAGGATTTGCTAGTCGCCTTCGTTTTTCCCCAGTTCCTGGTACCTCTGGAAATCTTCCCAGCAACTTTTATTAAGTTTTCAGATGTGGACACAACAAGACCGCTGGAGGGATGGTACATTTTGATAGGATAATGAAATGTGAAGCTAAAGTTTTTTGAGAGCCAAGAGAACTCTTCTTCTGGTTTAGGTTTACACAATGAAAGTAAGATTTGGGTCCAGTAGCACCTTAAAGACAAACTAGATTTCCTGGGTAGGACTCGGAGCTCCCGTCACGGATGTACCTTTTTCTCATGGAGGACAAGACTGTTGGGCAGTATACCGCTTGAGAGAATCTGAACAAGACCTAGGAAGACCCGAGTTCAAATTTCCTCACGGGACCAAACCAGACAAGTTACTTTTCGTTCTATGTTCAGAGCTTCCCATGTCGAACAGAAAACAAAATTTTACTCCACCTAGCTATTTCTTTTCATTGGAGTTCCCAAAACACCGCAGAGCTTTCACCTTAGTAAGTTTTAACGCCCTTCCATCCGCTGTCTTGGAGGGGAGATATGCTCATATTCCATATGCAAATTGCCTATGCCCTTGTCAATCTGGGCAGATAGAGACAATAGAGCATGTCCTTCTATACTGTAAGTTCTATCAGGAGATTTGAACCAAATATATTTTACCAGTTATTGCTGCCTACCCAGGCAGACCAAGTCAGTCTTATTCTGCTCTCCTTCTAACTGATTCCTGCAAAGAAATTACTGCTAAGGCCGCAAGGTTCTGTGCTTTGGCTAGTGTAATCTGACAGAACATTATTACTTCCTCTAGAAATTTTAATTAAGATTTTAACTATTTTACCCATTTTAGCACATTGATGTACTTAATTTTTAGACGTGTAAACTTAAAATTAATGTACTCTTACAGTTAATTTTATTCTGTTATCCTTTTAACAGTTTGCAGTAATGAAATCACTGCTGAGGTAGCAAGATTCTGCACCCTGATTAGTTTAATTAGATAGACTACCACAACTCCCTTAAGAAATTTTCATCACTATTTAACAATTTTATGTATTTAAATATATTGCTCAGTTCCCTAGATATGCTTAGACATGTAATCAATGTATTTGTTATATATTATTGTATATGCTGACTCAAATTCTGATCCTAGATCGTAATAACAATAAACTAAACTATTATAGAGAAATTATTATAGGGCTTCCCATGTTAAGATATAATCATCAGATGTGTGGTAGCCCAGATTGGCTCAAGACCCATGACGCAAGTTGAGAGGGAGTTAAACACCCCCTGATGCTATATCCAGCCTGTGTAGTGGCTCTGGAAAAACATCTCTTTGCCCTGTGAGAGACATATTCGCGTGCCTTCCCTCTTCTCTCACCGTGGCCCTTATCTGAATTGGATCCCCATGTGCCTGAAAGCGGATTTTTTTTAAAAAAGAGTTCCTAACTGGTTTCGCCCTCAGCTTAGACCAATTACTTACTCTCAACCGATCCTACCTCATTGAGATGACAAAACAGAAATAGGGAGAAACATATGTAGCTCTCTTAGGGCCAAGCTACACATGACGAATGACACTCGAACGGCAAGTGGATTGAGTGGAGGGCAAGTGAACAGGGAGAAATACACTTGCTGTTCAAGTGTCATTCGTCATGTGTAGCTTGGCCCTTAGTTCCTTGGAGGAAGATAGGAATTAAAACATAGAGATGGTAACTCTTATAGCTGAATGGGACATCAAAGGACGTTTATGTAATACCCCCTTCCACACACACACGCTCTAGAGTTCTGCCATCTGACTTGAGCCCTTCCTATGCATTTCACCTCCCCACAGTTCTTTTTGGAGAATAAATATTGATGGGCCAATAGAGATGAGCATGAACCAGGACGATTCCGAACCGTGGGGTTCATGGTTCGTCGCATTTCACAAACTTTCATGAAAACTTGCAAACTTGCCCTGGTTTGCAAACTCGTTTGTTCGGTTCACGAAAATGTCACTTCCAGGTCAGCAGAAGGTCTGCAGAGAACACATCCCTAGGAAACTGATTGATCGGCGCCAGGCTGTCTGCAGTGATGAACTGAAATACAAGCCAAACGAACCAGGCTAAAATTTGTCACAGTTCATGAGAAATGAGCTCCCATGAACCACCGGTTTGCAAACCATGAACTGGCCTGGTTCATGATGAACATTGGTTTGTATTTCGGTTCGGGCCCGCCTCTAGTGGCAAACTAAAAGTAACAATAGGCGGCCAACTAGAAGGACTTATACTATAAGTACACCAACAATTTTTCCCACAAATTGGAAGCTGATACCCATGGAGATGGATAGAACCATCCTTCCAGAAGCCATCCTCCAACTTAAGTGGCTGTTCTTCTCCATGGAAGAGCCACTTAAATTGGTTGATGGTTCCTTAGATGGGAAGCATACTTCAAACTTTGCTCAGTGGAGTGGCAAGGTAGGGGTAGGATCCCATTGTCTGGGATGGAGGACTTAGCTCTTGCTTTTCCCCATAGCAAGAAAAGCCCTTGGAGGTTCTGCGGCTTCCTACCCGTGGCGGCATTCAGCATAAAGTCTGTTCCTTTCTCCATAGCTTCTCCCCTCCATCTTCCCAGAGCTCTAGTGTGTGACACATGGAGAGAAACTATGCATAGAATGGTGTCACTTTCCCCAGATATTTGTAACGCTTCACAGCTGCCTCTGTGATTCTGTGATTGAAGCCCTACAGTTGAGCTGTAGAGTTTTCACGCTGGTTCTCTTTTGGGCTTCGGTTCTAGGCATTATTGGCACCAACAAAGCCATCGGCAAGTACATCACCACTATGATCTTTCTATACTTCGCCTGCCTGCTGCCTTCCATCGCTTTTGGCACCCTAAATGATGAAAACACCCGTGGAGCCATTGGTAAGTATATCTTTTATTTTCCTTTTTAGAAATCCCATTTACTGGCTGCTTACTTTTTCTGTTTCAGCTGAGTTGCCATATTGGTCTGCCACAGAAGAGCAAACTTAAAGTTTGGTGTAGTGGTCAAGAGCGGCAGGACTCTAATCTGGAGAGCCGGGTTTAATTCCCCACTCCTCTGCTTGAAGCCAGCTGGGTGACCGTGGGTCAGTCACAGCTCTCTCAGAGCTCTCTCATCCTCACCCACCTCACAGGGTGATTGTCATGAGGATAATGATAACATACTTTGTAAATCGTTCTGAGTGGGTATTAAGTTGACCTGAAGGGCAGTATATAAATTAAATGTTATTATTATATACTATTATTATTTAAGATATGATATGATACGATACGATACGATATGAGAGCCAGTTTGGTGTAGTGGTTAAGAGCAGCAGGACTCTAGATCAGCTTTGCACACCCCCTCTTATTATGTATAGTGCATTCTGCAGTGTTTGTTATTCTGTATAATTTTATCCCAGTGTTACTAATTGTGGAGAAGGGGCAGTATACAGTTCATGGGCCACTGGAGCCCTGTCCTGGGGTCTCCTGGCTTTGGAGATTTCTATAAAGGGAAGTAAACCAACACCCTTAGGTAATTGTAGTTTTCCCCACTTCACTATTAGTCTGAGAAACAACTCGAGGCGTTTAAACTTGGTGATCATAGAAGTAAAAGTTTTATTTAGCAATAAGCCTGATACAGTCAACTAGGTAACCGAATGCATGCAGTAGAGCATCAGCACCTGTATTTTATATCTTTCAATTGACATAGAAAAAATTGTATACAGTTTATTAGATCTCATACAGTCATACAGTTCTCTGTGTTATAATGTTATAATAATAATTGCAGAAACAGAAATGCAAAACATGGGGCGTAAGAGGCTTTGAGCAGTCCAGATCAATGAGTTTTAAGTGGAAATCAGGGGCCTACCCCAAAATGCACTAACAGTTTCCTACATGCTTTCAAACATACCTTACAAACAATGGTGGTAGAAACCACAAAAGAAGGCAAAATACCAGCAATGTTAAGCACTAATTACAATAAATAAATATATGTACAAGCAATATATTCAGTGCGCTTGATTGCCACTATGGACCGTTTATTCTTTGGTGCTATCACAAGTATCTTTACGGTATTTTGACGCTTTTCCGCCCCTGAGGAAGACCCTTGGAAGCATCAGGAACCTGCCGGCCCTGAATCTCGGGCGGGGTGACTTTGTTTATTTATGTCTTCTGGGCACCATTTACTTGGATTCTCCAGGACTGAGGAACTCCTCGCTTGATTTTGGCATTGTTCCTTTTTGAATTTATCGTTAAAGTGTTGTTCTTTTCAGTCCACATGGTCCAACCATCTGTAATTTCTTCGGATTGTTAACTGACTGTAATGAGTGTATACTTGCCTCGTTTATTTGACTCTTTCTTTACTATACAACATTGACTGAATATATTGCTTGTACATATAGTTATTTTTTGTAATTAGTGCTTAACATTGCTGGTATTTTGCCTTCTTTTGTGGTTTCTACCACCCTTGTTTGTTTGGACTGAAGGCACCTCCCTTACGGTTTGTTCAAACATACCTTGGCAGTCATCGAGAGCTAGAAAGTCGGGAACTGTAGCACCCAAGACCAGCAGAGTTATGCGTCTTTTGAAATATTCTGAGATCCCACAGCATCATGGCGCAACAGCCTTGCTCGCACTAAGTGGGCCGAGAAGTTGCTGAGGGATAAAACGACAGCCCACTTTGGGAAGACCTGGAAACTTTCCATGGACTTTCTGTATGTAAAAGAGAAGTCAGAGTTAATGATTTGCGGATTCGAAAATTAGATTTGTAAGGCAGGCAATAAATAATAGGCTGAAATATGGGGGTGAAATGCGGATATCTTCGCAGTAAGGTCAAAGTTATATTCTTAGTAAAGATATGGGTATTACGGAAGAATTATTGATTATGTAATGAGTTTAAAGAAATTTTGTGGAATGTCCAAAATGGTATGTCTCCCTCAATGCTCTTTTGCATTCATTCTTTTTTTTTTCAGGGGGGGGGATAATGTTTATGTTCTTGTTTCTTTATGTGAATTATTGCTTGTTATCTGTTGTAATAGAATAAAAATAATATATGTAAGTAAGTGCGCCGAGAGCATGGGCTGCAGCAGCGCACATCAAGGTGTATCCTTAATGCAGTTCGCGGTGGTATCTATTAATATGTGTGCTTTGGCAGCCACCTGGTTATTAAAACCTCTTTCACCCCATAATTTGTTTTCAGATGTCCAGAAGACGATCGTAGGGCAGTGCATCGGGGGTCTTCTGTACGCTCTGTTCTCAGGCCAGCCGCTAGTTGTGCTCCTGACCACAGCCCCTTTAGCTCTGTACATCAATGGTGAGTTCAGCAGGCCTCCTGCGCACTTGGGCGGCCGTGGGTTTCGGGGGGGGGTGTCTGCGCCGCAAAAGACAGCCATGTGTTCACTCTCCCTTTTCCCAGGTTTGTGGGGGCTCCAGGATGAGCAGGGACTAGAAAGATGAGCAGAGACTAGAGAGCCAGTTTGGTGTAGTGGTTAAGAGCGCAGGACTCTAATCTGGAGAACTGGGCTTGATTCCCCACTCCTCCGCTTGAAGCTGGCTGGGTAACCTTGGGTAAATCACAGCTCTCTCAAAGCTCTCACAGCCCCACCCACCTCACAGGGTGATTGTTCTGGGGATAATAATAGCATACTTTGTAAACCGCTCTGAGTGGGTGTTAAGTCATCTTGAAGGGCAGTATATAAATCAAATGTTATTATTATTAATGTTATTGATTTTGTTCCTCTTTTCAGTGCTGCCTCCCAAGCCTACTTATAACTGATCTAGTTGTCCCCAGCCTGAAGGACGTTCGACTGGCCTCAACCAGGACCAGGGCCAGATCTCTTTCAGCTCTGGCACTGGCCTGGTGGAACATTCTCCCAGCGGAGACCCAGGCCCTCCGGGATCTGTTACAGTTCCGCAGGGCCTGTAAAATGGAGGGGTTCCGCCAGGCCTATGGCTGAGCTGTTGGCGATCTGTCCCTGTTGACCTGCGTTGCCCCACCATGCCTTCCCTGGCGGGTTTTATCAGATCTATTTATTCATCTGCATTTCCTGGCTACTCTACAGCCATTTCATCCGAATTTGATAGTAGAAGCCTTTGCTAGTTTTCAGTGATTGGTATTTTATATTGTTGACCACTGTTTTAATGTAAATTTATATTTTATTTTTGTGTGATATTTAATGCTGTTGTAACCCACCCCGAGCCTGCTTGTGGGTAGGGTGGGCTATAAATTGAATGAATGAATGAACGAACGAACGAACGAATGAATGAGAATAAAGTTGGGAAACGCCACAGGCAACACCCTTTTCGGGAAAAAGATGAGATGAGAATATTATAAATGAACGCTTTTCCTGGAGGGGCAGATTTCCACCTCTTGTTATGTGTGTTCAGATCAGATTATTGATTGAAATTAGCAGTAAAAATACAAATTTCGTTTAAGGTGTTTAATTAAAAAGCGGATCCGAAAGCCTGGTTTTACCTATCAGTATGGACAAATCAGGGTTTAATAGGCGTGTGAGAAACCTGCTGATAGGACATCTGGATGTTTCCTTGCTTCCAGTGATCCAAGGAATCTGTGATGACTACCAGCTAGATTTCAGCGTCTTCTATGCCTGGATCGGCCTCTGGAACAGTTTCTTCCTCGTGCTTTACTCCCTCTTCAATTTCAGTCTTCTCATGAAACTCTTCAAAAGGTAACGTATTTTGATTTCCCTATTTCCCCCCACCCCACCCCCAACTGTTTCAGCAACTGGAAAAATGGTGTTAAAAGATGTGGGACGACATGATGAGAGTCAGTTTGGTGTAGCGGTTAAGAGTGGCAGGGCTCTAATCTGGAGAGCCAGGTTTGATTCCCCACTCCTCCGCTTGAAGCCAGCAGGGTGACCTTGGGTCATTCACAGCTCTCTCGGAGCTCTCTTCGCCCCACCCTCCTCACAGGGTGATTGTCATGCGGATAATAACGACACACTTTGTAAATCACTCTGAGTGGGTGTTAAGTTGTCCTGAAGAGCAGTATATAAATCAAATGTTGTTGTTGTTATCATCATCATCATCATCATCATCATCATCATCATCATCATCATTATTATTATTATTACTGCCACACTGCCACCTTGGTTGTCAGGTGGAAAGCAGTGTGTGTGGAATACAATCGGTGGCTGGGACACTAAGAGCGGGACCACAAGTGATGAATGACACAGGTTGGACACTTGTCTGCTTCCCTCAAGTTTTGATGGGAAATGTAGGCATCCTGGTCTCGCAGCTTCGCTCTCCGACTGCTGTCCAATGGACTTTTCAACTGTCACTTGTCCAACATTCCGCCAAGCTGCCTACATTTCCCATCAAAACTTGAGGGAAGCTGGCAAGTGTCCAACCTGTGTCAGGCGTCACTTGTGGTCCCGCTCTCAGTAAACCATACAGTACAATGCATGGCACAGCATTGTTGCAAATGCTGTCTAGACATGAGAAGCCAGTCTTTCTTGACCACACATCCTGATTATGCAGGGGTGGGGAAATCTGTTTGTCAAAAGGGGTAACCATCTCCAGTGTAGAATAATAATAACAATGACAATAACAACAACATTTGATTTACATACCGCTCTTCAGGACAACTTAATGCCCACTCAAAGCGGTTTACAAAGTGTGTTGTTTTATCCTCACAACAATCACCCTGTGAGGTGGGTGGGGCTGAGAGAACTCCGAGAGAGCTGTGACTGGCCCAAGGTCCCCCAGCTGGCTTCAAGTGGAGGAGCAAAGAATCAAACCTGGCTCTCCAGATTAGAGTCCTGCTGCTTTTAACCGCTACACCAAACTGAATACAGAAGCAGGGTGCTGGTTGATTTTTCCCTTTCAGAAATACCACTGGCCATGCCAAGTCAATATGAGAGCAGTTTAATCGATGGTTCCCAACAAGGTCAGAAAACTTTATGACTAAAAACAAATTGAGCTTGGAGACTGGCGTCATTCAGGCCAAACGACAAACTGATTCCACCCCTCCTCCCGCCCTTCGTTTTTATCGGAGAATTCTTGGAGGATCCTTAAGCGTGCTTGTTTCCTTATCCCTCCTTTGGTGCGTGGCCCTGAAATTTTAGCACTTGCACTGCAAACCATCACTTGGTATTCCATCCAAATTGTCAGCACTCTCCCCCCTCTCCCAAACCAGGATTCTCAGATCTGCTTTAATCCTGGTTTGAAGAGGCGAGCTTTGGTGGTTTGGACGTAGTAAACAACAGGGGTTTGCAGGAAAAAGTCTTTTGTGATAAAGCCACGTGGAAGGGTAGGGAGTGGGCTGGCCTAGTTGACCTTTGCAAACAGAAAAGGAAATGCAGCATAGTGTCCGTTGACTGGCCGCATAATTTCTCTTGAAGACTGTATTTTGACACTTGGGGGAAATCCTCTATTAAATTACAGCTCACGCCTCCGTGGCTCTGCCTGTAGAGGTCTTCTTTGGTGTGGGTTGGGACCTCCGTTTCACGGTTTCTCAGGGCCAAGCTACACGTGACGAATGACACTTGAACGGCAAGTGTATTTCTCCCTGTTCACTTGCCCTCCACTCAATCCACTTGCTGTTCAAGTGTCATTCGTCTTGTGTAGCTTGGCCCTGAGTCCCCTTAGAAGTATGTTTACGTATCTGGAATGTTGAGGCAACTCTGAGCACGGAGCTGACAGTAATAATAAATATGGATTCCTTTACAGGTCCACAGAAGAAATCATTGCGCTTTTTATATCCATCACGTTTGTGCTTGATGCACTCAAAGGTATCACTAAAAGTAAGTCTCGTTGCAAAGCTGAAATACCTCTTGACGGTTCTCCCAACAAAAACCAGCTATGCAGTTTCAGTATTTGATTCCTTCTCTGTGCAAAGGCTCAGCCTGTCGAAGGCGGTATGCAAAGGGATTGGGGCAGAGGGACATCGATTCTTCCGACTCCCTTTGTTGTCAGGGGTTGAGTCGCAGGTTAGGCGAAGCACATACCTGCTGTTAGAGCTTCCCTAATCTGGGATAAGAAAGTGACGGAACGGAAGTGACATAATTGTGTGGGCAGAACCAGTTGCACGAATCTTTCCGTTTCCACGGGACAGGGATTCATTAGAAACACCTCTGCAGCTAGCCCTGTGCTAACAACTGTCTTATACGTGCACAAAATCTGCCTGAGATTGAGTGCATCATGCAAGAGCTGGGGGCTGCCTCCGGATGACAATGTGCTTCCCACATTTTTTGAGAAATGTCGCACAAGCTATTCATATCTGCATGCAAACTGTCGCCCGCCTGTCATACAAGTGGTGCATTGGACCTTTTGCTGCCTAGTAACACCACTTGAGATCAGCTTGCACCCGGTTTGCCTGGCCACATACTCTTCTCTCCTCTCCGGGTTTGCCAGCAGGCCAACATCTTTCTAGATGAATGGTGTGGATTTTTTTGGCACTCAAGCTGAAAAAGTTGCTTACTCCTGCTGTAGTAGAAGGCACTGCCTAAGTAGTGTCCACGATGTTCTTGCAACTGTGAAGGCTAAACATTCCTCATGTACCTTTTAAAAAAATTGCACGCGCTTTCCCCTTCTGCTTGTCGTGCCTGGAGAAGCACAATCAAATCTCATGCCTCAATTAATCCCTGACAATTTTTTTTGCTGCTCAGTAGCTTGAATTGTTACTGGGGAGGTGCGGGGGGGTGGGGGGGTGTTCTTTCCATCCCTGCAGATGGTCCGGTTTCCTTCCCAAGTGAAGATCAGTTGAATGTTTCTCTTAATTGCGAAAGCTGGGCCGCTCTGGCCGGCTATGCAGGAAAAGGGGAGGGAGGGGTGTTATCGCCCGGTGATTGGGTGAGTGGGGAGTTCAAGCCCGCGCATTCTTTTCACCAGATGAATGGCACTTTTGTTTTCCAAAGTGGGGGTCCAGGCACCTAAGCTGCGCTGCTGTTTGATCTTGACTTTTGCCCTTTACAGGAAACAGCCGTTGAAACAAACAAGAACAGCACATAGGATCAAGCGAGGCCTTAGATAACTCCCCCGGCTAGTTGGGTCCTGCTTTAGTTAGGATGTTGGTGCCTGCAGAATTTAAAGGGCTCTTTTCCGATCACGTCGGAGCAAAGGATTTGGTCAGCTGCTCTTCAGGGTAGCTGTTAAATCGG
Organism: Eublepharis macularius; assembly: GCF_028583425.1. NCBI lineage: Eukaryota > Metazoa > Chordata > Lepidosauria > Squamata > Eublepharidae > Eublepharis > Eublepharis macularius. The sequence continues at coordinate 5,595,134 of NC_072799.1, forward strand.
CAGCAGCTGCTTAGCCGGCACTAAATCCGGGTTGTAGGATGGGCTCGGATTACAAGCTGTCAGTCACGTTGATGCAAATCCAGAAATGGTTGCGTCGCTATCGTTGGTGGAGTGGGGCTGGTGTTGAATGTTGGGAAGTCTAGGTTTAAATCCTTTTTCATGAAACTCACTGTGTGGGCAGCCCTCTGGCTTCTACAGAGCACGCTCTTGGCAGAAGCTGCCTCCGGAAGAGGGGTTTGAAGATAAAAAGGGGTTGCCCCCGTATGCGCTAAGTGTTTTTTTCACACACACAAGGCTTAAAATTACTTGTTTCAACCTATGATGTGAGGACCAAACCGATCTATTGGTAAAAATTTATTTCTTTACTTTGTAGTCCGCCTTTCTCCCTAAGGGCCAAGCTACACATGACGAATGACACTTGAATGGCAAGTGGATTGAGTGGAGGGCAAGTGAACAGGGAGAAATACACTTGCTGTTCAAGTGTCATTCGTCATGTGTAGCTTGGCCCTAAGACTCCATGTACATTTCAATGGTAAATAAGAGATGGGGGGGATCCCACAATTTTATTTGGGGCTATAGTGAAGAGGTGTTAACTACCCCCCCCCCACACACACACACACCATTTCCCTGACCTCTGTAAGTTTTCTGGTCATGTTATTTGCTCTTGAAGAAACAAAAATATGCCTGCAAAAATATGGTTTACAGCAAATAAATAACTTTCTGTTTCCCCCGTGGGACTGATGGTGGCTCCCAAAGACCAGTTGAGGTTAGGAAAACGTTTGCTTTCCCTCCCATATCCTAAATGCTTTGGGGGACTCAAGGCGGATTACACAGCGTGAGACAATTTAAATCAACAGGAATGGGACATCCAATAAAACAATACAATAGAGGTCTGGATTTCAGAAATCTGAAAATGAGAAGGAAACCTGAAACAAAGCTTAAGTGTTAACAGTACAGGATGCTAGGATCTTCTTTCAACCTATTTATTTATTTATTAGTTCAATTTTTAGCCTATTCTCCCCATGAACAGGCTCATATATATATATATTTTAAATGTTAATTGAGCATTTTATTGTACCCCGCCTTCTATATCTTATATATATATATAAGATTTAAAATCCAGAAAACATAAATACATAAAACAGCATATCTGATGGCGGCCCCTTCCAATTTCCCCAATCATAGCATAAACAAACCAAGGGGAGCAGGGAGGGGGGGCATGGTTTGATGATATTCTGGTGACTGCGCTTATAGGGGGGCAGATGACTTTGTCGCCCCCCTGGTGGGAGACTGGTAAGGAGGCTCCTAAACAGTAAGAAAGTCAAGGACTGGCCTCAACCATATGCCTGGTGGAACAACTCCATCGTACAGGCCTGCCGAAAGGACAAATCGTGATTCCGCACACGTTGGATAATGCACTTTATCAATCGTTCGAGGTGGATTTTCTTGTTCCGCACACAAAAAAATCCGTTTCAAATGATCTATAAAGAGGATTGGAAGTGCATTATTCAACGTGTGCAGAATCACTCAAAGTCTTGGCAGGCCTGGGTGTCCTCCGACAGAGAGTTCCACCAGGTTGGGACCAGGACTGAAAAAGCCCTGGCCCTGGTCGAGGCCAGCCGGGCCTCCCTGGGACCACCAGTGAGTTCTTATTTGCCAATCTTAATGCTCTTGTGGCCGTTGCGATGGGATCAAATTGGTAATGGACCCAATCCTGTCTAGGCTTGTGACCCTGATGTTGTCAGTGGGACGTACTCCCTAGTAAATGTAGTTAGGGTCTGGCTGTGCAGAAGAAAAACGAACTGAATCCAAGATCATCAGAGAGAACGTACAAATCCGTACCTTTCTTTTAAGCTCTTAATTTTCTCTCTGGTTTTAGTTTTTAAAAAGTATTACTATGACATCAACGCCAATACCACAACCTTCCTGAATTCTTCAGTGGAGCATTCGGTGTCGGGGAACCAGACGGACGTCCACTCTGCCACCATCCACCACGGGCGCGAGACAGCTGTTCTTAGTCTTATGCTAATGCTCGGCACTCTGTGGCTTGGTCACACCCTCTATCAGTTTAAGAAAAGGTAGGTGTGTTATTTAGGTTATTTATTATTTTCTTCTCTGCATATTGTCCACAAAGGAGCTTATGGTAAAATCGGTAAAAATAATGACAAGAATCTTAAAATATGCACCCTCTCCAAAAGCAGCAGCAATAGAGTGAGTCCCCAAAGCAAAGAATAAAGTTGCGAGATAGACAGCAGGTCAAAGAGCCATAAATCTCTCACTTGAACCTACCCGTTTTCTCCAGTCATCTTTGGAGGCCCTGCTCCAGGTCATCGGAAGCTAAGCAAGTGGCAACTGGGAACAGGGCCTTCTCAGTTGTAGCCCCAAAGCTTTGAAACTCCCTCCCCGAGGAGATTCACTTGTTTCCCTTTGTCCCTCAACTAGCAGATGAAGACATTTTTGTTTCATTTGGTGTACCCTCAGTAAACTCTTACCAGCCCTCCTCTGTGGTGGTGTTTGTCAGTCTGGCCTTTTTACTGAATGGAAAAATATTTACGTATACATTTTGAATATTGTTGTAATGTTTTAAATGTTTAATGCCTGAAGTATGTCCCCTTAGGGGGACAGTCTTTGGGTGGAAGGGACTTAGAAATGTTTTAAATAATAAATAAATAAAATGAGACTATCTGTGAAGTTCAGGTAAATAAAACATTTTGCACAGGGTACTAAACAGTGGTAAGCTGCAGTACTGGCACAGAGTGGTAAGCAGCAGTACTGCAGCCCAAGCTCTGTTCACAACCTGAGTTCGACCCTGGTGGAAGCCGGGTTAAAATAGCCAGTTCACACTTGACTCAGCCTTCCATCCTTCCAAGGTTGGTAAAATGAGTACCCAGTTCCCTGGGGGTAAAGTGTAGATGACTGGGGAAGGCAATGGCAAACCACCCCGTAAGAAGTCTGCCAAGAAAACGTTGTGATGCGACGTCCCCCCATGGGCCAATAATGACTCAATGCTTGCACAGGGGACTATTTTTACCTTTACTAAAGGGTGCTGGTCTAGGAGCTAGGGAGGCCTTTCCACAGCTGGAAAAGAATCGCTATGGGTTTCCATCCACCTTTATTTTAAAAACGGGGGCATGCAGAACAGGTCTTGAGCTGCGGACCTTAAATGGGAAAGCAGGTTGAGAAGACAAATAATGTGTTACTCTTGCAATTTGCTCTCTCCAGTGTGCCCTTTGGCTTGTCTTTTGTACTCTCACTTAGAAGAACGGGACCTAAAACCCAAATGTGGCACCAAGATGGGCTTTACTGCACAAGTTAACATTTCTTACATGGAGCGAGGGGAATGGTAGTGTAACGAGCTTTTGCCCGTGTCTGAAACTAAGCTTCTACTAGCCAAAAGAAAGATGTATCTTTCTCCTGGAAAGCTTTCAGCAATTAGTTCTCAGACCTGTCAAACAGATAAGTTCTTTGAACCACCTGTTTATCAGTACATTTATTTATATAGGGTTCAATATTGCTTTGCAACTCTTTATCAAACACACAGACACCTGTCTAGAGTTTACAATTTTATACATCATCATATGCAGATATCTAAGGTCTATTCACATGATAGCACAAACAAACGATAATTGGTCAGATGCTTCATTGAATATTCATAGTTTCTATTGTATAACCTTCCAATTAGTAAAAAATGACGTTATACTCAAACTTGCAAAACAAAACTATAAATCTCTGAGAAGTGTCCGAAAAAGTTAAGTTGAGAGATCACCATTGGTTGAATCTCCGATAGAGGAACATTAATCTCGGCAGAGTCCACTATTTTAATTAACTGTCAAAAGATTGAAACACACCTGTTCGAATTACCTAACACACAGAAAAAAAAACAGAGATGGTTCATGCAAAGTCTGAATGTTCACCTAGAATACAAGTGCTTGGCCTAGTATTGCTCACTATTGATTATTGTCATGTGCGTTTATCTATGTTGGTGCAACAGTAGGAAAGATTTGTGCATGAAAAGGACCGAAAGTATTGGAGTCGAGGTGAGGAGGAGGAATAAACACCCTGCTTTAAAATGTTGCAAACCTCTTTGAATGCCAGGTAGTCAACGGAGAAGGCAAAGGGCATTAATTGATTCTACACTTTCATACGAGGTCCTCTGCTGTTTGGTGTTATGGTTGCTTGGATTTTCAAGCGGGGTCATACGTTGTCGATCTGGTTTTTATTTGTAAACCGCTTTTAGGAGAATTGGGATCAAGCAAATAAGCCAAGGTTTTGCAGAAGCACTGCCTAGTGATCCTGTATGCTATGAACACCGGTGCCTTGCAACTTGGGGGGTGGTCTGCAACCGCTTGAGTTACAGGGGCAAGCAGTCGTGCTCTGGCTGACCCCAGGTATACTTGGGGATCCAGCTCCGTGTTTGTACAACCTCCAGCTAGGCAGCTGCAGCTGGCAAAATTGTCTCTGCAGCTTCTCCCCCTTCAGCCGGGGCGTCCTGAACTCAGAGAGCCTGGAATGGAGTTGCTGTCTGTGTTTGCCCTGACGGAGTGCTTCTGAAATCGTTGCAGCCCTTACTTGCATGCCCGAGTCCGCGAGATCCTGTCCGACTGCGCCCTGCCCATCTCGGTCCTCACCTTCTCCGTTGTGGGATCCTATTTCTTCAGGGAAATAGAAAGTAAGTCAACATCTTTGCTCTTCTTCATTTCTTAGACGGGGAAAACTGCAGGATCTCAACTGAGCCAGCCCCCGATTGTCCTTCCCGGTGTCTTCCCCAAACCCGGGATCTCATCTGTTTCTCTGGCCTCGCCTGTTTAATTACTTACTTGTGTTCACAATCAGCGTTAATTCATGCAAAAAAAAAGAAAGAAGTGCTAATCAAATGAGATGCTATCCGCAGAGTTTGTTTTGTCCTTGTGCATTATTCCAGTCCATAATTTGATTTTAATGTAATTAAAATGTCACTCTTGTTGTTCAAGAGAACTGATTGCTTCTGTTTTTCTGGCGGGGAACAAAAGGGTTGCGTAATTACCAGGGGCAGGAAGGGTTGTTGGCAAACATACAGATGCGGCAGTGATGGGTTTGACCTCTGCCTCTCGCCACCTCTTTATATTTTCCTAATTAAAATGTGCGAACGGCCTCGAGCATCTGGGGGGGGGGATTGATCAAAGGCCATAAGGAAATCCAACACATGTACAAGGTCCCTGTTGGCCCAACGGATTCACCTTTTCCACACCAGGAAGGGAGAAGGGGGCAGGAACTGCATCGCATTCGTGATGGTGTGTTGGGGAGATTGGGAGGAAATGAATAGGAATGAATTAAGAAATGCCTGTTTTTTTTCCTGTGACCATCCCTTCATCCATTCAGAGATGGAAAATGGGAAACTTTGCGGCGTGGGCGTGATGCTTTCCCCTTAATGACAATTGTTCCCTTGCCACCTGTGGCTACGTGCAGTGCTAAAACATCCCATTGTGCAGCTTGCAAAGAGACCACTTCAGAAATGCCTGAGCTGCTCAGAGATTGGAAACGGACCATCCTTCGGAGGGATGAAAGATTTACTTCTGGTAAATCAGCCCGGCTGTGGGTCTTCCCGGTGCAGCTGTCGTCTCTGGCCGATGCACATACACACACACAAACCAGGTGGCCTTTGTGCTGCATACGGAAGGGGGGGGAATTTTTCTCAGAAAGGATAGTCTCCACTTTCCGGCCCCGGTACTGGTCAAGGAGCTTTGGTTTGGAAACATAAATATAAGAAGAACGTCATAGATCCAGAGGCGTTAGCCGTGTTAGTCTATAATTGCAAAATAGTAAAGAGTCCAGTAGCACGGTTAAGACTAACTTTATTGTACCATAAGTTTTTGAGAACCAGATGCATCTGATGAAGAGAGCTGTGGTTCTCGAAAGATTACGCTACAATAAGGTTGGTTAGTCTTAAAGGTGCTACTGGACTCTTTACTATTTTATAAGAAGAATGGGGTGCACTGACCGTGTTTCTCCAGAAAGAACATAGGAAGAGGTGCCAAGTGGGCAGCACAGGTTCGAGAGAGGGGGCGCCAAGACATTTACAACAGACATTGGCAAAGATGCCCCAAAACAGAGATTACCGTGGCCTGGAGCATTGAAGTATTGACCTAAGAGACATTCTGCAGTCCCATCTCAAACGAAGAGGCTGCCTGCCTCTTCCAAACTCCCTCCCACAAATTAGAGTGCCTGAACTCCCCTTTCTTCCTTGTCCACCAGGCATCTTGAAACACAACACAACACATGTGCTCAGCACAACTTCTCAAACTCCCTGTTGAGAATATGTGGCTTCCCATGCTGTTTCAAGACAGAAAAAGCCCAAACCAGGAGCAACAACATCTCCGAGTTCTCCAAAGAGATGTCTCTACCATTTGAGGAATGAAATTCCCTCTGTTTACAAAAGCCAGGGGCTTGAGAGCTAGTTTGGTGTAGTGGTTAAGAGCAGCAGGACTCTAATCTGGAGAGCCAGGTTTGATTCCCCACTCCTCCGCTTGAAGCCAGCTGGGTGACCTTGGGTCAGTCACTTAAGAACGGCAGGACTCCAATCTGGAGAGCCAAGTTTGATTCCCCGCTCCTCCGCTTGAAAGACAGCTGGGTGACCTTGGGTCAGTCACAGCTCTCTTGGCGCTCTCTCAGCTCCACCCACCTCGCTCAGTGATTGTCGTGAGATAATAACAACACACTTTGTAAACTGCTCTGAATGGGTGTTAAGTTGTCCTGAAGGGTGGCATATAAATTGAATGTAATGTTATTTTGTGAACAGAGGGGATTTAATTCCTAAAATGGCGGAGGCGTCCCTTTGGAGAACTCGGGGACTCTACTGAACCTAGTTTGTCTCCTGGTGATCAAGGAGGGAAGGAAGCTCTAGGGCAGCTCTGGGTCATATGTTTGGGGTACTGTTGTCCTACTTGCCATATGGAAGGGTGCCAAGCCACGGGCAGCTGACGTGCTCTTCTTGCATCCTTGGAATTAACAACTAAAATGAAGAGCTTTGGACTGCCCCTTCAAATGGCAGTGAAACAGGCTAAAACTGGGTTTGCACAATTATATTTTCGTTACCCTTGCTGCAGTTTCTTTTTTGGTGCTATCAGGACCCTAAACGGGTTGCTTGGACCGTTCTTCAGCTCCTCGCCAAATCAATGGTGTATCTGAAAAAGGACTTCTCCGTGTTTGTCTTCCAGTGTCCAAATTTAGCTACAACCCGTCGGAGAGCTTGTTCACATTGGCTCGCATCCAGACTCTTTCCATTGGCTCCATCATGAGTGCGATGGGTCTCGGGTTCCTTCTCTCCATGCTCTTCTTCATAGAGCAAAATATAGTGGCATCGCTCACAAACGCTCCGGAGAACAGGTGAATTTTGCCGGTTGTCTTATTTTCCCACCCGGTATAATCAAACAAGACTCTTTCCAGGTGGCTGCAGAGAGAGGTGGGGGGGTTATTGGGAGACTTCCCACCAAGCTTATTTCTTTCATCAGGACTAAACTATTAGTGCGTTTTCTCAAATAAAAGGCCATGGGTCTAGAATATGGATGGTGTCTTTCGTCAGATAAGCATGGTACTCGCACCCTGTTCTAAAAGATTCAAACAGGCCGGTGATTTGTATTTTTTTTAATTAACTGGTTTTGTTTCTGACTGTAACCATTCTCGGTACAAACATATTTTGGGTTCCAGTTAAATTAAGCCCAACAAACAATAGCTCGGTTCATGCTATATTTCCCTGGTCGAGAGATGCGTGTCGGTCTTGCTTTTGAGCATCATTTCTCAGAGATTGCTCAGAGTTTTAAATCTTTACATAATGCAATAATCTTTTTAAATTCGACCAAATGGAATGGTTTTTTCGTATCGTTGCATTAAGTAGAGAATTAGTGTCATCCTCTATTCTGCTCCAAAGCAACAGAGCTTTTGCGTTTTGGGATAAGCTGCACCACAGCTGAACATGTTTACATACCACCAGTGGGATGCTAGAAGGTGCCTGTCACTCCCAGCCTCGCGACCTTAAATGCACAGCTAGCTCCTGCAGTCTGTGCTGTGCCCCCTCTCCCGAACCTGTGCTGCCTCTTGGACATAGCATTAGACATTTTCCTGTGTTAACCTGAAAGACAGCACAAAGCTTCCTAAAAAGGAATTTTTGGCACAATGATGCTGTCACAGCCCATGCCTGGCTTCAAAAGGAATCCCAAGAGCAGCTTGCCCTTCTGCTAGCCCTTCTCCCCCCAGCCCCTCTGCCACCCCTTGCAATCCAGCATCTTCAAACTAGGGCAAGATATAAAAACGGTGTCTCGCTTTTATCTCACTGCAGCCCAGATTTATGTACAGGCTCAGAAGCAAAGATCTGTAGCGCTCAAGTATTCCCTTTGATGTTTCGGTCCCAACGAGAATCAGGCAGGGTGTCGAGTGGGCTGCGACAGAGTTTCTGTTCTCGTGTCAAATCCGGAGGCTTGTCATTTTGTTGAAAAATGGCTTCTGGGTTACTTTATAAAGACACAAGGAACCGGTTGGTGCCAGAAATGGCCACGCTCTTCTATTTGCCATGCCCCATAGTTGATCAAACTTGAGTGTTTTCTTTCCCCGTATCTTCTCTCTGTCCCTCCAACAACTGCAGTTTTTCATAATCTAAGAATAAGCTGTGTTCGGGGAGGGAGATTCCAGTCCCACCACCACCACCGTCGCTACTTCCCACTGCCCCAATTTTGCCAGCCTCCCACTCACATGTTTTTTGCAGCAGTTAGACTGCCATGGGTTTTTGTGCACCTTTTGAAAGCAGGTCAGTGGATGTGCCTGTAAAGATCTGCATGGCTCCTGATGGTGGAGCTAACAGGTGAAAAGCACAGGGCTTGGATCACGATGCCCGCTGGGTGCCTCCGCATTGCTACTATGTTGTTCTTAGCAATCCTGAATTGGGTGCCAGAAGTTAGCCTTGGACTCTGTCAGTTAATAAATAACTTTGACCATTGGCAGAGTTAACTAGAGCAAGTCCCCAAACCCTGTGGGCTCAGGGCTCCTGGAGCATCTTTAACCCTTTCCCTGTCTGTCCATGCCAGTGGTACAATGGAGCAAAATCTGCAACCGTTTCCTGGCCTCTCGTTCACTCACTTATGCATATTTACGAGCCCAAATATAAGCTGGTTCACAGTTTAATCGAATGGAAGAATCCAGGTCACCCTCAATTTTAGCCATGCCCTGGGCGTTAGCTCTACAGAACGAGCTATAACCTGCACATTTCAGGGCAGGCGTCAGCCTTGATCCAGCGGAGACAAGATTGAAAAGTGGAGTTTTCAGTATGGATCAGCCGCATTTCCAAAGGGAGCTTTCGGCTACATTTCAGATTTGCACCCAAAAGGTCCTTGAATTTTGGATGTGGAACGCTTTCTGTGCTGATAGGAACCCCCTGTGTTGGCTGACTGTTCCAGCACTTATTTGTTGTATTGTCGAAGGCTTTCACGGCTGGAGAACGATGGTTGTTGTGGGTTTTCCGGGCTGTATTGCCGGAAATACAGCCCGGAAAACCCACAACAACCATCACTTATTTGTTGTTTATTTGGAAAATTTTTATGCCCCATCTTCACAGACTTGCTTGATGTAGCTTAAAACAGAAGCCGCTTTTTATTTCCCAGCCCGGCTAATGTGCATTACAACTTCATTAACAAGAATTTATTTCAGGTTGGTGAAGGGAACGGCCTACCATTGGGATCTGCTTCTAGTGGCCATGATCAACACCGGGCTCTCTCTCTTCGGTCTGCCGTGGATCCACGCTGCATTCCCTCACTCGCCGATGCACGTCCGAGCTCTAGCCTACGTGGAGGAGAGGGTGGAGAACGGACACATCTACGAGACGTAAGTGTTACCTTTTTGGAGACCCAGCCCATGCTGAGCCACCAAAGGGCTGTGTGTTGGTCCTCTGAGCTTTAGAGCTGACACTATGCGCAGTGGTATTTTAAAACAGAAATACGGAAACGGTATTTCAAAATGGAAAACGGAAATGGTATTTTAAAACGGAAAACGGTATTTTAAAACAGAAATTGGCCAGTAGCTGTAACCAGAATGGTGGCTTTGGGCATGGGACATGCCTGGGTTTGAATCCTTGCTCACTTGTGAACAGCGAAGGGGGCTTTGGCTCAGTGGTTGAGCATCTCTTTGGCATGCAGAAGGTCCAAAGTTCAATCCCCGGTGGCGGTGGTGAAAAGTGCCGTCAAGTTCTAACTGACATATCATGACCCTGGAGGGGTTTGCATGGCAGGAGACTAACAGAGGTGGTTTGCCATTGCCTGCCTCTGCAACCCTAGTCTTTGTTAGAAGCCTCCCATCCAACTACTAACCAAGGCCAACCCCACTTAGCTTCTGAGATCTGATGAGATCGGGCTCGCCTAGGATAACTCCAGTTAAAAGAACCAGGAACCAAGTGATATGAAAGACTCTACTGGCCATCCTGGAAATCTGCAGGATCAGAGCCAGAACCGGGGCCTTTTTGGTCCTGGCACCAGCCTGGTGGAACTCTCTGTCTGTTGAGGCTCAACAAGATTTGTTATCTTTTCTCTGGGCCTGCAAGACGGAGATGTTCCGCCAGGCATATGGTTAAGGCTGGGTCATGGACGAGCCTTCCAGCTGGCCACCTAGGAAGGGAGAAGGTAACCCCTCTCTTCCATCTGTTGGACTGTTGCTGTCCCTCAGCTCCCACCCATAGAAACGTTTTAGAAATGGGTAATACGGGCCACCACTTAGAGCTTTTTACTGCTAAATTGGAAGGGTTTTTTGGTTTTAAATGGTGATTTTAATGTAGATTCAAACTATGATGCTATCTGCTCTAAGCCTGCTTGCAGGGAGAGCGGACTAGAAGTTGAATGAATGAATGAATGAATGAATGAATGAATGAATGAATGAATGAATGAATGAATGAATGAATGAATGAATGAATGAATGAATGAATGAATGAATGAAATAAGCCAGTCCGAGTTGACAATACTGACCTTGATGGACCAATTTTCTGATTCAGTATGAGGCAGCTTCATGTGTATATTATATAACTCTTATTTTTAACTGTTGGTTTTTGATATATTTATATTTCTGTTTTTCTTTGTAAGCCGCCTTGAGCACCTTTGGAGGAAAGGCCGCTAATAAATGCTTTAAATAAATAAAAGTAAATATAGGCATGTGTAACCCCTGTGAGTGTGTGCGTGAGAGAGAAAGAGAAAGAGAGAAGAGGTCTTATGTTGCTCAGATGACTGGTGCACTTAAGAGTCTCTCTACACAAGACATCTTACACGGGGACGCTCAAGTGACTTACTTTCTGTGTGGTCTTATATTCAAGTGTACTCTGTCTCCCTAGCGGTGCCTGTGTATCCACAATGGGAGAACAAGTGTAAGATCTTCCACTCGATCCTACTCGTGTAAGATGTCTTGTGTAGAGAGTCTCTCGGACTCGCGGTCATAGTCTCATCTTTCTCAGAACCTGCCTCCTGAGATCCTGGAACTGGAGAAATCTTATGCACGCAAAACAAAAAGTTTTTTTTAATATATACATATATAGTTAAATAAAATGAAGAAACAGGAATAAAGCCACTTCACATGCTTGAAACCAAACTTCCTCTAAAGCCGGTTAAACAGTTGGCCTAGAATTGAGACAGTGGCTCTTCAGGGTCTGTTAGAAGGAGCTTGTCCTCCAGCTGGTATCCTTTAACTGGAGAAGCCAGGAACTGAACCTGGGATATTCCTAACTCACAGCAGGTAGCTCCCCTGCATCTACTGTTGTATCTACTCAGTATTCTCTGACTACCGCCATCTCTTTTTGAGATGGTTCCAGTGGGAAGTTCCAGGGATTGAACTTCTGCATGCAAAGTTCTGCCACTCAGGTGTAACCTCTCCTGGACCTCTGCTTCACCTGGGAGATAAAGGAGAACGCGAAAGTGCTGTGTACTGTGGAAAGCTGTGCGATGGAATGGCTATGCAACATTAATTATCCCTCCCTTCCCAAGTATTGCTAGCATGGCCGTAGGGAAAGCCATCTTCAACGAAAAGGGGTCTCAAGTGGGTCAGAAACGTCCCTGGGTTTCGACAGCTACTAGAAAACTGCCGAAAAGGCCTGTCGAAACAGGTCTTCTTGGGGACGGCTTCACAGCTACGAAACTTCCTTCCAGAAGGAAGTTTCGTAGCTGTGAAACCGTCTCCAAGAAGGCTTGTTTCTGTGCACTTAGCTTCTGGGCTCAGCCCCAGGTGATTTGCTGGGTGTGTGTGTGTGTGCATGCGCGTGTGCCCATATCACTATAGCTTTTCCTTTTGGGGGAAGGAGCAGCTCAAAATTCAACTGACATGCAAACTCATTTTCTGCCACCCTGATGAGCGATCCCTATCAGCACAGAGTCGGTACTCAAGAGGGAGCGTTTGAGACCCCATTGCTTTGGCGGGAAAGGCATCTGAAGAAGTGAGCTGTGACTCACGAAAGCTCATACCCTACCACAAATTTTGTTAGTCTTACAGGTGCTACTGGACTCTTGCTCTTTTCTACCGCCCTTCCTGTTTGCCTAAGGAAAACAAAGCTGGGTCTCGCTCTTTCTTCTGTGCCCCCTTCATGATGGCACCCTTTCTTAGAACCGGACATTGTCTGAGGTGCGCTGTGTGATTGGCCAGCGGTTGGCTGATATGTTGCTATAGCAGAATGTTGTACCTCAAGCCCATTTACTGAAGAGCCCTCTCTTTCTGCTCTGTAAATCTGTGACAAAGCCCTCCCTTGCCTTTTTTTGTCCTTTCTCACAAATCCTAGGCATCGTCTGAGGCGAAAGAGCAGGTTGCCATAAGCCTCTCTTAAGCCTCGTTGAGCTGCGAGCCTGCGCTCTGGGCCAGAAGTGCCACATTTTCTCATTACGAAAGCCTCCAGCTTGGTTCCTAATGTCGGAAATGTGGGGGGGGGGGGGCGGTTGTTGTAAAGGGCACAGGCAAAGGTGTTGGTGTGCTTTCTTCTGAAGCGTCTGCTCCACTGCGGTAATAAGGTGATAGGGTAAGGAGGCCTCGTCCCACCCTTTTGCTGAAGCCGGAGTCGTTCTTGCCCCTAGGCATTCTGGGGAGTCACTGAAGGGGCTTTGAGGGGCGTGGGAATGGGTGCCCAGAGTTTCAGGCCAAGTGTCTTTTCTCTGGGACTTCGAGCTCATTCTGCCCAGAGGGAGGTAAAACCAGGGCTTTTTTTCAGCTGGAACGCAGTGGAACGGAGTTCCAGAACGTCTTGAAAATGGTCACATGGCTGGTGGCCCCGCCCCCTGATCTCCAGACAGAGGGGAGTTTAGATTGCCCTCCACGCTGCTGGCACAGAGGGCAATCTAAACTCCCCTCTGTTTGGAGATCAGGGGGCGGGGCCACCAGCCATGTGACCATTTTCTCCAAGGGCAACCCACTGAGTTCCCCCACCTCTTTTCCCAGAAAAAAGCCCTGGGTAAAACTATGAATTGGGCGAATGACTAAACAAAGAAATTCACTCCACAATACTCAGATTATGCAATTAGAGGAGCTGAGCAACCCAGAGTGGGCAGTAGAGTGAGAATGAAAACTATTAAACATTTGGATGGCGGGTATATATGATCCGAAGGCAAAGCAGACAGACGGGCACTGCTTGCAGGTTTAAATTTTTTAAAGGACAGCAGAGAGGGCTGTGGCATGAGAAAACAGGTACAACCTAAGGAGGGTGAGAAAAGAGAGGGAAGATTTTTGAAAGGAAAAGCCACGAGGCACTTGGTGTCAGACTGTGGCTAAATAAGGCACTCACTACAGGGTTCCCTTTAGAAGCAAACACAAGTCCATTGTTTGGAAAAGGAAACTTTACTGCAGAAAAGGTCCATTATAGTCCACTGTCCTGAATAGGAGAATCAGGATGGTACATGATCATTGTTACCAATGAAGAGCCAGCATAAGATACAGAGTAACAATACCCATCTGGATCAGCCTCCCCCCACAGTTCTCAAAACAACATCTCTCAGTCCCGGGAAGCTGCTCTCCTTCAAGGCCAATGCTTGGTGGAACGGTGTTAGACAAAACAGTCTCCTCCGGTGGGAATGCTGCCTGGGAACTGGAGCACCTGGGAAGAAAACACTCAAACACTAGAAGCATTAGAAAATGGAGTCAGTACAGTTTAGATATACACTGGACCTGACATTCTGCCCCCCTTAAAACAGATCCCCCCCTGGCTTATATGGGTAGCGAGTATGAAAAGCTTTGGTTAATCTAGGAGCATGAACATGTGCAGAGTTCACCCATTCATCGTAACCAGAATCAAAGTCCTTCCATCTAATGAGGTAAAAAAGCTGATTTCGTTTGAGTTTAGAGTCCAAGATTTGTTGTACCTCATAGTGTATTTGGTCGTCAATCAAAGTTGGAATGGGTGGAGCTTTGACGTGCCATTTGTTGTCGATGGGAGCTCTCTTTAGAAGACTGACATGGAACGTATCATGCACATGGCGCAGGTTCTTGGGCAAAGTTACAGCAACAGTCACTTTATTTATTATCTTGCGCACAGGAAAAGGTCCTAGGAATTTCAGAGCGAGTTTGCGGCTTGTCTGAGCGAGTTTTAGATTCTTTGTGGAAATATACACATGATCTCCGGGTTGTAATTCCCATTCGGCCACACGATGGCGGTCTGCGTATTTTTTGTAATCCAGTTTGGCTTTTTCAAGGTGTTTCTTAATAAGAGTCCACTGCTGCGCCGCCTCCCCCCACCATGAAGATACATCTGGCAATTTAGAGGAATGGAGAGGGGGTGCATCCAAGGGGAAGGGATTGAAGTGAGTTCCGTAGACAATTTTGAAGGGGGCCTCCCCCGTCGAAGCGTGGACACTGTTGTTATATGAGAACTCGGCCAGAGGGAGAAGGTCCACCCAATTATCTTGTTGAAAATTGATGTAGCAACGAAGAAACTGTTCTAATATCTGGTTTGTTTTTTCGGATTGCCCGTCGGTTTGTGGGTGGTGGCTTGAACTGATGCCTTGTTCAATATTCAACATTTTCAAAAGCTCCCGCCAGAAGTTGGCAACGAACTGTCCGCCGCGATCCGAAATCACCTTGGACAGAAAAGAATGTAGTTTTACGATGTGTTTTAGAAACAAATCTGCTAGTTTTCGAGCGGAAGGTATAGTAGTACAGGGGATAAAATGAGCTTGTTTGGAGAACAGATCTACCACAACTAAAATACAATTATGTCCTTTTGAGATAGGTAGATCAGTGATAAAGTCCATGGATATTACTTCCCAGGGTCTGCTTGGCGTTTCCAATGGCTGCAGGAGACCCGGAGGCTTCCCTTTCCTGGTTTTGGCGCTGAGGCAAACAGGACAGGAACTAACGTATTGGGAAATGTCTTTGCGCATGCCCGGCCACCAGAATTGTCTTTGGATTAGGTGCAAAGTTTTCAGATACCCATAGTGTCCAGCAGTGGGAGCATCATGACAGCGCTGCAAAATTTCCAGTCTGAGGCTGTCTGGGACATAAAACTTGCTCCCGGCTAACCAATCCCCTTGTGGGGATTGGGTCAGTTTGCTTCGCGGAGCCCTATCCCCCTCCTTCTCCACTTCATTTTTAAGTTTCGATTTCCACTCTTGGTTGGCCGGGAGGGGCTGCTTGGCACGGCTGCGAGTAGTCACCACGCCCCCAAGTTGCGTAGGCAAGAAGACAGTGTCGACAGTCTCCTCCCGTTTGCTCTTATGTTGGGGCATGCGCGATAGGGCGTCTGCCAAAAAGTTAGTTTTGCCCGGGAGATAATTTAGAGTGAAGTTGAATTTGGAAAAGAATTCCGCCCATCGCAATTGCTTGGCATTCAGTCTGCGTGGGCTTCGGAGGGCCTCCAGATTTTTATGATCCGTCCAGACCTCGAAAGGGTATCGCGCCCCCTCCAGCCAATGTCTCCAGTTAGTAAGGGCCGCTTTTACTGCAAAGGCCTCCTTCTCCCACACATTCCAATTCCTTTCCGCCTCCGAAAATTTCCTAGACAAGAAAGCACACGGCCGCAACCTACCATCCTCCCCCTTCTGCAGTAAAACCCCCCCTATTGCCGTATCGCTGGCGTCGACCTGTACTATGAAAGGGGATTGTTCGTTGGGGTGGGAGAGGATGGGTTCTGTTACAAATTGCTTTTTTAGACAATCGAAGGCCGTTTGGCAATCGGGGGTCCATTGCAGTTTGGCAGAGGGTTTTTTAGCTTGGTCCCCTTTATCTTTGGTTTTCAGCAAGTCTGTTAGAGGGAGCGTGATTTGGGCGAAATTTGCTATGAAGTCTCTATAGAAGTTGGCAAAACCCAGGAAGGATTGTAATTCTTTACGGGTGGTGGGTGTCTGCCAGTCCTGGATCGCCTGTATTTTGGCTGGATCCATTTTCAGACCTTCTTGGGAGATACAATACCCGAGGTAAGTGAGTTCGGTTTTATGGAATTCACATTTGGACAGTTTGATGGGTAGCTTATTCTTCATTAGGGTGGCTAAGACTTTTCGTACCGTTTGAATATGTTCTTCCTCTGTGTCCGAGTAAATTAACACATCATCAAGGTACACCACCACCCCTTTGTACAGAAATTCGTGTAGAACTTCGTTTATCATGGACATGAATACAGACGGGGCTCCCGTCAAACCAAAAGGCATAACTAAGTATTCATATTGTCCGAGGGGCGTATTGAAAGCGGTTTTCCACTCATCCCCTGCCTTGATACGAACGTGGAAGTAAGCATCTTTTAGATCTAATTTCGTAAAGATCTTACCTTGGGCCACGACGTTGAGAAGGTCTCGGATCAGCGGTATAGGATAGGCGTTGTTGGTGGACACTGCATTCAAGCCTCGGAAATCTGTGCACAGTCGAAGTCCCCCGTCCTTCTTTTTCACGAAGAGGACTGGAGCGGCGTGGGGGCTAGCGGCTGGGCGGATGAACCCTCGTTGGAGGTTGGTGTCAATGAATTTCCGGAGCTCTTCGCGTTCATGGAGACTCATGGGATAAAGTCGTCCTTTGGGCAGTGAGGCTCCGGGTAAAATTTCTACCGCACAGTCCGTTCGTCGGTGCGGGGGTAGAGTATCTGCTTCCTCTTCAGAGAAAGCATTTAGAAAAGGCCAGTATGGTTCGGGTATTTGGTTGACTTCTTCTTGGGTGAGAAGGGCCTTTTCTTTATGAGTTGGATCTTCGCCCCAGTTTTGATTCCAACGGTGATTTTTGCAGTTGGTGTGACTGAAGGTAATACATCCTTGTGCCCAGTCTATGTAGGGATTGTGATCACATAGCCATTTGCTGCCTAGAATTAACGGGTACTTGGCAGTAGAGCTGATGACAAATGACCTCTTTTCCCAATGTTGTCCCATGCCTGTGATCACTGGGATGGTTTCAGTTGTTACAGGATTCATGTTGGTACCATCCATTTGTTCAAAGATTACTGGATTTTGTAGATCCCGAGTTGGTAGGACTAGTCCATTGACTAGAGCAGGGGCGATGATGTCTCTGGGGCAGCCCGAGTCGATGAGAGCTTGCACCCGAATGTGCATCTTCCTCTCTGGGTTGATTAGAGTCACTGGCATGAATAAGATGGACCCAGGCGGCCGGTTCCGTGCAGGGACGGGCTTAGGGCGGATCTGTCGTTTGGGTCCTTTCACGACAGATCCATTTCGTTTCCCGACTGGGGACTTTCTGGATTGGCTTCTGCGGTTGGGGAAGCGGGATCGTATTCCATGACTTCTTCCGCTTCCAGCCCTCTCTCCGAGGCTGGCCTTTGGGAAGCGCCGCGGCCTCTATTTGCTCGTGGTGCTGGAGTCGGGCGTTGGAGCGTAGGGAACGGAGCAAGGGTTGGACGCCGTAATTGGAGCGGAGGTCTTTGCACAGGCCGGTAAGGGCATTGTGCTGCAAAGTGACCAGCCTGTCCGCATTGCAAACACAGCCCTTGTTGCCATCTAGCATCTCTCGCTCCACGGGTGGCGTAGCTAGCTCCCCGTGTTCCCCTCTGTAAGGTCAATGGTCTTCTTTGTCCCGTTTGTTGTTGTTGTTCAACCAAACGGACTTCCAAAATGCGATTCTCTACTTCGCAAACAAGTTGGATCCACCCTAACAACGTGGGGGGATTGTCTTGCATGAGAGCTCTGTCCAAAAGTCTCGGGTTAAGGCCTTGTTTGAACAGAATAATCTTGGTGGACTCCTCACACCTAGGGCACTTGGCTGCTAATTGCCGGAATTTTGTGACATAGTCTCTTGCTGACATGCTGCCTTGTTTGATGGCTTGCAATTCTGTTCGGGCCCGGGTTTCTTCTAAGGGGTCTTCATATTGCGCTCGGATAGCATCCACTAACCCCTGGAGAGTGTCAAGTTCTGGGGCCCCGACATTGTATAGTCCTACATACCAATCTGCTGCTTTGCCCTGTAAACGAGATCCAAGATGTTCGATTTGACTGGCCTCACTGCCGAAGAGGTGCCCCCAACGGTTGAAAAACTGTACCACTTGGACTAAGAAAAATCCCAATTTGGATGGATCCCCATCGAAGGTGGCTTCCAGCTTCACCCAACCCATCGGGAGTTCTTGTCTCGGAGCAGGCGCTGGGTAAAAGTCCATTGGCAGTCTTAGTTGCGCCTGAGGCACAGGAGGAGGTAACTGGAGTCTCGGTCGGGGCAACGGTGCCGGCTGTACTGGCGGCGGTTGAACCGGCGGTGCCGGCTGGGGTTGGGCTGGCTGTGCGGGCGGAGGTTGCCGTGGTTGCGGTGGCGGGGTTGGTCTTGGTTGGGCCGGAGGCTGCAGTGGCGGGCGAGCAGGAGGCGGCAGTCTTGGTCTGGCTGGTAACACGGGAGGCGTTGGCGGTAGCTGTCGAGGTGGAGGAGGTTGGTGTGGTTGAGTGGAGATCGGCCGCTGAGGAGGGGGTTGGAGGTGTCGTAGTGGTGCAGGCCGTCCCGGTTGGTTCGGGGGTGGTAAAACGGGCTGGTCCTGGGGCTGCTGCAACGGTATGAGCTGCGGTCAAGGTGAGAGGGGCCGCAGCGGCGAGGGTTGAACAGGTGGAAGGCCGCGCGGGCTTGCCCCTCCGGGTGTTGTTAATCTGGGAAGCAGCGGCTGGCCTCTTGGCGCGGTTAGACCGTCCCCGGTAGGTTGCCCGACGGGGACAATGTCTCGTGGTTGATGAGGGGCTCCCTCCTCGGATGGAGCCGCGTGTGCTCCCGCTTGGTCCGGCCGGACCGTTATAGGAGAAGTAAGAGGGGGTCTCACCGGTGTATCGCTTGGCTTTTCTTCCCCTTCCGTAGGCCTCTCAACGGGAGTCTCGTCTGGCGGCGCATCCCCTCCCTGGTTAGGAGGTTCGGTGGGGGTCTCTCCGGGTGGCTCAACCGGGTCATCCCTTCTCGGTGGAATTTCCTGCTGTGCGGGAAGTTACTTGGGTTGCTCTCCCGATTCGTCAGGATAGGTGTCCCCTTCGTCGGTAGGTGACGGCCGCTGCTGGACATCCTCCACCGGATAGGAGATGACACTTTGAAGGGTAGCTATCTGTATCGCCATCTCTTCAGGGGACAGTCTTTCCCCTGCTCCCATTGCCGAAATTAAATGGATGGCATGAGCCAAACTTTCTTCCATATCCATCAGTTTAGCTTCTAACTGTTGCATTCGACTTGCCCCCGGTTGCTCGCTTATGGAAGCTTCATTCGTTGCACTCACCGGGGACAAGGGGCCCCAAGGAGGAGGGTCCCCTTGGACGACTCTCGATCTCGCGGCTAGAATTCCCTTGGCCATACCCGTCACGGCCGAGATGCTGGTATCCACCGCATAGGTGCGACCTTGTATCTGCTCCCAACTTTGTTCAGGGACCTCCGTTGGCTCTTTCCACGGAACAAGTTCGGAGTAATCCCAACTCAGGGCGCCGCGGCGAGACGTGTCCCCCTCCGTCTGCTCGGACGTCCTGTTCCAATATCGCCATGGTTGGCTGCTGTCTAGCTCCGGGACGGTTCCTAGGCTTCGGCGCCCTTCCATCGAAACTCGTGGATGGAGCCCACCTGCCCGACGCTCTCTGGTTTCTCGGGGTCTGGCTCCCCACTCCGACGGGGTGGGTACCGAAATCAAAGGGAGAGCGGTCGCTTTCGGCCTTGCCCCGAGGTCGGCTTCGGTCTCGTCCCGAGTACTGAGTTCGATGAGAGGCGGGGTGGAAGTGGAGGCTCCGGTTCCGTTCCCGGCTGCTCCCAGCTCCTGGGAGTCTTGGGCTTGCACGGGTTGCACAGGTTGATTGTCGGGAGACGCATACGGATCAAACAAAGGATCCCTGTCCGGGACAACCTTGGATTCCGCTGGGCCCGACTCAGACATGATTGGTAACAAAATGTCAGACTGTGGCTAAATAAGGCACTCACTACAGGGTTCCCTTTAGAAGCAAACACAAGTCCATTGTTTGGAAAAGGAAACTTTACTGCAGAAAAGGTCCATTATAGTCCACTGTCCTGAATAGGAGAATCAGGATGGTACATGATCATTGTTACCAATGAAGAGCCAGCATAAGATACAGAGTAACAATACCCATCTGGATCAGCCTCCCCCCACAGTTCTCAAAACAACATCTCTCAGTCCCGGGAAGCTGCTCTCCTTCAAGGCCAATGCTTGGTGGAACGGTGTTAGACAAAACAGTCTCCTCCGGTGGGAATGCTGCCTGGGAACTGGAGCACCTGGGAAGAAAACACTCAAACACTAGAAGCATTAGAAAATGGAGTCAGTACAGTTTAGATATACACTGGACCTGACACTTGGGGAGGAAGTCTCAGTGCTGGGGAAGGAGGGAAACGAATGGACAGATTCTTCTGATAAATGTCAGGGGGGTAACAAAGAGTGGATAGCCCCCCTTCTGCCCCCCGAATTCCTTTCAATTGTGTATACATGCCACAAGTTATCAAATTCCTTTCATAACAAGGTTGCCAAAGTTCATCTGGGGCCTGGAGATCTCCTGGAATTACAACTGATCTCTGGATTTGGAGAGAATGGTTCCCCTGAAGAATATGGCTTCTTTGGAAGATGGTTAGGGTTGCTAGTCGGGGTCCCGAATAATACCAGATAGCGTGTTCACACTTCCGTCTAGCACAATGACATCACCACCGGAAGTGACGTCATCTGCCAACTCTACTTCCGGTGCCTGGACCAGGTGGCCACTCCTGGGCACTGCCACACCACCACGTGAGACCAGTTGGACATCTGGGCTGGCTGGCTGGCCACTCCTGAGCACTGCCAAGTAGCCACAGGAGGCAGGTTGGGCACCTGCGCTTGCTGGCCGTTTACCTGGCCCAGCAACATCACTGCATAGCCGCAGGAAGCTGGGAAGCCGGGTTGGGCAATGGAGCAGGGGAGGGGATGGCCCAGCTTCCAGTATTTGGGGAACATTTTCCCTGGACAGTGCCACAAAATACCGTACTGTTCGGGTGAAAACCGGACATCTGGCATTATGTCCAGATTCTATGGCATTATACCCTGCTGAGGTCCATCCCATATCCAAACCCTTCCCCCAGGCTCCACACACACCCCAAATGTCCACAAATTTTCCAACCTGGAGTTTTGTAGGACTTCCTGGCCTTCAGGGTGAGTTTCTTAGTATGTCCCCGCCACCCCAGTGGTGAGCAAATCCCTTTGCAGCCACAAGAGGGCACTGTGGGTAGGTATCTCACGTGTCCATATCTGTTTGTGCCTAAAAGCAGCATGTTTTACGTCGTCTGTGTAGCATGTTTCCCAGGCTGGCATAGACATAGTTGCAACCTGGTGATGCAGCAGGCTGATTTGCAGTTTGGTCCTCTCGGTAGGTAACACAAGCTGAAGAACCACAGGAAAACACAATAAAATAAATTGCATCACAGTAAATCTCTCCCCACCCCAAAATACTCCCAGCTCCTGCTGCCTTAATCCAGAGCCTCAACGTTAGTTGGGTAGGTCTTAAAACGCTTCCCAGAGATGCTCTTGCTTGGATCTCAGACGATCTCCTGCCGTCATTTGACCGTTCTTGAGTGTCTTTGCAACCTGATTGCCAGCTTTACCAACAACATTCAATGTATATACTGCCCTTCAAAACAACTTAACTCCCACTCAGTTTACAAAGTATGTTATTATTATCCCCACAACAACAATCACCCTGTGAGGAGGGAGGGGCTGAGAAAGCTCTAAGAGAGCTGTGACTGACCCAAGGCCACCCAGCTACTTCAAACGTAGGAGTGGGGAACCAAACCCGGTTCTCCAGATTAGAGTCCTGCTGCTCTTAACCACTACACCAAACTGTGTGAGTTGAGCCGTGTTATCTCATCTCCTTTTTATTGTTTTTGTTCAGGAGGTCTCGGGGCTGTAGAGCTGGCAAAAACCTACATGTGCTCCAACATCCTATACCTGTCTGAGTCTGTAGGGCTGTGCTTGTATGACCATCAGTCTAGCAGCAGATTGGATTCTCCGAGCTGCATCCTTTTTGAATTCCAGTCGAATATTGTTATTGTCAGTCTGCACAAGCTGGTCTGGTTTGCTTCTGGGTCAGCCAAAGGGCTGCGTCCGTTATCTCGTGGCCTCCAGTTGACCAAGGAGCAACCCAAGCTATTCACGGACATTTGCTACTGATGGAAATGACAGCTCACAAAATTCTGTTTGTTATGGCTTGCCTAACCTATAGCTGACTGGCCCTGGAGCAGTTGCAGACGCTTGAGAAAAATGCATACATGAGGCAGGCAAGGAGACGTAGCAATACCATTCTCCGCTTGCTCTCCTCCAAAGTGTCACATATCCAACAAGCAGACTTTGGGAGCCAGTTTGGTGTAGTGGTTAAGAATGGCAGGACTCTAATCTGGAGAGCTGGGTTTGATTCCCCACTCCTCCACTTGAAGCCAGTTTGGTGTAAGGGTTAAGAACGGCAGGACTGTAATCTAGAGAGCCAGGTTTGATTCCCCACTCCTCCGCTTGAAGCCAGTTTGGTGTAAGGGTTAAGGACGGCAGGACTGTAATCTGGAGAGCCAGGTTTGATTCCCCACTCCTCCGCTTGAAGCCAGTTTGGTGTAAGGGTTAAGGACGGCAGGACTGTAATCTGGAGAGCCGGGTTTGATTCCCCACTCCTCTGCTTGAAGCCAGTTTGGTGTAGTGGTTAAGAACCGCAGGACTCTAATCTGGACAGCTGGGTTTGATTCCCTATTCCTCTGCTTGAAGCCAGTTTGGTGTAGGGGTTAAGAGCGGCAGGACTCTAATCTGGACAGCTGGGTTTGATTCCCCACTCCTCCAGTTGAATCCAGCTGGGTGACCTTGAGTCAGTTGCAGCTCTCTCAGAACTCTCTCAGCCCCACCTATTTCACAGAGTGATCGTTGTGAGGATAATAACAACACACTTTTAGTGGGTGTTAAGTTGTCCTGAAGGGTGATATATAAATCAAATGTTGTTATTGTTATTTGTCATTTTAGCAGTCATAGGAATTTTTCAGGGTGTTCTCTCTGGGAGTGAAGTTTCTTATTCTCTCCTGTGAACGGGTGGGGGCTACATTGAGGACATGAACAAGGCTATTAATAAGCTTCACGAAATACCTAGCTCCTCAGGAGGAATTTTGGAGCGATTAGGGACTAGTTTTCTCTGCTGAGTTATCTTTGGGTTCCTTTTTGGAGAGCACAAAAGTGAAGAGGGAAACCCCATAAAGACAGCAACCAAGTCACTTTTTCTGGGAAAGGATTAAATGGCAGAAAGAAGGATTTGGGCTGCTTAGAGAGGTTTTGTTTAGCAAGTTGCCAAAGGTTAAATTATGGTAGCGGCTCAGCTGTGAAGGCAGAAAGCGAGAGAACCAGGGTATAGGCAGAGCTTTGGGTGCTCGTTGGGAGGGGAAGTTGAATCCCGCACCCTGGATAAATGATGCAGTTTAAACAAATTCTTTCCCTTGCTTGTTAAGGAAACTTAGAGCTGAACTACACGAGATGAATTACTAGAGTTCTACACGTGTCTGCTTACTTCAAAGTTTGGTGGGAAGTGTAGGAAGGGTAGACGTCCTTGCAGCTTTAACATTTACAAAGCGGCAGGGAAGGGAGTGCAGGCATCAAGCTCTTGCCGGGTGCCCCCTTCCCCTCTGCTGGGGGGGGGGTTGAGGTCCCTCTCCTGCCCCCGCTTCCCCGAACAGCAGATAGGGTGCCTGGCCGCTGCTAGCTGCTAGCATGGCTTTGGCTGGGGGCTGGGCGAAGAGGTCAGCAAATAGGGCGCCCGGAGCGTCGCTGCATCTCCCCCCCACCCCGCTTGCCCGGCCCCACAGAGCAGCATTCGGCTATGCAGCTGTGCAGTGATGCCTGCACTCCTCTCCCTGCCACTCTGTAAATGTGAAACGTAGAGCTGCAAGGACGCCTTCTCTTTCTTCACTTCCCATCAAACCTTGAGGTAAGCAGACACGTGTAGAACTCTAGTAACTCATCTCGTGTAGTTCTGCTCTAAGAGCTACGTGGAGTGCAGAAGGTTCTATTTAAGCCATCTCCAACTTTGGAATCTCACCCAATATTCTACGTACTGTCTTCACTGCCCTGAGGGCTTGAAACTTGCTTGTTTTAAATGGAAGCATCAGTTCTCAGGATGTTGAATTCTGCATGGAGTACCAAATTCCAAGGTTACATACAACTGCAGAATTCCCATAGTGTGTTCAGTGCATAGATACGGCCGGGGAAGACGTTGCTCTGGGTACAGGTGAGAGACTTGGCTCTTGAATTCTTCTGAGCTGCCTACAACTGGTTCCCAAATGTGTATGCCAGTTGTTCAGTGTCTTGTCACTTGCTTCCTTGTAGCTGAATGTGTCTGTTATAGTTGAAATGGTGGGAATGAAGGTTTGTCCGCATCGTTTGAGCTCTGGAGGCTCTGGAGCCAGTTTGGTGTAGTGGTTAAGAGCAGCAGGACTCTAATCTGGACAGCCAGGTTTAATTCCCCACTCCTCTGAAGCCAGCTGGGTGACCTTGGGTCAGTCACAGCTCTCTCAGAACTCTCTCAGCTCCACCCACCTCACAGGGTGATTGTTGAGCAGATAATAACAACGTACTTTGTAAACTGCTCCAAGCGGGCGTTAAGTTGTCCTGAAGGGCAACTTCAGGCTGTGTAGTGTCCTCGTTTCTTGGGCTGTCTTTTGTGAATGGATTAAAACTTGCTGGTACAGCTTTGGGATTTTGTCGTAGCGCGAAACTGTTTTTTGAACTGGTTTTGGAAGCCACTCCAAGCATGGTGAGAAGCGGGGAGGGGGGGGATTGCGAAAGGATGTGTTACTAAGCGTGTTCTGAATTGTGCTTCCTCCTCCACTCCAGGATCGTGAGCGTGAAGGAGACCCGGCTGACCACCCTGGTGGCCAATTTCCTGGTGGGCCTCTCGCTCTTGCTTCTGCCGTTCCCGTTGCACCTGATTCCCAAGCCCGTCCTCTATGGGCTCTTCCTGTACATTGCCCTGACCTCCATCGATGGAAACCAGCTTTTCGAGAGGGTGGCCCTCTTGCTGAAAGAGCAGGTAAGCGCGGCTGGAAGGCCTACAAGCCGGATAGGGGGGGAGAGAGCCGAGCACGGCACTAAGCCTCCGTTTCCTGAGGAAACTCATAATAATGAGTTGATCACCCACAGCATGAAAACACCTCCGTTAAACCGGCTCTGATTGTTTTTATGATCTGGAGCGCCCCTCCTCATACCCTGTTTGTTGACATCCTTGTGCACCCGCCGCAAAACTTGCTGGGCTCGGTGCCACCTGGGCGCTGCCAGCAAAGAAGTTCCAGTCATCTGTTCAAGGAAATGTAACTTTCACCTCCTGGCTGTTGAAAGGAGATTGCTTTTGCCTCCGATTATTCAGGAACTTGGCCACAGCTAAGGTGCTCAGCAACAAACAGGTCGGATAATTTATTTTTATTTATGTCATTTACAGTCCGCCTTTCTCACTAAGACTCAAGGTGGATTATATAGCGTGAGATTAGTACAATCAGTATCAAGGACATTTCCACAACCGTCATAGGATTTTACAAAGACACAGCATTAGCAAGGATCCAATACGGAGTTGAAGAACTGCTGAAACAGAACATAATCCATTCTAGGACTGACATTAGACAACATGAAGCACAAGTAGTATATAGGAGCAGGGCTTTTTTTCAGCTGGAATGCAGGGGAATGGCGTTCCGGAACCTCTTGAAAATGGTCACATGTCCACTGCCCCGCCCCCTGATCTCCAGACAGAGGGGAGTTTCGATTGCCCTCCGCGCCACTCAGCTGATCTCCTCTGGCTGGAGATCAGAGGCGGGGCCACCGGACATGTAACCATTTTCTCCGAGGGCAGCCTACTGAGTTCCACCACCTCTTTTCCCAGAAAAAAAGCCCTGGTTAAATGAAAAGTTTTCATTCTCAAAGCCTTGTGTTTTGCCTCTGTGCAGGATTGGGCGGGGGTCTGTTCAGGCATTGCATAAAAACGTGGTTTAATTTAGCTAACCATGGTTAGAGTGATTGCCTAAATGCTAACCACACCGCTATGTTTAGTTAGGTCTTGTGAAAGCAGACTCTGAAGGCATGGACTCAAGTTGTTCTGTTGACCACAGTCAGTCTTAACTCTGGTTCCGCACAATGTGGGAACACAGACATTCTGGTTTGTTCCCCATCTACAGAGCTAACCAGCCAAGCCAAAATGTGTATGTGCTTCTACATGCTACCTGTTACTTTAAGTATGACCCTACTGAGTAGTTCTCTGTTGTCTAATGTCAATCCTAGAATTTCTTAGGCTCTGTTTCAGCATTTCTTCAACTCTGTATTAGATTCCTGCTAATGCTCTGTCTTTGTAAACTTGCATTTATTTATCCTATGTCATTGTTATTGCAGTGTCCTTGATATCAACTGGACTATTCTCAATCTATGTAATACATCTTGAGTCTCAGTGAGAAAGGCAGACTATAAATGACATATGGTTGTTGTGGATTTTCCGGGCTCTATCACCATGGCATTGCCAAGACCACGGCGATACAGCCTGGAAAATCCACAACAACCATTGTTCTCCGGCCGTGAAAGCCTTTGACAATAAATAAATGACATAAATAAATAAAATAAATAAGTAAAAATCCTAGTTTTACAAACTAGCCATAGTTAAAACAAACCGTGGTTTTTGCACTTTATCGGAGCCAAGTCAGTTTGCGTTTGCAATCACTATGCTTCCCTTTAGCAGCCAGTTGGTGCAAGACAGCCCTTTAACTGGTGTGAGATCAAGATGGGTAGCCGTGTTAGTCTGTCTGTAGCAGTAGGAAAGATCAAGAATCCAGTAACACCTATAAGACTAACAAAATTTGTGGTAGGATGTGAGCTTTCATGAGTCACAACTCACTTCTTCAGAGCGAAGGAGTGATCTGAAGAAGTGAACTGTCTCTCATGAAAGCTCACACCTTACCACAAATTTGGTTAGTCTTACAGGTGCTACTGGACCCTTGCTCTTTTCTACTTTAACTGGTGTGATAACGTTCTGCTTGTTGTCTACAGGCACAGGGGGATAGTTTTGCTTTCAAGCGGGGCAGTTGGGAGCTCTGTTCTAATGAGTTTCATGTCTTCCAGACAGCCTACCCTCCCACGCATTACATTCGCCGGGTGCCCCAGAGGAAGATCCACTATTTTACAGGGCTGCAAGTCCTCCAGCTCCTCATCCTCTGTGGCTTTGGCATGTCTCCTCTACCCTACATGAAGATGATCTTCCCCCTCATCATGATCGGAATGATCCCCATCAGGTATGAGCCACTCAGTTCATTAGCGGCCCCAAAGCTGAAAGATGCCAGGGCCTTCACATCGGATAGGGTCTGGCCCCTTGAAATTCCTCACCCGATTTCATTACTTATTAGATATCCAGTCCTGTTGATTGCATAGACTTGCATGGTGTAATCCGCCTTGGGTCTCGGTGAGAAAAGTGGACTGTTGATAAAGTAGTATTTAGAGATGGGCACGAACCGAAGTACGAACCAAAGTTTGTCATGAACCAGGCTGGTTTTTGGTTCGTAAACTGGCAGTTCGTCAGAGCTCATTTCTGATGAACTGCTATGATTTTTAGAGCAGGTCGTATGATTCATTTTTTGGTTCATCACAGCCTGGTGCCGATTGATCTGTTACCTAGGCAACGAGGGGGTGGGAATTCTGCAGACCTTCTGCAAATCCCAGAAGTGATGAACTGGCGAACCAAACAAACCGGTTCGTGAACCAGGCAAGTTCATGGCGGTTCGTGGTTCGTGAAACATGACAAACCACAAACCACAACAAACTGCCATTTCCCCAGTCCATGTCCGTTTCTAGTAATAATAAATAATTGCATCCTCCCCTGGAGGACCCAGGACTTGCTATACCATAGTGTAGAAATAAAAGAACTGCAAGTGGAGGAGCTGTGTTTCAGCGGTAGAGCATCTCCTTGCTATGCAGAACGTCCCAGGTTCAGTCTCCAGTTAAAGGGTTCGGGTGATGTGGAAGACCTCTACCAGAGACCCCAGAGAGCGGCTGCCAGTCTGAGTAGATAACACTGACCTTGATGTACCAATAGTCTGATTCAGTATAAGGCAGCTTCAAGCACAGTACTACCAGTGAGCCATTACACGGTACTACCGATGCTGTACTGCCCTGCCTCTCTCGATCTGTGCCCATTCATTGACTTAGGTTGCCAGATAAATTGTTTGCAAGCTGTTCTAACCTACTATCCTGCTTTGAGCAGAATACCAGAGTATTTTTAAGAATATAAGGTTAGAGAAAGGCTGTCCGTGTTTCAGTGGTAGAGCCTCTACTTGCCGTGCAGAAGATCCCAACGTCAATCTCTGGTATTTCCAGTTAAAGTGATCTGGTAGTAGGTGATGGGAAAATCCTCTGCCCAAGGCCCTGAAGAGCCACTGCCGATCTGAGTAGATAGTAGTGACCTTGACAGACCAACAGTGCAATCCTAAGCAGAGTTACTCCAGTCTATGCCCACTGAAATCAATGGGCATAGACTGGAGTAACTCTGTTTAGGATTGCACTCTAAGGGTCTGATTTAGTATAAGGCAGCGTCATGTGTGTGCAAGCACTGCGTTGCATTGGGATGTGTCCTGGTAGAAAGGCCTGCCACTGGGACGAGAGATGGCCAGAGACCCACCAGCTAGTATGTCCAACATATGTGGGTGTCTTTCAACTCCTTTTTCAGGAGTGCAAGAACAGACTAACTCGGTCAGGTCAGAGGCCCTCCTAGTCCAGCATGCTGTCTGGAGCTATGGAGTGATTCCGCATACGTTGGATAATGCACTTCCAGTCCTCCTTATAGATCATTTGGAACAGATTTTTTTGTGTGCAGAACAAAAAATCCACCTCAAATGATTAATAAAGTGCATTGAAAGTGCACTATCCAATGTGTGCGGAATCAACCATGGTCAAATAGGTGCCCCCTCCCCAGGAATCTTCTCAGCAGAGCATGAAAAGAACGGTCACTCCTGGCATCTGCTCCTGAGAGATATGTTCCATGTACCTTGCCGTGGCTACTACTTGCTTGTAGACTGATCAAGAAATTGCAGTGTGGTGTTCTTAAGCACATGACGTGTTGCAGATCTCTGCTAAGAAAACTGTTGGGGGAAACTTTTATTACCTCTGTTTGCCCATACTGAGGTCCCCCTTCTCTCCTTGTCTGAATAATAAATGAAGGCTTCAAACTTGATGAGCTTAGAAGCTGAAAAGGTTTATTATTATGAGTTCTCAAATAAGCTTGATGCGTATGCTATTTCAACAAGGTACATACCAACAAACAGGCGGCGCCTACGTTTATACCATCACACAGGCATGATGCAAGTAAACAACAATTACTTACAGTGAAGAGGATTATTACAAGAATATATAAACAATCAAGTGAATGTCTCGTGTTGTTCGGAACATGATAGATTGACAGGTTGAGATTCGCTAAGAAAAATGGTTCGGGAAACCTGGAACTAATCGTCCCCTTCTCGTTCCTCCTTTAACCCAGGTATAACCTCCTCCCCAGGATTATCGAATCGAAATACTTGGATGCCATGGATGCTGAGCACTAGGGTAGAACGAGCCCTTGGCCTTTGCAAGAATTCACAGCTCTTTTTGGGAAACGGAAAGGAAGCTGTCGCCGGCCTGAGTTTACTTGTTGGATGTTGGTTTGCGTTGGAACCTCCGAGACTTTCCAAGATTCTGCACTGATACTGAAAGGCCAGACACTGACCACGCACATGAGTTTCTTGGGGGGTAGGGGAGCGAACCGGTTTTGTTCTGAACTCAGACTGGCTTTATGGAAATCCCCCCGAATCCAAGTGTTTGGAATTGCCACACACTTCTTAGCTTTAGGAGGGAATCCCTATTTTTACATATTTTTGACCCCTAGAACTGTGCTGACCCGTAAGCGGAGTCAGCAGTTGCGCCTTTTATTCTGCAGCGCCATCGAGCAATTTGGAGCTTCGTTGCAGTTCCCCCACCCCGACTTCACAGAGCTTGTAAACCATGACTAAGCGTGTGGGTGGCGGGGGAATGATTCAGTTGCTGGCTAGTGCGGTGTCTGCAACAGCTGGAAGCGCAACTTCTTTTTGTACCACTCGGCGTCTGTCAATTTTGTGCAGCGTTCTGTTCAACGCACCCTTCAAAACGTTCCAGTGTGGATTCACATGCACGGCAAAGAGAGAGAACTGTTCTTTTCAGCTAGGCCCAAAGGCAGTTGGAGTGATTCAGACCATCTTTTGACACGGCCGTTTCTTCAGCAAGTCGCAATTCGGAATAGCCCGTTTCTACGTGGCAACCCTTCGACCAGGTGGTGAAGCTTGGCAGAATTCCTCCCTCCTCATAGGTGTACAGTGCTACCTACATGTACATATATACATACCTAATCTTGATTTGTGTATATATTTTGCTTAGTCATATCCTGGGTGTAGGTGCCTTTTCTTTCATGAAACTGAAAGAGGGCTTTTGTGCAATCAGTATTCCTCGTTGTGTATCTTACCCTGGCCTTTGTCATTTCTCTGTTTCCATCTTTCCTCCCTTCCTCCCCCTCTCTCATTCTTACTGGTCACCTTTTTTCCTTTCTGACTGCTGTGGTCAATTATTCCTCTGTTGGTGCCTTTTAACTCATCACTTCTCATCCTTGTTGCTATTGGCATTTAATTTTAATGTACAGTAGGCAGTGAAGAATGGGGGGCTGTGGGTTGGAATTTTGGGTCGGGGTATTTCTCTGCCTGCCCTTTGGGTGGGTTTTGTTTTTTTGTGGGGAAGGGATTGTGTCTGCACTATTTCAGTTTTGTAGCTGACCTCCCTGTGTGCTCCTCACAAAAATATTACATTATATTTCTGGAAGAATTCTGGCGCTCCTGATGTCTGCTTTTGTATTCTGTGGTTCCTAATTGCCATCTGTGTGTGTGTGTGTGTGTGTGTGTTTGTCTTCTGGCCTATTTCCCTAGCTTTGGAAGCGCTGTGAAAACCTCCATATTGTGCTTTGAGCTCTGTGTTTGTCAAGGGTTTCTTCCGCCTCCCCACGATTCCTCTGTGCTGCAGGGGCCTGGAAAGGTCTTTGCAAGGAAGGGGAAGTGAAACACGGAGGAGATTCCAAAAACGCAGGGGAAGAAAAGGCAATGCCATTGCACTAGACACTAAGCAAAGCAACACACAGAGGTCTGTAGAAGAGGGACATGCCCAAAGCTAGTTTACTGGGCTCTGTGCAGAAAGCATCCAGCTTTGATAAGAAGCTGTTTGCAGCAGGCTGCAGGTGGGGGAAACCTTGTGCTTGGATTTCTTTTTCAAAAGCAAAGGAAAAACCCTGCACATAGAAAACTAGATATAAAGGAGACTGATTCTAGCTTTACTATCTGCCTAACATATTGTGAGGAGGGGGGTCCCTGATATGATTGCCTCCTCCAGGCTGAACCGGTACGGCCTGGGAACTGTTATACCACCTCGCCTGCAGTTAGTGTAAAAATACCAATCTTAACCTGACAATCAGTGCATGGCTGGGGGAAGTTATCGGCCATGACCGACATTTCACATGATTGACATCACCCATTTTAGCAACGGGATAAAGCAGCTATTAAAGGTGCCTGGCCCAAACAACCCACTGAAAAACAGGCTGCTTTCGGAATTACCGAGGCAGCCATCAAGTAAGTACAAACGATGTGCCACTTAGAACAATATTGATAAGAGGGCATCAGTTCCAGCTCTGCCGTCTTTTCAGCCCTTATGCACAGGCTAGCATCCTGTTGTGAATGGGCAATGCACACAGCAGGCTCAGTTGGCAGAGCTACCTCTGGTATGCTGCAACGCACAGGTCTGTCCAGGAGCTTGTGGCTAGCAAGCAAATCGTCAGCACATGTGCTGCGTTTTAGACACTGGAACAGCACCGAGGAGAATCTGTCAGTATGAGATGTAAGCTTTTTGGTTGGACATCCACCAATAACAGCCACCCTGTTTTTTAAGCAAGAGGTCTCCCCAGAACTCAAACCATACTTATTTAGTTGTGTGAACCATAAAAGATTGCATATGTAGTTAGCAAGTCGCACAAGAGCTCTTCTGACACTATAGTCAAGGATGTGGCTAGCGATGGGATTTGTACAGGCAAACTAAGAACCTTGTGTATTAAAAGGAGAACGCTGTAACTACAGAACGGCCATGGGTATGGTTTATGGAGTAGCTTTCAGCTTGTTTGAACGTGGGGGAAAAACACACGAAAGGACGACATGTTATAGTAAACACAGGGCTGCCATGCAAAAAGGCAGCCTGGTAAAGAGTTTTTCTGTAATGTGCAGTTAACATTTATCTGATGTCCCAGAGTTGTCACCGTGCCTGCTTCCCTGTTGTGTGAAGAAATGCGCACCCTGAAAGCATTGGAACTCGAGGTCACTTTCCCTACACTTTACAGTGAACGAGAACCTGACACATTTTCACTGGCAGCCCTGTGTTTATCATAATGCATTTCCCCCCTCGAATTTACCTGCCTAACAAAGCCCACCAGACTTAACAGAGGTGTGTGTGAAGTGGCATCGGACAGTTGCTGCGCTTTACCCAGGTCTTGAGAGAAGGATTTTATTTATAAAGGACCCTTCAGTTTTTTGCAGTTCTAGAGGGAAGCAAAGCATTAACTATGCGAGAGAAGCAGTAACAGCTCACCGGTTAATTTTTTTAAAGATGCAAATGATGTATTATTTTGCTTGACAGGACTTGCATATTGCTGTGGACAGTCGAAGTCCATGCCACTCTGTTTAAAAGAACGGATATACTTTGGGGTTGTGCTTGTTTTCAGTTCACTCTCGCAGGCTGTTGTGGGTTCATGTGCAAAGTTTAATGCAGGCAGGGCAGCAGCGCAAGTTAGTCAAGGATACTTGAAGATCTATGAGCCGCATTTGCTGAACAAGGGTGGTCTTATTTAACTTTGGGCTTTTCAGGCTGGGGAAGGGGGGACATGGGTAGGCTGTTTACCCCGCTTTTGCTGTCTGCGAATAGTACAGGGGAGGCTTCCGAAAGTGTGACCC
Source organism: Eublepharis macularius (assembly GCF_028583425.1). Lineage (NCBI taxonomy): Eukaryota > Metazoa > Chordata > Lepidosauria > Squamata > Eublepharidae > Eublepharis > Eublepharis macularius. The sequence continues at coordinate 5,628,536 of NC_072799.1, forward strand.
ATTCGCCATCCTCTCATTCAGCACAGACACCCGTGTGCCACAGCATAGATACCTACGAGTCATAGCGGGCATGTTTCCCAGACTGGACAACTCGGTGCAAGCAGACATCTCTTCCTAGGCTCGTTCCTGCTCCTTTGATGTTCAGTGTTTTGATGTCTTTTTCTCCTGCCTTAGTGACTTGCATTTGTTGCCGATGTGCACTTTATTTGTTCTCCCGCTTTGCGGATCTGTGTTAACGTAGAAAATAACGCAGGAGGCCAGTAACCTTCTTCGCTGAAGCATCAGCTTTGGGTTGGAATAAACGGGTAGCAAGTTAGGAGACAGGCTTTCTCAAAATATGTCTTGGAGCAAAAGGAAGCAAGAGAGAGGTGTTTCCCCAGCCCCCTTCCTGCTGCAAACACCCCCTCCCCATGTTTTTTTGTTTTCCTGCTGACCTCAGCTTGGTTTTGCAGGAAGCCAACTAGCTAAGGAAGCCTGTCTGTCAGAGATGGAACAAATTCTGCACTTTAATACCACTGTGAAGGTCAAGACAGTTAGAATGTAAATACCAAATGCTTTGATTATAAGCTCTGTAGATAGATAGTTTTTGTTTGTTTGTTTGATCTTGCCAAAGAAATGGGTCTAAGAAAGCGGAGGATTGGTCTTCTCGTATTTGACGTTACAGAAAGGGTTGTAATGCCTTTGGGATTATAGGCTGGTTTTTGCCTTGCCCGATGTTAAGATTTGCCAAAGAGGTGTAAGTATTCTGATGTTTGGGTTTTCTGGGTGGTTTGGTGTCTTTTCCTTGTAATTTCCATGGGTGAAAGAACTCTTCTGAATAGGTGTCACGTAGCAAGATCTTGGATTTACCATCTCCTAGATGAAAACCAAGGCTGAAAACATTATTTTATTCCCCCAAAGAGGTAGATTTGAAGGAAAGATTGCCCCCTGGGGCACAAACACTCATAGGCTTTGCAGGTTTTATTATGGTTTCAGCCCTGCTTGGACAGAGGCAACTGTGGCTTAAAAGAAATATGTGTCCACCACGGGAAGCCAGGCCTCTTTCCAGCCACTTCCAGTTCTCTGGCCGGCCGGCCTCCATTGCTGATGTAAAAGTTCTAGCAGTCTCCAGTGTCACTGAAGCCGTCTTCAAAGATGCCCTTTTGCAGTTAACAGTTTGAGAGTTGTTCTAAATTGATACTGGCAATTTAAAAAGATATCTTGAAGTTAGTTTTATTTCTCTTTCCCTTCTCCACCTCCTGGTTGAATCAGCAAGCCTAGGAAGTGATGGGCTGATAGAATTTGTGTGTAGACAGACAACATTGATGCCAGAGCGAAACCCTTTGCCACGAATCCAGCTAGCCCTGGTTGTGTGACTCTCCCTTAAGTACAGAAGGTGCACAGTTTTTTCGCACGATCCAGTGATCCTTTCTGTCATCTTCTTGTATCATGGCTCAACAGAGGTTTGGGCCACAAACTCAGCTGCGAGAGACTGCCTTTTTTTGGTTGGTTTCTTAAATCAAGACTCCCAAATGTGGGTTTGTCAACAGGCTAAAACTCTCCCAAGACCAGACAAGACTTTAGATAGAAATCTTCCAAGAGTGTCCAGAGAAAACAATCTTATCATGGTTCAGAAAATGATCTTAAAGGTTAGCCAAGGTTAGACATCTCCATGGTGCAAGACTGAAGACTGCTTAATTCATTTGGGCAGACTAGCGATGACTGTTAGTTAAACATGGCCTTGCACTCTCCCTCTTAGACTCCACAAATACATCTCTTGAGTACCAGAGACTAATTAACAGGTAGCCCAAAGTGGTGGTAGAGGAAATGGATTTCATGTTGAAAAGCAGAGATTTACCATCTAGCATAGCTCCTAGTGGGAGTGATTATGGCTTTCTGAATTTTTATCCAGTCTCCAAATTCCTCTTCATCTGTCTTCATCTTGAATTTTTCCTTCCGGGAATTCGTGGGAAGCATCTTGGCATTTTAATTCATGCATTCAGTGTTGCGCGTCTCTTTCTTGTGATTCCTTCTCATGATGAGTAGACCAAAATATCAAACCAGCTTCTCTCTCCCTCCTCGTCAACCATTGTGGGGAAGTGCATGGGCGCACAGTGGCTATATTTTCCCTCTGTTTTGAAGTCTTTACTACTATCCTGTTTCTACCGATTTAAAACCAAAGATGAGGACAGCTCAGCAAGTGCCAACAAGCCCGGAAACGCTGAGCTGCCGTGATCTCAAAATTTAATGCTTCTAATTTAATGTAGAAAGATTCCTCCCTCCTCCCAAGATCAAGTGCAACATATTCTGCACATGTTTTTGACCCACCTATTTGTCCCCCACCCATTAGAAGGGAACCATAGCATGGTCACTGCAGGTGTGCATGAACCAGGGCGCAGTCTTGTCCCGATGTGCCGATGCCCAAGTTGGTACTGTAGTACGAGAGCGGAAACAGAGTCCTGGCTGGACACGTTGTGAATGAACACGATAATTGCCAGGAAATAAGGGAATCTGTGCATGGGTTGGAGACCCCATGTAGCCGTCTTGGTGCTTTACTTATTTGGATCAGGAGTTCAGATCTTTGCATATCCTCGTTATTATATTTGGATCATCGTCTAGCTACTTTGCTGGATCAGCCACCTTCTTATGACGATGATACAGCAGACTCAGCTCAGGGTCTTAAACCAGTATTTAAATGTGTGTGATTATTGGGATTAATTTCCTCATTTACCTTTTTACAGCTGTGGATGCCGGGTTTAGATTCGACTGGTTTCCAGTGCGAACCATTCTCTTCGTCAAACCATGTGTACTGTTTTGCTGGAATGTAAATCTCCAACTATAGTGATAACACTATATTTCAGTTGTTAAAGCTCTGCACCACCACCTTTCAGTGAGAGAGAATATTGGATTTGCAATTTTTTTTTTCATTTATCAAACAGACGTAAAATAAATCTCAGGGCTGGGCACCTCTCTTAAACTCTAGGATCAGTTCTGTTGGATCTGTTCCACGAGTGACTGTGTTTTCCTCTGGTGCAAGGAGAGCTGTCCACTGGTACAGAAAGTCCGCTTGAATTGGAGGAAAACACTGCCTTTAACAGTTTCTATTTTACTGCCCGAATTTTCAAGGAAGCCCAAAATTATTTTTCAACTGTTCATTGAAAAAGGTCAGTTTGCATTTCTGTGTTAAACTAAAAATAGTTGTGTGAGTATTAATGAACGTTGGGTTGAGAATCTGCCGCTGGACAGCATAGCCCTGATGAGTAACTCTCATGGCTTGGGACAGACCCAAGAGAGACAGAGAGGACGGCCCTTGGCCCTCATTTCCTCCCCCTTAATCTGCGGCCCTTTCTCAGGCACCTTCCATCTCCAGCAGTTCAGAAAATGACTTACTGCAATTTCACTGTGGATAGAGAGATTTTTGAAATCCGTGCTCTGGCGCATAACAAGATCACATCACCACTTGATGTCCCCCATCATTTGAAGAGTATTTGACTAGGGTGTAGGGGAAACGAAAGTGTATTGTTTTGCATTTTCTAGAGACAGGCAAGGAAATTGACTTCTGGCTGCTCCACTGCTCGTAAACTGGTTACACTGAAAGGACTTGGACGAATGTCTGTGTGCAAACTAATTGAAATGAAGAATTCTTCCCTTACAGACTGGAGATATGAAGGAACTAGCAAGATCCGGGGAGGGGGATAGAATATCCTTTGCTTACTGTTCTCCCTTTTCTTCAGACGGGGGCGCTTATCCTGCATACTCTGTGCCCTTATTTTGGTGCATACTCGAAGAGATTGCGCATAGACAATCTGAAACACACACTGGGAGATGACTAGAGAGGTGGGGTGGAGAGAATTCTCGTTCTCCGCCCACTCCAATCTTAAGGTTGAATTTTTTTCTACTTATGACTCGGAATGTAGCTGGTTCATATTACTGCTGTACTATGTAGCAAGAATGGGAATTGGGGAGGGGTTTGCTTCTTATCAGATTGGCCAGGAGGTAGCCAATAAATGTGTATTTTTAAAAGTTACAGGAGTGGGGAGGTGAATTCTATAAATCGAGAAGAGCCTACATTTATTTTGCACTTGCTCTGTTGGAATCGATTCGCATGCCTCTTAGCTAGTGTTGACTTTTTTTTTCAGCGAATGATTTTCTTTTGATAAAAGAATTTGCTTCTTGGAAACAACAAAAAAAATTCCTTTATTTGTATAAGGAACTCGGTTGTATTTTAATAAAGAAAAAAATAAAGAGAATTCTCTTATTTCAGCTGCTTTGTCTAAAGCTTCTTCTTCAGCCTTCGGGAACAGCAATGGAATTCTTCCTTACACCTGTTTAAATTGCGAACCTTACAATACGGCTTCTAACATTGTTTTCCACCATTAATACAAACTTTTTCAAGCTTTCTAATGATCAGACAGGGGTCTTCCTCTGCTCAGTCGATATTGTCGCCACTTAAATTATCCCCACTCTGAGAAGGGACTCCTGCCGACACAGATGCTGGCCAGTATGACCCCCCACCACTAAACTTGGGATGCAATCCATCGTGACATCCTAGATGACAGTCTGAGGGCCAAGCTACACATGACGAATGACACTTGAACGGCAAGTGTATTTCTCCCTGTTCACTTGCCCTCCACTCAATCCACTTGCCGTTCAAGTGTCATTCGTCATGTGTAGCTTGGCCCTGAGAGTCTGCAATCTCTAGAGTTGGTTTTGCTAGTCTTTTTATAGAAAACAACCACATGCCTGTAAAACCCTGTCCAATGAGTTCATTATTGGTAACCTGTTAGTATGGGTGCAGGAGTTCTAGATTGAGAGAATAAAAGGTTCAGAGCAAAAGGCGTTTTGGGAAGGAAAATGGTGGTGAGGGCAATCTTGATGAAATGCCTGTTCAAAAGTGAAGGGGGTGTATAATATGCAGCAAGCGTACATTTATCGAGTATGTTCTGCAGATTTTCTCTGGGTTTGTCCATTCGTCTTCCAACATTCTCATCTGCTGAAGAGAGCTGCCACCTACAGTTCAAAGGGGGAAATGCAACTGCGTCTAGATGAAGTTTTGAAGTTGCTTCTGTATTCTTCATTGCAGAAGGGTTGCCAGATGCTTCTTCCTGTCCTGCTCCTGTGCTTTCAACAGCAGAATGTTACAGAGATGAAAATTTCTCCATTAATAATTTTTCCATGCCGAGGAAACCTTTTGCTCGCTACCTAGGTTTTAAGACAGTTTATAGACACAATAACAGTCTGTTTTTCAAAGTCGGCAACGAGCCCTAATCCAACTAGAATAAGCATCTGGAAAACTCTGGATGCCAAGATCAGATTTGGGAGAGCCCAAATCATACATTGATAGATGTGCCAGATCCAGGGGCGGGGGGGGGGGGGTTAGAGAGCTATGTGAAGGGGCCTTGATAAATCAGAGGGTAGTCTAAGAAAGCAGAGGTGGAGACAGGATGGCATCTCGGAGGTCTGATTCAAAGTTTAACTGGGACGAGTGCAAATTCTTCACTTCCATCTCCTTTCCCCTTTCTTCTCTTCCTTGCCTTTCTTTAGATGGTAACGTCCTGGGGAGCAAGGACCTTTCCTCTTCTGCTCTGTAGGGCACCTGCTCGTTGATGCCATTATGTAAACACCAATCTTCATTCTGGCAAAAAGCACTTTGAAATGGGCTCCCAAGAATATTTGGAGGATGGCCACAGAACTGGCAAACCTGAGGGGGAACCGCTGTTCTTTCACATGTCTATTCATTGCTGTGAAGCTGTACCAAAAGTAACACTGGCAATGAATCTGAAGGTAGGCCGAACTGGGATTGCAAGCTAGTTTTGATAAGTTGGGTCAGCATTTCTCTGTGGAGTTTGGTACCGAATATTACCACAAGGGAGGTGGTTCCAGAGTCCCAAGCAAGCAAAATTCTTGAAAGGTTCGTGTAACAAACCAGAAATGTGCCCTAGAAGCTGCTCCAGTTTTGGAATCCTCCCAAAGTCACATTTTTCTCTTGCTAGACAGGGAGTCCGGTAGGCTGCTCAACATAGGGGCAAACTTGAGTTTGATGGGCGTCAATCAGTCTCTTGAATGTGCATCTTCAGCAATTGATTGATTGACGGCCTGCCTGCTTCACTGAGATCCAAGGTGGATTACACAGTGTGAATGAAAATACAATCTAATCAACAGCTAGGATATTCACCAAGCAAAGTACAATCATGAACAATAGTAAGGACATTACGTGAAAGAGATAAAACAGGAAATGGTCGCAGAAAATTTGAAAAACAAGTACAAAGCCAAGCACAGTGACGAAATCTTTCTAAAACAAAAGGAAACTAGTTTACATGGCAAGTTTAGCAACGTGGAAAACTCTCTAATAGGTACGTGTCTCTCTATCAGCAAACATCCATACAGGAGTATAATGTATGTGAGATGCATATTTTTACTTGTGCACCTAATACACATGCAGCTGCCTTTTACTGAGGCAGAATAAGGCCCTTTCCGCACGTCCTTAAAGGGACGGCCCACTCACTGAACCAGGTGGCTTTCCCCCTTCATTCCTGACAGTTTCCCGGAGATCGCTTCGATCAGCGAATAAATATTTACTTGTGGTTCCCGGCCCTAAGGAAGCCCGCCTCACTTCAACCAGGGCCAGGGCCTTTTCAGTCCTGGCCCCAGCCTGGTGGAACGCTCTGTCAATGGAAACCCGGGCCCAGCGGGACATATTATCATTCCGCTGGGCCTGTAAGACAGAGCTGTTCCGCCAGGCATTCGGTGATTGAAGGGGGTGGTGCCATGTCGGCCTCCCACCTTTGGGGTGGGGGAGGGTTCTCCCCACCACTGCACTTTGTTAATTTGTTTTATTGTTTGTATATTGATTTTAGTTCTTGTTTTTATCGATTTTAACTGTTCACCGCCCAGAGCCCCTGGGGATGGGCGGTATATAAATTGAAATATAAAATAATTAAATAAAATAAAAACGGTTGCAGACTGACTTCGGGTTTTTTTGGCATCTTTTATGGCAGTGCACTTTCCTGCAGTCCCGGTACAGGTGACGAAAAATCAGAAGCCAAACAACCTGCTACCATTTTAAAAACAGAGACATCTGGAGTGAAGGGGTAAAGCTACCAGTGTTCGGTGAGTGGGCCATCCCTTTCAGGACGTATGGGAAGCGCCCAATGCTCCCATTTCAATCTGCTCTGGCCTGGCCTGTTTGCTCTCCTCAAATCTTACTATTCTATCACTCATCGATCCAGAGGAGTTAGTCGTGTTAGTCTGTAGTTGCAAAAAAATAGAGAGTCCAGTAGCACCTTTAAGACTTACCAACTTTATTGTAGCATTAGCTTTTGAGAACCACAGCTCTCTTCGTCAGATGCATCGTCAGAAAGCTTATGCTACAATAAAGTTGGTTAGTCTTAAAGGTGCTACTGGACTCTTTACTATTCTACCACTGTGTTTCCCTCACCGTACTACAGAAACCCTTCTGGAAATTTGCTTTGGCTTTTTCTTCTTCCTTATGCCTCACCCACCCCTTCGCATGCATCCATCTGGTTCTCTGCCTCCTGTCTCCAGCAGTGCACCAGCTCCTTCTCCACTACAGTTTGCAAATTTGCATCCAGCCCTGCCTGGCCCTTGGATTTTGTTCTCTTGTCTTTTGGAACCCGGTACAGTTCTCTCATTAGAGATGCCGTGAGTACCCTCTAGTGGCCACCCCCCAACAAGACACACTCCGATGTGCTGCTTTTATGACAGAGCAAGGTGCGTTCTAGCAGCCTAAATGGCCCAGCTTAGCATGAGCTCATTAGACCTTGGAAAGCAAAGCAGCGTTGGCCGCAATCAGTACTTGGATGGGAGACCGTCAAGGAAGACTAAAGTTGCTATGGAGAGTCAGGCAACTACAAGCCTTCGGGAGGCAGAAAATTAAAAGCGATCTGAACAGCGATCTCCCTGGCTCTGTAGAAAGGGGAAATTAACAAAGCCTTCCGATCTCTTTTAAAAATTAGCTTCCTGGCTAACATTGCAGCTCTTATCTATTGCTTTAAGTATGTGCTCCTATGTACTACCTGTTGCTTTAAGTCTGATCCTATTGGGTAGTTCTATGTTGTTTAATGTCAGTCCTAGAATTGCTTATGCTCTGTTTCAGCATTTCTTCAACTCTGTATTGGATTCCTGCTAATGCTATGTCTTTGTAAATGTGCATTTATTTACCTTGTGGCATTGTTTACTGAAATGCCCTTGATATTGACTGTGCCAGTCTCACTCTGTATAATCCTCCTGCAGTCTCAGTGAAAAGGGCAGACTGTAAATGAAATAAATAAATAAAGGGGGATTTTTGTTCTGCTAAGTGTAACCAGTATATACAATGCATTGCAAGACCTTATGTGCACGTGGCACTTCCTCTGCTACAAATTTAGAGGGAAAGAGGCTCGCAAAGGGGGGGTGTCATAAATGAAGCTTGAGGGGCTCGGCTGCCTTTCAGTTTGAGGTGAGACCTAAAAGAAGGAGGGGATTTGAGGAAGGATTTGAGGGAGAAAGGAGAGGTGGTGTCCTAGAAGCGTGCTAGAAGGGCATTTTAGCCCAGGCGCAAGGGTGACGTGTTGGGATAGGAGATCTTTGGGTGGGTCCAAATTAGAGATGCTGCCAAATCTATACAAAAACTTTCTAAACGGTCTCCAAATTTTTAATAATAAGTTCATATGCAATTGCCGTCTATATGTGTTACATTCAAATATCGATAAGCTTATAAGGCCCTCAATCTAATAAGGACCTTATAAGTTTATCAATACTTTTTTATCAACACGTTTTTTGTTTCTTTTTTTTCTTTTGCACAAATAAATAAAATCTTTTAAAACTTTAAAGGATAGAGATGCTGCAAACTTTGGAGCCATCATGTATGACAGGTGAAAATACTCCGTCCAACGGTTATGATCACTCGGGCTGAGCCTTGGATCTCTTTGGCATCACTATTTTCGAACTCAGACTTGCAGCCGCTCAGTAATGGTGGCAATGGAGTTTCTTTCCGTTTGGCCGTGTGAACACTTTTGTACCTTCCTAATAGGGGACATTGTAGATAGTTGGCCTGGGTAACGAAAGGATGCCGCAGGGTGGGATGGGGGGACTTTGACTCTGATAAGCCTGTACGAAAATATACATGTGCATTGAAAGGACTTCAGATTTGTACGCAAGCGTCGACAAGTCACAACTGACTTATGGTGTCCCCATCAATGGGTTTTCATGCAGTGCCTTCCTTTGGCAGAGGAACCCCAGTTTTCCTTGGTGGTCTCCATGACAGCTGCTATAGCACAGTGGTTAAGTGATTCGGCTGCGAATCAGCATTCTACTAGTTCGAATCCCACTACTGCCATGAGCTCAGTAGGCGGCCTTGGGGAAGCCGTTCCTCTCAGCTACAGCTCCCCATCTGCATTGTGGGGATAATAATAACACTAACTTGTTCACCGCTCTGGGTAACGCACTAATCTGTCTAGAAGTGCGGTATATATGGTGGAGAGTGCCTCAAGTGAGAGTTGACTTATGGAGACCCCTGCTGGGGTTTTCATAGCAAGAGACTAACATAGGAGGTTTGCCACTGCCTGCCTCTGCAACCCTGGTCTTTGTTGGAGGTCTCCCGTCCAATTACTAACCAAGGCTGACCCTGCTTAGCTTCTGAGATCTGATGAGATCAGGCTCATCTGGGCTATCCAAGTCAGGGCAGAAGTGCGGTATATAAACACAGTTATTATTATTATCCATGGGCCAACAATACTTAGCTTCCAAGAGCCAGCAAGGTCTGGCTATAACCATGCTGCCTTCCTCAACACCAAAAGGTAAGTTTTTTTGGTTTTTTTAGAAACAGTTAATAAAAACTGGCTGACTAATCGATCTGCTCGCTGATTTTTTATATGATTAGACTCAGCGATGACAGGTCTGTCGGAGAAGGGGAGAAAGCAGAACTCTCCAACAGGCTGTGCAGGAACACATGCCAGTGAAATGCTGCCAGTTGTACCGCCGTGTTTTGAGAAGTAACCTGCATACCCTGGAGCTGCTTGCAAACGGCTGAACTGTTGGATGAAAATTGATTTCCCTGCTCATGACCGGCAAGTAGAATGTGCGTTTGAGCATCTCTAACAGCAGGTGTTTGAGCATCCCTAAGGCTAGGGCTGGGTCTCTGGCCAAGCCACCTAAGCAGCTACATCAATGCAGTACCAGGCCGCAGCTTTCTCCCAGACATTAGAGGCACGTAGGGCTTTTTTTCTGGGAAAAGAGGTGGTGGAACTCAGTGGGTTGCCCTCAGAGAAAATGGTCACATGGCTGGTGGCCCCGCCCCCCTGATCTCCAGACAGAAGGGAGTTTAGATTGCCCTCCGTGCCATGCACGGAGGGCAATCTAAACTCCCCTCTGTCTGGAGATCAGGGGGCGGGGCCACCAGCCATGTGATCATTTTCAAGAGGTTCCGGAACTCCGTTCCACCACGTTCCAGCTGAAAAAAAGCCCTGGTAGCACGGAAGATAACAAACATCCCTTCCTGGATGGACTTAATTTCAGTGAGATATCAAAGAATCAAAGACAGCCTCCCAGGCAAACAGGCCGTAACTCTACACTTCAGCAACAAAGCCAAGAAGCAAATTGCCTGATAGCTCAACAAGGGTGCTTGTTAAGATCAGATTTTAAGATCCATGCCTCCTTCTGCCTTTCTCTTGTCTTAAATTTGGTACCATCCAACTTGATGAAGAGCTTTGTTGGGCTCGAAAGCTTGCACAGTCAATACATAAACACATGAAGCTGCCTTAGACTGAATCAGACGCTTAGTCCATCAAGGTCAGTATTGTCTACTCAGACTGGCAGCAGCTCTCCAGAATCTCACGCGGAGGTCTCTCATGTCACCTACCACCTAATCCTTTCAGCTGGAGATAACGGGGAATGAACCTGGTTCCTTCTGCAGATGTTTTGCCACTGGGCCACGGCCCCTCTCAGTGTTTTGTGCCAATTTGGCTGGTCCAAGATAAAGCATGACATTGAGTTTGTTCTTGTTTTTGTATCCCCTAACGGGCCCGAACCACCACATTCCATGTCTGGCTCTAGGCAGCTCAACCTGGTAGTGAAAGCCAATTTTCTGGTGCAGGGATATTTGCCATGTATGAGAAAGGAAAGATAAGAAGCAAAATTTTCACAGTAAGAACAGGCATCCAACCCTGCTTGCTGGCATTGCTTGTTGTGCATTTTTAGATAATGTCCCAGAATAATTTCAGCTTTAGTGGATGATGGGGACAGAGCAAAGAGGAGGGCCACCTTCTAACAACAACAACATTTAATTTATATACCACCCTTCAGAATGGTATATACTCAGAATGGTTTACAAAGTGAGTATTATCCTCACGACAATCACCCTGTGAGGTGGGTGGGGCTGAGAGCGCTCTGAGAGAGCTGTGACTGACCCAAGGGCACCCAGCTGGCTTCAAGTGGAGGAGTGGGGAATCCAGCAGCATAGTCAGTATATTTATTATGGTCAGAGACCAAAAGTAATAACATACAACCTACAATCAAGGTAAGTCATATTATTTACAGAGCTATCCAATAAAATTCCAGAGTTTGGATTCTTAAATGTTTAACCTTAAGACCTGAGTTCCCTAAAGCCAAATTGTTAAATACTTAAATCCCTAAAGTTAAACAATATTTAAATATTTCCCCCTATAAAATACTTTCTGATCTGTATGGCCAGGAGTGGGGAATCAAACCTGGCTCTCCAGATTAGAGTCCTGCCGTTCTTAAGTGACTGCCCCAAGGTCACCCAGCTGGCTTCAAGCGGAGGAGTGGGGAATCAAACCCAGTTCTCCAGATTAGAGTCCTGCTGCTCTTAAGTGACTGACCCAAGGTCACCCAGCTGGCTTCAAGTAGAGGAGTGGGGAATCAAACCTGGCTCTCCAGATTAAAGTCCTGCCGTTCTTAAGTGACTGCCCCAAGGTCACCCAGCTTGCTTCAAGCAGAGGAGTGGGGAATCAAACCTGGCTCTCCAGATTAGAGTCCTGCCGTTCTTAAGTGACTGTCCCAAGGTCACCCAGCTGGCTTCAAGTGGAGGAGTGGGGAATCAAACCTGGCTCTCCAGATTAGAGTTCTGCCACTCTTAACCATTATACCAAACTGGCTCTCTTGGTGGGCTTGTAAGCCTTCAAAGATAACTGTCCAGTTAATGCTGAGGTAAGGGGGCTGGGCAAGATGGATGGACTTTTGGTCTGATGGAGCAGAATTTTGCCACCTTGGCCATGAGCCAGGATGCAAGAATGGAGCATATTTCTAACCCCTGTTACTGTTAGCACACTGCCCTCACAGGCATTTCATGCTCACAAATTATAACTACATTTTGACCCTGCTTTATATGCAAGTTTAAAGTGGAGTCTGTCACCCACCCTGGTGGGAAATATATTGACTTGTAACAATTCAAGTCTTGTAATATTTCAAAGCTTGTGTTGTCTATGAAAGTTTGGAAGTCCTGATTCTATTCATTCATTCATTCATTCATTCATTTATAGTCCGCCTTTCTCACTGAGACTAAAGGAGAATTACAGAGTGTGAGATTAGTACAGTCAATTTCAAGGACATTTCCACAAACAATGCCATGGGGTAAATAAACACAATTTTACAAAGACATAGCATTAGTGAGATTCCAATAGAGTTGAAAAAATGCTGAAGCAGAGCATAAGCAATTCTAGGACTGACATTAGACAACATGAAGCACAGGCAGTACATATTTAAAGCAACAGATAACATGTAAGGTAACATAACGGTGATGTCTATGGTCCCTAACTCATTAGCGAAGCATCTGAGACCCCCTCCCTACAATATTTCCCTCCTATCTGAGTAAAATGCCTTTTTGAATAATTCGGTTTTGCATCATTTGTGGAAAGCCAGGAGAGTGGGGGCTCTCCTGACCTCCTCAGGCAGGCCATTCCATAGGGTAGGGGCCACCACAGAGAAAGCCCGTGAATGGGCTGCTGTTGATTTCACCCATGTGCAGGGTGGCACCTGCAGGAGACCCTGTTCGGATGAGCAAAGCTGCCGTAGCGACAGGGAGGGAGGTGAGTCATAGTTCTTTCATCCCTGCCCAAATAAGCATTCGTACAAGAGAAAGGTATTTTAATATATCATATTTATGTGAGGACAACCTTGAATGTAAGATGCCCCCATTAAAAACGTTATGCCCACCGTCAAAAATATTTTTGAACTTAACTGATATGCGATGTAAGACGACCAGTTCTTTTGGGGGGAAGGGGGCGGCATATCTGTGGAACAAAAACTAGTCTTACATTCGAGTAAATGCATCCACAAGAATTTGCCTTTTTATCCTCATATGAAAAAAAAATTTACATTAGAGTAAACTGCATCCACAAGAATTTGCCTTTTTATCCGCATATGAAAAAAAATCCTCTTTTGGGGGGAAGGCATTCTGCACATGCTTAGAGGCACCCAGCCCAAAGTGTCAGGATGATATCTGAAAATACAGCAGGCTTCTTGATCCTGGAAAGTACATCTTGTCTATAATAAAACACCCAAGCATGCGGATAATTTTACATTACGGTTATCGTCTCCCCCGCCCCCCGCCCCCAAGACTAAACTTGGCCGGCGGCTCCACAGCATCCTCAGAGTCAAGCATTCGCAATGCCGCCTGATTTCTGAACTGCACAAACCCGGCTGTCTTGTCTAGGTCTAATTTTGAACAGATGAAAGCTCGGAGCAAAGACCGCGCAGGAAGGTTAAAGACCTTGAAAGTTAATGAGTTTTCTGAACATTTGCATCGTAATACTGCGCATGTAACTTTCTCGTTAAAATGGCTAAACACCATTAATCCCAATACATTTATCAACAAAGGGACCGCACGCTAATTATCCTGGCGGAAGGACAAGCCGGCTCAAACAAAGAGATTGTTCTAGGAAATAAGATTTTGCTCCCGTCCTGTGTGGGAAATATTTCTCGACTTCTGTGGCCGGCCTCACAGTTGAACTGCCGTGACCCAACACAGCTAACCAGAGCAATGCGGCAAACGGCTCGTCCGCTTCCAGTCTTAGCTCAAGCTCGATTCATCCTTCTCTTTGAATCTGATTTTGGGCTCTGCATATATCATCATCCACAAGTAAGTTCTTGAAGATCATATTTCACACAGACTTTGCATTACATTACATGAGGGTCAAAGAGGGGAAACTCAGTGTGGGTTCTTTCATTCGTATCTACAAGGGTAGGGCAGAGCTTGGACAAACACCCCCATAATCTCCCTGCCTGTCTCATACGGCCAGCAACAAAAAGGACCACATATATAAGACTAACAAGAACAAAAAGGACCAAAATATAAGACTAACAAGAAGTACAACCGTGTAGTTGGAAAGTTAGGTAAGCTGCAGTACTTCGTGGCGCAGAGTGGTAAGCGGCAGTACTGCAGCCCAATCTCTGCTCACGGCCTGAGTTCGATCCTGGAGGTTCACGCAGCTGGCTCCATGTTGACTCGGCCTTCCATCCTTCCAAGGTCGGTAAAATGAGTACCCAGTTTCCTGGGGGTAAAGTGTAGATGACTGGGGAAGGCAATGGCAAACTGCCCCATAACAAAAAGTCTGCCAAGAAAACATCCTGATGCGACGTCCCCCCATGGGTCAGTAATGACTCAGTGTTTGCACAGAGGACTACCTTTACCTTTACATAGTTGGAAAGTTACAAACAACGCATAGGGTAAGTAGTCATCATATAAGTATCTAGTAACAATTCTATCAATGACTCATAAAGGCATATGTAATCCACTGTTCACACAATCAATGCAGCTCGTCATACGCAATCCAAAATAAATATCATTTACTGGCGAAATTCACATCAAATATAAATTCTTATATCCAATCCACAGTAACACATAAGCAACTTGTTCCCAGTTATGAACCACATTTTGATGGAAACATCTTCTTCAGGTATGGAGTGATCAAAGTTGTGATGGGTACGTGTGTTTCTTCAATTTGCAGTGAAAGTTAAAGTGACTGTGCTATGAAAGTGTAAAAAACGGCAGCAAGTAAACTGTTTCTCTAGTCGGGTTTAATAGTTGATTGCAATCAACTTCTTGCGGAAATGAGGTGGGTGGCCACAAGGGAAAGGACTTTCTCTGTGGTGGTGACCCTCTTATGGAACTCTCAAAAGACGTTCATCTGGTGCTGAGTCTTGCTAGGTCCTGGGATAAATTATTCCTTTTCGCACAGCCGTATGTGAATGAACTGAAGGACACGTGTGCAGCCAAACACCTATGATGGCCTGTTGATGTTTTTGGACCAGAGAGACAGAAGGCAACCCCCTTGTCCCAACCCTCCATGTCTTGTTCCAATGTCAGCTTCCAACTGCCAGTTGCCACGAAGGAAGCCGGGAGGGGGGGAGAAATGGCAGCCGAGCACCTTTATACCCTCCCCTAGACCAAGAGCTCATTGATAGCTGCTTTCATAAGTATTCCCTTATGATCTCTATTGGTTTTAAGTGCTTGAGATGTTTTGGGAGCCTATTTTTGGCTAAGCATAATTAATAGAACAATAAAGACAGATGTCAAAGTGATTTCATCAGCTCCAGAGCATCCAGATATCGCCATGTTTCGCATCTCACAACCACCTATGATTTACTGCCATGCAAATTATTTGTGCAGAGGAGGTGGGGGAGAGGGTTTTTTTTAATGTAGGTGTGTGATGTTATGTGCTGTCAAGTCGCTTCTGACCTATGGTGGTGACCCTATGAATGAAAGACCTCCAAAACGTCCTATCATCGACTTGCTCAGATCCTGCAAACTGGAGGACGTGGCTTCTTTTATTAAGTCCAGCCGTCTCGTTTTAGGTCTTCCTCTTTTCTGACTGCCTTCCACTTTTCCTAGCATTATTGACTTTTCCAGAGAATCTTGTCTTCTCATGATGTGACCAAAGTACGATACCCCTAGTTTTATCATTTTAGCTTCTAGGGAGAATTCCAGCTTGATGTAGGTACAGTTTTGTTTTAATTCTTTGTTTGGTGACTTTCTGAGCCTATAGGAGGTATGGGTCATTAATCTTTTAAATAAATATGGATTGGCATTCTTCCTGAGGGGATCTTCAAAACTCACACACACATTTTGACCATATATCTGTGTTGAAAATGTAAATTTACCAGGAATGTTACTGCATTTTATGATTGCTTCAGTTTAATTAGGAAATTTGATGGTTTCTTGGCCCTCAGGACAAAATGGTGTTTGTAGTTTTTACCCTGACCCAAATAACACAGTTGATAGTAAAATGGGCATAGAAGATTATGCCTGTTATTTGCACATAAATAGCATAAGAAGGCATTTTAAAGGCATTAAAATGCCGTGAAAAAAACCAAAAGAAACTGGAGAAGCAGCGATGAAAATTACCATGCTGAAAATGTCACAAATATGTACAAAATCTAAAAACACGACAAATGGCATCCTACACCAGTGAAGTTCACATGTAAATGAAATATTTTGCCACCCCTGAGAGGCAGCAGAAAAAATGCCAATAAAAGTAATTCATTGTACATAACTCTAACTTAAGATTCAAATGTTTTCTGAGATGAGACGCAAACTTTTCACTATAAGCACATGCGTGTCTATGTGAATGCACAAGCAGTTCGATCCTGTAATACATTCTCATCAGCCAGGAAAGGCGGGGGGGGGGGGGCGTTGCACCAATATAGATAAAAGCACATGACAATAATCAATACTGAGCAATACTAGGCCAAGCACTTGTATTCTAGATGAACTTTCAAACTGCATGAACCGTCTGTGTGTTTTCCCCCAAAATGTTAGGTAATTGTTTTTCCCCAAATGTTAGGTGTGCTTTAATCTTTTGACAGTTAATTAAAATAGTGGACCCTCTCGAGATTAATATTCCTCTATCAGAGATTCAACCAATAGTGATCTCTCAACTTAACTTTTTCTGACACTTCTCAGAGATTTATAGTTTTGTTTTGCAAGTTTGAGTATAATGTCATTTTTTACTAATTGGAAGATTATACAATAGAAACTATGACTATTCAATGAACCATCAGACCAATTATCATTTGTTTGTGCTATCACGTGAAAAGCTCTTAGATATTTGCATATGATGACTTATAAAAATGCAAATTCAGATAGAATGTCAGAGCTCTGACGGAAGAAATCTCTTGAGAGAATTTAGGTGAGGATTTATCTTTCCCTATGCATTTCATAGAAACTTTGATTATGTCAAACTTAGAATTTATTAGGAAATGTTAGCAAACTTATTTCTTATTGCCTTTCTGTGTTCTGTTTTTATAGGATTTATATATAGCTGTTTATATTTTAATTACTTGCTTCATTAAAAAAACTAGGGTGTATTTTCAATAAAGTGAAATAAACTCTAGACAGGTGTCTGTGTGTTTGATAAGGAGTTGCAAAGTAATATTGAACCCTATATAAGATAAATGTACTACTTACTTTAATGATAGTAAATGTACTGATAAACAGGTGGTTCAAAGAACTTAGCTGTTTGACAGGTCTGAAAACTAATTGCTGAAAGCTTTCCAAGAGAAAAGATACATCTTTCTTTTGGTTAAGCAGAAGCTTAGTTTCAGACATGGGCAAAAGCTCGTTACAGGGGAATCTATTTTGTTGCTGAAATGATATCAATAGACCATAGCATAGTAATGAGTTTGCACATATTAATATAGGAAGCTGCGCTCATTGGATTCAAACCACGGTTCTATCCACCTCAAAGCTGTCCCCTTTGATTGGCAGGTGCTCTCCAGGGTACAGGCAGACAAAGGTCTCTTCCATTTCTTGTTACCTGAGATCTTGGACTCCATTCTCCTGGGAACACCTCCCGCTGTCCCTACCACACCAGTATTATCGATTTGCTCTAGCCAAAGTATATATTCATAAAGTCATTGCCGCATTATATGTGGGTATAGACACAAATAACACCGCGCTAAGCTGAATTGCAAAATATTTATAGTAATCTCCATCTTATAATTATGTTTACAATTACATCTGTACTCAGTTTCTCAGCAGAATAATATACATTTCCACAGAAACGTAAAAGGTCGTTGGAGTCTCTAATTGGTGCCTGGTTTTCTTCCAGATTCTTGATGAGAACTTCCAACTCCCCGGCAACAAACAGGCTACCCGTATGTGTACATTTTCCTGTGCTTCCTCAGGGTTGCTTATCATACGAGAATATCTTATGGAGCCAATGAATACTGTTTCCTGGCAGTAATTTGCTCTCCATAGGAATAATTCCCCCCCTCCCCAAATAAAGACAACTGCTTGTTTCCTTCTGCACCAGCCAAAAGGTTCACCTCCAGTGAAATTATTATCCATTGCAAATCCCAGAGAACTCACATTTGGGGAATAGAAAGAGTTGGTGGTCCCAATGACAGTGCTACTGAATTATGGGCCCCAAGGAGATTTCAAGTTTACAAAATTAAGATCTTGGGCGGGTGCAGTTAATAAAATGCAAGTCTGACCAGGGGTGGATGGTGAATTTGGGGTCTGGTGAGGCCATAGGGCAGCTGTGGTGGACAGGGCTGTGCCGTCCCAGGTAGAAATCTGAGACTGCATCAAATTCAATTGCAATCCCTTAATGATTTGGGGTCTGTCATTCTCAATCAGGCATAACTTTTAAAAATTTATACGAACCTCTAAAAGAAGGCCAAGAAACCTTATTAATAATTTAGAGAAGGAATAAATTCAGAAGCAGTGTGAATGTTGGACTTTCAGGTCACTAAATTAACTTTGTTTGCTTTAGCAGTTCTTCTCGCTATCTGTGAGACACATTCTTATTTGTAAATTTCTCTGTAGCAAAACCATCAATCAACAGGGGAAATAAGCGATTTCTTCTTTTGGGGTATGTTAAGAAAATTGATAGCGAGTCAAAAAGCGACGCAATACCGAGCTCATCTATAATTTCTCTCCGCTGAGTTGCAAAACTCTTGCATTAATTGAATACTGATCTCCTTGAGCATGTGCAAGAAAATAAAGATGTGATCCACTCGATTATGAGTAAGCACTCGCAGTGCACGCACTTCCTTCTTCCAGAAAAACAGTGAGCAAGCTGGAAAGCCCAGAAGGAGCTCAGACGTAAGATTTTGCATGGCCACAGTAACAATACTCATTATTACTCACCCTGCATTGCTTCAAATTAGCAAGGAGAATTTGCTCTGGCAGGTCTGGGGTCTTCTCCACTGAGGAGGCTCTAGGGTTGCTAACTCTGGGTAGGGAAATTCCTGGAAATGTGGAAGGTGGAGTCTTGGGAGGGTGGAGTTTGGGGAGGGGAGGGACCTCAGAGGCATAGGGAATTTCCCGCTCCCAGCCTCTGCCCTCGATCACCACTCAACTGGCCAGCAGAGGGGACAGGCAGGGGGACAGGTTTCCCAGGTGCTCTTCTGGCATGGCATGATGACATCACTCCCAGGAGTCACAAAATAGTAAAGAAGTTCAATAGCACCTTTAAGACTAAGCAACTTTATAGTAGCATAAGCTTTCAAGAACCACAGATCTCTTCGTCAGATGCAACTCCTCTGGATCTACTCCCAGGAGTGACATCATCACACAGGCTTCTAAGATACTTTACGAATTGGCCCCCATTTGGGGCCCAAAACAGCCTGGTGCAAAGCGCAAGAGTACTCCCGGGCCCTGCGCAATAATGTCACTCCTGAAAGTGAAGCCATAATGCAGTACATTTTCAGTGGTAGCACCTTACTTGTGGAATGCCCTTCCCCTTGAACCAATACATGAGAGAATCATGGTAAGAACCGCAAAAAAGAAAAAAACTACGCCGTGATTAGCTTACTAAGAAATATCTAGAGAAATTTTGGAGTCTATTACAACCGTGTTTATATATTTACATCCGTTCTTTTTGATCAGCATAGAACATACAAAACAACAAAGGGCAACCGGTCCAACGAAAGAGCAGGCAACGCACCTTTTCAATATCATATACGATTCAAAATACAATCCCTACATAAATTGACAATGATATTAAAAGGGGAAATGGAAGAGGAGTTTGCCGGACCCCGGATACCGTTTTACAATTGAATTAAAAATAAGCATAAAGATTTGAACTTGCCAAGAATGAAAAAGGACTTAAATGTCTCACTATTAATAGTATAATTTATTCACTAAGAATGTTTAATGATACACTGAGTATTGTCGTAAGCAGAATATTATAGATATATTCTTTCTCTTCTCTAAATTTCTTCTCTTTCTCTCTTGTTTCTTTATACTTTTCCTTTCTTTTCTATTTGCTGCTTATTTGAAAAATTGATTAAAAATTTTTAAAAATACAATCCCTACAAAGAACAATTCAGTTCTAAACTGGCCAGCATTTGTAAACAATTTTC
The DNA here is from genome assembly GCF_028583425.1 of Eublepharis macularius. NCBI lineage: Eukaryota > Metazoa > Chordata > Lepidosauria > Squamata > Eublepharidae > Eublepharis > Eublepharis macularius. The sequence goes on from NC_072799.1 coordinate 5,648,840, forward strand.
TTAGAGATATAAAGTGCTAGTGCCTGTCCAATTAAAGTGACCCTGCCTCACAATAATCCAACGAAACATATGCGATAAAATATGAATTCCAAAGGCAAATACAAATGTCAATACATTCATCAAGAACATGAAGATATTGACAAAATAATTTTTGAGGGTATCTCTTCATGAATATTCCAATTATTGGTAGCCCTAGTCCATTCACATCTCCCATTATCTGGCTTTATAATCATGTCCAACGCAATTTTGCAACCTCCTGAATTGCCCATCGGGCTGTGTTTGGCAACCTAAAATTGCAGTGGGGCCACGCTCCCATCCGCTGCCACTGAGCTCTTTGACGATTTGGTTGGCTATTTTTTTTCCTAACAAAGAGCAGAGCAAAATGAATCCCTCCCTCACTGGGCTCCAAGTCTGTAGCCTGCACGTATTTCTGAAAGAATAGCGGTGCATTTATTTTGGAAACCATAAATGCTTCTCCCCTTTTCTTGTGTGCAATTAGAAGCGGTCTGGGTGACAGTGAAATGACGCAGCAGGCATTGTAGCGGGATTTCAGGGGAAGGGGGCACTGTCAGTCATGTACTTGCCTAGAAGAAAGATTGCGAGATTATTTCTCTTTTTTTTTTTCCTTAGGAGAGAGGTTACAAATGGGTTGAACTCAGTTGCGTTGTATCAGAGGAATGACTGTTGCAGGACTCCTCCGGGACTGATTCACGGAACAGAATCCTCATCTGAGGAAGAGCAAGGGCGTCTGCTAACTGGAGATGTCTCATCCTGCCAGGGCGCCCTGCAACATGAGGCCTTTCATCCAGGGGTCTTGGCAGAGGAACCTGCCTCGGGCAATCTTGACCGAGGGTTCACACACTCTTCCAGCCCAGGGTTAGCTGCCTTTGACCAGCCTCAGACCAGCAGCCCCCAACCTCCCCTCCTAACCAACAAGAGGGTTAGAAATGACAGGCCAACAGCGGAAGTGCACAGCTTGTGCCCTTTGCTCCTTCTGCTATGGTTGGGTTGCCAACTCTGGGTTGGGAAATTCCTGGAGATTTGGGGGGAGCCAGGGGGGACCTCAATGGGGTATAATGCCATAGAATCCACCTTCCAAAACAGCCCATTTTCTCCAGGGGAACTAATCTCTGTAGACTGAAGATCAATTGTAGTTCCGGGAAAACTCCAGCCACCACCTGGAGGTTGGAAACCCTGTGCTGAGCAAACTGCTCTTTCTGAGTGCATAGCTCCTTGCAGGATAAAGGCCCAGCTAAGTCCTTGCAGGCTGAGGCCTCAGTGGGCTTGTCAACTTACAGGTGGAGCCAGGAGATCTCCTAGAATTGCAGCCCAGCTCCAGACTTACAGAGGTCTGTTTCCCTGGAGCAAACGGCAGCTTTAGAGGGCAGACTGTATTGCATATTGCAGATTCTAGGTAAACTTCCTCCACAAATTCTCCCCTCCACAGTCGCCACTCTCAAATCTCCAGGAATTTCCCATTCCAGAATTGGCAACCCTAGATCCCAGAAACATCATACAGGATGAGCAGAGTGGCTTCTTTCTGAGACTGTTTAAACCTCAATCTTGGCTGGTTTGGCTTTACCTACATTACTTCATGAACAAATTGACCCCCCCCCAACCCAGCCCCCTGTCCCTGCCCTGAGAAGCTATCCTGTGGCTGATGTCTTAGCCAACCTGCCTCAAAGATGGGGAATTAATAGGCAATTGGTCTATTTAAGGGATCATGACCTGTGTATACCAGGGTCAGAGTTTCTGCAGCACGCCCAACAAAAGAGGAGACTACTAATTTAATAAATCAAGGCTTTTACTTAATAAGTTTGAATATACAGAGTACAAGAATCATACACACATTCACTACAAGGCTAAGAAATACAGATAGGAAAAATATAGAGACGGTTGCATTAGCAGGAATATCGTTGGTGGGCAATACACATCTGTCCTGGCGAGAAGCAGAGATCCAGCAACAAGGGCAGAATGCCCAGTGGGATACCAGCAACGCATTAGGTGGGATGGGGTAGGGGGAGTGAGAAGGAGGGAGAGATTGGTGGGGGAGGGACCTCGAGGGGTCTGAGCATCTCCCTTAAATAGCCAATTTCTGTCCTTGGGCAGGATTTGGGGTGGGTTTCATGCCCAGTCAAAAGGTTCTCAGGAAATTTAACAAAAGCAATTAATGTGCCACTTTGTCAGGACACAAAGGATCGAGGATGGATCATTTGAAATCTAATGTTTTTCTTTGTGACACCTCAAGAGGGGCAGGAGGGAAGGGGGATAGACGGATGGGAAGTGATTGGGTTTTATGATGGTCCATGTTGACACTTCCAGAGGGATGAAAGGACAGAGAGGAAGAGCGGATGAAAAGTGATCTGCATTTTATGATTGTCTGTTGCTTGGTGGATGGAAGCGATTGTCTTGATGTGGGATTACCAGGAGATCCTGCCATCTCCATATCAAGAGGCACATCTAGAAAACAGTTTGTGACAAGAAGCCGACATGTCACGGCTTCCACAGGAAAATCGTTGTCCTTTTAAACTGCTTCTGGAACATGGCTTCTCTCTTTCTCACCACTGGTCCCGGTTGCTGTAGAGATCTCAGTGGCTGGCATCTTGGCAAGCAGACACGTTTATCTGGGCGCAGGGTGGCTACTCCAGAGTGTTTGCAGAGAGGGTTGCTTGTGAGTGCTGACCAGGGAGATGCCCTGCCAGTCCCATGACATTCCCCTCTTCATGCATCCCATTGGCCTCAGTACCAAGCCGTGCACAGTCCATATATAAAGTCCATGTCCAGATTCTGAGAAGAAGTTCCAGGCAACAGATGAACCCCCAGTTAGGCTGCTGGTATTTCCTGCTCCCGAGGAGCCTCCTTCTTGCTTCAGTATCCCACGGTGCTGACTGAGGACAGAATAGGTAGTGTTGTTCAATGGGCAAAAGGGGGAAATTGCCGACATCTGTCCCTCGCAGATTCCTACCAGGTGCGTGTGCTCAAGAGACACCCTCACGGATGGACTGATGCGCATGCCGAGAGGTAGGACTGAGCGTGCTGGTTTCGCTACACTTAGGTTGCCAACCAGCAGGTGAGGCCTGGAGATCTCCCGGGGTTGCAACCGATTTCCAAATGTGAGATCACTTCCCCTGGAGGAAATGGCAGCTGCAGAGGGTAGACTCTAGGGCATTATTGGATTAAGAACCAAGAGGGTTAAAAAGTCCAAATCACAGGGCCAATTATTAAAATTATGAAAGACAAAACATCAATATATCAATGTACAACAAAATACATGTATTTATTACAGAATAATAGTAAAACTAGTACAGTCCCAAATATAGCCTCAATGCATATTAAAATCTTGCAAAAAAACCCCTCAAAACCAGAACTTTATGCAACCCTGACCAAACGGGTTTCGGCCATATGGCCTTCTTCAGTGATCAAACATAGTAGTTATACAGTAACTCCAGACAATACAATAATAATTAATAAATATAGCCAATAGAGGACAAAATTGCAATATGAGTTTCAATTAATATTAATAACCCAAGGCAGAGATATGCTTAAAAGTCCTCATTTGAAATCACCTTCTGCCTTAGTCAGGTACACTTGCCTTAAGTGGTAATTCAAATTGTGTACCTTCCTCTTTTGGTCCAAGAAGAATCAATGGTCTGGAATAGAAATGGGCACAAACTGGGGAAATGGCGGTTCGTTGTGGTTCATGGTTTCACAAACCAGGAACCGGCATGAAATTGCCCCGTTCGCGAACCAGTTCCTTTGGCTCGTGAATATGTCACTTCTGGGGCAGCAGAATGTCTGCAGAAAGCCCCATTGCCTAGGAAACTGATTGATCGGCACCAGGCTGTCTGCAGTGATGAACCGAAAAACGAACCAAACAAAGCAGCCTAAAAATTGCCATGGTTCGTCATAGTTCGTCAGAAATGCCCTCCGACAAACCGCCCATTTGTGAATCAAAAAACGGCCCGATTCGTGACAAATTTTGGTTCGTATTTCGGTTCATGCCCACCTCTAGTCTGGAGTTACATAATAGTGTGTAGCACTATTATACCACACTGGCATTATACCACTGGCATTATACCACACTGAGGTCTCTCCCCTCTTCCGATCCTGCCCTCCCACGATCCACCCTCAAATCTCCAGGAATTTCCCAACCTGGAATTGACAACCCTAATACTGGACACCAGTTTCTGCGGTGCCCTAAAACTTGACCAGATAACTCTGGGCGACTTATTCTCTCTCAGCTTGATCTATCTTAGAGGGATTTTGTGAGAATAAAGGGCTTGTGTGCTTCTTCCAGAAAGGATGGCATAAATAAACAACCTGTAATTTTTTTTGAAGGATTTGGGTGTTCTGCAGACCATATGGCGGGGTGAATCAGACTGTGTATTTTAAAGAGAGGTGGAAATGCACGTTAATAAACTGGGATATTTTGGTGCCCACGTCCCACGGTTATCTTCGGCTTTCCGTCCTCAGATTTCCAAGCGAAACCAACTACGAGCCAACGACTTTGTGCTTAATTGGTGTATTTCAGGAGGCGACGGAAATTCCTGCCTCTGCCTTTACTTGAACTCATTTTTGAGAATAAATTAATATTCTCTGGGGGGGTTGTTGTTTTTTTTACGCCTGTGAGTTACTCATTGTTCTATCCAGGCTCTCTGAATTGCACTTAGCAGCTTTCCCTGCCTCTGCAGTGTGAGACAGACAGGCAGCAAGAAGGAGAGATTCCTTCCATGCAGAGTTGTCATCCTGCTCTATATCCGGTTTAAGTGGTTGCAAGTTATCCTGGATTAATCTTCCTCAAAGTGGGCAAAAGAGGACCAGGGCTGGCTTCACATCTTGGCTTGATCATGGGCAAGGGTTTTGCAGGATTCATGCCCCACTGTTAGCCCTGATCAACTTCCAACCTGCTTAATCTAGCCTCCATGCCCCATGTGTGGCAGGAAGTCTTCAGGCAAGGGGATGAAGGATTGTACCGTGTCCTGGCTTCACCATGGTGGGCCTTTCAACCATCTGTGCCTCACTCCTCTTCCAAAGCGTTCTGACTTTAGCAGATTCTGGCACCAGCAGCAGGAAGATCACAGTGAAGTTCTAGCCAGCAGATGCAGCATTAATGTCTGAAAATAAATGCATGAGAATCAAACGTTTTAGCAAGTATGTACCATCAGATGTGCAACGTGTAAAAAACATCTGAATTGATTATCTTTCCTTCCTTTGGTTGGATTTAACGGCAAGCAGGTGCTGAGGAAGCCAGGTTTGGGGCGTGATTCGGAATATGATTCTTCCTGCCTTATTATATACACACAACAACCTTACAAGGTAGGCTAGGCAGAGAAAGCATGGTCCAAATTGATTTATTAATTTAGGTCCTGCTCTTCTCTGCTGAATGCGGACTCAAAGTGGCATTCTCGGGCACACACAGACACACACAGATATATGAGATGATTTTGGTAGGTAGCCACGTTGCTGTGCAGTAGAACAGCAGGATTTCAAGGGTATAAGCTTCTGAGAATCAAAGTTCCCTTTTCGGACACAGGGAGAAGCAGAGAGTCCTGAGGCTTTATATCTCAGTCAGGAAGTGGGAGGGGTGAAACAAAGGCTGATTCCGCACACGTTGGATAATGCACTTTCAATGCACTTTATCATTCGTTTGAGGTGGATTTTGTGTTCCGCACAAAAAAAAATCTGTTCCCAATGATTTATAAAGAGGATTGGAAGTGCATTATCCAATGTGTGCAGAATCACTCACAGAAAGAAGCCAGGATGCAAAGGTACAATGCAGCTGATTAGAGCAGTTTTGGGGGCAGGTGGGGTGGGAAACAACCAAACATGTTTTATTTTATTGTTGCTTTTACCAGGAAATCCATTTACAATACGGCTGTTCTGACTATGATTTATTAAGGATGTCTTTTTTTTTAAATAAAGAAGAAAAAGATTTAATACAAGAAATGATAAAACCATAAAATGCAAACAAGAAAGGGATTAAAATTAAACCATAAAAGGAATGATCAAAACAACTCTTGGCAAACTGTAAAATTAGAGCAGAAATTAGCATCTGTAGTAAGATAAGAATCCTATATCTCTATAGATACATGTACCCTGAAAATCTTGTTGGTCTCAGGTGCCACTGGACTAAAATTCTCCAGTCATATATATACAACTGGGGAAGGCCATGGCAAACCACCCCGTAACAAAAAGTCTGCCAAGAAAACGTTGTGATGCAATGTCCCCCCATGGATCAGTAACAAGGCTTTTTTTCTGGGAAACTCAGCGGTGGAATTCAAGACTGCACAATGACGTCACTTTGGGTCACCTGTAAAAAGGGGGGAGTTTTTTAAAGTTTAAGTTGCCCTTGGTGAAAATGGTCACATGGCCAGTGGCCCCGCCCCCTGATCTCCAGACAGAGCGGAGTTTAGATTGCACTCCGCAATCTCAACTCCCCTCTGTCTGGAGATCAGGGGGCGGGGCCACAAGCCATGTGACCATTTTCAAGAGGTGCCAGAACTCCGTTCCACCACATTCCAGCTGAAAAAAAGCCCTGGTCAGTAATGACTTGGTGCTTGCACAGGGGACTACGTTTACCCTATATATATATGACAGAAGATATATATCACACATACACACACACACACACACACATATGACAGCAGCAACAGACAGAAAATCATCAATGGTACAAAAATGCACACAGGGTACCAAACAAAAATATCTGCCATCTTCGTAGCTGAATGAACTCGGCTTTCCCAGATCCTAGGCTGACACTCTAACCACTACACTGCACTGCTTCTCTCGCCCCATTGACATTAAAATCAATGTATTCAACAGTCTTCTGAGTGGAGGGTTGTATGTGCCAGAAACACACCTTGCCCAGGATGTAGTTTGTTCTAGGGCAGGTCCGTCTCTTCCCTAATGGACTGTCTCCATTCAGCTTCCTCAGCTACCAAACTTGGAAGGGGTGGTGGTGTAGCAATACTAGCCTACCTTACAGGACAGTTGGGATGCTGATGTTTGTAAAGAACTTTGAACTCTTTGCTGAAGCATGGAGGGAGGAGTGAGCTCAAGACAGACAGGGTGGTGTCAAGATACTTCCAGAGGTGGTGGTGGAAAGAGTCATCAAGTCATAGCTGACTTCTGGCAGTGCCTTCCTTTGGCAGAGGAACTCCAGTTTTCCTTGGTGGTCTCCATGACAGCTGCTATAGTACAGTGGTTAAGTGGTTCGGCTGTGAATCAGCTCTCTACTGGTTCAAATCCCACTACTGCCACGAGCTCAGTAGGCGGCCTTGGGGAAGCTGTTCCTCTCAGCCTCAGCTCCCCATCTGCATTGTGGAGATAATAATAACACTAACTTGTTCACCGCTCTGGGTGAGGCACTAATCCATCTAGAAGAGCAGTATATATGGTGGAGAGTGGCCTCAAGTCAGAGTTGACTTATGGTGACCCTTGGTGGGGTTTTCCTGGCAAGAGACTTAAAGAGGTGGTTTGCCATTGCCTGCATCTGCCACCCTGGACTTCGTTGGAGGTCTCCCGTCCAATTACTAACCAAGGCCGACCCTGCTTAGCTTCTGAGATCTGATGAGATCAGACTTCCAGAGGTGCAGTTGGATAAATTTAGATTCTGGATTAAATTCTGCCCTTCTTTTATCTCCTGCCTCTCCCCTTAATGAGGATGCAAAGCTGCTTCTGTTGTTCTCCTCTCTTCCATTTTATCCTCACAACAACCCTGCAAGGTTGGTGAGGCTGAGAGAAAGAATGATAGTCTGAGGTCTCCCAGCCAGTTTCCATGACAGAGTCCAACATTACACTTTGCTGTCCAGATTGACAGGTTTTAATAAGAGGGCGGGGATTAGATAGTAATGCATGCTTGAAATGCAAATCTCCAGCTTGCTTTTGGACCCCTTTCCTAGGCGAGCCCAGGAGGAGACGAGGGCCTGGATTTCCACCCCGGGAGCATCTCTGGATCCTCCTGGATTGCCAAATTCTCCCAAACGGCTCTTCCAGAGTTTTGGAGCCACCTCTGAGTTTTGCCCTGCTGTGCTCTCTGTGAAGCTGGAGAGAAGAAGGCGGAGGTAGGATTGTTAAGAGAAATTCTCTTAATTCCACTTTACCCAGTTTCTCCTGAAATCCAATGATCCGTTTCTGTTCCTCTTTTTAGGAATCTGGAGTCAATGTCTAATAAAGAGAGCTGCTGCAGCATAGTGGTGAAGTGGTTGGGCTGTGAATCAGCACTCTGCTGGTTCGACTCCCACTCCTGCCATGAGCTCAGCAGGTGGCCTTGGGTCAGCCATTCCTCTCAGCCCCACTCCCCAGCTGTATGGTGGAGATAATGATAACACTGACTCTGTTTGAGGCACTAAACTGTCTAGAAGCATAATTGTTATTATGAGAGCTGCACAGTGGTTAAGTGGTTGGGCTGTGAATCAGCACTCTGCTGGTTCGACTCCCACTCCTGCCATGAGCTCAGCAGGTGGCCGTGGGTCAGCCTCTCCTCTCAGCCCCAGTTCCCCAGCTGTATGGTGGAGATAATAATAACACTGACTCTGTTTGAGGCACTAAACTGTCTAGAAGCATAGTTGTTGTTATGAGAGCTGCACAGTGGTTAAGTGGTTGGGTTGTGAATCAGCACTCTGCTGGTTCGACTCCCATACCTGCCATGAGCTAGGCAGGTGGCCTTGGGTCAGCCACTCCTCTCAGCCCCAGCTCCCCAGCTGGATTGGTGGGGGGGAGAATAATAATACTGACTTTGCTCACCACTCTGAATTGGGCACTGCTCTGAATTATTAGTATCAATTCCTTTTTGATCAAAGAGAAATTTGTAGCGTGGTTCTGCAAAATTTCTGCATTGCACTCTGCAGATGCTCAGAGGCAGGCCAATCCTTCCTGTCTTCTTGCTAGAGCACTCACCCTGGAGCGTATAACAAAAAATAGCTGCAAAGGCTGAAGTTTACAAAAGGGCACCTCGCTTTCTCTTGGAGGAGAAATGCAAGAGAAATCTAGCTCTCAAACGAGAAAAGAGAGAATAAGCGGGATCCGTGGCTATAGCTAAAAAAGTGAATTCCAGAGATAGAAATTCCCTCCCCCTTTAACAACCCTAAGGGGAAGGCAGGCGCTCCGAGAGAGGAGGAGGAGGTCGGGATGCCAACAGTCTGGAGAAAAGCCAGGCTTCGTGCGCGGAAATGGGCAGGCGAAGCCTTTCCTAGCCTGGCACGAAACAGCCCAAGCTAGAAAACCAGCCTCTGCGAAAGGGGAAAGGCGTCCTTTCTCCAGGCGGTTGGCAACGCTCGGAGGAGCGCAGGAGGCGCCGCCTGCGAGCAGGGGAGGCGGGAAGCGGCGCAGATCCGAGGCGGACGCCCAGAGCCAACCCCCGCGGCGGGCGCCTTTCTCCTCCCCGGCAGGCTGGGCTCCGCGGGACCAGCCGGGGAAGGGGCGCCGGCTGCTATCCGCCGTCCGAGCCTGCCTGCCGGGACTCTGGAAGATGCCCTGGGCGCGGGAGCGCAGCCCGGGCACCCCTTGCGTGCGTCTTGCCTCCTGCTGCCCTGGAGGTAGGTAAGCCCTGGCATGTTCCCGTGCCCACGTCCGGGAAGGGGAGAAGTTGGCTCGCTTTTTGCTGCATTTTAGGTGGGCATCTCTGCAGAAGGGCAGGATTTGGGTCCAGTGGCACCGCAGAGAACAGCACGGTTTTCCGGGCATACCGTTTCCAGAGTCAAAGCTCCCTTCTCCAGGTAGTCTCAGGTAGGTAGCCCTGTGGGTCTGCAGTAAAACAGCAAGATTTGGGTGAAGCGGTACTTTCGGTGCCAAGAAGATTTCCAGGGGGTGAGCTTTCCAGGCTCAGAGCTCCCTTCACCAATATGAGTTTTTAATGCCGTTAACTCGCCTTGGGTCTTCCATGGCTGGGGGTAAGTGTTAGGAGGGCAGCTCTATTGGTCTGCCGCAGAAAAATAGTATTTGGGTCCAGTGGCACCTTAGAGACCAACTAGATTTCCAGAGTCAGCGGTTCCTTCCTTGGATATTTTTGGTGCATTTGTTGCTAAAGGGTTTTAAGGGGAGGGAAGGGTTTGGTTTTTTTAAACGAATTATTTAGGAGTGATTTCTACTTAGATTACAGGGCTGTGCCATAAGAAATGGCTCCAAGAGGTGCCTTGGGAACAGATAAGTTCTGCAGACTAGGCTGTACTGTCTGCTGCTCATATATGCTCCTACTGGGTCATTTGATGTTGCTAAAGATGTCATGTTAATTAGAAGAGCGAGATCCAGGTCCATTAGCACCGGAGAGACCAACTAGCTTTCCAGGGGATGAGCTTTTGAGAGTCAAAGCAGTTACACTATAAAGGTTTCATCTCTGCGTTTCGGCTTTGTGCTTGTTTTCTAATTTCCTGCTGCCGTACCCAATTGTATCTGTTCACTGAATGTCCTTTCTGTGGCTCATATTGTATTTTGCTCAGTGAATGTCTTAGCTGTTGATATTGTATTAACTGGCACCTTGGGTCTCAATGTGAAAGGCGGGCAACAAACAAACAAATAATCTTTTAAGTCATTTTCTCCGAACGAGCAGGGCCCGATGGGTCCAGTAGAAGGGAAAGACTAACAAAAGACGCTCAAAAGATGGTTGTGAATATGCAACCATTCTGTGACTGACTGAGTTGGTTTGGTGGGTTGCAATGGCATGGCTAGATTTGAGTCCAGTGACGAACAAGATTTTCAGGGTATAAGCTTTCACGAGTCAGAGTTCCCGTTTTCAGATTGCATGAATACTTTCCATGCATGCTATGAACGCCTTGGCAAAACAGCAAGTTGTCCGGGTGCTTGTGAAAAGAAAGAGTTGGCTCTTCCATCAGACAAAAGATACCCACGTTGGTCTTGCAAACTGCTGAATAGAATCCTACCTCGGACAGCTGCATCTAACGGGATATTCTCCAAGCGCTGTTTCTCACAGGTAGACATTCGTCTACCAGATTCCTTTGTGCATTTTTGCTAAATGCAAGAAATCTTATTTACAACATATAGAATATTATCAGTGGGTGGTGGCGTGGCATGGGGGGAAACCTGAGGGACTCTGCCCTCAAGGAGCTTACGGGGTAAACAGCAACAGAAAAGGAAATGGGCGCAATTGATTCATTTATTTGCATAATAGCCTCACGATTGTGACTCAGTTATCTGGATTTTTCATGTCTTGCTTATTTGAATCCATCATTTGCTATGATATATCTCAGGGAATGTAGCAGTAGAACAATCCTTTTGCTTATCTTCACTGTGCATGTTAAAGCATCTTGGAAGGATCTTGGGCTGCTTTGAGAAAAGATAATATTCTGTACATTAGAGACTGTTAGTTATTTATTTGCTAGGTTTTTATTCCCCCCTTCCTCCAAGGACTGCAGGGCTGCATATATGGTTCTCCTCTCATCTATTTTATCCTCACAACCCTGTGAGGTAGGTGCAGCTGAGAGACAGAGACAGAGACAGAGACAGAGACAGAGACAGAGCATCATTCAGAAAATTTCACCACACTAGATCAATTGTACCAGTTATCTGATGCCACAAAGGAGAGGGGGCAGGGGACTCCCTATATCTGCACAGAGATTGAGATTATAAAAAGCAGAGAATAATTGAGAGTTCGCGTGGATGTGTGCGAGTCCCAGACCAGAAACAGTTCGCCTATGAATATATAAACTGAATAATGGGAAACCTACGAATGGATTTTTTTGCATTTTTTTAAATGTTAATAACTGTTGGAGGAAATCAGATTGAGGTTGTGGTATGGCATAATTCACCCTTTTCACATTGCTTTCCCAATTTAAGTTGCTCTTACATCCCTCCGTGTGGGGAAACAGCAATATAAGTCCCCTTACTTTGATATGATTGCTATTTAACTTTTTTTTAAATTCAATAGATAATCTAGTCACTGACTTCCTATGGATCTCCCTTGTGTTAGCTTTGAGTTAGTGTTGTGAACATTTAACTGTCCACATAAGTGTATCCAGGGGTTATATTCTGGGAAAAGAGGTGGCGGAACACTCAAGAGGGAAATGAGGAAGAAACATACGGGATTCTTTGAAATCATATTATTTTCAAGCACTATTGCCGAGAATTTTCAAGAGGTGCCGGAACTCCGTTCCCCCATGTTCCCCCTGAAAAAAAGCCCTGAGTGTATCTACTCAGGGGAGCAGGAGAATTGTGAAAGAACGGGATGCAAGTGCTAGATCTGACCAGGTTGCTCCGAAACAAGACACCTCTGTTTGGAGAAGGCGGTCTATGAATTGCGCTGGGTAGAAAACTTGGGTTTTGCGGATAGCATGGACAGCCAAAAAGACAAATCAGTGGATACTAGATCTCATCATTTCTGAATTCTCCCTAGAAGCTAAAGCGAGTAAATTGAGGCTGTCGTACTTTGGTCACATCACGAGAAGACAAGAGCCTCTGGAAAAGTCAATAACGCTAGGAAAAGTGGAAGGCAACAGGAAAAGACTCAGTCAAAGAAGCCACGTCCTCCATTCTGCAGGATTTGAGCAAGGCTGTTAATAATCGGACCTTTTGGAGGTCTTTCATTCATAGGGTCGCCATAGGTGGGAGGTGACTTGATGGCATATAACACACATAGAAAACTTGAGGTCTGGAGCTAGTTGGGTTTTCATCTGCAAAGTGGTGTATGTGTGTGTGTGTGTGTGTGTGTGTGTGAGAGAGAGAGAGAGAGAGAGAGAGAGAGAGAGAGAGAGGTCTGCAGGGGAGAGGCAGCGGGCCTTATTCCTTCTTCATTCCTGCCCCCCCAGCCCCTTTTTAACCACACTGAATGGGAAAAAGCAATTAGGGAGGGATGCAAGAAGTTGTCGGTGGAGAAAAGCACTGAGGAGGGGCCGTGGCTCAGTGCTAAAGCATTTGCTTGGCATTCAGAGGGTTCCAGGTTCAATTCCCGGCACCTCCAGTTAAATGGATTAGGTAGGAGGTAGTGTGTCAAAGACCTCTCTGAATAGACAAGTCTGACCTGGATGGACCAATGTTCTGGTTCAGTATAAGCTTCTTGTGAGGTTGTCTTGTACTTTCTCTCCTGCAAGCACACCACTTCCCATAGCTTCGCAGTGGTGACATGGTGGCTTGGGTAACCAGATCCAGGCTCGCTGCCTAACACCCAGTTGGTCTCGAGATACTTGGACTGTGTGGACATCTGGGGCCCTGAACCCGAAGCCCTGCAGGGCACACCAGGGATCATCAGGGCTACCAGTCTGAAAAGGTGGCTCCGAGTATTTCATGCCAGACAACCAACTGAGCGGAACTAAATCATCCCACGTCTGGGAGCTGGGAGATCCCAGAATTAAGGAAGGAATCTGGTTTAGTAGTAGTACCAGTGATTTGGGTGCAGCAGGTCCTGAATTCATTGACTGGCATCTCCCCTTCCAGGATCTCTGCTAACCAGTCTGAGGAACAGCCTTTCTGTGCCTCTGCTAGTTGGAACAACACTGAGCCCTTCATCTGACTCGGTGTAACTGGGATTCATCTGCCCAAGCTGTTTTGTGGCTTTGGCTTTCTGCATGTGTATCTAGTCGGCAGCAGGACACTAATGGTGGCAGGACACAAATCTGGAGAACCAGGTTTGATTCCGCACTCCTCCGCTTGAAGCCAGCTGGGTCAGTCCTGGCTCTCTCAGAGCTCTTTCAGCCCCTCCCACCTCACAGGGTGTCTGTTGAGGGGATAATAATAACATACTTTGTAAACCATTGAAAGAGTCAGCTTGGGGTAGTGGTTAAGAGCGGCAGGACTCTGATCTGGAGAACTAGGTTTGATTCCGCACTCCTCCGCTTGTAGCCATCTGGGTGACCTTGGGTCAGTCACAGCTCTCTCAGAGCTCTCTCAGCCCCTCCCACCTGACAGGGTGTCTGTTGTGCAGATAATAATAACATACTTTGTAAATCATTGAAAGCGCCAGTTGGTATAGTAGACCGGCAGGACTCTAATCTGGAGAACCAGGTTTGATTCCCTACTTCTCCACTTGAAGCCAGCTGGGTGACCTTGGGGCAATCTCAGCTCTCTCAGAGCTCTCTCAGACCCACACACCTCACAGGGTGATTGTCTTGTAAACCGCTCTGAGTGGGTGTTAAGTTGTCCTGAAGACCTGTATGTGAATCTAATATCATCATCATCATCATCATCATCATCATCATCATCATCATCATCATCATCATCATGCCAGGAAGGCACTCCCAAATTCAACTCATCTGGCATTCTTTGCTTCTAGCCATCTAGCACCTTCTTATCCCACCAAAGAATTCAGGACAGCACACTTGGCTGTCCCCCCTTCCTCTTGAGCCTCATAATAATTCTGTCAAGTAGGACAGGCTGAGGCCGAGTGACTGGCCCTAGATTGCCCTAGATTGCTTCATGGCTGAGTTGGAATTTGAATCCAGGTCTTAAGTGGACACTCTAACCACTACACATCATTGGCTCCTCTAGCCACGTCCGAGTGCCTGACTGAGAATATTAAACACCTGACACAGAGTAGACCACAACTTTCTAATTTCATGCTAGTAAAAGAGTCCAGTAGCACCCTTAAGACTAACCAACTTTATTATAGCATAAGCTTTCAGGAACCACAGCTCTCTTCATCAGATGCATGATGAAGAAACCTGTGGCTCTTGAAAGCTGTTCTAATTTCATATGAGACTACCAATGTTTTTCTGGTCCCTGTTTGGTGATATCCTGTGTTACATCAAACCTGGGCTTTGTAGGACTTCTATTTGTGAGTTCAAAGCTTTTGATAATGTTTTGCAGCCTGTACAATGATTGTGAGGACATGAATTTAATAACCAAATTAAAGACAGGTCTTGTAGATGTAGAGAAGAATAGTAGCTTGGCCCAGTTTATCCCTCCATATCAGCTGTCAGTCTTCATTTGTTCGCAAGAAGAACCCCTGAGCCTAGCTGCAGAACTGTTATGGAATGTTTATGAAGATTCCATCTGTTCAGAAGCGTCCCAAATGCTCCGTGTGCAAAGCCAAGGAGAGACGGGGCTGGGAAATAGAAAAGGGAGGTAGATAGGTTGTATGCGTAAGAGTGTGAACATGAGAGAGGACGAAAGGGGAACAGAGGCAGAGAATTTATTCTGTGCACAAAATCCTGGTCTCCCATGGCTTGCATCTCACTGCTGTTTTCTCTTCTTCATGCAGCAGACCCCAAGAAAGACGACTGGCTCCCACCTCTTCTCCTCACGACAGTCAGTTTAAAGCATGTTAATAAGGATCGGCCCCAATCAGTTTCTGGAGCAGCACCTTCTTGTTGTGGAGGACGTACAGCGGGGGTATCCCACCTGCAAATCCATCCCGGCTCCATTCATGACTGAGGGACCTTCGAAACCAACTGACCCAGACTGGCCACCTTCCAATGTCACCAACTCGACAGACTGCGGCGAGGATATCTTGCTGTACGGGGACACTGAGAAAGTCGTTATCGGGACTGTCCTCTCGGTCATCACCTTGTTGACCATCGCCGGCAACAGCTTGGTCATCATTTCCGTCTGCATAGTCAAGAAACTCCGCCAGCCCTCCAACTACCTGGTGGTCTCCTTGGCTGCTGCCGATCTGTCGGTGGCTTTTGCAGTCATGCCCTTTGTGATCATCACGGACCTGGTGGGAGGGGAATGGCTCTTTGGAGAAGTCTTCTGCAACGTGTTCATTGCCATGGATGTCATGTGCTGCACCGCGTCCATTATGACGCTCTGTGTCATCAGTGTGGACAGGTAAGGAGGTGCTTGTGTGCCTCTTGATGGACGCATGGGGTTCTCAGAAAATCAGAATGCATGGGATTCTCAGCAGCTCCGAGTTACTGGCTAGGCTGGGCGCATCTGGGCAACGGTACAGGGGCTGTGGGTAGCACAGGTTGGCCATTTTTGGTGCCTCTGGTGCCCCTGTCTACTGGCACCCTAGGCAATCAATCATCTAAGGCCACCTAGTGAATGGGCTGGGACTCCTCTGAGAATATCGGAATTCTGCAAAGAAAATATTATGCTGCCCCTAGAAATGGGCACCAGCCAGATAGTTCTTGTGCAATATGGTTTCGCTAGGGTTGCTAGCAGCCTGGAGGGGGAATGTGGCCCGTCCCTTTGTTGGTGGGAAGTGCTGTCAAGTCATAGCTGACTTAGGGCAACCCCTGCTGGAATTTTCAATGCAAGGGACTAACAGAGGTAGTTTGTCATTGCCTTCCTCTGCATAGTCACCCTGATCTTCTTTAACAACAACAACAACAACAACAACAACAACAACAACAACATATATATATATATATATATATATATATATATATATATATATATATATATATATATATATACCTATAAAAGGGAAACCGTGTTTCCAATTACTCACCGTATCCCAGAGAGCAGGCATGCTTGCGCACCCCTAGCAGGGATAAGAGGTGAGTCCTCAGTAACAGGGCTTGCTGAGGAGGCCAGCATAGGAGCGTGTGGGGTTGCCTGCCTCCCCTCCCCCAGCAGCACTCCCCACCGGTCCAGCCACCCAATTCCACCCCAATCAGGGCCAAATCGGACATTTGCAGGGAGCAGGAGTGCACCAGGGGCTTGCCGCCCCCGGCAGCGCTCCCAGCCTCCAGAGCCATCTGATGCGGGCCATGGAGGTGACGGAAAGGCCCGGCATGGTGATGCCACCCTCCCAAAGCCCCGCAGCAGGGCCCTGCTAAATCAGTTTTCTAGAGCCCATTGTATTCCCCCCCCCACAATGGGCTTTTTTGCTAGTAATAATAATGATAATAATAAACCACTACACCATCCAAAGCCAACACTGCATAGCTTCCAAGATCTGATGAGTCTGGGCTATTCAGCTCAAGGTATATACTGCTGTACTTGCTACATAACGTACTTTATGAAAACTGTAGATAAAGGCTTTAAAGGGCTGTTTGCACCTTCTCTTTATTCCTTTGCCCCTGAATTGTTTGTTCCTCAGGCCAGAGGTAGAAAGAATGTGTCAGGGTGGTGGCAGTGAGTGAAAGAAGAAAGACTAGTGGTGGACCTTCTGCAGGGATGTATACAGATGCTCAGGTGTGCTGGTTCCTAACGCCGGCTACCTTGATATGTCCTTGGAAGGCATAGCTTCTGCTCCCATGAACACTTGAACCTGTCACCTGCTAAGTTAGCTTATTGGTCCATTAAAGTCATTGCCTGCCTCTGTGTAACAGCCCTTGTCTTCTTTCAAGGTCTCCGATCCAACAACTAACCAGAGTTAACTTTGCATAGCAGTCAAGATCTGATGAGATCGTGGCTGATTCCGCACATGTTGGATAATGCACTTTCAATGCACTTTATCAATCGTTTGAGGTGGATTTTTTGTTCCGCACACGAAAAAAATCCATTCCAAATGATCTATAAAGAGGATTGGAAGTGCATTATCCAACGTGTGCAGAATTAGCCCTGGTTTGCCTGGGCTATCCAGGTCGATGCCCTGATCAATTAACAAAAGCTTAATGTGTGGAAATCGGCTGCTGAAGTTTTTCATGTTGTGGAAGTAAATAATATCACCCATGAAGCTTCTCTTAAAGGGACAGGATATTTTTCTCCAGGCTATTGGCAACCCTGTTTCAGGCAATTTTGCACCATTTCTTATGTTGAGATGTGCGATATGTGTAAGAAAATCCATGTTTAAACAGAGCGCATTTTCGGTAGATAAAATCAAGCCCTGACCAAAAAGTTACCTTTTCAATCTTCCAAATGATTATAGCTAATACACAAATTGGATGCGGCCCAGTAGGCAGCCATCTTGAATCGCCCTTGTAAGGAAACCCAATATGTGAACAATAACCCACAACAGAAGGGTCTACAGACTGGCAATTTACAATTGATTAATTATACAGTGTCGCTGTTATAGCATTAAAGTGCCAAGTGCTTTTATATTTTGCAGTTCACATGCCACAAAAATGCACAAACCAAATCGCATGCACTCCCCCAAAGTTCGCAATCCCCACCTGGTATCTGGCTTCCATTTGGAGATAGAGGAGAGAGTGTAAAACTTCGGAACTGCACAACCACTGACGTCCTGCGCTCTTGAAAAAGAAACTACGAAACAGGAGTTCAGCTTGCGCCCTGTTGAGTGCGTGGTGGCTGCTTTCCTCCCCTGCAAGCTCTGCGTCCCAACTGCCGATTCTCCCGGTTGGGAGTTGGTCACCGGAACGCTGTTCGTCAGGGACCACTGCAGATAAGAGAAGAAAATTCAATTCCTTCAATTAAGAGACTGTCTTGGGATTGCGAACTTTGGGGGAGTTCATGCTATTTGGTTTGTGCATTTTTGTGGCATGTGAACTGCAAAATATAAAAGCACTTGGCACTTTTATGCTATAACAGCGATACTGTATAATTAATTAATTGTAAATTGCTGGTCTGTAGACCCTTCTGTTGTGGGTTATTGTTCACATATTCTATTTACCACACAGTGTATTCAGGAAACCCAATATGGCAACCCGGTTGTAAGAGGGCTGTTCCAGTGGTACTGCCAATGTGATTAAGGAAATACAAATATTAATAGGAAGCTTTGAGGTTTATATCAAGAGCCATTTTAAGAGCAACACAATTTATTTATTTATTTATTTATTTACTTAGATTTATAGTCCGCTCTCCCCAACCAATTGCGCTCAGTGGGAATGAAGAGTTTTAATTCTGGTGGTGTTGAGCTGTCATCATACGTCTCACTTCTGTGTATCACCTACTGGTCTCCTGTCAGCAGGGGGGGCAGGCATATAGTCATTTTGACCCCCCATATAAAGATTCTTCTTCCCTCTTCCCTTCCCCCCAGTGTTTCATTGGCAGGGTATGGTATGGGCCGCTATTTCAAGAACCATGTTTTATTGTATTATATGAATTGCGATGATGATGTGGTTTTACTTTGGTTTTAAATGTATTTTATATCCTTTCGTTAACCCGCTCTGAGCCCGCTTGCGGGGAGAGTGGGCTAGAAATCAAATAAATCAAATAAATAAAAATTAAAAAGAAAGGTGTTAACCAAGACAGTTGGCTATAGGGTTTGAGAAGTTCTTGGAAGTCCCCTCTAGTATGTAACCATCGCTCTAAGGAGGGACATACCCATAGCTAGAGGCTCAGAGCTAAACTACAAGAGACGAATTAAATGAGGACGTGCACCTGAAGGGAGTCACAATGTTAGCCGGGAAGCAGAGTTTTAAAAGAGATCGGAAGGCTTTGTCAATTTCCCCTCTCTGCAAAGCTGGCAAAGACAGCTCCTCAGAGGGTTTGCTAATTTCCTCTTTGCCTCCTAAAGGCTCTATCAGTTTCACCTGCCCTTCTAGGAAGCGAAGAGGAAATAAACAAAACCTCTGAGGAGTGATCTTTGCCAGCTCTGTAGAGAGGGGAAATTGACACAGCCTTCCAATCTCTTAAAACTGGCTAACATTGCGACTTCCTTCACGTGAGCGTCCTCGTGTAATTTGTCTCTTGTAGTTTAGCTCTCCGTGTAGGATGAGAGTTAGAAACCTAGCTGGCTTCACTGGGTTTAACTTGGATTTATAGTTCCAGTGGTACCATCAAGGCTGGACTTCAAGGTGAAAGTCCAAAGCCCCACTTCATAGGCTTAGCATGGGGTGGCGGGGGCAGGGGCGGGGGGGGGCTTGAAAAGCAGTTAGGGTTGCCAGTTGCCAGGTGGGGTCTGGCATTCTCATAGAACTGCAGCTGATCTCCAGCAGACCAGTTCCCCTGGCAAAAATGGCAGCTTTGGAGGGTGGGTTCGAGGGTGTTATGCTCCAATGAGGACACACTCCTCCCTAAACCCTGCCCTCCCCAGGCCCCACCAACCCAATTTCCTGGAATTTCCCAACTTAGAGTTGGCAACTGTACTGTAGCTTCGTATTTGAAGTCTACCTAACTACTTAAAGGGAGAGGGAGCATAAAACCATTACATTCAGAGCCTAAAATCACCTAACGGCAGCACTGTATAGCTCTGTCGTTGGGATCATAACTTGACATATTTCTGCTTTGGAAGCTGAAAAGAAATTGATGCCTGCTGTGCTCAATACGTGTTTACTGTGGGAAGTACCTTTTATGGAACAAAACCAACCATCATTTCTCGGAGATTTTAATTACTAAGTGTGGGGTTGATCCTGGCAGGTTTTTATGGGGAAATGTCATCGTGGTAACTCTTCCCTGGATGGCTTCTATGGTTCTCCTTTCCTATAAACACGCTCCCCTGTGGCGAGCTTCAGAAATACCCCAAAGCCAGTTGAATAAAATCCCACGTAATGAACACTGTAAAAGGTTTAATGTCAGGGTCAGATTTGGACCTCTTGACTTGCACTCAAATCCAGACCTGGTGGGCATTCACAGCAGTTCAGGGGTTCTTTTCTCCACTTGTAGATGATGGAGGGGAGCTGACCTGGATAGCTCAGGCAAGCCTGATCTTGTCAGATTTCAGAAGCTAAGTAGGGTCGGCCTTGGTTAGTAATTGGATGGGAGACCTCCAAGAAATACCAAGGTTGCAGAGAGAGGCAATGCAAAACCAGAGTCTTTCTACATGAGACATCTGACACATGAAGAACACATGTCAGGAGATGCAATGGTAGCCGGGAAGGGTAGTTTAAAAAGACAGAACCAATGGTAGGGCAAAGGCTTTGCTATACACTGGAGCTGTGTGAAGGGGCTGTGAAATGCCAGAAGGGAAACTTCAGCCTATTATAACCTCTCCAGGTCCAAGCCCGGCTCTGGAAGGCAGCTCCAGCCCTTTTCCATTCCTCATTGCCCTCTGGTTGCCATCCCACACAGTTTTAGACTGGAGAGGTGAAATTGACAGAGCATTCCGGAGGCGAAGATGAATTTAACAAACCCTCTGAGGTGTGATCTCCGCCTGCTCTGTCTTTTTAAACTACCCTTCCCTGCTACCATTGTGTTTTCTGACACTTGACAAACATGCACCCAGGCATCTTGTGTAGAGAGATTCTTAGTCTCCTACCTTCAGATCTTGGAAACTAAGCAGGGTCAGCCTTCGAGTGATTCCGCACACGTTGGATAATGAACTTCCAATCCTCTTTATAGATAATTTGGAATGGATTTTTTTCGTGTGCGGAACAAAAAATCCACCTCAAACAATTGATAAAATGCATTGAAAGTGCATTATCCAACGTGTGCAGAATCATCCTTGGTTAGTAATTGGATGGGAGACTTCCCAAGAAGACCAGGGTTGCAGAGGCAGGCAACGACTAACCCCCTCTGTTAGTATATTGCCAAGCCCCATCATCGGTTGCCATATGTCAGCTATGACTTGATGGCACTCTCCATCACCACCAGACGATGAGGCATGAAAGGCAGAGAACCGATTGCAGCACTTTGGTGACCCAGACAAAGAGGGGATGCATTTAATCACCAGTCTTCATACACATGGGATTAACAGATACACAAAACTTGTCCTGCCTGATTCTTTTAGTAGGAGATACTGTGGACTGGACCTGGGGCTTTCCACATGCAAAGCTAACCATCTGCCGCTGAGCTTTGGCACTGCTCCAAAATACACAAGAGCTTGCCTTACGCCAAGTCAGTCTCTTGGTCTGTCAAGCTCAGTCTTGTCTACCCAGCCTGGCAATGGCTCTTCAGGGTCTCGGACGGCAGTCTTTCTCATCACTTCCTGCCTGGTCTTTTTCACTGGAGATGCTGGAGATTGGACTTCTGTACACAAAGCCTATGCTCGACCACTGAGCCACAGACCCATCCTATTACATCTCCACATACAGAAAACGTTGTCTCTAAGGGCCAAACAGCACAAGATGACTTACACAAGTTTGTGCTAGTGTTTCGAAGTATGTATGCTCCGATGCGCCCGTGTTGACTTTTCCCCCAGCTGAGCACGTGTCCTGTAACTTCGTGTAGCTGCATTTGCGAGGGTCCATGGTCATATAATCAGTGAGTTGCCGGTGCAAAGTGCCGATTTTGGTCAGCGTGGGGGGAGACGAGGGATGGTATCCCATGATGCGCCTTCTCTTTGAGCATGCTCAAGTCTTCCTTGGCTGTACAGAGCAAATTCGGTAACATTTGGCCATTGTTTCCAATGGGAAATGTGATCCGGGGCTTTCCAGGGGCCTGGAGGAGCCATTTTTGGACTCAATTTTACCAAATTTGCCGGGTACCTACTCCTAACTGTCCTCCAATGACCCCCCCCCCCAGTTTAATGAAGATTGGACTTCATAAGGGCCATTTTGGGGCCCCCAAAGAAGGTGCCCCCAGCCACCTCTAATCTCCATTATTCCCTATGGGGAAAACTCTGGGGGCTGTACAGTGGGACTGGG
This sequence comes from Eublepharis macularius, assembly GCF_028583425.1. Taxonomy (NCBI): domain Eukaryota; kingdom Metazoa; phylum Chordata; class Lepidosauria; order Squamata; family Eublepharidae; genus Eublepharis; species Eublepharis macularius. The sequence continues at coordinate 5,671,099 of NC_072799.1, forward strand.
GTGGCATTTTGTAATTTGTTTCATGTAGTTCAGCTCTAAGGTCCAGCTTGTCCAGCTTGATGAATCTGGTTCACTTTTTCTTTTTCTTTTTTTGTTCTGTCGCAAAAACAGCGACTGAATCCCCCTTCCTGGTTTCTCGTGCGTTCCACCCCACCTCCTTCCAACACAAAGAAAAAGAAATGCTCCATCCCCGTTCCCTTCACCAGTCCCCACTGCTCTTTCTCTTTGGCATTCATTGATTGTGACAGGAAGAAAGGATGTCGGAGACTGTCTACTCCAGACAGAGATTTCCCCGTCTTCTCTGGCAAAACGCTAGGTGGTTCTTCCCCTATCAATTAAAATATTCAAGCAGGCTGAGATTAAAATCTGCAAAACTGAGAACAGTTCCCAGTAAGCAAAGCAAAATACTTTGACAAAGAGCCAGGCTTCGGTTTGAAGCAGCAGGTGGGGGTCCTTTGGAAAAAACTGGAAATGTTGACACTTGTTATTTCTCTGCATTGCATAGTTTAAAAACCACCAGCCGTCTGAGAGCCCAGTTTAAAATACTTGAGGGGAGGCATTCAAATGCTATTTCATGGTTAAATCCTGATACTCATTTTTATCTTAGCTCAGTATTTTTTTCCCTAACAAACTCCACCTCTGGTCTCTCTGGACTCAAATCTGTATGAACAGGGCTACGGTCTTGTTTATGAACTTGAGGGCAGCCGTGTGGAATTCAAAGTCAATTCCAGAAAGCATTTTAATTTCTGGAAGCACTGTTAAGAGGTGCCTTAAAGTCTGTGGTGTGGAGTGGTAAACAATACATTGGCCTTTTGTATATTTAAGCTGTCAGCTTTAGTATTGTGTTTTAAAACTATGTCTACAATGCAAAAGCCATTTACTTCAAATGTCTACATTAATTACGTGAAGGAGCATGGATCAGTCCCGAATTGTCTGACAATCATGTCCCCAAGTTTTAGAAAGGGGCAAAGTTTTTCCCTTCTTCCTTTCCTACTCTATAGATCCGTAGATGTTAGCCATGTTAGTCTGTACATGCAAAATAGTAAAGACTCCAGTAGCACTTTTAAGATTAACCAACTTTATTGTAGCATAAGCTTTCGAGAACCACCGCTCTCTTCATCAGATGCAACCGTCAGGTTGCATCTGATGAAGAGAGCGGTGGTTCTCGAAAGCTTATGCTAAATAAAGTTGCATCTGATGAAGAGAGCGGTGGTTCTCGAAAGCTTATGCTACAATAAAGTTGCATCTGATGAAGAGAGCGGTGGTTCTCGAAAGCTTATGCTAAATAAAGTTGCATCTGATGAAGAGAGCGGTGGTTCTCGAAAGCTTATGCTACAATAAAGTTGCATCTGATGAAGAGAGCTGTGGTTCTCGAAAGCTTATGCTACAATAAAGTTGGTTAGTCTTAAAAGTGCTACCGGACTCTTTACTATTTAACTTTCTATATGTTTCTCTAACCCCACACACTCCCAGACTTGTAACCAGGTTGGTGGGTGCAGTGTCCAACCCGAATCAATGCTTTGACCCACCAAAATATTCTCAGTAACCAAGGATTTTAATTTTAGATTCTGTCTTTCCACTCCAAGGACGAGAGCTTATTTTTATAATAGGAGCATTTCTGGTTTTAAAAAAATCAGTGGTGGTTAGCACACCCCACCAAAATTATGCTCCAAATTTCACCTACCTGACCTGCCCAGTTCTGTCCATGCAATGGCTCAGGGCAGACTTTTGAAGATCACAATTATCCACTACATTTTTTAAAAAATCCTTTTAGCTAGTCTGGCTGTGCACACAACAGGACGCTTATTAAAAGGGAAAAATAAGGGGCAAAAGGAAGTTATTACATACTTAATTGCTATAAACAGTTAAAAGCATCTGAGCTTGGAAATCGCTGATCTGATTTTCTTATTCATTTCCGTTGTAAACCAATCATGGATACGAAAATACCCATAAAGTGTTTGGGAATGATAAGCAGGGAATAGAAGGTTTGTGTATATTATATGGAAATCATGGATTTTCTGTGCATTCCTTTGAGACCCGCTTTAGAAATCTGACAACTTTACCTAGTGGCTAGAGCCCTGCCTTATCCCCCAAACAGAATTCAGTTTGTGATCTAATGAGTCTGGGAACACAGCCTTTTGTACATGCAGAGTGATAGAAAGTCCTGGGAGGAGATGGAGGGGAGGTACGTGCTGGCAGCAGAGCGGCTGCAGCTCTAAAGCATTTCTGGTCCGAGGCGCTTAAGAAGCATGAAATGTTTTATGCTTTACTTAAAAATACTTTATGGTTACCAAATGAGCCCCTAATATTACATGCAAGTAGTTATGTCAATGGACTTCTTAGACCAGAGGTGGGCAACTTATGGCCCGGAGGAGGACACATCTATTGGGAGCTTGTCACCTTCCAGTTGCTGAACCGTTTGTCACAGTGTCGGCCTGCCAGACGGCAGCATTGATGGATGCTCCCGAAAAATTGCTAAACAGCTTGAGGTGGCTTGAAGAACCACCAAGAGCAGAAGAATGGAAGAAGGGGGGGGGCGTGTGTGGATCTTTCAGGGGCTCCAAGATGGCTTGCTGTGTTCCCGCTGGTGACGAGGGATCCTCTGCCACCAGTGGGAGCTTCTGTCACAGATCATCTGGGCCGTGAGAGAAAAATGGTGGGGAAATGGGGCGAGGGCATGGGCAGTGTCTCAACTCACTGTCAGGTTAAACCATAGAGTTTTGCACAAATGCTAGAGTGTTCTCAGGGAAGCACTGACGTCACTTCCAGGTACACAGGAAATGATGTCAGCACGTCACCTGTGAAGGGCATTATATTGCTGGCTGTACCCCCGAGTGTCTCTTGCCTGTTGCCATCCACGTGCTGGCGACCCTAATTCCAAGTAGGACACATGCTAGCACTGGGAAAAAGGTAGAGCTTCGATTCCGTTGTGACGTGCCCCCTTTCCCCAGGATCCTATCCAATCTCATGAGTCAGGAAAGAAAATTTTCTATTTCATTTCTGAAATAAACAGATGATATTGTGGTAATTAACTCGCAACCCAAGCAGGGTTCCCCTGGGCCTTGGTATCTGTTTTCCCCATCCTTGGACCTTGGCCCAGTGCAGTCTACTTTGATGGGCAACAGCTCCTATGAACATATGAAGCTACCGTATGCCGAGTTAAACCTTTGAACCATCTAGCCCTGGATATTTTTTGCTCTCTGCCTGGCAGCGTCTCTCCAGGGTCTCCGGCAGAGAAGCGTCTTTCCAAACACCTGCTGCTTTAGATTGTTCAGCTGAACTGGAAATGCCAAGGATTGAACCTGAGACCTTTGGCAAGCCAAGCAATGTGTTCTACTGTTGGAATGCAGCCCTTCCTTGAGTATTCCTCCGCGTCATCCTTCTGCTAGAAATGGCAGGGTTTGAACCAGGACACATTAGATGAGCCAAGAAGGGGGATGGAAAGGCAGAAGGAAGGAATGAAGTTTCGCTTCTTTCCCTCTCTCTTTCCCATCACAAATTATTATTGTTCATTATGTGTTATGACAACTTAGCATAGAAGTGTAGAAGAAGGGCTTTTTTCTGGGAAAAGAGGTGGTGGAACTCAGTGGTGGAACTCAAGACCGCACAATGACGTCACTTTGGGTCAGCTGGAACAAGGGGGGAGTTTTTTTTAAAGTTTAAATTGCCTTCGGCAAAAATGGTCACATGGCTGGTGGCCCCGCCCCCTGATCTCCAGACAGAGGGGAGTTTAGATTGCCCTCCGTGCCGCTCGGTGGAGGGCAATCTAAACTCCCCTCTGTCTGGAGATCAGGGGGCAGGGCCACCGGCCATGTGACCATTTTTAAGAGTTGCCGGAACTCTGTTCCACCGCATTCCTGCTGAAAAAAAGCCCTGTGTAGAAGTGATAACTGGCATGGCACCAAGACCTGCAGGAGGTGATCAAGAACCATGGAAGAGGTAGGGAGGTCTGCCAACCTCCTAGGTGGGGCCTCCTGGAATTATAACTGATCTCGAGCCGACAAGAGATCAGTTCCCCTGGAGAAAATGGCTGCTTTGGAGGGTGGGCTCTATGGCATTTTACCCCACTGAGGTCCCTTCCCTCCCCAAACCCTTCCTTCCCCAGACTCCACCCCTAAATTTCCAGGAATTTCCCAACTTGGAGTTGGCATCCTTAGAGGGCATTGCACGAGACATGTGACGTGAGTCAGGTTGGAGGTCCCCGATCCAAATTGCAGCCATAGGGCCTTGCATAGTGAGGCTGTGTTCAGCTGCATTTCTAAAATTGCAAATCCATTTTTCCAAAGAAAGCAGAAGTTGGTCATATTCTAGTCAACCAGCAGTATGTAACTTCGTGCTACTCAGAGCCAAGCTGCAAGTGACGCCTGACACAGGTTGGACACTTGTCAGCTTCCCTCAAGTTTTGATGGGAAATGTAGGCGTCCTGGTCTCGCAGCTTGGCTCTCCGACTGCTGTCCAATGGACTTTTCAACTGTCACTTGTCCGACATTCCACCAAGCTGCCTACATTTCCGATCAAAACTTGAGGGAAGCTGACCAGTGTCCAACTAGTGTCAGGCATCACTTGTAGTTTGGCACTCAGAGAATGAATTTCTTTTGTGGGCACAAGCCCACCATAACTGGTCACGACCCATCGCTGCCGTCGATGCTTGTATCTACTGAACCTCATTCAGTAGCTTTGGATGGAAGTCACGACTGACTGTTGGTAGATTGTGCCCACCGTTTTCCAGCAAATTTCCCACATAAATTAAGAACATTACTGGTAAAAATAGAAACAACATCTCTGTTTTCAAGTGTTTTTCACGCTTGGCAAATGTGCAGCTTCCATTTTTTTGGTGGAGGTGTTATATTTTGAACTGAATCCCCTAGCTAAATAGAGATTCTGCCAGAAACACCGAAGAAATAAATAGCGTAAAGTGGAACTTCTCATTTCCAAAGTCCTTTTCAGTCTACATTGCATTTGCCTACATGACTTTTTCGGTTATATAACTAATACTCTAACCACTGGTCTGCATGGCCTCTTGGCTCTGTCTTGAAAGCTGAAATGTTTAGGGCATGACAGCCTTCGTTTTTTAAAAAAATAACTGTACAGAGTACAGATTGCATATTCATGAGCAGGAAGGTGTCACAAGGTCAATGTGCAAGCTGTCGATGGTGTACTTAAGGGAAGGTCAGCAGCTGGAAGCCCCTAGGCCAAATCCAGGCCCTTGAAAGATGCTACCTCCCCCTCCCCCATTTGCAACACTAGAGGCAAACACACTGCGGAGAAGTCATGACTTAGGAACAGAACATGCTGTCAGAGGGCTTTGCAGGCTGGCGCATGAAATGCTGACCTACCACATCGCCACTTGTCTTATATTGAAAGCCCAGAGGTTTAGGGCAAGCATCAGCCAGTTTGGTGTAGTGGTTAAGAGTGTAGGACTTTAATCTGGAGAGCTGAGTTTGATTCCCCACTCCTCCGCTTGAAGCCAGCTGGGTGACCTTGGGTCAGTCACTTAAGAACGGCAGGACTCTAATCTGGAGAACCGGGTTTGATTCCCCTCTCCTCCGCTTGAAGCCAGCTGGGTGACCTTGGGCTAGTCACAGCTCTCTGGAGCTCTCTCAGCCCCACCCACCTCACAGGGTGTGTTGTTGTGGGGATAATAATGGCATACTTTGTAAACCCCTCTGAGTGGGCATTAGGTTGTCCTGAAGGGCAGTATATAAATCGAATGTTGTTGTTGTTGTTATTAGGGCTTTTTTCCAGCGGGAACGTGGTGGAATGGAGTTCCAGCACTTCTTAAAAATGTTTTCATGGCTGGTGGCCCCGCTGGGGTGGGGCCACTGGCCATGAAACCATTTTCAGTGAGGGCAACCCACTGAGTTCCACCACCTCTTTTCCCAGAAAAAAACCCTGGTTGTTATTATTGTTGTTGTTGTTCTCCTAATTGGGGCCTCCAAAAGAACTAGTTGCTGACCAAGGGTGCCATTTTTGCACCAATGCTGAAATAATGTCACCTAATACTGTAAACGGGAAAAATTAAACCAAGTCAGCTTAACCACTCCTGATACTTGTTTTCCAGGTACCTGGGAATTACCCGGCCTTTGACGTACCCCGTAAGACAAGATGGGAAGCTAATGGCCAAGATGGTTTTCATTGTCTGGCTTCTGTCTGCCTCCATCACTCTCCCTCCTCTGTTTGGCTGGGCTAAGAACATCACCGTGGAGAGGGTCTGCCTCATCAGCCAGGACTTTGGTTACACCGTCTATTCCACCGGCGTCGCCTTCTACATCCCTATGACGGTCATGCTAGTGATGTACAACAGGATCTACAAGGCGGCCAAAGCGAGTGCTGAGAAGCATCGGTTCATGGACCTCCCCAGGCAGCATGACCAAGACGGGGCTTACTGCATCGAGGTGGGCGTCCGGGGCCAGCACAGCGCCAAGCGGGACAAGGCGGTGGAGGAGTGTGCTACCTTGTCCAAACTTCTCCGCCACGACCGCAAGAACATTTCCATCTTCAAGAAGGAGCAGAAAGCAGCCAGGACTCTAGGCATCATTGTCGGGGCCTTTACCTTTTGTTGGCTTCCCTTCTTCTTGATGTCCACCGCCAGACCTTTCATCTGTGGCAGTCAGTGCAGCTGTATGCCGCTGAGGCTGGAGAGGACCCTCCTTTGGCTGGGCTACACCAACTCTCTTATCAACCCCTTGATCTACGCACTCTTCAACCGAGACCTGAGGACTACTTTCTGGAGCCTGCTGAGGTGCAACTACCGCAACATCAACAGGAGGCTGTCTGCTGCAAGCATGCACGAGGCCTTGAAAGCCACAGAGAAGCATGAGTGCATACTTTAAGACATCAGACCGTTCTGACTCTTCCTTTCAAAGATGCTGACGTTGCTGTGCACTCGCTCCTGGAGGCAGCCTCTTATTGCTTCCCTAAAAACATAGACTGGGACGGGGTTCTCAATCTAGAGATAATCTCCCTAAGTTTCCTTTTAATATCAGGGACGGTTACCAGCCCACAAAAGTATTTATTGTTCTGATTATGTTATTTATTTATGATGCAGATAGGGAGAAAAATGAGAACCAACTCTCTTGTGATTTGCAAGAACTTTTCTGCATGATTACCAGCAGATTGCTTAGATTCGCCATAGGTGAACACCAGGAAAGTAACTATATAATTTGCTCTCCTATAACAGACACACGGATGGTGGTTCCCTGGTAATGTCTACTCTGGTTCTTAGCCAGGAAGGAAAGGAAGCAAAGCAATAACTGGGGAAAGTGGATGTGTATCCTCAGCCAGCTTTCAGTATCCAAGAGGCAAGGAAGTGATCTAGTAAGGAAATAGCATATTTCATGGATGCATCAGTGCAAGATCTGAATTGCACTATTGTGATAACTAGAGTAATCATTTTCAGTGCTTTTGAGTACATAAAGCATCCCACATACCTAGAAACAGTAATCCTGTTCAGTCAGTATTATTATTCCTATAGTGGAGTGAGGCCACCTGATGAATTTGTGGTTTGAACCTCAGCGTTCACAGCTTCTGTGCGGAGCTCTGTGCGTTCTTTGACTGTGTCAAGTACAGTGAGTGTAGTGTTTTGAATGCCAAATTCAGCATCCCACGAATTCTGTTTATAAACAAAAGCAAGTTTCTAGCCCTGATTAGACATGGGCACAAACAGCATTATGAACAGAAAAAAACAACGAACAGCCTAATCTGCTGTTCTTGAACAAGCTGTTTGTGAGGCCCCATCCTAAACGAACAGGTGGACGTTGCAAGCCTCATTCGTTGCCTTCGGCTGCTATTCTGCAAGCCAGACAGTCTGGCACCTGGAGGGAGGGAGGGACTGAACTCTGTCTGAACTCCTTCTGGCTTTAACCCTTCAAAGTACTTCCAGCAGAGAGTCCCATTTTTGCCACTGTGAAGAGAAAATGACAGCCAAGGGGAGACCCATGGATCATGCCTTTCCTGGGGTGCAATCTCTCTGAAACAGTGAGGACTATGTCCCCTGCAAATTTGGTGGGTATTGGACATTGGGAAGGTCAGTTTGTGGGATGTTTAAAGGGCCCTTTCCAAGGCGCAGGGCCCTTTAAACATCCAAGGGCCCTGCTCCTTGGAAAGGGCCCTGCTCCTTGGAAAGGGCCCTTTAAACTATCAGCTGGCAGGCGGCAGGGGGGAATCCCCCCTGCCGCCTGCCAGCTGATAGTTTAAAGAGATCTTTAAAGGGCCAGGTAAGTGGGTTTGATGGGAGGGGGGCTAAGTGGAGGAGTTTTTGGGGTGGTGTGGTTCTGGCCCTCACGACCAACGAACATGTCCGGGAACAGTCCATGTTCATCCATGTTCGTTGTTCGTTGTTCATGGATGGCACCGAATGACAAACAGGGTTCAGGGTTTTTTTTCCATTCGTGCCCATTTCTAGTCCTGATGGAATTATCTGGGCCAATGTGCCTAGCAGCAGCCAGAACAGACCAAGGAAGATTTCAAGAGGACAATAGGAGACAGTTGGATTGCAAGCAGAGAGCCAAAGGAAGTCCGAATCAATGACCAACCCAACCTTTGCCTCTGTAGAACAGACCCCGAACCATTATTTAAAAGTCTTCGCTGAGCCTCAAATGGAGCAGATCCCCACCCCACAAACCAGTTCAAAAAAAAAGTTTGATTAATGTGACCTGGCATTTGGAGGTATTATAAAGGGCCAATTGGAGCACATAAGGATCCTATCAGTAAAAGGGTTTTTAAAAATCATTTGGGTTTTATGTAAGGCTTCTGTTCTCTGTGCTTTTAAAGATGTGAAAAACAGAGTTTATTACAAGCTATTTTTCTCCCCATGCGATGCGTACACACATTCCGATCTGCAAGCACACACACAAACAGACAGGCACACAAGGATGCTTTTCAAAAAGAATTGGGAGAAGGGACAAAAGAAGAAGTTTAACTTAATTTTCTTTTGGGGGTCATTCCCCCCCCCTCATCCGGTGATTGTTAAGTATCCATGACACTTCATTAAACGCATATGCCCAGTGGCACAAAAACTTAGTACCTACAGCACCAAATGTTTCCCACAACCCATTAGAATAAACTCTAAAACAAAGAATTGCTGTTTTAAGGGTTAAGGGGAAGTTACTCCACTGTAATAAAAAGCATTCAAATTAAAGACAACATACTACTAATTCACAGTTTCGTGTTCTGGTGATTTTTATTCCATGCCTTCCCCCGGGGAACTTTGAGGTTATAAACAAGACCCATTCAACTGTTCTATTCCACGTCCCATTGTAATGGGAATCATAGTTAAGAATTTCCCTTGTAAACTGGTTTCCAAAACACGTGCTGGCTTGAACTGGGACGCCACGGGCACACTTTCGGACACGGCTGGAACATTCCAAGCAAAAACATCTCACACTTTGCTTCTCTGATTACGTTTTCTTAGAATTTCTCTAATGCTATACTACAGCTCTCAAGCCACTGTTCAGTGCCTCTGGAATTCTGTAACCTTTCGGTAGTTTATCTGTCTGTCTTCTCCTGTGCTTTCATTGGGTTTTGAGTGACTCAGTTTCCCAATCGCAGACTGGAACTTTCCTGCCTCTCTCTTCCCACTGCAACCCACTGACCTCTACAAAATGTTTCTCTTGGGGGAGAGAAGACCCTAAGGAAAGGGTATGAAGGGTATCTGCAGGAGGAAAAGGGAATTGGTAGAAATTGCCATTACAGTCTGAATCAAGTCTATCCTGCCTAATAGATACTGTGGAGGTGCAGAAATAAAAACATAGAAAGAATAAACTTTTTAAAATCTCTCTGTAAGTGACCATAATAAAGCTGCCTTTTATGGAGTTAGATGAATGGTGCTCCCCAGCTCTGTGTAGTCCACTATCTAAGCACCAGTTTACCCACAGTCTTTGAAAACCTGGGTACTTGAGGTCTTTTAACTGGAGGTGTTGAGAATTGTCAATAAAAGTACACAGGTATGAAGGAAGACACAGTTGGAAGTGGAGAAAAATGGAATACATCCAAATGACCTCTACAAAATAAAAAATTATGATAGTAATAAAAAGTGCACCCAAAAAATCACATATCCAATATTCATACAAAATGAAAACATGCATCAAATAATATAGGAGCACTGGCATCAAAAGACTGACCTTGTCCACTGCTTTGGGTGGGGCACGAATTTGTCTAGAGCAGCGGTATATAAGCACAGTTGTTATTATTATAATAAGAAGATACCTAGGAGGACTGGAACAATAAGGACTAGAATGACATTTGCTAGCCAGTTGTTTTGATATACGATGATCAGAGCCATATTAACCCATGGTTGGGCCCCTAGGCTTTCAGGTATTTCAGGGCCCCTCCGGCACTTCAGTCTTTCACCCCACCACAGCTGACAGCCTGAGCTTGGTACGGGAGGTGCTAGATCGTAGTACGTAGCCCTGTATCCATTTTGAGGGTCTCCTGAAGAATTCTATTCACAGAGTACAAAGAGCCTTTAACTAGTGGAGCACTAGGGTGTAGGTAACAGTGCCTCAGCGCAAAAAAAAAAAAAAAAATTACGGGCCCCTAGTCCCCTAGTGAGCCCTTAGGCTTCAACCTAGTTGGCCTTATGAATAATACAGCATTCCTCTCTGTTTTTCTGTCTCCTTATTACCAACCGTTGTATTGAAAACCTCTTATAATGAGACTGCCAGAAAACACATGACTGTGAGTATAGAATTCACTTCTCATGAAATTCAAGGTCTGAGCTCTTTTGTGAGAGCTCAGTCATGTACGGACATGTTTTTTTCATATTGCATGACTTACGAGGTACTGGATGTAATATGATTTTTTTCCTGTTTACACAACTTTTATTACATTCTTAATTTTTACTTTGTGGGTGTCAGTTGGACTTATTTTATTCTTCTCCACTTTCACTGTGTCTCCCTTAGAGAGCCAGTTTGGTGTAGTGGTTAAGAGCGGCGGGACTCTAATCTGGAGAACCGGGTTTGATTCCCCACTCCTCCATTTGAAGCCAGCTGGGTGACCTTGGCTCAGTCACAGCTCTCTCAGAGTTCTCTCAACCCCACCCACCTCACAGGGTGTTTGTTGTGGGGATAATAATGACATACTTTGTAAACTGCTCTGACTGGGCATTAAGTTGTCCTGAAGAGTAGTATATAAATTGAATGTTAATGTTAATTTAATAATAACAATGGCATTCTATTTATACACTGCCCTTCAGGACAACTTAATGCCACACTCAGAGCAGTTTATCATCCCCACAGCAATCACCCCATAAAGTGGGTAGTATTGAGAGTAGGGTTGCCAGCCTCCAGGTGGTAGCTGGAGATCTCCCAGAATGACAACTGATATCCAGGCCGTAGAGACCAGTTCCCCTGGAGAAAATGGCTGCTTTGAAGGATGGTCTCTATGACATTGTGCCCTAATAAGGTCCCTCCCCTACCCAAAATTTGCCCTTTCCAGGCTCCATCCCCCAACTCTCCAGGAATTTCCTAACCTGGAGCTGGCAATCCTAGATGAGAGAGCTCATCTGGGTACTTGACCCACGGTCACCCAGCTGGCTTCAAGCGGAGGAGTGGGGAATCAAACCTGGCTCTCCAGATTAGAGTCCTGCCGCTCTTAAGTGACTGACCCAAGGTCACCCAGCTGGCTTCAAGCGGAGGAGTGGGGAATCAAACCTGGCTCTCCAGATTAGAGTCCTGCCGCTCTTAAGTGACTGCCCCAAGGTCACCCAGCTGGCTTCAAGTGGAGGAATGGGGAATCAAACCTGGCTCTCCAGATTAGAGTCCTGCCGCTCTTAAGTGACTGACCCAAGGTCACCCAGCTGGCTTTCAAGTGGAGCAGTGGGGAATCAAACCTGGCTCTCCAGATTAGAGTCCTGCCACTCTTAACCACGACACCAAACTGGCTGAGGGTACTTATTTTGTTGGCATATTGGAAGGATAGTTTTTTTCTTTTTTCTTGGTGTTGAGGGTTGAACTTGGGACCTTCCGCATGTAACGCATCTGTTCTCCAAGCTCTCAGTCTTCCCCATAGCATCTCTGCGTCACAACCAGCTACTAATATAACGAGGAACTATTTCCTGCAGTGACATATGGAAAGGAAGTAGAGACGGTGACTCCAGTTTCCACCTTCTCTGGTTTTATGAGGCTACATAAAACTTCAATAGCAAACAAAGACAAACAAAGGAATCATTGTGGACTGAAGTCCTATTCTTTGCAGAGCTCTTGCCTTCAAAGGAGGAATACTTGCTCTTTTCTCCTTAGGAATATTCAGCGTACTGCTGGGTTGGATTCAGGCTGCCAAGTCCTCTAGTTTGGTTGAGATGGGTTGCCAACTCCCTTCTCTGCAACATCTCTCCAGCCTTCTGATTGGGATATAAGGGCTTAGGGCCCTCTGTTTGTACTTATTAAAGAGTCCAGTAGCACCTTTAAGACTAACCAACCTTAAGTCAAGTCAAACAAACAAACCAATTTTTATTGTAGCATAAGCTTTCGAGAACCACAGCTCTCTTCGTCAGATGCATCTGACGAAGAGAGCTGTGGTTCTCGAAAGCTTATATTACAATAAAGTGGGTTAAAGGTGCTACTGGACTCTTTACTGTTTGCAACTACAGACGAACATGGCTAACTCCTCTGGATTTGTTTGTACTTGTATCTGAGGAAGGGAGTTTTGGCTCTCAAAAGCTTATACCCTGGAAATTGTGTTGGTCTTTAAAGTGCTACAAGACTCAAATTTGCACCTCTAGCCTAGGGCTGTGATACCATGGGATACAGAACTCAGACTCACGTGTTTTCTCAAGCAATTTTGCAAGATTCCCATAGGGTTTGAGGGGTGGGGGGTGGAGAGCTAAAATACTATGTCAAGCCTTTGGCAGAATCCTTTCCTGTACACCCAGCACTGTGAGAGGGAAGAGATTGTTGAGCATGTTGACAATTTGTCTTTTGTCTGTTTGGTACATAATACATATAAATTTTCCGTTTAATCCACTGCAGATGCCTTCTTTCTCCTTCCCCCCCCCACACCCCCCCTTTTAAATCTTGTATATCTGCAAGGGAGAAAATATTAGAGTGTTTCCCCCCCTCCCTTCTCTACAAATTGTTCTCTCTGCTGTGCATGCTAAAGATTAACATGGCACCGTAATGCTTGCATAAAAGGACTTTTTTTGTCACTATGCAAATCACCCTGTCCAGGGAAGCTGGTAATGTTCTTCTGCCTTCCATCTGCTCTGTGAAAGGAACAGTCTGTGGTTTCCTTCGGTGGAACAATAAAAACAGGCCCAAGTGACAAAGCAATTAAGCCGAGCTTGTGAAAAGGTTGCTAGTTGACTTGGCCATGGCCCTGCGCTGGAGCTCGGGACCATATCCTTTAAGCATGAGACAGTGGAGGCTGACTGGGTGTGAACACACAAAGCTCCCTTATACTGAATCTGACCTTTTGGTCCATCAAGGTCAGCATTGTCTATTCTGACTGGCAGAAACTCACCACAACGTCGGGCAGAGATCTTTCACATCTTTCCTACCTGATTCTTTTAACTGCTGATGATGGCAATTGAGCAGCGTGGCGCAGAGTGGTAAGATGTAGTACTGCAGCCCAAGCTCTGCTCACACCTAGAGATGGACACGAACCAAAATGTGACCCAAAATTAAGCACGAATCAGGGCGGTTCATGGTTCGCGACCTTGCAGTTCGTCAGATCCCATTTCTGACAAACCACCACAAACTTTAGCCTGGTTCGTTTTTTGGTTCGTCACTGCAGACAGCCTGGTGCCAATCAATCAGTTTCCTTGGCAACAGGGGATGGACTTCCTGCAGACCTTCTGCTGACCCAGAAGTGAATTTCTGCTGGCCTCAAAGTGAACTTCTGCTGACCCAGAAGTGATGATTTTCTGACCTGGATGTGATGTTTTCACGAACCAAATGAACCGGTTCGCGAACCAGGGGCAGGTTCGTGAAAGTTCGTGGTTCATGGTTCGTGAAATTTGACGAACCATGAACCACATGGTTGGGTTTTTTTCCGGTTCGTGCCCATCTCTACTCACGACCTGAGTTTGATCCTGGCGAAAGCTGGGTTCAAGTAGCTGGCTCAAGGCTGACTCAGCCTTCCATCCTTCCGAGGTCGGTAAAATGAGTACCCAGTTTCCGGGGGGTAAAGTGTAGATGACTGGGGAAGGCAATGGCAAACCACCCCTAACAAAAGTCTGCCAAGAAAATGTTACAATGTGACGTCCCCCCATAGGTCAGTAATGACTCAGTGCTTGCACAGTGGGACTACCTTTACCTTTACCTGATGGCAATTGAACCTGGGACTTTCGGCATGCCAAGTAGATGCTCATAGCCCCTGCCCAATATATGTGTGCACTAACTGGGCACCGTTGCAAAGCCGTACCTTCTGTCTGCTCCTTGGAGATCCACCACCCCTGTCCTTGAAAGTTTAGGAAAGCTCTATTGGATCATTGGGAGGTGAGATTCATGAAAGGATCAAAAAGGCTCTATAGAAGTATTGTCCAGGAGGGAGGAGGTGTGAGTAAAACTGGGGTGAATCAAAAAGATAAAGAAAGACACTGTTGGAGGTCTGTTTAGAAGAACTGTAGAGTATTGGCTCACTTCCCACGAGAGCTCCATTCCAATGCTACTTGACCTGGGATAATGGAGACAAGAGGAAGTCTACTTTGACCTTTGTCTCTAGGGTGAACTGGCCCCTTTATGGTACCAGGACAATTCTCCATGGGCTCTGTCCTGGGGGACCAGGAACAAGCAGAACTGAGACTCAGAAGCCCTGGCAGAACTGCAGGGGAATATTCAGCTTGGACCCCAGCTTGGACCCGGCTGGCAGTGGTGTGGGAGGAAATTACAAATCCAAGCCAAGCAGCCCGGGGAGCTGCTTTTCAGAGTGACATGCTAGGACATTTTAATGGTATGCATACCATTTGCACAACTTTACAGCTACCGTTACACATCGCAGAGATCTCTATAGACTATTCAGTTTGTGAAAGCTTTTCACAGCTTATTGAACTACATTATCAAAAGCAATGAGGAGTTAGTTTAACAGCCTTCACGTGGTGCTTCGGTTTCTTTTTCTTTTCTTTTTCACACCGTAGTCCTTTGTTGTTGTTTCAGCAATTTTAATGGCCTGATCTGGCTAACTGTTACTGTTCCAGTGTCACAGGGAAGGAATTTCACCTCCTTCCCAGTTGCAACTGCATACTGCTATGATCTCAGGTCCATACAGGTCCCTGCAAACGGCTTGCCTCGTCTTTCTTGGATGGAGCTCTCCTTTTTCTCCAGCCTGAGAGGAAGGCCTGGATCCTCACATAAACAACAACAACTACTACATTCGATTTATGTACCGCCCTTCAGGACAACTTAAAGCCCACTCAGAGCAGTTTACAAAGTATGCCATTATTATCCCCACAACAAAACACCCTGTGAGGTGGGTGGGGCTGAGAGAGCTCCAGAGAGCTGTGACTGACCCAAGGTCACCCAGCTGGCTTCAAGAGGAGGAGTGAGGAATCAAACCTGGTTCTCTAGATTACAGTCCTACTGCTCTTAACCACTACACCAAACTGGCAAGAGTGCGTATGGGATGTATTACTAAGAGGGCTGCTGTGAAGAACAGCCATGGCCACTTCTGAGGGGCTGATGGACTGGGCCCATAAGGAAACTGGTCCGACAAGGGGCTTATCGATATTATGTGAGTCTGAGGTGTTATTGAAGAAGGTGATTTGATATTTGTAGGGTGTGGTAGAGTGTGCCCTCAAGTCATAGCTGACGTATGGCAACCCTTGGTGAGGTTTTCAAGGCAACAGACTAAGAGAGGTGGTTTGCCATTGCCTGCCTCTGTCTTCGTTGGAGGTCTCCCATCCAATTACTAACCAAGGCTGACCTTGCTTAGCTTCTGAGATCTGATGAGATCAAGCTCACCTGGGCTATCCAGGTCATTACATCCCAACTCAAATGAGATGACAATTTGATCTCATTTAACCATTGCTGGTCTGAGAAAGGAGCTAATTTAGATGCCTAAATGAAAATCCTTCGACCGTTTTGCTGACATGGTTAATGACTTGTGCTTCCAGGGATATTCTCTTCACATCTGGATTTGAGTCCAGTAGCATCTTAGAGACCAACAAGATTTCCAAGGTATAAGATTTCGAGAGTCAAAGCTCCCTTCTTCGTATCTTGAACTATGCTCTGAATGAACTTGCGGTTTCTGATGGGCAGGGAATTTTTGGCTGTTTTCACACTGCTTACCAGCCCCGGAACATCGCACCAAGCTCCCGGAACGACAGCGTCTTCCTGGCACAATTTTGTGCAAGAACTCTCACACAAAATCGCACCAGGGAGACGCTGTCATTCTGGGAGCTTGGCACGATGTTTCGGGGCCGGTAAGCAGTGTGAAAATGGCTTTGAATCAGATCTTGGCCTTGGCAACACCGAGATGAATCTTTGTTTCATTATTTTAGTTCTGCCGGCTCAGATGAAGTCTATCTAGTCCAGCACTTTGTTTTGAATGGTGAGCACTCCCCAGTGACCAGCACTGTAAGGTACACTGTCTCTGTACCTGAAGGTTCTACTGAGCCATCGGGGTGAAAGATTTGGAGGCTGCTAGATGCTGGATTATTCCCCCCCCCCCTCATCATTTTTGGAGGATTGGGCAGATGGCACCTTTAATAAAATGGTCAGAGATGAGCAATGGAGAAAACGGAAGAAGAGGCTAAAGTTAGAGGAATTTTCAAAGCAACAGTGCCAGTCATGCTCTCATGCCAGCAGACCTCTGGGGTATATCTGTAGACCTGGCAGGGGAGACTAAGACTGTGTTTTCCTTGATGGAGTCTGGAACCAAATCACATCTATTTTTGAGCAGGTTTTGAATGTATTCGGCATTCCAGGACAGGAGCCAGAAAGGTAAATGTTTGAAAAGCACGCAGCTTTAGCTGGAAAATGGAACAACCTGGCAGGGGGGTTGCAGAATTTTTTTTAACCTTAGGAGACCATACCATGCCAGAGGCAGAACCAGAATGTCCCTTCTTTAAAATCTTCCCTCCATATGTTCTGTTTTTTTATAAACTACATATGTTTGTTTATTGGGTTACATAAAAGTCATCTGTTCCCCGGCGGGACCTGGCTCTCTCCAGGTGAAACAGCATCTGTTTTTCTGCTTCAGCAAGCTTTAATGTCATTCTGCCACGAAACAACATGGAATGAAGAAACAGTTTGAGAAGTGGACATCTGGCAAGTGGACAAAAACGGTTTCCCTTCAAGCTCCGTTCAGGGAACTGACCTGCCTCTTGCTCCAGACAAGCCAACAAGAAAAACAACATGCTTATGAAGAACGGTGCAGGGTGCAGAACTGTTCTGAATGAACAGGGGGGAAAGGGACAGGTGTCAGCATGCTGTGTTAGCAGTCTATGGTCCAGCCACTGTGGTTTAGTGGGTACAATGTTGGACTAGGTCCACGTTGATCATTTCACAGCATCTTGTTCCAGCCACTAAGGGCTCCTGCAGCCTCAATTTGCCTTGGAGCCAAACAAGGAAGGGAGATGGTGTTAACCCTTCACATTTCACTCTGTTTTACTATTCGTAACTGGGCTACTGTTTCATTGTTAGCATTTTAAACTGTCTAACTGTCTTATGGCTGAATTAGCTCTCCCACCAGTTGCACTTTGTTGTCAGAATGCAGAAAAAAGTGGCTCTAGAAGTTATGAATAGTAGTGAATGTCCTGCTTTGTGCAGGGGGTTGGACTAGATGACCCTAGAGACCCCTTCCAACTCTATGATTCTATGATTATAGAATTTTTTCCTATTGGGAAATTATCATCTATATAGTGGTAAACAATGTCCCCAAAGAATAGCCAGTTATCACTAGCAGTGGGATCCAAAACAAAGTTACTCCAATCTAAGCCCATTGATTTTTTAAAATATATTTTTTATTATTTTTCCAAATAGAAAAGAAAAGAAGATAAATATAAGATAGAAGGAGCAAAAAAGTTTCCGTATAATTTCAGTAGGCTTGCTTATATCAACATTATAGTTCTCTAAGTCTTCTAATTAATCTCAATACAATTATAACTGTAAGTTCTGATATTTCATACATTATTGCCATCTTGTTGAATTCCATTCTGTACATTTATTATTTATCCATTCGTAAAAGGGCTTCCAAGGTGTAAAAAAGTCTTGTTCCACTTGCCCATTCGATATAGAAGTTAATTTGTCCATTTCTGCAGTTTCCATTATCTTCTCTGTTAGTTCCTCCTGTTTAGGTATGGCTTGTCCAAGCCCATTGATTCCATCGGGCTTAGACTGGAGTAATTCTGCTTAAAATTCCACTGTTATGGTTGTTGTGGGTTTTCCGGGCTGTATTGCCGTGGTCTTGGCATTGTAGTTCCTGATGTTTCGCCAGCAGCTGTGGCTCGCATCTTTAGAGGTGTAGCACCAAAAGACAGAGATCTCTCAGTGTCACAGTGTGGAAAAGATGTTGGCAGGTCATTTGTATCTACTCAGGAGGGGTGGGGTTGAGCTGAGTTACCCCTCCTGAGTAGCTCAGCTCAACCCCACCCCTCCTGAGTAGATACAAATGACCTGCCAACATCTTTTCCACACTGTGACACTGAGAGATCTCTGTCTTTTGGTGCTACACCTCTGAAGATGCCAGCCACAGCTGCTGGCGAAACGTCAGGAACTACAATGCCAAGACCACGGCAATACAGCCCGGAAAACCCACAACAACCATCGTTCTCCAGCCGTGAAAGCCTGCGACAATACATTCCACTGTTAGTGAAGAAGGGAGCTCTGACTCTCGAAAGCTTACACTCTGAAAATCTTTGAGACTCAAATCCTGCACTTGGGGTGAAAAACTGCCCCGAGAGTCTATTAATGTTGCCTTTGGGATAGTTTTTCTATCCCCGGGATGTATTTTTTATACAGGGAACCACTTTTAAGCACACTGCAGAGATACAGCCCTCCATGACAACCTGAAAATCTGGAGAATATTTATCCCATAATAACAAGGAAATATATTCTTGGGATACAAAAATGCTCAAGGTGCCTAAATTGTTAATTTGGGATGTTTTCTTTTAAAATTCATAAAAGTTTATGTTAGTTGTCGAATGGCTTAAGTTCAAACCATAGTTTTTGTTGTAACATTTTTTTTTTTAAAAAAAAGCTTTGTGCAGAAACTATTCTAGGGTTTGTGCAGGGCTTTTTTTCAGCTGGAACGCGGTAGAACGGAGTTCCGGAATCTCTTGAAAATGGTCACATGGCTGGTGGCTCCGCCCCCTGATCTCCTGACAGAGGGGAGTTTAGATTGCCCTCTGCGCCGCTGGAGATCAGGGGGCGGGCCACCAGCCATGTGACCATTTCCTCCGAGGGCAACCCACGGAGTTCCACCACCCCTGTTCCCAGAAAAAAAGCCCAGGGTTTGTGAAATGATCCCCTGGGAGGCCCACCTCCTTCCACAAGAATAGTGTACACACATGCCTAGGGCAGGTGGAAGCTTCAAGCAGCATGAAAAGGTTGCCCTCTGCTCCTTCCAGCTTGAAAAGGGATAGAGACCCCTGCAATGTTTCAGGGGGCTCTGTGGAAATCTCCCTTCCCAATCAACATGTGGGTACCTCTGGGGAGTCTCCGACAGGGAAAGAGTTCCAGGACAAAGTAAAAGATAACATGCATATTCAAGCTGAGTTTTCCCTGGGCCCTGATATTACAATCTGATATTGCTCTTGGAATAAATCAAGATGGCTGATTCCGCACACGTTGGATAATGCACTTTCAATGCACTTTATCAATCGTTTGAAGTGGATTTTTTTGTTCCGCACACAAAAAAATCCGTTCCAAATGATCTATAAAGAGGATTGGAAGTGCATTATCCAACGTGTGTGGAATCACTCGATGTGTAGCAGTGTTCGACTGTCTGTAGCAGTAGAAAAGAGCAAGAGTCCAGTAGCACCTATAAGACTAACAAAATTCGTGGTAGTCTTATAGGTGCTACAGGTAGTCTTATAGGACTACCACAAATTTTGATAGTCTTATAGATGCTACTAAATTCTTGCTCTTTTCCATTGGAATAAATCATTATTTTTTTTTAAAAACCATGACTAGTATTTAATATGCATTTTTATAATAGTGTTTCTTTACATGATCATTATTTTTTGTAATCTCAATTTTAAAAACTGGTCTGAAAGAGTTAAATCCTACCCTTGCTCCGCTTTTCACGGCAGGGATTTCTAACTGTCCTGACAATACAGCTTGGACCTGGCTCAAGGACAGGATTTGAATCCAGCGGCAAAACTAACAGACAGAAGAAGAAATTTGTTCTGTGCCATCTCTGCTCTTACGGCACTGGGACTTTGGTTAATTTTGTACGCTCTTCACCTGGAAAAGTAGCATATTGATTTTTTAACTTAAGTATAAAGACATTCACATAGAGCAGAACCACAAGTGACAAAAGGCACAGATTGGACACTTGCCAGCTTCCCTCAAGTTTTGGCGGGAAATGTAGGCAGCTTGGCGGAATGTTGGACAAGTGACAGTTGAAAAGTCCGTTGGACAGCAGTCGGAGAGCCAAGCTGCAAGACCAGGACGCCTACATTTCCCATCAAAACTTGAGGGAAGCTGACAAGTGTCCAACCTGTGCCTTCTGTCACTTGTGGTTCTGCTCATAGATTCCCTCTAGACTTTTAAAGGAGAACCACCACACCTTGAGTTTCTCACCTATGGGCATAAGGGGTTAGAAGGCAGCTCATGTTTTAAATGAGAGCTCACATTCGAAGGCGTTGTCAAATCCAGTATCGTAGGCCATATTTCACAGATTTCTGGACCCCTGTCTTTATGTAACATCGCAAGTGGAAGTAATTATCAGCTTCATTAAGCAGCCATTTTCAATGATGTAAACCATTCAAATTTGTTAGCTTAACCATGTGGAGTTTCTTCGTCTTTTATGCGCAGGAACAGAACGGAGATTTATCAACAACTCCTACCTATACATTTTGCAAACAACTGTGTGGGGGCTCTTGATTTCGTACCCTTCTTGTGGGCTTTTGGAACATTTTCCTGGACACGTAAGGAAGGATACTAGACTGTGGCTGATTCCGCACACATTGGATAATGCACTTCCAATCCTCTTTAAAGATCATTTGGAACGGATTTTTTCATGTGCGGAACAAAAAATCCACCTCTAACGATTGATAAAGTGCATTGAAAGCGCATTATCCAGCGTGTGCGGAATCAGCCTATGAAGAGTTTGGTCTGATAAAGCAAGGTTGTGCTTTTGCCTCTGGCTTTCCTTTTCTTGCCTTACTTTTAAAAGCTGAGGACTAGAAGCTTGCTTCTTTTAAAGCATTCCCAGGCTGCCAACGCCATCTTTGATAGCCAGAGAATTTGCTTTTCATTCTGGGCAGTGCAGAGCAATAAAAAATGAGCCTGCCCAGATATAGAGGGTAATTTTAGAAGATGCAATTTATTAAAATCTATTAAAGGATCGTTTCACTATGACTGAGAAGCATCTTGCAATTTCCTTCGTCAAGCCTAGTTTCCTGCCAGAAAATGAAATGTACGTTCAGCAAGCTGGAGTATAATTAAGAAGATTGCCATGTGCAGTGTTCTCTTCAATGCGCCTGGTAGCAGAGACTTCCCAGCGGCATAATGGCAGCCTGCTCCTTTGGCTGGGTTGTGTGGAATTGCTAATGCAAAGGAGCTGGATGCCTGCAGTGAGAAAATGCAAATTTGGGGGAGATAATAATAACAATAACAACAACATTCGATTTATATACTGCCCTTCAGGACACCTTGATGCCCACTCAAGAGTGGTTTATAAAGTATGTTATGATTAGCCCCACAACAATAACCCTGTTAGGTAGGTGGGGCTGAGAGAGCTCTGAGAGAGTTGATTGACCCAAGGTCACCCAGCTGGCTTCAGGTTGAGGAGTGGAGAATCAAACCCGGTTCTCCAGATTACAGTCCTGCCGCTGGTTCGTGCAAATCATCTTCACAAGATTGTAAAGAACCTCTGGTTTTATGGGTCTGCCAAGGAAAGAGAGATCTTGCAATGACCGCCTGGACAAGCCGTTGTCCAGGCACTAGGGCTGCTGCTACTCCCTAGCAAAATAGTTGGCTAAACTTGAGGTGAGCTCAGGAGCATTGATTCAGATTTCAGGACGGAGGGAAGATGTTTTTCAGCAAAATTTAAAGGGCTGCCTCTTGGATATACGAGCAGTATAATCTAGGAGGATTTGGAAGTGGTTTTCTTTTTAATAATGGCAGGGTAAAAAAGTTTGGTCATCAAACTTGCTGCAAGCAGGCCTGTCATCATTCATGTACATAATCTGACATCTGATGTGGTCACTAATTGAGCAAAGGCAGGAGATGTTTCTCCTGTCTTTGGAGTGTCACAATCACCCATGTGTCCGTGCAAGACAGAGAGAGACAACTTGATTTTATTTGTGGTTTGCTTGAAGGTTTATGATTCAGCTGCCTTGGGGACCTACATGGGTGGAAAGGTGGCATATAAGTATATAAATAAAAAAGTGAAACCATTTGAACTTGGGCAGAAAGAGAGAGATGATTGGTTGTTTAGCTGGCGTTGCCTGAAACAGATAAGTAAATTTTTTTGAGGAAGTTACGCAGGACAAGCAGTTATGCTGTCTGCTTTAGGAAACTGCTCCCTCCGGCTATGTGTTGGTTGCATATTTTAAAATAAATTCTACGATGAGAGTGTCAATTCCCGCTCCAGGCTTTCATTACGAGGAAACATACCTTGTAAAGATGCCACACTCAAGACTTTTCCTTCAGTTCAGATGTAGTGTAACGATATATTGCTTTTATTTCTTACAACAGATTTTCAACCAAGGCCATTTCCACGCTACTCACCTTCATCTGGAACACTGCAGAATGTCGCAAAAAAAGCACGGAAGATAACGTCTTCTCGCGTGCGTTTTGTGCAGTCATGCAAAACTCGCGCGAGAAGACGCTATCATCTGCGGTTTTTTTCACGACGTTCTGCAGCGTTCCGGACGAAGGTGAGTAGTGTGGAAACAGCCCAAGTTATCACGAGTATTATAAGCTTCTGGTGGGAAATCCCTGTGTTATGAATTAAATCATATTTATAGTCTACTCAAAGAAACCCAAGAGCGTTCACAGCTGAGAGGGGCTTGAGATTTGAGTCTTCCGGGTCCCACTGCAACATCAGTCGAATGGGATTTCTCGAAAGATGATATCAGAGCAGGATTTTATCCATCCCCCCTTTTGGAAGGAGACAAACTCTTGTGCCAAAGATCAATTCAGAAGGGACCGCCTCTCCCCATATGTACCTTGGAGAGCTCTTAGATCTGCAAGTAAACACCTACTGGTGGTCCCTGGCCCCAGGGAGGCTCAGCTGGCCTCAACCAGGGCCAGGGCATTTTCTGTCCTGGCCCCAACCTGGTGGAACTCTGTTGGAAGACACTCGTGCCTGCCAAGATCTTGTATCTTTTCGGCAGGCCTGTAAGACCGAGATGTTCTGCCAGGTATATGGTCGAGGCCAGCACTGGATCCATCTAATTAACCTCCCTGCTGGTCTCCTGCCGGGGGGGGGGAGCATATGGTCCATCTGCCTCCCCATGCTTGAGGAGGTAGAGGTTCACCAACCCCCACACCTCCACCCTTTTCTTCCCTTGTGTATGGTGGGCAGGGAAAGGGGGAAGGGTGCCCCATCTGGAATGCGGATATCCATGTTTGCACTGAGATACTATTTTTATTGGTTTTACCTATTGTAACTTATTTATGATTGTAACCCGCCCTGAGCCTGCTTGCGGGGAGGGAGGGCTAAAAATCCAATAAACAAACAAACAAATAAATAAGTATGCATACAAAACATCTCTGTTGAGATGGCTCCGAATCAACTCAATTGTTCTCCAGGGGTTGGGGAACAGGGGGTTGAAGTTGGTTCCCAGTTCCTTATTTGCAGTTCTTAGTTCCTTATTTGCAAATCCAACCACAAATATTGAGGATAATTGAAAAGCTTGCACCCCAAAATAAGACTTGGACCATCATATGACATCCACCCCCATATTCAGGGGACTCTGCCCTCCAAGTGGACCTATGCTATTTCCTGATCCAAAGCCCAGCTCTTGTGCTAACTGCTCCAAAGTGGGCCCAGGACAAAAGCACATGCAGAAACTGTGCGAGGAAGGGAGAGGTGTACCCCCAAACTATCTTTAGACCACAAATCATACAACTTCATACTCTGGATGGAGCCTGTCCCCTACAAGAAGACCTGCTCTAGCGCCGAGTCCAAACACCGGTTCTGATGCAAAAAGCTTTTTATTTGAGTTGCCTCCAAGAAATTTGTAGTGGGGAAAAGTGTCGAATAAGTTGAACAAGGAAATGGAACGCTGCATGCCCTCTGTCCCCCCAAATAAGGTTTGCACCACCACATCAAGAGCCCCGTGGCGCAGAGTGGTGAGCTGCAGTGCTGCAGCCCAAGCTCTGCTCACGACCTGAGTTTGATCCTGGCAGAAGCCGGGTTCGGGCAGCCGGCTGAAGGTTGACTCAGCCTTCCATCCTTCCGAGGTCGGTAAAATGAGCACTCAGGTTCCTGGGGGTAAAGTGTAGATGACTGGGGAAGGCAAACCACCCCGTAACAAACGTCTGCCAAGAAAACGTCGTGATGCGACATCCCCCCATGGGTCAGTAATGTCTCGGTGTTTGCACAGGGGACTACCTTTACCTACCACCACATATCATACATCAGGGACTCTGCCTAAGTCTTTTCCCCAATAGAATGTGGGGTTCACTCCTAGAGCATGTAGTGATGCTCACAAGCACAGATGGCTTTAAAAGGGAATTAGATAGATTTACAGAAGAGAGGTCCATCAGTGGCTACTAGATGATTAAAGGGAATTTTCGCATCCAGAGGCAGTAAACGAATACGAATAGAATACGAATACATAGAATACGAATTCTATGAGGAATCTGTCCAAGTGTGAAGCCAGATGTTGGATTAGAGGGGCTGTTGGTCTCTTCGAGCACACTTGCTGTACATACATAAAGATCAGCATGACCTGATTAACTCTTTAAGACAACCATTCTCAATTATTTGCAGGTAACAGTCAACAAGGGATGATGTAGGGTGGGGATGAAATCTGGCACCATCAGCATTGGTGGTGGTGGGGGGTCAGATTTACCTATGACTATAGTTGCTACCCAAAGCTGTTTAAAGGAAAATACAAGGAAGGTCAAAAGCCCAAGAAAGTCTGAGGGAAGCTAAAAGAAATGACAAGAAATTAACAACAACAACATTTGATTTACATCCCAGACAATTTAATGCCCACTCAGAGTGGTTTACAAAGTGTGTTATTATTATCCTCAGAACAATCATCCTGTGAGGTGGATGGGGCTGAGAGAGCTCTGGAAGAGCTGTGAACGAACCCAAGGTCACCCAGCTGGCTTCAAGTGGAGGAGTGGGGAATCAAACCTGGCTCTCCAGATTAGAGTCCTGCCGCTTTTAACCACTACACCAAACTGGCTTTCAGCAGCGCCGGATCGAGGGGGGCAGGGGGGGTAGTCTGCCCCTGGCACCGCCAGGGAGGGGGCACCGGGAGCAGCTGCTAGCTGCCGGGAGCGCATGGGTGGCAGTGCGGGCAGCCTCACAGCCTCACAGCCTCCCGCACTGCCTTTTGCCTGCCCTGCAGGACAGGGCTCACACGGCAAGCCAGCTGCCCCCTGTCCTGCAGGGCAGGCAAAAGGCAGCACGGAGGGCTGCGAGGTCGCCTGCGTAATTCGCCTGCGGGGAGCCAAATGGTGCAGGTGGCTTCCCAGCCCTGTACGCTGCCACCATCACTCCGCCCTGCGCGATATCACCGAAATGACATCATCATGCAGTGCCGGGAGGACATGTGCGCCATGCGCACGCGCGAGTGGTCGGACTAGGGTTGCCCTGGGTGCCGGCAACCCTAGATCCGGCCCTGGCTTTCAGCTTAGCAACTTCTCCCTGTGTTTGGGCAGATTCCTCTGGGTGCTGGCAGTCCTTAAGATACCCCAAACACAGACGATCTAGCCCACCGACCAGCACATTGAAACTACTGGCCACCAGTGAAGTTCTTATCGCAGGAACAACCTTCTCAAGGTAGGGCAATATTTTGGGTCCTAGACTTGGAGGGGGGGCTGAGATGCAGAGAATGGTGGGTTGCTTAAGGTTAACTAGTGAACTCTCTGGCTGAGGCAGGGTTTGAACCTGGAACGTCCTACTTTGCGTACAAGTTACCCAGGCAAAATTGTTTAAATTCTGTTCTTGGAAGGATGGAAGTTGCTAGGAACTAATTTGAAAACGAACGAGACGTGATTCGGGGGAGAAATTTCAAGTGTTCGAGCGATGTCATTTTTGTGCCCTGCCCAGTATACATTCTTGCTTTCTTTTAAAGAACAGGATATAACCTGCCCTGTTTATTGTATCTAAAATATGGCGACTGCACCTTTCCCTCCCTTCTTCCATGCAAAGCACATCCAGATCATTGTAAAGAGGAATTCTCTTGCCTGGATTCCAAGAGAAAGGAAGGAAGTTTAATGTCACAATTTGCAATGCAAAGACTCACTCCAAAATCAGAAGGAAGCTTGGCCCCGACGCACGCTAGCCTCGCTCTGGCCTTGACGGAAAAGGCTACAAATATGAATCTTCCCTCCCTTTGAATCAGCTCATTGCAATAGATACTGTTGAGCCTTGCACCCTTTTTGTTTAAGATGCAATAAGATGAAGTTGAATTAGTGGAGGAGAGCTATTGAAACAGATGGCGGCTCCGCATTAATCAAAGAGACAAGAATTGGTCAGCCGCAGCGCTGAGGCAGCAAAGTTCTCTCGCCAGATCTGTTTTCCCAATTCAGCGCTCTAACGAGATCAGCATCTCTGGGTTAAACACAGATCTTATGACTCCAGGGCCGTTTCCAGACGGCCCCCCCGCCTCGCGAAACGTCGTGCGTCATCGCGCGTCGTCACGCAGAAAACACGAAATATCGTGTTTTCTCGCGCGAGTTTTGCACGACGTCGCGCAAAACTCACGCGAGAAAACGAGATATTTCGCGTTTTCTGCGCGACGACGCGCGATGTTTCACGAGGCGGGGGGCCATCTGGAAACGGCCCATGTAATGTCTCCGAAAGATCCTCATTTCGCCACAGTTCTAACAGCTCACCTTTGGTTAAGCTGCATGCTGTCAGGATTGCAGAGAAAAAGAACATGGACTGTTCCCGCTGAAGACAGCAATGTGTCTTCACACGTGAACCCACACAAAGCTGCCTTCTACTGAGTTAAGTCATTGATCCATCAAGGCAGTATTACCTACTCAGACTAGCAGCCGATCTCCAGGATTGCCAGAAGAGGTCTTTCACAGCACCCACCACCTGGCCCTTTTAACTGGAGATGCCAGGAATTGAACCTGGGACCTTTTGCACTCCAATCAGATGCTCTACTACTGAGCCATAGTCACTGCCCGTTGCTGCTTCCCATGTGTCCCTATCCACAACACATGTGTATTATGTGCCCTCCAGTCGCCTCCAACCTATGACGACCCTATGAATGAAAGACCTCCCAAACATCCTATCATTAACGGACTTGCTCAGATCTCACAAACGGGAAGACATGGCTTCCTTTAATAAGTCAAGCCAACTCATTTTGTGTCTTCCTCTTTTCTGACTGCCTCCTACGTTTCCTAGCATTATTGACTTTTCCAAAGAATCTTGTCTTCTCGTGATGTGACCAAAGTACGATAGCTTTAGTCTTGTCATTTTGGCTTCTAAGGAGAATTCAGCCTTGATTTGATCTAGTACCCACTTATTTGTCTTTTTGGCCATCCATGATATCTGCAAAACTCTTCTCCAGCACCACATTTCAGGTGAATCAATTTTTTTCCTGTCAGCTTTCTCCACTGTCCAACTTTCACATCCATACAGAGCAATGGGGGATATCATTGTTTGGATTATCTTGATCTTGGTCCCCAGAGAGACATCTTTATCTTTAAGGATCTTCTCTAACTCCCTCACAGCTGCTCTTCCAAGTCTCAATCTTTTTCTGCTTTCTTCATTGCAGTCTCCCTTTTGGTTGATGATTGAGCCACAGAATAGAAAATCTTGAACCATTTCAGTTTCCTCATTGTCAGTTTAAAAATCCACAACGTATTTTTCTTCATCTGAGGGCCAAGCTACACATGACGAATGACACTTGAACGGCAAGTGGATTGAGTGGAAGGGAAGTGAACAGGGAAAAATACACTTGCCGTTCACGTGTCATTCGTCATGTGTAGCTTGGCCCTGAGTCTATACTATTGTCAGTCACTTCCAGACCATGAGAGATTTTTTTTCAAGTTTCTGATAAATATTTAATATAGGGCTAAAATTACTCCATCATCTTAGAGGGCTAGAGCCTTAATGAAGGCGCAACAAACACAAATTGGGTCCTTTGGGATAATTTCCCTCAGTGTGGTTAATCCAGAGCTGTAGATTTTCTCAGAGTGCCAACCGAGGAAATAGAGAGCTGTTTGTGTGGGTGGCAAAGGGGAGATTCACAGCACAAGACTGACCATATATTATTGTTTCCTGTGGGTCTAAGGGATAGATTTTTGCTCCCTTGACATTTCCCCGTCTTCTCAAAGTCCTCTTTGCTTCCTTCCAAAGCCCTCGGAGGATTTTCAATATTCTGCTTTATACTCTTGCATCAATTATAAAAAGAACCCCATTCATGCAGACAGCCCTATGGAAGGGGGCTCCCTGCTTCCCCTTCTTCCAAATGACAACTATTATTAGCAGCCTGGCTTGTCTTCAAGACATGAGCTTATTTCTCTTTTTCTCCCTGTGCACCTATATTTATAGAATTCCATTATTATCTGTCGATCACAAATTGCATTAGAAGCTTGAAATGGCAATCACAGACTACATTCCATCTTGATGCTCATGACACCTCTAGTCTCAGGACCAAAGAAAGATTCAAAAGTAATCATTCAACTCAGAGTGCATTGCACCAAGAAAACTCAGCATAAAGAGACGGAACGGGCTGCATATGAATCTTCCAAGGACTTTCGACTTGAACCAGTATCGAACAAGTATCTTGCACTGTCAATATGAATAAATTTTTAATGTTTAAGTCCATCAAGGACTTAAAGGTCACCATAGTTCAACAGAAATCTTTCCAAAACAAAATCCAACGGGAAGCTGCTGAATTGGAATTCGTATGTAAATTTGACTCAGTCAGACTTGGATTGAATAGAGACTCTGGATGGTTACCTCATTACCAGAAGTAACTGCCTTTCAGGCATTCCATTCAGAGTCAGCTATGGACGGAAGGGGTCACACCCACCTTGGATTGCGCACTGCCCCTCTTTCATAACTTTTGCATCTGATTTGCATTTACGTGGCCCTCACTCCCTGCACCCTCTCCCTGCTCCCCTCACCACTTATATATCTCTGGCCGTACCCTCCATGCATCTGACGAAGAGAGCTATGGTTCTCGAAAGCTTATGCTACTATAAAGTTGGTTAGTCTTAAAGGCGCAACTGGACTGTTTACTATTTTGCAACTACAGACTAACATGGCTAACTCCTCTAGATTTTTAATGTAATACCACTGTTACAGCTTTCCCCAGAGCATTTTGGGAATGGGGAGAGGAGAGACAAGAAGGGACCAGGGAGAATTCTAAGCTCATATTTGAAAAAGGGGTGCGGCTCAGCAATGCCAAGGAGTTGGGGGATTCTGGAATTTGTTGTGCCCCAGGTCTAGTGCTTTCGGTTCCCTCCTGACGATCAGGTAGGGTCTGTTTGTGACTATCTCTTGCTATAACCTCCTCAGCTCGCTCGCTCGCTCGCTCTCTCCTTGCTTTTTATGGCCTGACACAAAATACACCATCCAGTCTGCCCGGATGCCGGTATACACAAATCCATTTACTTTGCTGCTATTTAGCAAGGCATGAGATATGTAGGAGCATTAATGGACCTCTTTTGTGCTTTGGATCGGTTATTTCCTCTTCTTCTGTCCTCTGATGAGAGTTATTTGAGGTGTCGTCATGACTACTGGAGAACAATCCAACTTACTCTGTGAATCTTTTATTCCTTAGCAGAGGTGGGTTCATTCAAATAACAGGAGATATTTTTTGTTGCTGTTCTATCCTGAAGGCTTAAATGTATATTTCTTTTGTGCTGTTTTTGTCTAGCGCGCCTTCAAAAAGGCACAGGGTGGTATTGTCCAAGCGCACGGCATCTTATTTGTAAAAGTACATGGCTCTAAATTAAATTATTAACCTTTGCAGTTTTGCTTCCAGCAGCTTTCTCAATTCAGACCAAAAGGTTAATCTGATAGGAGGCAAGGCATTTCAAAAATCTTCCCGTTCTGATGTACCCAGAAGCCTTTTTGGTCTGTATTTAAAAAAATAAAATAAAAGTGTCTTTAAATTTAGATAATGAGACATTTGCAAATGAGGATATTCTGAAAGGCTGGCGGAAAGGGAATTGCTGGCACTCACCTCCCTCTAAACCCTGACGGGGCAAACTTCTCTGAGAGGGCCAGGTTTTACGAACGATTTGGGTGAAGGTCTTGTATATACTATGATATGGTGATCACCCAAATGTTGAGGAAGAACTGAGCTGCTTAAGAATGCCAAGTTTTTCAAAAAAGAGCATCAAGTTTCTAGTTCTTAAGGTTCGTAATAACAGGAGCAAATGTGTATGGACTTTGCCTGTTGTCCGTATATTGGGAGCCAAAGGAAAGGACTGAACTGGAGAGTACGGCTTTTTGATAAGGCTGAAGTTGGCTCCCAGTTCCCAGTTCCTTATCTGCATTTCCTATTCACAAACCCAACCACAAATATTGTGGATAACTGAAATTATCTTCAATATTTGCAGTTTGGTTCTCAAATAGGAATGCAAATAAGGAAGTGGGAAGTGGGATTTAACTTCAACCCCTTGGGCTATATGACAATTTCTTCTTCTCATGGCTCCTGGGTAGGGTTGCTAACTCAGGATTGGGAAATTCCTGGAGATTTGGGGGTGGATTTTGGGAAGAATGGGTTTTGGAATGGGGAGGGACTTCCGCTGGGTATAAAGTCATACAGTCGATCCTCGGAAGTTCTCCTTTCTCCAGGTTAACTGATCAATGTCATCTGGAATTCTGTTGTAATTCTTGCGGAATGCCAGGTCCCTCCCAGAGGTTGGCAACTCTCCTCTCAGAATAAAATCAATTCTACAGATGTGCTTCCTTTGCACAGCTAATCCTTCTAGCAAGCTTCAGTTTCTTCAGCTGCCGAAAAGCACAGGATTTTTTATATTATTACATGTTAGCTGAGGATGCTTATCTCGGGCTAAGCTGACAATTTTCATCACTGCTGCTATGCCAAGACTAGAGATGGGCACGAACAGCAATACGAACGAAAAAAAGCCACGAACAGCCCAAACTGCTGTTCGGGAACAAGCTGTTCGTGAGGCCCCATTCTAAACGAACAGGTGGACGTTGCAAGCCTCGTTCATTGCTGTTCGTTGCTGATCATCAAGCCAGACAGTCTGGCACCTGCAATCAATTCCCTTGGCAACTTAGGCAGGGATTGTCTGAACTCTGTCTGAACTCCTGCTGTTGTCCTGGAAACCCCAATCTAAGCCCAATTTAGCTTGATGGGCAGGTCTTCCTTCCAAGTGTGGAGCTCCAAATTTGTTACAACAGGAAAAGACCAGGGGGGAGGGGGGCTCCCAGCTCTGGCTTTCAGGGAGAGACAGCTCCTGTTAGAGAGACAGGGAAAGTGCATTGGAGCTTGAATTTTCTTTGTGTGTGGTGGGATAGGGACCTACCCCTTCAGTTTCCAGGGCTGTTGCCAGGCTCTGGGGCCAAGCTATTATTTATTATTGGTACCTTTCCTGCTGCCTGCTCAGGTAGGGTTCCTGGGAGTGGTGCAGTAGGGATCTTGATGGCTGGAGGAGAGCCTGCTGGCCCCCACGAACAATGAACAATGAACATGTTCGTGAACAGGATCATGTTCATCAACGTTCATTGTTCGTTGTTCATAGATGGCAATGAACAACAAACACCATGTTCGGGTTTTTTTCTGTTCATGCTCATGTCTAGCCAAGACACCAAGACAGATGCAATTGGCCGGACAGTAGCTAGCATCAGAGTTTACACCAAATCATTCCGTTACTCCAGAACCTAGTTATCAGAATTCCTCCCACCCACCACTGGAGAAATATTGATGCCTGCTAATACAAATTTTGCTAAAAAACAGCACTCGTTGTTTCAAGTTAGAAGCAGCCTGGACTCTGATGCTTTTGGTCTCCAACCAGAGATTTGCAAAACAAGAGATAAAACCAGAACGTGGGCTGACCCACCGCACCTAGAATGATCGCAGATAGGATATCTTATGAGTGCCTGCCCATCTTCTGCCTTGCAGAGATTTCTGTTCCTCTGTGTCAAGTTTGATCCTCAGAGCGGTGCAGAGAAGGCTGGGAGATTGGCATTTCTATGGCATCTACATTTTAAAAAATCTGGATCTGTCCAGGGATTGCACAAGCAACCCACACCCTTGCTTGGGGTGAGAGTACCTTAAGGGGTTTTGCAGAGTGGAATTCATCGATCCAGGGTTCCCTTGCAATGGGGCTGAGAATGCAGAAGCTCAAAATGACTGGAGCCCTTTTCACATGTTCTCGGGGCAGGGGGAGAATGAGCAGTTGTAAAAGGGAGGCAAGAGTGCCATTCCAGGTTACCCTTTGAATTCAAACTATCTGCCTACAAAGGCTGTTGCCTGTTGCATCTCTGCCTGATTTACTGTTCAGTCATTTCATTTTATGAACCAGCCTCTGGCAAGGTAATAAACTCTGCCACGTCTGTGCAATCAAGTATATCTGGATCATCTTATCAGATGATTCCTACAGGGTTGTGAATAATTCCTCCCTTTGCACACTCTGAAAGTAAACTTTTTAAGGCATAAGAATTGCAGCACGCCTCACATTTTTAATTCAAAAGGAAGCATTACTCATAAGTTTGGGAAACAATGTATTATGCATCAGAATGGAGATAGTTGACTCCTAGTCCCTCTTTAGCAGGGAGAGTCCTAATTCTGTGATCTCTGGAAAACCAATGTCCTGTTTTTATTCTTCATGTATGCTTCAGTTAGTTCCCTCCCAGCACAGGTGGTGCCAATCTGGACTAGACTTTGGAATATAAATCCCCTAGGCAGGAGCGGTGCCAGGGTTTCCGGCGCTCACAGCTGGCTGGTCGGGCACGCGCATGTGCGCGCGCACACACACCAGCCTGCGCAATGATGTCACGTGTGACGTCATCATGGGTCGGCCCGATTGCTGCGATGGGCAGCTGGGACGGCGCGCAGGTGGCCTCCCAGCTCTCCCGCTCTCCCGCCCTGCACCACCCCAGACACCTGCCCACGGCTGCTGCGCTCGGCCGGGGGCGTGTGCCGGCAGCGGCGACAGTGTGGGGCAGGAGGGTTGGGAGGCTGCAGCTCTGTGGCATGCGCTCCCACCCCCAGCACCTCCTCCGGCGCTCCGCACCCTGAGGCAACTGCCTACCTCGCCTCAATGGGCGTGCTGGCCCTGTCCCTAGGGCTGTAAACTCCAGGAAATTCCTGGAGATTTGGGGGTACAGCCTAAAGAAGGCAGAGTTTGGGGAACGGAGAGAGCTCGGCAGGGTATAATGCCATAAAGTCTACCCTCCCAAGCTGCTATTTTCTCTACTGATCTTTGTAGTCTGGAGATCAATTGTAATTCTGGGAGATCTCCGGGCTCCACCGGGAGGAGTTGCAACCCCAAGACGCACAGTCTCCTTGGGGGCTTGCAGTGCACACTGTAGCTAGCAAGTCTTATTTGGTGTGGCCGGACTTCTTAGTAAATATATGTAGAATCATGTGATATTATAAGTGCTTATGGCGGAAACCGTGGGATGGGTTGAGACAATCTTGTTGAATGTTGATTCTGGGCTCTGCATTTGCAGTATTAATTTGCATCTCAGTCAGGGCTCATTTTGAGGGGGGACGCACAGGGACGCAGTTCCGGCAGTTCCCCAAAGAGGTCACATGTCAGGTGGCCCCGCAGGCCTGACTCTCTGCCATTTTGGGCCCATTTCGGCCTGGATTGGGGCCAAAATGGCCCGGAGAGAGCCTCTGATGGGTGCTGGATCACTCTCCTACTCAGCAGCGGCCCGATCCTGACCATTTTGGACCCCTTTTCGGCCATTTTCAGCCCCTTTTTGCCATTTTGGGCCCAATTTTGGCCCTGAATGGCCAGGATTGGGTCCAAAACAGTCAGGATAGGTGATGTCAGGGGGTGTGGCACATGCAAATCAGTTATGCCAATGACACACTTCTGGTGGTGTCAAGGGGCGTGATATATGCTAATGAGTTGTGCTAATGAGTTATGCTAACGAGTTCCTCCAGCTCTTTTTCTACAAAATGACCCCTGATCTCAGTGTAGTCCTGTATAAACACATTAGAGCAAAAACTCATTAATTCCCAATCTTATATCTTCTGGCTACAGCACTGTCCCAACATCTCGAGAAATTAGATCTCCAAGCAGGGTGGTGGAGATATCTCGTCTCTGGTGCGCATGCCTGGAAACGCATGCCTGTGGACACTCAGGTGCCATGGAGCGCACAGAGTGCCATCTCGTACACTGCAGGTGTCTATTTTGAATAGTTGCTCTTGCAGAGGAAATGAATGCAACATATAGCAAGCAAAAAGGCAGCTTCGGCAAGATGTAGCGGTGGTAGGTCTTCTTGAGCAATGATCTCTGATATGAGAAACAGCATTTCACATGCATGTCTCTATTTTCACCTGTGAAATGTTGGAAAGGAGGATGCCATCCTATGCTCTCCCACAAGCTCAGTTTTCATGTCTGCCTTGCATGTATTCTCCCTTCCCTTTGCCCATTGCAAACGTGCTGCATTTCTTCAGAGCATCTTCCAAATGTCCGTTGCAGACGAGAGAATTTCCCCTTGCTGTTCTGCGTACAGATTGTTCTCAGTGCCCCCAGGCATGCAAAAGTGGGAACAGCTTTCTTGCTCGGGAGGGTTTCACAGCTGGGAGAAGCCTGCCTGTCCTCTTTACCCATCAGAGAGTGACGGCGCATGAAAAGCGGGGTGGCGTTTTAAACAATGTGCAGAAATCAGACGCACAGCACATGGCACTGCTGAACAAGTAGGCCCCATGGTAAAGTGGCATGCGGCATGTGCTGGATGATTGGAAGCAAGCGTATGCTCTCCGGCAGATGTGTAATGTCTGAGCTGCAGCTGCGGTGAGGTGAGCTTCTAGGAAATCGTTCCAAGAAGTTTTATAACACAGAAACGTAAAGCTAAAAGGTATCACCAAGGGTCATCTAGTCCAACCCTGTGCACAATGCAAGAAATTCACTGCTACTCCCCTCCTCACTCCCCCAGTGACCTCTGCTCTGTGCCCAGAGGAAGGCAAAAAACGTCCAGGATTCCTTCCTGACTCCAAAGTGGTGATTTGTCATGTATTTGTCATGTATGCCAGCGTACCTGCCATGATTGTATTCTGCATTTTGTACTGGTTAATGCTATTTGCCAGAGTTATGTGCTGTATTCTGTGTAGATCATCTGAGAGCAGGGCTTTTTTTTCTGGGAAAAGAGGTGGTGGAACTCAGTGGGTTGCCCTTGGAAAAAATGGTCACATGGCTGGTGGCCCCGCCCCCTGATCTCCAGACAGAGGGGAATTTAGATTTATTTATTTTATTTATTTTTTCAATTTATATACCGCCCATCCCCAGGGGCTCTGGGCGGTGAACAGTTAAAATCGATAAAAACAAAAACTAAAATCAATATACAAATAATAAAACAAATTAACAAGGTGCAGTGGTGGGGAGAACCTTCCCCACCCCAAAGGTGGGAGGCCGACATGGCACCGTCCCCTTCAATCACCAAACACCTGGCGGAACAGCTCTGTCTTACAGGCCCGGCGGAACGATAATATGTCCCGCTGGGCCCAGGTTTCCATTGACAGAGCGTCCCACCAGGCTGGGGCCAGGACTGACTAACCAGGCCCTGGCCCTGGTTGAAGCGATTGCCCTTCTCGCCTCATGACGCGGAGGTCAATCTCAGCTCCCCTCTGTCTGGAGATCAGGGGGTGGAGCCACCAGCCATGTGACCATTTTCAAGAGGTTCCAGAACTCCGTTCCCCCGCATTCCAGCTGAAAAAAACCCCTGTCTGAGAGTGTATTAACTGCTAATATTAATTGCGGGAGGGCCAGTGGAGTCTCTCTGTTATCTGTTGAAAATATGTACTTTCACTTCTTCTAGCAAGTGTCCTTGGAGGAGAGCTGTTAGCAGCACACATTGTATCTTTTTCCAGAGACGGGGATATTTTCCTTTGTACTTCATGTAGTCTCCTAATCCGTTCCCATGCAACCTCTTTGGGGTTTTGCGCCAGAATGTCAACAGACCCCGAAGGACGGGAAGTTTCCCTATAATTAGCAATGCCTTTGTTTGAGTTGTCACTTCTGCCAATTGCCACCTTCAGGTGAACACCTGTACTGTATGGATCTCAATAAAGCTACTTCAACTGTGACACCTGCGTGTTGACTGTGGAGGGCTTGAGGGACCTAACTGCCAGGGACTGACATTATTCCAGCAAAGCATGTTTTGTGTACACATTTTGATTAGCTTAGCTTTGATTATTCAGATTTTGAAATGATTTAGAATGTTTTGGAGGGAACAGAATAAAATGAAAAAGGAGAAGGTTTTCCTTTTTTTGGAAAAAATCAAAGCAGACAATCTTGGGATACATCTGTATTTGCGAAAAGAGTTCTAGGTCCAAAAAAGCTAATTAAAAAATAATCATTGGCGCAATAATGCCATTAAGAATTGGCACCATCTCTTGAGCGTGGTTTCCTAGGGAAAAACCGGAACGTTAAAGGCAGTTTCTAGCTAGTGTTGTCTATCTGGTACCATGAAGTAATGCAAAAACTAGATTGCCTTTTTTAAAAATAAAAGTACCTGAGACATTACAGTTGTCAACTCCAATTCTTGGTTATTTGGGCTGGAACCTGGGGAGGGCAGGCTTTGGGAAGAGGAGGAACCGTGGCAGGTTATAATGTAGGGTTGCCAACCTGCAGGCCCAGCCTGGAGGTCTCCTGGAATTACAACTGATCTCCAGACATCAAAGATCAATTCCCCTGGAGAAAATGGCAGTTTTGGAGGGTAGACTCTATGGCTTTATACCCCGCCAAGATCCCTCTCTTCACCAACTCCACACTCCACCCTCATATCTTGAGGAATTCCCTAACCTAAATGATGATGATGATGATGATGATGATATACTGCTCTTCTAGACAGATTAGTACCTCATGCAGAATGGTGAACAAAGTAAGTGTTATTATTATCCCTCCAATGCAGCTGGGGCTCAGAGAAGTGGCTTGCCCAAGGCCACCTGCTGAGTTCATGGCAGTAGCAGGATTTGAACTAGCAGAGTTCTGCCTCACAACCCAACCATTTCACCATTATGCTACAGCAGCTTGAATCTGGGGTTGAGAGGAGTGGCTTACCCAAGGACACCTGCAAAGCTCGTGGCAGTAGTGGGATTTTTTCGAACCAGCAGAGTGCTGATTTGCAGCCCAAACACTTAACCACTATGCAGCTCTCATAATAACAACTACACTTCTAGAAAGATCAGTGCCCACCCAGAGCAGTGAGCAAAGTCAGTGTCATTATTATCCCCCAGTACAGATGGGGAGCTGGGCATGAAAGGAGTGGCTTGCCCAAGGCCATCTGCTGAGCTCATGGCAGTTGTGGGATTCCAGCCAGCAGAGTTCTGATTCACAGCCCAACCACTTCACCACTATGCCACAGCAGCTCCTATAGTAATAACTGTACTTATATACTGCTCTTCTAGACAGATTAGTGCCCCTCTCAGAGCAGAGAACAAAGTCAGTGTTGTTATTATCCCCACAAACAGCTGGGGAGCTGGTGCTGAGAGGAGTGGCTCACCCAAGGCCACCTACTGAGCTCATGGCAGGAGTGGGATTCGAACCAGCAGAGTGCTGAATCGCAGCCAACTACTTCACCACAATGTGCATGTATGCTTCTCTAGCCTCTTGGGGGAGCCCTATTAGAAGCATGAAGGGGACCTGGCAACTCTGCCTGCTTCTGTTTGTACCTGGAGGAAGCAAGGTTGTGCACTTAGTTTCAAAATTCATAAAGAGATTTAGAAGCTGTTCTCACAATAGTTGTTTGCAGTCCTGGCAGACCTATTAAACCAGCTTTGTTGGTATACAATGTGACCCCAGCCCCATCCGCCCAAATTTTAGAAATAAGAGTGAAAGGTAGAGCGTACCAGGAGGATCCTAGATATTGGTCAGAGTAGGATGATAATTTTTAATATTTATATAACTCTTTTAGAGTTTTACCTATCATCTTGTTCTAACCCCCACAACAGCCCTGTATGGTAGTCCCATAGTACTCTCCCAATATTGCAGACAGAAGCAGGGATGAGGCTGAGACAGAATGGCTTACCTAAGGCCACCCAATATTTGTGGCAGTAGTCGGGTTGGCCCTCCGGGTTAGGAAATTCCTGGAGATTTTGGGGGAGGTGGAGTCTGGGAAGGGTAGAGTTTGAGGAGGGGAAGGGCCTCAGCAGTATATAAAACCATAAAGTCTACCTTTCAAAACAGCCATTCTCTCCAGGGAAACTGATCTCTGTGACCTGGGTCGAATCCACATTCACCCATTACCCGCATGTTTATCGGATATCTTCCGTTTGCCTCCAATCTGCGATTTTTTCCTCTTTGTTCACATTCCTGCTTCCAATCCGTCTTTCTCGCATGTCCCTCCGGTCACACGGCCGCTCGAAAACCACTTTTTGGGGCGGGACCTTTTTTCCCCCGCCCATTTTTTAAATTTTTTTGAGCGCACTTTTCCGTTATTTCGATCTTGCCTTATAAAGAAACATCATTGAAGATAATGATGCCTCTTTTTCCCCCACTGACAGCACTGATGGCTCTCTCCCATTTCTTTTTTGGAAATTTGGAAGCATGTGGGAAGCTTTCGTGGGCATTTCCTATGCAGGACAGTTCAGTGCCTGAATTTTACTCAAGTTTCACTTCCTTGGAGTGTCATTATTTCGATATTTCATAATTTTGATATTACAGTAATATAAAATAAAAAAAATAAAAAACAGATAAAAAGGAAGTTTCGCGAGTCTGTTCTGAGGATGGATTCACCCCAAAATGATTTTTCAAACTACCAGATTTGATTCAGAAACAGCATAATCAATAAATCCAATGCTATGAAGTCAAAAACAGTCTTTTGCAGACTACGGAGCACTTGCAAGTTGAATCAGCCAATAGGAACTCTCGGAACGGCCGGAGAGACAGGAAGGGGGGTGGTTTTTAAAAAAACTGCGTAAATTGCGCATTGGCCCGTTCACGGCCACCGTGAAACTCCCGTTGAAAACTTGTGACCACATATTCGGGAGAAATGCGAATGAAATGCGTCTGTTTAATGAGGTAATGTGACCAGCACTCGGGACTGCGTGGGGAATGCGGGGAACATGCGACTTAGAATGAGTAATGTGGATTCGACCCAGGAGAGCAGTTGTAATTCTGGGAGATCTCTAGCCACCACTTGAAGTTAGCAACTCTAGGTTGCAGTGACATTTAAAACCAGGACCTCCAAGATCATCTTTCATTCTCCTAGCCTAGAGATAGTGAGAGAAAGAGAGGGCGCATTCTTCCATCCCGAAATTGTTATTCTAAGCTCTCTGTGTACTCAGAATGATAACACATTATCAGTTATTCTCAGGACATTTTGTTTCGAGCTCACTTCTATGGCCATAATTGTCCAGTTCAGTTCCGCTGATTTGGGGTGGGGTAGGGTGATGTTCCACTTGCCGGCCTGGAGAAATGGAATTAATTCCGTCTCTCCCAAGCCTAGAAACGTAATCAGCTCAGTAATGGACAGCCTTCGCTTTCCAAACAAGACACCCAGGGAGACAGAGATTGGTATATATATCCTTTTCCAGAAAGGTCACCTTGATTGAGAAATGTCACGCCGATCTATTTTCCCCGCATTAATCACAGTGCCTTTTTTCCTTCCTACAACTTTGCAAATCCCTTGAACTGGAGTGCAGCGTCCGCCGAATCGATGGCAGCCAGGCCGGGATTGTTCTCTGTGTCTGTCTAGAAGACAGAGTTAGCTCACAAGCCGGTTATCCCGGCCACGAGATCTCCATCCACCTTTCAAAAACAGTCGTCGTGGTGTCCTTTGGCTATTTGAAATTTGAAAGGGACGTACGCAGACATTTTCTCTTGAGTTTGGATGCCACTTGTTTGGGTGGTTCAGATCCTTGAATGCTGTAATGTTCC
Organism: Eublepharis macularius; assembly: GCF_028583425.1. NCBI lineage: Eukaryota > Metazoa > Chordata > Lepidosauria > Squamata > Eublepharidae > Eublepharis > Eublepharis macularius. Next base: position 5,711,385 of record NC_072799.1, read on the forward strand.
ATCTCAGGCCAGGCCAGCATCAGCTTACCCAGAGGTGGGGCAGCTGCCAGGGCTCAGGGCATCTGGCAAGGCCCATTACTGTCACCCCTGCACCCTCACTTGCTAGTGTTCCAGCACCCATGCTCCCAGATGCTCGCATTGCTAAGCGCCTCTGGGGAAAGGGCTGCTGGCAGTGCAGGCAGATGTGAGCATTGGTGGTAGAAGGGCTCGTAAAGCTAGCAGGGGAAGGACACACAGGCATGTCGGTGGGTGGGAAAGAAGGAGGCTGCGAGAAGAAAGCCTGAAGGTGAGCAGAGAAGGGAGGGGACCCTGGGAACTCTCTGCCAGCCCCCCTCCCCATACCTGGAACCAGGGCTTTTTTTCTGGGAAAAGAGGTGGTGGAACTCAGTGGGTTGCCCTCAGAGAAAATGGTCACATGGCTGGTGGCCCCACCCCCTGATCTCCAGACAGAGGGGAGTTGAGATCGCCCTCCGTGCCACAATGACCATTTTCAAGAGGTTTCGTAACTCCGTTCCCCTGCGTTCCCCCTGAAAAAAAGCCCTGCCTGGAACTAGTCTTGGACTCTTGATCATTTTGATTGGTTTCAATGGGATGTGCCGTCCCACGTGCCATTCCCCTCTGCCCAGTTGCGATGAAACTCTGTAAGAGTGGAGCCCTCCCTCTCTCAAAGGTCACCTGTGCAGGAGAAAAACATCTTTGCTGTAGAAGCACTGAAAGGCGAAACACATTTTTGGATCCGACATGCACCGAGATTTCATCTCTCCCAACAAGAAGCGATCTTCTCTTTGAGTGTGCAGATAGAGCACAGTGCACCTTTCGATTTTACGGGCACAAACCAAACAGAGGCGTCCCTGACAACAATCTGCAAACCTGAATGGAGCCCACACTCAGGGATAAATGAAAAATTCTTCAACTCTACTTTTCCTACTAGATTTATCTCTATATGTGTAAAGTGCTAAGTGCAATAAATATAAATGCAATTAATAAATCTCATATACAATAAATACAATTTACATATACATTCCATAATCTATTAGTCCGTTCTGATAATATCCATTATTATTCCTTATAATTATTCCTTCTCAGAATGGAATAATGGATTATGGAATGTATATGTAAATTGTATTTATTGTATTGCAGGTTCTGATGCATATTGTATTTATTGATATTTATTGCACTTAGCACTTTACACATATAGAGATAAATCTAGTAGAAAAAGTAGAGTTGAAGAATTTTTCATTTATCCCTGAGTGTGGGTTGGGCTCATTTCGAGGGGGAACAGTTCCCCAAAGAGGTCACATGTCAGGTGGCCTCGCCCACCTGACTCTCCGCCATATGGGGCCCATTTCAGCCTGGATTGGGGCTGAAACAGCCCGGATCGGGCCTCTGATGGGTGGTGGATCACTCTCCTGTTCAGCAGCAGCCAGATCCTGACCATTTTGGGCCCCTTTTCAGCCATTTTCAGCCCCTTTTTGCCATTTTGGGCCCAATGTCGGCCCTGAATGGCCAGGATTGGGTCCAAAACAGCCAGGATAGGTGATGTCAGGGGGCATGGCATATGCAAATCAGTTATGCTAATGACACATTTCCGGTGATGTCAAGGGGCGTGACATATGCGAATGAGTTATGCTAATGAGCTATGCTAATGAGTTCCTCCAGCTCTTTTTCTACGAAATGACCCCTTTCGGTTTTACAGGTCATGAAAAATATAAACGTAAATATAAAATATGACTGTAAATGTAAATATAAAATATGAAGTTATTTATAACTGTATTAATAATCAGAGAGGAGAGTCACAAAAGCAGTGGTCTTGAGCTCCCTTGCAAAGAAGGAATAAAAAAAGAAAAGAAAATTGATACGCACAATCACACATCTAGGTTGTCTTCAAACAGAAAGGAGATCTGGATTCCAGCTACGTGTTACTGGCGATTTGGATGCTGGAAGTAATGAGAAGTCATCTAAACACTATTTGTTTGGATGCGGAATCCACTTCTAAATGTATTGACTTTCGGGGACCCACTTGTAGGGTAACTCCACACCATTTCCCCCCCTCCTGAACACAAAACTCAGGGATCTCACAACACTGAACACATTTCATTGTTTTTCTTGAGTGTAGTATTTAACAACAAATAGCATTACTTAGCGACAAGCATGGACATAGTCCATCAAGTTCAGTATTGTCTACTCTGGCTGGCAATGGCTTTCCAGGGTCTCAGGTGAAGGTCTTTCCCATCACCTCTGACTTAACTGGAGATACAGGGATTGAACCTGGGACCTTCTGCATGCCAAGCAGATGTTCTTCCACTGAGCCACAGCCCCTCCCCATATTTTGGGTCTGGTCTCCAAAGCCATTTCCTTTACTTCTTAGCCCGCAAGAAAGTAGCATTCAAGTAGGACTGACATCGTCCTTCCCTGCCTTTGCATGGATCTTTCCCCATTTCTCGGTCCCTCTCGCCTCAGCCCTGCTCTCCTCTACCACTGCAGCTAACTAAGACGTGCCGTTTCAAGCCAAAGCAGAACAATCTAATTTCACACTTCTTAAACATAACAATTATCACTGCTGGATTGCATCCATCATCGGAAAAGTCAGTTGTCACAAAGTTGCACTGCTGTTCCTCCCAAAGCGTTGTTTTGATAAACAGGGCTCTTGACTCGAATGTCGATGCTTGTCATGTATACAAGCAGGCTCCATTTCCAAACATGTAAGAGACTGGCAAGTGTCGCTACTTAGAGTCTCTCTACACGAGACGCCTCAATGCGTATTCGTCCCGTGTAGGAAGATGCAATGTTAGCCGGGAAGCATAGTTTAAAAAGACAGAACCAGCAAAGATCGCTCCTCTCTTTTGTGCGATGTAGCTCAAAACTCGCATGAGAAAACGCAATATTTCACGTTTTCCCTGCAACGTGGCGCGACGTTCCGGAGGCAGGTAAGCCATCTGGAAACGGCCCAGTAGAGTGCTGATTTGCAGCCAAACCACTTAACCACTGTGCTACAGCACAGAGATCTCCCACCCCCACTGGGGGACCTGGGACCCCTACTTCTCCCACCCCTACCTTTAATTCTGTTAGTCCCATCAGCACAAGGGTAAATGTTGATGCTTCCTGCAATTTCTCATTTATTCAAGACAGGAGCTGTAATTTTGGTTGAACATCCAGCCCTCGGTAGGGATACCAGTAAGAGCACTGTGGCGCCCGTTCCAGAGGTTGCATCAGGACCTTTGAATTGTGCCCCGAAAGATTCCAGGGAGCCATTCTCCTGGATAAACGCCAGTCCCTACAAGAGGCTAAAATTCAGAGCTAAGTGTCCATCCCATTTCCATTTGCGACACGCACACCCTGTAAATAAGGTTACGGACGATGTCCTGTGCTTAGGACTGTAAATAAGGCTATCGCTGATGTTCTGTGCTTAAGTTGGGTAGCAAAACTGTATTCCACATGGCACAGCTAGTGGGAAGGAAGGCAGTAAAGATTCCTCAGAAAGCTAAACGAGGGTTTCAGGGCTTGGGTGGAAAGGAGAGGTGAAACATTCGAGACCCTCCAGAGAGCGTTGCTGAATGCTGATGAAGTGTCATACATTATGAATAACGGCTGGGTTGCATAAGAAACTCTCCAGCGTTCACCGGGGCCAAACCCAGGGAAAAAGTGCTGATGTTGATTCATAGCATGCAGAGTTCTAAGAGGAACTTGCGACAGCCTCACAGTTTGCTTCACAAGAGAGTTGAAATCTCCCTTTTTAAGGGCAAAATCTCCCTTTTTTTTACTTTGCTTCTCAGTTTAATCATGAATGCCACCATTTAGGGAATGCACCACATTCTGGATGCAAAATTCAGCATCCTAAGATAGGAACTTCTATTTATTTTCCATTTTAAAAGACAAGTTTCCAGCCCTCAACAGTGTAGGCCATCTATCGCTTAGATCTACCGATGACTGTCAACCACATGTTCTGTATTTATTGGTATTTACTTGGGTTTATTGTTTTAATGTAAATTGCGCTTGTACTGTTTGATATTTTTGTGACTCAACCTGAGCCTGCTTGTGGGAAGGAGAGCAAGAAGCAAAATGAAATGGTGTCTCATGTCTGGATCATGCCAGGAAAAAAGTACAGGCGTCTTGTTTCCGAATGGTCTCTGCTGACAAATGAGGTGGTCTTTGTTTAAAATGATACCAAAGCTCTACATAACATGGTCACAGATCCAGAGGAGCTAGCCGTGTTAGTCTGCAGTTGCAAAACAGTAAAAAGTCCCGTAGCACTTTTAAGACTAACCAACTTTACTGAGGCATAAGCTTTCGAGAACCACAGCTCTCTTCATCAGATGCATCTGACAAAGAGAGCTGTGGTTCTCGAAAGCTTATGCCTCAATAAAGTTAGTTAGTCTTAAAGGTGCTACATAACATGGGCATTTCTGAGGTGAGTTCACTCGACTTCTTTTTTTCTTTCTAAACGGCAACCACATTTATGGATTGATTTAAATAATTGTATCCTCTTTTTCTCCCCAGAAGAATGCAAAGCAGATCACTCCAGCATAAAATACAATATCAATAAAATAAGACAACAACCCATGTCTTTGGCTGCTCCAGGATTCTGTAACCAGCTCAATCAAAGGCAAGAGCCAAAAGCTGCAAGCTAAAAGCTAACATGTCAAGAAGAACCCTTTGGCTCAGCCGTGGGCTGTCTCTTCTGGCCATGCCCACATTTGCAAACATGGAAGGAGAGAGAGACCAACAGAGATGTGATGCAGCTGGCCAGATGTTCTCCCAGCAACTCCCCTTCCTGAGAGCCAAGCTACAAGTGATGCCTTACACAGGTTGGACACTTGTCAGCTTCCCTCAAGTTTTGATGGGAAATGTAGGCGTCCTGGTTTTACAGCTTGGCTCTCCATTACAGCTGCAAGACCAGGACGCCTACATTTCCCATCAAAACTTGAGGGAAGCTGACAAGTGTCCAACCTGTGTCAGGCATCCCTTGTAGCTTAGCTCTGAGTTCAAACCAGGACTTGGGAAGGCGGTTCAGCTAAAGGGATGGATGGAGCTTTGGCCTGAAGTGAATCCTTCCAAGAAGCTCTTCAGTTCCTTTGAAAAGAGCAGGCGTCCTTCAGCAGCCAGCTCAAGCAAATGTGAGAGCATCTCTCAAGGTGATGCCGCTCTGCCTGTCAATCACTGTAACAGGCGCGGTCCTTCCTCTCTCCTCCTTTTAAATTCGACCTGATATATTATGCCCTTTGCACAGCATAGCCGAGCATCGAGCTGACATCTCCACTGAGCTGTCAGTTTGAACGCTGAGGTCTTCTGGGTTTATATGTCGCCCCCGTTTTCCCATTCTTCCCTAGACAGTGCTGTGAAATCCTCAGCATGTGCAAATAGGCTCCGATGATCATTGCTGCATGTTACATTCAGCGTAATCAACCAGTATGCTTGCCGTAAGAGGCCAACGGTGCTCTGCTGCAGTAATGAAATGAATTTGCCCTGTTAAATGGCTCAGACATCAGAAGAAGAGTCCAGTGGGAGCAGCAGTGGCCAGCCAGTTGTCTTTGGAGAAGTTCACAAGCAGGGCACAGGCAGACGGCCTCCCCTTGTCATTTCCCCTCTCCAGCCCTCTCCTCGATGGGGTTGCCTTGTGCTGGGATTAATAGTTCTGACAATAAGAGTGTCCTCATCAGGGCTTTTTTTCAGCTGGAAAGCTGTGGAATGGAGTTCTGGCACCTCTTGAAAATGGTCACATGGCCTCCCTGATCTCCAGACAGAGGGGAGTTTAGATCGCCCTCTTTGCTGAGCGGTGCGGAGGGCGATCTAAACTCCCCTCTGTCTGGAGATCAGGGGGCGGGGCCACCGGCCATGTGACCATTTTCGCCGAGGGCGATATAAACTTTAAAAAACTCCCCCCTTGTTCCAGCGGACCCAAAGTGACATCATTGTGTGGTCCTGGGAGCGTGCGTGCACTTTGCGTGTGCGCATGTGGTACCAGGGGCACCACCTCCCGCCAGGAGTTGCCCCCTGTGCTGGCAACCCACTGAGTTCCAAAACCAAACAGGAAGAGTTCCAAAAGACATACAGCCAAAAAACAACCTGTAAGAAACCCCAAGCAAACATCAATATCAGTGAATAAATATCAAATATCATGTGATTATGAACTGAGTTACATGGTCCTTTAACTGTTTATAGGAGATTTTGTATATTGCAAATTAGCACATTGAAAGACTAAAATACTTTTGATATTTATTCACTGATATTGGTATTTGCTTGGGGTTTCTGGCAGGTTGTTTTTGGGCTGTATAACCCACTGAGTTCCACCACCTCTTTTCCCAGAAAAAAAGCCCTGGTTGTCACGATGCTAAATACGAAAAAGCACGTGGCGTTCTGCATTCCAGGGGCAGAAGAGGCTGCCGTTAGTGGGACAGATCTGTGGAATGCAACCCAATAGGATTTTCTTTACTGATAGAGGAGAAGGAAAGCAATGCTCCCTTCCAGCAGCAACTCCATGTTCAACATCTCGTCTGATTACACCCAAAGGAGGCAATAGAATGGCCATAGCTTGGTGGTATGCATGCAGAAGGTCCCGGGTTCAAGCCACGGTATCCCCGCTTCTTAGAAGGTTAGAGAAAGATTGCAGGAAAGCTTCCACTTGTCAGAATAAATCCTGTGCTAGACAGACCAATCATTTTACTAGGTAAGGGTGGCTTCCTACCTACAGTTTGGCGTAGTGGTTAAGAGCGGCAGGACTTTAATCCGGAGAGCCAGGTTTGATTCCCTACTCCTCCACTTGAAGCCAGCTGGGTTACCTTGGGTCAGTCACTTAAGAGCGGCAGGACTCTAATCCAGAGAAAATGGTTTGATTCCCCACTCCTCCACTTGAAGCCAGCTGGGTGAACTTGGGGCAGTCACAGCTCTTTCAGAGCTCTCTCAGCTTCACCTACCTCATAGGGTGACTGTCGTGGGGATAACAACACACGTTATAAACCACTCTGAGTATGGCATTAAGTTGTCCTGAAGGGCGGTATATAAATCGAATGTTGTTGTTGTTGTTGTTGTTGTTCTTGTTGTACATTCTTGGGGTTACCCATTCAAAGGAAAAGGCAGCAGGTTGTACATGGTCCTTTAACTGTTTATAGGAGATTTTGTATATTGCAAATTAGCACATTGAAAGACTAAAATACTTTTGATATTTATTCACTGATATTGGTATTTGCTTGGGGTTTCTGGCAGGTTGTTTTTGGGCTGTATAACCCACTGAGTTCCACCACCTCTTTTCCCAGAAAAAAAGCCCTGGTTGTCACGATGCTAAATACGAAAAAGCACGTGGCGTTCTGCATTCCAGGGGCAGAAGAGGCTGCCGTTAGTGGGACAGATCTGTGGAATGCAACCCAATAGGATTTTCTTTACTGATAGAGGAGAAGGAAAGCAATGCTCCCTTCCAGCAGCAACTCCATGTTCAACATCTCGTCTGATTACACCCAAAGGAGGCAATAGAATGGCCATAGCTTGGTGGTATGCATACAGAAGGTCCCGGGTTCAAGCCACGGTATCCCCGCTTCTTAGAAGGTTAGAGAAAGATTGCAGGAAAGCTTCCACTTGTCAGAATAAATCCTGTGCTAGACAGACCAATCATTTTACTAGGTAAGGGTGGCTTCCTACCTACAGTTTGGCGTAGTGGTTAAGAGCGGCAGGACTTTAATCCGGAGAGCCAGGTTTGATTCCCTACTCCTCCACTTGAAGCCAGCTGGGTTACCTTGGGTCAGTCACTTAAGAGCGGCAGGACTCTAATCCAGAGAAAATGGTTTGATTCCCCACTCCTCCACTTGAAGCCAGCTGGGTGAACTTGGGGCAGTCACAGCTCTTTCAGAGCTCTCTCAGCTTCACCTACCTCATAGGGTGACTGTCGTGAGGATAACAACACACGTTATAAACCACTCTGAGTATGGCATTAAGTTGTCCTGAAGGGCAGTATATAAATCGAATGTTGTTGTTGTTGTTGTTGTTGTTCTTGTTGTACATTCTTGGGGTTACCCATTCAAAGGAAAAGGCAGCAGGTTGTACGCAGAGGAATACAGGATAAATCCCTGCCATCTCAGATGCTGGGAAAGACTTTTCTCTGTCTGAGATCTAGATAGGTGCTGACAACCAGATGAGACAATGCTAGAGGGTCTGACTCTGTATACAGCAGTTCATAGATAGGAGTTTTCAGTTCTGCTAGCGGAAACTAAACTCTCTCGGGAATCTTTCATCGATCTGTCCTTCTGCCTTATTGCTAGGCATATAACCATAATCTCAGCTGTAGCAAAATGAGTTGTGCTTAATATCTGGCATCTGTTTCCTTTCCTTGACATGCAAAAAAGGGAGAGGAGAGAACCACGGGCTGGCGAGCTCCTTCCTCTTCTTGTTACTGGAATTGTGATGTCACATTCTCAGCTGAGAAGTGTGGCTTTCGTTTCCTTGATATGCTTTGATCTGTCGGCGTTGGTGATCAATGCGTGCCTCTTCAAACCAGTTTCCAGGGGCAGAAAATCTAAAAATTGGCTCGAACACAATTGGGACTGCATAAATACTGGTTGGATGTGCAAGATTTGCAACTCAATTTTGTTCAATTCTCCTCCTTACTATGGGAGTTCTAACTCTCAAAAGCTCATACCCTAAAAATCTTGTTGGTCTCTAAAATGGCCACTGGACTCAAGTCCTGCTGTCCTACTGCAGACGAACATGGTTTACCCACCTAAAACTACCTCCTTGCTATAGAAAAGAGTCCAGTAGCACCTTGAAGACTAACCAACTTTACTGTAGCATAAGCTTTCGAGAACCACAGTTCTCTTCGTCAGATGCTTTTCGTCATAAGCTTTCGAGAACTCTAGTTCTCGAAAGCTTATGCTACAGTAAAGTTGGTTAGTCTTAAAGGTGCTACTGTACTCTCTTCTATTTTGCCACTACAGACTAATATGGCTAACTCCTCTGGATCTATCTCCTTACTATAGCTTTTGTCCATGTAGGTCCCTTGATTCCCAGCATAGCTTTTTTGGGTAGCCTGTGGGGGGGACCATGGCTCAATGGTAGAGCATCTGCTTATTTATTTTAATTTAATTTAATTTAATCCATATCCCCAGAGGGCACTTCGTTCTGCTGACAAGCACCTTCTGGTGACCGCTGGCCCCAAGGACATTCGCCTAACTTTGACCAGGGCCAGGGCCTTTTCAGCCCTGGCTCCAGCCTTGTGGAACTCTCTCTCTCTCTCTCTCTCTCTCGACTAGGGTCCTGCGGGACTTGCTACAGTTCCACCGGACCTTAAGATGGAGATGTTCCACCAGGCCCATGGTGGTAGTTGAGGCGTGGTCAAACTGCCCAGTTGGCTTCTCTGCTGAGGCCTTTGGCCTGCCTGTTTTACATTCTGGCAACCTGCCTGCCCTACCTCCATGAAACTGGTGTGTGGGATGTATTTTGGTGAACCAATTCACGTTGCCTTTTAGATTATGGTTTTAACTTTTGTATTGGAACAATGAAATGGTGCGTTTTATCTTTTATTGTTTTCATTTATTATATGACTGTATAGGAGGGCAGGTAAGAAAGCTAACAAATTAAATTAATTAACAAATTAAAACATGCATCATAAAATCCCAATGTAAAACTATTAAAACCAACCTAAAGAATAATAATGTATCACTAAAACAGTTAAACTGGAGCTAAAAACACACAAAGACATAAAAACAACAATTAAAACACTTAAAACGATCAAAACATTGGACACAAAGGAGGAATCACTGAGGGAATGTCAAATGGAAAAAACAGGCTTCACCTGCTGGCAGAAGATGTGCAACAGAAGGGGACAGAGGAATCTCCCAGGAGACAGAGTTCCAGAGTTTGGGTGCCACTACCGAGAAGGCCCTATCCCATGTCACTACCCTCCCTAGAAAGCAGGGGCGCATGAAAGAGGGATGCTAAAGATGATCACAGTGGTTGGGCAGGTTCATAAGGGAGTGGCGTTCTTAAATCCTCAGAGTCTTTCTACATCAGAGGCCTCAGCGCATGATCGTCAAGTGTAGGGAGACACAACGTTAGCTGGGAAGCGTAGTTGAAAAAGACAGAGCCAGCGGAGATCACTCCTCAGAGGGTTTGTCAATTTCATTTTTGCTTCCCCAAAGCTTTGATCTGGAGAGGTTCTAATGGGCAGAAGTTTTCCTTCTGGCATTTCACAGCCCCTTCAAACAGCTCCAGTGTATAGGAAAGCCTTTGCCCTTCCGCCTGCTCTGTCTTTTAAAACTACACTTCCCGTCTAACATTGCATCTCCCGACACGTGTTCTTCAGGTTCCAGATGTCTGATAAGAACATAAGAACATAAGCAAAGCCATGTTGGATCAGGCCAGTGGCCCATCCAGTCCAACATTCTGTCACACACAGTGGCTAGAAATCCAGTGTAGATGTAGAGAGACTGTTACAGGGGAGACTGGGGAGAAGAAAAAGGGGTATGATATTTTAGCTGTTGGTCAAAGGCACTCTGAATCTCTCATTCCTGGCTTCCAGGAATGCTTCATTACCTTAAATGACTCTTACAGAGTTCAAGCTCTCCAAAACACAAGCCCAGAATAGCACAAGAAAGCATCCCCCCACACTATATGTTACAGGCAGGTAGAGTTTCTTTGTTTGCATGAGCTTAACAGCCAGAAAAAAACCCCACAACTTTATCAAATCAAGGACTCAAAAAAAATTCTCATAACTGATAATGCTGATTTGAAATTACTCAGAGTAGTTTGCAAATTTTTGCATAGAAAAGCATCTCTCTCTCAATTGATTATTTTTTTTCCAGTAAGCCTGAGACAATCCTTACTTGTTCATGGGCATCACCCTCTTTTGTTCTCCCCCTCTCCTAATTGGCTTCATTCAATAATATTGTAAAGCCAAATATGATTGTCTATATATTATGGTGAGTATTAATAACCTCAATCACTATTTAATCCCTGATTGTCTGGAATTCCCAGTAATCTAGGAAGCATTTTAAAAAAATTTGCATTTCATACATTAGTTTTTAGTACAAGATTGTAACAACCTTTGGCCAGTTGCAATAAATTCTACCACTACTACTTCTAACGGGAAGCTTCATGCTCAAACTCGGGTGACTTCATTTGCCTGCAATGATGTTTCACAGCCAAATCTGATTGGCTGCCTAGCATTGTGATGACATCTAGTTCACAACATGATCCCTCATTGGTTGAGATTAGGTAAGGTAAAGGTAGTCCCCTGTGCAAGCACTGAGTCATTACTGACCCATGGGCGGACGTCACATCACGTTTTCTTGGCAGACTTTTTGTTACGGTGTGGTTTGCCATTGCCTTCCCCAGTCATCTATACTTTACCCCCAGGAAACTGGGTACTCATTTTACCAACCTCGGAAGGATGGAAGGGTGAGTCAGCCTTGAGCCGGCTACCTGAACCCGGCTTCTGCCAGGATCGAACTCAGGTCGTGAGCAGAGCTTGGGCTGCAGTACTGCCGCTTACCACTCTGCACCACGGGGCTGAGATTAATGTCCTCAAAATGATCTAGGAAGAACAAAGACTTGCAGACGAAATTATTATTTAATTATTACTTACCCTGACTTGGATGGCCCAGGTGAGCCTGATCTTGACAGATCTCAGAAGCTCAGCAGGGTCGGCCTTGGTTAGTAATTGTATGGGAGACCTCCAATGAAGACCAGGGTTGCAGAGGCAGGCAATGGCAAACCACTTCTGTAAGTCTCTTGCTATGAAAACCCTACCGCGGGGGGGGGGGGGGTGGCAGCGTTTCCAACATGTCAGCTATGACTTGAGGGCACTCTCTGCCACCACCAGTTATTACTTCTTTACGTACTTCATTTATATCTTGTCTTTCACCCCAATGGGGACCCAAAACAGCGTACATCATTACCCTGTCCTTTCTTTTTATCGTCACAACAACCCTGTACAGTAGGCTAGGCTGAGAATGTGTGCCCAGCCCAAGTCACCCGGTAAGCTCCTAAGACAGAATCAGGATTCGAATCTTAGTCTCCAAGTTCCCAGTCCAACACTCTAGAAATAAGCAGCCAATAAAGAAAGCAGTTGCACAAAGACCAAAAGAGATTGAAATATATCTTTAAAAAAAACCCTTCATAAAATGCTGTGTTTGACCTAAAAATAAAATTAGGACCATTTCTGGTACAGCTCTAATCTAGGAGCTGAAAATATTGAAATATAAGCTTGTGAACCACAAGCAAATATTTGTCCAGTGACTGGTTCTTCGGTATGTACATAAAAAAGTTCCTCAAGCATCTGCCCCGCTCTTCTGTCGAAACAAGACCTCATCTATAAATGCAGCAGAATTTAGTCAAGCGGTATCCATGTCTCTGGATTGTACCACTTCAGAATGCAGGGGAGGAGAATTCATCCCTATGGATAAAATCCCATCCAGATAAATAAAATTTGAAAAGGCATTCTGGGAAGAAGGTTAGCTGGAACCTAATATGCTAGCTTTACATGTATTTAGCCCTGACCTGGATAACCCAAGAAAGCCTGATCTCATCAGATCTCAGAACCTAAGCAAGGTTGGCCTTGGTTAGTATTTGGATGGGAGACCTCCAACAAAGACCAGGGTTACTATGCATAGGCAGGCAGTGGCAAACCACCTCTGTTAGTCTCTTGCCATGAAAACCCTGCCAGGGGTCGCCATAAGTCAATTATGACTTGAGAGCAGAATTTCATTTTTTTTCACATGTACTACAAGCTTTTTAAGGAGGGAGATCTGGTTTTCACCTGCAGTTCCAAGTGCTATTGCCTGGGAAAAGATTCTGCCCATCTATGCTGTGTGTGTGTGTGTGTGTGTGTGTGTGTGTGTGTGTGTGTGTGTGTGTGTGTGTGAGTGACAGAGAGAGAGAGAGAGAGAGAGAGAGAGGCCAATACTGTCCAAAAAGAGCTGTCCATCGAGGTGATGGTGCTGAAGAGCTAACAAGCCTTAGAAGAAACCACCTTTCTTGGATGCTCTCCGTCCAAAAGTGTTCCAGTAATTAGCAATTAAAATATAGATTGTATTAAAAAGAGGCCTTTCATTAAAAAGGGGAAGGGGAACACCAGTTTATTTTCAGCTGCTAAACTTGACTACGTGCTTCTCCTGCTGCTGGAGCGGGGTGGGGGTGGGAATCTCAAGGTAGCTATAATTTTACTGATTAGTAAAGGGATAACTCGCATGTGGATAATTAAGGGGTCAAAATAGGACTGGGAATTCATACCTGTAAGAATGGCCTTGCTGGATCACATCAAGCATTCACCTAATCCAGTATCCTTTTCCCGGAGTGGGTAACCAGATGCCTCTCAGAAAGCATATTAGTAGGGCTAAAAGGCCGGACTCAATTTCCTCCGTTCAGAGGTACACTGCCTTTGAACTGGGAGGTTCCATTTTATAATAATAATAATAACATTCAATTTATATACCACCCTTCAGGACAACGTAATGCCCACTCAGAGCGGTTTACAAAGTGTTATTATTACCCCCACAACAATTACCCTGTGAGGTGGGTGGGGCTGAGAGAGCTCCAGAGAGCCGTGACTAGCCCAAGGTCACCCAGCTGGCTTCGTGGAGGAGTGGGGAATCAAACCCGGCTCTCCAGATTAGAGTCCCATGCTCTTAACCACTACACCAAACTGGCTCATCATGGCTCATCAAACTGCCATCATGACTAAAGCTTATTGATTGGCTTATTTTCTATTTTTAAAACTCGAATACGAAAAAAACAAAAGAGGTGGAGTGAGACACACAAGCAGTGAAATTCTTTTTCAAGAACCAAATTTGTGTCTGGCTAAAAACAAAGCAAGATAGCCACAGACCCCTGAGCCGGGTAAACAGATTTCTAAAGGTTGAGGTTCCCTGCTGGCCATGGGAGAGGTTTTTGCCCAGAGACCCTTTGCAATCTTCAGTGGGAGGCTTTTGTTAGAACACATTTCTAATTTTGTCCTGCTGTCCTGTCAGAGGCGATTGGTCCCAAGGTAGTCGTTTTCGCTGTCGTCAGCTCCCTGCCAAGCTAACAAAGTTCTCACAAAGGGCACCGCACTGAGTTTATTACCCATCTGTCCAGCGGCAGTCCTGTCGTTTCCTACTCTTCCACTCTTGGCGGCTGACAGTAGCAGCAGAGAGAGATTACAGCTGTTCTCACACTGACGTGTTGCAAAATGTCAGATTTAAGTGGTATTGTTTCTAGTGCTGAAAGCGGGGGGAAGGCAGGTTTGGCGCTGGCCACTGCTTTCGTTTATTAAGGGTGATGCACAATTGATGAATAATGAATAATTAAAAGGAATGATAATTCAGATAGGACTCGGTGGGCCTGGTGCCTCCCCTGTGCGCTGGCAGCATTGAACTCTTGCCAGAGGAGGAGGTGACGTGCCAGGATCCTGGCAGGATGAGGTGTGACGCTGGGCAATGTTGTGGGATACATTTCCACCCAAGGCAGAACAACTCAACGCAAACCAGAGTTAGAGAGAAACTCTAACCAAAATGGAGGTGGGAGAAGAATGCAAGAAGAAACAGTGGCAAAGATGACAGGGTGGCAGGAAACCAGAGGATCTTATAGAATCATAGGGTTGGAAGGGATCTCTAGGGTCATCTAGTCCAACCCCAACACAATACAAGGAATTCACGACTAACTCCCCCTCCACACACCCGATGACCCTTACTCCATGACCAGAAGATGGCAAAACACCGCCAGGATTCCTAGCCGAACTGGCCTGGGGAGAATTTCTACTGACCCCAAGACGGTGAATGGCCTTACCCTGGGCATATAAGGGCCACGAGAACTAAGCACTGAGGTAACCCTTCCTGCCCCCCCCTCTCATGCTCTGCCCGGGTTCACAGACTCAGCATTGCTGTCAGATGGCCATCTAGCCTCTGCTTAAAAACCTCCAAAGAAGGAGATCTTGGGACTGACTAAGGATCCATTTGATCTCCACTTCATCAGCAGCCAAACTGAGGCAAGGATCCTCCAAGGTGTCCCAATTATAGTTCTTATAGGAGCGCTCTGCTTGCATCTGAGTCGTACCTCTTCATATTGCCACTGGATGCTCTCAGGACTGGACGCTCCTCCCTACAAAGAATCTGTGCACAGAGAAAATGTGCATGTGACGAACTCAGCTTTACACACTGAGATTCCTAGTCAGAGGGTTATGATTGACAGGTTTCCTCCCCCCTGGTTGCTGGCCTGGAATGGCAGTTGGGGATGGGATGTTGGGGGAAGCTGTCCGTTGGAGCCTGGCTTTTGACCGGTGAGGGTCAGCCAGAAAGTCCTCTGTGATTTGTGAAGCACCGTTAGTCCTAGGACTAAAGTGGCAAAAACCTGTACTAATCCTTACTGAGAGCAGAACCACAAGTGACAAAAGGCACAGGTTGGACACTTGTCAGCTTCCCTCAAGTTTTGATGGGAAATGTAGGCAGCTTGGCAGAATGTTGGACAAGTGGCAGTTGAAGTCCGTTGGACAGCAGTCGGAGAGCCAAACTGCAAGACCAGGATGCCTACATTTCCCATCAAAACTTGAGGGAAGCTGACAAGTGTCCAATCTGTGCCTTTTGTCACTTGTAGTTCTGCTCTGAGACTAAATAGATGTGGGAAGTATAAAGGGCCAAGGAAGGAGGTAGCAAGGAGTCTCCCCTTCAGTGCCAGTACCAGGATCATAGTTCACAGCTATAATACCTGGCCAGGATCTGGGAAGGGTCTGTCTCTGTGGAGCAACCCTAAGTCTGGAGAGGAGGGGAAAGCATGCTGTTTTTTGTGTTGAAGGATATAAAGTGAAACATCTGTGGAGCAGTGTGTGCCTCTAAAAGCAGCCAGTAACCAAATGTGTTGTGCCTCACGCCAGTGAAGTTGTCATACCCAAACCTTTCCGTCATTTCGTTCAAACACCTGCCTACCTGCCTTTTAAGCTCAACTTCTGTTAATAAACCTTCATTTTATATTTTGAATCTCCCCAAGCCTCATGTGCCTGTTTCTGATAAAGGGAAGCGCAAACCTCTGATCTGTCCCCTATAAAGACTTGGCTGGGTAACCAATTGTAATATTCCTAAGGGTGGGACAAAGAAGAAAGTCTGAAGCTTAAAATCAACCATGCTACCAAAGGCTGCCCAGCCCAGTATACAGCTTCATGGGCTTACAGAGGAGAAGGTGCTACCTCGGGGTAAGGGGAAGCTCAGCCCAAGCCTGCCACTTTTCTATAGGCAAGGATTTAGTTCTTTAGTTTTTTGTCCTGGAGAAGCGGAGTTGCCAACGGATGGAGAAAAACCTGACTTGGCCTGCTGCCTTTCACAGTGGTAGCGTTGCACAAATTGGATCCTTTTTGTTTCTTTATGACTGGCTCCTCGAGAGGAAAGCGCCTCTGCCAGCAGAGTGTATTCATGGGACCCAATCCAACATGTGCCATTTAAAAAAATTAATTATAACAAAAAAACATTTTCTCGAACAGCAGGTGTAGCATACCGTTGTCCTGAACTTATTGCACAATTAAAATAACAAGCTGCCATCTCTATCAATTATCATAGTTCATAAACACCTTTTATGAATCTCAGGGGTAAACAGACAATAGCGGGGTCTTCTCAATACATTCTGTCTGCTGTTCTTGCACCTCACAAGATGGATTGTAACAATTCCAATAGTTTGTACAGATTTCTGAAGTGACCACACTTTTTATATAACAACAACATTCAATTTATACACTGCTCGTCAGGACAACTTAAAGCCCACTCAGAGTGTGTTATTATTATCCTCACAACAATCACCCTGTGAGGTGGGTGGGGCTGCGAGACCTCTGAAAGAGCTTTGACTGACCCATGGTCACCCAACCAGCTTCAAGCAGAGGAGTGGGGAGTCCAACCTGGCTCTCCAGATTAGAGTCCTGCTGCTCTTAACCGCTACACCAAACTGGCTCTATCTGCGTACACTTATGAGTTGTGATTCTGTTCATAATCGTTGTATACCAAACCTTATGTCTAATTAATGAACTTTTTTCACTGCTTCCAAATTTGATCCAATATCATCCTGGCTACAATAATGAGATGTTATAACAGACCTTCATGCCGTTTTTTTGATCCAAGAGGGACCTCACCTAATGGACAGGTCGTTGACGTTAACCCAAAGTATTCACTATCTCCTTATGTATTAAATTCCAGAACTTCTGTACTGATGCGCAAGTCAGAAGAACATAAGAAGGGCCCTGCAGGATCAGACCAGAGGTCCATCTAGCCTGGCATCCTGTCTCACACAGTGGCCAAGCAGTTACTCAAGAGGGCCAACAACACGGCATAGAGGCCAAGGCGCTTCCAACAGGATTCTAGCCAGCATCCTGTAAAGCTCTGCTCCTGATCCCAACGGGTTCAAAGGGGGGCAGGCATTGCCACCTGCTCCACTCCTAATACTAGCTGTGTTAAGGTGGGGGTGGGCATTGCCCACCTGCTCCGCTCCTAATACCAGCTGGGTTACTGTCCCAGTGCAGACTCACACGGGCAGCAGGCAAGGGAAAACTCCCAAGTTGTCCGAGCAGGGCAGCACCCAGTTCCAAGGTTCAGGCACCAACTGGGCACACTCACAGCTTCAAGTCCAAAGGGGGATTCCAAAAACACATCCACAGGAACAGGCCAAGGTCAGGGACAAGAGAATCAGTTCCAAACACAGCAGCAAGGTCAGTAGTAAGCGGACTCGTTGCTTCCACGCAGCCACTCCCTCTTCGGCTGCTTTTAACCCTCACAGTGCTCAGCTGCCTGTGCTACAGCAAGCACCTGCCGGCTGTCTCAGTCCTGCTCCTGCGAGCACTCATCATCACTAATGAATGATGCTGGGCCGGTGCTCTGCTGCTAGCCCGGCACTGCACCTTCTGGCTTGGAGGGCTCTTCTAGCCCTCCTCTGGCAGCGCTCCCGAGGCTCTGGTGATGAAGGGGGAGAGCTGGCCTGCCCCTGGCTTTCTGTTGCCAGCCCAGGGCTGGGAAGCTGAGGGACTGATGTGCTGGGACCTGGCTGTGGATCAGTATCTGGTCCTTCAGAGATCGCCTCCTCCTGCAGTGCCTCTGCCACTGGCTGTGGATCTGGGTCAGGTTCACCAGCTGCCTCTTCCTCAGAAGAGTCCTCTGTGTCTCTCTGCTCTGCTGGGCCAGGTTGGTCCATGACAGTTAAGTTGGGTGGTGGGCACTGCCACCTGCCTCACTCCTAATACCAGCTGGGTGAAGGCAGGAGGCGGGCATTGCCAGCTGCTCCCCTCCTGCTTCCGGCCTGGGCTTCCCACCATGGCACGTTTTCTGGAGGGACATGGTGCCTTGCCTAGGCTTCTCTCCATGGCAGCGCCCTCTGGTGGTACACCAGGGTATAAAGTGAGTTGTCTGAAATACATTTACTCAATTATATAGTAAGATAAGCTTTTGAGAGCCGCAGCTATCTTCATCAGACTCTTTACTATTCAGGCCCAACCCTGACACTGAGTTGTTGAGAGGGGCAGTAAACTGGTAGACAAAACAAAAATAAAATAGGTAAGAATTCGGATAGGGTTGGGGGAACATTTCAGAGATGCTAACAGGCTAGACTTTTGCAGTAGAAAAGAGCAAGAGTCCAGTAGCACCTATAAGAGTCCAGTAGCACCTACCAGTAAGCTTCTAAAGAATCTGAAGGTATCTGAAGAAGTGAGCTGTGGTTCATGAAAGCTCATACCCTCCCACAAATTTTTTTAGTCTTACGGTCTTTTCGACTGCTACAGACAGACTAACACGGCTACCCATCTTTATCAGGCTGGAGTTTTGTAAAGGCCGTGTAACTGGACCAGCAGATATGTAGGGGGGGGGGAACACCTCTCAAACTAAGATGCCTCTATCACAAATGCATGTTGATTGGATGAGGCTTGCCCGTAACTTCTTAATGCAAAATAAAAGAAAAAGGAAGACGAGGGTGTACGTGAAATCAGACTGCAGAGAAAGGTGTACTTTGTCACTAATAACACCGTGCATTTATAGATAAGTGCTTCTCGTCAATAACGCCTTGATAATAATACTTTTCGTGGAGGGGGGAAAAGCCCGAGAGAACAAACTGTCATAACTAATTTTTAGCAGAATGGGGAAGAGAGAGAGTCCAAGGTCACCTCACCTAATTCCCAGGTGGAGCAGTAGGATTGTCGGGAAGGAGGCGCTTGGTGACCTCCTCATTCCGATCTGTGGATAACATCCTCCGATTTTCAGGAGGGCCCAGCTCATGCAGAGAGGCTGCAAAAGGACCTGCTCTCCCCAGAGCTGTGTGGTGTAGTGGCACTGGAGCTGGAGAGGTCTGTCTTGGTCCCTATGGTGGAGCATCTTGGTTCACACCCTGGAAATCTAGTTGGTCTTTAAGGTGCAACTGGACCCAAGTTTAGCTCAAACAGAGACATCAAAGGCAGGGTGGCTGTCCGGGGTGTTGATCCCTTTGCCCTCCGTCTGCAGCCCTGAAGTCAATGGGGGGCCGGGTGGGGGGCAGGTTCAGAGGGTGAACGGGCAAGTGGAGTCTATCCCCTAAGCTGCAAGCTCTCAAGCCACTGTGGTGCAGTGGTTAGGGTGTTGGACTAGGATCGGGGAGGCCCAGGTTCAAATCTAGTTTGGTGTACTTCTTGAGAGCAGCAGGACTCTAATCTGGAGAGCCAGGTTTGATTTCCCGTTCCTTCGCTTGAAACCAGCTGGGTGACTTCGGGTCATTCACAACTCTCTCAGAGCTCTCTCAGCCCCACCCACCTCACAGAGTGATTGTCATGAGGATAATAATAACACACTTTGTAAACTGCTCTGAGTGGGTGTTAAGTCATCCTGAAGGGCGGTGTATAAATCGAACGTTATTGTTGTTGTTTGTTGTTGTTATCCTTGCTTTGGAAGCTTGCTGGAGGACCTCAGGCCAACTGCACACTATCAGCCTAGCCTACCCCACAGGGTTGTTGTTGGGAGGATAGATTGGAAGGAAGAAGAAGAACGCAAGCTGCCTTGGGTCCCTCTGGAGGACAATGAAGTTAATAAGTAGTATTGGGGCTGAAAGGGGAAACAGAAGGTTGCTCCTTCTTCCCTTCCACTGATGGAGTGGCTAGACTGCCCCACCTTCCAAAAGCCCTAGATAACATTATCCAGTTTGATTCCCACTCATTCTCTGCTTAGTGCACCATCTAAGACTGATCTTCTGTACTGTTCATATAAGCTCTGCCATGTTTCCCCTCTGTCATCAGCCTTTCGAGGGACTTGCGTATTCTGCTTGGTGTCAGAAAGACATTTCCTTAATCACTGGCCTTTATATTTGCCAACGTCTCTCCGTCTTTCCCAAATGACAAAGATGCAAAATGATACCAGCAGTAGATGGTTCCTGTGAAGCCTGCCGCACTCTCCAAAGCGGAGCAGGCAAACCCTCATTCTCCAGTGCTTCCCCCTCCTCCCCTTCCTTTTCTTTTAAAAAAACATACAACCTGATGCAAAACTCTGAAGCTTGCACAGTGTTTTGTCTCATGTTATAGTAAATAGTCCAGTAGAACCTTTAAGACTAACCGACTGTATTGTGACATAAGCTTTTGAGAGCCACAGCTCTCTTCGTCAGATGCAATAATAAAGAGTCCAGTAGAACTTTTAAGACTAACTTTATGGTAGCATAAGCTTTTGAGAGCCACAGCTCTCTTCGTCAGATGCAATAGTAAAGAGTCCAGTAGAAGCTTTAAGACTAACTAACTTTATTATAGCATAAGCTTTTGAGAGCCACAGCTCTCTTCGTCAGCTGCATCGTCAGATGCATCTGACAAAGAGAGCTGTGGTTCGTGAAAGCTTACACTACAGATGAATCTGACAGTATAACTGTGACCCCCTCCACACACACACCTAGAGTCCCAAGGGCCAGGTTCAATTTCTAGAGATATGTTTACAAATTCAAAATGGAAATCCAATTTATTTAAATATAACACAACTATGAAAAAGTTCCCAAAGTTATCAATACTGGGTCACTAACCGCGACCCCAGAGCAGAGTCCTAATCACAGTCCACTTGGTAGAGGGGGCAGACAGTTCTGTGGGTTGGGGCAGAGGCTGTCCCAAAGCAGGACTCTTTTGGTGCAAATGCTGTATGAATGCTGGGGCTTGCTTGTTGCCCTAGGAGCAGTTCCCATTTCCTCCTGGCAAGATGAAGTGGGGCAGCAGGGTGCTGGTCTCAGGCAGTCAATGAAGACTCAGTTCAGCTGCCAGCAATTCATGCTCTTTCTTGCTTCTTCAGCTCTTCCCAGCTACTGCTGTTCTCCCTGGGAGAAGGGTTCAATTCTTCCCAGCTAGCGATTTCAGCTCTAGGACCTTCTTAGATCCAAAGCTTGGAAACAAGCTTTGCTTTCCGAAGAGCAGTAGCCTCAGCACTCCTCTTCCAGGCTGTTCATCTAGCCGAGTCCTGTATCATACCACCTCTTCTAGTCATGGTGGCCTTTTTCAACACATGCCCCCACGAGCCTTTGCTAAACATGCAAATTCATACAAACCTATGTACACCTCAGTTATCTGTTAGTCCTGTCTGCTAGTCTGGTGGTCTATCTATGCATCTGTAGTCTATTAATCAAACCCAGGTCCTATGCCCCAAACCCTTTTTTCAGTACAAGCTTACATAACTGTATCATATAAGCATCCAAATCATATATCTACAGACATCCACTACTTCACAGCCAAACTACAAGTGATGAATGACACAGGTTGGACACTTGCCAGCTTCCCTCAAGTTTTGATGGGAAATGTAGGCAGCTTGGTGGAACGTTGGACAAGTGACAGTTGAACAATCCATTGGACGCAGTCGGAGAGCCAAGCTGCAAGACCAGGATGCCTGCATTTCCCATCAAAACTTGAGGGAAGCTGACAAGTGTCCAACCTGTGTCATTCGTCACTTGTAGCTTGGCTCTCAGTCATCAATAATCACCTTAGCACAGCATCTACATCCTATATGAGAGACAAATAATGGCTAAACTACTATCAATCAAATCAAATTGTCATTAAATCATATACCTATACAGAACGTGCCCATATATATTCCTAATCTTCTCCTTCTGTTTAAATATTTTTCCGTCTATCGTCATATTTAATAATAGTTGTTCTTAATCATTCTTCGTTTCCGGCGACATAATCAAAAGCTATTTTCCATTTTTTCCTGGAATTCTCGGATTGGCCTATTGTGTATATAAGATGTTCTTTCTGCCATTGACGCGTATCTATACAACTTGCTCTTCCGTTCTGTCAGAGCTGGACGTCGTTCTGCCTTCCATCTTGCTGCAAATACTACTCTTGCCGTGGTCACCATGTATTTAAATAATGCGCTATGTACTTTTGAAATATGACTTGGTAAAATAGTGAATAACATACGTTATTAAAAACCACCCAATCTTGCAGGTCAGTGCTACTGTGCATGAATAGTAAAGAGTCCAGTAGCACCTTTAAGACTAACCAACTTTATCGTAGCATAAGCTTTCGAGAACCACAGCTCTCTTCATCAGATGCAACCTGACGGTTGCATCTGATGAAAAGAGCTGTGGTTCTCGAAAGCTTATGCTACAATAAAGTTGCATCTGATGAAGAGAGCTGTGGTTCTCGAAAGCTTATGCTACAATAAAGTTGCATCTGATGAAGAGAGCTGTGGTTCTCGAAAGCTTATGCTACAATAAAGTTGCATCTGATGAAGAGAGCTGTGGTTCTCGAAAGCTTATGCTACAATAAAGTTGCATCTGATGAAGAGAGCTGTGGTTCTCGAAAGCTTATGCTACAATAAAGTTGCATCTGATGAAGAGAGCTGTGGTTCTCGAAAGCTTATGCTACAATAAAGTTGCATCTGATGAAGAGAGCTGTGGTTCTCGAAAGCTTATGCTACAATAAAGTTGCATCTGATGAAGAGAGCTGTGGTTCTCGAAAGCTTATGCTACAATAAAGTTGCATCTGATGAAGAGAGCTGTGGTTCTCGAAAGCTTATGCTACAATAAAGTTGCATCTGATGAAGAGAGCTGTGGTTCTCGAAAGCTTATGCTACAATAAAGTTGCATCTGATGAAGAGAGCTGTGGTTCTCGAAAGCTTATGCTACAATAAAGTTGCATCTGATGAAGAGAGCTGTGGTTCTCGAAAGCTTATGCTACAATAAAGTTGCATCTGATGAAGAGAGCTGTGGTTCTCGAAAGCTTATGCTACAATAAAGTTGCATCTGATGAAGAGAGCTGTGGTTCTCGAAAGCTTATGCTACAATAAAGTTGCATCTGATGAAGAGAGCTGTGGTTCTCGAAAGCTTATGCTACAATAAAGTTGCATCTGATGAAGAGAGCTGTGGTTCTCGAAAGCTTATGCTACAATAAAGTTGCATCTGATGAAGAGAGCTGTGGTTCTCGAAAGCTTATGCTACAATAAAGTTGCATCTGATGAAGAGAGCTGTGGTTCTCGAAAGCTTATGCTACAATAAAGTTGCATCTGATGAAGAGAGCTGTGGTTCTCGAAAGCTTATGCTACAATAAAGTTGCATCTGATGAAGAGAGCTGTGGTTCTCGAAAGCTTATGCTACAATAAAGTTGCATCTGATGAAGAGAGCTGTGGTTCTCGAAAGCTTATGCTACAATAAAGTTGCATCTGATGAAGAGAGCTGTGGTTCTCGAAAGCTTATGCTACAATAAAGTTGCATCTGATGAAGAGAGCTGTGGTTCTCGAAAGCTTATGCTACAATAAAGTTGCATCTGATGAAGAGAGCTGTGGTTCTCGAAAGCTTATGCTACAATAAAGTTGCATCTGATGAAGAGAGCTGTGGTTCTCGAAAGCTTATGCTACAATAAAGTTGCATCTGATGAAGAGAGCTGTGGTTCTCGAAAGCTTATGCTACAATAAAGTTGCATCTGATGAAGAGAGCTGTGGTTCTCGAAAGCTTATGCTACAATAAAGTTGCATCTGATGAAGAGAGCTGTGGTTCTCGAAAGCTTATGCTACAATAAAGTTGCATCTGATGAAGAGAGCTGTGGTTCTCGAAAGCTTATGCTACAATAAAGTTGCATCTGATGAAGAGAGCTGTGGTTCTCGAAAGCTTATGCTACAATAAAGTTGCATCTGATGAAGAGAGCTGTGGTTCTCGAAAGCTTATGCTACAATAAAGTTGCATCTGATGAAGAGAGCTGTGGTTCTCGAAAGCTTATGCTACAATAAAGTTGCATCTGATGAAGAGAGCTGTGGTTCTCGAAAGCTTATGCTACAATAAAGTTGCATCTGATGAAGAGAGCTGTGGTTCTCGAAAGCTTATGCTACAATAAAGTTGCATCTGATGAAGAGAGCTGTGGTTCTCGAAAGCTTATGCTACAATAAAGTTGCATCTGATGAAGAGAGCTGTGGTTCTCGAAAGCTTATGCTACAATAAAGTTGCATCTGATGAAGAGAGCTGTGGTTCTCGAAAGCTTATGCTACAATAAAGTTGCATCTGATGAAGAGAGCTGTGGTTCTCGAAAGCTTATGCTACAATAAAGTTGCATCTGATGAAGAGAGCTGTGGTTCTCGAAAGCTTATGCTACAATAAAGTTGCATCTGATGAAGAGAGCTGTGGTTCTCGAAAGCTTATGCTACAATAAAGTTGCATCTGATGAAGAGAGCTGTGGTTCTCGAAAGCTTATGCTACAATAAAGTTGCATCTGATGAAGAGAGCTGTGGTTCTCGAAAGCTTATGCTACAATAAAGTTGCATCTGATGAAGAGAGCTGTGGTTCTCGAAAGCTTATGCTACAATAAAGTTGCATCTGATGAAGAGAGCTGTGGTTCTCGAAAGCTTATGCTACAATAAAGTTGCATCTGATGAAGAGAGCTGTGGTTCTCGAAAGCTTATGCTACAATAAAGTTGCATCTGATGAAGAGAGCTGTGGTTCTCGAAAGCTTATGCTACAATAAAGTTGCATCTGATGAAGAGAGCTGTGGTTCTCGAAAGCTTATGCTACAATAAAGTTGCATCTGATGAAGAGAGCTGTGGTTCTCGAAAGCTTATGCTACAATAAAGTTGCATCTGATGAAGAGAGCTGTGGTTCTCGAAAGCTTATGCTACAATAAAGTTGCATCTGATGAAGAGAGCTGTGGTTCTCGAAAGCTTATGCTACAATAAAGTTGCATCTGATGAAGAGAGCTGTGGTTCTCGAAAGCTTATGCTACAATAAAGTTGCATCTGATGAAGAGAGCTGTGGTTCTCGAAAGCTTATGCTACAATAAAGTTGCATCTGATGAAGAGAGCTGTGGTTCTCGAAAGCTTATGCTACAATAAAGTTGCATCTGATGAAGAGAGCTGTGGTTCTCGAAAGCTTATGCTACAATAAAGTTGCATCTGATGAAGAGAGCTGTGGTTCTCGAAAGCTTATGCTACAATAAAGTTGCATCTGATGAAGAGAGCTGTGGTTCTCGAAAGCTTATGCTACAATAAAGTTGCATCTGATGAAGAGAGCTGTGGTTCTCGAAAGCTTATGCTACAATAAAGTTGCATCTGATGAAGAGAGCTGTGGTTCTCGAAAGCTTATGCTACAATAAAGTTGCATCTGATGAAGAGAGCTGTGGTTCTCGAAAGCTTATGCTACAATAAAGTTGCATCTGATGAAGAGAGCTGTGGTTCTCGAAAGCTTATGCTACAATAAAGTTGCATCTGATGAAGAGAGCTGTGGTTCTCGAAAGCTTATGCTACAATAAAGTTGCATCTGATGAAGAGAGCTGTGGTTCTCGAAAGCTTATGCTACAATAAAGTTGCATCTGATGAAGAGAGCTGTGGTTCTCGAAAGCTTATGCTACAATAAAGTTGCATCTGATGAAGAGAGCTGTGGTTCTCGAAAGCTTATGCTACAATAAAGTTGCATCTGATGAAGAGAGCTGTGGTTCTCGAAAGCTTATGCTACAATAAAGTTGCATCTGATGAAGAGAGCTGTGGTTCTCGAAAGCTTATGCTACAATAAAGTTGCATCTGATGAAGAGAGCTGTGGTTCTCGAAAGCTTATGCTACAATAAAGTTGCATCTGATGAAGAGAGCTGTGGTTCTCGAAAGCTTATGCTACAATAAAGTTGCATCTGATGAAGAGAGCTGTGGTTCTCGAAAGCTTATGCTACAATAAAGTTGCATCTGATGAAGAGAGCTGTGGTTCTCGAAAGCTTATGCTACAATAAAGTTGCATCTGATGAAGAGAGCTGTGGTTCTCGAAAGCTTATGCTACAATAAAGTTGCATCTGATGAAGAGAGCTGTGGTTCTCGAAAGCTTATGCTACAATAAAGTTGCATCTGATGAAGAGAGCTGTGGTTCTCGAAAGCTTATGCTACAATAAAGTTGCATCTGATGAAGAGAGCTGTGGTTCTCGAAAGCTTATGCTACAATAAAGTTGCATCTGATGAAGAGAGCTGTGGTTCTCGAAAGCTTATGCTACAATAAAGTTGCATCTGATGAAGAGAGCTGTGGTTCTCGAAAGCTTATGCTACAATAAAGTTGCATCTGATGAAGAGAGCTGTGGTTCTCGAAAGCTTATGCTACAATAAAGTTGCATCTGATGAAGAGAGCTGTGGTTCTCGAAAGCTTATGCTACAATAAAGTTGCATCTGATGAAGAGAGCTGTGGTTCTCGAAAGCTTATGCTACAATAAAGTTGCATCTGATGAAGAGAGCTGTGGTTCTCGAAAGCTTATGCTACAATAAAGTTGCATCTGATGAAGAGAGCTGTGGTTCTCGAAAGCTTATGCTACAATAAAGTTGCATCTGATGAAGAGAGCTGTGGTTCTCGAAAGCTTATGCTACAATAAAGTTGCATCTGATGAAGAGAGCTGTGGTTCTCGAAAGCTTATGCTACAATAAAGTTGCATCTGATGAAGAGAGCTGTGGTTCTCGAAAGCTTATGCTACAATAAAGTTGCATCTGATGAAGAGAGCTGTGGTTCTCGAAAGCTTATGCTACAATAAAGTTGCATCTGATGAAGAGAGCTGTGGTTCTCGAAAGCTTATGCTACAATAAAGTTGCATCTGATGAAGAGAGCTGTGGTTCTCGAAAGCTTATGCTACAATAAAGTTGCATCTGATGAAGAGAGCTGTGGTTCTCGAAAGCTTATGCTACAATAAAGTTGCATCTGATGAAGAGAGCTGTGGTTCTCGAAAGCTTATGCTACAATAAAGTTGCATCTGATGAAGAGAGCTGTGGTTCTCGAAAGCTTATGCTACAATAAAGTTGCATCTGATGAAGAGAGCTGTGGTTCTCGAAAGCTTATGCTACAATAAAGTTGCATCTGATGAAGAGAGCTGTGGTTCTCGAAAGCTTATGCTACAATAAAGTTGCATCTGATGAAGAGAGCTGTGGTTCTCGAAAGCTTATACTACAATAAAGTTGGTTCATCTTAAAGGTGCCACTGGACTCTTTGCTATTTTGCAACTACAGACTAACACGGCTAACTCCTCTGGATCTATGACCACTGTGCATGAACACTGACAACACAGAATGACTCTCCTGGATCTTAAAGCCCTTTGCAGTATGAAGGATCCACTAGTCTCAGAAAGCCAATGGACAAGCATTCTCCAAATGCATTCCCCCCCCCCCCCCGCCACAAATACACACACTTTGGGCTACTGAATTAGAGTTTAGCTGGGTAGCCATGTTGGTCTGTAGTAGAACAGCAGGATTTGAGTCCAGGGGCACCTTAGAGCCCAACGAGATTTTCAGGGTGTAAGCTTTTGAGAGTCCGAACTCCCTTCTTTAGATAACTTTTTCCAAAGAAGTGGACTCTGACACTCAAAAGCTCATACCCTGAAACTCTTGCTGGTCTCTAAGAGCCAAGCCACAAGTGACGCCTGACACAGGTTGGACACTTGTCAGCTTCCCTCAAGCTTTGATGGGAAATGTAGGCGTCCTGGTCTTGCAGCTGTAATAGAGAGCCAAGCTGTAAAACCAGGACGCCTACATTTCCCATCAAAGCTTGAGGGAAGCTGACAAGTGTCCAACCTGTGTCAGGCGTCACTTGTAGCTTGGCTCTAAGGTGCCACTGGACTCAAATTCCACTGAATTAGAGCTGCAAACTTCCAGTTGGGATCTGCCATTATCCCAGAATTACGGCTGATTTCCAGACAACCTACATCAATTCCCCTGGAGAAAATGGCAGCTTAGAGGGTGGACTTTATGGCTTCTCACATCCCTGCTAAGTTCTTTTCTTTTCCAAAATCCCGCCCTTCCGAGGCATTGCCCCCAAATCTCCAAGATTTTCCAGCACTTAGCAGGCTGTTTGCTTCCTTCCCTTTGCTCAGCCAAAAGCTCACAGTGTCATGCTGCTCTCTACTGCCAATGTGGAGGGAAGGGATTTTTTTAAAGCACAATTAAAAGCAGATTTGACTGTAGACCAGACACACATTATCAGGCTAACCTGCCTCACAGGGTTGTTGTGAAGATAAAATGGCCCCGGGAGAACTCTGAGTACCCTGCAGCAAAGGATGGAGAAAATGTATGCACTGGCTGGCATACCTCTGGACTTACCATTCCCCTGTCCTGACTTCCATTATCCTTGTGGGCATACTGATGTACCTTCTAGGAAAAACCAAACGTGGTTAAACTACCATTTTACCATAGAGTTTCCAGCAATTCCTAGAGCTTTTTGCTGTCACGTCAGGGTTTTCTCTAGAAGTGATGTCATCATGCCTGTGATGCCAACCCCCACCATCATGCCCCACTCTGCCCCCAAACCTCCTGCGAGTTGCCAGGTTTGGCTTGGCCTAGCAGCTCTGCTCTAGGGTCTTCATCTCCAGCTATGGGGATCCACCCCACACAGCTCCCTTCTCCCCTTTGACCATATAACACTTGTATAGATGGCATTTCTATGGCTGCCAAGTGGCAGCTAGGGTTGCCAGGTCTGAGCTGGGAGATTCCAGGAGATTGGGGGGTGGAGCTTATAGAGGGTGGGGGTTGGAAAGAAGAAGGACTTCAGTGGCATATAATGCCAGAGTCCCCCCCCCCCCTCTGAAGCAGCCATTTTCTGCAGGGGAACTGATCTCTGTCATCTGGAGATCAGTTGCAATTCTGAGAGCTCTCCAGGCCCCACCTGGAGATTGGCAACCCTAAGCATCACATGACAGGTCCATGGAGGTGGGACTGGGATTGCCACCAGGCTGTGTGAAAACAAACCTGTGTGAACTGCTGCTAACAAGTTGTATGGAACCATTTGAATATGCACAGAGAGTAACCCACCAAACGGGGTCAAGCTGCTCACCGTCAAACTGCTAGATAAATTGACTTTCTACTCACAACCAGCGAACAGAACATGAGGCCCAAACTGGTGAGTGTTCAAACACCTCTACTTCTAAACACCTCCAGTGGAATAAATAACAGCTATTAAAATACAACGTATGCAGAGTGCTTCAGTAGCACGCACGCAAAATCCGGCACAATGCCGAGAAGATAGCTCAGTCCTTATGCACGGAAGACATGCAAAGTTATGAACCACCACCCCCTCCACCTCGTATTACAGAATCTAAAAAGCAGCTAGCATGTAAGATTGATGGTATTCATCCCAATTTGCATTTGAAACTCAGGTTAAAACTTTGATTTTAAAAACCAGAGGGTGTCAGGCGGTAGTTATCGGGGAGCACAGCCGACAAGATATCCGTAGGATGCTCACAAGCAGCAATCTGAAGAGAACCGGCTTTATATATCATTCTCAGCATAGAGTTCTACACATTGCATAGCAACAAGCTTGTAAAACTTAGGGTGTGTGATATTTCCAGAGGGGTTGCCGAGTTAGTCTGTCGCAGCAAGAAACAAACAAGAACCTTGAGGCATCTAACAAGATTTTATCCTAGCATAAGTGATTGTGGATCAGGAGTCCACAACAGCTTATATGGAAATAAAATCTTGTTAATCGCAAAGGCACCATAAAATTCCTCTTTATCCAGGCCGATGTAGTATGGCATCACGGAGACCACCCAATTTAGAAGGGTGCTCCAGTCCACAGGCTGCTCTGCTGTCCTTCTGCCTGCAAACCATGTTCCTTATTTTGCATAGATAGAAAGTGCAATTCAAGCTTGCATCCTGGCTCTTCCTATGAAGGGAGGGCCCGTCACAATTCTACCCCTCCTGTGCGTGTTCTCTTTTTCAACCACTGCTGGTGCATCTGCAAAAAGACTCGGCAGGAGCTGGCTTTTGAACTCTTCAAGGGAACAGGGCTGTTATTTTGCAAAACTGAGCATTCCTCCTTTTCCTGTCTCTCGTCCCCCCTCCCTTTCATTATTCCTCTTTTAAATAAAGGCCAAGCTCTCTCTTTCTTCTCCTTCGACTGAGATTGATTTGCAGCCTGTGTACCATTTTCGGTAACGGCATCGTAATTTTATGGTGCAATGCTACTGATTGCTACTAAGAAGAAAGCCCTCGCTCTGTTCCCTGGGGCTTATTGCCAGGTAAGAGTGCATAGGATTGTAGCTTTACAGTGCAATCCTGTGCACACTTACCTGGGAGGAATACCCAGTAAATATGGAAGGGCTTACTTCTGAGTACACATGAATAAGATTGAGCTACATCCAGAGCTAGGGTTATCAGGTGATGGCTGGCACCAGACTGGGGGGCAGAGACATGGGAGGTGATTGCATGGACTCTGTGATCTCATTTCCAGGCCAAACCTGGAACTCACATTATGCTGCTGTAAGATTCAGCAGAAACTCTATGGCAAACCACAGAGTTTCCGCTGAATTGTAGAACAGCATAACATCATTTCCAGGTTCACTCCAGAAGTAATATAACATCATCAAGTCACAGATGTTTTTTCTTCATCCTGATGGCCTTACAAGCAGGATTGGGTGGGGGGAGTACCACTGGAATTTCCCCCATTTTGGCCATAGCTGGAGACCCGGCAATCCTATTCAGAGCCCATGTTAGCCCGAGAAACAGACTACAAACTCACAGGCCGCTATCCAGTTTTTCCCAGGGCCATTTTTAACTCTCCTGTCTGACCCAGAAGTAATGTTCTTACTTCTCTAATGAACTTCAGGCATGGCCCTAGAAACAAATGACAAGAGAAATAAACACTACATTATTCATAGTATTTATAGCTGCTGGAAATGTTCTCGGGTAGGAAGGCAAGCAGCTTATTAACACATAATTGTGTTTGCTTCTTTCTGATTTTTTTTGTATCAAAGCTCAATAGAACAAAACACACATCCCCGACACACACTCCCACAGGAAATTGTTGTGGTCAGTTTAGGAAGCCGGGGAGAAAGAAATTGCTGAGGGATTAATGAAAAGGGTTTTTTTTAAAAAAACAACAACAACACAATAATATCTATTTTTACTCCAGACATTTCTCTCTATTAAATCAACAGGAGTTAGCCGTGTTAGTCTGTAGTTGCAAAATAGTAAAAAGTCCAGCGGCACCTTTAAGACTAACCAACTGTATTGTAGCATAAGCTTTCGAGAGCCACCGCTCTCTTCGTCAGACGCATCTGATGAAGAGAGCTGTGATTCTTGAAAGCTTATGCTACAATAAAGTTGGTCTCTCTATTAAATGAAGTTATTGTTTGTTATAAGATACCAAGAAATCTTGGGCCAGCCCTAAATGATTCAAACCAGCCGTCTCAGAAATGTTCCCATCAAGCAAAGGAGATTAGGAAGAAAGGGGTTTCATTTGCTAACGGAAAGGTTTGTCAGCCGCAGTCTATTATTTTATTTATTTATTTTATGTCATCTATAGTCTGTCTTTCTCACTGAACCTCAAGGTGGATGACACAGTGTCAGATTAGTTCAGTCAGTTTCAAGGACATTTCCATAAACAATGCCATAGGATGGGTAAACACAATTTTACAAAGATATAGCATTAGCAAGAACCTAAAGCAATTCTAGGGCTGACATTAGACCACATGAAGCACATGTAGCTCATAGAAGCACATATTTAAGACAACAGGTAGTACATAAGGCAACATAGTGGTGAAGTCTGTGGTCCTTAACTCATTAGCGAAGCATCTGAGAGCCCCTCCCTACAATACAAAAGCCTTTTTGAATAATTCTGTTTTGCATCATTTGTGGAAAGCTAGGAGAGTGGGGGCTCTCCTGACCTCCTCAGGCAGGCTGTTCCACAGGGTAGGGGCCACCACAGAGAAGGCCCATGTACGGGCTGCTGTTGATTTTGCCCATGTACAGGCTGCCACCTGCAAGAGACCCTGTTCAGATGAGCGAAGCTGCTGTGAAGGAACATAGGGAGGGAGGCGGTCCCATAGGTATGCCGGACCAAGGCTGTGAAGAGCTTTGTATGTAATGACCAATACCTTGAACTGAGCACAGTAGCTCATAGGTAGCCAAGGGAGAGACTGCAGAATGGGGCTGAAGTTCAAGCTCCTGATATTAGTCGCACCACAGTGTTTTGTACCAACTGGAATCTTCCACTTAATTTGGATGGGAGACCTATGTGTAGTGCATTACAATAGCCAAGTCTTGATGTTAACATTGCATGGATACAGGTGGCCAGGTTGGCCATGTTGAGGTAAGTTAATTGACTTCATTTTGTCCCTTTGAAATGGTACATAAAAGCCACTGGGGAGGCTGAGTGCAACTTGCAGTATTCTCATGGCAAAATCGGCTGCGCCTTCTTTCTCTGCTATTCCCCTCGCTGCTCTATCCTGCATGGAGCCAGACTTCATTGATTTAATAGGAAAATAAAGGGCAGCTTTTTCTTTAAAATGTGCGATTCTCCCTGACAATGCAATGGAATTACATTGTTTAATAAGCCTTACAAAATGACTTTCGTTAAAGTTTACGTGCTAGATCCTGTGGCCAATATTAATAACGATCCATACAACATTCTCCTCTGCTTATTACCCATTTTACAATTTCAATGGATTGCTCATTGCGGAAAGGAGTGATGCCGAGTTCTCCTCCAAAGGGCATCTCTGTACGTTTGGCAAAAAATGTTGTGTGTGCTATTTTTTAAAAAAAGTCGATGGATTTACATGCTGCCTTTTCATTAAAAGAAATGCTGACAGCATCTTACAATAATTTATAAATAAAAAAGCATCTGTATATATAAAACTATAACCCAGACAGAGCTGTGGAGTGTAAGTACTTTAATTAATAAATAAACAAAAAGTGGGAAGTTAATAGGGGCGGGGGGGAGACCTTCTGGAATTATTTTTATTTTTTATTTATATCCTGCCTTTCTGTCCAATCAGGGAGACCAAGGTGGCTAAAAAAAGGGATATTTTCCCCATTTAAATAAATTTAATTTCAGTTTATAAATTCAACAATATAACCATATAATTACTAACAGTGAAATCCTAAACAGTGTTACTCCAGTCTAAGACCATTGGAATCAATGGTCTTAGACTGGAGTAATTCTGCATAGGATTGCATTGTAAATCATACATCTATTATCATCTACATTTATCTACATAAAACATCGACTAGACTGATACATTTTAATAAACCTAAATTAACATTGTTCAAATCATTCAAATCATATAGTTCACATATTTGTACAGACTTGCCTTATATATTCCTGATTTTACACTTCTATTTCAATATTTTAAGTGGCACCGGAAGTTCTGCATCGAGGCGATCACACACAGCGACAGCCATGCCGGACCAAAGCTGCAAAGAACTTTGTATGTAATAACCAATACTTTGAACTAACATCATTGCATTCTTCTCATCTGTGAGAAGCAAGATATATTTTGTGCTTGTGCCACATTTACAGGTGAACAAAAAGTGGTACGGCTGCACACCTGATCAGCCATAGGGTAATAGCTGAAAAAAGCAGCTGGCTGCCCCCGTATATACAAGTGGACAGAGAGGGAACAAGCCCACGGGAAGCACACACAAAACTAATCAAAGAATTTACAAAATTGTATTCAAAGTGCAAGTGCTATAAATAGTGGTAATTCATACATATATCAATTTCATTCACATTATCTCATTCCATATCCATAACAAACTGTACAGGGAACACCTTCACAATTGTACATCCAACAATCGGGCATAAACACAAACAGAGTCTATTGTAGATTCCTATGCAAAATCTTGTGTCGAACAAGCAAATTCCTGGAACCTTCCAGATGAAAAGGAAGCGTCACCGTTTGAAATGAGGAACAAACTCTCAAACCACGCCCAATCTGGGGCCGGCTAAACGCTGCAGATTTCGTAGCACCTTCATCAGGATCGTGTTGTTCGCTTCATTATGGGAGGAACAAGCTTAATCTAATGTTAATTCATCATCAATCTTTGAAGCCCGGAGCACAATGGCTAAGTTTACTTGCTTGTGCACTGAAAACGCTGAGCGTTTCCCTGTTTCTCATCAGAACATCAGAACAGCTTCCTTTTCATCTGGAAGGTTCCAGGAATTTGCTTGTTCGACACAAGATTTTGCATAGGAATCTACAATAGACTCTGTTTGTGTTTATGCCCGATTGTTGGATGTACAATTGTGAAGGTGTTCCCTGTACAGTTTGTTATGGATATGGAATGAGATAATGTGAATGAAATTGATATATGTATGAATTACCACTATTTATAGCACTTGCACTTTGAATTCAATTTTGTAAATTCTTTGATTAGTTTTGTGTGTGCTTCCAATAGGGTAATAGCTGGCTTTTTCAATACCCTGCATGGCAGCATCCCCGTCCAAAATCCCATCTTGTTCTCTGCATCCGAAAGAAGGGAGGATTATCGTGCTCCTGTGCACACCTGGTGCTCTCTCTAGGACAGGTGTAACAAACTCAGACATCTTTCGTCCTTAGGAGGACTATCTTGAAGGGGTGTAGTCTACTGCCATCATGTGGACATCTCTGTCACGACACAAACGTGGGCTGTGAAATTCAAGCTAATCAAGATCTACCTTATTTCCTATTCTTTGGCTCAATTATCAACCAAAAGGAAGAGTGCAACCAAGATATCAGACGAAGGCTGAGACTTGGAAGAGAAATCATGATGGAACTATAAAAGATCATTAATGATAAAGATAGTAAAGAGTCCAGTAGCACCTTTAAAACTAACCAACTTATTTGTAGCATACAAACTTTCGAAAAACACAGCTCTCTTCATCAGATGCATCTGACAAAGAGAGCTGTGGTTCTCAAAAGCTTCAGCTACTAATAAGTTGGTTAGTCTTAAAGGTGCTACTGGACTCTTTACTATTTTGCAGCTACAGACTAACATGGCTAACTCCTTTGGATCTAATGATAAAGATGTCACTCTGGGGACAAGATCAAAATAATGCACCCTGTGGTATTCCCCATTACTCTGTAAGGATGTGAAAGTTGGACAATGAAGAAAGCTGACAGGAAGAAAATGGATTCATTTGAAATGTGGTGCTGGAGGAGAGTTTTGTGGGTGCTAGATCAAATCAAGCCTGAATTCTCGCTAGAAGCTAAAAGGACAAAACTGAAGCTATCGTAATTTGGTCACATCATGAGAAGACAAGATTCTCTGGAAAAGTCAACAATGCTGGAGAAAGTAGAAGGCAGTAGGAAAAGAGGAAGACTCAATAAAGGAAGCCACGTCCTCCAATTTGCAGGACCTGAGCAAGTCTGTTAACGACAGGACATTTTGAAGGTCTTTCATTCACAGGATCACCGTAAACCGGAGGTGACTTGACAGCACATAACACACACACACACACACACACACACACACACACACACACACACAAGCAATTCTTCCTTTCTTCACAGGGCCAGTTAGACGTTGTGAGAGAGGGAGACCCCTTGTAGCACCCCTGCAAGGGCTAGGGGGCACTGGCAGATCAGAATCTGTGGCTGGAAGTGGGGTGCTTAATCCTGCCCCCTCCTGCTGATTCTCACTTGCAAATCCCCCCACCCCTCATCAAGGATCAGAACTGGGAGCATTTGTAGACGAGAAGTGACAGGTCCAGAGAGTGTTTTGTTTCATTCATTCATTCATTCATTTGCATTTGTACCCCGCTCCCCTTGCACGCAGGCTCAGAGCGGCAAACAATAATCAGGCACGTTAAAATCCATTATTATAAATTACACTAAAACATACATTACATCATATTAACACATAAAATCATAAAAAATCATACAGATCAGTGCCATAACTTTTCCTGCAGCCCATATGCGGAAGCCCAATCAGATACATCCCATAAATCCCACGGGATGGGTGATGGTATACCTGTTGGGAGGGTTGGCAGACAATTGGGAGGAGGGGGGCTGGATCCTCCCTTCTACAAGTGACCAGCTAAATAAGGAGCCCCCACTCAACCCCGTCCTCAACCACATGCCTGGTGGAACATGTCTGTCTTGCAGGCCCGGCGGAAAGATAGCAAATCCCGCTGGGTCCTGGTTTCACCGACAGAGAGTTCCACCAGGTGGGTGCCAGGACCGAAAAGGCCCCGGCTCTGGCTGAGGCCAGGCGATCATCCTTGGAGCCAGGGACTACCAACACCTGTTTATCACGCCATCTGAGTACCCTCCAGGGAACATACTGTGAGAGGCTAAGCTAGCCTCCCTGTTTGCTTGCTCCCCTGTACACCCCAGCCTCCATAGCCGCAATCCCTGCAACTATGCAGCTAGGGTAAGGTTGCCAACAATCTGGAGAAAATATCTTTGTCTTTAACAGAGGCTTAATGTGAGGAAATGGGCAGGTGATGCTTTTCATGGCATGGAGGTAAGTAACATCACCTGGCTATTAACATCCATGCATATTTATTTATTTTATTTTTATTTTATCACATTTCTAGACCACCTTCCCTGTCAGACAGGCTCAGGGCAGTTTAACAACCGTTTAAAACCATAAAAACATTATAAAAACATTAAAACATTATATCATAAACAATTAAAATTGGCGGGTACAAAATATTAAAATAAAGCATTTTCCTGCATGGGTGGTGGAAGGTCTTCAGTGGTACGGCGGGCGAGAGGACAGCCTAGCCCCCACCAAATGCCTGGCAGAACATCTCCGTCTTGCAGGCCCAGCGGAAAGATAACAAATCCTGCCGGGCACTAGTTTCCTCAGACAGAGAGTTCCACCATGTCGGAGCCAGGACCGAAAAGGCCCTGGCTCTGGTAGAGGCCAGGCGGACCTCCCTGGGGCCAGGGACCATCAGCAAGTGCGTAGTGGCTGATCGAAGCGACCTCCGGGGAACATATGGGGGGAGGCGGTCCCGAAGGTATGCTGGGCCCAGCCCGCATAGGGCTTTATAGATCAGCACCAGAACCTTGAACCAGACCCGGTACTCCACCGGTAACCAGTGCAGCTGACGGAGGATGGGTGTTATATGAGCCATTAACAACAACAGGGATAAACTTCCTAAGACTTGCAAAACTAAGGGAGCACGCAGGCTCAAGGAAGTCACAAACACTCACAATTTATACAGTGTAATATATCAGTGACGTCGCTGCTGTTACCATCAATAATTGTGGACGCCAGTAATTGTGAATTTGTGAACTTACCCCGCATTAGCGGAAAATAGTGTACTTACCCCGCATTAGCGGCAAACAATATTGAACGTTGGTTCCTGAATTGGAATTTTCACCAGCCAATAATTTGGACTTTATGGTTATGTAAGGTTTGGGACTTTATGATAAATACACTGATATATTACACTGTATAAATTGTGAGTGTTATATGAGCCATGCATGACTGGTGCTCTGGCAACCAGCCGTGCAACTGCATTCTGAACCAGCTGCAGTTTCCGGATCGAGCCCAAGGGAAGCCCTGCGTAGAGCGAGTTGCCGTAGTCTAATCTGGAGGCAGACTTTTGGGACACAGTTCAGTGACAAATTGCACTCATTACATCATACAATATGCCATTAAAGCCAGATTTAATATTCTTAGATATTTGGAAAGATCGAGAAGTTCCAACTATTAGACAACAGTTAATCTCATCATTGCTGATTGCGGCAAAAACCTCTGTAGCTCTTAACTGGAAGTCTCATGTTTTCTAGTTTGAATACTTGGTATAACAAAATCTGGGAGCAACTAATTATAGAGAAAATAACTGATAGATTGCAACAAAGGGAAAGGCCACACTGCACAATGAATTTATATGCAAAATAGAAACCGTTTCTGGACTTTCTGTTGAATAATGGATTGTTATTAACAAAGCTTCCATACCAAATGATTATTAATAAGGATTTTTAATTCTTATTGATCAGGCTTTATTTAGCTAATTCGTAGGAGCTACTCTGAATACCTACTTTACGGACCTTAGTTTGACAGTTATCAGATGTACGGTTGTTAATGGCTATTGCCAGGGATTTTTTTCTGGGAAAAGAGGTGGCGGAACTCTCAAGAGGAAAATGAGGAAGAAACACACAGGATTCTTTGAAATCATATTATTTTCAAACACTATTGCCGAGTATTTTCAACAGGTGCTGGAACTCCGTTCCCCTGTGTTCCCCTTTAAAAAAGCCCTGGCTATAGCACATCACCTTCGTTGTTAACGTTCTTGTTCTTGTTGTTATTCTTGTTCTTATCATGTTAAGAAGGTATTATTGTATTCATAAAAGTTTTTTTTAAAAAAACATCCTATCAAGCCTCTGTTAAAGGGGCAAGACATTTTTTCTCTAAGTTGTTGGCAACCCTAAACTGGAGCTTGCCAAAGGCCATCCACTTGGGCTTTCTATATTCCTGGTATCACAACCCCTGACCCCATTTCAGCTTTTCTTTTGGCATGCGGAACACCAGTTTCTGAGTTCACTTTCATGGCACATCACGGCAATAGAGGGATGTGTTTATTGGTCCTTGTGAAATGGATCTTTGCACAGCCTTGCATTGTTCAGGTACATCTGCGCATTTTCATTGTCTTGACTTGCTTAGCCAGGCCACCACCAGGGGCCTTTTGCTGCAATCGTTGCAAAGCCCCACAACTCACAAGGTAACATCACTATCGCAAGGGCCCGTGTTCTTGATCCTAGGGTTGCCAAGCACCCAGCATAAAACTGGAGGGCAGGGACGTGGGAGGGCGCTAGCAATGATAGAGTGATGTCACTTCCAGAGAAAACCTGGACTTGATGTCACATCTCTCTAGGAATTGCTGGGAACTCTATAATAAAACCACAGAGTTTCCAGTGATTCCTATAGCAAGGATTTGTCCACCATTTCAGGTGGCCCAGAGAATAGGTGACCCAAAAGAGCAGCTGAACTCACAAAAGAAAGAATCTTGTGAGACTTCAGCTCACCAGGCTGCTTCCGAATTTGAAGAGGCCTAGCAAGAGCAAGAAGGAGAGGAGAATTATCTTCTCTGGTTCCAGTAAAAGAGGTTGGCTGGCTGGCGAGGGAGAGTAGGGGCATGTGAGAGGGCATTTTGCCCCCTCCACAAATCAGCCTCTGGAGGGGACCACCTGTAGGATTGCCAGATCCAGGTTGTGAAATTCCTGGATATTTTGAGAGTGGAGCCTGGGAGGACAGGGTTTGGGTAGGGGAAGGACCGCAGCAGGTTATAACATCAGAGTCCCTCCTCTAAAAGCAGCCATTTTTTTCCAGGGGAACTGGTCTCTGTCATCTGGAGATCAGCTGTAATTCCAGGAGATCTCCAGCCACCACCTGGAGGTTGGCAATTCTTGTCTCAGAGTCTTTGTATATGAGACATCTTACATGAGGATGCTCAAGTGAATGGAGACACAATGCTAGCCGGGAAGTGTAGTTTAAAAAGACAAAGCCCAAGGCTCTGTCAATTTCACCTCTCTACAGAGCCTGCAGAGATCACTCCCCAGAAAGTTTGTTAATTTCCTCTTTGCCTATGGGGAGGAGAAGTGGAAATTGACACACTCTCTGAGCAGCTACAGCCCGGAAAATCCAC
Organism: Eublepharis macularius; assembly: GCF_028583425.1. NCBI lineage: Eukaryota > Metazoa > Chordata > Lepidosauria > Squamata > Eublepharidae > Eublepharis > Eublepharis macularius. The sequence goes on from NC_072799.1 coordinate 5,751,081, forward strand.
AACAACCATCTCTGAGGAGCAATCTCTGCCAGCTCCTAGAGCGGTGAAATTGACAGGGCCTTTGGCTCGGTCTTTTTAAGCTACGCTTCTCGGCTAGCTTTGCGTCTCCCTTCACTTGAGCATCCTTGTATAAGATGTCTCATGTCCAGAGACTCTCAGGTGGCCTCATAATAGAGCCAGCCCTTCCAATATTTCATTACTGAGCTAGCTTCCAGGAATGGCACTTTGGCTAATGTGCATTATAAATGTTTTAAAACACCATTTGTTAATTATCAGTTCCGCATTTCAAAGGCCAATTAGCATGCCTCTAAATGGATAGGAACAAATACCCCTGGCCTGCTTCTGGGATGCAGGCAGTTTTTCCAGTTCTGTCCTTAATGAGATATCAACGCTAGATGGCAGCAGAACCAAAGACTAAAGCTAAATTCTCTGTGTGAGAGAGCAAGATTCCTGTCCAGCCGCACCTTCAAGACCAACTAGATTTGCAGGGTGTGAGCTTTCGAGAGGCAGAGCTCCCTTCATCAGATAAGAGCTTTGACTCTCGAAAGCTCATACTCTGGAAATCTAGCAAAGAGTCCAGTGGCACCTTTAAGACTAACTGACTTTATTGTAGCATAAGCTTTTGAGAAACACAGCTCTCTTCGTCAGATGCAACTTTATTGAGACACCATCCCTACAATACAGTCCTCTCACTCGAGTAAAAAGCCTTTTTGAATCGTTCGGTTTTGCATCGTTTACGGAAAGCCAGGAGAGTGGGGGCTCTTCTGACTTCCTCAGGCAGGTCATTCCACAGGGTAGGAGCCACCACAGAGAAAGCCCTTGTACGGGCTGCTGCTGACTTCACCCGTGTGCAGCCTGGCACCTGCAGGAGACCCTGTTAATAAGAATGTAGATATATGTCCTAATTAAGGACATTGAATATACATGGAATGGAACGACATCATGGACCAGCCAAGCTCAGCAGAGCAAAGAGACGCAGAGGATTCTTCTGAGGAAGAGGCAGCCAGTGAACCTGACCCAGATCCACTGCCAGTGGCAGAGCCACTGCAAGAGGTGGTCTCTGAGGGGTCAGACATAGATCCGCAGCCAGGACCCAGCACATTGGCTCCTCCTCTTCCCAGCCCTGGGCTGACAATGGAAAGCCAGGCACCAGCCAGCTCTCCCCCCTCATCACCAGAGCCTCAGGAACACGGTCAGAGAAAGACAAGGAGAGACCTTTAAATCAGAAGGTGCAGTGCCCTCCCAGCAGCACAACACCGGCCCAGCATCAACCGCGATGATCAGTGCTTGCAGGAGCAGGACGGAGGCAGCTGGCAGCTGCAGGATGCAACACAGGGGGTTAAACAGCATGGCTTTTTTTCAGCGGGAATGTGGTGGAACGGAGTTCCGGCACCTCTTTAAAACGGTCACATGGTGGGTGGCCCCGCCCCCTGATCTCCAGACAGAGGGGAGTTGAGATTGCCCTCCGCGCCACTTGGCGGCATAGAGGGCAATCTAATCTCCCCTCTGTCTGGAGATCAGGGGGGCGGGGCCACCGGCCATGTGACCATTTTCACCTATGGCAATTTAAACTTTAAAAAGCTCCCCCCTTGTTCCAGCTGACCCAAAGTGACGTCATTGTGCAGTCCTGAGTTCCACCACTGAGTTCCACTGCTTCTTTCCCCAGAAAAAAAGCCCTGGTTAAACAGCATGGGCCTGAAAAGCGGCAGAGAAGGGAGGAGTTGTGTCTGCTAACTTACTGCTTGTGTTTGGAACTGATTTCCTGTTCCCTGACCTTGGCCTGTACCTGGGAGTTTCTCTACACGAGACGCCTCGGCTTGTGTTGGTCAAGTGTAGGGAGACGCCATGTTAGCTGGGAAGCATAGTTTAAAAAGGCAGAGCCTGTGGAGATTGCTCCTCAGAGGGTACGTTAATTTCACCTTCGCCTCCCTGAAGGCTCTGTCAGTTTCACCTCTCCAGTCTAAATCTGTGTGGGATCGCACAACCAGAGGGCAGCCAGGAATGGAAATGGGCTGGAGCTGCCTTCCAGAGCCAGGCTTGGACCTGGAGAAGTTCTAATAGGCTGAAGTTTCCTTGCTGGCATTTCATAGCCCCTTCACACAGCTCCAGTGTATAGCAATGCCTTTGACCTGCCGCCGGCTCTGTCTTTTTAAACTACCCTTCCTGGCTACCATTGCATTTCTCAATGTGTGTTCTTCGTGTATCAAATGTCTTGTGCAGAAAGATTCAACAAAGCCTGATTCTGGAATACTTTTTTAGACGTGAGTGTTGCCTAACCTGTGCTTGCACCTTGGAATTGCATTTGGATGAACTCAGATGTCTAGAAACTACCCCTGTTTGCTTGCTGCATGTCAGTAATCAGGACGAACGGATGGGACAGCAATGCCAGTTTTCCCCTTCTCCAACCCTCCTCCCGCTACTTAAATTTCCTCAGGACCCCAGTCATAGGCACGCTTTCATGCCTGGCAGACTGAACGATTTGCTGAATGCAGAATTGAGGGGGCGCCTTGCTAAAGCTCTGTTTTCAGATCTGGTGCAAAGGAGGCTTTAGATCATCTCATGTTATCCTGCAATCAGTGGACTGTACTTGGAGATCTTTGCATTGCACCTGGCAACATATATCTGCTCCCTGTTGAATCCTGGGCGATCTCTTTTCTTCAGCCAGATTCCGATCCAGTAATAACTCGATCAGTTGTCAACTTTGGGGGTGTAGTGATTTCTGTAAGGTGTTCTTCGGATGGGTTTTAATTCGCAAATGCTGTGACCGTTGTATATGAGTATTGCAACCTTTTATTTTGCTATGTAATTTTATGCTATTGTAGTTTTTTAAAGCTCTCTGGCCAAAAGAGCTTATTAAGAAAAGGAAAGCAATGCCAATTTGGTAAAAAGAAATTAAGACAGAAACATCAGACTTCACAACACCTGTTACCACTAGACACTAAGGTGGCTTGCCTTTGCTTAGAATTTCTCCAAGGGGGGAGCATGAACAAAACAGTAAGTGTAGTGAGCAGGAGTCATTTTGTAGAAAAAGAGCTGGAGGAACTCATTAGCATATGCCACACCCCTTTCCATCGCCGGAACTGTGTCATTGGCATAACTGATTTGCATATGCCACACCCCCTGACATCACCTATCCTGGCTGTTTTGGACCCAATCCTGGACATTCAGGGCCGAAATTGGGCCCAAAATGGCAAAAAGGGGCTGAGAATGGCCGAAAAGGGGCCCAAAATGGTCAGGATCGGGCCGCTGTTGAGCGGGAGAGTGATCCACCACCTGTCAGAGGCCCAATCCGGGCCATTTTGGCCCCAATCCAGGCTAAAATGAGCCCAAAATGGCCGAGAGTCAGGCGGGCAGGGCCACCTGACATGTGACCTCTTTGGGGAACTGCCGGAACTGCATTCCTGTGCATTCCCCCTCGAAATGAGCCCTGGTAGTGAGTTTTCTCTGGAAGAGAAGCTTTAGACTATATTATCTTGCAGTGTTACGTATCAGACACACTCAAGCAGGTTATTGTTGGAGCGCTCCACTTGCCGCAGGTTGCCATACATGCCTGGCAACTATTCCCCCCCTTTTGCTAACGTGTTAATGTTTTTCTGGCAGGCCCCAGATGCTTTTGTGACGCTCGCTTGGTTAATTTAAATCACATTTTCCAAAGGCAGCTCAACACCAAGTAATTAACTTCACACATTGCCGGCCAATCTTGACAAGACTGGGATTGTGCAGGGGGGGTGATGCCATGACAGAATGAGGTGTGCAACAGGTGCTTTCTTGAGTATACTCCAATGTTAAAGACAAAAACTTTTTTTTAACACCTCCAGCACTTCCAGCTAGACCCAGCCAGCCTTCTCAAAGGGAGAAGGAAGTAGGGGTGGTGGGGAAGGACCCAGCACTTACCTGTCAGATGACCTCGTGCGTGAACTTTGCTCCCGGCGCAGTATGATGATGTCATTTCTGGAAGTGCAGTCAAAGTGCAGGCCCCGGGAGTGCCCCCGGGCATCACACTCCCAGCTAGACCAAATCGGCCTAGCGGGAAGCCCAGGAAATGGGAAGCCCAGGAGCACTCCTGGGGTGTGCATGATGACATCACTTCTGGGAGTTCCGGCACCTTTCCCCCTGCTGGCCAGGTGAATGGTGGTGGGGAGAGGAGGCTGGGAGCAGGGGATCCTCTGCCCCCACGAGAGGACTCGTGACCCTCGTAGAGAGCAACCTGTTGTCTACCTGGTTAGAAAACTGGGGGGAAACACAGGAAGTCATTAAAATAATTCTAAATTATTTATTTATTAATAGGATTTTTACCCAGCTTTATAACCTCACAGGGCCACCAAGCAGGGTTCCTGTTCCCCCGATTGGGGCAGGGGATCCTGGAGGTTGGCAAGTGTAGTTTGAACCCAGGTCTTCCCAACCTTTGTTTGGCACAGCAACCACTACACCGCACTAGCCCTCAAGAGCCAGACCTGTAGACTGTTCTTAAATACTACAAGTTGGTCTATACAGAAAGGAGAGAAAAACAGGTCATATTGCTCCCAACAGGTAGTTGCTCCAGTCATGCACAGTTTGAGGTTTACACCCTCCCTCCAGCCCCCCGCTTTCTGCTCTGTCTAATATCAGTCATTGGCTAATCTGCTTTCTGCGTGACCCTTTTCAGAAAAATAAGATAACACGGCTTAAACAAATAACCGAGTAATCATGCCACTAAGTAACTCAAGGGGTGTGTGTGGGAGAGAAAGAGAACAGGTAGTGCATAAAAGAGGCTGTCCATCCCCTGAGCTGGGAAAATAGTTCTCTTGAAGGGTTGGTGCAGAAGGCAAAAGGGTTGCATTAGAGGCTACCGAATTATCAGAGTCAACTGACCGAGAACGGCATTTTGAAACCTCGTCAGGGCATGAATGAACGGGGACATCCCCGAAGACTTTTCTCAGCATGGTTCCTGACCTCATGTTCGCCACGTCCATCATCATTTACTTGTCGTCCTTCATCGGCATGATTGGTAACCTCATCGTCCTGTTCGCGTTCATCAGCAACGCCATCCGGCACAAGTCGCTTCAGCCGCTGGACCGCATCATCGTCAACATGGCTCTGGTGAACCTCTTCCTCTGCTGCTACAAGGCCATTCCTGGGCTGCTCATCTTCAGCAGCGCAAAAGTTTTTGGGGAACTGGGCTGCCGGATCCTACTCTATACGTACCACACGTTGCGGCTGATTAGCATCTGGTCCGTCGAGAACCTCAGCTTCCTGCACCTGATCAAAATCCGAAGGCCCAACCACCAATGGTCAAAATTCATCTACCGGCACCAAGGGAAATATGTCAACAGCACCATCGTCGGCTGCTGGATATTCAGTATCATCTTGCAAATCCCTTACATGCTGTACGAGAAAACGGCGGCCGGGAGAAACAAGACGATAACCTTCCTGGCCACCTCGACGTGCTTGAGATCCACAGAGAGCTTCGCCATGAAGTTCACCACGTACGCGTCGGTCAGCTTGGACTTTGTCTTCGTCCTTCTGGTCGTCGTCCTGAACGGTTTCATTATTGACCTCCTCTGGAAGCACAGCCGGAAAGTGAAGGCTGCTTCCTCGGTCACCAACAGCGGCTGGAACAAACACACCGCCCAGGCCACCAAAATCCTGCTCTCGCTGTTGTCCATCTATGTGGTCTGCTGGATATCCAATGACATCGTCTGGATTGCCATTGTCTCAGGATACATCAAAAACAGTTTCGAAAACAGCATCCTCAATGCCCTCTACGGCGTCCTGTCTTCCATTTATTACTCAGCCAGTTCATTTGTTGTGGTGCTTGGATACAGGAAAGTCCGAGAATACCTGATGGAAGCCTGCTGGTGCTTGAGGTGTGCAAGACCCACCATGGTTGAGAGATTGACTTAGGGGGATGGACCAGCAATGGGCAGCTTCAAGTCCACCGGTATTCTCATCTTCCAACTCACTAAATTCTGGTTCTTGGCTGAAAAATATAACCTATGCATTTCTGGAGACAAGGTATCCAACAGAATCAATGCCTGGATCTTGTTTGGCTGCCCTATTCAGCTTCCCCACTGGTGGGAGAGGACTAGAAGAAGGCCCTACAGGGCAGTTGGTAGATCCATAATTGCTGCAATGGATCGTGGCCTGTGTTGCGTCCTCTGGTTCTTCTACACAGATTACAATGTTTTTGATATCTAGACTTCCTCCTTGAAGTTACAGCTCAACTTTAAGGCTACCACCATCTTACCACGTTTCAGGCAGCTGTAATAATGGACCTTGTCAGGAGGAAGACTGAGTTAGGGAGGGGGACAAAGCTGGGATTTTAAAAGGGACTTGAGCTGAAACTACGCTTAAAAGAAGTGGAAAGCAAGCGAGACAAAGCCAGCTCAGGAATACGAACAGGGAAGAACGTAGAGCTCCGTGGCACCGCAGGAGGCTGCGCCGCAAGTGACGCTGGACTAGTAAACAGATCCAAGGTAGGCGTTTTGGACGGAATTTTGTCCCCTCTGACCTGCAGGAAGGGAAAGTTGATACCTGCATGGACCTCCGTAGAATCAGAAGGCATCTGAGACATCTGCGAATAGTTCACAAGAGCTGTTGTGAATTTGTGGCAATAGCTTTGCCGCAAGCTGCTTGTACAATTCAGCTCCCTGCAACTGAGAAACACGAGATGCTTTGATGCAACCACACGGTTGCACAGAAAGAACAAGGAGTGTAGCAGTGTGAACAGTCTGGCTGTTGCAGGTTCCCTAGAGGAAACGGCACCCCCACCCCCACCCCCACCCCCACCAGAAGAGGAAGCAGCCTGCCTTTGTTTGGGCATCTGTGCCATTCTCTCGCCCACCCCACGTTTATAACACGTTTATCCTGACAATTCCTTGCTGTTTTATTGTTGGGCATTGAGGCATACGAGGTCAGCAGAGCCATTCAGTGACAGTGGAAACGGTTCAGAAGAACTCTTTTTTGTTGGGTGATTAAAAGGTAAAGGTGTGCAAGCACCTGAGTCATTACTGACCCATGGGGGGACGCCGCAGCACAACGTTTTCTTGGCAGACTTTTTACGGGGTGGTTTGCCATCGCCTTCCCCAGTCATCTACACTGGGAAACTGGGTGCTCATTTTACCAACCTCGGAAGGATGGAAGGCAACCTTGAGCCGGCTACCTGAACCCGGCTTCCTCCAGGATCTAACTCAGGTCGTGATCAGAGCTTGGGCTGCAGTACTGCCGCTTTACCACTGTGCACCAGGGTGCTCCTGTTAGGTAATTAACCTCCTTTATTTACCACGGGGGACAAAGGGGCACCCATTGCTTTTCTACTCAGCCCAGAGGAACAGCAATATCATTTACCCCCTGAAGTACCTGTACGGAAAGTACAGAAATTAACTACTTGAATGAGGGATTAGGGTAGGCGTTGCATGTCAAGAGTTGTATCCAAACATCACGGTTTATTGTGCTGTTGTAATAATTCACCTACCGTGTTCTTATGTATGGGCAAGAAAATCCAGGAAGTGAATGACTGAGATAGCACATCAGCCAACGGTGCGTGAAGCTGGCCTACGATAGATACTGCTATTGGAAAGGACAGATATTGTCACAGGTAACTGATTTCCTTTACAGAAGCGGGGTCAGGGGGAGGCCAGTGGCACCTGGCGTGGGCTTTCGAGGATCGCAGTTCTCTTTGTCAGAAGCATCTGGCGGGGAGAGCTGTGATTCTCGAAGGCTTGTGCTGCAGTGGAATTGGTTGGTCTTGGAGGTGCTACTGGACTCTTTTTGATTTTGCTACTACAGACTAACACTTCTAACTCCTCTGAACCTTTACAGAAGCAAACTGATCTCCATATCAGAAGGAGCTGTTTGCATCTACATATCAGAAGGAGCTGTTTGCATCTAACCTGCCCTCCCCTCTCCTCCTCTATATCTGACCAGTTTCTTTTGGCCCTCCATGCATCTGACGAAGAGAACTGTGATTGGTTAGTCTTAAAGGTGCTACTGGACTCTTTATAAATTTTAAGGCAGTCACTCCTGACCAGGGTTTGATCCGGAGAGTAAAACAGGCACGGAGCAGCCCAAACCGAGCCAACAAGGAGTTCTGGGCTGCTTCCACACACGTTGGATAATCCACTTTCAAAACTCTTTAGTGAACATTTGGAACTGCTTTTCCATGTGTGGAACAAAAAATCCACTTCCAAAGGATTGCTAAAGTGCATTGAAAGTGCATTATTCAACGTGTGTAGAAATGGCCCTGGTCAGGAGTGATAGCAACAGGCACCTTCTTCCATGCCATTGCTGGTTGAGCCCAAGACTGGCTCAGCTCACTCGTGAATAGCGGCACAGCAGGAACCTTCCAGGCATGTTAATGGGCCAATCCACCCCTGCTCCCGAATCTGCGATTATATGGGAAATTATGCTCCTTTAACTATTCAGCCCTGCTGGCTCCATCACTCCCAACCACTTCGGATCTTACTTTTGACAAGAGATTCCCCACTTCATTCAACCTGTCCGATTAGGTCCACAATGTGGAGATGACTTAAAAATGGCTCTCGCCCTATCAAGTGTGAAACCTTGCCACAGGAGGTTTGAATTACAGCTTTGTTTTTCTGACCAGCGTCCTCCAAGGGAGCAGCATCGGAGGCCAAGGGGGCCACGTGGACCACAAATACATTACTAAGAGATTGACTGTACAATAGTCCCAAGGGCTTTTCCGAGGCAAACGGCGGGTAAACATTTGCTTACCGTCGGCTGAATGCAAATGAACGGCTCCAAGCGTTACCACCCTCACGGAGGCCACAGGCTTTGAACAAAAGATTCATATGCAACCGACCTTTGAGATCTGAAATGTGATCCTACAAAGGAAGAGAAAGGGTGCCATTTCCAGACCCTACCCCAAGGCTTTTATGTTACTCCCTGTGACGAGACCGCTGAAGAATCAAATGAATTACTAATACTAAAGGGGCAATAAACAATATTGCTACCGACTTGTTTATTTGTAATGTTTGGAAATGGAATTAAGTACAAAAGAAGCATTTCTGATTAAAATGGCCAACCTCCAGGTGGGGTCTGGAGCTCTCCAGGAATTACAACTGATCTCCAGGCCACAGAGATCAGTTCCCCTGGAGAAAATGGCTGCTTTGGAGGGGGGACAGAATGGCATTATACCTTACCAAGGCCCCCCCCTTCCCAAACTCTGCCCTCCCCAGGCTCCACCCCCCGAAATCTCCCACAATTTCTCAACCTGGAGTTGGCAACCTAATTTCTAACACAATGCGCCGATTTCTGGCACATTTCCCTCCAAATCACCCTGCCATTCTTATATCAAAGGCGAAGCTATATTATGAATCCAAAAGACCTCTGAAATCCACAGCAAATTTCTGATGGTTTTCTGAGGAGCTCTTCCATGTCTGAATGGTGAAGACTAACCCTATGGAAGCTGTAACCTTCCTATTAGTCACGTAATATACTACTCCGCCGACAGGTATAAAGTAAACCATGGTACATTGAAACTTTCTGAACAAAGGGGTATGAGAATTGAGATGAGAATAATATTGGAGGGGTTTGGGTTAGAAACTTGATTCTGAGGTGGTTTCTTTTTTTGTATCTTTCCTTGTTGCCAGGTCCAGGTTGGGAAATTCCTGGAGATTTGTGGGGTGGAGTTAGGGTCACCAGCCTCCAGGTAGTGGCTGGAGATCTCCTGGAATTACAACGGATCTCCAGACAACAGAGATCAGTTCCCTTCCCCTGGAGAAAATGGCTGCTTTGGAGGGTAAGGCTCTATGGCATTATACTCCTCTAAGGACCCACCCCTCCCCAAACCCCACCCTGCCCAGGCGCCACCTCCACAATCTCCAGGGATTTCCCAACCCAGAGTTGGCAATTCTGTCTCCTGAGAAAAGCACTCTGCTTATTCACTGAGCCACGGAATTGAAATGGCCACTAGCCGGGAGTAAAACAGATGAACATCCGGTGTCGCTTTGTATTGAGTCAAAACCATGGTCCAGCAAGCTCGGCATCGTCTCTACTGATTGGCTGTGGCTCTCAGGGGTCTCAAAAAAAGCAAAATCTTTCCCTCTACGTATTTAGACCATTTTTGTCTTGTCCTTCCTCCAGGAAGCTCAAGATGGTGGCACATATAGTTCTCCCCTCCTCCCTTTTCCTTACAACAAACCTGTACAGTAGGTTTGATTGGCCCCTGGGTCACTTGGTGACTTCCATGGTGAGAAGGGATTTGAACCCAGAACTCCCCAGTCCTTGGCCAATGTTTTTACCCCATACTGGCGGAGAAGACAAAGACCGAACCTGGAACGATGTGCTCAACGGCGCTCTGTGGTTGAGCCGCAACCGCAGAGATTTTCATGGCAACCTGAACAACGGTGTGAAGGGATTCCTCATTAAATTTGCAGATGACACTAAACTGACAGGAGTATCAACACCCTTGAAGATAGAGGTAGAATTCAACAAATATGAACATACAGGGAAAGTAGGCAGATATGAATAAAATGCAATTTGACATGGGTAAGTGCTGGGTTTTCCACCTGGGTAACAAAAATGCAAAGCATGTATACTGGATGAGGGGTACATTTCTGCGTAGCAGTGTGTGCGAATAAGATCTTGGGATACAGGTGGATGGGAAGCTAAACATGAGCAGTCAGTGTGACACAGCAGAAAAAAAGCCAAATGCAGTCTTGAGGTGTATCAACAAAGGCATAACATCCAAATCACAGGATGCCATTGTCCCACTATATACAGCAAGCTTCTGAGCACCACAGCTCTCTTCATCATGCATCTGACGAAGAGAGCTGTGGTTCTCGAAAGCTTATGCTACAATAAAGTGGGCTCGTCTTAAAGGTGCTACTGGACTCTTTACTATTTTGCAACTACAGACTAACACGGCTAACTCCTCTGGAACTATATACAGCGTTGGTCAGGCCCCACCTGGGGTTTTGTGTGCAGTTCTGGAGGCCTCATTTCAAAAAGGAGGTGGACAGATTGGAACGGGTGCAGAGGAGAGCAGCCAGGATGATCAGGGGCCTGGAGCCCTACAAGGAAAGACTGAGGGACTTGGGAATGTTCTGTTTGGAGAAGAGGAGGTTGAGAGGAGAAATGATTGCCTTCTTTAAGCATTTAAAAGGCTGTCACTTAGAGGAGGGAAGGGAGCTGTTCCTGTTGACAACAGAGGATAGGACTCGAAACAATGGGTTTAAACTACAGGAGGGAAGGGACCAGCTGGACATTAGGACAAATGTCTTCACCCTTGGCTGCCTAGGAGCGTGGTGGGTTCCCCCTCATTGGCAGTCTTCAAGGGGCAGCTGGACGAATCCTGGTCAGCAGGGCTCATTTTGAGGGGGAACGCGCAGGAACGCAGTTCCAGTGGTTCTCCAAAAAGGTCACATGTCAGGTGGCCCCGCCCACCTGGTTTTTGGCCATTTGGGGCCCGTTTCGGCCTGGATCGGGGCCGAAATGGCCCAATTCGGGCCCAAAATGGCCAGGATCAGGCCCCAAACAGCCAGGATTGGTCCTGAAATGGCCAGGATTGGGCCTCTGACAGGTGGTGGATCCCTCTCCCACTCAGCAGTGGCCCAATCCTGACCATTTTGGGCCTCTTTTGAGCGATTTTCAGCCCCTTTTTGCCATTTTGGGCCCAATTTCGGCCCTGAATGTCCAGGATTGGGTCCAAAACAGCCAGGGTAGGTGATGTCAGGGGGCGGGGCATACGCAAATCAGTTATGCTAATGACACACTTCCGGTGATTGTCAAGGGGGCACGGCATATGCGAATGAGTTGTGCTAATGAGTTATGCTAATGAGTTCCTGCAGCTCTTTTTCTACGAAATGACCCCTGCTTGTCGGGGATGCTTTAGGCTGTTCCTGCATTGAGCAGGGGACTGGACTAGATGGTCTGTAAGGCTCCTTCCGACTCTATGCTTAATATTTTGATGGAGAAGAGAAGTTGGTAGTATCCAGGGCAAGGTAAAACTGACTTACTGCACTTCCAGGTAACTCCAAACAAGTGGTTCGGGCTGAAAAGTAAATACAGCCGGTTGACTTAGTGGGGGTTTGTTTAGTTCCCGGCAGATTGGAGCTATGTCAGCGCATGAGCCTGTACAATAGACAAGCGGGAAAGTGCTCTGCAAACGGCAACATTCGGGCCTCCCACTGTTCTTATCTGCAGATAGCGTTCTGTCCTTCGCTTGCTGCATTAATCATGCTATTGTAAAATCATCATCCATTTCTGGCTCAGAAGTAACTGTCAATGGCTTGTGTGTTTATAAAAGGGACTCGGAAAAGTAGGGGTTCCCCCACCCCGTTTTCAAGCCAGATTGGGTAGATTCCGCCTTACCTTCAGGAAGAGTCGCTGGTACTCCTCCAGAGTCACGGCATGTGGGGCCCGTGGTCACATGGCCTCACCTGGGGCACCGGCATGCCCCACCTGAGAATGGTGTTTGGGTGGGGCTTTTGGAAGGGGGTTGACTTTTTAATTTGACAGTGTCCATTTCAAGAGCAAGATCCAAGCCCAGTTGCACCTTAAAGACCGACAAGATTTCTGGAGTATACGCTTCCAGGAACCTCCCTGCATCATAGACAAGTACAAATGGATACATATTCTTTATCAATTCCTACTTGTATCTGAAGAAGGGAGGTTGACTCTTGAAAGTTCATATCCTGGAAATCTAGTTGGTCTTTTAATGTGCTACTGGGCTCAAATCCTGTCCTACGATTGCAGACCAACACAGCTACCCACCTGAAACATTTCAAGAATGATAGCTTGTGTTTAGAATAGTATTATTTGCAGCTAGAAAAAAATCTGGTACTAAGCTCACTTAAAGGGCACCATGGAACACAGACCCCTAACGAAAGATACAAAATCTTCCGTGGGGAACAGTTGTCTACTAATTCTTACATTTAATAATGAAAGTGCACAGAGCTCAAAACTGAATAAATATTCAGGCTAATAAATATCACAATATATCCAATAAATACTCAAAATAAATACCAATAAATATGTTCACATCATATGACTCTTAAAGTCCCAGTCCACCATTTGTAAGGACCATGGAAAGTTCTTTATCTCTCCACATCAAAGTGCTTAAAAGCAGTCGGCTGGAAGCGCATTCCCCTGTTGGATTAACATATCGCACCGGATTAAGAGGTAAATCCAGAAACAGGTAAGTGTTAAGAGTCTTTACTTCCCTTGTACTTATGCATATCCTTAGAAGTTCATCACTTACATTCTTGTAGATTGCGAAGCCGACCAACTGATCTGCAATGATCATATCTCCTCGAATTGTGTTCCAAGTCGCTACTGTGCCGAGTCCAGGATTAAATGTCCCTAATGTCCAACAGGCTGCAAGTTCTAATCCTGTTTTGGGTTATCTTTCTCAAGGAAGTTATGGATATACAGAAACATTTTCCTGAGTCACATAAGCACAAAAAACATAACAATAAACTCTGGTCCTATACATAGTACATAACATTGTCAAGCTCCGTAATAAACTTACAACTTCTCTTGCAATGTCCCACGTGGTAAATATGCATACAGTCAGGGTGTGGTAAACACTATGTTACCCTATATATACATTGGTCTATGCTACCTCCAGTCACTCCAGAGAATACCACAATAATAACAACAACAACAACATTCAATTTATATACCGCCCTTCAGGATGACTTAACACCCACTCAGAGTAGTTTACAAAGTATGTCATTATTATCCCCACAACAAAACATCCTGTAAGGTGGGTGGGGCTGAGAGAGCTCCAGAGAGCTTTGACTAGCCCAAGGTCACCCAGCTGGCTTCAAGTGGAGGAGTGGGGAATCAAACCCGGCTCTCCAGATTAGAGTCCTGCTGCTCTTAAGTGACTGATCCAAGGTCACCCAGCTGGCTTCAAGTGGAGGAGTGGGGAATCAAACCCGGCTCTCCAGATTAGAGTCCTGCTGCTCTTAAGTGACTGACCCACGGACACCCAGCTGGCTTCAAGCGGAGGAGTGGGGAATCAAACCCGGCTCTCCAGATTAGAGTCCTGCCGTCCTTAAGTGACTGGCCCAAGGTCACCCAGCTGGCTTCAAGCGGAGGAGTGGGGAATCAAACCCGGCTCTCCAGATTAGAGTCCTGCCGTCCTTAAGTGACTGGCCCAAGGTCACCCAGCTGGCTTCAAGTGGAGGAGTGGGGAATCAAACCCGGCTCTCCAGATTAGAGTCCTGCTGCTCTTAAGTGACTGACCCAAGGTCACCCAGCTGGCTTCAAGCGGAGGAGTGGGGAATCAAACCCGGCTCTCCAGATTAGAGTCCCGCGCTCTTAACCACTACACCAAACTGGCCCCTTAAAAGGATATAAAACAGTGCAGGACTAACAGTTTTACATTCTGTGCTCCTCTCACATCCATGACGAGGAGATACTATCATTGCGGATCAGTTGGTCGGCTTGACCATCTACAAGAATATAAGTGACGAACTTGTAAGGATATACGTAAGTAGAAGGGAAGTAAAGAATCTAACACTTCCCTCGGTGAGGGTCTTCAAGCAGAAGCAGGACAGCCGTCTGCAGAGAAATCTCTAGCTCTGGATTGGATTAGATGGGCTAGAAGGTCCTTTCCAGTTCTGATTATTAAGGAAGATGTCCCTTGTATGATGTTATCAGTGTTTTGTTTCCGACTCAAGTGATTTATAGGCACTAAAATACATCATTCTAGATGCTTAGACTGGGCTACAGGATTACGGAAGTCCTGGTTGGTTTTTTAGGAAATCATGGATGCTCTATTCATTTCTTTGAAGCTAGTTTGCTGAAAAAATCCGTATCAAATTTTGGAAGAGGAGATGGGTAAAGCACTGAGCGTGCTCTTAGGACACGTAGCTTACCAGGTCTTAGATACTGGTAGACTCGCAGCCAATTTTTCTGAGCGGCACAGAAGGGATTAAACCAAGACACAAAAAATGTTCAAGAATGTTTGCCAGGGAAGGGGAAGGTAACATGCTTTACTTTATTTCTTACTGTTTTTACAGCCTAAGTCATAAACAACAAAGCCTCGTCCTATGGGAGGAGAACCTAAAAGTTAGTTATCATGTAACTTAACAACAGCTGCCAAAGATTTCGCCACACACAGAGTAGTTTGTTTATCTTTGTCTCTGAGTAGCCAGGATTTCGTTTCTGGAAAAAAAGAGTTCTGATTAAATCATGGGGAGATCAATTGCGCTCTTAGTTCTGAAAATTTAGGACAATCTGTGGTCTACAGAGTCAATGTTATTGTGGCCGCAATTGCAGAGTCTATCTGAATATGGAATTCCACTGAATCTGTCTAGCGTCACTGCTGAAGGTAGGTGATTCCGATAACAACAATAACAATAATAGCTATGCTTATATACCACTCTTCTAGACAGATTAGTGCATCACCCAGACAGGTGAAAAATCCCCACAATACAGATGGGGCTGAGAGGAGTGGCTTACCCATGGCAGTAGTGGGATTCAAACCAGTAGAGTGCTGATTTGCAGCCGAACCACTTAATCACTGTGCTACAGCAACAGATAGGGAAAGCAGCGAATGAATTCTAATGGTAGGCCCTGGCATGACTCTTGAGAATTAGGACTGCCAAACTCCAGGTGAGGCCGAGTTCTCTCAGAATTACAAATGATTTCCAGTCTACAGAGATTGGTTCCCCAGGAGAGAAGAGCTGCTTTGAAGGGTAGGCTCTTTGGAATTATACCCTGCTGAGCTTCCTCCCCTCTCCAAGCCACTCCGCCCCCAGGCACCAACCCCAAACTTACCAGGAATTCCCCAGCCTGGAGTTGGCAACCCTAGACAGGAACACCAGGCCTCCTGGCTCCTTCTGGAGACTCTACAGCAATTCCCTTTCATGCCCCTTGGTTCCTGGAGATTTGGAGGTGGAACCAGGGAGGGTGGGGTTTGGGAAAGGGAGGGACCACAACAGAGTATAATGCCAGAGGCCATGCTGCAGATGAGCCTAGAGTTGCCAACCTCCAGATGGTGCCTGGAGCTCTCTCAGAATTGCAGCTGATCTCCAGACAACATAGGTCGGCTACCCTGGAGCACGTCGCAGCTTTGGAGGGTGGACTTTATGGATTCAGATCCCTTCCGAAATTCCACCCCCAAATCTCTAGGAATTTCCCACTCCAAAGTTGGCAAACCTAGAATCAGCCTTTTATCTAGGGGCACTAATCCCTGTAGCTTGGACATCAGCTGTAATTCCAGGAGATCTCCAGGGCCCACCTGGAGGGTGGCAACCCTGTCTCAGAGATCGCTTTGTGCTGACCAGTCTGGGTGCTAGAGATGCCTAATTCCTATACATATAACATCCCCCATCCTCTGAGTTCAGGATAGCGGGGAAGCGCTCTCTTTTGCTCTCCTTTGAGGTCTCTTCCCCCTCGATCTCAGTCTTCAGTCTCCTTTTTGGAACTCTAGTGGCATCTGGTGGCCTACAATCCCATGGACCAGCCATCTTACTTTATTGCAGAATATCATGACCGTGTATTGGCCATTCTATTTCCTTCAGAGGAAATATTTGCGTTTCATGGGTGGAGGAGGAAAAGAGGCACTCCTGGAAGGCAGCAGATCAGCTGTCCCACATCAGTTACCCAGAGAGACATGGCTTTCTCTGCCTCTTTCTGTCCCTTCCAAAGAATGTTTCTTCACACGTACTTACACAACTACCCCTTTCCCACAGCCGGAAGTGCGGCATCTTCCCAAAGATCTGATGGGTTTCTCATTCAAAAGGTATAAGGAGACCATCTCTGGACAAGCTGATAAGAAACTCCTTCTAGCTTCCATGGAGAAAACATCTACAGCCTTTACATACCCCTGGTATAATTTTGTCAAGAGTCCCTTTTGAGAACACTATATAATTTATATTATTATGAATTATTCTTCGCCTTGAATAATTGCACTAGGTATATAATTGCACTAGGCTTAACTGGAAGCTTCCTGTTACTATTTCCCTTTTCTTAAGCCAATAAAGAGTTGGTGTATTAAGTGGCTCCGAGCCTGAACTGTTATCCAAAAGGTTTTTTGGACTGGATCTTCTCAGCCACAAATTCAGCAGGTGGCCTTAGACAAGCCATTTTGCTTTAGCCTGGCAGCTCTGAACTCAACGAGGATTAAAGATCCAGGGATGCTGTATATATTAATATGTGATGTGCATTGAGCTTTACTATATAAATGTATAGAATTATTAATAAAGAGCATGACTCCTATCCATTCCTGACAAGTGTAGTGTCCTCTAAGTAGGGTTACCAGCCTCCAGGTAGTTGCTGGAGATCTCCCGGAATTACAACTGGTCTCCAGGCCACAGAGGTCTGTTCGCCTGGAGAAAATGGCTACTTTTCTGTATGGAATTATGCCACGCCACGGTCCTTTCCCTCCCCAAACCCCGCTTTCTCCAGGTTTCACCCCCCACCCCCAGATCTCCAAGAATTTCCCAACTTGAAGGTGGCAACCCTACCTCTAAGCCTTCAGTTACTGGTATAAATTAAATTCTGTTTTCTTGGTGTAGAAATTCAAGTTTTGAAACTTTCCCTAGCTTCTCTAATCTCCAGGAATTTCCCAACTGTGTTGGCAACCCCGTTTCAAGGGCAGGTTATAGCCAGACTCTTCAATCACGTACTCAGCTGAGGTCATTTAAAAGCTGTGACCAATGAAGGCTGAATCCATACTTGGATATTTTGCTATCCTGCTGATTCAGGCAACTTCTAGATGTTACAGAGAAAAGGAAATACTTCTTTGCTCTTTGAGCAATTAAAGTAAGGAATTCACTCCGCGCAATCCTAAGGAGAGTTATACCAGTATAAACCCATTGATTTCAATGAGCTCAGACTGGCGTAACTCTGTTTAGGATTGCAGTGTGAGAGTCAAGTAAGCAACTCCCGTCTGTCCTTCAGGCAACTACTTAGACACCCCAATGAATCCCTAGGAAAAGACCCCCTTTTTAAATCAAATGCTCTAAAAATGTTCCAGTGAACCCGCTAAGCAAGCAACAGCATCCTGTTCTTCCATAAATTATGTTTCACAACTAAGGAGAAAAAAAGAATCTATTAGGCACTCAATTAGACAACTATATAATGGCGGGAGGGAGGGTGGATCCTCAGCGGTTGCTAGGCTACGAGGCGGTGGACCTGCCAGGGCTCCACTTCCTTCTTCCCGTGGGCGGTCGGCATAGATTTAGGGGCGGGGTAACGGAGAGTGGGCGTGGCCGGGCTCGGCTCGGTCAGGATTGGATGAGCGCCTCCGAGCGGCTGACGCGAAGGGGCAGGGCCCGAGAGGGAGCGAATCCGAGGGAGGTCACGTGGGGAGAAACATGGACCCGGCGCTTTACGTCTTGGCGGCGGCGTTGCTGGTGGCCCTCATCGTCTTCGTCACCCGCTTGAAAGGACAGGCGCGCGCGGGTACGAGCCTTTGCTTCCTTTCCGAGGGCGGAGGGGCTCTAGGCTGAGGGGAGGGGCGTGGCCTTTGGGGAGGGGGCGTGGCCTGGAGGGGCAGCCAGCCTACCTTGCAGGATGGTTGTAAGGGTTGCTGCTAATGAGAAGCGCCTGGGGAAACGGCACCGTTGGAGCGGCTTGGGTTGCCAACCTCCCGGTGTCTCCTGGAGATCTCCCAGAATCATCTCCAGACCCTAGAGCTCAGCTCCCCTGGAGAAAATGGCTGCTTTGGACGGTGGAGTCTATGGCATTCGACCCTGCTAAAGCTCCTCCCCGGGCCTTGCCCTCTTCGGGCTCCACCCTCCCAGTCTCCAGGAATGTCACAGCCTGAAGCTGGCAACCTCAGCAGTGGTTTCTTAGGCATCCTGGAATGGCCTGCATCCCAATGGGGCTTGAAGACAAGTGTGTGTCTGGCCTCTCCATTTCCATTTCCCTTGTCTTCCAGGACCACATGAGTGCTTGCAGAGCGCCTTCTGCTAGGGCTGCCAAACTCCAGGTGGCGGCTGGAGATCTCCCAGGATTACAACTGGTCTCCAAGTAACAGAGATCAGTTCCCATGAAGAAAACGGCTGTCTTGGAGGGGGGAACGCTATGGTATTATATCCATCCCCTCCTCAAACCCTGCCTTTCCCAGGCTCCATACTCAAAATCTCCAGGAATTTCCCAGCCTGGAGCTGGCACCCCTACTTTCTGCTTCTAACCACAGTCTGAGATAGAGCCCATCTCCTCCCTCCCCCAGCCTGTGACAAGGAAAGGTATTCTGCACACACTCAGAGGCATGGTTTTTTTTTTCATTTTCACAGGAGAAGGTGGCCGATACATGCAATCAATAAAGTGTGCCTAAGGTGGCAGGTTGTAGTGCACCATGTCAGACTGCAGCTTCACCTTTTTGGAATGGTCCCTTCTGTTTAAAACTCCCTGTGGCTAGGAAACTAGCATGGAGGTTGCAGGAGGTTGTAGAACCTCCCTGCCTTCTCTGCTGGTTTTCTCCTTGCAAGGTGCTTTTAATGTGATGCAAGTTAACATCCGTAGCTGGAGTCTTGCCACCTTCAGACCAAACTGGTGCTTTTGGTTTTACTAACTCATGCTCTGTCCTGAATTAAGGCACTCAAGGCTTCTTTGGATCTACATATGCAGTGGCTGTGTGGGCTGTGGGTGGACAGTGGTTGTGTTTTGTAATCTCTCCTCTGTAAAAACTTCCTCTAGATCATAAAAGAAGGAGATAGTATTGGGGAGGGGGAGGTTCTAGTGTAGCCCTTCCTGAGCCATGCTAATTTTCCTCTTACAGGGAATTGTACGTGTAGAAAAATGTTGAACAATTTCATCCCTTCTCAGTCCTCTGCTGTTGGCTACCTCTTTCTTCTGCATGTGTAGACTAGCCAGATCTTTGTCCTCTGAGGAGAACTTGTGCTTGAACCATAGATAGGGTCACAAAAGGTGCATCTGGCCCCTTCTGTGGGAGTTGTCGGCCATCCTTCAACATACCTGTGCACTCCTGTCACTGGTGTGTTTCATTACATCTGTTTCCCATCCATCCACTTTCTCAGATTTTACTATTCACAAGCTGAGAAAGCCTATGCTAGTTTTGCATTTGAGGCCACGTGGACATGTCACTGTTTTTACACACAGCTGCCTAGTGCAGTGTAGATCTCTCAAAAGTTACAATATCTCCCCTGCTTCTTAAACCTACAAGATTTTGCATGTACTTGTCTCATCGCCTTCGTTGAGTCTGTTGTTTTTGAAGTATTCTCAAAGAGTATAGCATACTCAGAGTTAAGCCTGAGGAAGTGATCTGTGAAACACAAAAGCTAGTTAATTGCTTTCTAATGTATGTATGTTGGGTCCTAATAAAGGCACTGTAGCCTGTCAATTTAGATTTTTTAACTAGTGGCCCCACACAGCTGCCTGCGTTTATTTTATCTATTGCGGAGAATGCTGCTTTTTTTACTATCCAGGAGGGGAAGTCCTGAAACTGTCGGATGAACATCTAATGGCTGGTCGGAAGGGTGTCAACAAGATCATAATATCCCATTGGCCTTCTATTAAATGTATAGTTTGTGCAACATCTCAAATCAATATGTATGGAGCTACCTTGCACCCACGGTTGGAGGGGCGTTCCGAAACTCTGAATATGTTTTCTGTCAGTTCTGATGTCCCTAATGCCGTGGGAACACCGGAAATGTGTGTGTTGGGATGAGAAGCCTCTCAGGGCTTACCCTTCTGCAGTTGCTGTGCCCAGGTGGCTGGAGCCTGGATGTGACAAACCCTGGACTGACATACTGGTGCAGCTGCTCGGCCCCGGCACATACCGGATGTTGCGACGGAAGGTGCCCTCTGAAACGGATTGGTCGAGAGAGAAGTTTTTTAAAGCTTCTACTCATACCTTACAGTGGGCTCATGAATTTGGAATAATGCTAGAACCAGAACCAAATAACTACTGGTTTTTATATTTTCAAAGGGCCGCTGCTTCTTTGTCCCGCAGTGCATCATTGCAACTAGAGATTTTTTGTAGCGGGTGCAGATTTCGTTGTAAAGAGCTTCCTGAATTGCCCTGACTGTAACATACTGCATATTTGCTAGCAAAGGGCACAGTAGCAACACCCCTCTCCCTCCAAGTTCTTTTAATATTGAGCCTTAGGAAGCTGGGATCTGGTTATCTAAATGTATTTTTTATGCAATTGCTGTTCTAATGTCACTTTCAGGCAAATTGTCTTACAATAAATGTCCTTTTTACGTTTCCTTCCAATTGATAATATGTAGCGTTCACGGAAAGCTTTAGACAAAGATGCCTAAGATATTTTGGTGCCGCCGGCACAATATCTAAGGAGTACAACAACTCTCTGTGGTAAAATCCTAATAGAAAATTAAATAGCTAACAGTTACCTGCCCATTGATAATACTTACCCCACCAGTCCCGACTTTGGAGTGTTCATAACACTTTAAAATAGTAAAGAGTCCAGTAGCACCTTTAAAACTAACCAACTTTATTGTAGCATAAGCTTTTGAGAACCACAGCTCTCTTCGTCAGAACCACAGCTCTCTGACAATGCATCCGACGAAGAGAGCTGTGGTTCTCGAAAGCTTATTTATTTATTTTATTAGATTTTTAGTCTGCCCTCCCTGCCAGGCGGGCTCAGGGTGGAGTACAACATTTCAATTTACATAAATAACAGTTAAAAACAGATAAAACATTATACAAATAAACTTAAAACAACTTTATACAATAAATACAATACATCTTCTCTTCAGATGGCGACAATAAAATACTACATTTCAGGGCCTAGCTCATATATAGGGTGGTGGACAGATCTTTAGTGTGGCCGGTGGGGGCCCAACCTAGCCTCCACAATATGCCTGGCGGAACATCTCTGTCTTATGGGCCCAGCGGAAAGATAACAAGTCCCGCGGGGCCCTGGTTTCCTCAGACAGAGAGTTCCACCAGGTCAGCTACAATAAAGTGGGTTAGTCTTAAAGGTGCTACTGGTCTCTTTACTGTTTTGCAACTACAGACTAGCACGGCTAACTCCTCTGGTTCCATAACACTTAAAATAACTCTGCCCCTATCCTACCACTGAGCAGTTTATTTATTTAATTTTTACTAAAATATTTATAATCCACCTTTCCTTTTCACTCAAGTTTTCAACCTTCCTTGCATCTAAGCAGGCTTCTTCCAAAATGAAGTGGCTCTTTCCGTTGGGGGGGGGAGCCATTTAAGTTGGAGGAAGACTCCTTAGGCTGGAGGAAGGCTACCTGGAGGATGGTTGGACCTCTGTAAGGAGGGACAACTGCTTTTTGAAGTTCCCCTGTTCGCTATTGAAACTCAGGCTGATCGTATCAGATCGTTATATGAATTGCAGCCTAGCAGATTCTCAGGGAGTTTCTCTTTGAAACTTGTCAGCAGAAGTACTGTAGCTTTTCATCTGTTACTGAATATTCGGGAAGGTTGAAGTGCTGCTGTACTCGGACATAAAACTGGCATTAAAGTCACTTTTAATGCCAGATTTAATGTCAGTTTTGTGTCCGTTTATTCTCTCGAGTGCAGATTGTCCAGTTTGGCCAGTTCGTACGGTGAAAGGGCATTCCTGAGAAATGATGGTACGCTTCATCTTGGAGGTGGCGGCATTCTTGCTGGTTTCCCTGGCGTTTTGGGCTCTGTGATACTGTTACTTGAGTGGATATGGGGGCAAAGTTGGCACCAGGATTTCACAGAATCCCAGAGTGGAAAGGGACCATATAGACCTTCTAGTCCAACCTCCTGCCCAATGCAGGATGAGCCTAAAGCATCCCTGACAAATATTCATCCAGCCTCTTCTTGAAAACTGCCAGTGAAGGGGAGCTCACCACCTCCCTAGGCAGCTGATTCCACCTTTGAACTACTCTGACCGTGAAAAAGTTCTTCCTAATATCCCACCCGTACCTTTGTGCATGTAATTTAAGCCCATTGTTTCGGGTCCTACCCTCTGCTGCCAACTGGAAGAGCTCCTTGCCCTCCTCCACATGACAGCCTTTCAAATACTTAAAGAGAGAAATCATGTCCCCCCTCAATCTCTTCTTCTCCAAACTAAACATTCCCAAGGTCCTCAGCCTTTCCTCGTAGGGCTCAGTCTCCAGACCCCTGATCATCCTCGTCGCTCTCCTCTGCACCCGCTCGATTTTGTCCACATCCTTTTTGAAGTGAGGCCTCCAGAACTGCACACAATACTCCTGGTGCGGCCTGATCAAGGCAGTATAGAGAGGGGCTACGACCTCCTGGGATTTCGACGCTATGGCCCCTTTGATACAACCCAGGATTAAACTGGCCTTTTTTGCCACCGCATCACACCAACTGCTCATATTTAGTTTACAGTCCACTCTTACCCCAAGTCCCCATTGCTACATCCAGTAGCAGTACCACAATTACTCACTGAGTAAGCATTTCTATTTTTCTGCCCTGAATCTATTGCCCAATGAATTCATTGGTTGCCCCCAAATTGCTTATGCTACAATAAAGTTGGTTCGTCTTACAGAATCCCAGAGTCGGTAAAGGCCATAGAGACCATCTAGTCCAACCCCTGCCCAGTGCAGGATCAGTCTAAAGCATCCCTGACGAGTATTCATCCAGCCTCTTCTTGAAAACTGTCATCGAAGGGGAGCTCACCACCTCCCTAGGCAGCTGATTCCACCTTTGAACTACTCTGACCGTGAAAAAGTTTTTCCTAATATCCAGCCGGTACCTTTCTGCACGTAATTTAAGCCCGTTGCTTCGAGTCCTGTCCTCTGCTGCCCACTGGATTTGTTGCAGGGAGATGTGAAGGCTGAGGAGTTTTCAATTTTATCCCAAGGGTTTTTCCCCCCCAATTTTTTTTTCTGATAGAAAAAATGGGAAATTCAGAGGAGCGTTGAAAAAAAGATCCTGTAACTTTTTTCTTTGAAATGAGTTCAATGCTGGTTGAACCAAGTTTTTACTCACTCAAGATGTTTAAAATGGAAGTCCGAGAACTTTTTAAAAAACAATTCAGATGGAAATTCCGGGGAGCGCTGGGGAAAAAAAAATCATAAGAATTTTTTTATTTTGAAATGAGTGGTATGCTTTTACAGACAAGATTTATTTCACTCAACGCGTAGCATGAAAAAGACAGGACGTCCCCCCCCCCAACCCAGGTTTTTCCCATCGGAAAAATTGGGAAATTTGGAGAAGCACTGAAGAACTTTGTCTTTTGGAATAAGTAAAATGTGTCGACAGTGTAGGGTGCAGCAGTTTGCTGCTCTCCTATTTTAGTATTACAGGTATTTGCTATTTTGCTTTTGGAAAACTAAAGCATTTATACTTTTAAAACCACTTGTGACCATAATTTTCAACATTTCTCAACATGTTAGATCTCTAGCCCAGTCCCTTAGTTTTTAATCCCCATTGGATCGCCCTTTGTTTTGGTGAATGAAGACCGTGAAATCACTACCTTGTCTTTCCAAAATTCTGCAGTTAGTTTATTTTTGTGCTTTATCTTCTCTGCTGTCGTCTCAAACTCTCCTCTCTGGCTGTAAAACAGGTATGGGTAGAGGGATCTTCCCATGTGGCTAAGCTATGGTAGAATAAAACATTCAGTTAGGATGTTCAAATTGAATCTCAAAGCATGAGCTCCCAGAAGTTGGGAGTTGCAAGGGGTGGAGAACAGCCTTTGGCACAGGTTCTGGGTTTGTCTGCGATTCACAAATCCCTTCTCTGATTTCCTACCGCCTGTGTAAGAGGAGGTGGGAAAGGACGTAGATTTGAAAGATGAAGTCCCTGGGAAATTTTTAGGTGAAGACTAGCGCTATTATGCCCTGAAGGCCGTGAGGAGGCGGTGCGAAAACTTTTGTCCTCACTGAGACCTCTTCTCACTGTGTCTGAACTACACACTTCAGTTAATACGTAGAGGCTTGCGGGGTAGAATGCACCTCTGTAGACAAAGAGTCAAAAACTTGTTTATTAGGGTTATTGTGGATCTCTTTCCCCTGACATGCTAGCTTTCTCCATGCAGGGAGTTGTAGAGGCGCTTTGTGTGCGTGCAGAAGAATGTTCAGTTATCTGAGCACCACCTATGGACTTTTAGCTTCTCAGTACATTGCCAGAGTCCACCCCAGATTGTGGTGACATTACATGCCCTTGGGAGTTTCCATCTTGACCAGGCATCAGAGGGCCAAATTCAGATCATGACTGTGGTATACAGATAGAGAGACCCCCCCATGGTGTTCCCCGCCCCTAAAACATCCCTGCTTTCTGCCCGGTTGGAGGGCTACATGTATACTTAAGGAATTTTCCCCAGTGGAGCAGATACTGACTTCTGGGGCTATTTGGGGTCAGGAAAACAATGCAAGGGGAATGCTTAACCCCCCCTCCCCATCTCTGTGTTCATCACAATCCCAGTCCAAGTTCTCCTCTCACCCCAACACACACATGCTTGGGAATTCTTCATATAGAACTCCCTGCGCATAATAATAATAACAACAACAACATTCGATTTATATACCGCCCTTCAGGACAACTTAATGCCCACTCAGAGCAGTTTACAAAGTATGCTATTATTATCCCCACAACAAAACACCCTGTGAGGTGGGTGGGGCTGAGAGAGCTCTGGAAGAGCTGTGACTGACCCAAAGTCACCCAGCTGGCTTCAAGTGGAGGAGTGGGGAATCAAACCCGCCTCTCCAGATTAGAGTCCTGCCGCTCTTAACCACGACACCAAACTGGCTCTCAAATGGGAATGTACGGTAAATGAGAATTGATGCCAGTGTGAGGATACTGTAACAGTGTACAGGTTTGCTGCCTCATGGAGAACAAGTACACACCAATAC
Organism: Eublepharis macularius; assembly: GCF_028583425.1. Lineage (NCBI taxonomy): Eukaryota > Metazoa > Chordata > Lepidosauria > Squamata > Eublepharidae > Eublepharis > Eublepharis macularius. The sequence continues at coordinate 5,776,788 of NC_072799.1, forward strand.
AAGGAAGTGTGCCAACACAGCTATTATTATTATTGCAGCACAAGTAAATTATACAATCAATATAAACACAACAGTTTCGATTCCATTCATTCAATTCAATGTGGCTGCAAACTTGTTCCAATAGACTGAGAGAGTCAAGTCCCATATGTTAACGGAACCTCTTTATCACAGGCTGCAAACGGTGCCAGTTGTGAAGTTAATCGGTGGCGTCCAAGATTTATGAGCTCCAAGGTGGCGACGAGCTATACCGGTCTATTCCTTTCGGCTCGTTTCAAACCCAGTTCTTCATCAGGCCACCAATGTCAGTTAATCAAAGTATTTCGTATCCAAACTCAAAAAGCATTCTGGTTTACATTCAGGTTTACATTTAGAGATCCAGCTGTGTTAGCACACTTCCTTGTATTGGTGTGTACTTAACTATTGTGGAAGTGTAATCTTCTCCCTTTGTCATGGAGAACAAGGCCTGTAAGGAAGACAGACACTGTTTGGACCAGAGAGGAAGAGAGGCCAGGTTCCCAGAGTGGCAGTGAACCTGTTCTGCACTTTAGCCACACCAAGGCCTCTTACGATTGCCTGCTGCTTCACCCAAAAGTGTTCCGTCTGCAGTGAAAAATTAAACGGTGGTACTGTATGTCTCCCTCATCATAGATCGCAAATTCCCTGGAACTGTTGGCACTAAGAAGCATTCAAGAAATGCATAGCTATTCAGCACCAACTCGACATGGAGGGAGAACTCCAAATATTTCCCTTCCCAGCTCTCCATTTATTTCTGGAAGAGATGCAGCGGGACGGGGAAATATGGCCCTCACAGGCTCCCTTGAGCTGATTCCTGCTGAGTGTACACTGCAGCATGTTTGCTAAATTCAGAGCAAGAGAGAAGTCGGCAACAACCTCATGTCCTGTGGATGGCGCCTTCGAGAGTTGAGCATGTAGTTCCCTAATTAGTTTCCCTTTCTGTCTTGCTTTCATCTTGCTCTTCTTCCAAGGAGCCTGGAGTAGGGTCGTACATTCTCCTCCTTCCCTCCATTAGGCTAAGGATGACCGGCCCACCCGCTGAGCTTCCTGGTAGAACGGGAATTTGAACATACCTCTCCCTTCTCCTATTGCATGCAAATGCCAAAATGGAACACATTTTTGCTTTTCAGCCGAAGCATTCTTATGTACGATGTTTGCATCTTCAGTTCCACCAGCAGACATGGGGAACAGTTGGCTGATGGAGTGGACCGTGGCCAAGATGCTCTAACGTCTTTTCTGTTCTGCAGCCGATGAGGAGCACCAGCAGAATGTGGCAGCGGCGGCGGCAGGGAGACCTCAGCCCCATGCCGCTGAGCGGGGAGAGGGGATGCCCAGGCGCCGGCGGAACATGGGGAGCAGACTTCTGGCTCAGAGGCGGTCGCAGCAGGCAGAGGAGGCCGCAGAAGGTAATTGAGGGGGGGGTGGCGTCTCCTGGTTGGGTCCGTTTTGCTTCATGATGTTCTGGAGAGATCGCCCACGCACGAGCTTCTTTTGCACAAATGTAACCTGGATGGCTCAGGTTAGCCCGGTTTTATCAGATATCAGAAACGGAGCAGGGCCAGGCCTGGTGAGTACTTGGATGAGAGACCGCCAAGGAAGTCCAGGGTCACTATGGAGAGGCAGGCAGTGGCAAACCACCTCTGTTCGTCTCTTGCCTTGAAAACCCTATGAGGTTGCCTCAAGTCAGCTGGGGCTTGATGGCACTTAGACAAAAGCGGGTCGTGTTACCTGGTTTGGCTCCATCTGCGGTCCGTAAACTCTGCAGGTGGGAAAGGAAGTTGCAGGCTGGAAAGGCGGAAATCCATCAGACTAGATGACGGATGGCCTGGTGCTCTGTCACACCTTCACTGGCAGTCTGCCTTATCTGGCTGCTGTTGCTGTAGCCGTGCTGGCCCACGTTTCTTGCATGGCTGCAGCATCCTACAGAGACTGAAGGTACTACAGGAATGCTTTTGTACTCAGTTACGTTAGCTAAGCTCTTTGGCAGTTAATAGCCACAGGGAGGGGCACATCAAATCCCCCTACCACGAATGAGTCAGATGCACCACAGGATACTCCGTACCTTTTCTTACATTGCATGCCAGTTGTGCAGTTGTTTAAAAGCTGTCCATTCTTTCCAGCTGAGGAAATATTTCATTTTTTTAAAAAAAAATTATCCCAAATTTCCGATGTTTCTGTTAGAAAAATTAGGGGGGGGCACTGTTTTCCTCAAAAATTTCCACTCCTTCCCCACTCCAGTCCTTCACATCTCTAAATGTGATGTATGCAAAATGTGTGCTTTATCCCTGAGCAGAGCCCCTGCACCACCCGTGGGCAGTAGCCCTTTCATTCTGTCTGCTGCTTTAGAGCTCTCATATGTCTTGCAAGCCTCGCCATCAGCTGGAATTTTGCATGCACAAAACCTAAAAAGGTGACCGGAGAAGCGTGACACCCCCTCAGATGCCTTCTTTTTTGATGGGTGGGGGTGGCTGTGCTTTTCCGCTCTGAGCCTTCCCGGCTCTGCCTTTGTTCCACTTTACGGTGGGCTTGCTGATTTCCTGAGCGCGTTGAGCGGCATGCAGATGGTAAATTGACAGCTCTGAACTTTTCAACTTAGGGCGTATCTCTTTGAAGTGTGAAGGCATTTCAAAAAGAATGAAATCTGGAAAAAAATGCTTTTGATGTTTCCAGGCTAGGCTGCTCACAGTTTCTGTCGAATTACCAGACTCCCTTGAAGTCATCTAAAAACGCCTGGCCCTGACGGCATTTAATCTTCCAGTTCAGCGAAGGAGTGCGCCCCGTGACTGCAGGAGACAGGGCTGAAGTTGGCTATGGATGATGGTCTCTTGCCCAGTAATATTTTGCCCATTGCTCACCTTCGGGTTGACTGCAATCAAAGATTGTCAGATTTCCTGAGTCCTTGTATAAGTAGTGTCCTGTCTTTTCAACAGCATCTGAAAACAACGGCAGGAGTTGAGGGCCTCTCACATCCCGGCCTTGTAGCAGGCAGGACCACACCCGTGCGCACGTCTCAGCGAAGAGTGGGCATACCCCTGCCTTGCCTCTCTCTCCAGGGCACCTCTGCCACCTTCGTTGCCAGTTACGCCTCATAGCCCCATGTCTTGGGCCTGTGCATTTCAGGACAAGGATGTAGAACAGGGTTCAGGAGAAAGGCATGAAACACGCAGACAGCCACTGCAATGGCGGATGTTTCACGAGCCAAGGAAAGAGGACTGCTGCAGCGTCTGTTGCTGTAGTGAGAGTGATATGGCATTGAGCGTGCTCTGTAAAAGATGGGGGGTGGGGGGAGAATGGAAATTAAGTAAAGCAGAAGAGCCCTCCTGGATCAGACCAGCATTCTAACAGTAGGTAAGGAGAGGCTTCCAGGGAGCAAAGAAGCAGAGACTGTTTGACCCTGGCTTAACTGGTGCCCCTTCTGAACCTGAAGGTCTCAGCTATCAGGACTGATAACTTTTGGTAGACCTCTGCTCCTCCATACGTTTTTCTAATCTTCTTCTGAAGCCTTGTCCGCTCTGACAGCCAGACGTGAATGATGCTCTGGGTGCAAACGTTCTTCCTTTTTTATTGTTTAAGTTAGCAAGAACAACAATAATAATAATTGCATGCCATCAAGTTGCAGCAGACTCGTGGCAACCCCAGGACTGTGGGCGTTTCAAGGGAAGAGATGAGCGGAGGTGGTTTGCTATTGCCTTCCTCCATGCAGTGAAAGAGCCCCGTGGCGCAGAGCGGTAAGCGGCAGTACTGCAGCCCAAGCTCTGCTCACGACCTGAGTTCGATCCTGGTGGAAGGCGGGTTCAGGTAGTTGGCTCAAGGATGACTCAGCCTTCCATCCTTCCAAGGTCGGTAAAATGAGTACCCAGTTTCCTGGGGGTAAAGTGTAGGTGACTGCGGAAGGCAATGACAAACCACCCCGTAACAAAAAGTCTGCCAAGAAAACGTCGTGATGCGACATCCCCTCGTGGGTCAGTAATGACTCGGTGCTTGCACAAGGGGACTACCTTCACCTTTTTCCTCCATGCAGTAATCCCAGTTTTCCTTGGCGGTTTCCCATTCAGCCCTGCTTAGCTTCCAAACTCTGATGAGCTCGGGCTAAGCTGAGCTGTTCAGGCTCATTTTTCGTATCTGAGGCCCTGACAAATAACCTGAGAGGTTCTTGCCACCACTTCAAAGCACGCCATGCAGGGCACGTGAACATCAACAAATGATGAATAACTATCTTATAAGCATCAACCCGAAAGCAGATCGGCAGAGGTCACTGTAACAGCCCCAGATTTTAGCACGAACTGGCCAAAGCCCTTCTGAGCAGGAGAGATCTGACAAGTTTCCTGAAAGCCAAGTGACGGGTGTCCTGTGGCATGATCCCTTTGATCACAGCCTTTCATGCTTTTCTTCCCCCCCCCCCCTCTTTTAATAAACAAATGCAGACGAGAACGATGGCGCTGAAGCAGCAGAACCCCATGTTTCTGGGAAAATTGGAGCAAAGAAACAGAGGAAGTTAGAGGAGAAGCAAGCCAGAAAAGCTCAGCGAGAGGTAGGTGTTTCCTGCAGCATGTGGAGTACGAAGGAAAGGCGAGAGCCAAAATAAGGAAAAGACAGGAAGTGCCATTAAAAAAAAACACCGTTTGTTTAGAGCAGAAACACTTCAAGATTAAGACTGAGAATTACCTGCCCACTCAGCAGCCCACCCCAGGATTTCTGCATGACTCACGAAACTGGATTGCAAGCACAGAGCAGTGACTCATGCAGAGGCACATCGGTCAGCTTCTTCTGTAAGTGGTTTTGGTGTGTATCAGCCCGGTACAGGTACACCCAATAGAAACTGTCGGCTGTGACTTGGCAGTGACCTTTTAAGGTTCAGACATGTGTTAGAGTTGCCCACCCCAGCTGGCGCTGGTTAGGAGTTCACGCTGGGAGAGCAAATCTTGCAGAGATGCAACAGGCATCCTCCCTGGTGTGTTTGGTCGGCATTTGCCGGAAATTTTGGCAGTTTAATCGATTGATTTCTCATGGCACACATTTGGGGAACTACTGGCCTGTTTAATGTGGAATTGTGCCGTAGACTTTGATCAGAAGTTATCAGAAAAATTGCATTTAGTTGTTAGTTAAATAATTAGACTTCAGCTTTTTAAGTGAGAGGACATCCTCTATTAACATGGGATGGCTTCTAATTGAGAGCCGGTGTAGCGTAGAGGTTAGAGTGGCAGACGAGGATCTGGGAGACTCGGGTTCGAATCCCCACTCTGCCAGGGAAGCTTGCAGGGTGAACTTGGACCAGCCACACACTTTCAGCCTAACCTATTTTACAAGGTTGTTGTGAGTCAAAAATGGATGAGAGGAGAACGATGTGAGCTGCTCTCAGTCCCTATAGGGGAGAAAGGTGATGTCAGTCTAAGGAGTTCAAGTTACTCTGATTTCATCTCCCACCCCTTGCAGCAAGAAATCCAAGGCCTCTTGAGTCAAAGGTTATTTATTGAGAGAATATATTCAAAGTACAAGTGTCTATAGATAATCCAAAGGCTAGGAAAGCTTCTGGCTGAACACAAAGCTTTGTTGAGAATGCCGTGTTAGTGACTTGTAGCAATATATCAACACCTCCTTTCCCTCCCCCCCCCATATGACCAGTTAGTATAGGAGATAGGAATGTGAGAGTAGACTACTCCAAGGCCTCCGTGGTTAGCCACTTCAGATAAGGCAGTCCTGGGAACCACATCTGCTTCAGTGACCCTGCTGACAAAATATTGCTGAGAAAATACATCAGTCCAGCAGTGAGAACACAAGATGGCAGTTCTGTGGGCAACAGACCTGACAGGCGAGATATAAAAAATTAAGTAAATAATCGTTTATCATTTACATCCTTCCTTGTCTCTTCCTTGAAAGGCAGAGGAAGCTGAGCGTGAGGAGCGGAAGAAGCTCGAGCAAAAACGTGATGAGGATCGGCGCAAAGAAGAGGAGCATCTGCGCCAGGAGGAAGAACGGCAGGTGGGAGCTTTGGCTTGGGGTGTGGGAGCGGGGTTGGACACCGTCTGCATTTGGCAACGTCCCATACCGGTGGGGTGGGCAGCTCATTAACGGGAGGGGGTTGTTGGTTATATTTTAAACCCTGCCCTACCTCCAAAGACCCTCAGACAGCATATTAGCCCCCTAAACCACACACACACTGCTGCCCTGCAACGTAAGTCAGGACGTGGAGGTTGTTACTGATCCAGGTTTACCCAGGATTGAACTTAAGTCTGAGTCTAATGCAGCAGTACATACCGTGCTTGATGATTATGAAAACCACAGTCAAAATATTTATAGATCCAGAGAAGTTAGCTGCGTTTGTCTGTAGAAGCAAAATAGTAAAGAGTCCAGTAGCACCTTTAAGACTAACCAACTTTATTGTAGCGTAAGCTTTCGAGAACCACAGCTCTCTTCGTCAGATGCATTTGTAGCATACGCTTTCAAGAACCACAGCTCTCTTCATCAGATGCAACTTGATTGTAGCATAAGCTTTCGAGAACCACAGCTCTCTTCGTCAGATGCAACCGTCAGGTTGCATCTGACAAAGAGAGCTGTGGTTCCCGAAAGCTTATGCTACAATCAAGTTGGTTAGTCTTAAAGGTGCTACTGGACTCTACTATTTTGAGTCATAATATTTAGCATCTCTTTAGATGCACTTCATGTACATCAGAGCGATGTATATGAACGATTGTATTATTTTCTTCGTGTTGGGAGTGAGGGGCTGAGGCAGAGAAAGGAAAGAGGCTTGTGGAATATCCTTTTCTAAACTCCCAGCGGAGGTCAAATTTGAACCAGGCACTTCATGATGACCGTTCTGTCTAGGTCACTCTGGGATGTTCATCCACCCTAGGAGAACTCCTCAGGTTTTGTGTGCAAGCAGCTTTTTGGTATTGACCTTGACTCAGAAAGGATAGCAAATTTGGGCATTTGAACGAAGGAAATGCACACTGAGTCTCTCATGTCGCTCACACGCCCTCTGAAAGGTGTAACGCATGAGTCCACAGTGTGACTTTGAGCCCAGAAGTCTCCAGTGCAACTCTTATGGTGGCCACAAACTTACTAGTTGGGCTCAGGCCAGCTACTTTTTAGGCAAGTTGCAAAGTCATCCACGTTGTGGGCTCAAGTTTTAAAACGTTTGCCCCGGTCCAGGGATTCTTTATTCTGCTATCAGCACAGGGTGACCCAGCCAGATCTATAGAAATGTAGAACAAGATCTAGTACGCTTGGATATGTATAAACATACAAATGACAGCGACTTCTGCGTGGGGACTGGCTGCTGCTCTTAATGATTATAAGCATGCAGCTTCCTCTTTTCTCAGACCTCCTGCTCTTCCCATCGCCGCTCCTTGAAGATTATTTAGATCAGAGAATAGCCTCCCTCTCTCCAAGACCTGCGGCAGTTTTTTGCCAGACAATCCCTACGCTGTGCAAGACAGCTGCAGTAGGGCTGTTGCTCTTTCTAGCCAGGCGATGTCTGCTTCAGCTGTCATTGGCTCTACAGGGTCTCCTGTCTCTCATCCCAGAGATGGTGGGGATTGGATCTAGGACCTTCCGCCTGCAAATCCCGTGCTCTGCCACTCAGCCCTAGCCACTTCCATAGGACTTTTAAATTCAGTGGATCATTTAGCAAGATACGAACTATCCAGCCCATGAGTAGTGAGACGTAGAGCGGTGCCACCACCTGGGTTTGGTACCAGAGCACCAGAAATCTCGAGAGAGAGAGGGAGGGAGGGACTGGCCCTGCACCTCAAGGTGCTTCTCCTAAGTGGCAGCTCTCTGCTTCTGCATTCCTTCCTTCCTTCTCACCCAAATGGTGTTCCTTCGCATACACTTACACATGCCCCGTCCCTTCCCGAAACCAGAGGAAGTGAAACTTCTCCAAACCCTGGTGGCAGTTTCATTCAAGAACACAGAGCTGTCGTAACAAACAAGGGTCTAGCAGCAACTCAAGACGAGTCGGATTTTATCCCAGTCATAAACTTTGATGGACTAGAGTCCGCTTCGTCATCGGGCAAAGGGAACTCTGGTCCACAAAGGTTTATGCTTTAATAAAACCTTGTTAGTCGTTAAGGGCCTGGTTTGTGTTCACTGCAAGACTTAATACAGCTTCCTCTTTAGAACTGAGCTGTCCGGGGAACATCTCCATTGAGGAAACATCCACGCCCATCGAAAGTGGTGGGGAGACAGCAGAGGGGATTTGGTTTCTGACCAGCTTGTAGGGCCTTCCTGGGGCATCCAGTTAGCCACTGAGGGACAGGATGCTGGACGGATCCAGCAGGGCTCTTCTTGCTTTCTTACATTGCTGCTGCTGTCACCGGCTTCTTAATTTTGCAAAAAATTTCCTCACCCCACTTTCCATTCTAGCATGAGCGACTTAACACCATTTTGGGGTACATAAAGAAACGGGTTTTTTTTTTTACTTATTGGCCAGGTATATACTATTGTGAACACAAATGTTGACTTTCCTTGGAAGGAAGGCGCACAGCCTATACTCTTTCACGCATGCAAACACACCCACCCACTTCAAAGTGCCTCCTCTGCTAATGGGATTCGAAACCTGAAAATACATGTTAAAATGACTTGTTTCCTCTGAAAAGCCCCGGCAGCCTGATAGACTCTGTTCCGTAAGACATCCACACCCTGTCAATGCTCTTTGCTTCAGCGTCGCATAGCCCTGGGAATTTCCCTTCTGCCTGTAGATTTTTTTTCTGTGGAGGAAATGGTTTACCACGGACGTCTTATCAGCAAGAGCAAACCGTTTCATGTTGCAGAGCAATTTTTTCTTGCTGGCAACCTCTGAGGCTTTGCTGTCCAACCCCCCACCCCCACCCCCTCCAAAATGCTGCCTTTCTTTGCTTGGTATTTCTTCACGTTGCAAATGATCTCCGTTACGAGCAAACTCGATTTAGTAGTGATGCATTTCCAGTATCCCGGGATCCGGAAAAAAAGAAGCTTTGATTGGAGAGAAAGGTTTAGGCTCTTACAAATGCGGGTTCCAAAATGCTTGGAGGTTAGCTAGGGCTCCGAGTTTACTTTGCACACGCTGTCAGCAGTAAAAAAAATAAATGCTATGGTCCTGCATTCTATTCTCTGCTACAACCTAGAATCCGCCCATTCTTTTTCTTGGTCTTTCAGCCCCTCTGAATTATATAATTTCTTAACACGGTCCTATATTACAGGGCTGTATAAGGGTATGCATGGGATGTGGCTTGGAAAGCTGCACCTGTTGAATGTATGCCTAGACACTTAACTGCGCCTCTTTCTTTGGTAGTGGAGTGCTGTGCCATTGAGAGGCATGTTGGGCAGAACTCTGTGTAGCAAATGACTGGGGCTGCATTGGCTGGCCATCCCTTCCCTTCGGGGGTCTTGCCAGCTCTGACCCATTTGAGCAATCTTCTCCAGGCTCCATGCACATCTGTATGCACTGATGTGCTCCCTGTGTTTTCAAAGAAGTCACCTCTGCTTCCTGTCTTTGTCCAACTTGGAAGTATTGGACATAGGGAGGGGAAAATATTTGTAAACGATAGACCTGTTGAATTCCTGTCTGGTCATTTGCTTCTTTATTGCAGTCATTGTTTACGCAGCCCGTTATCTGCTTGTTGTTCTGCCCTTCTTGTAAGGTGCTACAGCAAAAAAAGGAAACCCACCGCAACTCGCTCATTAATCACAGGATCAAAATCATATCATCATCGCTTAATATTATTGCATTCACAGCTCAAAGGGTAAAAATATTTTCATCTGTGTAGAAATAAACATCAGATTCTGTGAGGTGTCACCATCAAGAAGGCCTTATCTGCGGTGACCTTTCACCCCACTTTTGGAGGTAGGGATGGACGGAGCAGGGCTTCTGAGGAAAGTTTCCATCTGTATAGAAATGGGCGTCAAATTCTGAGGTGCCACCATGGAGAAGGCCCTGTCTGTGGTAACCTCTTACCCCCCTTCAGGAGGTAGGGATGGACAGAGCAGGGCCTCTGTGGAAAATCTTAATCAGGCAACTTCAAATGGGTGCAGGCAGTCCTAGAGTGTATATAAGAGCCAAATCAAAAAGAGTCCAGTAGCACCTTTAAGACTAATCAATTTTATTGTAGCATAAGATGCATCTGACTAAGAGAACTGTGATTCTCGAAAGCTTATGCTACAATAAAATTGGTTAGTCTTAAAGGTGCTACTGGACTCTTTTTGATTTTGCTACTACAGACTAACACGGCTAACTCCTCCGGATCTATATAAGAGCCAGTTTCTGGCAATCTACCAGGACATTCCATCAAAGACTTAAAGGTCGCTGTAGTTCAACAGAAACCTTTCAAAAACAAAATCCAACGGGAAGCTGCTGAATTGGAATTCATATGCAAATTTGACTCTGTCAAGCTGGGACTGAATAGGGACTATGAATAATGGTTATCTCATTATCACAGGTAACTGATTTCCTTTACAGAGGCGGGGTCTGGGGGAGCCCAGTGGCACCTGGCGTGGGCTTTCGAGGACCACAGTTCTCTTTGTCAGATGCATCTGGTGGGGAGGATTGTGGTTATCGAGGGCTTGTGCTGCAGTGCTGCTGAACTCTTTGATTTTGCTACTACAGACTAACACGGCAAACTCCTTTGAAACTTTACACAAGCAAACTGATCCCCACACCAAAAGGAGCTGTCTGCATCTCCATATCAAAGGAGTTGTTTACTTCCCCCCTCTCCTCCTTCCCCCCTTCCCCCTCCCTCCTCCTCTATATTTGGCCAGTTTCTTTCTGCCCTCCATGCATCTGATGAAGAGAGCTGTGGCTCTCGAAAGCTTATGCTGCAATAAAATTGGTTAGCCTTAAAGGTGCTACTGGACTCTTTTTTATTTTGCTACTACAGACTAACACGGCCAACTCCTCTAGTTTCTGGCATAGCGTCACATGAGTGAGAGAGCCCATCCAGCGTAGCGGTCAGCATACTGGACAAGGATAGGGGAGTGCTGCAACCGCCACTCTGCCATGCTGCTCGCCGCGTGGCCTTGGGCCTCCTTCAGCCCCGGCTGCCTCACAGGATGGTTGTGAAGATCCATCGAGGCAGCAAGAAGCCCCCTGCGCTCTTTGAAGGAGAGGCGGAAGATAAATGTGATGGCGAAAAGCAGAGCTGTTTGGAGAGGATGTGGCTTGCTGGTTCCCAGCTACCGCTGATGGCAGTGCCCAAAGGGGTAGGGGGGCCGGGCAGAGAGGCAGTGCCCCACTTTCCAGACGGAGTTTTCATGGCTGTTGGGGAAAGCTAAGGTGTTGACTGTCTCGCCTCTACCTCCCTGAATACAGCTTCTGGGAAAGGGAGCCAGTTCTAGCTTGGCGCCGTGCCTGGGGAGGGAAGGGAACTCGGTGGAGATTTGATGCCCTAGAGCAGGGGTGGGCAATTGTTTCGGCTCGGGGGCCACTTTGTGGGAGCGGAGGTTAGCGGAGGGCCGCACTTTTTAAAATGATTGCATTCATTAGTTAACTTTGCATTTCAGAAAAGGTATCAATTGTATCATAAAAATCAATCAATATAAATTAAATAAAATAGTGGTCATTTTATTCAATTTATTTATTGTGCTAATTTCATATCATCTATAGCTGCAAGCACATTTAATTTTAGAAGGAAATCTCGGTTCAAGGCGGATTTTTCTGACTGTGGCGGGCCCCAAAAAACTCTGTAGCGGGCCGCATGTGGCCCACGGGCCACAATTTGCCCACCCCTGCCATAGAGTCTGTCTGGGGGTGGGGTGGGGTTTGGCAGTCCTCACTAATACTGAATACCGGCATCTGGGGTGAGGGGGCTGTCCCAGATCCCGAGGAAGGAATTGGTGGAAATCAGTGGAACCTTACATCTGAGTACCAGCACCTTTTTTAAATCCGTGAATTTCCTAGTTTTAGTTCTTTATTAACATACGTCTGTCTTTGTTTTCTCCATCCTTCAGTGTATCTGACAGTTCTAAAATGTAACGCTAACAATATCATAAACGGCAATAATATAGTACAATTAGAGCTTTAAAAACTACAGTGACATTAATAGCATTAAAATAATAGGGGAGAAGGGATCCGGGAGCAAAGAAGTAGCAAAAAGCACCAGAGCTGAAGAGAAACTGAAACACCAGGTCAGATGAGAGATGCACAGAGAGGAAGGTGTAGTGGACTCTCCCACAGCCAGAGTTCCAGTGCCTGGGAGCCACCATTGAAAAGGCCCTGCCTTCTGAAGCCATCTACTACACCCTGGGCGGAGGTGGGATAGAAAGTAAAGACTCATCAGGCTGTCTGAGTGTATAGGGCTTATTTGGGAGGTAACTGTTGCAAACCATTTGGGCTTCAAACATAAGCAGCACTTTGAGGTGGGCTTGGAAGGAAACCAGGAGTCCTCGGCACAGTAGTAAAGCCTCAGGCTTATCAAACAGGCCCCTGTGAGCAACCAGCTGCCACATTCTGTGCCGGCTAAAGTTTCTGAGCTTTTTCTAAAGGCAGCCTCCTCAGGAGCATGCTGCACCAGGTCTACTCTGGATATAACTCAGCACATGTGACTGTGGCCAGATGAAGGCTGGTGATAACTGATTGTGTCACGATAGGAAGAGAGATTTACCTGTTGGTGGAGTTCAGAAGTCAGCTCTTGATCTTGCACAAGTTTATGGTCACGTCTGATAAATGAAAAAGAATGTGTTGGCTGGGCTGGAGGTGGGAGAGGAAGGGGCTTCAGGGAGGGGCTTCCTGTATTCTGCAAGATGATCGAAACCGGCGTGTGCAAAAACGAGAAGACGTGAGTCTGGCCCGCTGCAGGTGGCAGCACAGGCAGACGTGTGGTTCAGAGCTTTGGCTCTGGTGCGTTCAAGGGGGAGGACTGCCGAAGGTGCAGCCTGCGAAACGAATGGGCCAAATCGAAAAAGACCTCCCCAGTATTGTGTTGTCGTTCGGATGAGTTTGAATCCTCTTCCCGTGGCAAGGTAAACTAGGATTTTAGTTGCTATGAAATTAAAAGCCCGATTTGTGAACAAATGTGTGCGTGCCTGGCTCCTCCCTTTTATTTGGGGAAGAGGGAAAGACTTTTAATGATCAGCCGCTGAAAGCTGAAAACGAAAGATTATTTTAAAATACAAGGCACGTTACATTTTTCTTCTTCGCACGGCCGATTTTGCTGTTTGTTTATTGCGTCCTTGTGGAGCGAGGTGAAAATTAATAATACAATCGCTCTCCTAGGAAGAAGAGAAGAGGAAGGCTAAAGAGGAGGAGGAGAAGAGGGAACATGAAGAATATCTCAAGCTGAAAGAGAGTTTTGTCGTGGAAGAAGAAGGGTTGGATGAAGCCATGTCAGAAGAGGAGGTGAGTTACTCTGGGCCACCTTGGGTGACAGTTGCTCTCCACTGCCTTGATATATATTTTTTTTTCAACCAGGGGAAGCCCCACAAACTGTGCTTCTGGTGATCAGATAATTCATTCCCTTCGGGGTGTCACCAGCACAGTGTCACTTCCAGCTCGTCCAGGAGCAGTTCCACATTTTGCACTTTTTCTGGCTCACCTGTGCCTGCGTTATAGCATGCTTTCTGTGCAGCACACCTTGTCCAGCTCCCACTTGGGAACCCCCCCCCCTCATGCCAGGCAAACTTGCTGTGCCCCAGAACTGCCCGGGCTCTTGCCAGGGAGCAGCTGCCCGGTTCACCTGGCCTGAGTGTCACCACTGGAGTGCCTAGCGGGTAAGAAGCCCTCCAAGGGTTCATTTCCAAGACAAAGGTCGAACTGAAAGGGGTTTGCAGGGGAAAGTTCACTTTAGCTACAGCAGCTGGAAGCATTAGATCCTCAGGAGGGCTGTCTGCCTGGATTTGGGGTGGGGTCACCAACGCCCATTTGCCTCATTTTTGAGGGGCTTCTTGAAGCTTCTACTCTGAGAGCATACCGAAGGGACTACAAAACTAAAGTCTTCGAGAAGTTTATTATTTTTATAAACTATAATTCTTTATTTAGAGTCTATCTACACAAGACATCTGACACGTGAAGAACATGTGTCGGGAGATGCAATGTTAGCTGGGAAAGGTAGTTTAAAATAACAGAGCTGATGGCAGGGCAAAGGCTTTGCTATACACTGGAGCTGTGTGAAGGGGCTGCGAAATACCAGAAGGGAAACTTCAGCCCATTATAACCTCTCCAGGTCCAAGCCCGGCTCTGGAAGGCAGCTCCAGCCCATTTCCATTTCTTGCTGCCCTCTGGTTGCCACCCCACACAGTTTTAGACTGGAGAGCTGAAATTAACAGAGCCTTTGGGGAGGCAAAGATAAAAGTAACATACTCTCTGAGGAGAGATCTCTGCTGGCTCTGTCTTTTTAAACTACGCTTCCCAGCCAACGTTGCATCTCCCTACGCTTAACAAACACGCACCGAGGCCTCTCACGTAGAGAGACTCTTAGTTACTCTTTACTTTATTTGTAATGGATTTTTGAGCGTTTAACTTCATTACTTTAAATCCCAGTCTATGAATACTTTAAAAATAAAAATAGATGGTCCCAGAACAGCATCCAAAGACTTGCATTAATTGAAATGCATATTGAGAAGTGTTAGAAACCTAAAAGCAAGACATGCACAGTAATGCAGCTGTGTTAGCCAGAGTAGCTTTCGGCGATCTTTAAGATCAGAAAAAGCAGGGTGAGAAGCGATATCTTTTCCCTTAGAAAGGAAAATTTCATCATAAATGTGTTGAGTACCCATGTGCAAACTTTGGATCGCATGGATTTACCCCTTAACACTGTTTCCCACCCTTCTGATGCATTCTTTCTTATTTATTTATTTATGTCACTTATAGTCCACCTTTCTCATTGAGACTCAAGGCGGATTACATAGTGTGAGATCAGTACAATCAGTAGCAAGGACATTTCCATAAACAATGCCATAGGACTTTACAAAGACAGAGGATTAGCAAGGATCCAATAAAAATTTGAAGAATTGCTGAAACAGAACAATCAATTCTAGGACTGACATTAGATAGCATGAAGCACAGGTAGTATATAGGAGTACATATTTAAAGCAACAGATGATATGTAAGGTAACATAATGGTGATGTCTATGGTCCCTAACTCATTAGTGAAGCATCTGAGACCCCCTCCCTACAATATTTCCCTCCTATCTGAGTAAAAAGCCTTTTTGAATAATTCGGTTTTGCATCATTTGTGGAAAGCCAGGAGAGGGGGGGCTGTCCTGACCTCCTCAGGCAGGCCGTTCCACAGGGTTGGGGGCCACCACAGAGAAAGCCCATGTAGGGGCTGCTGTTGATTTCACCCATGTGCAGGCTGGCACCTGCAAGAGACCCTGTTCAGATGAGCGAAGCTGCTGTGGAGGGACATAGGGAGGGAGGCGGTCTTGTAGGTATGCTGGGCCAAGGCCATGAAGAGCGTTGTATATAATAACTAATACTTTGAATTGAGCATGGTAACTGATAGGTAGCCAATGGAGTGACATTGCTTGTGGCAATGATCTCTTTCTCACCATTTGTTTAGAAAGATATTTAGAGAGTATGTGATGAGCAACTGTATTGTCTGCACGTTTCTAGTTCTAGAAGTCTCGCAAACACAACTTTGTAGCTCCAAAGTCCTTCCCAAAAAGTTAATGCATTTCTGTAGCGCTAACACTTTGCAGAGTTTTTGCTAGCCAGTGGCATGCATTTGAGTCTAATTATTCCTGCTGTTTAGTAGGCAGAATGTTTTGTTTCTTGCAAGAATGAGCAAATTTGCCGTGAGACTCCTGCCTCTAGTATCAACTGTGTTCTTCAAGCATCCCAAAAGTTCAATGGGAAAATCTAGAGAATCTATTTATTTTCTCTCTGCATACATTTTCCATGGTATTTCCTGGCCAGTATTTCAGCACAGTCCCCCAGGCATGCGAAAAATCGGTTTTTTCCCTGACACAGCTGTCCTGAGGATTCTGCCCCATGTTAGAGATTGCGAGAATGTCTGCAGAGAAGACAAGACGTTTATATGGACATTTTGGGGGCATATCTGGGGTATCTGTAAAGGTTTTGCTTTTATACAGCACCACGACACTTTACAGGGTTAAAAAAATAGACAAGTCCCCGCACCGAGGAACATACAATATACATTGACAAGAGAGAGAGAGGAGATAATTACACATAAGTACACTGTGTTTGAGTTGACTGCCCAGCCAACTGCTTCACTGCAGTGACGGGTTTTGAGAAAAGAATTTGAGTTGGAAAGGGGGGAGGAAGTTTAATGCAGAAGTCCTGGGAGGTAAGTTCTAGGCAGGTTCACAACTTAATAGAGATAACTGTCTTGCCTGAAAGAGCCGAATCCAAACCTTTCTTGGGGGCCAGTTTGGCGCCCTTTAAAAGCACTAAATCTTCTACAGAAAATGTGACAGTAACTCTCAGTGGTGGGAGGCAGCTTTTGAAACTGCTTCTAAAAATCTCTAAGAATTGGGCAGGTGCATAGCTGGAAACTGACGTTTCTCTTAAAGTGACAGTCCAGTCATTCTCAATGACACGGCCTGGAAGTTGGCAGCCACTGCCCTTCAAGGGTCAGGCAACCAAAAATGGCAGATTTTAGGGGGTGCCAACCTTGGTTACTGCCTGACCGGATGGTCACTACCCCACCCAGGAGCCTGAGCAACTCCCATTGCTTCTCTCCTACCTCCCCCAGATTAGTTCGGTCGCAGGGGTTTGGGAACTACCTGCCCAGAAGGGATTACCAAACTCAAGGAATTGAACATGATTGGGGAGGATGGAGGTTGTTCTGGTTGGAGGCAGTGGGTGAGGGGGGGCCTTCAGGTGGTAACCCTTCTCATGGCTTACCTCCTGTGTCGATTTGCAGCCAAAATCTCGTATTTTTCATGGCAACATGGTTTTCATTTCTCATGCTTCCTACACATTTGAATTAATGACTCTTTTTCTTGCTGTGCCTAGTCTCGTAGCTTCCTCACGGAACTGCTCAACTACATTAAGGTACGTGATTCTGACTCTCCCCTTTCTCTTCCCCTTTCTCCACCCTTCTATGATATTTTGTTTAAACAAATAATCCTTTGTCGTAACAGGTCTGTGTTGCTTTGACAACCAAACGATATCTAAAAAGAGATGTCATGTAGCAGCCAATAACCACCATGAATCTGGGCCGCTGGTGGCTGATATTTTCACTGGGCTGCAGCGGTATAGCTTGAGGGGCTAGGCCTTCCGTCCCCCCCCCCCCTTCTTCTTGTGCTACTGGGAAACCAGAATCGGGGCCTGTGGACCACAAACTCCCGGGCCCATTTTATATGGTCTTTTGCTCTGCATTGGGTATTCTGGATATTGAGTGCTACAAGTTTGCAGCCTGTAATATCGGAATAAACGAGCGCTCGTGACTTAATAAATGGACATGCGCTTGGGTGTAAAAGGGACGGCAAGAAGGAGCAGAGAGAGCTACTTTTTAGGAACGTGGTTAAGGGACAATGACATTGGGGTTAGGGGCATTCATCAAGGGTTGAGAGGTAGATTGTGGGTGTCTCCAGATATGCATAACGTAGGTTGCAAGCCATCGTTGAAACTGCCCCCCCCTCCCATTTTCATCAGATGTAGATCATTAAGCATGGAGCACAGGGAAGACTCATATTTCCTCTCTACCACTGCGGGACCTGAGCACTGCATTCATTGGCTGGCCTTTGTGACAATCACAGAACCACCTCGACTCCTCTATTCCCCCCAAAGCAGCTTTTCGAGTTAAAAAAAAATATCTGGGAGTTAAAAAAAAAATGAGGCATCTAGGAAATGTTTAATAGGATAACCTTGCAGTGCGCTGAAAACATTGGGAAAGAAGGCTGCCTGCCTGCCTGATTCAGGGTGTGTGTGTCGGGGGGGGGATCAATCTCTTGGGTTCAGAGGCAAGCACATGTGTCATTTGAGGAGGGAAAACAGGGCAAGGCTGAGCTGATCCCCTGTTTGTAGGAATGCTTGCCTGCATGCAACCGACTCCTGTTTTCAAAGCGATGCCAAATGTGTAAAAAAGAGACTTCTTGGACGGGGGAGTGTTACCCGGCAGCCCATGTTCTCTGCGGATCAGGTGCTGGTTCCTAGGTGGGCACTGCTGGCATGTTGCGCCGGCTGCTGATGCATTACTGGGTGCGATCCAAGGCAGTAAGTGGCTTGGGACCAGAGGGCTTCAGCCCAGCCCATCCATTGAGCTTATCATCCGAGGCCACCCAGCTTGAGTAACTGAGATGAGGCAGGCTGGTACGACAGAAGCCAGGCTTTTTCCTTTACAGCCGCCTCCCCACAGGTGTAACATCCTCCCAGAACTATTCTCTTTATTGGCATCAGGGTAGGACTTGTTTCTTTCCTCAAGCATTCTGCTGCGTCCCCTTCTTTCGTGAACATAACATTGTTTCTGAATATATTCTGTGGCTATTTGGTTTGTTCAAATTCTTTGCTGCTTTCGTTATTGCTCTGCCATTTTAATATCAGTAGGCTGCATCTTTTCACATTTTTACTGCTGTTTCGTTTTTGATGGCGCTCTACTGCTATTTCCCGCCCTCCTTAATTCTGCTTTTAATTCCAAAGTAAGCGGTCAGCCTTTTGACATCGATAACTGAACTGGGGGTTGGTTAGTGTATATTAGACTGTCTTTTACTCCATTTTTTCCCCATAAGCCCACTCTCAGAAGCTTTGGGCTGAAAGGCAGGATAGAAATATTTAAAATAAAGTGCATAATAAATAAATGCAGTCAGTATAGCCACCACCTGTCCGTGAATCGCTGCCATGCCTAACGTGTAGAGGGGGTTTGGCAGGCCAGTTTTCGTGCAGCTCTGAACCTGTGTAGCTCCTTATGAATATGTTTCCTTTTTGCACAATCTGGGTTAGAATGTTGGGACTAAGATCCGGGAGACGGTGGAAATCCTCTCTCTCCCATGAAGCCTTCTGCTAACCTCTGGCCAGTCACACAGCCTCTAAGCCTAACCTAACATCCTGGGCCGTTGCAAGGGTAAAATGAGGACAAGAGACGAATCTGCTCTCCTGAGCTCCTTGGAGAAAGAAAGGGAGAACAGTGTACTAGACAGACAAAACACTTTGAAACGGTGTGGAAGTTTGCACGTCTTATTCCCTGCACTTTTGCAAAAAGCAGGAGATACTGCGCGGCCTTAAAATAAAGTGGAATTGCTCTGCCGGTTTGCCGAATCTTTAGATCTTCAAAAGCATCCTCTTCCCCGAGGTTTGAGTTCTGCTTTATGTGACCAGAATGTAAATCTATTAAACAATAGAGGGATTTTTTAAAAAAAGAAGAAGAAGAATTCACATAGCGACAAGGCAGGGACCAGCACGTTACCTCGATTCTTTTCAGTATCCGTGAATTCTCTTAAAAGCGCCCAAGAGAGATCTATTGTAGCAAATCTTTTAATGGCTGTGAGTGTTGTGATTGCAAAAACATGGAACTCTGCTAAGTCTCCAAAGCAGCTTGAAAGAGCTGAAAGGGGAGAAATTAATGGCTTGCTGCTGATTGTATAGTAGCTGGCTTAAGATTGTTTTTATTGTTGTATGTTAATATTTTGTAAGCTGTTGTGAAAGCCTTTTTTCGGTGGAGCTTGCGGGATATAAATTTAATAATAATAAATGAGGGAAGGCACCAGACTGAGAGACGATTGTTCAGATACATGGTCTCAATTTTCTTAATTATGGGAGTAATTTTTTCGGCTGGATTCCTGTTGGATGTAGCAATTATTTTCTACGTGTTGCTTCTTTCGAATGCTTAATATGAATTTTTAAAATGTGCCAGTGGGATGACCTGCAGTGTGCCCTAGCAAACAGATTACTGCCGTCAGTCTGGAAAGTTAGTTCCAAATCCACGCTCAGCCAGTAGCTCTCAGGGCGACCTTGAGCGCACGATGCTCTTCCACCCTTTTTGACTACCGTGTAAATGGTAATCCTAATGACCTGCCTTGCAAGGTAGGTGTGTAAAGATCCGAGACCACCAGTGTGAGCTAGCAGGTAGCATGTTGGACTTGAAGCAGGAGTACTCCTGTCTATGTATACTCGCCCATCAGGTTTTCAAGTTGCGTGCAGAAGGTCCCGGGTTCATTCCCAGTTCGGTGTAGTGGTTAAGAGCAGCAGGACTCCAATCTGGAGAGCCAGGTTTGATTCCCAGCTCCTCCACTTGAAGCCAGCTGAGTGACCTTGGGTCAGTCACAGCTTCTAGGAGCTCTCTCAGCCCCACCCAGCTCACAGGGTGTTTTGTTGTGGGGATAATAATGACACACTTTGTAAACTGCTCGGAGTGTCCTGAAGGGTGGTATATAAATCAAATGGTATTACTTATTATTATCATCTTCAGTTTAAAAGTATCAGGTGGTAGATGAGGGTGAAAGACCTCCACTGAAGACCCTGGAGAGCAGCTGCCAGTCTGAGTAGACAATACTTGCCTTGATAGACTGATGGTCCGATTCAGTGTAAGGCAGCTTCCTGTGTGTTTGTGTGAGATCTGGGTTCAAGTTACTGCTCAGCAGCCACACGCAACTGAGTCCAGTCCCTTTCCCAGCCTAGCCCATCCACACAGGGTTGTTGTAAGGATAAAGAGATAACAGCCATTTATGCCATCGGGATCTCCTTACAGCAGAAGGGGCTGGGTACAAATAGAGTCGATAGAGGGACCGCTTTGTCTCTGGGGAGGTGCTCCGTTGTAGAGCCCATGCTTTGCCTGCAGCAGGCTCCCAGTTAAGTCCTGCAGCTAAAGTATTTCGGATAGGGCAGGCGTTGGCGAAGACCTGTCACCGCCCAAGACCCCCAGAGGAGATAGCACTCAGCTACAGCAAACTGTGGCCTTTGCCTGACATATGGGCTAGACCAGGGCTAGATGGCAGTCACATCCTTGGCATAGGATGGCAAGAGGCATCCGTGAACGCTTTGCATGTAATAAGTCCCAAGTTTGACCTCCAGTTAATGAACCTCAAGTAGCAGGTCTTGGGAAAGACCTTTCTCTGCCTGGGACTTCTCCAGTCTGAGCTAGGCGGACCATCCCATGGGGTTGCTTTCTCCGGTGGGGAGAACCTTGATCTCGGCAAACATGTTTACAGGCTGGAGGGTGAATGAATGCTTCACTTTTCCCTTGCCTGCTGATTTCTCCCCAGCAGCCTCTCCTTCCAGCCACCCCAAACCACTTTCCTGTTCTACAAGGGTCGCCTCCCAAACTCTGTTCTTGGCATTTCAAGGTAAAGGGCTGTAGCTCAGAGGTACAAGTGTTCAGAAGGTCCTAGGTTCAATCCCCAGCATTTCATTATGTGGTAGGATTGTGGATTGTGGTAGGCCCTGCTGACCTTGATAGTCCAAGGGTCTGAATCACAATAAGGCATTTTCATGCTAGGGAGCTTTGACTCTCAAAAAGCTCGTACCCTGGAAATCTAGGTGATCTTTAAGGTGCTACGGGACCCAGATCTTGCTCTTCTACTACAGATCAACAAGGCCACCCACCTGAAACTATCTGCATTTACCAGGTAACATCCTGTTAATTTGCTCCTTTTCCGAGGAAATTCTTTTTTTTCATGCACGTGCAAAGCACATACTACCTTCAAAAGGTCGCACCGACCTTTTGGCGCAGCTTCCAGTCTGCGTGCTCACCATCAGGTTTTCAAGCCTGGAAACGTGAATCACCCCATTTAGTGCATTTAAGAATCCCTCCCACTCTTGCCAGTCGGTAAGAGAAAACCTTGACCTCAGTGCCAATCTTTGCAAATCTTTTCTAAAGAGGATGGAAAAAATGAAACATAAAACAGTAAATGGTGTGTGTGTGTTGGGGTGTATGTGACTTTCACGTGAAATACTCGAAGCAGTTGTTTCTCGGGTAATTACCACAGCCAGTTTATTTTTTAAATTGTCTCCGTTCGTTGACCTTTCCTAGCCCAAGTCTGTGTCATAAAGCAGAGAGTCACATTTCACGGCTAAACACGCCTGAGGAAGCTTACAATAGAGCGTGCTCAGTAGCAGCAACTGAAGCCATTTTGTTGCCCTCGATTGATACCAGGTTTAACCACCCTGTAGAAATTATGGTGAAAATAAGTCAAGGTGATGGGAGAAGAGGCCGAGAGGCATGCAGCATGCTACTTTGCACCCAAAGAGTGCAAAGACCTGGAGACGGGGCGGGAACAAAATGGCTTATTCTGAAACACTGGCGGTGCTGCAATGGAGCTCCAGAACTGGGAAGACCGGCACGGGCTCAGTCTCTCCCTTTTCTTTCAGTCCGACAAGCTGTTTTTTTTGCTAAGTATGCAACAGCGCATGCAACAGTTAGGCCTTGCCTCGTGGAGACCACTCTGCAGTCTCCCCGGGCTGGGACTTGAATTTGCATCTGCTGTTGAGTATTGCGTCACGCTTTCCCCAGCGGGCTCCGTCCTGGCCAGGATAAAGGCTTTGCCTGCTGTGAGCTGATTGTCTTTCCTGTAGCGTCAGTTTCTTTTAAATGATTTGGTTCCTGAAATTACTGAAGCGGTTGCCAAATTTCTTGTGGAAGTTCGTAAATTTAAAGGTAATTTTAATGAGTAGTCTGTATGGATTTGTACCGTTGGAGTTTTTATACGTTATGGTTCGGATACCTTTCCAATCTTGTGATTGCTGTGATGCCAATAAAGGTTGATGGTGGTGATGATGATGGTGGTGATGATGATGATGCTGAGGGCTTTTTTTCAGGGGGAACACAGGGGACCAGAGTTCCGGAACCTCTTGAAAATGGTCACATGGCTGGTAGCCCCACCCCCTGATCTCCAGACAGAGGGGAGTTTAGATTGCCTTCCACGCCTCTGAGTGGCGCTGAGTGGCTGGTATGAATAGAGCAGCATCTCTTACTTCACTGTGTGGCAGAAGAATGGGGGGTTTGGGAAGCTGCTGTAGGCTGTGCTGAGCTTCCGGAGGATTCAGACCTTTCTCTAAGATAAACCTTGGCCACTTACTGGCCTTCTAACCACTAGGCCATGACCTCACGGAGAGATGCTATGATCCCTCTGTAAAGAGTGGGCTGAATCACAGGAGCTGAATCACAGGAGCATGCAGGTTGAGTACCTATTTGTCTCGAGGGCTTTGTTTTAGCTAAGATTAGGTCAAGCTCTTTTTTTTTATTGCCATTGCTTTGCCTCAAGAGCGAGTATTGTTATTTTGGCTATTCTCTTGAGCTCATAAATAGTTAAATAGTTATCTTTCCTGTGTCTTGAGTGTCTGCCTGCTGTGCACAAGGGCTTCCAGCTAAGAACCCTGAAACCGGTGAGTCTGGTATAAACAGGCGGGGCATACTACTCTGGGAGAGCTTTTGGGGTACTGCCCTGTGGGCCTGGTTCTGGTGCTGATAGCCACACGGTACCCCAAAAGCTCTCCCAGAGTAGTATGCCCCGCCTGTTTATACCAGACTTTTCTTAAGCCTGGGGGAGGAGCCGCCTAATCCAGGACAACCACCAGGTGCACTAAATTAGCCACTTATCCACTGTTGTAGACACCCTCTCTGCAGCATTTGGTGGGTAAGGAGACTGTGCGCGGGGAGGGTAACGTTATCTGGCGTTCCGGCCACCACCGTGTGTTGAGGAGTGCTTCCCCTGTGTGGTCATCATCGGGACGCAATGGTGTACTGTGCGGCTGGTAGCAGCAGAGTTTCTGGGAATGCCATGGGCACGGCTGGCTGTGTTGCTGCATTAGCGTCTCTGTTTCCACGGCTATTGGGCTTTTCGCTTTGCTCGGTGGAGCACATAGGGCCGTTGCAGCGTTATGCCAGCATTAATATTAGCAAGGCTGCTGCCTGGCAGAGCAATGCCACACGATCAGGCCTGCCTGTTGTTTTACCCGCCCCCCCCCGCCCCATACCCTTTTAAAAGAAGACGTGCAGAACCCTGGCAGTTCCAAGCTCTGAGAACTGGTTTTCATGGACTGGTTCTAGTTCCATATGTTCAGTCCATAATACTTAGTTCTCTAGCTTGACTGTATCTGACTTCATAACTAAGGGGCTTGTGGGGCTGAGTTTTATATAATGTGTGATTTTATTTCCTCGTACTGCCTTTTGAGAAGCTATTTCCACTCCTTGCTATAGAACTTAGACATAGGAATATATGTTTTATAGCCAGAATCTGGGCCAGGAATTTAGGATGACTAGTAGTCCTTCACACACACACGCACACACACCCAAGGCATATAAGAATAATAATCGCAAAAGCTGAAATTAAAAGAACACAGTCGGTGGGACTCATTGTCACATGATGTAATGAGCACCGTTAGCTTAGATAGCTCTAACGAAGAATCTGACTAATTTAAGGAGGATGATATATCAAGGGCCGAGTTTTCAAAACAGAACCTACTTCTACAAAAGCGGCATGTTTCTGAACAGCAGTTTCTGCGGGTGTACATTAAGTAAGAACCGTTGGCTCCCCGCTTTGCTTGTGGGCTTTCCCAAAGCATCTGCCCGGGCATCCTCTGAAACAGAATACTGGTTCGGGTGGGGCCGTGGTATTCTTACATGCTTATAAAGTGATCTAATCCTTTATATTAAAACCTGAAAATGTCAGCCTATGCTGTGGCAATACCCGGAGCCTAAAGTCCAAACCTTCTTAGAAAATTCTTTAGGTAATAGATGAGAAACAAAACTGAAATGATTTTATCTATAGCTGTACATCTCAAGTGTCCTTAACTGTCTCTGATTTCTGCCTGAATTGTCTTTGGTTACATTTGCAAAGCTTTGTATAAGCCAGGGCTCAGTCCCCAAATCCATTTTAAGCGATGGGCCCTTGACCCTAGAAAATATGTAGAAGTAATGCTCTATTGAGCTCCCGCCCCCCGCCACTTGCTACACCTCCCGAGATATAGGGGCAGGGCTCTCAAGTGCAAGAACAATAATAGCATTTCTATAGCCCATGCTCAAACTGCTTAACGTATACAATCTCAGTGATCCTCACACCAGCCCTGTAAGGCAGGCCTGGTATGATTATCCCCATATTGCAGTTGTGAGAGTGAAGGAGAGAGAGGATGGCCTTAATGGAAAACATCTGGTAAGTTGGTGGCTGAAGTACAGTTTGACTTGGGGCCTTTCCCAGCATATGTTCTTCCCCCCGGGTTTAAACAGTTTCCTTCCCAAAAGCTGTTGGGTTTCTAGGTGGTGTGAATATAAATGCCCGTTTACAGCAGATTTGAGAAGCCCCCTGCAGGCACACCAGTGCACACTTGGGATCAGCAGTTACACTGATAATTAAAACAGACAAGTCAGGGTGTTTCAGCCCCACAAAAATCTTCATTTTGGTTAGCCCGTTTCTTATCTCTTTCTACAGAGCATGAAAGTGGTTCTTTTGGAAGACCTGGCTTCTCACCTGGGATTAAGGACGCAGGTATATGTTTGCATGAGAGACTATGGCAGAATTGCACACGTTGTAGGCAACATGGGGACGCCACTGAAAACGGCTGTGTTTTGAGTCCTTCACTTCTGCACTCTAAGCCACGTGTTTGAACATGGCACTGTGTCACGGCGTCCTGTGCATTTCCTGTCAGCAACAGCCAGTGACGTGGGCAGACAACTGGACATCTCTCCCGCCCTTGGATACCAGCACATCTGGCAATGGTGGGGCCATGGCTCTGTACCTGCTTTGCATGCAGAAGGTCCCGGGTTCAGTCCCCGGCGTCTTCAGTAGGACTAGATCATAGGTGATACGGAAGTGGCAAGCTGGAAAGCAGGCAACAGGCAAAAGCAGACAGTTGGGCTCCTAAGCTTGGATCCTACGAACAAGTTCCATGTCTGCATGCAGGCTAGATATTCTCTGCCACAGAGCTTGCTCTTGCTCTGTCACTTCCATTTGGAGATCAGTGATTTTCATCAAGACTCATGCAAACAGAAGTGCTGGCACAAGGGGAAACTTACTTGGTGGTGGTGACTAGTGCCCATGGAACTTGTTCTTAGGATCCAAGCCAGTGTCTTTTATGTCGGGCCTGTCTCATCTAGAGTCCCCGTACTGCCTGCTGATGTCGGGCTGGTGTCACGCTCTTTTGGCTGCACTTAAAGATGTCTGGTTAGTTAACTGGTGGCTCCCAAGGTTCCCCATTCAATACATGGAATCCCAGATACCCATTGAAAAACATTTCTGGCATAGATCCAGAGGAGTTAGCTGTGTTAGTCTGTAGTTGCAAAATAGTAGAGTCCAGTAGCACCTTTAAGACCAACCAACTTATTTGTAGCATAAGCTTTCAAGACCCACAGCTCTCTTCATCAGATGCATCGTCAGCTTTCGAGACCCACAGCTCTTTGTCAGATGCATCGTTAGCTTTTGAGAACCACAGCTCTCCTCGTCAGATGCATTGTCAGCTTTCGAGAACCACAGCTCTCTTCGTCAGATGCATCTGAGAGAGCTGTGGTTCTCAAAAGCTGACGATGCATCTGATGAAGAGAGCTGTGGTTCTCAAAAGCTAACGATGCATCTGATGAAGAGAGCTATGGTTCTCGAAAGCTTATGCTACAAATAAGTTGGTTAGTCTTAATGGTGCTACTGGACTCTACTATTTCTGGCATAGGATCTCGGCTGACCTTTAGTATGTTCTTAATGTCCCTTAATTTGTTTATTTATTAATTAGATTTATATCCCACCCTTCCCCCAAGTGGGCTAAGGGCGGGTCACAGTATCATAAATATCAATAAATATAACAATCCATAAAACAATACAATATTATAAAATAAAGTATAAAAACAATAAACACAATCCACAAGGACCCTCCAAGATGCGGCTCTTACCCCACAATTTCAGTCACAAACTTGTGTGGGGCAGGTACAGTAGATCTGATTAAGATGGCAGAAGTGGAGCAGACCAGGCGAGAGACCCGCAGGATAGTCCGCCCGCTCCTCAAATGGACACTTGACAAGCCTCTTCGGAAATGCATGTGTTTTCTGAAAACGTTCTGGTGAACCTGCAAGACGTGCTGCTTACTGGATTTTTTTCTCTTAACAGGAAGCAATTAATAGAGTACAGGACCTGATGGCAGATGGAACACTAACAGGTACCAGTGAAAACATTACGGAGTTTGTTTGTCTGGTTTAGATGGAAGCAGATGTCTGTCTCACAGTAGTTGCACACCTGAACATTTTCTGTTGATTTCATGTTCAGTTTTAGGCAGCTGCTCTTCCAGCTTGCAGCCCTGAGGTGGTGAGATTTCAGCTATTTGTGTTTTTAAAAAAGTTGCAAATTGATTCAAAATAAATGGAAACGTAAAGAGCTGCTTTTGAGAAGACTCAAATGTGTTGGCTTTTGGCTGATCAGAGTTACAAGCTTCTGAAGGGGTAGAAGAGATGGACCGGACATGGAGAGTGAAACAGTAAAAGCGAGGTGGAAGGCAATGGGAAGAAAGAGGGCACCTGGTGGTACTTTGCCTTTGTGGTACTGATATGGTGACCAAAACGGTTGATTAGGACTAGAGATGGGCATGGACCGGAAAAAAACCGAACCATGTGGTTTGTGGTTTGTTAAATTTCACAAACCATGAACCACAGACTTCCATGAAACTGCCCCTGGTTCACGATCCGGTTTGTTTGGTTCGTAAAAACATCACATCTGGGTCAGGAAAATGTCACATCCGGGCCAGCAGAAGGTCACTTCCAGGTCAGCAGAAGGTCTGCAGGAAGTCCATCCCCTGTTGCCTAGGAAACTGATTGATTGGCACCTGGCTGTCTTCAGTCATGAACCAAAAAACGAACCAAACGAACCAGCCTAAAAGTTCATGGCGGTTCGTCAGAAAATGGGATCTGACAAACCGTGGTTCGCGAACCATGAACCGGCCTGGTTCATGCTTCATTTTGGTCCATATTTCAGTTCGTGCCTATCTCTAATTAGGACAACTGGTCCTTTTGCCCCGGAAACAGACGGCGGGTTGGAAAGGAAGCAAATTATGCTCCGGACATCAGTAGCTGGTAGTCAGACAGCAAGGAGAGCTCGATCCTTTATGCCTTCAAGAGTCTCTGCAAGAAAGCTGTACTAGGAATGAAGTAAATGAATAATTAAATGTCCTGTTTATGAACTTCCCAGAGGCATCTGGCCCGTGTTGAGAAGCAGGGTGCTAGTTTTGGTGGACCTTCAGCCAATCCAGCAGAGTTCTGTTCTTCAGAAGAGCTTCATTTCTTGGCCTCCCCTATGAGCATGTCTGTGGATATTTGCCCATCTGGGTTAACCAACTTTCAAGAAATATTGTAGTTTACATTCCTTATAGCTAATAGATATGTGTAGCAGAATCGCATGGTTCAGGTTTTTTTAAAAGGGACTGTATAGTTCATATTCCGAATGAAGGCAATCATGTTTGCTCTGCTTTTCCCATCAAACTGCCATGTGCCCAGGAAATCCGCTTGTCTGGTTTCTCGGGCATGGGTTTTGATTTTTTTTAAACTCCGAGGAGCATTCAGACAAGTTTCCTCTTCCGTCTGGGATAGGCTGACTCGTGATTCTGCTGCAGGTTTAGTTTGACTCTTAATTCGTTTATCTTTGGAGTTCATTAGCTCTCTTCCTGCTTGTAAGTGATGTTCTGTAGATACACTCATCCCAGAAAGTATCCTGACCCACACTGATAGAGTGAGCTGGAGAAATCTGCCAAGTAACAGCCCCGCTAATTAATTGGTGGACTTTTGAAATCACTTGTACCACCCTAACGGTGTCAGTTAATCAATTAAAGATTGCAATCCAGGAATTTATATTTGGTAAACTCTCCCAGACTTTAGGGAGACCAGTTAGAAGGCCTAGTTAGCTAATTAAAACCGTTATCTGCAGAGTCTAAAGTTTAATCCCATTTGGTCTGGTATTATAGGTGTTATAGATGACCGTGGCAAGTTCATCTACATCTCGCCAGAGGAGATGACAGCGGTGGCCGAGTTCATTCGCCGGAGGGGCCGTGTCTCCATTACGGAGCTGGCTCAGCAGAGCAATTCTCTCATCAACCTTCAGCCCGAGGCCAGAGCTATAGCTAAGGGAGCGGCCTAAGAAAGCCAGCTTCTCGGTTTTGGGAAAATAAACTGTGATGAAAAACCCAGTGAAGTCTCCACATGTTTTATAGCTCTCTAAAACATTTGGGTTTTTTTTTTTAAGTTGCAAGGAAGCATTCGCCATTTTTAAACAATTTCTAATGGATATAATATAAAGGACGCTTTGAAAAAGTCTTGTGGCTAAGGCATTTCTCTCTGGCAGCATCTTCCTGAACCTGCTGAAAGGGCTTTCTACTTTGGGACAGGAGTTATGAGCCCCTGTCACAGCACCTCATTTAGGCCGTTTTCACACTGCTTACCGGCCACGGAACATCGCTCCAAGCTCCTGGAACGACAGTGTCTTCCGAGCGAAATCGCGCCAGGAAGACGCTGTCGTTCCAGGAGCTTGGCACGATGTTCTGTGGCCAGTAAGCAGTGTGAAAACGGCCTTATATTCCATGATTAAAATTCATTCTGCTCCTTTCTATTCTCCTAGCCAGTCTAAACCTCCTTTGACTCATGCACACACCCCAGCAGCGGTTCACACGATTTTCTTAGCAAATAACTTAGTAAACAGGGGACAAGCTTTTCTAAGATGGCAGGAGAGGTGGGCTGGTCCCAGACCCAAGATACATAAATACTGGGACCACAAAATGAATGCAGAATGGCCACGGCAAACGGCAGCATTGAATGGCACATTTTGTTTCCACCCAATTAGGCCTACCCCATTTTTATTATACCCTTCTTTTCTTCCAGAAAGGAATTCAGGATGACATAGATGGAGGGGAGAGGTAGCTCTCTTTAAGGTACCTGCATTGTGTGGCTGAGGCCCATAGCCTGAGAGCCAAAACGGAGATGCCTGACGCATGGAGGACACACATTGGTTTCCTGCAAGATTCCACGGGAAGTGTAATGAGAAAGAACCTCTGCCAGGGAGAAGAAGGAGAGAATCTCTCTTCTCCTTGGCAGAGGTTTTTTTCTCTAGGTGTCTCATCTAGTCCTCTTGGCTCCTTCTCGCCACTGCCAGCTCCTCTTGCTCCCTTAAAAGCACTCTGCAGCCAGCAGGAGCCGAGCTCCCTCTCGTTGTCGCCAGTGTGCTTGGCTCCCTCTGGCTGTGGAGTGCTTTTAGGGGAGCAAGTTGGCGATGGCGAGAAGGAACCGAGCAGACTAGACAAGACGACTACAGAAATAACCTCTGCTAGGGAGAAGAGGAATTCTCTCTTCTCCCTGGCTGAGGTTCTTTTTCGCTACACTTCCTGTGGAACCTTGCGTGAAACCGACGCGTGTCCTCCACGCATCAGGTGTCTCATCTGTTTCGGCTCTTAGGCTCTAACATTAATACCTGCCGTTATCTTTGAGTAAATACCCCAGCATTGACTCCCTGGAAGAGAGCCATCCTCTCCAGCCTCGAGATCTGAATAATCATTCTCTTTGAAATGGATACAGGTTGCACACACAGCGGGTTGTGGTTCTGCGCTGTGCCACTTCCACTCACTTGATTAGCACAGGGGAAGCGTCTATTCGAACATGGCCCTAACCTTGATGCTGAGGTACCCTTTAAAGGTTCTCTCAATCATATTGGACCCACTTATTCGTGAATAGTTCTTACGTGGCTAGAAGAACCTCTGACTTGCCCAGGCATGTAATCGCATATTGTCATCATTTTTTTTTACGTATAGAAATTTTATTTAAAAAGACAAGATATAACAATAGAAAATGCATAAAAAGAAACAAACGGTACATTGAGATTAATTTTAGACTTATACTAATTTATGCAATCAGGAGATTTAGGATTGGTTTACAACTTCAGCACTACATTTGAAATTGGATTAAAGTGATAGAAAAATACATTCAAATATTTTTTTAATAACAGAACTTAATTGTATAATAGCTCTCCTTCCCTCTCCTTGATTACTTATAGTTATATAAACTCGGGGCTTTTTTTCAGCTGGAACACGGTGGAACGGAGTTCTGGAACCTCTTGAAAATGGTCACATGGCTGGTGGCCCCGCCCCCTGATCTCCAGACGGGGGAGTTTAGATTGCCCTCCGCGCCGCTCGGCGCGGAGGGCAATTTCAACTCCCCTCGGTCTGGAGATCAGGGGGCGGGGCCACCAGCCATGTGACCATTTTCAACAAGGGCAACCCACTGAGTTCCACCACCTCTTTTCCCAGAAAAAAAGCCCTGTATAAACTTTAATAGCAACTATTTTGATTAGTCATTTCCTTGTGTTTTATCCTCTTATCTTTATACTGAGTTACCACTGGCCTAAGCAGTCAAAGAAATCCTTCCATTTCCCCCAAAATTCAGCTATTGGTCTGTTATGTACATAAACAGTTTATTTGGCCATTGATACTTATTCATAGACTATATCTGTCCACTCTGATGTCTCAGGGCACACATCTGCTTTCGCATGGGTCATCTTGACAGAAGGACTTCTTCCATGTGGATAAGACATTGAGATGCAGCACCCAGCCATGTGGTAACTACTCATGAGTAAGCCTCTTCCATGCACCTGGGAGAACAGTTATAAAGGGCACTTCAGGGTGCCACCAAAGAGAACTCTTAACACAGGCATGCTTTGAATTCACGCTCTGAAAACTTCAAGGGTGTCACTTCTTCCACTGGTGTTTGATCTCTGTGTTCTACATATGGTTTGGGAGCTCAAAATAATCTAATTGTAGTTTTTGTTCTCAACCGGTGCTGCCTTTTAATAGAGATATTTAATTCAGAGAGGTATACATCGTCACTCTCTTATTTCCACATTATAAAAATGGGACACTCCTGCCTTTCTCGTGGTAAACTGTTCAAACTCAGCTTCTTCTTTTGGTTTGTGGGCGAGGGTCTGCTTAAAATTGAAACAAGTTCATACAGGTGTGTCTTAGTGGGCTTGGGTCTGAGGATTGCACCCCTTTAGGTGAACTTGCTTCTGATTTGTATAATAGGTAAAGGTAGTCCCCTGTGCAAGCACCAAGTCATTACTGACCCATGGGTGAACATCGCATTATGATGTTTTCTTGGCAGACTTTTTACGAGGTGGTTTGCCATTGCCTTCCCCAGTCATCTACACTTTACCCCCAGGAAACTGGGTACTCATTTTACCGACCTCGGAAGGATGGAAGGCTGAGTCAGCCTTCAGCCGGCTACCTGAGCCCAGCTTCCACCAGGATCGAACTCAGGTCGGGAGCAGAGCTTGGGCTGCAGTACTGCAATTTATGGCGAGTCAAAAGCAGGAGGAATTCACATCCCCTAACTAGGGATGCCAGCACTGCTTCAGTAAATGCCAGAAGATTTTGAGAATGGTGCCAGGAGAGGGTGGAATTTGGGGATGTGTCATCACTTCTGGGTGACGTTGTAGGAATTTCCTTGAAGATGGTTTCAGGTGAGTAGCCATGTTGGTCTGTAGTAGAAGAGCAAGAATCCGGTCCAGTAGCACCTTAAAGACCAAGGTATGAGCTTTTGAGAATCAGAGCTCTCTCTGTCAGATGGAGAGCTCTGACTCTCAAAAGCTCATACCTTGGAAATCTAGTTGGTCTATAAGGTGCTACTGGACCCAATTCTTGCCCTTCTAGGAATTAGCTGTAATCTCTATAGCAAAGACTATAAAGACATGGGGAAATTCCTAGAGCATCACTATGGAGGCCCTTTTTCAGCCATTTTTGTGCTGGTTCAGATTTTCAAGGGTGCAAGGGATTTGGGCTGAGGTTGGCGGTTTACTCACCATGAGAGTACAAATGACAGGGCTATCTTTTTCACCAATTGTGTCCCAAGGGAGGACTGACGCACACAACCATTCTGCTCTTTGGAGCAGTTTTGTTTCTCCTTTGTTTGCGCGCAGCATTTGAAGTTTGTATGCACACTGTTATATTTGAATTTCAAAACAATCACGTTTCAGTGCTGTGGCATGGATTTCAAGGCTTGGAATTTATTTACCTATTTATTTATTTCATTTCTAGTCCGCCATTCTCACTGCAACTCAAGCCGGATTACACAGTGCAAGATTAGTACAGTCAATATCGAGGACATTTCCATAAACAATGCCATAGGGTAAACAGATGCAAGTTTACAAAGACATTGCATTAGCAAGAATCCAATAAAGAGTTGAAGAAATGCTGAAACAGAACATAAGCAATTCTAGGGCTGACATTAGACCACATGAAGCACAGGTAGCGCATAGAAGCACATACTTAATGCAAGAGATAGTATGTAAGGCAACATGGTGGTGAAGTCTATGGTCCCTACTGAAGCATCTGAGACCTCCTCCCTACAATACAACCCTCCTATCTGAGTGAAAAGCCTTTTTGAATAATTCTGTTTTGCATCGTTTGCAGAAAGCCAGGAGAAATATGCTACAAAAGCAGAGGTGCATTTTTGAAAGCTCTGTAAAGCAAACATTTATACAGCTAGAAGTTGACTGTTTGTGAAAGTTCATTGGTGGGATCCAGTAGGGCTCTGCACACATCTACAAGCGTCACGCAAGTAATTAGTCCAAACTTTCTGCTCCTTTGCTCTATAGGACCATAACCTCAGGGTCAGTTCAACCACTCCTTCAGCTGTGTGGTTGCTTCTCAAATTCTCTTTGTCCCGCTCAGAACTCCGAGCAGTCATGGCAACAGAACGGAGAGGTTGAAATCGCAGAAATTTAATAGCAAAAGTGAGCTCCATCGTTCTGACGGACACAAGACACAGGATTCTGGTTTTCTTGGTGCATGATCTTAATTTTTCTTGCTTTAGCACACAACACAGTGGCTCACACCATTCCCTGTCTCAACCTAAAGTGGCCAGGTTGCCCACTTTAGTGGACAACTGCTCTCCATTGATCTTTGTTGCCTGCCACCACTTGATAGGGCAGCGGCGGGGAACCATGTCTCTGTGGCTGTGTGCATGCACGCATGCATGCTATGGTGAGCTCGGCAGAACATGCATATTGCACCCATTCTGTTGTCACTCCATTGGGTACTGGTGTCCATTTAAGTTACTGGTCATCACCTGCAAAGCCTTTCATGGCCTTGGACCTACATACGTGTAGGACCACCTCTCCTTCTATGTTCCACGGAACGAGTGTCACTCACCTGATCAAAGTCTTCTGAGGGCTCCACCCTGAATATGCAAAATCTCAGCAAAAGCCTGTACATAAACATTCTCTGTGGTAGCTCCTGTCTTGCGGAATGCCTGAAGAGCAGGAAGGCGGCACATTTCTATCACAGAATGTGCAAAACAAATGCTCAGGAGGATATTTTTATAAAGGGATTAGGACGAAGGTGATTTCTTCTAAAGGCTTTGCACAGCGATTGAATAGCAGAGGGGATAAAACTGCGCCCTGTAGACCTCCACGAGACATGACCCACGCAGATGACAACTGGTCTCCAATAGCAACCCTCCGAGTCCTGTCCATAAGGACTGATTTAAACCAGTCCAAAGCATATCCATTCATCCCTGCTTCTGTCTCCAAACGCCTCCGGGATGACATGACCCACGGTATTAAAGGCTGCTGAGAAATTCCAGAAGAGCAACCAGTTCAAATGGAGATCATTTGCTAAAGCCACCAACGTGGCCTGTCCCATAGCAGGGTTCAGAGCTTTAAAAATCATCTCAGCAGCTCCTTGTGAGACACATCTGGGAACGGTCTCCAAACCACTATGAGAGCCAGACTTAGGGTTGCCATCGGGAAATGTTGGGAAATTCCTGGAGATTTGGGGGATGGATCCTAGGGAGGGCGGGGTTTGGGGAGAGGAGGGTCCTCGGCTGGATATCATGCCATATAATTCAACTTCCAAGTCACCCATTTTCTCCGGAGGAACTGATTTTTGTCACTGGGAGACCAGGTGTAATTCCAGATCTCCAGCCATTGCCAGGAGACTGGCAACTGTAGAGCCAGGGGGGTGTACTGGCAACACTTTATCCTAGTGATAGACTAGGACAGGTGGCCATATGCTCAGGAGCCATACGTGGCGCTTCTAGACATATTGCGCAGCTCCCAGAGGTGTCTCAGTATCACCATGGCCATACATTTTATTTTAGTCTCATTTATTTCCCTCCCTCTCTTTCCTCCTTTCTTTCCATGTCTTTCCCTCTCTTTTCCTTTTTTCCTTCTTTCCTTCCTTCTGTTTTTTCCATGTCTTTCATATTTTCAATAAAAATATTGGGGTTGCCAGGTCTGACTCAGAAAATATCTAGGGGTGAAGCCTAGCAAGGATGTGATGTGACTTCTGTGATCTCACTTCCGAGTCAAAGGTCAGGTGATGGCTCTTCCCAAGCACCACCCCTTCCAATGATGTCACTTCCAGCATACTGCACCAAAACCCCACCCCTTTCTGTGATGTCACTTTCAGGACGCTCCCCTAAACCCACCTCCTCTGAAGTCACTTCAATGTTTCATGTCTTGCAGCTCTCAAACATCTGACATTTATTCTATGTGGCTCTTACATTAAGCAAGTTTGGCCACCCCTGGACTAGGATATGGAGGAACCAGGTTCAAACCCCCTCTGTGCCATGGAAGCTCGATGGGTAACCTCAGGCCTGTCACATATGCTCAGACTAACCAACCTTGCAGGACCGTTGTTGAGATAAAATGGAGGCGAGGCGAACGATGTAAGCTGCTCTGGCTTCCCATTGGGGAGGAAGGCAGAGAATAAGTGAAGTAAAATAAATATTTTTTAAAAGGGATTTATGAACTTAAGGTAAACTGGTTCTCCCAAAAGGGCAATCCATGACTTGTCCAGGTGATGGCAGCAGTCTCTCTTGAATGCCTGTGTCACATCGCTATAGCAACATACCCAGGATCAAGAAAGTCTGGTCAGCAAAAACAAGGCAGGGCAAAGATCCGCAAGTGGTTTACTCGCCTGCAGTAGCCAACTTTCTTTCCATATTCTTCTTCTCGGCTAGAATTCTTTACACGCATACCAGCCTCGGGCAAGGCACCACCTGTCTGAGCGCTCCGGTGGACTTGGTATCCATTAAAGGTTATTCATTCACTTTTAGGGGGTTTTTTTGGAGAGGGGGGAGTTGCCAAGCCAACAGTTTACATGAATAGAAGCATTGTGTGAAGGGAAAGTGAGGCGTAGCCCTAGACAATGAACTGAGGAAAAGCGTAAAGTGGAAAGACGAGATATTTAACCAGAGCTTCTGCCAAGGATAATAACACTGCCAGAGCAATGGCATATCCAGTACCGAACCCCTGGAATCGTCGGTAGCTGATTCACAGTTGTCCGTCCTCCCCCACCCCCTCCTAATCCCTTTGCATCCCCCTCCCCTAATAAGCTAACCTCACTATAAACCGCTTGCTACTTATAACGTAATCGAGCTCTAATGTCTTTAAATATTGGTTGGAGTTATTTAACAAAATATGATTAGCAAAATGTTACTAAAATGGAGTCTTATTATGAGAAAAAAACATGCCTATCTGTTTTAATATTTTATTTATTTATTTACTTACTTATTTATTTACTCAGTTCAATTTATATTCTGCCCTCCCCGCATCAGCAGGCTCAGGGCGGATTACAATCGGTATAGTAATTTAAAATACATATAACTTTAAATCCAATAAAACCACATAAATATTTAAAACACACGGCAGCAGACTTCTCCAATCACCACCACCCCACCATCTCCAAAGTATTTAACAGGCTGGGTGGGTTGGGGGGTATGTTTTCCTCCAGTCGGCTGGTGGGGAGGCCCAACCAGCGTCAAACCATATGCCTGGCGGAACAGCTCCGTCTTGCAGGCCCGGCGGAAGGATAACAAATCTGGCCGGGCCCCGGTCTCTTTAGACAGAGCGTTCCACCAGGTTGGAACCAGGTCCGAAAAGGCCCTGGCCCTGGTCGATGCTAGGCGGGCCTCCCTGGGGCCAGGGACCATTAACAGCTGTTTGTCGCTGGATCGAAGCATCCTCTGGAGCTCATATAGGGAGAGATGGTCCCGCAGATATGCCGGTCCCAGTCCACATAGGGCTTTATAGGTTAATACCAAAACTTTGAATCTGATCCGGTACTCCACCGGTAACCAAGGGTTTTTTTCAGGGGGAATGCGTGGGAACGGAGTTCCCGCATCTCTTGAAAATACTCTGCAACAGTGCTTGAAAATAATATGATTTCAAAGAATCCCATGTGTTTCTTCCTCATTTTCCTCTTGAGAGTTCTGCCACCTCTTTTCCCAGAAAAAAATCCCTGCCGGTAACCAATGCAGCTGGCGTAACGTGTGCATTAGAAGGCACTCTGGTGATGACACGCACAGCTGCATTTTGGACCAGTTGTAATCGCTGGATCAAGTTCAAGGGAAGCCCAGCGTAGAGCGCGTTACAGTAGTCTAACCTAGAGGTGACCATTGCCTGGACCACTGTAGTCCCCCCACCCAACTGGTATTTAATGAAACATTGAGAATAAGTTTCATGAAAACTCATTTATTAACATCTTTTATGCCGATGAGAATGTTTTGAAGAAACATGTACATCATGGGACTGACTTGAGAAATGGTGTAAATGCCTGTAACATTTGAAGTTTCATGCAGAAATCTACAAAATAGCATGGGAGGGCATTTGTGTTACTCATTCCTAGTGACTTCCCAGGTACTAGCCAGCCGGTATCTGTGACTCTTTTGCACCTCAGAAGGGGAGGTGAAATTGATAGAGCCCTCCGGGAGGCGAAGATGAAATTAACAAACCCTTTGAAAAGTGATCTTCTGGCTTTTTTGTAGAGGTGAAATTGATGAACTTTTGGCTCTGTCTTTTTAAACTATGCTTCCTGGCTAACCTTGCGTCTCCCTACACTTGAGTGTTCTCATGTAGAAAGACTCAGAGTGCTACACAACATTCACAACAGCAACTGGCAGTTGGCTGAGGGAACAAAACTCTTTAGGATGAGAGAGGAGCATTCCTATATCCCCGTATGATAAACAGTACCTCAAGGAAAAACTTCATTATGAGAGGCGCAGTTGAATTTTGCCCTAAGTATAATTTCAAGGCAAATTTAAAAAATCCTGCTCAGGATTATCAAGGAAAATAAAAATATTATGATCGATAACAGTTCTTGCTTGTCTGTGTGTTTTTTTGCGCTCCATATATCCTTAGGAAGCTAGGAGAGAGCCAATTTGGTGTAGTGGTTAAGAGCGCAGGACTCTAATCTGGAGAGCCGGGTTTGATTCCCCACTCCTTTGCTTGAAGCCAGCTGGGTGACCTTGGGTCAGTCACAGCTCTCTCAGAGCTCTCTCAGCCCCACCCACCTCACAAGGAGTTTTGTTGTGGGGATAATAATAACATATTTTGTAAACTGCTCTGAATGCACATTAAGTTGTCCTGAAGGGTGGTATATAAATTGAAGATTATTATGTTATTATATGCTGTGGGGATTTGTCTAAATAATCATTTGGAGGCAAATCTTGAACCATGTGGTGTAGTGGTTAGATACTGACCTAGAATCAAAGAGTTTTGTGTTTAACTTGCCCCTCACCCGGCCACGAAGCATTCTGGATGACTTTGGGCCATTCACTTTCGGATGAACATAAGAAGAGCTGGGATGCATCAGACGGGCGGCCCATCCATTCCTGCATCCCGTCTCACACAGTGGCCAACCAGTTACACTGGAGGACCACAGCAGGGCAGAGGCTGAGGCCTTTCCCTGAGGTTGCCTCCTGGCCAGGGCCTTTTTTCGGGGAAAAGAGGTGGTGGAACTCACTGCATTGCCAGCACAGGAGGCAACTCTTGGCTAGAGGTGGTGCCCCTGGTACCACATGCATGTGCGCAAAGTGCACGCGTGCTCCCAGGACCAATGATGTCACTGTGGGTCAGCTGGAACAAGGGGGAAGTTTTTAAAAAGTTTAAATTGCCCTCGACCGCAGTGCAAAGGGCAATCTAAACTCCCCTCTGTCTGGAGATCAGGGGGCGGGGCCACCGGCCATGTGACCATTTTCAAGAGGTTCCGGAACTCCGTTCCACTGCATTCCTGCTGGAAAAAAGCCCTGCTCCTGGCACTGGTATTCAGAGGTTGACTGCCTCTGAAGGTGGAGGTTCCCTTTCGTCACCATGGTTAGTAACCAAGGATTGACCTCTCCTCCATGTATCTAATTCCCCTTTAAAGCTGTCTGTGCCTCTGGCCATCACTACATCCTCTGACAGTGAATTCTTCAATTGAATTGCTCCTTGTGTAAAGAAGTATTTCCTTTCGTTGGTTCCAAATCTACAGCCCATCAGCTTCATAGGATGTCCTCAAGTTCTAGCATTTTGGCAGAGGGAGAAAAAGTTCTCCCACAGGCATAATTTTAGAAACTTCTATCATGTCCCCTCTTGGTCATCTTCTTTCTACACTAAAACGTCCCAAACTCATAGGAAAGGTGCTCCAACTCCCCCTCCCACCATTTCGGTTGCCCTCTTCTGTACTTCTCTCAACCTCATTTACCTCACAGAGTTATGAGAATAAAATGTTGTTAAGAGGATAGTGATTACTAGAGCTACCCTATGTCACTGCTGGATTTCCCCCAGAAGTGACATAGTGGCAGGGCTGGATCGAGGGGGGGGCAGTGGGTATTCTGCCCCCGGCGCCACCAGGGAGGAGGCGCCGGGAGCAGCTGCCAGAGGACACAGGCAGCAGCACGGGCAGCCTTGCAGCCCCCCACGCTGCCTTTCACCTACCCCGCAGGACAGGGGATGGCCGGCTTGCTGCGCACCCCCTGTCCTGCAGGGCAGGCAAAAGGCAGCACGGGGGGCTGCGGGGCCGCCCATGCCATTCGGGACAGGTGAATGGCACAGGTGGCCGTGCGGCCTTTTGCCTGCCCTGCAGGGCAGGGGGTGCATGGCAAGCAGGCCACCCCCTATCCTGCGGGGCAGGTGAAAGCAGTGCGGGGGACTGCGAGGCTGCCCACACCATTCACCTGCGGGGAGGCGAATGGCGCGAGCGGCTTCCCAGCCCCGCATGCTGCCCCCACCGTTCCGCCCTGCATGATGATGTCACCAAAGTGCCATCATAACGCTGCGCGGGGAGCACATGCGTGCTGCACACGCAAAGTGGTCAGCCTAGGGTAGCCCTGGGTGCGGGCGACCCTAAATCCGGCGCTGCATAGTGGCACAGACAACACCAGCCTCCCCCCGCCACCCCGTCATCTCTCCAAGCATCGATGGGCAAAGAGGGTGGCCAGTGGGAGGCCTGGCGGCCCTAAGGAGAGAGAGATTCTTTTAAAAGTCACCGTTGATGACAGCATGACATCACTTCTGGGAAAACCTGGAAGTGACAATTTTATTATTTTATTAGACCATCAGTCGGTCTAGCTCAATATTGTCTGCTCTGACTGGCAACAACTCTCTGGATTCTCAGGCCAAGAAATAGGATTAAAAATTTTTTAACAGTATTGGTTGCCCTTGACAAAGCAGTGAGCGAAACAATAGTCTTTGCTAGCATCGAGTTCGTTGTTGGGCGGGGCCAAGGGAGTCATCCAGTCCTCTGACTTTTTCCAATGTGCCTATGAAAACAAAAGGATAGAGTACATCATGACCGAGCTGACATGTATTGCTTCCTGTAAATACATACTTCCAGTGTATACAGTCTTGGGAAGATCCATTCAATACATCTACAATAGAACATAACAGATCAAAATTACATCCAAAAAGGAACGGTGCCTTTTCTATGGCCATTGTGGACTTTAAAGTTGATTTTGTTAATTAGGTGTTGTATTTTGTCTCTGTAATGTCTACTATAATATAGCACCATTGATTATAAGTAGGTAATTGAGCACTTTGCACTTCAGTATATTTAGTATATTCAGAATAGAGAGCCAGGTTGGTGTAGTGGTTAAGAGCACAGGACTCTAATCTGGAGAACCAGGTTTGATTCCCCACTCCTCCGCTTGAAGCCAGCTTGGTGACCTTGTATTAATCACAGTTTCTCGGAGCTCTCTCAGCTGCATCTGCCTCACAGGGTGATTGTTGTTGTGGGGATAATGATAACATACTTTGTAAACCGCTTTGCGTGGGTGTTAAGTCATCCTGAAGAGCGGTATATAAATTGAATGTTATTATTATATTGATTTTTTTAAAAGAAGTTATTTATTATGGGTGTATAGTAATTTATTATTCCATTCATGAGAGTATGTTTAAATAACCTTAACATTGTTGCCCTGTTGGGGAGTATTCCCCTCGTTTTTGGAGTTCAAGAAGTAGGTTGCCAAATTTCAGATGGAGGTAGAGTTTTTCTGGAAGTGCAACCGATCTCCAGATGACAGAGATCAGTTCTCCTGAATCAAATGGAGCTTTGGAGGGTTGACTCCATGGCACTACATCCCTGCTGAGTTCACACCCCTCTGCAAACGTCATCCTTTACACGCTCTGCCTCTGAATCTCCAGGAATTTCCCAACCTGGAGTTGGCAACTGAACCAAGGAAGGTCTTTCCAGATGCCTGCTGCACAAGTTCCTTCAGCTAACTTTTCTTCTGCATGCTGACTTTAAGTGCTATCATAATCTACACGGAGCAAGTTCTGCAGAGAGCCGTCCAGCTTGCATGGATTCCCCCTCCCCTTATATTTGAATATTTGCAGGATTTGAGCTGTGCTTGGATTGGATTGTGGCCAGGAGGGGTAACCACCAGGACAGCTGCTAGGGTTTTGTTGAATCTCAAGAAGGGGAGATCCGTTGTTTCCTGTTGGGCTATGAAAGCCCTGTTGGCAAAATAAGGTGCCACCCCAGTATGACCCAGCTCACCTGACCCTATGATGTAAGCAAGCCTTCACAAGGAAGGGTTGCTATGGCAATGGACACCCCCCCTTCCCTTTGATGTTTCCAGCTCACTTGCCTGAATGGGAATCTGTAGTATCGAAATCGCTACTCAGCTTGGTTACAGAAGCACAGAGCTGCAGAGGACAGGCAGTGCAATCCTTTGCAGAATTACTCTGGTCTAAGCTTATGGGGTTCAAGAGATTTAGACTGGAGTCACTTTGCATAGGATTGCACAGTTAATCGAGTGTTACTTCCTGACCGAAGAAAGTAGTCTGGTATAAGGGCAAGATTCGAGCCCAGTAGCATCTTAAAGACCAACCAGATTTATAGGGTAGGAGCTTTTGAGAGTCAAATCTTGCTCTTCTACTACAGACCAACAGGGTTGATAGAGCCCTCCAGGAGGGCTCCACCTGAAACTGGTCCAGTATAGTGAATGAACGAAGCTGCCCTATACTGAATCAGACCATTGGTCCATCAAGGAGTTACTCTACACATACTACGAGTTCTCCATGGAGCCAACTCATGTTCCTTGCAGACATACATCACCTTGGGAATTGGCTTCTATTAAAAAAGGAGAGTGCAGATGGGCTCAGAAAGCTGCCACCGGGTAAGGGATACCTCCTGCCTTTCCCCCAAGCTATTTTTCCCCCATGCAAAAACAGTGCAGTAGGAGAGAATTTTCCCGTCTGCTGCTGCACGTGCACACAATACCTCCACTTGGAGCAGCAGAAATGGGGGGAAATCTCCCTTTCACCCTGTTTGTGCACAGGGAAAACCCCTTGGGAGAAAGGCAAGAGCTCTCCCTTCCCTGGCAGCAGCTTTCAGAGCCCAGCTGCACTCTCCTTTTTTAACAGAAGTCAATCCCCCAAGCTGATGTCTTGTCTGTGCAGAGCATGGGTTGGCTCCATGGAGAGCTTGTAAAAAAAGTAACGTGTAAGTTAACTCAAGGTTAGTATCGTTGAGGAGTATGGCACCGAAAAAGATTTGGGTTTGGGAATAACCCGAATCCCAAAGCGGAAAGCTTTGCTTCGGGATTCCCGAATTGGCCCAGCAATGCTGAGGCCAATTCAGAAATCCCGAATCTTTCCGAATGGGGCCCCCAATTCGTGTTAAAAACCTGGATCGGAAACCTGAAACATACATTCCTAGTATTGTCTACTCAGACTGGCAGCGGTTCTCCAGGGTTTCAAGCAGAAGTCTTTCCCATCATCTCCTACTTTTTAACTGGAGATGAGGGAGAATGAACCTGGGATTTTCTGCATGCAGATCAGATGCTCTAGCACTGAGCCACCTCTCCTCACCTCTCATTCAGGGTCATCTTGTACCTATTGCATGCTTCTCCCTTTCCTCATTATATCCACTTTAGGCTCAGAGAAGGTGACTGTGTGGTCAGTTTGGGCCTAGATTGAAAGACATTTGCTCATCTGCTGGTGTTTGTATTTTCAGTTGGGTGCTTCCATTTTGGTTGCTACTTCTGAGAAGGCTAAAGGTGCAACCTGACACCAATAACTATTGAAATCTGCTTAGCACTGTACACAGGATGTACAAATCCTTAAGATCATAGTCTAAAACAGGGGTGGGCAAATTGCGGCCCGCAGGCCACATGCGGCCCACTACAGAGTTTTTTGTGGCCTGCCAAGACAGTCAGAAAAATTTTTTATGATACAGTTTATACCTTTTCTGAAATGCAAAGTTAACTAATGAATGCAATCATTTTAAAAGGTGCGGCCCTCCGCTAACCTCCGCTCCCACAAAGTGGCCCCCGAGCCAAAACAATTGCCCACCCCTGGTCTAAAAGATCCCCACACACATCTAGCCAGATGATGAGTTATGGAGACCAAAAACAAAAGGAAAATGTTTAACAACTCAACCCAAAGTAAAGAATGAACTGGGAGGGTCAAGCTAACATCTAAAAGTGTTTAAAATTTTTCAATTATTTATTAAAAACTGTGTACACAAACAGCATTAAAAATATAAAGGAATAAAGGAGTTATGGAGACCAGCCATGACTGAGTGGTAGAGCATCTGCTTGGCACGCAAAAGGTCCTAGGTTCAACCTCCAGAATCTCCAGTTAAAATGATCAGGTACTGGGTGATGTGAAAGACCTTCTGCCTAAGACACTAGAGAGCCACTTCCAGTCAGAGTAGACCCTGTAAAGTGCACAGTCTGTGTCAGGATAAGACAGCTTCACATATACAAGGTCATCCAGTTAATTTCACAGTTAAGGAGAAATTTGAACATAATGTTACACAAATAGGTTGGTCTCCTAATTTGTTGGGAGAAATTAGCTTAAAGGAGACAGAGTGAGAAGGTGTAACTGGGATTCTCCATCAGTGTTTATGGGATTATTCACTTAAGAGAACTCTCAAAATAAACCAACCAGATGAACAACCAGAAAGATTTCTAAAGGGCAAGTGTACAAAAAGCACACATAGCACATATACGAGGCTAAGAGAAAATCAGGGAGGAAAAGGGGAGAAATCAATTTCAGGGAAAGCTATAGTTACCAGTCTTGAAGATAGACAGACATGGAGGCAGCAGCAAAATGGCCAGCATTTCATGGAAAGGAAGGCCCAAATGGATTTGGGGGTGTATATATGGGTCCCAGAACTCACACACACACACACACACACACACACACACACACACTGGTGGCTAAGGATTACAGATTTAGGGTAAAATGCTCCCTGGGATAAGTTGATGTGTCCACCCCCCAAACAATAACTTGATGGGTTTTCCGGAGATGGATAATAGGTGTAACTGGTGCTTTATGACCCTTTGAGTACCGGGTGGGGAAATCTGCCAGGTTTGGTGAATAGTGTTGGTGGTACTTCATCAGGGTAAATGGATGAGAGGAAGTAAGGCTGGGTGTGAATGAGATTAGTCAGGAGTTCTTGGAAGACCCACTGTCCTAAATTATGTATCTCTCCAGGATGTGGAGAGGGTCTAGGGTTGCCAGCCTCCAGGTAGTGGTTGGAGATCTCCTGGAATTACAACCAGTCTCCAGGCCACA
The DNA here is from genome assembly GCF_028583425.1 of Eublepharis macularius. Classification (NCBI taxonomy): domain Eukaryota; kingdom Metazoa; phylum Chordata; class Lepidosauria; order Squamata; family Eublepharidae; genus Eublepharis; species Eublepharis macularius. Next base: position 5,821,401 of record NC_072799.1, read on the forward strand.
GAGATCAGTTCACCTGGAGAAAATGGCTACTTTGGGGGTACTCCCGCTGCCACAGCTCCCTCCAAAGGGGCAGGCAGGCTTGCCCGGTTGTCCTGTGGCGGCGGCACCCTCTGGAGGCCACATTGGCCAGCACACACTTTTTATCCTGGTGCTCCTGCACAGGCACACCAAGATAAAAGTGTGTCGTTGGGAACACAGTTTCCCATTTATATATATAGATGTCTATAAACTGTCCCTCCGCAGGAGCAGAGGTTCGACTACTAACACTAACTGCTACTCTTGTGCTACTCCACTCTGGCAATACATCTCTGACAGATGCTCTTCGCTTTTTGCCTGTGGGCTTCCCAGGAATATCTGGCTGACCACGTTGGCAACAACATGCTGGGCTCAATGGCTTTTTGGTCTAATCCACCTGTATCTTTTCCGCCTCGGTGTAATAAACAATGAACGTGAGCCGTTGCAGCTAGACATGAAACTTCATTTTGGTTGTGAAGGCACTTAGACAATTATGTCATGATTGGAGTGGACTAGAGTGCACGTTTGTATCACAGAAATCCTCAGTGCATATCCTGAATGAAAGAAGATCAGAAAATAAAAAACAGCCAGCCAGACGAACGGCAGGAGGAAAAGCCGGCAGTCCAATGTCGAAGTTCACCCTTTTAATATTTAACTTTCTGATGGAGCATTCATCGTCTTCTTGCCGACTCTCATCTAACCCTGCACAAGCAGGCACAATGGCTCAAGAGGAGGCCCTTAGCATTCTAGGCAAAATGCATAGAAAAGGCTAATTAAATTACGCCGTTAGCGACGGCGTGCATTATTGCACAGCGACTTCCAGCAGCAAGCATGCCATTCAGCATTCTACAACCAACTCACAGACCCTTTTGTGCTCTGTTTACCCTTCCGGATGCCGTGGCTGTGCAAAATGAAAGAGTACGTGCCACTCTTGGACCACTGAAATCTGTAATCAAAGTCTGGGGCCTCTGATCTCTTTATGTGCAGGTCACAGGACGCCAGTAATAGATGAAAGCATAAAAAGAAAACTCCTTCTAGGCCAATCGTTAGTTTAGCTTTGGCTACATCACCCTGATATCGTTTTAAGCATGAAACAGGGATAAACCAGATGCAAAGAAAGAAGTCCCCAAAGGAGCAGTTCTGCGTCCACTCCAAGAGATGAACAATTCAGACTTGCAAAGTTTCAAAATTGTATCATCTGGGAGACTTTCCTGATGTGTTCAGAACTATTCCAAATTTCCACCGGTGAGGAACCATTGCTGAGAAGGCCTGGGAAGGTTGTGGTAGCTATCAAAATCTTTCCATCGACTCACCCCCCTTCCTAGGTGGGTGAGGCAAAACCAAACTTTTTCAGCCCTCTGCCCCCCCCCCAAAAGGATCCAATTTTATGCCACTTGGCCACGTCAGATCTGCCAGATAACATCCCCGTGCTGGGGATCCCCAGCAAGCACAAAAAAGGGGGGGGGATCCCCACAAACTCAACCCAAACAAGCCGGGGAACAAAATCAAGGGGTTAAGTAACAACCTATATATAAGAGTATTTATTATAGATGTGCACCAATATAGATTAAAAACAAGTTGAAAACATAAGGCCTGAATGGCAGGCTACCTATACATACTAAAACTTGCTAAAACATCTCAAAATACAGATTGCAAATACAGTGCAATGACCAACACAAATAGACCAAGGTACACTACAAAACTGACCAGACGCGTTTCGGCCCTTAGGCCTTCCTCAGTGGTCAGTTGTAAACAATTTGTGATCCAACACACCCACACATATAGAAACCAATCATGCAATGCTCCCGGTGATTTATCTAGAGCTGTAACAAAAGGAGAAGGGGGGAGGAAAATTTTTAATATAATATAGCCTATTATTCAGTGCTAGAATAGTATTTTGAGATGTTTTAGCAAGTTTTAGTATATATATGTAGCCTTATGTTTTCAGGCCTTATGTTTTAAACTTGTTTTTCATCTATATTGGTGCACATCTATAATAAATACTCTTATTTTGTTTTATCTATCTCTATCTCTATCTCTATCTCTATCTCTATCTCTATCTCTATCTCTATCTCTATCTCTATCTCTATCTCTATCTCTATCTCTATCTCTATCTCTATTTAGGTTGTCACTTAACCCCTTGATTTTGTTCCCCTTCTCCCTGCCATCTTGGCACTTTAGGCCTCACCTTTCCTCCATTTGATCCAAAAATGCAACATAGAAAAGCACCCTTGTGTTATATTGTGCCTGTTATATGAAAATCTCAGCAGTGAAGGCAAGATGAACTTCTCTACCACTCCTGATTTCCCTTCTCAGCAAAGCTCAATTGGTTTTGAAAGAACCCCCCCCCCCCGTTTTCCTCAGATGGATGTTGAGAATCCGTGGATTTAGGTGGTTCCAAATCAGTCAGTGGTGGAACAGTCGCCCTCAGTTGTAGGGTGGTTTCAGACAGTGTCAGTTAACAGTGTACAATTCTCCTTTTTACACTCTTGATTTTGTCAAGAGGTGCCGTTCCCATTATGGAAGAGAAATGCAACTTCTTTGCGCTACTATTCCACTACACTCTCAGAATGACATGTTCTTTGATGCTGTTCAGGGATCTGCCATTAAGTAACATCTCCCAAAAGCCAGCTGATCTTTCCTGTTCACTGAAGTTTCTCGTCTTATTACCTGTAACCTCCAGGAGGCAAGAACAACTCCTGCAGTTCTTTAATTATTATTATTTTTACATTGGTTCTGTAACACCCAAAAGCATTGCTGCCGTTTCTCAGCATGGGATTTCTCAGAGGAAATTTTATATTTCAGAGGGACAGCTTGAAGTTTCTAGCTAGAGTTGGCTGCAATTGTATGGCTGGGGTGGGAGGACAAGTTGCTTCCCAGGAATTGGATAGAGCATTTTCCGCTTAGTAGCATGTGAACAGGAGACGGGTGATACGGTGCCGTGAAGAAATTGTGCAGAACGGTTCGAGGTAACAAAGGCAGGGCTTTTTTTTCAGCGGGAACGCGGTGGAACGGAGTTCCGGCACCTCTTGAAAATGGTCACATGGCCGGTGGCCCCACCCCCTGATCTCCAGACAGAGAGGAGTTTAGATTGCCCTTCGCGCCGAGCGGCGTGGAGGGCAATCTAAACTCCCCTCTGTCTGGAGATCAGGGGGCGAGGCCACTGGCCATGTGACCATTTTCGCCAAGGGTGATTTAAACTTTAAAAAACTCCCCCTTGATCCAGCTGACCCAAAGTGACATTGTGCGGTCCTGAGTTCCACCACCTCTTTTCCCAGAAAAAAAGCCCTGAACAAAGGTATCATCCCTCCATGAATAGGGGAAGAGGGTGGAGTTCTGATCAGATAACACTACTCTGTCTGGACAAAACAATCCACCCATGTGAATTATTTCAGTGGTTCAGTGTGTGGATCTTCCATTGTAATTCCATATGCCGCTAATGCTGTAACAGGAAAACCCACAGGGTAAGGGGGACTACTGCAAAGGCCTGGAATAGGCCATAGCAGTCTAAATCTTTCCATCAACTTCATCCCTCCATGTTCGCCAACAGTCCCTAATGTGGGACTAAGGCTGCCAGGTGTCCTGATGGTGCAGGGTTATGCCAACTTGAATTTTGAATCTCTCCTGAATTTATCCTGGATATGGTTAAAAGAAAGACCATTTCAGTGCCCTTGATAAAGTGTACATCTGAATTCTGAAACGAGCTGAGCTGGTTAGCTGGCGTCTTGTGGGGCTGGGGGCTATTGAGCTCGGGTTTCAAGCCCCCAAGATGATGCAATGGTCCACTCTGTGGAAAGAACATAACAACATTACTCATGAGCCTTGACCTGGGACTTACCATTCCTCCACAGGTATTCCTCCATTCCTCCAATGGTAACGACACTTACCATTCCTCCGCAGTTCTTGTGACGACTTTCTTTGGCACAAGACAAGACAAGAATCTGCATTAATTATATGGATATGGGACTAACCTGTTGTTTGATATGGCCGTGAACTACTGGACTCATAAATTATTGCTGGATATTACTATTATATATTTATCAAGAAATTCATTGATGTACTGATTGACATGTGTGGATAGGATATTCGTATGCATTTATTGTAATATGAAATTGACGATTTATTATAAGCACGTGACACTTTAGGTTTTCATGAACTTTCTGTGAATACATACTTCTACTTTGTGAATTTGATGTATTGTTCTTTTTCATACCCATCGGGATGTATGACTCCGGATGCGGAATTTCCTTCTGGTTGTTTGCTTTCTATACTTCCTGGGGGGCTCTCTTGATTTTCCAGGCTGTCCCTGTTACTCACCAGCACTCAGTTGAGTGGCAGAGGAAAATGGGGTGGGGTGGGAAGGTGGAATGGGGTGGGGGAGATAGGCATAATTCTAATGCCACAAGATCACTTCTCCAGAAGGGACATGATTCCATTGCCACAATGCACTAGGGGATCCCCAAAATTCTATGGTAACCATAAAGTTTGGAGGGGAATCCTAGAGTGTGGCACTGATGCAATGATATCGCATCTGGGTTTGCACCAGAATTGACACTGAGGCATTGGAAGACCACTTGCCTGCATGTCCCCATCCCACTAAATCTCCCACCAGTTGCCACCAGCACTGGGCTGGCAACCTCATGAACTGCCCTTAGTTTATTACCTGGCTGAACCCGCTTGATATGTGGACTTAGTTTTTTTGAAAGGCAAAGAGAGGTCTATTACCCTTGACCTTGTCTGGGTTCAAAAGGCAAGTGCTGTCAGAATTCAATGCAATTTCATTTGAGCTGTACACCAGCGGGAGGACAAAACTCCAGAGCGACCAAATATTTCCAGCGGCAGTTTGCTGAGGGAAGAAGCATATGTTTCCTGGATGCACTCGCTGGATAACTGAGCTAAAAATATCCACGCTTACTAGATGAGATTTTTTTTAATGCAGTTATGCAACCAAATTTAGTAGATATATCAGTGACACATCTGGGGATTTGGGGGGATGCAGGATAAAATTCTTTCAGCCCCACCAGCTCAACGATGCTCTTGTGCCAATAATTCTCTAATATAGGCTGGAGATGTTTAAACAGCATCGTATTAAAGACTGTCACATTTCCTTATGTCACAGTTGTCACATGGAAGTATGCAGCTGAATTAAAACCCTGGTTTTGTACTATGTACTCTGGCTAGAAGAATGCATGTGTAGGATGAACAGAGAGGCAGTTTGGTGTCGTGGTTAAGAGCGGCAGGACTCTAATCTGGAGAGCCAGGTTTGATTCCCCCCTCCTCCGCTTGAAGCCAGCTGGGTGACCTTGGGTCAGTCACAGCTTCTCAAAGCACTCTCAGCCCCACTCAACTCATAGGGTGATTGTTGTGAAGATAATAATAACAAACAATATATCGACAATAATAACAAACTTTGTAAACCACTCTGAGTGTGGCATTATGTTGTCCTGAAGATTGATATATAAACACAAGATGATTCTTATTCTCTCTGTGCTGGTCATTCAGTTTGGTGTAATGGTTAAGAGCAACAGGACTCTAATCTGGAGAGCCGGGTTTGATTCCTCACTCCTCCACTTGAAGCCAGCTGGGTGACCTTGGGCCAGTCACTTAAGAGCGACAGGACTCTAATCTGGAGAGCCAGGTTTGATTCCCCACTCCTCCGCTTGAAGCCAGCTGGGTGACCTTGGGCCAGTCACTTAAGAGCGGCAGGACTCTAATCTGGAGAGCCAGGTTTGATTCCCCACTCCTCCGCTTGAAGCCAGCTGGGTTACCTTGGGACAGTCACAGCTTCTAGGAGTTCTCTCAGCCCCATCCACCTCACAGGGGGATTGTTGTTGTGTGGATAATGATAACATACTTTGTAAACTGCTCTGAATAGGTGTTAAGTCATCTTGAAGGGCAGTATATAAATTGAATATTGTTGTTGTTGTTGTTAGGAATGATGTTGCTATGTCACAGGTAAGCACAGATTTCTAAACACCCTCCAACATTCCATGGGGCTATTCTTGTAACACACCAGTTCACACACAACCTGATGAAGGGATGTGGCTCATGGGTAAAGCGTCTGCTTGGAATGCAGAAGGTCCCAGGTTCAATCCTCGGCATCTCCAACTCAAAGGACTGGTAGTAATAGTAGAGTCCAGTAGCACCTTTAAGACTAACCAACTTTATTGTAGCATAAGCTTTCGAGAACCACAGCTCTCTTCGTCAGATGCAAAACAGTACTACTATTTTGATACTACAGAATAACACGGCTAACTCCTCTGGACATAAACTCATTGTTATTATTATAGGAGCTGCTCTAGCATAGCAGTTAAATGGTTGGACTGCGAATCAGCACTCTGCTGGTTCGACTCCCACTCCTGCCATGAGCTCTGCAGCTGGTTCTAGGCAAGCCACTCCTCTCAGCCCCAGTTGTATTGGGGGAATAATAACAACACTGACCTTGTTCACCACTCTGAGCAGGACATTAATCTGTCTAGAAAAGTAGTATATAAGAACAGTTGTTGTTGCCGCTGTTGTTGTTAGGGGGTGCTACTGCTGACGATGCCATCCTCAGCCCATGCCAGGAGCTGTTCGCCATTCAACAGCCCTGTACCAATATGATATCAGTGGTTCCTCTGCCTCCATTTGATGCCCCCTGGAAAGGGCACTGGATCCTTCTCTCCAGTCTCCAGCAATCCACTGCTCCTCCTGCCTCCAGGCAGGAACCTGTGGCAGTATTATATGCCCACCACAAACATCAAATCACCCTGGGCAGCCTTGCCTTTGCTGTTTGAGCCGGGGCTCAGTAAACCTTTCTCATCCATCATTTTCTTTCTGTACTCTTCCTAAAAGCTTCAGGAACAAACACCTGGATCTCTGTCCGTTTTCCCATTCAGGTTTTGTGATCTTCCCTTGACCTCGTTCCGCTCTCCGGACTTGCCAAGTGCAGGGAAACATCTGCTCACAGCGAGTACTGGTGACTCATTTCTTTAGAAATAACAGGAGGCAGGTTCAGGATTCTTCTCGACTGAACCGGCTCATGCCATTGAGGCTAGAGGAATCAATCCAAACGTTGCTTAGGTCATGCTCTTTTTTAAAAAATCCTCCCATGATTAAGCTGTTCAGCGCTGGCTTCGTTCATGCATCTCCCTAGCAGCCCTGGCAGCATGCCCACTGAGCAAAGAACAGGTGCGCACGTTTCTCCCTGTTGCTACAGAGGTATGTGCAATGCTGCTGTAGAAGCACTGCGAGAGAGCGTGAGAGAGAAGCAAAATGGGCTTGGCGTGCTGCAGGCATTGCTGGAAATCATAAGATCCCTGTGAGCAAAAAGATACTAGACATGGTACAGTGAGAAGAATCAGGCAAAATCCCCCTCCCGCTCCTGTACCGTGGAAAACTTGGCAGAGGAACTCGGTGGGAGGGAAACTCCATTGGTGCAAGAGCAAAGATGGGCTTGTCTGGTTCTCCTTCATCACTGCAGCCCCTCCATGTTTGATGGCTTTGGATCTATGGGTGACATGACTAGAGATGGGCACGAACCGAAATACGAACCAAAATTAAGCATGAACCAGGCTGGTTCGTGGTTCGCGAACCACGGCTCATCAGATCCCATTTCCGACAAACTGCCATGAACTTTTTAGGCTGGTTTGTTTGGTTCGTTTTTTGGTTCATCATGGCAGACAGCCTGGTGCCAATCAATCAGTTTCCTAGGCAACAGGGGATGGACTTCCTGCAGACCTTCTGTTGACCTGGAAGTGACCTTCTGCTGGCCCGGAAGTGATGGTTTTCTGACCCGGATTAACCGTTTTCACAAACCAAACAAACCGGTTCGTGAACCAGGGGCAGGTTCATGAAAGTTCGTGGTTCATGGTTCGTGAAATTTGACGAACCACGAACCGCATGGTTCGGTTTTTCTCCAGTTCGTGCCCATCTCCAGACATGACCCCTGGCAATGTGTCATGTTGCAAGTTGCAGAGGGCTGCTGTGGGAAAGGAAAGATCCCTTCGTACAAGCATCTTTTTCTTGTGCAAGTGTAAGATCTAACGCTTTGTTTATGTATTTAATGACAAGATGTTTGTCCGCTTCTTCCCTAGCAAAATAACACTTAAGGCAGCATACGGCATTAAAGCAAAACAAAATATAATTATTAGAACACTGGTATAAAACGTCTTTAAAAACTTACTGTAGAATGAAAAATCCTCATTCAATCATGGATATAATGTCAGTAACTTAACAGCCACCACCGGTTGAATCATACTCCTATCGTACAGCTTCACTGAGCAACGTTTGTTTATTTGAATATGATAGTAATAGTAATAGTAATAGTAATAGTAATAGTAATAGTATTGAGTTAAGTAGCACCTTTAAGACTAACCAACTTATTTGTGGCATAAGCTTTCGAGAGCCACAGCTCTCTTCGTCAGATACAAGGCTAACTCCTCTGGAATAATAGTAATAACATTCAATTTATATATCAACCATCAGGACAACTTAACACCCACTAAGCAGCTTACAAAGTGTGTTATTATTATCCTCATGACAATGCCCAGGGTAATGCTGATCGCTACCTTGGGGTCAGGTAGCAATTTTTCACATGCCAGTGTGGCTAGGGATCCTGGAGGTGTTTTGCCTTCTTCTGGGCACGGAGCAGGGGTCACTGGGGGTGTGGGGAGGAAGGGGAGTTGGTTGTGAATTTCCTGCATTGTGAAGGGGGTTGGACTAGATGACCCTGGAGGTCCCTTCCAACCCCATGAATCTATGATTCTATGCTGAGAGAGCTCTGAGAGAGCTGTGACTGACACGAGGTCACCCAGCTGGCTTCAAGTGGAGCAGTGTTTCCTTTTGGCTCAAGACTGAAGCCTTACTCTAATCTAAAGAACTTTTGTCCAAATTAGCAAAATCAAAAAGAGTCCAGTAGCACCTTTAAGACTAACCAATTTTATTGTAGCATAAGCTTTCGAGAATCAAGTTCTCTTCTCTTGAAAGCTTATGCTACAATAAAATTGGTTAGTCTTAAAGGTGCTACTGGACTGTTTTTGATTTTGCTACTACAGACTAACACGGCTAACTCCTCTGGATCTATGTCCAAATTAGGTGGCTCTTTCCCTTGGAGGGAGAGCCACGTAAGATGGAGGAAGGCTCCTTAGGCAACTTGGGGGATGGTTTGACCTACCCTAATAACAGTAAACAATGAAGCTGTTAGTATAGTTTAAAGGAATTATATAGATCAGAGCGGATTATAATAGAAGGTCTTCCACACAGCAACAATTCTCTGTAGTTTTCCCGGTGCCACTGTGGCTGCCGATTCAACACATTGGCAACAGGGCTGCCAGATGGTAGGTTACTCTGCACTCCCCCTGCCCTGTTCCTTTGCCATTCCCACCACCATTTTCAGGTTTTGTAAAAGAATCCATAATAGCTAAATCGTCATAGCATTGTAACGTTATAACAATCTATTAGGTTCTCTGAATCTGAAGCTCTCATTTTTTAAACAGTAAGTCTTAAGCTCATTTCATTAAAGAGATAGAAAGGAAAAGGTCTATCTCAGCAACGAAAAGAGCTAGAGTTTTACCTTTTAGGAAGGAAGGAAGCAAGCAAGAAAGCAGAAGCTAGGAATTCAGACCTACTAGACTGACCATAATAACATTATAATGCTATAGCAACCAAGTTTTTGCCAATTTTTAAAAATAAAGGTTTGCTTACTGACCTCCCTCAGCAAAGTCAAGCAAAGCTTCCGATTTCATTTCTTTTAATATTCAGTTTTGTTTTTGTCATGAAATCTGGCTCTCTGCTTTTTGCAGAGTATGTATGTATAGCCAGGATACACTTTTTTCTCTCCTGGAAGCATTTTAGTTAGTCCTGGGAAATCTACCCATGTGATTTCTCCCCAAGGCTTGGAATCTCCTTATATGATAATATGAACATCTGGTGGGAAACAGTTCAAATGGACACTGCGCTCTAAAGAAGCCAGTGACTGAAATAGCAAATATAAGGTTTGCCAGGGCTGCTAAGCTATAGAATCAATGGGCTGGAAAGGCTTTGAAGATCTTCACAGGCCCCTGCTTGCAACGGAGCAGAACCAAACCCAGCCTAATAGTAGAGCGTCCAGAAGCATCTTTAAGACTAACCAACTTTATTGTAGCATAAATTTTCGAGAACCACAGCTCCCTTCATCTGCATAAGCTTTTGAGAACCACAGCTCTCTTTGTCAGATGCATCAGAGCTGTGGTTCTTGAAAGCTTATGCTGCGATAACGTTGGTTAGTCTTAAAGGTGCTACGGGACCTTTTACTGTCTTGCAACTACAGACTAACACGGCTAACTCCTCTGGATCTAAAACCCAGCCTAGAGAGTGTCTATGGGCAGAAAAGCAAAAGTCAGGGTTGATCTATTTTTCCCACTCCAATTTTTTTAAAGGGCCAAATTGCACATTACATGAGAGATCTATTTTCTTTAGCAATGGACTGGGGCGGGGGGGCGGGGCTGATTTTGATCCAGGTTGTGACAATTGGAGAAGAAAGAGTTAAATAAGAAACAAATTAACACCAGAGCTTCTCCAAGGAATTTGGACAAATGCATTTTTCCTCCTCCTCCTCCGGAAAGCGCCTTAATCTAGCCCAGGAGAAATGGGCTAGATTAGACAACAGATCTTAAATGGTCTCTGGCTCACTTCAGACATCACACAAGACTATGATTTAATTAAACTAACTATGGTTAAGGTATATACATCCTGCCTGGAGGGATATTCTGTACAGCAAGGTTGTGATGGTCAAAAAGAGCTCAGGTAGCTTAAACAGAATATAAAAAAGATAAAAAAGGAAAATTTAAAAAGAAAAAAACCCAGAAAACATAGAACACTATATATTAGGGGGTTGGGAATATTTATCTCATCTTTATATTAGTGGACTGGAAAATGTTCTGAGTAAATCTATCCCTTCCCATTCTCCTTCTTCCCCTACCAGCATAAGCTGCCCTCTCATTTAACCTCCGAGAGTCACTGGTATTGTTTTGAAGGCCAAAATTGTATTGAAACTACTGAACAGCTAGACTGGAATACAAGCGCTTGGCATTCAGCCCTCTACATAGCAGACTGGTGAAGCACCGTTTCAGAGCGGTCACTTGAGAAGCGATTTCTAGTCAAGTTGATGGCACCCCCACCTCCGCAAACATAATCTTTGTTCAGACACAGTCCATTATCTAGAATAGCAGGAGGTGAGTTCAGTGGCATAGAGATCAACAAGATTTTTGAAAGCTATCTGAAGAAGGGAGCATTGAATCTCAAAAGCTGAAACTCTGTAAGGTGCTGCTGGATTCTAATCTTGTTCTCTTGCAGAACAACACGGCTACCCTTATCTAGAAGCTGACTAAATGTAGTCCCCTCCAAAGCAATGAACTCTACAATATCTTCTGTTGACTGCTCACTTTCCAGTTTAGGAACTTAAACCACTGAGTCAAGTGGAACTTTTTTTTAGGCTATCTAAACCAACTTCCTGGTCAGTGCAAGAAATCCAAAACTAGAGCGTTGCCCACAGAAATTGCTGTCAGCCTCAGCTTGAAGACTTCTAGTAAGGAAAAATTCCTCCCTTGTATTTGGTTCTATTGTCAAACGGCTGATATTCTTAGGGCGTTTCTCCTAATGTTCAGCCAGTAACTGTCTTTCTGTAACTTTAACCCATTTGATCTAGCCTTGCCCCTGTGGAAGAGCATAAAAAAAGGTTTTGGAAGGTTTCACACTCAAAAACAGTGTGTAAATAAATGGGTGTGTTGTTATTTTGCATGCCATTCAGGCACACAGATGTCTGTTTACTTGCAAAACTGGATTGGGAGACGGGCTGTAGCACTTTAAAGAACCAACTGCATTGATTTCAATATGAGCTTTTATGAGTCTGAGTTTACTTCTTCAGATGTGTGTGGTGCCCTCAAGTCAGAGTTGACTTATGGCGACCCCTGGTGGGGCTTCCACGGCAAGAAACTATCGGAGGTGGCCATTGCCTGCCTTTGTCTTTGTTGGAGGTCTCCCATCCAATTACTAGCCAAGGCCGATCCTGCTTAGCTTCTTAGATAGGGGCCGTTTCCAGACGGCTTACCTGGCTCTGGAACGTTGCGCCATCTTGCGGGGAAAACGTGAAATATCGCATTTTCTCGCGCGAGTTTTGCGCGATGTCATGCGATGTCGCGCAAAACTCACGCGAGAAAAGGTGATATTTCACGTTTTCCCCGTAAGATGGCGCAACGTTCCGGAGCCAGGTAAGCCATCTGGAAACGGATGAGATCATCCTCACCTGGGCTATCCAGGTCAGAGCATTTCTTCAGGTATGTGAACGGAAATCATATCGGGAATTCTTTTGATGGACTGATTCATGCATTACATTTCTGGGACAGGGCGAAGTCACATGCACATATTTAGATGAATCTCTTAGATGTAAAGTGCAAACGTGACATACTGTTGCCAGTCCACTCCTGACAGCTGGCAGAAGTGCTGTGGGAGGGGACAAGGAGGTGTTTGCCATCGGTTACATCGCTACGTCACCTGCAAGAACAAACTGGAAATTACCAAGGCAGGGCCTAGGGACCCCGCAGGGACTAGGGGCCCATCAATTCTTTTTGCTGAGGCACACCCTCACATAAATTACAATTAATTGATTCTCTTATATAACCTCTATTAATAATTTACTGCTTCCTTACTGAAGTGAAACAAATTGTCTCTTATATTAAAACAATTATCCATACATTATGTATTTTAATAAATAATTTAAAAAATTATTCACTTCAAAATATTACAGTATTGAACAATTATACCCCCAAAATGTGATTTCCTGAAGAGTTCTACTTGCGCAATAAAAATATATTTAAAATTGTGAATAGAATTCTTCAGGAGACCCTCAAAATGGATACAGGGCTATGTACTGCGGTCTAGCACCTCCCGTACCAGGGTCAGGCTGTCAGCTGCAGTGAGGTGAAAGATTGAAGTGCTGGAGGGAGCCCGAAATACCTGAAAGCCTAGGGGGTCAGCCATGGGTTAATACGGCCCTGTACCAAGGTAGCTCTAGGGATTGCTGGAAACTCTATGGTACAACTCTATGGCTTTTTTTTGCTTGCTGGCAGGAGGATTGGCATATTTGCTAGCAGGTAGGGCCCGTTCAGCCATACAGCTAAACTAGGCAGTGGTCTGAGGCACGAAAATTCCATAGGCTTTTGTATCAGCTGCATAAATGCCTTGGAGAGGAAGCGGTCACTTTTCCTGGTGGTGCTCGCCAGCAGCATAACAGCTCATCTGCCAGGCAAACACCTATGAAGCTGACATACCTTTGGCCCATCTAGCTCTGGATAACCTACTCTGATTGGCAGAAGCTCTCTAGCAGAGCAAGATCTTTGCCACCCTTAGGTCCTTCTCAGTGGAGATGCAAGGAGGATAGGCAGAATGCAAAGCACGGGCTCTGCCACCTTAAAAAGACCGAAGCAAACAAAGATAGTGCAAAGGTGACATGTATAACTCAAGAGTCCTCAACTTTTTTTGAGCCTGTGGACACATTTGGAATTCTGAAACGGTATGGTGGGTACGGCTACAAAATGGCTGCCACAAAATGGCTGCTGCAGGAGGCGGAGCCTGCTACAAAATGGCTGCCACAGCTTACCTTCAGTTATACAGTGAAGATCCTTATGCTGTGGAAGATAATCAAATCTCCAATGGCCAATCAGAAGCCATGCTTGGTAAAAGCCCCACCCACTTTCTAAAAACACTTGGCGGGCACCAGGAAAGGTGTCAGGGGGCGCAATGGTACCCACAGGCAACATGTTGGGGACTCCTGATGTAACTTCATCTTCTCAGATCTTCGAATCTAACCGTGGTTGGCTCCCATCAGTACTTGGATGGGAGACTGGGGTTGCTTAACAGAGGATAGTTTCAGGTGAGTAGTCATGTTGGTGTGTAGTAAGATTTGGATCCAGTAGCACCTTAAAGACCAACTAGATTCCAAAGATATGAGCTTTCGAGAGTTAGAGCTCCCTTCGTAAGATACGAAGAGTGGGAAAAGAAAGGAGTCCTTATAGCCCAGGCAGGGGGTGACAGTGCCAGGAAACTAGCTTTAATACATGTTGCAATTAGCTTGATACAGCATGGGTGCAAAGTGCTGAAAATTAGCATCTGTAATGGGGAAAAAATCCTATGTTCTGATTCAGTCCTGGTAGTTGACACCTCTGCTTCTAAGTTTCCTTGAAAACTCCTTGTCCATAAGTTGGTTGTGACCTGACAGTACACACATACCTATGACCTTGGCCCTTTTTACAGTACTTACTTGCTTCCGAAACATTGCGATATGTAGCACAAAAACCGCGGAAGATAGCGTCTTCTTGCGAGAGTTTTGCACGATGTTGCGCAAAACTCTCACGAGAAGACGCTATCTTCCACAGTTTTTGCGCTACATATTGCGATGTTTCGGAAGCAAGTAAGTACTGTGAAAAGGGCCAATGACTATATGGTAATTATTAAAGTAAATAAACAGAAACAACATGGTAAGTATTGAGAGATCTTAAATAGGGTTCTACCCAGGTTGCTAGTTACAGCTCTGCAAGAAGACATATAATAATAATAAATTATAGTAACATTCAATTTATATACCACTCTTCAGGATAACTTAACACCCACTCAAAGAGGTTTACAAAGTGTGTTGTTATTCTCCTCACGACAATCACCCTGTGGGGTAGGTGGAGCTGAGAGAGCTCTTAGAGAACTGTGACTGACCCAAGGTCACTCAGCCGGCTTCAAGTGGAGGAGTGGGGAATCAAACCTGGCTCTCCAAATTAGAGTCCTGCCGCTCTTAACCACTACACCAGATAATAATTGCGCATGGGACAGAGGGAGACTTGGTCTTTCCATGCTGTGGCCCTAAGGTTGCCAGCGTGTGAGTCATGTGAAGCCTGTCACAAGGCAAGGCACATATTCTTTACAAGCACTCTTCCAGTCTGGCACCTCAGTTGACTGATATCCATTTTTAGGTAATATTTTCTCTTAAGCCAACATTCCTGTCTGCTCAGTAACAATAGCACAATGACTGAATCACATGTCCTTATTTGTTGGTGTCATTTGATATTAAATTGTTTTTGTTTAAACATGCGGTTCAGCCGACCTTCTAAATCATACTGAGTTTTTTCAGATAGAAGCAAATAGACTCAAGATTTCATATTGGCAGAATGTTATGGGTGTGTCTCCTTGGGAAAAATAACTTCCCAATTCACTATAAAGACAGATGTCTTCTCTTGTCAGGCACCAAAAATTGCATGTACGAGGGGACATGGTTGCAGCTGAACTGATGTAGCCCACCACCCGCTATTATCTTCTCGTAAAATTACTTGTTGATCAGAGGAATAATGCCCATTGTGTAGCTAGCATGGCTATATTTCAAAAGCCTGTTTTACCCTCTTGCCTGAAATATACCAAAGAATAGGATGTTCAAGCAAACCAACAGAAGCAGTATACGCCTGAATATCCGATGCTACGTACTGGCAAATGCCTTCATCTTCTTCCAAAATTGGATGGGGCTGAGAGAGCTCTGAGAGAGCTGTGACTGACTCAAGGTCACCCAGCTGGCTTCAAGTGGAAGAGCAGTGTCTCAAACTTGGCTCTCCAGATTAGAGTCCTGCCGTTCTTAACCACTACACCAGATATTAATCAGGCACGGGACAGAGGGGGACTTGGTCTTGAATTCGGTGGATCTGTAGTCAGATCTCGTAAGGCGACTGTTCTGTTTTCATAGTGCTACGCTGGGATATTGTCTGGAGCCGTTCATTGACCCAACTCTGAATGGGAGGGGCCAAAGAGAATAGAGAATAGAGATATATCATCCTGCCTGGGATGTTCATCTTTGATGACATAGTTCTGGGCCTCCAGCCTCAATGGAGAGGAAGATTTAGAGTTTCTTTCCTTGCTCTTTACATGGAAACAGCCAGAGTTTTTTTTCCAAGCGCTGGATTAGGGAGAGAGAACTTGACATTTAATTACTCCTACCCAAGTGCCTTCTTTGGCACACTGAGCAATTACACCATGTTTTTCAGGATCTCTCCGACTGCCCTTGACAACCTTGAAGCGAGTCCAAGTACCCAGGGAAGAAAAGGTCGGATTTCAAATAATGCATGAATACACAAATATCAGTTACCAGTCCGCAAGATTACTCCATTTTCCACATTCCATTTGCTATCAAGATTCTCAATATCACTAGCTGAGGGCAGGATTCCCACCTTCCTCTTTGGGGAATACCTAGGGTGGCCAGGACCCCTTACCCTCCTGCTGTGGGGGAGTGTACTTGCCTTTTCCCTCTCCTCGCGCACACACTTCTCTGGCACACACTCCTGGCATGGCGCGATGATGTCATTTCTGGGAGTGATATCAACGCGTAAGCCCAGGGGCGCTCCCACGCTGAGAGTGACATCTTTGTGATGCTCCAGGAGCACATTCAAGGAGCATGTTCCCCCACCTTTTCCCCCTGCCAGCCAGGTGAGTGGTGGTGCGGGGTGGATAGTGGGAGCGAGGAATCTCTCGTCCCCACTAGGGAACCTGGCAGCCCTAAGAATACCTGGTGATTTGGGGGTAGAACCTGGGGACCTCAGTAGGGTATAATGCCATATAGTCTGCTGTCCAAAGCAGCTATTTTCTCCAGGGGAATTCATTTCGGTAACCTGGAGATCAGTTGCAATTCTGAAAGATTTCCAGGCCACACCTGGAGGTTGGCAACTCTAGCTGAGACGATGTGATTTGGACCAGCAGCAGTGGAGGAAAACTGGCTGGTAGGGGTAGGGTTGCCAGCCCCCAGGTGGGTTTTGGAGATCTCCCAGAATTCCAGACAACAGAGATCAGTTCCCCCTGAGAAAATGGCTGCTATAAAGGACACATTGCACCCACTGAGGTCTCTCTCCCCTCCCCAAACTTATCATTTAACCATAGACTTTTGACTGAATGCTAGAGTATCGCCAGCGAAGCGCTGATATCACTTCTGTGCTAATGTTGTTATCATTAACTTCATTTTTGGCCTCCTTTCTCACTGAGAAAGTGAGGGAGAGAATTCAGTGAGGCAGCAAAGACCTCCAATAAACAATGGGGTAGGTCTCGAATGACAGAACTGGGAAACAGTGCAAACAAAAAGCGGTCTGAAGCATGATATACAATAATGAAGAAAGGAGTTGTGAAAGTAAAGGACAGTGTGTTTAAAAAAGGTGATATGTACAACATACGTATTTTTCCTTATAGAAGAAACCTTCTGAGCTGAACCATGATGTCATCGCAGTTCTAATCCCTTTAAAATGCTCTCTGGAACATTTCTGTTTTGCACAATGTTCAAGATTACCAAAGGGCCACACAAAAGTATCACAGATATTTGCCAGTTCCCTTGTAGTTTCTCCTCATTAAAAGACCAAATATTCTGAATAATGGAACTGGGTATGTTGCAGTTCTATTTTTTCTCTCCCCTGAGGGATTCAAGCTCGATCAGAAATCTTTGGAACCCACTCCAACATCTGGAGAGACCATCAAGAAACAGAATCCTAACCATTTACAATAAAGATTGCTTTTAAAAATCTCTTGCCACTCATCAGTTGGCTCTTCGGTGACCTGGATGCCAGATTTGCAACCCTGTTTATGAGGTCAACAGCTACCAAATGACACATCCTTCATCAAGTTTAGATTTTTAACACGGCAGAGCTTAAGGAAGATTGGGGTGAGGTGGACAGAAACTGTTAGACAGAGACCACTAGAACCAGGGCGACTTTTGAACAGGCTGATTATGGCTCTCTGCAAAATAAGCATTAAGAAAACTTGAACAGAGATTTATGGCCAAACTAGATGAGACGTTGGGAAATAAATAGATCTGCTTGAGTCTCTGGGCCAAACTAGACGTTACAGCAGCCACGCGTCACACGTGGATGCCACCACTCTATTTAAAGTGATTTTAAAATGCTGTGAGTGTCCAACCCTGATCTCCCCATGTAGCATTTTAAAATCACTTTAAATAGACTTGTCGATACATCCAGTGGGGGCGGGGGATGGTATCGACAAGTCTATTTAAAGTCTTTCACCCTCCACCCCCCCCCACCTCCACTTACTCGGCCGGCAGAGGAGGAAGGCATGGGAATGGGCCTCCTGGGAGCGCTCCCAGGGCAACATGACAATGTCATTGACTTCATCGTGCCACCACGAGAGGACTCCTGTGCTTCATCACAGGCTGATTTGGGCCCTAAACAGGCCGAATCAGGCCCCTTTGAGGCCCAAATCAGCCTGCTGTGAAGCGAGCGTCCACTCCTGAGCCTGCACAGTGACATCACCAGAAGTGACGTCATCGCAAATGATATCATGGCGCAGCTGTAAGAGTTAGAAGACGGGAAGAAGGAGGAAAGAGCCAGGTCTCTCCACCTCCCGCTGGGAGGGTAAGGGGACCTGGCAACACTAAGTTACATCTAGTGGGATTTCATTTCAACTGGAAAAACGATGTGGGGAAAGGGCTGGACTCTCTACTGGGTCCACCCCCACTTAGGGTTGCCAATCTCCAGGCAAGCAATGCCAAACCAAGAAAGGGAGGCCAATGTGTGAAGTGGACAATAAGGAAAAAACACAATGTCTAATCACTGTACAATTGAAAGAAACCTTTTATGTGGCAGAGGTGCAATCTGCCTGCCAGCGAGAAGGACAGGCCCTTTTCCCAGCCCTTCCCTGCTGCAATCGGTTAGCACTGGCCGCAGGAAAAGTCAGCCTACCTGCACCGCTGATCAGCCAGGAAAGGGGCAGCGGGTGAGCCAGCAGCCTCCCCCCCGCAGATGATCAGCTGGCCAAGGGAAGGGCCCACCTGCCTGCACAGCCTTCCGCTCGGGGCGAGGAGGCAGCAGGACGGGCGGCCGCAACTCCCAGCCCTTCCTCACCATGATCGGGGCACTGGGGAGGGGGCAATGCCCGGCCCGGCTCCCCTGTCCTTTTTACAGCCTGTTGTATTTTTTGCCACAACGGGCTTTATTGCTAGTATTATGATAAAACTTACCCTATTATTGTAAACGCAAAGCCAATCCATTCAGAGATCAGTACCCCTGGAGAAAATGGCACCTATGGAAGGTGGACTCTATGGCATCACATCCCTGCAGAATTGCGTCCCTTCCTTGGACTCTGCCCTCCCCAGTTTCCACCCCCAAATCTCTAGCAATTTCCCCCCCTGGAGTTGGCAATTGTACTCCATGTGTTGGGCATTTAGGGATGCTTGAAAGGCACTGTATGAATACTAAATATTATCGTGATTAACTTCAGACACTGATCAATTGTCAGGAGCTCCAGGCAAGAAGTTTTACAGAGTGGGGGAGAGACCTCAGGTACAACTTTCTAAGACAGATGGACAAAAAGCGTAGGCGAGAGGCAAGAATGGAGAAGAGATTCCATCCCCTCTCCCCCGCCCTCCACATTAAGGGCTCTGCCTGTGCCTTTAATAGCTCCATGTCAGGCAGAAATTTCGGCAGTGCAACTCTGCTTATCACTGCCTGCCCATGGTGAGAGGAGAGGGGAATGGTAGCTGTCAAACATTTTTCTGTCAGGCCAGGAAATGAATGCCTCATTCCTGAAGGACATTCAAGGGTTGCACATGGAATTACGGCCTTGGAGAGAGCTGGAGAGCAAAATCTTTACGGGCCGACGAGTGCAAGCAAGCAGCAACTATGGCTGCTCTGCTCTGCTATTGAGTTGTTCAGCCTGTCAAGTATATTGATTGCTACGGGCATAAAAAATTAAAACCGCCTCCATCGCCTGTGCCAAACCTGCCAGCTAAGCAAAGGAAAATCGGTGCTGGTGAGGGTCATGACCCCGCAGGCCTCAGCTGTGAAAACCCACTTGGGGATACTTGGATCATCGGACAGTTAGACATTTTCGATTCAATTCAATCTTATTGATACGGTCAATGACCAGCACAAGTCGTATAAATACCATTCTTAAAACACCTACTATCTTTTCGCCGGTCCTGCAAGACAGTTGTTCCGACAGGCATATGGCTGAGGCTGGGCCTCCGCCAGCCTGGAAAAGAGGGGTGTATAAAACCCTCCCTGTGAAGGCTGTCCACCATCTTGTTTTCAATGTGTTGTTTTTAATGAATATGAATTTTTTATTGTATTTTAATTGTATTTTGAATATGTTGGTATCCGCCCTGAGCCCGTTTGTGGGGAGGGCAGAATACAAATTTGAAATAAATAAAATAAATAAATAAATAAAAGAGTCATTCAGAAGGGCATGCAGTTCATAGAAGAAACACAGTTCTTAAAATTTAAATTTAGAAGCCTTACAAGGACACACCAATTAAAAATTTCTAATAGTGCAGGCGGCATCAGAGATTAAATTTTTAGATGGTTAAAATTCTTGTTTGGTGCATAAAACTTCCTGGTGGATTTTACAGGCAGCTGCGAGGAATCTCGCGCTGAGTGCTGTAACCTGTGGGTTAACACCCATAAGTAGCATCCTGGTAATCTGTGGATCAGAGCACCCATTAGACATTTCACAGCATCCCCATTTGGCAAGGCAGGAAGAATTCCCGCCCCGGACAAAGTCCTTTTCATGCATTCACTGTTGGTGTTGCAACTGCAGGTAAGGGGAATAGAGATGTGCGCTTCGGGTTTCAGAAACCCGAAGCAAACCCGAATCAACCCCAATTCGGGTTGATCTGGGGAGCAAGCATTGTGCCAAGCCTCCCAATTCTTGAGGTTTTCGTTTTATTTATTTGTTTGTTTTTGGTTTTTATTCCACCCTCCCCGCACAGACAGGCTCAGGGCGGATTACATTCAATAAAAACATTTCCATAAAATTTACATTTAAACAGTTTAAAACAGCAATAAACAGACAATATGATATAAACATTTAAAAGATACAAGATAGCAGCAGGAAGGTAGTCAATCTGCCAACCAACCATCTCCTAAAGAGACAGGTGGTGGATACCTCTAACAGGGAGGGGTCCAATCTCCTCTATTCAGCCTGTGCTGGCCCAGCTCAGCCTCAACCATATGCCTGGCAGAACAGCTATGTCTTGCAGGCCTGGTGGAAGGACAGTAAATCCTGCCGGGCCCTGGTCTCATTAGACAGAGAATTCCACCAGGTTGGAGCCAGGGCCAAAAAGGCCCTGGCTCTTGTCAAGGCTAGGCGGGCCTCCCTGGGGCCAGGGACCACCAATAGTTGTTTATCCCCTGATCGGAGTGTCCTCTGGGGCACATATGGGGAGAGGCGGTCCCGCAGATACGCTGGTCCCAGTCCGCATAGGGCTTTATAGGTTAGTACCAAACCCTCGAATCTGATTCGGTACTCCACTGGCAGCCAATGCAGCTGATGCAATACCGGTGTTATATGTGTACCACTCGGCACTCCGGTGATGACATGCGCCGCTGCATTTTGAACCAGCTGCAATCGCTGGACCAGACTCAAGGGAAACCCTGCGTAGAGCGTGTTACAGTAATCTAACCTAGCGGTGACCGTTGCCTGAATCACTGTAGTTAAATCGCGGGTCGAAACATAGGGGTCAAGCTGCCTGGTCTGTCAAAGATGGTAAAAGGAAGATGAGCCATGTGGATATCTTTGGTACACGGAAATGCATTCCCTCCAAAAATCTGGAGTTCTGTTTCCACATAGCGAAGCACATGGGAAATATGCAGGTCGCATCATTCCTACCTATAGCACACATTGGATTGCCCAACGGAATGTCTGAAACGGGCTACAATTCATTCATGCAGGAAGGTCTGCTATGCTCAGAAATCAATTCCCCAACCGTTTCACCAGCTGATATCAGAAGGGAAATTGGAGGTGCTACCAAACTGGGCAAATCCTTTCAACTAAATAACAGCCACCATCACCCTGATGCGGACTGAACCGGCAACTCTTAATTTTCACACTGCTTATCTGTGTCTTTGGGCTGAACCTCTGCTGTTAAATGAAGACACACACCATTGTTTTTGCACTGATTGCATATCAGTGGCGTAAAAAACTGCACGGAACAAACAAATTGGGAACAGCAGCAATGAAAATGGGCGAAACAAAAAGACTCGCAATAACAATGTATGAAAATAGAGCAAGATGGGGAGTTGTGTTAGTCTGTCTGTAGCAGTAGAAAAGAGCAAGAGTCCAGTAGCACCTGTAAGACTAATAACATTTGTGGAAGGGTATGAGCTTTTGCGAGACTGAAGAAGTGAGCTGTGACTCGCGAAAGCTCATACACTACCACAAATTTTGTTAGTTTTATAGGTGCTACTGGCCTCTTGCTCTTTTCTAATGTATAAAAACAAAAAGGACTGTAAAAGGGTTTATTTATTTATTACTTATTGACCATTTATACCCCACCTTTGTCCCCAATGGGCCCCAGAGCAGCATCCATCATTCTCATCCCCTCCAGTTTATCCTCATAACAGCCCTGTGAGGTAGGTTAGGCTGAGAATATGCGAGTGGCCCAAAGTTACCCAGCAAACTTCCATAGCGGAGTGGGGATTTGAACCTGTCTCTCCCAGATCTCAGTCTAGTACTCTAACCACTATTCCTTGGCTCAATCATCAACCAAAACGGAGGCTGCAATGAAGAAATCAGAAGAAGATTGGGACTTGGAAGAGCTGCTGTGAGGGAGCTAGAAAACATCCTTAAAGATAAAGATGTCTCTCTGGGGACCAAGATCAAGATAATCCAAACTATGGTATTCCCCACTGCCATGTATGGATGTGAAAGTTGGACGGTAAAGAAAGCTGACAGGAAGAAAATGGATTCATTTGAAATGTGGTTCTGGCAGAGAGCTTTGTGGATACCATGGATGGCCAAAAAGACAAATAAGTGGGTTCTAGGTCACATCAAGCCTGAATTCTCCCTAGAAGCTAAAATGACAAAATCAAGGCAATTGTACTTTGGTCACATCATGAGAAGACAAGATTCTCTGGAAAAGTCAATAATGCTAGGAAAAGTGGAAGGCAGTAGGAAAAGAGGAAGAAGACCTAAAAGGAGATGGCTGGACTCAATCAAAGAAGCCACCTCCTCCAGTTTGAAGGATCTGAGCAAGTTTGTTAATGACAGGACATTTTGGAGGTCTTTCCTTCATAGGGTCACCATAGGTCGGAGCAACTTCACAGCACATAACACACACAATCCCAGATCCTAGTCTAGTACTCTAACCACTACACCACACTGGCTTTGTAATCACTACACAATACTGGCTGACACATGTTCCATGGGTCTGAGTTTAGAGTGGCTTCAGAAGGGAAGGGTGGCTGCGTTATAATCCTTTTGGATCACATCTGATGGTCTTTCAAGATAAGGATCCCATTCACCAATGAGTGTCTCATTCTTGTAGAAAGACTAACTTATTGGCAGGCAGGTCTTATTTCTCTTCCAGGTATTTCTGGTTATGTCATCTGGTCATGTACAAGGCTCTAAATGAGAATTCCAGGAAGTAGCCAGGGAAACTTCACAGGAGATCCAGGTTCGAATCCCCACACTGCCATGAAAGCTCTCTGGTTGACCTTCAGACCGTCACTTTCTCTCAGCATCACCTACCTCCCAGGGCTGTTGTTGTGAGGATAAAATAGAAGAGAGGAGGACAATGTTGTGAGTTACATTTCGTTCCCATTGGGGAGACTGATGTGCTTAGACAGAATATTCAACCTCGGAGGAGTCTGTCCTCTGCATCTCTGTATGAGTCACTGCTCTTTTTAAAATCAGAAGGCATGCCTAGATCAGTGACTCATACAGTGGCCTCCTTTGATGGCAGGGGACAGTAATTCTTGTACATATTTAAAATAAAGTTTCAAGGGGGGTGGGAATGTAATTTCTCAGAAATTTGGGAAGCACCAATGTCCCTAGAGGGGGTTAATAATAAACAACTGCTGATCCTACCAAATGATTTCCTTAAGAAAATGCTTCTATGCTTCCAAAGCAAGCATCCTTGTGCAAACTGTGAGTTAGCTCCAAACCAGGCTTGGGGGGGGGGGCGGGGAGGAGGGCGGACTATGATTGCCCAATCAAGCTATTGCTATCAAAGGCACTTTTAATATTATCTTTAAATAGCACCCATATTGAACTAAGTTATAATTACTCACAGCAGCTTAACTCTGGGAAGCTGTTTCAATTCCCTGCACTCTTTGTGTTATTATTATGAGAATAATCTTTTATTACTCATTCTTTATCACTTCGGCTCATTGCTTTTAAGAAGAAGAGAGAGAGCGGCTATTCCACTGCCAGTACGGGCCAGGGCTTACCAACTGCGGGTCATGAAATTACTGGAGACTTGGGGGCTGGGGAGGGGAGGGACTTCAGCTATAAAGCCCACCCTCCAAGGTTGCCATTTTTTCCAGGGAAACTGATGGAGTGCAAGGTTCACAGCTAATAGCACCCCCCCACACACACACACACTTCATTGTGCAACAAATATTTTGAATAAACCAAAGTTTATATGTGTACATTCATACATGAATGCAACAACCATCTGGTACAAAAGGTGTGCAGCATTCTGGGTGTAACTCAAGAGTCTCTCTACACCAGACCTCTCTGCACTTGAATGCTCAAGTGCAGAGAGATGCAATGCTAGCTGGGAAGCATAGTTTAAAAAGACAGAGTCAAAGGCTCTGTCAATTTCACCTCTCTACAAAGTGAGCCAAGATTGCTCCTCAGAGGGTTTGTCAATTTCTTCATAGCTTCCTGGAAGGCTCTGTCAATTTCACCTCCCCTTTGGGAAGAGGAAATTAACAAACCCTCTGAGGAAGGATCTTTGCAGCTCTGTAGAGAGGTGAAATTATTTTTATTTTATTTTATTTATTTCAAATTTGTATTCTGCCCTCCCCGCGAGCGGGCTCAGGGCGGATAAAAACATATTAAAAATACAATTAAAATACAATTAAAAATTCATGTTCATTTAAAACAGGATGGTGGACAGCCTTCACAGGGAGGGTTTTATACACCCCTTTTTCCAGGCCAGCGGAGGCCCAGCCTCAGCCATATACCTGTCGGAACAACTCTGTCTTGCAGGACTGGCGAAAAGATAGTAGGTCCTGCCGGGCCCTGATTTCAGCAGACAGAGCGCTCCACCAGGTGGGAGCCAGGACTGAAAAGGCCCTGGCTCTAGTCGAAGTTAGGCCTTTGGCTCTATCTTTTTAAACTATTCTTCCCGGCTAGCATTGTGTCTCTCGACACTTTAGCATTCTCATGTAAGAGGCTTCAGTTAGAGAAACTCTAAGTTCATGCTAAACATTAGTATGTTTTCATAGTTTGTACTAAATATTCCACATGGGAGGGCTAACATGCAAGCTTGGTGCTTGTTGCTGCACACCATACGAAGCACACACCTCATGTTTGTGTGTATGTGTGTGAGTGAGAGGGAATTAGTGGGGGCCAAACTAAACAAGAGATAACAGATCTTTGTAACATTTGTTTTAAAAAAGCAAAATAGCAGCCACACGGGATCCTGACTTGGATTAGGATTGTTGTGGGGTTAGGACTGCAGGCTCCAGGCCCTTTTCACACTACTTACCTGCCCCCGGAACATTGCGAAACATTGCACAAAAAACGCGGAAGATAGCATCTTCTCGTGAGAGTTTTGTGCAACGTCGCGCAAAACTCTCGCGAGAAGACGCTATCTTCCACGGTTTTTGCGTGATATTTCGCAACGTTCCAGGAGCAGGTAAGTAGTGTGAAAAGGGCCCCAATTTGGGAAATTCCTGGAGATTTGGGTTGGGAAATTGCTGGACTTTGGGGAGGAGATGGAACTCGGGAAAGATGGGATGCCGTACAGTCCACCCTCTGAAGCCGTTGTTCTTTCCAGGGAAACTGACTCTATGACATTGCACCCTACCGAGGTCCCTCCCCTCTCCAAACTCCACCCTCCCTGGGCTCCACCCCCAAATCTTCAGTAATTTCTCAACTGCATGTGAAAAGTATGTCCACGCACCATGTGCTGCCTCATAGAGCTCTGCCCTGTGGATCTCTCAGCTGCTCTGCAGTTGAACCAGCCAGAAGGCCTGATCCTGCCCCTCTGAGCTGAATGACTGCTTTCCACGGTGCTCCCAGCCATCTTTGTGTTGGAATAGGTGACTCAGCCTGCCTTTGTACACTGGGGGGCGCTGCATGTCTCTTTGAATGTAATGTATAAGTCTAGCAATCTGCCACTCTCTTGTCTAAGGTGGGAACGCCTACTGACTCCTCCTCTCTTGCCTCTGTGCCTCTTGGGAGATTTCACACCTTCCCTCATGCTCTTCCAAGAGAAAAGATG
Source organism: Eublepharis macularius (assembly GCF_028583425.1). NCBI lineage: Eukaryota > Metazoa > Chordata > Lepidosauria > Squamata > Eublepharidae > Eublepharis > Eublepharis macularius. The sequence goes on from NC_072799.1 coordinate 5,847,628, forward strand.
AAAAGCCACCATGTTCCTCATGGAGCCCTTCTCTTTGTCCACAAACCTGCACCTACAACCTCGCTGCCTAGTTTCAGGCCGTGGTATTAGCCTAGAGAATGTAACTCTTTAGATAGGATCTTTCCCTTGTTATTACCAGAAGATATTGCTATGGAGAAATCTGCTACAATAAACTGTACGTTCTATCTTTCTATGAATTTTGTCTGAGGATTAATTAATGCACGTTAGTGAGGGTTTAAACACTTCTGACTAAATTACTCTGCTATATGTTACTCTGCTAAGTTACTAAACTAAATATATAAAATACATAATCTCTAACACTTTGAAGGGGCTTGCCAACCTCTAGGTGGTTCCTGGAGATCTTCTGGCATTACAGCTGACCTCCAGGTGACATAGATCAGTTCCCCTGGAGGAAATGGCTGCCTTTGAAGGTGGGCTCTATGACCTTATACCCCACTGAGGTCCCTCCCTTCTCCAAACCCTACCATTCGCAGGATCCACCCCAAATCTCCAGGAATTTCCCAGCCCAGAGTTGGCAACTCTAAAGAGTCTGCTGAAAATGCATCCTCCTCCTGCCCCTTTACCTCTCTCATACATATGCACATACAGCCTGTGCTTTCTCCATCTTCATGTGGTACCCAAAGTCTCTCAAATACTGGCAAAACCGAGATCTGATTGCAAGCGTTGATGGATGTTGGAGGAGGTTGAAAGATGTATAATTTGGGCAAAAAAGAAGCTGTGTAGGAAACAGTTTTGCTTCCAAGGCTGGGGTGTGTAGGAGCCCGGTGACACTGCATGCGAGGCTGGTAAATATGAAGCTGATGCTGCAGGCACAGGGGAGAAAGCATGCACATTTCTCCCCATAGCATTGGTGTGCGCTGAACCGAGAATGCTCACTGAACGGCGTCCAGATCCATAGGTTAATGTGAGAGCTTGGCTCCCGTTACAGCTAAATAGTAAAGAGTCCAGTAGCACCTTTAAGACTAACCAGCTTTATTGTAGCATAAGCTTGGTTCTCAAAAGTTTATGCTACAATAAAGTTGGCTAGTCTTAAAGGTGCTACTGGACTCTTTACCAGGGCTTTTTTTCAGCAGGAATGCGGTGGAACGGAGTTCCGGCACCTCTTAAAAGGGGTCACATGGCTGGTGGCCCCACCCCCTGATCTCTGGACAGAGGGGAGTTTAAATTGCCCTCCGCACTGCCGGGCGGCGTGGAGGGCAATCTAAACTCCCCTCTGTCCGGAGACCAGGGGGTAGGGCCACCAGCCATGTGACCATTTTTGCCAAGGGCAATTTAAACTTTAAAAAACTCCCCCCTTGTTCCAGCTGACCCAAAGTGACGTCATTGTGCAGTCCTGAGTTCCACCACTGAGTTCCACCCCCTCTTTTCCCAGAAAAAAAGCACGTCCCTTTACTATTTTGAAACTACAGACTAACATGGCTAACATGGCTAACCCCAGAGACAAACAGAGACGATTGGAAGGGGTTGTAGATCTTCTGGCCACCATCAAAAGGGGAGGAGCAGAGAAACTGCCTTATACTGAATCAGACCTTGGGTCCATCACAGTCTATACTGCCTGCTCTCACTGGCAGATCCTTTCATCTGGAGGTGTCAGGGATTGAACCTGGGACGTTCGCATGCCAAGCGGAGGCTTTACCACTGAGCTACAGCCTCCCCTGCTCCTGCATACTCCATAATGCAGCCTCTGTATTAGAAGGAAAGGCCATTTATTGTATCTTTTCATTCCTTACTGCAGAAACAGACTGGAACCAGCATGGTTTCAAAAATGAGCACTGCTTAAAACTAACCTTATCAGATGAATCAGTCACATCTTTTGGTGCAGGTAAACAGGGAAATGGGGCATCCCACTGCAAAATTCCTAAGAACAAAAGTCCTCCTCCTCCACTTTTGGAACTGTCAACATATGGTAGAATTTGGACAGCCTGATCTTACGCTGCTTCAATGTATGACTTAGCAAGACTTACTCCCAGGTGTTTGTACGTGTTACATGCCCTCAAGCTGCTTCCGACTTAGGGCAACCCTATGAATGAAAGACCTCCAAAACATCCTATCGTTAACAGACTTCCTCAGATCTTGCAAACTGGAGGACGTGGCTTCCTTTATTGAGTCAAGCCATCTCATTTTGAGTCTTCCTTTTTTCCTTCTGCTTTTCTGTGGGCCAAGCTACAAGGTTGGACACTTGTCAGCTTCCCTCAAGTTTTGATGGGAAATGTAGGCATCCTGGTCTTGCAGCTTGGCTCTCCGACTGCTGTCCAATGGACTTTTCAACTGTCACTTGTCCAACATTCCGCCAAGCTGCCTACATTTCCCATCAAAACTTGAGGGAAGCTGACAAGTGTCCAACCTGTGTCATTCATCACTTGTAGTTTGGTCCTTAGACTTACAGCACAATCCTAAGCAGTTACTCCAGTCTAAGCCCAATGGTTTTAATGGGCTTAGACTGGAGTAACTCTCCTTAGAATTGCTCTGTTATTGCCTTTTCCAGTGACTCTTGTATTCTCATAGACCCAAACGTGCATATAATTGCAGCCTTACTTGATTATTCATCAGCTCTTTCCAGTTAATCGGTTTTATTCATTAATGTACATTTTTCCTACCTGAGTATTTACCCCCCACCCCTCCAATAATCTCAGCAAAAGCAACTGCTATTCAATGTCCTTTTTGGTTAGCAACCTCTGATGGAAATTGCCACCAGCCTCCTCAAGCCATCTGCTCCAGTTTCTTCATTTTCCTTAGGTCCCTGCAAAGAGAAGACGGCTTGATGCCGAGGAGTTGGTGCACCCACTTGTTCTGAGTAACCACAGTCACACTGGATCCTGCTGCATTGAGGCAGTAAATAACACATCTTCCATTCAAATTGCTATGGACTTAACACAATCTTTGCTTATTTTCCTATTGGTGGCATTCCTAAACCCAGACACCACTCTCGCCAAAGTCGAGAGCCAGTTTGGTGTAGTAGTTAAGAGCGCGGGACTCTGGAGAGCCGGGTTTGATTCCCCACTCCTCCACTTGAAGCCAGCTGGGGGACCTTGGGTCAGTCACAGCTCTCTCAGAGCTCTCTCAGCCCCACCCACTTCACAGGGTGATTGTTGTGGGGATAATAATAACATATTTTGTAAACCGCTTTGAGTGGGCATTAAGTTGTCCTGAAGGGCGGCATATAAATCAAATGTTGTTGTTACTATCATTATCATTATCATTATCATTATTGGGCATTGGTAAGAGCATTTCCAAAATCAGTACTTCCAGACATCTTCCTTTCCCAGAGCAGCGAGGAAGTTGTTGCAAGGTAGGGTTGCCAGCCTCCAGGTGGTGGCTGGCGCTCTCCCAGAATTACAACTGATCTCCAGGCCACAGTGATCAGTTCACCTGGAGAAAATGGCTGATTTGTAGGGTTGACTGTATGGCATTATACCATGCCGAGGTCGTTTTCCTCCCCAAACCCTGCCTTCTCCAGGCTTCATGTCCCAAATCTCCAGGAATTTCCCAACTTAGAGCTGGCAACCCTGTTGCAAGGCCACCTTCCTAAATGGGGAGACAATAGGATTGCCAGGTGGTGGCTGGAGCTCTCCCAGAATTACAACTGATCTCCAGCCGACAGAGATCAGTTCCCCTGGAGAAAATGGCTGCTTTGGAGGGTGGAATCTATGGCATTATTCCCTGCTGAGGCCCCTCCCCTCCCAAACCCCATCCACTCCAAGCTCCACCCCCAAATATCCTGGAATTTCCCAACCTGGAGCTGGCAACCATAGGGGAGAAACTTATAGACTTTTATGGCAACATTGGAATGCCCAGTTTATTTACAAACATCCAGCTCGAACAATGCTTTCAGAGGTGTGGGAGCAATCACACAAGACTGTCCTTAAGACCACCAATCCCAAGCCGCTTCTCTGAATTCCTTACGTGCATTGTCAAGCACAGAGTCTTCAATCTTTATGAGCGCCTTTGGGATTCTGACACAGGGTGGAGGGCACAGCAGCAAAATGGCTGCCATGGGAGGTGGAGCCAACCACAAAATGGCTGCCACAGGAGGCCAAGCCAACCACAAAATGGCTGCCACAGGAGGCCGAGCCAACCACAAAATGGCTGCCACAGGAGGTGGAGCTAACCACAAAATGGCTGCCACAGGTGACTGAACTAGGGTTGCCAGCTCCAAGTTGGGAAATCCCTGGAGATCTAGGGGGTGAAACCTGGAGAAACAGGGGTTTGGAGAGGGAAAGGACCTTGACATGGCATAATTCCATAGAGTCCACCCCCCAAAGTAGCTATTTTCTCCAGGTGAACTGATCTCTGTGGCCTGGAGACCAGTTGTAATTCTGGGGGATCTCCAGCCACTACCTGGTGGCTGGCAACCCTAGACAGAACCAACCACAAAATGGCTTTCACAGGAGGCAAAACGAACCTCAAAATCTTATTCAGTGAGGTTATGCATAACTCTAATAGTAACTCTTGAACATTTCAGGCAGCAGCCTGCTTTAACAGGATGCCTTTTAAAATGAACATACTGTTTCAAAATATCCCTGCATGTACACTCAGCTAACCATCAGTCACTCAGAGCAGAACTACAAGTGACAAAAGGCACAGATTGGACACTTGTCAGCTTCCCTCAAGTTTTGATGGGAAATGTAGGCGTCCCGGTCTCGCAGCTTCGCTCTCTGACTGCTGTCCAACGGACTTTTCAACTGTCACTTGTCCAACATTCCGCCAAGCTGCCTACATTTCCCATCAAAACTTGAGGGAAGCTGACAAGTGTCCAATCTGTGCCTTTTGTCACTTGTAGTTCCGCTCTCAGAGAAGATCCTTGGGCAGTGGTGGCAGCTGCTCCCTAAGCAACATTTTAAAAATTCTGCTCAGCCAATCAGAAGCCCTCTTGGATAAAAGCCCCTTCTGACCCCACCCACTTTCTAAAAAAAACTTGGTAGGCACCAGGAAAAGTGTCAGCAGGTGCCATGAGCACCACGTTGGGGATCCCTAGTTAAGCTGAACTGGTCTGAGTCCCAACTCTGGCAGACGGGTTTGACACATCTTTTGCATTCAATTCTGTCCCTCGTCCCCTACAACATCCTGCCAGGCCCCACAAAGCCTGCTTAGATAGCCATTTCTCTGCTTAGCAGAGCAGAACAGACTGGCTCATAAGACAATTAAGTTTAACGCTTACATAATATTTTTTTAAGAAAAACCACTCGCTGAAACAAACAGTTGAAAAAGCCTCCTACTCAATCCTAGACATCAACTGCTTGCCTGTGCAAGGTTGCCAACTAGCAGAAAAAGACAGAGCTCCAAGAACTTTAAAAACTGGGTAGAAGGGGGGATTTGAAGAGGGCCTAGCCCTAGTAGGGGCTAGGGGTGGGGTCTACATAAATACTGAAGCTGCAGGAATTCAAACATTGCTTCCAACAAACTGTTGGCTGACTGTCCCTTGCTATGTAGGTGGCTGCTGGCCATAATCTGGTACAAGATGGGGGCTCCTCAAGGCATTGTGGGAACAGAGGCCAATTTGCCATTTCTCCCCTCCAGGATTCAGGAACCTGAGAAGACTGGTTTTCCCTCTGCCTCCCCATTTTCACTTGAACTCACTCTCAGCTGCTCCTCTGTGCCTCCGGGAGTACGCCTACACTCATCTGTCCCACATGAATTTTGCATATGCATCATCTAGGGTTGCCAGCCTCCAGGTAGTGGCTGGAGATCTCCCGGAATTACACCTGGTCTCCAGGCCACAGACATCAGTCCACCTGGAAAAAATGGCTACTTTGAGGAGTGGTTTCCACTCCAGATCTCAAGGAATTTCCCAACTTGGAGCTGGAAACCCTAGCAGCATCTAGGGTTGCCAGTTCCAAGTTGGGAAATTCCTGGAGATTTGGGGTGGGGGGTGAAACCTGGAGAAAGGGGTTTGGGGAGGGAAAGGACCTTGGCATGGCATAATTCCATAGAGTCCATCCCCCAAAGTAGCCATTTTCTCCAGGTGAACTGATCTCTGTGGCCTGGAGACCAGGTGTAATTCCAGGAGATCTCCAGCCACTACCTGGAGGCTGGCAACCCTAGCAGCGTCCATTATTCCCAAGAGAAACTTTTTTAGTGGCCAAAAGGAACCTCCCCCCTCCTCCCTTTTTCATCAGCGGAAAACCTATCTGGATCCAATCCATTGCATAAGGACTTTCCCCCCTCTTTTGGTTAATTTACAAAACCATCTTCTTTGGCATGCCTAGACCCCGAGTATGTAGAGACCCCTGTTCTGTCTGTGGGCAGAAAGTTTGCTTCACGACTACTGGCATCTTTACAGGGGCCAACCACTTTATTGTTATATATAGTGGCAGGCAAGCAATCCACAAGGGTTTGGAGGTAGGGTTGCCAGGTCCAGGTCAGGCAATTCCTGGAGATTTTTGGGGTGGAGCCTGAAGAGGGCAGGGTTTGGAGAAGGGAGGGGCCTCAATGGGGTGTAATGCCATAGAGTCCACCCTCCAAAGCAGCCGTTTTCTCCAGGGGAACTGATCTTTGTCACCTGGAGATCAGTTGTAATTACAGGAGATCTCCAGCCACCACCTGGAGGCTGGCAACCCTATTTGGAGGAGGGAATGACAAACTGGAAATCTCTTCCTCCCTCAAAATCTTCCCCTCCAGGACTCTAAGCTTTTGGGGACTAGAGCTGATTTCTCCTCTCTGCTTTAACTGACTCTGAGCCACTCTCAACATCCCATCCCTCGTAGGGAATATTTACTCCTCATCATGCCAGGATTTTGGGGGGAAGTTTTCTTTCTTTCTTACAGTTCATTTACAAGGTCATATTTCTCTGCTTACCTTGAAGATCTACTGAGTAAGTGGAGACCTTGTATTGTATGTAGGTGGAAATTACTAACCTCCACATTACGGCTGCAGATCTCCTGGAATTACAACTGATCAGACCATAGAGCTCAGTTCCCCTGGAGAAAACGGCTGCTTTGAAGGGTGGACTCTATGGCATTATATCCTACTGAGGTTCCTCCCCGCCCCAAGCCCCATTTTCTCTAGACTCCATCCCAAGATTTCCAGTAATTTCCCTACTTGGAGCTGGCAACCCTAATAAGTGGACCACCTAATAGTAAATTGACGGCTAGTAACTTTACTACCTGTAGGGGGCTTTTAATAAAGGGAAAGGAGTGAAACAGTCTGAAGTGGTTCATTCCCAGGAGTCTTCTACTTTGTTCTGCACAGTGTATGAAGTAGCTTCCTGTGGCAAAGCAGACAGACCTCTAGCACTTTTCTATTCTTGCCTTTGCCTGAATGCGTTACTCAGAGCGACTAAGCCTGAAAACCCAACATGTCCCAAGCAGCTAAGATTCTGCAACGCCCACAAATATTTGTGTGCTTAACGGAAAGCAGAACAAATTTTAAAACCACAGTTGGCAAAGTTGTATCAACAAGCAGATTCCCAGCTCGGGCACCGTTCCAAGGGGTAGGCCATGAGTTAAAGGGAATATCTTTCTATCTGGGGCCTGCTTGGATCAGATGGCTGGAGCAAAGCTTTCAGTGGTGCAAAGCATCAGCCCTCTGACTTGGGAGCGCTGCCGTCTGGGTAAGGATGGACTCAGGGGTGGTGTTAGAAATTTGGGGGCCTTGTGCAAAAGGCCTAGGATGACTGCCGCCCCTCACTGGGCCCTGCTGCCAGTCCCACTCCCTGCCTCAGCAGGGTCCAAGCAAAAGGTGGCCCTCACCCCATGAAAGATGGCAGAAGCCAGACGCTTACAGGCACAAGCAGCTGTTGCTGTGAGTGGATGGACCCAGCCCCAAATGAGAGTCCCTCTGCACAAGACGCAATGTTAGCCGGGAAGGGTAGTTTAAAAAGACAGAGTCGGCAGCAGGGCAAAGGCTTTGATATACACTGGAGCTGAGTGAAGGGGCTGTGAAATGCCAGAAGGGAAACTTCAGCCCATTAGAACCCCTCCAGGTCCAAGCCCGGCTCTGGAAGGCAGCTCCAGACCATTTTCATTCCTCGCTGCCCTCTGGTTGCAATTCCACACAGTTTTAGACTGGAGAGGTGAAATTGACAGAGCCTTCAGGGAGGCAAAGATGAAATTAACAAACCCTCTGAGGAGCAATCTCCATAGGCTCTGTCTTTTTAAACTACGCTTCCTGGCTAACATTGCGTCTCCTTACACTTGACCAACATGTGCGGAGGTATCTTGTGTAAAAAGACTCTTGACTTGAGTACAAATGGTGGCAGCAGAATACTAGAATAGGCTTCTGCTGTTACTATTCATACCCAAATCATTCAGGGCTCAGGCCACTCACTTGCAGCAACGGTCTCTTGGGCTTGCAGACAGCTGGCTCCTGCCGATTTGGGGTGGGGTGGGGCCATTGGTGTTCAATGGGCCCCACAGTGTAGGGCTCAATAGAGCTTCCCCAATTGCCTATTGGCTAAGACCGTCCCTGGATGGACTGATTTGGGCTGAGTGCAGAAGGCTTGAGGACACTGTAGGCAGATAGCTTAGGGGGAGCCCACCTGGGCAGGCATAGGATCAGTCTTTAGTTTTTATTAATATATTTTTAGTCCACCTTTCTCCCTGAGACTCAAGGCAGATTACACGGTGTGAGTCAATACGATCAACGGCTTGGACATTCAATCAACCATACAATAACCTATGGATTGCAGAAATATGAAATAGGTCCCGAGGAGTTTTCCGTATTAGTCTCTAGTTGCAAAATAGTAAAGAGTCCAGTAGCACCTTTAAGACTAACAAACTTTATTGTAGCAGAAGCTTTCAAGCAGGGCCGGATCTACGGGAGGGGCAGGGGGATCACCTGCCCCTAGCACCGATAAAGAGGGGGTGCTGGGCGTGGCTGCCAGCCAGGAGCGCCTGCTGCAGAGCTGAACGGGAGGGCTGGGAGGCCACCCCAGCTGCCTGCTGTGCCAACAGCCACGCCTGACTCGCAGCTGCTGCTCCCAGTTGGGAGTGCATGTTGGCAGCAGTGGCAGCACAGGGCAACTGAGTGGGCAACCTCCCAGCCCTCCTGCTCAGTTGCCCCGTGCTGCCGCTGCTGCCAGCACGTGCTCCCAGCCGGGCGCAGCAGCTGTGGGCCAGGCATGGCAGGCAGCCAGGATGGTACATGGGCCAACTGAGCGGGAGGGCTGGGAGGCCACCCACGCGCTGTCCTGGCTGCCTGCTGCGCCGATGGAGCAGCTGGCTCGCAGCGGCATGCCCTGTGTGATGATGTCATGCACAGTGATGTCATCGCGCAGTCCGGGCGCACACACGTGTTTCGCATGTGCGCAAGAGTACTCAGGGGGGCGGCAACAGCCCTGGAGCTGCCCCCAGATGCTGACAATCCTTGCTACGGCCCTGCTTTCAAGAACCACAGTTCTCTTTGTCAGATGCATCTGACGAAGCAAGCTGTGGTTCTCGAAAGCTTATGCTTACAATAAAGTTGATTAGAAACAGGGCTTTTTTTCTGGGAAAAGAGGTGGTGGAACTCAGTGGGTTGCCCTCCGAGAAAATGGTCACATGGCTGTTGGCCCCGCCCCCTGATCTCCAGACAGAATCTCAACTCCCCTCTGTCTGGAGATCAGGGGGCGGGACCACCAGCCATGTGACCATTTTCAAGAAGTTCTAGAACTCCGTTCCACCGCGTTCCAGCTGAAAAAAGCCCTGATTAGAAATATGAAAACAAGCATAGAAATGAAAAACATTACTGAACCAAAACATAAGTAATTTGACAGGACATATTAAATAACGCAGAAACGACCCGGTAGTAGCAGAGCTTCAGCATAACAGATAGAAATGCATACAAGCAAAGCAGAATTCAGGTTCTGTTTGTGCAAAATTTGGAGAATCTTGGTGCAGAATATTAGCAAAAAAGAAAAAAAAGCATGCAATGTCAGTCTTAGAATTGCTAAAGCTCTCTTTCAATGTTTCCTGAACTCTGTATTGGATTTCTACTGGTTTAAATCTTTGCAAATTTGCACGTATATACCCTATTACATGTTAATTGAAACATCTTTGGAATTGACTGAACCGACTCACACTGTGTGATGCCCCTTGAGTCTCAGTGAGAAAGGTGGACTATAAATGATGTAAATAAATAAACAAAAACCTTAAGAGGTCTGGAAAAAATAGGACACGTGAAATCGCTTTTATTATAATGCGAGATGAGCCTTTTTGTGGGTTTGGAGAGCAAAAATTTCAGAGAACTGCATTTGGAATTCTGATTTGTGTGTATGTGGGGGGGGGGGGGAATGTGTGTTATTATGCAAGAAGTATTCGTGTACCTACCAATGAGTCACATGAATCCTGCAGATCTGACTTTCTTCCATGTTTCTGGTGTCCGAAGATGCATGCAGGGCCACGCCAGCTCTTGCACATCTCAAACAGCGGTATGCCCATGCCATAGGGAGAGTTAGGATGTCGCTACCTAGTGGCCCGCAGGTCAAAGATAAGCATCAAGGAGGGAGCAAGGAAGATGGTATCCTAGCAACCATCAAAGGTGCTTCTTAACCTGGAAGTGACTATATCTGATAGCAACCTGTACTCTGAAGATGAAGGGGAAGGGCAGAGTTTATTGTGGGGGCGGGGGAGAGAACCAACTGAAGACTGGTGCAGGGCAGGAGCTATGAGCCAGGAAGTTGCAAATTCAGACAAAGTAAGCCCTTCTTTTCTCAGCCTCAGTTCTTCATCTGCAATACTGAGTAATAGTTCTGGCCTACTATGTAGGACTGTTTTAAGGGGCGCTATTAGTTTCCTTGTGTGTGTTTGATTCTGTGCCCCAGGAAAGGACCTGAAGTGCTGAAAGCTTATCCTCGCTGCCACTTCTTCCTGGACTTGTCCCCTTAATCCTCACCCCAAAATGTAGGTGTGTGTACATTCTCTGCGTACATCTCGGTGTACATTCACCTCTCTGTCTCCGTCCTTACTCACTGGCTCTTTGCCTCCTTGTTTATTCTGGATTCTGAGTGCTTTGTCGTCACAGATCTGTCCGTTTTCATTTTTGCCTATAAACTTTTCTTTATATTTCTTTATGTCATTTATAGTCTGCCTTTCTCACTGAGACTCGAGGCAAATTACACCGTGAGTCAGTACAGTCAAAGACGTTTCAATAAACAATGTAATAGGAGATATAAATGCAAATTTGTAAAGATTTAAGCAGACATCCGGAGTTGAAGAAATGCTAAAACAGAGCACAAGCCATTCTAAGATGGGCATATTAAACAACGTAGAAACTACCCAGTAAGATCAAACTTACAGCAACAGACTGTACATAGTAGCAAAGTCTACAGTCCCTATCTTTTTACTGATGCATCTCTTTGAGAACGCTTCCGTACAGTACAGCCTTCCTGTTGAATAAAAAGCCCTCTTGAATAATTCAGTTTTGCATAGCCTGCAGAAGTTACATACTGATGTTACTAGTTTCAGGTGGGTAGCCATGTTGGTCTGCAGTAGAACAGCAGGATTCGGGTCCAGTGGCACCTGAGAGACCAACAAGATTTTCAGGGTATACTGATGTTACTGTATGTGTGTGTAAAGCACCGTCAAGTCACAACTGATTTATGGCGACTCTTGCTGGGACTTTCAAGGAAAGAGGGAAGCAGAGGTGGTTTGCATTGCCTTCCTCTGCAGAGTCTTCCTTGGTGGTCTCCCATCCAAGTACTGACCCTGCTTAGCTTCTGAGATCTGATGAGATCAAGTTATACCATGCCACCTTCCCTCTTATGCTACTGTATACATAATTTTAAACATTGCATGTAATACTTGAAGTCAGGGCTTTTTTTCTGGGAAAAGAGGTGGCGGAACTCAGTGGGTTGCCCTCGGAGAAAATGGTCACATGGCTGGTGGCCCCGCCCCCTGATCTCCAGACAGAGGGGAGTTTAGATTGCCTTCCGCGCTGCAATCTCAACTCCCCTCTGCCTGGAGATCAGGGGGCGGGGCCACCAGCCATGTGACCATTTTCAAGAGGTGCCGGAACTCCGTTCCACTGCGTTCCTGCTGAAAAAAAGCCCTGCTTGAAGTTATCGTCTGCCTCTGCTGTCTCTTTGGCTGATCCCATGAATCTGGTGTGGTCTGAATTTTGAAATTATGGTGCTGTTTGAAAAGTCAGCCGTTCTGCCATAATCTTATTTTTTTAAAAAAAATTGAAAGGTATTGTATTTAAATATGAAAAGGTTCATTCAGAGCATACAGTGGTCAATGCACCAGTGTGCATGTGCTAGCTGGGGGCGGGGAGGTTTATGCATGTACGCACCATTGCCATTGAATATTGGTGGTGGAGGACTGCAGGCCTGCTTGCAGAGAGGGTAGGCCTCCAGGTGGTAGGCGGAGATCTCCAGGGAGTACAGCTAGAGCCAAGCTACAAGTGAAGAATTATACTTGAACAGACTCACGGGTATTCCTCCCTGTTCACTTGCCATTCACTTGCTCTCCACTTGATCAGTAGCTTGGCTCCTAGTCTTCAGACCACAAAGATAAGTTCCCCAGGAGAAAATGGCTGCTCTGGAGAGTGGACTCTATGGCATTATACTCAACTGAAGCACCTCCCCTCCCCAAATCCCGCCCTCTCCAAGCTCCACCCCCAAAATCTCCTGGAATTTCCCAATCCAGCACTGGCAACCCTATAATGCGGTGCCAATCAGGCAGGTTCAGAATGGCAAATCCTGGCATTAAACAAACTGGGCAGTCCCCCTCACCTCAATTGCTGCTCAGAGGTGATGCAAATGCCCTTCATGGCCCCTTCTTGGCCAGTAGAGTACAGTAGGCTTGCCAGCCTCCAGGTGATAGCTGGAGATCTCCTGGAATTACAGCTGATCTCCAGGCAACAGAGATCAGTTCCCCTGGAGAAAATGGCTGCTTTGGAGAGCGAACTCCATGGAATTATACCCCACTGAGGTCCCTCTCCTCCTCAAAACCCACTCTCTTCAGGCTCCACCCCCCAAATCTCCAGGAATTTCCCAGCCTGGATCTGGCAACCCTAGGTTAGAGTCAGACTCTGGGAGACCAAGGTTCAAATCTCCGCTCTGCTGTGGAAGTTTGCTGAGTGACCTTGGGTCAGTCACTCACGGTCAGCCTAACCTACCTCACAGGGTTGCTGGGAGGATAAAACACATAAGGGGAGAATGTTGTCAGCCACTCTGGGGAGAAAAGCGGAGTATAAACTAAGCAAATATATAATCAGTTATTTGGTGGAGGATATGATTTGCAGTGGCATTTTCAAAGGGATCACTGCCTGGAAAGGGCTGCCAACTCCAGGCTGGGGAACTCCTGGAGATTTCCAGGCCACACCTGGAAGTTGGCAAGTCTATACATTCATGCCCCCTGGAAAGAAGGAAGGAGTCACCTTCTTCATGCTCTGGTGGGGAAATTGAAGAGAGTCATTTCCTAACCATTACAGCTCATGGAAAGGAAACATCCACAACCTTTAAAGGAGATTAATGTTCTTTTGTTAGCTGGGATGGCCGCCGTCCCCTTAGGCCAAAACCCATTACAATATATAAGGAACAAGAACTGTGGCCCTTCTGCGGTATGTAATGATATAATTATTCCAAATCTCCTTGGTTGCACTCACTGATTCACGTAGGGTATAATCCTAAGCAGATCTACTTGGAAATAAGCCCTGTGTCATTCGATGGGGCTTACTCTAAGGAAAGTGAGCTTAGGACTGCAATGGTACTATTTTGCAAGGTTGGAGGGACTGTTGTGGCCTCTGCCAGATGTATACCATGTAAGTGCAATGAAGGTTTCTCAACCTGGGCAACATTCACAAAATTGTTACCTTGACTTAAGGACCTTGGGGTATGTTCTGCAGGGATGGAATGCCAGTTTCAAATAACAGAATGGGATTAGCTTTCGAGAACCACAGCTCTCTTCATCAGATGCATCTGATGAAGAGAGCTGTGGTTCTCGAAAGCTTATGCTACAATAAAGTTGATTAGCTTTAAAGATGCTACTGGACTCTTTATCTTTTTGCACCTACAGATTAACATGGGCCGTTTCCACACGGCTTGTTCCAAAAAACAGTGAAATCTCGCACGAAATTGTGTGAGAAGATGCTGTTATCGCGCAAGAAGATTTCACGTGAGAAGATTTTGTGCAAGATTTCGCTGTTTTCTGGAACAAGGTAAGCTGTGTGGAAACAGCCCTGGGTAACTCCTCTGGAACACAATGAGATTGTTGCCCTTCACTCATAATACTAGAAAAATTTGATCCACAGGAGATTCAGGGCAGACCAAAGGAAGTCTTGTATATCTTAACTACACATTGTATTTTTGTGCTCTTCATTAATTTTAACTGTTTTTAAGGTGTAAATTATTATAAATGTTTTTATTTGCTGTAATCCGCCCGGGGCCTACTTGTGCAGGGAGGGCGGAATAAAAATCGAAAATAATAAATAAATACAATAAATTTTAAAAGTATGATTTCACACAATGCATAATTATGGAATTCATTGCTACAAGCCTAAATGATTTCAAAATAATAATAATTTCAATTTTCGATTCGATTTACAATTTTTCGATTCTTTTCGAAGAAAAAGGACAAGAAAAAACGATTAAATATAGAGATCTGGCGATAGAAACCTCCCGACTATGGAAGAAGAATGCAACAGTAGTCCCCATTGTCATTGGGGCACTGGGAACTATCTTGAAAAACTTTGCAATTCATATGGAAAAACTGCAGCTTTCTGACATAACACCTACAGAACTGCAAAAGACGACGCTACTTGGAACAGCGTGCATATTACGCCGATATCTGGTTGATACTTAGGTCTCCAGTGGAAACTTGTATCAGCTTAGCAAGGCCAATCAATAATAACATGTGACCTCTGCTTATTGTTGATTGTGTTTTGGATAAGTCTAATAATGATGATAGTAATAATAATGGGGCTTATATACTACTCTTCAAGACAGATTAGCGGCCCAAAATGGTGAACAAAGTCACTTTTATTATTATCTCCACAATACAGAGGGGGAGCTGGGGCTGAGAGGAGTGGCTGACCCAAGGCCACCTGCTGAGCTCATGGCAGGAGTAGGATTCGAACCAGTAGAGTGCTGATCGCAACCCAACCACTTGATTTGATTTGATTTACTAAACTTTTAGCCTGCCCGCCCTGCAAGCAGGCTCAGGGCTGGTAACAACATCAAATCTACATACAATAAAGTTAAAAACATACAATATGTACGATAAAATACATCAAATACACTACAAATATAAATTAAAACTTATCCCAAGATGCAGCGCTCAATATTATACAATCAGAAACATTCAGACACTGTGGGGTGGAAGGTGGCAAGCCGTCAGAAGCAAACTAGTAGAGGAGCGATGATAATATGTATTGTTATATAGATATATGTATTGTTAGTGTGTCATGTTTAGAATTGTGTGTTTTTTCTTATTCTCTATGTTTATTGTTTATTATGTTATGGTGTATAGTTTATAGTTTAAAAAAAGAATTATTTTTTTTTAAAAGTGAACTAGTAGAGGCAGAGGGGCCGCCCCAAAACGCTTACAGCAGCAGGCCAGCCGGATAGTTCTCCCACGCCCCAGCCACAATCATAGGCTTAACAAGGGGTCTCTCCTCTCCCCTTCTTGGTTCTTGTGCTGGTTTGTTGTCATCTGTCACCCGGGACTCAGGATGATAAGGTGCAGGTGCTAGAGAAGGTTGTTGTACTGCTACCAGTCTTGGATGCTGTTTTATATATGGTTATGCTGTTCTATATATGGTTATTTTAACTGTGTGTATATATATATTGTATTGTTTTTATGCATGTTAGCCGTTCTGAGCCTGCATGGAGGGGAGAACAGATTACAAATCTAAATAATGATGATGATGATTTAATTTAATTTAATTTAATCTAATTTAATTTAATTTAATTTAATTTAATCTAATTTAATTTAATTTAATTTAATTTAATTTATTATATTTATATTCCGCCCTCCCCGCTTTCACAGGCTCAGGGCGGATAACAAATACAAACATCATTAAAAACTTTTAAAAACATTAAATAATACATTTAAAAACATTAAATATTACAATTCATGCTGCATAGTGGTTCATACATGCCTCTGTGTTTGCATAGGGGCTATGGTTTAACCCCCCCTTCACAGGGGGGCGGGCACTGCCTGGCGTCATCTTACCATCTTTCCATCTTACAGGCCTGGAAGAACTATAACAAGTCCTGTTGGGCCCTGGTCTCAATAGAAAGAGACTTCCACCAGGCGGGTGCCAAAGCCAAGAGCTACTTAACTACTGTGCTAAAACAACAGCTCCCAATAATAACTGTGCTTATATAACACTCATCTAGAAAGATTAGTGCCCACTCAGAGTGGTGAACAAAGTCCGTATCACTATTATCCCCACAATACAGCTGGGGAGTTGGGCTGAGAGGAGGGGCTGACCCAAGGCCACCAGCTGAGCTCATGGCGGTAGTGGGAGTTGAACCAGCAGAGTGCCGGCTGGCAGTCCAACCGCTTAACCACTATGCTACAGCAGTTTCTCCTTTTATCTGTCTGCTGCTGAATTCTTTTACTCTGGGAATTCCTGGTTTTAGAACTTTGGCTCTTTAAATCCAGAGGAGTTATCCATGTTAGTCTGTAGTAGCAAATAGTAAAGAGTCCAGTAGCACCTTTAAGACTAACCTATTTTATTGTAGCATAAGCTTTCAAGAGCCACAGCTCTCTTTGTCAGATGCATTTGATGAAGAGAGCTGTGGGTCTCGAAAGCTTATGCTACGATAAAGTGAATTAGTCTTAAAGGTGCTACTGGACTCTTTACTATTTGGCTATTTAAAGATTTTTTACCATTCTGCTATTTTACATTCTTCATGCTCTCATAGGATTTTGATGCTGCTATTTTAAAATCTATGTTCGAAATGTATTTTAATGTTCACTGCAAGCAACATCAGCAACCAGTTTTCTGGATGGGGGTGGAATATAATTTTTAAATATATAAATAGAAGAAGCAGACCAAATTGGCTAAGGAAAGTATTCATCAACAGCTGCGATGATATGCCACGATTCCCATGTTGGATGACGATAGATCTTCCATGTTTAGCAGCAGCATATTTCTAAGAATCAGATACTGGCAGAAGTAACCAGCCGGGTCATTATGGCATAAGGTAGTGGCTAAATGAATGAGCTGTGATGTGGAAGGTCCCAAGTTCGAATCTGTGATAAACTCACTTGGTGACGTTAGAGAATTTATTCTCTCTCAGCCTCATGTAACATCCAGATGACCGTGGTAGTAGTACTGGCCTACCTTAAGGGCCTGTTGTGACAAGATAATGCTTTACTGAACTGGTTTTAAATTATTTATTTGGGCTTTGTTTTAAATCTTTATTTTTATATGTTATTTTCTTAGCCGCTTCAACTGTCTAAAGCAAGGCATGTGGATAAATATACCTTCTATGAATTTGTCTGGTTTTTTTTTAAATCCAAGCTGGCAGCCACCTCTGTGCGGTGCGGTAATGAAGTCCAAACATTATACGCTTCTGTCTCTCTTCAGTCACTTCTGCTTAAGATTGGCTTGCAAATGAAGAGAGAATGAAATGTTTCTATATACTCCATCCATACACGGGACCCATTCATATTCTTCTATCAGAGCTGTGGTTCTGGAAAGCTTATGCTACAGATGCATCTGAGGAAGAGAGCTGTGGTTCTCGAAAGCTTATGCTACAGATGCATCTGAGGAAGAGAGCTGTGGTTCTCAAAAGCTTATGCTACAGATGCATCTGAGGAAGAGAGCTGTGGTTCTCGAAAGCTTATGCTACAATAAAGTTGGTTAGTCTTAAAGGTGCTACTTCACTCTTTACCATTGGCAGAGTGGGGGATTTGAACCTAGGCCTCCCAATCCAAGCTTGACACCCTAACCACTACGCAACGCTGTTAAGTGTACATAGGATAGCACCTGTGATTACTTATCGTCATTTGATGAGCAGAACCAGTGAATCTGCCAGAAATAACAGGGCTCTGAAAAAACAGTCCTCGAAGGAAATGTGTTATACATTCAGCAGAATCCAATGGAAAATATTTCTTGACTTGCACCAATCCAGGCTGAAGATGGGGGTGTCTATATGCACTGGAACATACTGCCACTAAAAACTGCTGCTAAACAAAAAAGCATTTCATGTAGAAAGCTAGCTAATCAGAGACAAAGGTTTAGCCCAGCCTTCTTTCAATTCTATAGACGAGAAGGGAGACCTTATTGTAAGGGGAGCAACATTCAGTCCTTCAACCCTTCTGCCACCCTCCAGTCTGAAGCGCATAGAGGTTGAGTGGTTGGGCTGCGAATCAGCACTCTGCTGGTTTGAATCCCACCTCTGCCATGAGCCCAGCAGGTGGCATGGCGTCAGCCCCAGCTGTACGGTGGAGATAATAACCTGTCTAGAAGAGGACTATATAAATTCAGTTATCATCATCATCATCATCAAACTTTATTCACTGCTTGAAGTGAGGCATTAATCTATCTAGAAGCGCAGTATATAAGCAGAGTTATAGAGTTGCCAGCTCCAGGCCGGGAAATTCCTGGAGATTTGGGGAGAGGGGGTGGAGCCTGGAGAGAGCAAGGTTTGGGGATGGGGACCTCAGTGGGGTCCAACCTCCAAAGCAGCCAGTTTCTCCAGGGGAACCGGTGACGTCACTACTCCGTTTGGTAAAGAGGATTGTGTGCATCAAGGACAACGCTTCCCTGCTGGGCTAATTTTCTGCTTGCAAGGAGTTTTCTGTATTTATTTATTTATTTTGGAGAGGCGGGTGGGTTAAGCCTTCAAAACTGAGAATCTCTCAGCCGCAACCAGCCAGTCCACTCAGCCGATCGGACGGTTAGCCCCCAGACCCCTCCCGGGGCGGTCGGGGGGTTGGCACGGGGCGGAGAGGGAAGAGTTAAGCGGTCGGGCGATCCACCCTCCGCCGGCTCCGGCTCTCTGTTAGGCTGAGGCCGCGACGAGGGGGGTGTGGCCGGGGGTTGGCTGCTCTTTGCCGCAAGAAAAGGGGGAAGACGCGTGTGTGGCGAGGGCGCGCGTGTGGATCGGGGAGGCAGGCGGAGGCGATGCGCCCTCCTTGCAAGGTCCGCCGGGGCGCTTGATTGCACGTTGCAATTTTGGGGAGGGGGCTGCAAGGTGGAGAGTCGATTTTTTTTTTGCAAAGCGAAACAGCCCCTGCTTTTTTCCTCCCGCTCCCCTTTCCAAAAAAGAGGATTAAACGGGACGCCTGGCGAAGCTGCATTCCGAGCCCAGCGCTGCGTTCCTGCAAACAGTAAGGGATGGAGCATGGGGGGGGGGGGCGGCGGCGATTTCTGCTCGTAGCATCCCCTTGAGGGGTTGTGGCTGGGGAGGCGATGCAGTCCACACGTCCTCTCGGGGTGGGGGGCATTGCACGGTCGAGGCGGGGGGCGACGTTTCATTGCTTCGGGGAATGGCACTGGTTTTTTTGAGGGGGGGGCGTAAATGCATGGCGGGAGAGAGACGCGATGGCACAGGGGAGATATTCTTGCAATTGAAATGTTGTGCACGGTGAAGATGGGGGGGTTGAAACCTTGCTTTCTCCCCTCCCCCCTTTTTTGCACCCTTCGTGTAAAACATGCATGCAGCGGATAGGAGGGTGTGGGGGGATGACCCTTAGTTGCAACCGATTTATTTATTTATTTTTTAAAAATTAATGCTTTACTTCGTCGCTGGGGAGGGGAAGAGCCTATTTCGCCCCCTCCCTACATCTTATGCAATATTATCTTTGCCTGAAAATCCAAACAGCCAGCTATTGATAAAGGAGGTGTTTGTGTGTAGCCATCAATTCCCTGCAGGTAACCGGTGGTTGTTGGTGTCAGGGTGGTGGGCATATTTTTGGGTCGATGATGTCATCAAGCGGGTGTCATCCAGAGAGCGAGGTGAGGTGCTGGCATCTGGGCGCTTGGCAGGGCACGGCTGCAAATTATGCCACCTGCCGCTCTGGATGCTCTTGTCTCTCCCGTGGCCGTGTGGAGGGAGGCAGGTGCTCTCCTCCGAGGTGCAAAGGTGCAAAACCCTGCTGAAGAACGCACGGCGAAAACCCACCTTCTTTCCAGATTGCAACGTTCTCTTGCAAGCTTTCGGCAGCAGCCTCGGCTCCCCTGCAGATGTGATGTCTCCGGCAGTTGAAATGAGAGAATCTCGCCTCCTTGCCAATGTGCCCCCAAATGCCACCTCTCATTTCCTGCACTGCCCTTCGTTCACTCCCTCCCACAGATCATCCCCCCCCCCCCGTGCTGTGCTGTGGGGTGCCCCCTCGCCCTCATTTCGAAGATGGAATGTGATTTTCAGGGCTCGTCCCTCGCTTTAAAGCATGGCTGCTCCGTGGAAGATGACACCGGCCCTTCGATTTCACATCCTGTGGCTCTTTTGCCGGGAGGGGGCTTTGAAAACTGGGCAGCCAGGTCTGTGTCACCTTAACCTACCCTCCTCTTTCCCTGCTGCCCGCCAAGGCGTCCTAAAATAGAGAATCTCTTGCATTCCTGCCCATCGCTTATATCCTCTGCCAGACAGGAGCAGCAGCATACCGGGAGATGGTCAGCTGGCATCCATTCCGTCAGAATATCAAGGTGGGGGTGGGGGGAGCTTGCTGCCCTTGAGCCACGGCTTTCAGATGGGATTTGGGGTTGGCCCTGTGGGTAACTGGGCTGTCTCCACAGTGCATGCAATGGAATATTTGGGGGGGGGGGTTTGGAGAGAGCAAAGGGAGCTAAGAACTGCAGTGCAGCAGAGGCGAGCCAGCCTTTTTTCTCTCCGCTGCCCCTTGCTATGGGGCACTCTCGCCACTTATGTTCACGCTGGCTCCATTGGGCATGATGTAAGCACGTCGGCTGGGGCAGCTGGGTCAGTTGCGCGCACTCGCAGTCTCCCATGCGCTCTCTCACACACAGCTGTCCGCCCTGCTCCTCCCAGTTAGAACCAGCTTTGCAGTCAGAGTTTCAAGCTTCCTTGATTCTGGATTTCTGACATTCAAGAGGGAGAGAAAATCCCTCTTGACCAAGCTATTCTGGCACATGCCTGTCTTCCCCAGTGCCGCTGGGTTGTATTAAAGCAGAGGCTGTTAATCTGGGGTCCATGAACTTGGATGGGGAAAAAATTACATCTTTATTTTTGCTAATCAAACTTTATGTTCAGTGTAAGTCCTCGAATTGATTATGTTCTGTTTCAGCAGTTCCTCAGCCCCATGCTGGATCCTTGCTAATACTATATCTTTGTAAACTTATATTCTTTTACCCCGTGACATTGTTTATGGAAATGTTCTTGACACTGTATGGAAATGTCTGCCCTTGTCCTTGCCACTAATTGTACTAATTTCACACCATGTAATCTGCCTTGAGTCTCAGTGAGAAAGGCGGACTATACATTTAAAAAATTAGGTATTTCAATACAAAACATTTCAATACAATACCTTATGGTATTGTATTGAAATGTACTTGATACTGATTGTATTAACCTCATACTGTGTAATCCGCCTTGAGTCTCAGTGAGAAAGGCGGACTATAAATGATGTAAATAAATAAATTTTATTTTATGCATTTAAAAACATTATTCTGAGAAAGGGTCCATAGGCTTCCACAGAGTGCCAGAGCAATCCCGTGGCACAAAAAAAGTTTAAGAACTCCTGTCTGAAGGGTTTCACTGGCTTTCTGGAGGCGCCTCTGAGCATACACAGAGTGTTTGGTGCCAAATAGCCTCTGCATGCTCATGTCTGGGAGTAGGAGTCAGGTTGGAAACCACGGCATCCTCCTTTTCAGATGTCAAGCCCTGGGGGTGAACAGGGCCGGTGCCAGAGTTTCTGGCGCCTAAGGCCGGGGGCAGCTTCAGGGCTGTTGCCATCCCCACACGCTTGCGCGCACCTGGACTGCGTGATGATGTCACTGCGTGTAACGTCATCATGCAGCATGCCACTGCGAGCCGGCCCCATTGGTGCGACAGGCAGCTGGGACAGCGTGTGGGTGGCCTCCCAGCCCTCCTGCTGAGTTACCCCGCACGCCCCGGCCGCCTGCTGTGCCTGGCCTGCAGCTGTTTGCAGGCGGTGGTGGTGGCTGCATGGGGCAACTGAGCGGGAGAGCTGGGAGACTGCCCGCCAGCACACGCTCCCGCCCGGGCGCAGCAGCTGCGGGCCAGGCGCGGCAGGTGGCCAGGGTGGTGCGTGGGTGGCTTCCCAGCTCCGTGGTGCGCGCCCCTGCCCCCGGCGCCACCTCTGGTGTCTCAGCGCTCAGGGCGGCTGCCGTACTGCCTCCATGGACGCACTGGCCCTGGGGGTGAAGCGGGGAGGCTAGGTGGAGGCCCTGTGTCTGGTTTGTACAGAAATCTCTGTGCTTTGCCTCCTGTCTTGGAAGGTAATTTCTGCATAGTGGATAACAACCTGAGAATGGCATGGGTGAAACAGCCGAGATGCATCTAGTTCTGCGGCCAGGGAGGTACATTGTGGGGAAGGCCCATCCATGAGGCATGGTGGATGCTGTAGCCAACCACTGTTAATCTACAGCATTTGATGACATTGGGTCGTATACTCTTCGCAGATGGAGGTGGCTGCCCTGGAGAATCATTCTTCTTAGTTGAGCATTTATTCCAGTTTCTTTTTTAAAATGACAAGCCCAGAACGATTGGCCAATGTAACATACTGTGGCAGTGAGTTCCAGAGGTTAATTAGGAATAAAAATATTTCCTATAGCTTTTCTTAATCCTGTTGCCTCTCAGCTCCGGTGAGTGTCGAGTATTCACTCTAGCTGCACTTGGTAATCATTATTGTGTGGCTATGTAGTAAATGTGGGGCTTTACAAGTAACACAACTCCCTCTCCCCGAGAATTTGTAATCTGAATTGTGGAGTATACTCCTGTGTGTAGTTCATACTGTCTGTCGCTCAAAGTACAAGCCTGTGTAATTTTTGCATTGTTTTAGTGCATCATTCCCGTGGCCTCTTCTTATATGCCCATGGTATCGATCACCCCTTGGGGTCAGGAAGCAGTTTCCCCAGGCCAGTTTGGCTAGGGATCCCAACAGCATTTTGCCATCTTCTGGGCATGGAGCAGGGGTCACTGGGGGTGTGGGGAGGGAGGTAGTCGTGAATTTCCTGCATTGTGCAGGGGGTTGGACTAGATGACCCTGGAGGTCCCTCCCAGCCCTGTGATTCTATGATTTTATCATGTTCTACATTTCTGCAATCCAAATCTTATTGTATTCTTTACTGTATGTCCCATTCTGTTGACTGTATTGTCTTACTCTGTGTAATCCGCCTTGAGTCCCAATGAGAAATGCGTACTATAAATAGCATAAACCAATAAAGGAAATGTCAGAAGAAGGGAAAGGAAAAAAGCCGTAGAATCATAGGGTTGGAAGGGACCTCCAGGGTCATCTAGTCCAGCCCCTTGCAAATGCAGGAAATTCACAACTACCTCCCCTCCCTACACTCCCAGTGACCCCTACTCCATATCCAGAAGATGGCAAAAAACCTCCAGGAGCCCTAGCCAAACTGGCCTGGAGAAAACTGCTCCCTGACCCCGAAGCGGCGATCAGCATTACCCTGGGCATGTAAGAAGGGGCCACGAGAACGACGCCCTGATGTAACCCTTCCTACCCTCCCTCTCATGATCTGCCTAGGTTCACAGTAATATGGTTCGTGCAATTACATTTTCGTGTGTGTGTGTGTGCAAAGTATATATGCTTTGGTTTGCAGCCCAGTGGCTGCATAGTATAAGTGTGCAAGGAGGGGGGGGGAGGCATTTCTTAAACCTTTTCCTTTGTGCCGTTCTTTTCGGCTAACAGTCCTTCCCTTTGCATTGCAAGAGATGAGTTATAGGTTCAGACATGATGGGGCTTCTCTTATTCAGTTCTTGCTCCACTTTGGTGTGTGGGAATCTGGCATAACTTGTCTCCATGGATACTTCCGAATCCGATGGAATTGGGAGTGGAGTGGGGGTGGAAAGTGTCAGTTTCGCCAGCGCCCAGTCAGTATATTTTAAAGTCTCGTGGTACGCTCGGGAGCTGCTGCATATCTGCTTGTTCTTTTGCAGGAGGATAGAAAGATGGGGAAGGGGGTGTCAAACAGATGCAGAATTTTTGGGGGGTGAGGGGAGTGCTTTTGGAAAGCACCCAGTTGGGGCAGTTCCTAAAAGTGTCTTCTTTTGGTTAGGAAACGCTCTTTCTTTCTTGACTCAGCTGTGGCAGAGCCACACTGATCCATGCCTCTGTAACTTCCAGATTAGACTACTGTAATGGGCTTTGTGGGGTGCTGCCCTTGATGATAATTCATATGCTTCCAATTTGTATAAAATGCAGCGGGCAAGCTTTTTGAGTGGGGTTAGATGATACAAACCTATAAAGCCTGTTTCCTCAGTTGCGCTGGTTGTTGATTCGTTTCTGGACTCACTTAAATGTGCTGTTTTTGACCTTTTGAAAGGCTTTCATAATGTGGTCGGAGCCTCGTATATCAAGGATCGTGCCTCCTATATCGCTTTGCTCGTACTCCCCAAGTCAGCAAAATGTTCCAAGGTTTGTTTCAGCGGGCACTAGTCAGCTGATTTCTGGCAGCCTCTTAAAGTCTCCTGCAAAGGTTTTTTTTTCCTGTTCCTTTTTAAAATCTTGCAAAATTGTCTCGTTTCGGACTGGGCTGAAGTTCTGTGAACTGGCTTATCATAGTTGTTTCTGTGTATTTTATTGTATTGATTTATAGGCTGTCATAAACCACTTCAAGTACAGTTGGGACTGGGGTGAACAGTTCTTTAAAGATTTTTTTTTTAAGGCAGTGAAATTTTAGGAAAAGACTTTTCTCTGACCTTGTCAGTGTCCCTCGGAAACTGGAGAAGTGGAATGGTGGAGGAAAGGTCCCGGGGCAGACAGGCAGGGAATGAAAGGAGCCAACGCTCCGTCTGATACAGGTGAGCCGAAGGTAATTACATTTGGAGCAGGTAAAAAAGTGATCTTTTCACAAAAGGCAGGAATAGGAACATCTAATTGTTTATATATTTATACCTCGCTTTTGTTTTCCTCAGTAGGGACCCAAAGTGGTTATAACTCTGTTTCCCCTCTTCCATTTTATCCTCAGGACCTGACTGTCCTCAGGTCACCCAGCCACCTTCTAGATGCATCTGACGAAGAGAGCTGTGGCTCTCGAAAGCTTATGCTACAATAAAGTTGGTTGGTCTTAAAGGTGCTACTGGACTCTTCACTACGTATGCTAAGGCGCCAAGTTCCGGGTTGCAATATTCTTGGAAATTTGGGAGCGGAGTCTAAGGAGGGCAGATTTTGGGGAACGAAGGAACCTCAGTGGGATATAATGCTATAGCCACCCTCCTAAGCAGCCATTTTCTTCAGGGAAATGGATCTCTATAGTTTGGAGATCAGTTGTAATTCTGGGAGACCTCTGGGCCCCACCTGGGGGTTGGGTTTTGACCGCTTAGAAGGGCATGGTTTTAAAAAATGCATAGATAGAGTTACTGTACCGTTTTAGTGGTGATTACTAACAAGGTGTCAAATGAATGCCTTCGAAGCAGGAATCTTGCTGGATCCGAGAAAGCATCTTGGTTTCTTTTTGCACTGCCGGAGTTAACTTGCGGCGAATCAGCAATGCTTAAAAGGGCTTTTGGAGTAGCATTTTATCGGCAGATTAAAAGATTATTAAGAAGCCGTCCGGATTTGGTGCCATTCTTCCGTTAAGGCCATTTAAGGAAAGATTGTTTTCCCCTTTGGTCCTCTTGCTCTGACCAGATTACTCTTAACGGAGAAGAACGACACAGATGAAACCTGACATGGCAGTGGGAATCCCAAAAAAGGGGATGAGCATCCATAGACCATTTTATCAGGCTAGCCGATTTTACAGGTTTTGGTGCCGACTTGGCAAGGAATGCTTTATTACAACGTTGGTCTTTTTGGGATCTCGGTTTTATTATATTTTTTTAAGCTGTTGCATTTTTCCTTTTTAACACTAGTTGTATTCTATTGTTGGATTGCTTTTACCAGTGTTTTGTAACTCGCCTCAGCAACCATCGACTGAGCCTTGCAGTCTGAAATATTGGAAGTATATGAAGGAGGGTGGAGGGGGAACAGCCACGGCTCATTTCGAGGGGGAACGCACCGGAACGCAGTTCGGGCAGTTCCCCAAAGAGACTCTCAGCCATTTTGGGCCTGTTTTGTCCTGGATTGGGCCTCTGACGGGTGGTGGATCACTCTCCTTGGCCCCCTTTTCGGCCATTTTCAGCCCCTTTTTGCCGTTTTGGGCCCAATTTTGGCCCTGAATGGCCAGGACTGGGTCCAAAACGGCCGGGATAGGTAATGTCAGGGGGTGTGGCATATGCTAATCATTTATGCTAATGAGTTATGCTAATGAGTCCCTCCAGCTCTTTTTCTACAAAATGACCCCTGGGAACAGCAGGCACCTTATTTTTCTCCCCCCCCCCCAATAGCAGAGTTCCTGGACCTTAACAGTTCTGCAGCTGAAGTTCGGCACGCCTGTCCCCATCTCTGCACCTGTTGATTTCCTGCCTGACAGGCAGCTGTTTAAAGGAGATGGCCCTGTGCCTATTGGGGATTTAAAGAGCAATTGTAGCCTCTTTGAATTCCAAGAGATGCATTTTATGGTCAGGTCTCCTTTCTTGCTTGATTATCCCCCCACTCCACCTCCCCTTGTCGAGAGGCTGCCTTTTTTAGCCTGAATTTCCCACATGAGATTCTCACACTTTATGTCTGGTGATTATATAAGCTGACACTCTCTCATTGTTTCCTGCTCTGCCCGCATGTGTGCCCTGCTTTCTTTTTTGCCAGATCAGCCATTTTGTAATGCACTGGCCCTATTCTTCCGTTCCAGTGCACTCCACGTGAGAGAGGAAGGGAACGAGTGCGCGTATGGGCGGGGGGTGGTGGTGGTGGGACCCGGAAGGCCTAAAAAACTGCTGACAGTGCCCTGGGAGTGATGACCCTCAATGCCCAGAAGCGCCCTGATTTGCTGATGCTGCCATCTGCTTCTTACGAAGCTGCCGGAGATGTTGAGTTCGAGCATTTTGGTCCCTCCTAGCTCAGCATTGTCTACTCTGGCTGGCAGTAGCCCTCCAGTGTCCAGGGTGTCTGTGGTTTTTCCCCACCCCTGCTACCAAGGATCCTTTAGGAGATGCTGGGGACGGATCTTGGGACCCTTTTTATTTGTAAGGGACCTGCTTTACTTGGTTCAGATGAGTTCAAATCCTCCTAGGCTGGCTGCTGTAGCATACTGGTTAAAGCGGTTGGGCTGCGAATCAGCAACTCTGCTGGTTCAACTTCTACTACAGCCATGAGCTCTGCGGGTGACCTTGGGTAAGCCCCTCCTCTCAACCCCAGTTTTGAGCTGGTGTCGCATCGTGGTGAAGTGGTTGGGTTGCAAACCAGCACTCTGCTGGTTCGACCCCCACTATTGCCATAAACTATACAGGTTGCCTGGGGTAAACCCGTCCTCTCAGCCCAGCTCCCCAGTTGTATTGTGGGGATTATAATGACACTGACCTTATTCCCTGCTCTGAGTGGGGCGCTTGATCTGTCTGGAATATAAGCACAGTTATTATAGGAGCTGTGTAGCACAGTGGTTAAGTGATTGGGCTGCAAATCAGCAATCTGCTGGTTCTAATCCCACTGCGGCCATGACCTCAGCAGGTGGCCTTGGGTTAGGAGCCCAGCTCCCCAGCTGTATTGGGGAATAATAATAATATGAACTTTGTTCACCGATCTGAGCGTGGCTCTAATCTGTCTAGAAGAGTGGAATAAAAGTGCAGTTGTTGTTAAAACCCACATAGAATTGGACAAGAGGGGAAATCCCTTTCATATTCTATTTTTTATGTCTGTTGGCAAAATCATAGAAGGGTTTATCTATAGACTCATAGAAGGGTCTTAATAGATTAGCTAGTTAAACCTGCCACTTTCCATATGCAGCATAGTGATTAAGTTGTCGGGCTGTGAATCAGCATTCTGCTGGTTCAAATTCCACCAGTGCCACGAGGTCCACAGGAGGCCCTGGATAAGCTGCATTGTGGAGATAATAAGAACATGGTGTTTATTCCGCTATCTGAGTGGGGCACTAGTATGTTCAGAAGGCTGGTATATACGTGCAGTTGATGATGATGATGATGATGATGATGATGATGATGATGATGATGATGATGATGATGATGACGACGACGACGACGACGATGACGACGATGATGATGATGATGATGATGATTTTTCAATGGGCCTTCCAGACATCTCGGAGACTCACAGGAGAAGTTCAACAGTAATGGCTTAATGGAGCCTCCATGTACAAATGTAGCTTACCTGAGAATATTAGATGCTGGGTCCAAACTGGAGGAAGCGATAGTTTGGTGTAGTGGTTAAAAGTGGCAGGACTCTAATCTGGAGAGCCAGGTTTGATTCCCCACTCTTCCACTTGAAGCCAGCTGGGTGCCCTTGGGGCAGTCACTTAAGAGCGGCAGGACTCTAATCTGGAGAACCGGGTCTGATTCCCCACTCCTCCGCTTGAAGCCAGCTGGGTGACCTTGGGTCAGTCACAGCTCTCTCAGAGCTATCTCCCACCTCACAGGGAGATTGTTGTGGGCCTAATAATAACATACTTTGTAAACCACTCTTAGTGGGCATTAAGTTGTTCTGAAGAGTAGTATATAAATCAAATGTTGTTATTGTTGTTATTCTAATAGCTCTGACAGCTCTCTTTACTATGAGCCCCCCCCTTCTTTAAAGTTTTTTGAGCCAGAGGAAGGGATATATGGGTTCAACCGTATGACTCCATGGGCACACTGGAGTAAAGGTGTTGCAATAAAACCACAAAGCAAGGGGAAGGTTTGTTTGCTGCAGAAAGAAGCCATGAAACACACGAGTATAGGGTAAATGACAGAGAATATGTCTGACCGGTGTTTCTTCGTGTATAGAGATAGTTACTGGTGGGTAGCCGTGGTGGTCTGTGGCAGAAGAGCAGGCTTCGGAGGTCTTCTTGACAGCTCAGATCCTGGAAATCTGTTTGCTCCTTAAGGTGCTACTGGACCCAAATCTTGCTCTTCATGTATGGAGTATGTCCTTGGCTGAGGCCTCAGTGCCACGTAGCTATAGCCTGTGGGGCTATGACTGAAATCATCTACATAAAGGCCTCTCCCTCTTGACTGCTTTGAGATGACATGTCCAAAGTTTGCTTTCTGTGCAGCGTAAGGGAGGGAAGGGACACGGAATGCCGTAGGTCTGAGGTTCCATCTCCCGTTCCAGGATCTTAAGGAGAAGGTAATAGGGCTTTTTTCTGTCGGAGACCCACTGCTGGTCAGAGAACATAGTACCAAACAAGGTAACCCAGTTTGGCTCAGCCACCTGGAGTGGAAATCCATTAAAATTACCAAAAAACTTGCACAGGTGAGTGCATCAGAAGCAGAGAGCTTTGACTCTCAAGAGCTCCTACGCTGGAAATCGAGTTGGTCTTCAAGGTGCTGCTGGACCCTGAGAGCCAAGCTACAAGTGACGCCTTACGCAGGTTGGACACTTGTCAGCGTACCTCAAGTTTTGATGGGAAATGTAGGCGTCCTGGTTTTACAGCTTGGCTCTCCATTACAGCTGCAAGACCAGGACGCCTACATTTCCCATCAAAACTTGAGGTACGCTGACAAGTGTCCAACCTTGTAGCTTGGCTCTGAGACTTTTCATTTCTGCTACCAGTGTGAGATTGGGAGGCGAGACTCACCCAGGGGCAGATGCGGTACAGGGTGGGGAGAACCAATGTCCACAGCCATCAGCTGTGTGACTCACTGGGACAACCCTTTCCCAGCCCCCAACCACACATCCGTGAAGTGTGTGAAAACACAGTTAATGCCAGAAAAATGACTCGGCATTTCCCAACCGCTGTTTGGACAACAAAAGCATTGTGTCTGTACAGGAGAAACAGGAAGCGAAACGAATTAGACCTGTTCTGTGGGAGGGGGCATGGCTAAGAGAGTTGCTGATGAATGGGAGCTGGGGTAGGGTTGCCAACCTCCAGGTGGGGCCTGGTGTTTTCCTGGAATTGCAGCTGATCTCCAGGCCAGAGATCAGTTCTCCGGGAGAAAACGGCAGCTTTGGAAGGTGCCTTCTCAGCTGAGGTCTCTCTGCCCCCCCCAGTTCCACCCCCAACTCTCTAGGAATTTCCCAACCTGTTGTTGAAAACACTAGAAGTGGGTCAGTGGTCCGATTGGCCACCTGCAGAACAATTGGGCCAGGAGAGCTACTGAACTGCTTATTCCTTTAGGATAAGGCTAAAGAATACCCTTGTTCAGAAAACTCCCGGTACTGGATTTCTTAACCATACAATAAATAAGCTTTTTTGTATTCTATACTTTAAATTTTAAAGGTGCTTCAGTGCTAAAAGTGCTCAAGAAAACAATCCTATGTGCCAGTCAATAACAATAAACTATCAATTGGGACATATGATTGTTTTATTGATGCACTTGTAGCACTGAAGCACCTTTAAAATTTAAAATATAGAATACAAAAAAACTTATTTATTATTTCATGGAAAAGATATCATTTCAATTGAAACAAGCGGACATGGCACCCCTTCAAGCAAACTTCTGGGAAGATTGGCAGCCAGTTCTGGACTATATGATTGCATCTGAGATTAAGCCTTCCAACTTTTACTCTAAAGACCCCTTTTGTATATAAGCTTAATATTGAAGCTTCTATACTGTGTATATTATACCACCTGATTGAGGCACATAGAGCCTGTAAGACCCATATACTGGTTTTTCTCTTTGTAATTCTTATGCTGTGAACCGAGTTAAAAGGTTTTTTGTTTGTTTGTTTTTGTTCGTTTGTTATTGCTGTTGTCGATTGTTTCGGTTGGTTCTCTTGTTTACTGTAAAAAAACGAAACGCTGGAAAAATAAAAAGTTAAATTTTTTTTTAAAAAACTTATTTATTGTATGGTTAAGA
The DNA here is from genome assembly GCF_028583425.1 of Eublepharis macularius. Classification (NCBI taxonomy): domain Eukaryota; kingdom Metazoa; phylum Chordata; class Lepidosauria; order Squamata; family Eublepharidae; genus Eublepharis; species Eublepharis macularius. Next base: position 5,878,508 of record NC_072799.1, read on the forward strand.
AATCCAGTACCGGGAGGTTTCCGCACAGTAGTATTGAGAGTTACTCCTTGGTTTCACCCTTTGGTAGAGTCATAAAGAATACCCTTGGCCAACCAGAAAGTCAAATTGGCCCCAAGAAGTAGACAAAATTTTTTGGTGCTAAAATCTGTGTGCTTGCTACTTGTTCTGTACTGCCAAAGGGAAACACGTTTCAAAGTAGAGGGTTTTTTTGTCACAGTCATTGAATCTTCAAAAATTATTTTTTTGCCTCTCTCATCAGATGAACGGGACTTTTTGTTCAATTGAGGGATGGAAAGGAAGGCTTTGAGATCTTCGAGTGGTTTGTAAGAATCGGGTCTGGCTACAGCAGCAATGCAAACTACACTGTAGTTTAACCAAATTAATATTTTTTCCCTCTGTCTCCAGTGCAGATTCATTTAGGAAGTAGGTTCTACTCTTTTATGGAAGGGAAAAAACCTATTACATTGTTCACATAGTTCAAAGAGTTAAAAACAAATGAAGCAGTCCTGACTGTAAACGAAAAAAATATGTGAGGAAGTCAGACTACAAAGCCCAAGATGAACTGCAACGGAACAAAATGTGCACGCACGTGAACTACAGACTGATTGTGCAGGCTTAGGACTACAAAGCCAATGATGCAGTATGGCTGTAAGTAAAATGTAGGTGTGCCAGATTTACTGTCTATGAAACCTCAAGGTTAAAATAAACCAACGTCAGGATACAATTGTGAGCAAAGGGCTTTTAATAAAGCAAATCATTGCTAATTTCTGCTCCGGCAGTTCATCTGGGACCAGCTGATGGCCCCAGGAGTGATGCTTATGTATGTAGAGGTTATGCACTGAAAGGAAAAATCTTGCTTGCTCAATCCTGTAAGCAGTTGCAATAAAACCACAAAGCAAGGGGAAGGTTTGTTTTCTGCAGAAAGAAGCCATGAAACACGTCGATATAGGATAAAAGACAGAGAATATTACATGCCTGACTGGTGTTTCTTCGTGTATAGAGATAGTTCTAGGCGGGTAGTCATTGTGGTCTGTAGCAGAAGAGCAGGCTTTGGGTGTCTTGACAGCTCATATCCTGGAAATCTGTTTGCTCCTTAAGGAGCTTCTGCACCCAAATAATGTTGTTGTTGTTGTTGTTGTTGTCGTCGTCGTCGTTGTTGTTGTTACATGTGCTGCTCTCCACAGTCCAAAGTGGCCGGGCTGCCTCCCACCTTCTTGTCCTATCCCTGAAGAGGACTAGGAAGGCCTCAGAATGGAAAGGAAAGGGGGTTGCCCCACCTGCTTCTTCCCTCTTCCCAGGACTTCTGCACTCCTCCATTTCCAGCCTTTAATTGAACAAAAAGTCCCATTCATCTGGTGCACGAATCAAAAAGACGCCCCCCCCCAAAGGCAAACAATAAAAAACTTTTGAAGATTCAGTGAGTGTGACAAAAATAATCTACTTCGAACAGTGTTTCTCCCTTTGGCAGTACAGAACAGCAGGAAGGACGACGATTTTATCACAAAAAGTGTGTTTACTTCTGGCTGCCAATTTGACCCCCTGGTTGGTCAAGGGTAGAAGCTTGCCCACTATTAATGATTTTGTCATTAAGGAGCCGGGATCATCTGCCGAATCGCTGGATTCCTGGGAGCATCAGCAGAAAGTGGCTGTGATACAGGAAGCAGAAATATGCCATGTGCTATTAGAAAGGGGCATTTTGAATCTCTGCTCTTTCTTCTTCTGGTTATAGGATCCCTTCGTGTTCTCTTTCCGGATGAGCTTTCCTTGCACGAAGACTTTTGTGGCTGCAACTTGCAATCTTTCTTCCCAAATGGTGGTTGTGGATTTTCCGGGCTGTATTGCCGTGGTCTTGGCATTGTAGGACGTTTTGCCAGCAGCTGTGACTGGCATCTTCAGAGGTGTAGCACCAAAAGACCTGCCACTGAGAGAGATCTCTGTCTTTTGGTGCTACACCTCTGAAGATGCCAGTCACAGCTGCTGGCGAAACGTCCTACAATGCCAAGACCATGGCTATACAGCCCGGAAAATCCACAATAACCATCGTTCTCCGGCCGTGAAAGCCTTCGACAATATTTCTTCCCAAATGCTTAAAAAAAAATACTTTTCTCCAAGGACTGCCTTAGGAAGCCAAAGCCCAGGCTCACGAAGGCCTTTGCAAAGGCCGATGAGGCTAAAGAGAACTGACATCTTGGCGGGGTGCCCCCAAATGTCTTCTTTGAAACGGCAAGCCGAGGCTGTCGGGCATAACTTTTTCCTGGGCAAACGGGCTGTGTGGCCACAGCAGAGTGGCAGCCCATTCAGGCACGGAGAGGGCTTTTGTGAAGGGGAAAGAGAGCAAAATAAAGACGCCGGGCAGGCTGCCAGCTTGTCTGCCAGCAGCCAAGGGAGTTTTGCTGCTTATGATTAGATTTCAATTACGCCCGGTTTAGGAGAAAGGGGGAGAAAGAGGGTTCTATTTGTTTTGTGTCGCATCTCTGGATGGTTGCACCTGGCACGGAGCTTGGAACGGAATCGTAGAGTTGGAAGGGGTCCTTGGAGGCCATCTAGTCCAACCCGCTGGTCAGCGCAGAAACTCCAAAGTTAGAGGCCGATTCCAGATGGCCAGAAATTGCAGTTTTTCTGCGGAAATAATCGCTTACCGGCCACGCGTTCACTTTCGTCTCCATCCGCTTTGTCTTGCAGCGTGCCGTGCCGTCCCGCTTCCGGATGTTTGCATGGCCAACTGAGGTACTCGGTATTGGTTGTTTCCCACACGTCACAGTTGACGTCGGGGGCCTTCATTGGTTCGCATTTCGGGGTTTTTTTAAAAAATTTTTTTACGTGTTTTGCGCAAATGCGCAAACGCGCAGGTATGTGAATATGCAGCGTCGACTTTTGTGCGCTTTTGTGCATTTGTGCGCATTTGCGCAGTTCAATGTGTGCAAACGTGCGACTGTGCAAATGGCGCCCGGTTTAAAAAAAAAATTAAGGGAATATTGTTGCTGGCCGGGAAAGGAGAGGGCCTCTCCGCGGCGACGAAGCGTCCAGAAGTGTGCAAACCCGCAATACCGCGTTCACACCGTCTGCTTATAGAGTGCAACCGAGCGCCATGGACCGCAGGTAAGCTGGGACGGGAAATTGCGGGTTTTTACGAGTGAGGTCGCTGAAAAAGCGAAAGCACTCGCTCTATTTGTGCCTATCTGGAATCGGCCCAGAGTGTCTCTGAAAGATGGTTGTCCAGCTCTTACTTGAAGATCTCTGGTGAAGAAGAGCTCCCCACCCTCCTAGGCAAATGGCTTCATTCTCTGCATGAATAGGCCAATGGCAGGAGAATCAACACTGTAGCCGTATCTCATCAGATCTCAGAAGCTAAGCTGGGCTGTCCCTGATTAGTATTTGGGTGGGAGATTACCAAGGAAGTCTGGAGTTGCTACACAGAGACAGGCAATGGCAAACCACCTCTGTTTCACTCTTGTCTTGAAGACTGTGAGAGGGTTTTCTGTAAGTCAGCTGCAGTTTGGCGCCACCTTATACAAGGGAATGTAGAGTCTTGGTTGTAGAGGGGAGAAAAATGGAGGTGTTTGTTCCTGTACAAGATTGAGATCAACACAGCTCATAGAGTTAAGCTCAGGGCTTTTTTTCAGCGGGAATGCGGTGGAACGGAGTTCCGGCACCTCTAAAAATGGTCACATGGCTGGTGGCCCCGCCCCCTGATCTCCAGACAAGCAACGCAAATCGTATAAGGCAGACTGAATGTATTTTAACCTTTTAATTAATTTATGATGATTTTATTCTTATTTTACTCTAATATTTATGTATTGCTCTTCTCCTGTATCCAGTCCGAACTGTTTTTAAACTGATTTGCAAATGGTTTTGTATGTGTTGGTCGTAGACTGTAATAATAAAACTGAACCTTACAGAAGGGAGTTTAGATTGCCCTCCGTGCCGCCAAGCGGCACGGAGGGCTATCTAAACTCCCCTCTGTCCAGAGATCAGGGGGCGGGGCCACCGGCCATGTGACCATTTTCGCCGAGGGTGATTTAAACTTTAAAAAACTCCCCCCTTGTTCCAGCTGACCCAAAGTGACGTCATTGTGCGGTCCTGAGTTCCACCACTCAGTTCCACCACCTCTTTTCCAAGAAAAAAAGCCCTGGTTAAGCTGGTAATTTGAATAATGGTTTGATGTTGCAATTTGCTTAAACTAATTGTGGAACAGGTAGAAAGAAGGGGGTTTTTTTTAGAGCGGTCATCTATCACATTTTAATCTTCTCTTTGCTCCACGGAACCTAGGGAAGTCTACGGGATTCTCTTCTGTTTTATCTTGATGGAGAGAATAGACCCATTGGGACAAAAATCACTCCGTGAGATGAGTAAACCAACCTGTGTGTTGCATGGTAGACAGTTAGATAAGTTTGATAAATGGAATATCATTTTTGACTAGGATGGTGAATGGAATTTAATAACACCTATACGTTTGTAGAATTGCAGTTGGATTGTAAACCTCTGTATCCATCTTTCTTTTTATTGAATAAATTTTTTAAATTGAAAATAAAATCAACTAGTATGCTGCAGGGAAGAGATTTAAATCTCGGTCTTCTCAATTCCATTCTAAATGCTATATTGTCATGGCTTTTGCCTTTCCAAGCACTTGCTTTACAGAGAGGACCAAGGTGTCACACCGGACAAGTAGCTTTGCCAGAGAGACAGTGTAGTTTTGTCATTTTACCATCAAATAAATGAGGTAATTGCAAACTTTTGGGCTACGGTTTCAAAAATCTGCATAACTATTGGCTTTGAAGCTCTGTCTACGTCTAGGCCTTGTTCCAAGTGATGAACGGAATGTTCAAAAACATTCCAACTTCTTGGGCATCTCGAACTGGCTGCATAAAAGACCTAAGGACAGATTGGGTTGTGTTCTTATGGAAAGGAACAGCAGAGAAGAGAACAGGAAGCGGTGGGGTCAGTTGTGAAAGTCAAATAGGAGTTGATGCGGAGAAGAGATTACTGTTAATGATACATATATTTTTATTCCACCATTCCTCCAAGGCGTTCAGGACAGCACTCATGGTTCCCCCATGCTATTCTCACAACAGTCTGAGAGGCAGTTACTAGCCTTAAGTCACACCACTGCACCAGACTGCCATACAGATGTCTCTGTGTGTTTTCCCCACTTGCTCTTGATCCCTCCCATGGTATTCAGGAAGTACAACTTCAGCCCTAATTCTCATGGTGTAGGCTACTGATTTTCCCATTTTACAGCCAAGAGACTTGCCCAGTCCTATCAAGGTCGGAGTTCCAGGAAACACTGAAGCCTTGTTTATATATAATAAAACAATTAAAACACTGGTAGCAGCCATATCAATACAATAAGGTATTGGTTATCACATACAAAACTCTTCACGGCCTTGGCCCAGCATACCTACGGGACCGCCTCCCTCCCTATGTCCCTCCACGGCAGCTTCGCTCATCTGAACAGGGTCTCCTGCAGGTGCTACCCTGCATATGGGCGAAATCAACAGCAGCCCGTACGAGGGCCTTCTCTGTGGTGGCCCCTACCCTGTGGAACGGCCTGCCTGAGGAGGTCAGGAGAGCCCCCATTCTCCTGGCTTTCCGCGAATGATACAAAACTAAATTATTCAAAAAGGCTTTTGTATTGTAGGGAGGGGCTTCTCTGATGCTTCGCTAATGAGTTAAGGGGCCATAGACTGCACCACTACGTTGCCTTATGTACTACCTTTTGTCTTAAATATGTGCTCCTATGAGCTACTTGTGCTTCATGCGGTCTAATGTCAGCTCTAGAAATGCTTCTGTTCTGTTTCAGCATTTCTTCAACTCTGTATTGGATCCTTGTTAATGCTCTGTCTTTGTGAACTTGTATCTATTCACCCTACGGCATTGTTTATGGAAAAGTCCTTGAAAATGACTGTTCTAATCTCACACTGTGTAATCCGCCTTGAGTCTCAGTGAGAAAGGCGGACTATAATTACATTAAAAACAATAACAACAGTACAGCCCACCTTGCACCCTACATCTGACATCCTTAAGATCTAAGGGGCAGGGGGGCTGTGTTTTAATAAATACAGGTTGGGGCACATAACCCCCCCCACACACACACACTGGGAGGGGCCGGTTGCCCAATTTGCCTGCCCAGTTCCCATAAGCCTGGTGGAACATCTCTGTTTTACAGGCCAGGTGAAATGATAGCAGGCCTTGTTGAGACCGGGCCTCCACAGCCAGAGAGTCCTACCATGTTGGTACCAGGACTGAAAAAGCCCTGGCCCTGGTTGAGAGAAGGCAAACCTCCTTGGGGGCAGGGACCACCAGTAAACATCTATCTGCTGATCGAAGCAACCTGTGGGGAATATGGGGCGAGAGACCATGGAGAAAAGAGGTCCAGGTGCCTGCGGAGATCGTCTGTGAGAGCAACCAAGGTTGTCGCATTTTTTGTTGCAAACATATTCAAGCGTCGAACTTAAGGTGTGAGGGCCAGAGGCAAACCGGTCACATCTGTTTGGTTTGGCACTGAATTACTCTAGCAATTATCGAAAGAGGTTGACTGGGGAGAGATCGTGTTATACTGCACCGTTACGGTGTAATATGATGAAGCAACTTGCCGAACAGTTGCAAACTGGTTGGTTAGCAGTATTTGTACTGGTTAGAGAGTTGGGCTAGAATCTGGGAGACCCAGGTTCGAATCCTCACTCTGCCATGGAAGCTTTGCTGGGTGACCTTGGGCTAGTCCTACATGCGCTCAGCCTAACCTACCTCACAAGGTTGTTGTGAGGATAAAACGGAGGAGAGGAAACCGATGGAAACCGATTTGGGACCGAATTGGGGAGAATGGTGGGGTATAAATGAATTAAATAAATGAATGAATGAACGGTTTGTTGAAAACTTAGCTCCTTGTTTACAACTGGCCAGTGGGATGTGAGCTGAACGGATGAATATTTGAGCATCCCGAGATTATGCTTAATATCAGCTGGACCCTCCAAAGATCCATCTCCGCGTTTTCCTGCCAGCAGCTGCCTGAATCCAGCCAAGCTGTTAAGAAAACAAGTGCCCTTAAGGTCAGCAATTGTGGTTGCCTGTTTGTAGTGGTTGTATTCATGAGAATCCTTGCAAAAAAGCCACCTCCTGTCTTTTGGGAGCCTTACCAAGCCTGAACAAATAAAATATTCCAGATATAATAAATGGTGCCCCCCCCCCAAAAGTAGTATAGCAACCCTCTGAGTAAAGATCTCCCAAGTAACTTTTGGCAGCAACAGAGAATCTCACTTTGGGAAATAAGATGAAACCCATGGACTTCTGCAATCCCTAAGCAGAGTTGCATGAGTGAGATTTATTTATGTTATTTATATTTATTTGTGTTATATATATTCCGCCTTTCTCACTGAGACTCAGGGCGGATGACATAGTGTGAGATTAGTACAATCAGTGGCAAGGACAAGGGCAGGCATTTCCGTACAGTGTCAAGAACATTTCCATAAACAATGTCACGGGGTAAAAGAATATAAGTTTACAAAGATATAGTATTAGCCAGGATCCAGTATGGGGTTGAGGAATTGCTGAAACAGAACATAATCAATTCGAGGACTTACATTGAACAACATAAAGCACAGGTAGGATATTTAAAGCAACAGGTAATATGTAAGGCAACATAATGGTGAAATCCATGGTTTCTAACTTATTAGCGAAACATTTGGGATCCCTTTCCTACAGTACCACCCTCTTAGATGAGAAAAAAGGCCTTTGATTTGAATCAAGGTAGGTTCAGTGACCACAGCTAGGATCCAGAGGAGTTAGCCGTGTTAGTCTGTAGTAGCAAAATCGAAAAGAGTCCAGTCGCACCTTTAAGACTAACCAACTTTACTGTAACATAAGCTTTCGAGAATCACAGTTCTCTTTTGTGATCTCTTTGCATCTGACGAAGAGAACTGTGATTCTTGAAACCTTATGCTACAGTAAAGTTGGTTAGTCTTAAAGGTGTTACTGGACTCTTTTCGATTTCACGGCTAGGATGGCATAATTAATACGTTGTTCCTTGCCCCCAGACCTTTTCGTGAGCAATGCTAGATCTCTTTTTGAGACTGCTGCTCGATGTGCAGCCCCGTGTCTTTTCTTACGGGGTCTCCTTGCTGAGATGTTGGTTTTCAGCTTCGCTGGGGATTCTGCAGACGTTGAATGGAGTTGTTGGGCTGTGTACAACCCTCTGATGATTTTGCGTGTCGTCCAACAGCGCCTTCTGTTCTGGACAAGATTTAGGAGGGGGCGAAGCGACGGATGTTCAGCGCAGCTGTCCACCACCTACCAGCTTGTCTGCCTTGCTTTACAAGACTGTTCCTTGAACGGGCTGGGCCACTCCAACAGTGGCGTAGCGTGAGTTGCCAGTGCCCGGGGCAAGGCAGGTTTTGCGCCCCCAAATCCATAGACCGTTATCACGTTTGAGTCCCTTCCACCAGTCCAGTACTGAACCCCTTACCCCCCAAGCACATGTATTTTAAGAAAATACTGATGTAATTAAAGTAAAATGAATGTACTGGTAGAAATCAGAGATGAAAGATTAATAAGAGCTACAGAATGATTATGTTGGCTGAAAGAACAACCTTAGGCTGAATTCAAAAATAAAACAGGAGCTAGTGAGGTGAGAGCTGCCAACTGGCCTGGAGAAGGACATCCTCCCCTCCCCTCCTTGGTCTCTTTTCGGGGTGCTCGCTGATCCCGGTCCTGTGGATTAATTAATGGCTTTGATTCTAAAACTGAGAAAGTGATGAGATGTTCTGCCACTTTTCTAATCCCTAATGGTTGGCAAAGTGATTGTGGGTAGATAGGGACAAGCACTCTGTGTATGCTCAGAGGCACCCTTCTCTTCACTGCTTTCACTTTCCTTTTCCCAAAGACAAGAATGGAACAGAGGCTAATTCTGGCCCATTGGGGGCCATAACTGGCCCCAGAGAAACACAGGCGGGCACCCACGACTGGCCTGATGATGTCACTTCAGGAAGTGACATCGTTGCACCCCCTGAGAGTGCGTACACCTCCAGGGGGCTTGCCCCCTCCATCTGAACGCTACCGGATTGCACGAGGAAACTGGCTGGATCCAGCCCTCAAATCTACCTTGTAATGAGTAAGCCCGTTGATCACTGATGCCGGCTTACTCTCGGAGCCAGAGTTCAGCCGCATTCCAGAGTCAAATGCAGAAGTCTTTCGTATCCCTTACTGCTTGGTGCCCTGACCTGGGTGGCCGAGGCTAGCCTGATCTCATGAGATCTCAGAAGCTAAGCAGGGTTGGCCCCGATTAGTATTTGGATGGGAAAGCTCCAAGAAAGTCTAGGGTTGCTATGCAGAGTCAGGCCAGGGCAAACCACCTCTGACGCCTCTTGCCTTGAAAACCCTATGGGGTAGCCATAAGCCCGCTGCGACTTGACGACACTTTCCAACACCACTGCTGCTGTTCCTTTTAACTGGGCAAGCTAGGGATTGAACTTGGGACCTTCCGTATGCAAAGCAGAGGCTCTTCCGTTCAGCCACAGCTGCTCTCCAAATCACCGTCGTCCTCGTCTTCTTTAGAGGATAACAATGCAATTCACACAAGCTGAGGAAGAGACCCAAAAGATTTGCTGCCCTGCATCTTTTGCAGTCTCTTGCCATGCAAACCCGGCCAGGGGTCGTCATAAGTCAACTGTGACTTGCAGGCAGGATTTCATCTTTTCATCTTTTGCAAACTGCATTGCAGAAGCGTTTGAAAATGCTGGGTGGTCGGGGGTGTTTCTGTGACAGCTAAATGGGAGTTCTTGGGCAGCAATATGCTGCCGTCTTGTTATACATTTTTATTTTACTGTTTATGCTGTTGGAAAGGAATAGCCTGATTCTAAGGAGTTTGCAGAGGAGAGATTGGCATGGGGAATGCCCTTGCTTTCCCCTCTCCTCTTTTCCTTTAGCTGCTAGGCTCGGCTGCTTCTTTTTCCAAGCTGCTCTGCCCTCCGTACCGTCTGTTGAGAGTCATTTCATTTGAGCTGATCTTATTTGCTCATTAGTGGATTGTAGCAATTTGCAAAAAATTGCCCCGTGATGACAGGAAGTTCAAGAAGATCTCTGGTGGCCAGTGACTCACGTGGTCAGGGAGGGAGGGGAAATCTCAGCTGTCTTTGGGAAAAACTCAGTGAAACCTGGGGGTGATGCACAAGCTGGACCATTGCTGGGTGCAGACAATTTAAAGCCCTTCCCAGCGGATCGGGGATTTTCTGCAGAGGAAACAGCATGGCAGGGAGCAAGAGTTATTATCTTCCTCCAGCTCTCCGGCCCTGATCTGAATTGTTTAGCACCAATGCAAATCAGCCCTTTCTTTCTAGCTTGCGGTTATTCCCTGGGCCTTGTGGGTTTGTGGACTTCTCGAACTTGAGACAGAAGTCCAAGACCAAAGATGGCCCTTATGATACTTTGGTGGCTGCTGTCTTGTCGTTAATGGGAATATAGGCAAAGTGTTGCTGGAACTGACCATAGAAAACATCTCTGGACATAGAAACAGGGCTTGCCTGGCCCCACGGCGGGAGCCCAGAGGTTGCGCAATATCTGCACTGCAGTTTTTAAGTAGTGTCTGTATTATAGGTATTTTAATCTTGTTTTATGCTATGATGTTTAAATGATTTTAAGGTTGTTATCCGCCCTGAGCCTGCTTGCGGGGAGGGCGGAAGACAAATATGATATAAATTAAATAAATAAATAATTAATTACGATATATGTTGTGCTCCACTCTGAGCCCGCTGCGGGGAGAGTGGACTATAAATATAATTAAACAGGGCTTTTTTTCAGGGAAAAGAGATGGTGGAACTCAGTGGTGGAATTCGGGACCGCACAATGACGTCACTTTGGGTCAGCTGGAACAAGGGGGGAGTTTTTTAAAGTTTAAATCGCCCTTAAATGGCCAGTGGGCCCCCCCCCCCCCGATCTCCAGACAGAGGGGAGTGTAGAGTGTGCTCCGCTCCAGCAGCACGGAGGGCAATCTAAACTCCCTTCTGCCTGGAGATCAGGGGGCGGGGCCACCGGCCATGTGACCATTTTCAAGAGGTGCCGGAACTCCGTTCCACCGCGTTCCAGCTGAAAAAAATCCCTGTACTTAAATAAATACATTCATTAAAATAAAACAACCTTGGAGAGGGTTATGAAACACAGCAGTATCACAATTGTATTAGGGTTCCCAAGTGCCCGCCAGTAGTGGGCCATCTCCTGTGGGTTTGCCTCCTTGCCCGCCAATCCACCATCAATCAGCAGGAGGTGGCAAGTCCTCCAGAGATCTCCTGCCACTAACAGTTACTCCGAGAACATCTGTGGCTCAGACGCTCTTGGGGGGGGGGGGTAACATTAGAATTAGCTCCGCACAAAGCATGGGAGCATGCCCGTGGCCAGTATGGTGATGTCACTTGTGACATCGTTGCACACGTGTGTACAGCCTCAGTCGTAAAATTTGGTGCAACAGCCTATAAAATCCATCAAATGCTCTCCATATCGGGGTTTATGTAAATTCCTCCCTTTTATATTACTGTTTCAATTAACTATTTTAATTTTGTTCTATTAACTCTGTAATTTTTTAGTATTTCTTCTATGCTGGTCTTTGACAGTATAATAAATTTGAATTGAAATTTGAGTGCAAGTGTGCGAAAAGTTCCATGGGCAAGGAAGAAGGTAAGTACCGGGTCCCCTTATCCTCCCACCGGGAGGGTAAGGGAACCTGGCAACCCAAAATTGTATGGCCTTGCGTAGATTAGAATTGCTGCCCAAGTCGAACCAATGTATACTGTGTGTGTTGAGGCCCAGGTGCAGAGAGCATCTAGTATGGCAGGAATGTCCAACTTCACAGAAGTTGAAGGGGGGTGTATTGGTTAAGGGCCAAAAGATATCCATATCACTAATTTTATATAGACTTTAAGATAAAAAGTAACAAGAATGAACTAACATTTTTCATGTATTTAAAAAGACATTTCAAGTATAGATAACCTTGTATGGTGTTTGAAGATATAAGATAATTAGTCAAGAATGTGAACCCTTATCAAACGGGACACTTAGTTATTGATAGGAGATCATGCTAAAATCCTATAAATATGAAAAGTTGAACTGATTGAGAACTTGTTTTTAGAAGGGCCTTCTTGCTTGTGACTTGCTTGTAGGGGTGTGCAAGCCAAAAATTTTCGGCTATAGCCGAAAGTAGAAAGCCGAAAGAAGATTCTCTATCGTTAAAGCCGAAAGCCGAAACAAGAATCTCTTTCGGCTTTCGGCTTTCGGGATTCTTTCGGCATTATTTCGGCATTCTTTCGGCTTTTTTCTATGGGAAAATGCCTCCGTCTTCCAGGACGCCTGGAGGAGGCATTTTCCCACCGAATAAGCCCAAAATTGGTGGGGACCTTCCTCTAACCCTTCTCTAACAACCACCCAAGTTTCAGACAGATTGAACTTTGGGGGGCCATGTTATGGCCCCCCAAAGCAGGTCCCCCCATCCTCCCATAAGAAAGCGAAGGAGCAGCATATTGTTAGCATGCTGCTGCTCATCTTTCTTCATTATTTCCTATGGGGAAAAAATGAAGAGGCAGGCTTCCTTTGCCAGGGGTGGCATTTTGCATGCAAAATGCCCCCAAGCCCTCAGGGGCCCTTCTCCCACCCCTCCTCCCACCCCCCACCCAGGCTCAGACTGCTCCCACTTGGGGGGGCCATTTCATGGCCTCCCCAAGTAGGTGCTCTTTTCTCTACCACTGACAGCTGGGGAAGGCTTGTCTTGCCAGGGGTGGCATTTTGCATGCAAAATGCCCCCCAAGCCCTCTGGGGCCCTTCTCCCACCCTTCCTCCCACCCCCCACCAAGGCTCAGACTGCTCCCACTTGGGGGGGCATTTCATGGCCTCCCCAAGTAGGTCCTCTCAGCCCCTAAAGCCCACCCCTTACAGCCCCACACAAACCCAATTCCCCCCCAGCTGCCACACACAGACCCAAATCCCCACATTAGCCCCTCACAGACCCAAATCCACCCCCACCTGCCCCACACCCATAACCCCAGGAACAGGCTGGCAAAGGCCAGCCCTCTCCCTTTGTTCCCTATGCTGGGAACTTCTAAACTCTCTTTCCCTGGGCAATTCTGCACAGCCCAGGGGTGCCACAATGGTGGGCACACTTCTGAGTGCCAGCTGGTCCCTGTGAAAGAGCACCTGAACCACAGACACCCTCCCTCAAATTCCCCCACCACCTACAGAGATGGCTGGCCAGCCAGCCCCATTGTTCCCTATGATGGGAACCAACTGCACAACAAAGAATAAAACAAGAACAACACAAAATAAAGTTTTAAATTTTTTTTTCTCCCTTCCAAAGTACAAGTAGGCAAAGCATTATGACACATTACACCAGCAGTCCCCCACACAGAAAAATAACACAACTCACTTAACATCAGAGAATCACAAAGCATGATTCCTGTCAAAAACACTTTATTTCTTGAACAGCTTTAGGTTACACAGCAGGGGGGAACACCAAAGGGCATGGCAGCACTATCTTACACAAAAATAACACAACTCACTTAACATCAGAGAATCACAAAGCACAATTCCTGTCAAAAACACTTTATTTCTTGAACAGCTTTAGGCTACACAGCAGGGGGGGGGACACCAAAGGGCATGGAAGCAGTATCTTACACAAAAATAACACAACTCACTTCACATTAAAGAATCACCCCAAAAAATTGCTGTCAAAAGCACTTTATTTCTGTAACTGCTTTAGGTTACACAGTAGGAAGGCTCCACAGAGCAGGAAAGCAGTGTACTACACAAAAATAACACAACTCACTTCACATCAGAGAATCACACAAACACAATTGCTGTCAAAAACGGTGAAGTGGGTTGTATTATTTTTTGTAGTACATTGCTATCATGCCCTGTTGTGCCCTCCTACTGTGTAACCTAAAGCTGTTCAAGAAATAAAGTGTTTTTGCCAGGAATTGTGTTTTTGTGATTCTCTGATGTTAAGTGAGTTGTGTTATTTTTGTGTAAGATAGTGCTGCCATGCCCTTTGGTGTTCCCCCCTGCTGTGTAACCTAAAGCTGTTCAAGAAATAAAGTGTTTTTGACAGGAATTGTGCTTTGTGATTCTCTGATGTTGAGTTGTGTTATTTTTGTGTAAGATAGTGCTGCCATGCCCTTTGGTGTTCCCCCCTGCTGTGTAACCTAAAGCTGTTCAAGAAATAAAGTGTTTTTGACAGGAATCGTGCTTTGTGATTCTCTGATGTTAAGTGAGTTGTGTTATTTTTCTGTGTGGGGGACTGCTGGTGTAATGTGTCATAATGCTTTGCCTACTTGTACTTTGGAAGGGAGAAAAAAAAATTTAAAACTTTATTTTGTGTTGTTCTTGTTTTATTCTTTGTTGTGCAGTTGGTTCCCATCATAGGGAACAATGGGGCTGGCTGGCCAGCCATCTCTGTAGGTGGTGGGGGAATTTGAGGGAGGGTGTCTGTGGTTCAGGTGCTCTTTCACAGGGACCAGCTGGCACTCAGAAGTGTGCCCACCATTGTGGCACCCCTGGGCTGTGCAGAATTGCCCAGGGAAAGAGAGTTTAGAAGTTCCCAGCATAGGGAACAAAGGGAGAGGGCTGGCCTTTGCCAGCCTGTTCCTGGGGTTATGGGTGTGGGGCAGGTGGGGGTGGATTTGGGTCTGTGAGGGGCTAATGTGGGGATTTGGGTCTGTGTGTGGCAGCTGGGGGGGAATTGGGTTTGTGTGGGGCTGTAAGGGGTGGACTTTAGGGGCTGAGAGGACCTACTTGGGGAGGCCATGAAATGCCCCCCCCAAGTGGGAGCAGTCTGAGCCTTGGTGGGGGGTGGGAGGAAGGGTGGGAGAAGGGCCCCAGAGGGCTGGGGGGCATTTTGCATGCAAAATGCCACCCCTGGCAAGACAAGCCTTCCCCAGCTGTCAGTGGTAGAGAAAAGAGCACCTACTTGGGGAGGCCATGAAATGGCCCCCCCAAGTGGGAGCAGGCTGAGCCTTGGTGGGGGGTGGGAGGAGGGGTGGGAGAAGGGCCCCTGAGGGCTTGGGGGCATTTTGCATGCAAAATGCCACCCCTGGCAAAGGAAGCCTGCTTCTTCATTTTTCCCCATAGGAAATAATGAAGAAGATGAGTAGCAGCATGCTAACAATATGCTGCTCCTTCGCTTTCTTATGGGAGGATGGGGGGACCTGCTTTGGGGGGCCATAACATGGCCCCCCAAAGTCCAATCTGTCTGAAACTTGGGTGGTTGTTAGAGAAGGGTTAGAGGAAGGTCCCCACCAATTTTGGGCTTATTCGGTGGGAAAATGCCTCCCCCAGACGTCCGGGAAGACGGAGGCATTTTCCCATTGAAAAGCCGAAAGAAAGCCGAAAGAATCCCGAAACGTTTCGGCTTTTTTCTTTCGGCTACCCGAAACGTTTCGGCATTCCCCGAAACGTTTCGGCATTCCCCGAAAGAAGCCGAAACACTTTTGTTTCGGCATTCTTTCGGCATTCTGAATGCCGAAACGCACATCCCTACTTGCTTGTCTTGCCCTAAAATTTCCATGCACTTGTGTAAATGCTCTCCTTTAATGATCCATTTAGTTATAATGGATGTTACGGTTTTCTGTTGATTTAGCCAGCATTAAGAATGCTGAATAATTATGTTTTAATAAAGGCTTAAGAATGGAAGCAGAGATTTTGTCATAGTATTTACTTGTGCAAACAAACCTAAAATATTGCTGAGGCGCACCTCTTCCCAGGAGTTAAATGATGTGATATAGGAAAACTAACTAGGAGTCTCTCTATACGAGACACCTCGGCACGTGTTGGTCAAGTGTAATGAGATGCAATGTTAGCCGGGAAGCGTAGTTTAAAAAGATAGAGCCTGCGGAGATCGCTCCTCAGAGGGTTTGTTAATTTCATCTTCGCCTCCCTGAAGGCTCTGTCAATTTCACCTCTCCAGTCTAAAACCCTGTGAGATCACAACCAGTGGGTAGCAAGGAATGAAAATGGGCTGGAGCTGCCTTCCAGAGCCAAGCTTGGACCTGGAGAGGTTCTAATGGACTGAAGTTTCCTTTCTGGCATTTCACAGTCCCTTGACACAGCTCCAGTGTATAGCAAAGCCTTTGCCATGCCGCCGGCTCTGTCTTTTTAAACTACCCTTCCTGGTTCACATTGCATCTCCTGACACGTGTTCTTCACATGTCAGATGTCTCGTGTAGAGAGATTGTACATGCTTAGGGCTTCTTATTCCTATATCTGAACCAGGCCTGACCAGAGTCATGCTGTGGTATTTTTGGTTGCGTTCTACCCGCCAATGACCCAGTTATCATGTATTTGGATGGCAGCTGTCAGTCAGGTTTCTTGGGCTAGAATATTGCAAAGCCCTGCTTCCTGACATCCATTCACTGGAGATGTGGTTTTGTATCATGGTTAGAATATTAGATTATGATCTTGGAGACCCAAGTGCAAATCTCGCCTCCACCATGGAAGGTTTCAGAATGTTCTTGGGTCAGTTGCACTCATCCTGACTCATCCTAAAATGGCAACATCCAGAAACCAGTGAGAGAACACTTCAGTCTATCAGGACATTCCATCAAGGACTTAAAGGTCACTGTAGTTCAACAGAAACCTTTCCAAAACCAGAATCCAACAGGAAGCTGCTGAATTGGAATTCATATGTAAATTTGACTCAGTCAGGCTTGGATTGAATAGGGACTATGAATGGTTATCTCATTATCAGAATCGAAAAGAGTCCAATAGCACCTTTAAGACTAACCAGCTTTACTGTAGCATAAGCTTTTGAGAACCACAGCTCTCTTCGTCAGATGCGTGAAGATGCGCATCTGACTAAGAGAACCGTGGTTGTTGTGGGTTTTCCGGGCTGTATTGCCGTGGTCTTGGCATTGTAGTTCCTGACGTTTCGCCAGCAGCTGTGGCTGGCATCTTCAGAGGTGTAGCACCAAAAGACAGAGATCTCTCAGTGTCAAAAGATCTCTGTCTTTTGGTGCTACACCTCTGAAGATGCCAGCCACAGCTGCTGGCAAAACGTCAGGAACTACAATGCCAAGACCACGGCAATACAGCCCGGAAAACCCACAACAACCATCGTTCTCCGGCCGTGAAAGCCTTCGACAATACATCAAAGAGAACCATGTTTCTCGAAAGCTTATGCTACAGTAAAGTTGGTTAGTCTTAAAGGTGCTACTGGACTCTTTTCGATTTTGCCACCACAGACTAACACGGCTCACTCCTCTGGATCATTATCAGAAGCAAACTGATCCCATTATCAGAAGCTACTGATTGCATCTACTCCCCCCTCCCCTCTCCTATATATCTGACCAGTTTCTTCTTACCGTCCATGCATCTGACGAAGAGAGCTGTGGTTCTCGAAAGCTTATGCTGCATTAAAGTTGGTTAGTCTTAAAGGTGCTACTGGATTCTTTTCTATTTTGCGAACTTAACGGAGTTATTCTGAGGAAAAATGGAGGCGGGAGAGATGAGGGAAGTTGCGGTGGTACCTGCTAGGGAGAAAAGAGGGGTATACATAGAAATATCCAAGGGAAAGGAGACAGTCCCCTGGGCAAGCACCGAGTCGTTACTGAGCCATGGGGGGACGTCGCATCACGACGTTTTCTTGGCAGACTTTTTTATCCTGATAAAACAAAATATTGGGGAATTAAATTGAGGAATTAAATATTGGGGAATTAAATTATTAAAATGAAGAAAACTAGGCTGTAAGCTCAGGGAAGTCTGAGGCTCAAGAAACAGGAAAGCATCGTGGGGTCCATATGTCCATGTCAATAGCCTGCTGCAGTCAGAGCGGAGAGTAATTTGCGTGTGAGTAAAGAAGGCACTCAAACATTCCTTGTGGAAGAGAGAGCGCACCCGCGTGAGGCGCGTCTCTTTCATGTGTACGTACATTTTTGATCCTGCTTCTTTCAAGCGAGCTCACCGCTTCGTGGAGGCTGTCAGCATTTGGCAGGCGTTCCGGCTTCACCGCCCCGCGTGCTTCTAAGGCAGCGAGCTGGAGGTGAAAGGTCTCTTGCAAAGTGGTTCTGGTGCTTTGGGGATATGAGCTCAGTGTCTCCGAGACAGCTTTGTGGAAAAATTATTTACGCAGCAATTTCAAGCGGCATGGACTTGTGGGGAGGGTATAATTTCTGCTGTCTTTCTGCCTCCCCCCATGTCTTTTCTCCCCTGCCAGGATATGCATTTTTATTACAATGAAGGAAACTAGGCCAGGTGCGGGATCCCTTAAGAAGGAAGCAAACTATTTAATGTTGACACAGGAGTACGTAGGCTTGCTGGCTCCTGGTCGGGAAATTCCTGGAGATTTGGGATGTAGATCCTGGAAAGGGTTGGGTTTGAGGAGGGGAGGGACCTCAGCAGGGTATAATGCCATAGAGCCCACCCTCCAAAGCAGCCATTTTCCCCAGGGGATCTAGTCTCTATTGCTTGGAGATCAGTTGTAATTCTGAAAGATCTCCAGCTAGTACTGGGAGGCTGGCAATTCTAAGTACCATTCTAGATCCCACCAAAGCCTATCTATGGGAGTTTTCTGTCTCTGCCAGTCAGAAGAGGAAGGGGCTGTGACACAGTGGTAGACCACGTGAACGGCATGCAGAAGTCCCCTTTCCATGGCATCTTCAGTATAAGGATCTTGGAGCAGGGGTTGGAAAGGCCTGTTTTTGCTGGAGACCATGCATGGATAGCCTTCGTCTGGGCCAGATAGACCACAGACACGACTTGGTGTAAGACAGCTTATGTGCATTGCTCAGTGATGGTATGCATGCTTTGCACATGGAAGGTCTCAGGTTCAACCCCTCAATAGCGTCTCCACTTATAGGCTCTGAGCTCCTCACAACGTGAATGGTTATTCTCCTAAGTCTGTTCCTACATCTGCTCAACAGACACTGCCTGGGAGCTTTGTGCTTCCTAAGCATGCGTGGCCTTGAGTGGAATCGGGATCGTGGCACCTTCAGTTGTGACCTTCTTCCCTGTACCATTTTCCCAACCTGAAACTGACCCAGAGAGCCGCTGTTTTGTCCATTTGGGGAACTTACGTGTTGCCTTATCGGCACACACGTGCAACACACTAGAGCGCATCTGGCTAGGTTAGGCATCACTGCAACAGATTTTGTCTGTTTTTGGAAGTTCTGGATTTTGGAAAACTGAACCTCTCTCCAACAGCTGTTGCCAATCCTGGACTTTGCTAACTTGACTTCGTGTTCTCTCTTCTGATGATCTGTGGCAACCTTCTTAGTACGTGGGGCAGTTTGGCTTGCTGCTTCACAATACAGATAACTCACTAAACGAATGTGCTGAAGATTCAGTAATCATTCTGGAATTTGAAGGATTACTCCTTTTTTCTTTTTGCCCCAGAGCAATTTAAAAAAAAAAAGAATAACGAAGACTGGGTCGCAGACGTTGAAGAGGAATGACATTTTTGTTTCTGATCTTCCCTCTAGAGATGTCAGCCGTAGAATACAGCCGAGCACGTGTTACACAGGGTTATGTAATCTGCTGCTATCACATGCCTGAGATGAAAAATTTCCATCTCGGCATCCTTCACATCTGCTTTGTCATCTTGAGATCTTGCTG
This sequence comes from Eublepharis macularius, assembly GCF_028583425.1. NCBI lineage: Eukaryota > Metazoa > Chordata > Lepidosauria > Squamata > Eublepharidae > Eublepharis > Eublepharis macularius. Next base: position 5,898,080 of record NC_072799.1, read on the forward strand.
CTATTGCTGCTTTGAAGGACAATTCTGGGTATTGGAGTCTGTGAGGTCCCAAAAGATCTCATCCAAGAAGGAGGAGGGAAGAGCCATCAAGTTGTACCTGACATGGCAAACTCTGCTGGGATTTTCAAGGCAAGAGACTAACAGAGGTGTTTTGCCATGGCCTGCCTTTGTAACCCTGGTCTTCTTTGGAGGTCTCCCATCCCCTTCCTAATCAAAGGTGACCCTGAGTCTCTCAACACAAGATCTTTTAACGACAACGCTCAAGTGTAGGGAGACGCAGTGTTAGCTAGGAAGCATAGTTTAAAAAGGCTCTGTCTATTTCACCTCTCTACAGGAGGGTAGTTTAAAAAGATAGAGCAGGTGGAGACAGCTCCTCAGAAGGTTTGCTAATTTCATCTCCAGTTTAGTGTAGTGGTTAAGAGCGTGGGATTCTAATCTGGAGAGCCGGGTTTGATTCCCCACTACTCCACTCGAAGCCAGCTGGGTGACCTTGGGCTAGTCACAGTTCTCTGGAGCTCTCTCAGCCCCACCCACCTCACAGGGTGATTATTGTTGTGAGGATAATGATAACATACTTTGCAAACCGCTCTGAGTGGGCATTAAGTTGTCCTGAAGGGCAGTATATAAATCAAATGTTATTATCTTCGCCTCTCTTAAGGCTCTGTCAATTTCACCTCCCATTGAAGGAGACAAAGATGAAATTAACAAACCCTCTGAAGAGCCATCTCCACCTGCTCTGTCTTTTTAAACTACCCTAGTGTAGAGAGGTGAAATTGACAGACCCTTTGTCTCTTGTCTTTTTAAACTATGCTTTCTAGTTAATATTGCATCTCTCCACACTTGAGCGTCCTTGTGTAAGAGGTCTCGTGTGGAGAAACTCCCTGCTTAGCTTCTGTGATCTGGGCTGTCCGGGTAAGGGCCCTCCAAGAAAAGGGGTTAATAATTCCAATCAGGAACTGCAAAATCTTCTGATTGGGAAGTCGGGTGACTTTTGGAGGGCCTAAGACGAGATGTCCCCATATTCAGTTGAGATGCAGGCTGTATCCATCAGTACCTATGTGGAGATGAGGTTCTCTTTCAGTTGTTGCAACCCCACGGCAAAGTATATTTTGTTAAGCTCCTGGGTGGAGAATATAACAAGTAACACAACAGGAACAAGAACTCCTTTCAGAGTAGAGATGCTGGCCAGCTATTCAACCTTTCTGTCTCTGACATCTCTCCATCAAACTGAGTATTTCACCAGATCTTTAGTACGGCATATTTTCAGAAATATGCAGAATGTCTCAAGGACCACCTGCTTTAAGGTCATCCGAGGTGCAGAAAGTGTTCCCCTTCAGGAATTAGTTCATTGGAGATGTCCACCAGCTCAGCTCTCCTATTCTGCTTTGGGGGGAATGCACCGTTCTAGGAAAAGTAGAAGGAAGTTGAGAAAGTGGATAATAATAATAATAGATTTATATACCACCCTTCAGGACAACTTAATGCCCACTCAGAGTGGTTTACAAAGTATGCCATTATTATCCTCACAACAAAACACCCTGTGTTTGAATGGGTCCAATTAAAAGTTGCAGCCCTAGTCAGTTCTATATATTTCTGGCTTCCCTTACCCCCGTTCTTCAGCTTTCGGAGATGGCAATGGAGCGCTTGTGTTTAATAATATCGCAGCTTTCACACTCCTGATTCCGTTTCCCTATGCCTTGGATCATTCTCGGCTGGGTCGAGAGAGAACGGGCCGGCGTTGCCTCGCTTCTTCCTGTTGGCTTCCTTGGCAAACTTTGCATGCAAAATTCATAAGTGCTGATTTATGCATGTGGGGTTCTGCCAAGCTCACGACGCTGGAAATCTTGCATTCTCATCAGGGTTTTCTGCTTTATCACGGAGCTTCAAGGGGAAGATTCTCCAGCGAGATGTTCTATTTTTGCAAGGTCTGGAAATGTCAAACGGGAGGCACTTTGTTAAGTGTCAGGAGGCGAAGAGTGAGAAATAAAATTCTAAACTGGACAAAAGGTACAGACTGTTCCCGGCCAAGCATCCACCCTAATGTTGAGACACGGGACTGTCCTATCGTTAGAAGAGCCGGCGGGTTTTCATGGTTGGACTGGTTAGAGCCGGATTAAAATCTCCACTTAGTCACAGAGTTCATTGGGTGACCCTGACATTGTGAGGATAAAACAGAAGGGCACGTTTTGTTTGTTTGTTTGTTTATTGGATTTATATACCACCCTCCCTGCAAACGGGTTCATGTATGCCATCATAAACTTCTTGGTTGAAGAGTTGGACAAAAATCCATAAACGTTCCCTCCAATTGATCAAAGCCCTCCAGTTTCTAGGCAACCGTAAAGAGCATCTTCCGCTTCGTAAATCCATCATGTTGATTGACATTTTTCTTGGGGGGGGGGGGCGGGTACTGTTTAACTGTACAACACAGTCGGCCCAGGCGTAGATGGGATTTGGATCCTAACTTCCAAAGACATTAAGAATAACCTTTTAAGTGAGGAATTGGGACCTACTTGGAACAAATTAAGATTTTTTTTCTTTCTTTTTTCCTGTCGAGGTTGGGCGAGTGGGCTGGGCGAGTGGGCATCAACGTGGCAAATGAGGTGAACGTAGCCAAGTGCAAAGTAATGCACATTGGGGCCAAAAATCCCAAATATAAATACACAATGATGGGGTACAAACTGGTGGAGACTGACCAAGAGAGAGATCTTGGAGTCGTGGTGGATAACTCACTGAAGATATTGATACAGTGTGTGACGGCAATAAAAAAGGCCAATGCTATGCTGGGGATTATTAGGAAGGGAATTGAAAACAAATCAGCTAGTATCATAATGCCCCTGCATAAATCAATGGTACAGCCTCATTTGGAATACTGTGTACAATACATTTCGAGGGGGAATGCGCAGGAACGCAGTTCCAGCAGTTCCCCAAAGAGGTCACATGTCAGGTGGCCCCACCCACCGGACTCTCAGCCGTTTCGGGCCCGTTTCGTCCTGGATTGGGGCCAAAATGGGCCAGATCGGACCTCTGACGGGTTGTGGATCACTCCTGTTCAGCAGTGGCCCAATCCTGACCATTTTGGGCCCCTTTTCGGCCATTTTCAGCCCCTTTTTGCCATTTTGGGCCCAATTTTGGCCCTGAATGGCCAAGATTGGGTCCAAAGCAGCCAGGATAGGTGATGTCAGGGGGTGTGGCATATGCAAATCAGTTATGCTAATGACACAATTCCGGCGACGGCAAGGGGCGTGGCATATGCTAATGAGGTATGCTAATGAGTCCCTCCAGCTTTTTTTCTGCATGTGCAAACCAGTTATGCTAATGACACATTTCTGGTGATGGCAAGGGGCGTGGCATATGCTAATGAGTTATGCTAATGAGTCCCTCCGACTCTTTTCCTATGAAATGACCCCTGGATGTTGCAATAGACGACAATCCTATTCTCAAGAGGGTTCCATGGCACTGTAGATCTAATCAGAATGCCCTCCCGAACATTTTTGTTTTGCACATTCTGAAGAAGCAAGGAAGCTTCCTTTTTTAAATTTTTATTTCCTATGTAAAACATTTATCTCCATACATTTTATATAAAATGACCGTGATATTCCTTTGAAATACAAAAAAAGCACAAAGGACCACAGAGTTCAACACATCACAGAAAATGCCTTCATTTATCTCTCACCTGATTACCTAATCAGGTCTTCAGTTCCTATGATTTATATTATATGAAATGTCTGGCTTATCACTAATTACTCCAGTACATTTCTGTCTGCGCTGTACGCCAACAAGTACCTTCTTGGTTTTTAGAAGAAGAGTCAATGTAGTTTTGGTCTAGTGGTCAAAGCTATTTTCCCATACAATGAGACAGGCACTTCTTGAAGAAAGACTAGAGAAAATTAAAACCCGAAGAACAGAAGTCGCAGTTCTAGTTTACAGCTTACGTAGAGTGTCCGTGGAAGCTTCTTGACCTCCTCAGGCAGGCCTTTCCACAAGGTGGGAACCACCACAGAGAACGCACGTCCACAGGCAGCTGCCAATTTTACCCGTTTGTAGGGTGGCGCACTCCGAAGCACCTACATTTCTGAAGAAGGGATGGAAAATACCACTTCTCAAGGATGGAGGAAGCTTTGCAGCTCTTCCTCTGAAGTTGTGGAGCGAGTCTGCTGTGGGTAACGGAGGCCACCACACACTGCGCACCCATCTTTTCACCGTAGGTGAAGGTTGCTGTTGAAAGCAAGTGGGAGCATCTGGGCCAGGAGGCTGTTCCCATCTGCCCACTTGTGAGTGGGGAACGGCTCTTGCCAAACTCCTGTTGTCAGTTCCTGCACGTCCCACATGTGTCATAGGCACCCTCCGTTGCCCAAACGGCAGTGAGCAAATCAAAAAATACAGGCGTCTTCAAACAGTATAATACAATACTAAGAGTGGTGAACCATGAATGAAGGCGAAAACAATTAACTAATTAACGACAATGTATTACTAATTAACAACAACGTATACAATGTATTACACCATGTAAGTAAAGCCAATAAACAATTACTATAAACACCACAATCAAGAAGTAATTAACAAACCAGAGCCAGTTTGGTGTAGCGGTTAAGAGTGCGGTACTCTAATCTGGAGAGCCAGGTTTGATTCCCCACTCCTCCACTTGAAGCCAGCTGGGTGACCTTGAGTCAGTCACTTAAGAATGGCAGGACTCTAATCTGGAGAGCCGGGTTTGATTCCCCACTCCTCCACTTGAAGCTAGCTGGGTGACCTTGGGTCAGTCACAGCTTCTAGCTCTCTCAGCCCCACCCACCTCACAAAGTGTTTGTTGTGGAGATAATGATAACATACTTTGTAAACTGCTCTGAGTGGGTGTTAAGTCATCCTGAAGGGTGATATATAAATCAAATGTTGTTGTTATTAAACAGGATGCCCAAAGGACGCAGCCCACCTGATTTATACTGTACCATCTAAAAGAAAAAACAAAGGCCATTTCCACACTGCTTACTTTCCTTCGGAACGGCCTGAAACATCGCGCAAAAACCACGGAAGATCATGTTTTCTCGTGCGAGATTTGTGCGACAGCGCGTGAGAAAACGCGATCTTCCGCGGTTTTTGCACGATGTTCCGGGTCGTTCCGAGGGAAGGCAAGCAGTGTGGAAACAGCCAAAGAAAAAACAGAAAAAGGAAGAAAGAAAGTGTTAACGGAATTGTACATTTTAGAGAACTGATTTACTTACGTATTCACTTGTTGGAAGTCTTCCTGCATTTGGACTTCCTTGCACCTGTTTGTATCTTATGAATTTTGAACGTTGTTCATTACACTTCAGACTGGTTATTAGCCACGTAAGGCTTGGTACATTTGTCATTAATTAGTTAATTGTTTTCGCCTTCATTTGTGGTTCCCCACAAATTGTATTGTATTGAAGAGACAGTGAGATCAATATTTTTAGGGGCTTGCTCAGGCCGTGGCTCGCGCCAGGAGCTGAGATTGTCTGCAGAGATTGTTGACCTTTGTTAGTAACTGGAAGGGAGATGTCCAAGGAAGACCAGGGTTGCAGAGGCAGGCAATGGCAAACCACCTCTGTTAGTGTCTTGCCTTGAAAACCCCAGCAGGGGTCACTGTCAGTCAGCTACGACTTGACAGCACTTTCCACCACCACCATGGGTTTTTGTAATTTTGCATTTCTTCTTGATGCTTCTGCAGGTGCTGCATGGATCAGTCTTTTGAGATGTTTGTCAGCTATCTGTTGTGCTGGGAGGAAATACTTTGCCTGGCACTAGTACCTGGAGAAATACAATTGTGAATGCTTACTAAGAAACAAATCTAACTTGCCATTCGACATTTAATAAACCGTTTTAACCAAAACTCTCTTTCTTATGTGTAGTACGTGCATTGAATCACAAAGGGTACTGAGACAAAGCAGCCTCCAAAACTGATGAAGGAATAATAAGCCACTGGATATTGTGCATTTCTGCATCACACCCCCGCTTAGAGGGAGGTATTCCTGGACTGTTCCCCATTTTTCTCCTTTCTCAGAGTCTCTCTACACAAGACACCTCAGGGCGTGTTCGTCAAGTGTAGGGAGACACAATGTTAGCCAGGAAGCATAGTTTAAAAAAACAGAGCCAGCGGAGATCACCCCTCAGAGAGTCTGTTAATTTCATCTTCTCCTCCCTGAAGGCTCGGTCAATTTCACCTCTCCAGTCTAAAACTGTGCGGGATGGCAACCAGAGGGCAGCCAGGAATGGAAATGGGCTGGAGCTGCCTTCCAGAGCCGGGCTTGGACCTGGAGAGGTTATCATGAGCTGAAGTTTCCCTTCTGGCATTTCCCAGCCCCTTGACCCAGCTCCAGTGTATAGCAAAGCCTTTGCCCTGCCGCCGGCTCTGTCTTTTTAAACTATCTTTCCTGGCTAACATTGTGACGTGTCAGATGTCTCATGCAGAGAGACTCTCACTTTATTGTGTTAGATTGCAGAGGGAAACATCCTGAGAAAATAACAAGATGCCGCTTTGCCAGGCTTGTCACCCCCACTGGATTCCTAACCAAGCTGGAATTGCATCTTGAAAACATGCCTCATGATTCTAAGCAAAGGGGAGAACATCATATAATTTTAATAGCTGTCAGTGTCCTCTGAGGGTACCTGCTTTCTACCTTTCTGAATGGCACACAGATCAGAGAAGCAACCGTCTCCCCATCCTGTCTACCCTTGGGAATGTATGTTTGTTCGTTTACATCATTTATAGTCCACCTTTCTCACCAAGACTCAAGGCGGATTACATAGTATGAGTCAGTGCACAGACAAGAAGATTTTCTCCAGTTTTTAGAAGCATCTTTCATAACGATTAATGCACAGTGGGCATGGAGCATTGCGGCCATGCGCTCACGGGAGTGCAGCTACAATCAGGACGCAACTGCGTGCTGTGTCGCTACATGAAGATACACAAACGTGTGCAGGAAAAATCCTTCAAGAAATCTTCTCTCGCCCATGTGTGTACTCACTCACACATCCTCATGTTACATCTTTTAAATCCAATTCGTTCTTTGAGCTGGGCACATTTATTCATTGATTGGTGCAATTAATCAATAATGCAAGGTAACAGATGTGCAAAAGATCACCAATGAATCGGAGCTAGCTGTAGGGCTTCCTCTGTGGCCATTGTAAGGATATGTCCTTAGTTGTGTGAGTTCTTCTCTTGTGTTAGGAATTGCCTTGCCAGATCAGGGCTCATTTCGAGGGGGGACGCGCAGGAACGCAGTTCTGGCAGTTCCCCAAAGAGGTCACATGCCAGGTGGCCCCGCCCACCTGACTCTCGGCCATTTTGGGCCCGTTTCAGCCTGGATTGGGCCTCTGACAGGTGGTGGATCACCTCATCAGCGGCCCGATCCTGACCATTTTGGGCCCCTTTTCAGCCATTTTCAGCCCCCTTTTGCCATTTTGGGCCCAATTTCGGCCCTGAATGGCCAGGGTTGGGTCCAAAACAGCCGGAATAGGTGATGTCAGGGGGTGTGGCATATGCAAATCAGTTATACTAATGACACACTTCCGGTGATGGCAAGAGGCGTGACATATGCTAATGAGTTATGCTAATGAGTTCCTCCAGCTCTTTTTCTACGAAATGACCCCTGCTTCCAGGGCTCCCCGGACTAGCATTCTGCTTGCAACTGAAGCCAGCTGGGTGCTATTGGAAGCTTACAACTGGGCCGTGGAAGTGATGGCTGTCACTTCTTTGTCCCCAGCAACTCGTAATCGGAGCTATACTGCCTCTGAATGTGGAAGTTCCATTTAGTGGTTAGGGCTAATAATTGAGGGTAGCGAGATCCTCCATGAAATGAACCTTCTCCTATGCAGAAAATGTACAGCTTGACCTAGGATGTTCCCGTGGGAAGCAGCTTTATAAGGAATTCGATCAGTGTTCTGCATCATGTTTATCCCAGCCTGCCTTCATGTGTGGACTGTGGGTTCAGGAACTCCTCCTCCCTCTTCTTCCTGACCTTCCCTGCACTTCGCCCTCTTTGGTGCTTTTAACCATGCCTGTAGCATAAGCTTTCGAGAACCACAGTTCTCTTCGTCAGATGCACTGTGAGCTGTGGCTCTCGAAAGCTTATGCTACAGTACAGTTGGTTAGTCTTAAAGGTGCTACTGGACTCTTTGCTGTTTTGCCACTACAGACTAAGAGCCAAGCGACAAGTGACGCCTGACACAGGTTGGACACTTGTCAGCTTCCCTCAAGTTTTGTTGGGAAATGTAGGCATCCTGGTCTTGCAGCTGTAATGGAGAACCAAGCTGTAAAACCAGGACGCCTACATTTCCCATCAAAACTTGAGGGAAGCTGACAAGTGTCCAACCTGTGTCAGGCGTCACTTGTAGCTTGGCTCTAATATGGCTAACTCCTCTGGATCTTTAACCATGCCGTGCAGGACAAAACGGCAAAAGAGCTTTGATGGTTGCGTCACTTGCGTATCTGTTCAACAACCAATTCCCTGTTGTAACAAGTGCAAATCTCCATGCAAAAAATCAGTCTGTGACCCATCCAAAGGGGACTGGTTTCAGAACGAAGGTGTATAACCTAATGCCAAAGAGGGAATGGGTGAGAGCTGGTAGTTAATATGGGGCTTGGGTGGAATACAAAGGCCTCTTTAGAAGTGGAATGCCTTTGCAGAAAGTAGCCAAAGTTGTTGGAGGTGTGTGTGTGCTTAGGAGCAGGGCTTTTTTTCAGGGGGAACGCGGGGGAACGGAGTTCCGGAACCTCTTGAAAATGGTCACATGGCTGGTGGCCCGGCCCCTGATCTCCAGACAGAGCGGAGTTGAGATTGCCGAGCGGCGCGAAGGGCAATCTCAACTCCCTTCTGTCTGGAGATCAGGGGGCGGGGCCACCAGCCATGTGACCATTTTCTCGGAGGGCAACCTACTGAGTTCCACCACCTCTTTTCCCAGAAAAAAAGCCCTGCTTAGGAGACTTCCTTTTAATCGTTTTTCTTAGGCAAGAGCTCGCTGGTTAAAACTAGTGTCAGGTGAACTTCTAACGTTCCCATTGGGAAAGGCCCAGCAATTACAAGCCGTGCTGAAAAGTTCTTGCCAAGGAATTCACTCTTAACTGAGGGCCAAGCTACACATGACGAATGACACTTGAACGGCAAGTGGATTGAGTGGAAGGCAAGTGAACAGGGAGAAATACACTTGCTGTTCAAGTGTCATTCGTCATGTGTAGCTTGGCCCTGAGTGAATTCTGAGCTTCCGACGGTGCAATCCTAGACAGAGTTACTCCAGTCTAAGCCCATGGTCTTAAACTGGAGCTGTTCTGTTTAGGATTGCTCTGGAAATCTCCTAACTGGGTGAAAAAAAGGGGAGGAGACATTCTCTGTATTTCTTCCCTTTTCCTCTTCCGGGCCCTGACCTGGATAGCCCAGGCAAGCCCGATATTGTCAGATCTTGGAAGCTAAGCAGGGTCATCCGTGGTTAATAACTGGATGGGAGACCTCCAACAAAGACCAGGGTTGCTTTACAGAGACAGGCGATGGCAAATCACTTCTTGCCTTGAAAATGCCACCAGGGGTCACCGTAAGTCAGCTATGACTTGAGGGCACTGAAGAGAGAGGAAAGCTGGGAAGGAGAGCTGATGCCATCCTTCCCCATATGGGGTAAAAACCCACCACGGTGTGATGTGAAACACTGGGGAAGGTCCAGGCACTGGGCACGTAGGGAGTACCTTTGGGACTTTAATAGTGCCATAGCCGTGTTTAGGGTGCCAGGGAGACATTTCTCTCCTCCCCTCGCTGGTTGTCCTGTGCTATATGATGGCACTGTTTTAAATCCTGTAATACAGCTTGAGCCTCAGCGAGAAAGGCAGACTATAAATAAAATATGTAAATCACTAATGCAGCCCAACGGGAAAGCTTGTTCTCTGGGACTGCAGCAAAGCTCCAAAGAAGCGGGAGTGGAGCGTGACTCGGTGACACTCCTTTAAGCTCCATCCCTGCCAGCCAGGCTTAAAAGATGTGCAGGGGGGGAAGGGGCCTTGCCCCCTCCCTCAGGATACAGAGGATTGGCCCTAGGGTTGCTAGCTCTAGGTTGGGAAATTCCTGGAGATTTGGGGGGGTGGAACCTGGAGAGGGCAAGGTTTGGGAAGGGAAGAGACCTCTGTGGGGTATAATGCCGTGGAATCCACCCTCCAAAGCAGCCACTGCCTTCAGGGGAACGGACTCTGTGGCCTGGAGATCAGTTGCAATTCTGGGAGATCTTCAGCTGTCACCTGGAGGTTGGGAAGCCAGCCTGCCTGCTCCAAGTTTCTGCTGTGGAAGAGACTGGAGGGCTACAGATTTCTCGTTCTCTTTAGCCCTAAGAGCACCCATCTCAAAGAGGGAGGGTCAGGGGTAATGAAGACACACTTAACAGGAGGGGGATTCTTGCATGGCATCTTGCCCAGGATTCCCGAAATGTGGATCTGTCCCTATCCATCCTGTTCCAACAAACAACTGGGTAAAGCGACTGTCTACCTAAGAAAGAGTTAATGGAACTTGTACTGCCTGGAAGCAAAGCTCTTCCTGGTATCGGCCAATCAGACAGAACAAAGGTTCAGCTCGGCGCTTGCACTAAGGCAACAGGTGAGGAATTGTTTACTGCAGGCAGGATCGTGATTATTTCTCAAGAATTCTCTGCGGGCAAGGAAGCGCGGAGCGCCAAGCGCGGGCCGAGATCCTTGGCGATCATGTGAGGGAGGGTCTCCTAGTGCCAAGAGGTAAATGCCCCAAATATCTGAGTTTTATGCGTTTGTGTGGTTGTGCTGAAAAGTTTCCTGAGCCTTGCTAGGTAATGTGAAACTCCTTTTAACTGAGTGGGACCTTCCCAGGGTGGATAAAGCCAGCGAGGGAGCAGCCAGCCCGGGGAATAAAGATGCCAAAGTTAAGGCAGCCGAGATCTTGCAAGTTCCGAAAGGAGACTTTGGACTGGTGGGCTTCTGCAGGGGAAAGGTGCATTTTCGATTTGTGTTGGGCTGCACAACTCAGTGTTGATGTAACTTGGCTGGAAGTTTTTCTGTCGACTTTGGCTATTGTCGTAGCTTTTCGGCAGGGATCGTTGTGAGGCGTCGCTGCGTAGGCTTCTTTCTGCAGCCCGTCAGAATGTACTGGCACCCCGAGGAGTTGCACAGGTCCCTGCCCCCCGGGAGATTACAATCTAAGGCGTCCAATAAAGAAATGGAAGAAGGAAAGGGAAGGAGAGTTTTGGGAGCTGGACTGGGGAGCAGGGCTGGTTAAAGTACCTGCTTGGGGTGGCACAAGAGGGACACCGTGACTGGTATCATATTCTGAGCCAATGCCACCTCGCAGCCTGGCACTGCTGCAGGCATATGGCTGAGACCCGGTTGGTGGTTGCATGGGTTCAGGAAGTGGCGTTGCCATCTTTGGGCTGGGAAATTCCTGGAGATTTGGAAGAGTGGAACATAGGGAGGGTTTGGGGAGGGGATGGACCTCAGCTGGGTTTAATTCCATAGAATCCATCCTCCAAGGCAGCCATTTTCTTCAGGGGAACTGATCTCTGTGGCCCGGAGATCAGCTGTAATTTCGGGAGATCTCCAGCCACCATCTGGAGGCTGGTAACCCTACCAGGAAGTGATGGGAGTACCTTGCTTAGGGCAACAAAATACCTTGAACATTTTCTGCTGGGAACTTCACGTGCTGGAACACTCGGTCCAGCCTAGAAGCTTGGAGTTATTACCTGGAGTTCTAACTCACCCTGAACCGATAGTTGTAAAATTCATTTTTTATAAGACTGGTTCAGTCCTGTGGCCAATTACTCTCAGGCGGGGCCAGCCCGCCCACTGAGGCCAGCCCAGCAGCTGCCTCAGGCACTAAGGCCCTGTGCTGCTGCGCCTGGCCGGGAGCACGTGCTGGCGGCGGCAGCGCGGGGCCACTGAGCGGGCAGCCTCCCAGCCCTCCCGCCCAGTTGCTCTGTGCGGCCACTGCTGCCACCAGCACACAGCTGCGGGCCAGGCACAGCAGGTGGCCGGGGTGGTGTGCGAAGCATCTGAGCCGGAGGGCTGGGAGGATGCACACCGCCGCACACCACCTTGGCCCCTTGACGCGCCTGGCCCACACCTGCTCCACCCAGCTAGGAGTGCGTGCTGGTGGTGGCAGCATGTGGCAGCTGAGTGGGCAGCCTCCCGATCAGTTGCTCTGCGGGCCAGGCGTAGCCAGCGGCCAGGGCGGCCGGCTGCGCCTGGCCCACAGAGCAACTGAACGGGAGGGCTGGAAGGCCCCCCTGCGTGCACACGCAGCCCTGCTTGATGACGTCACACACAGTGACGTCATCACACAGTCTGGCACGCGCCGCACAAAGCTGCCCCAGGTGCCAGCGACGCTGCAGCCGGCCCTGCTCCCAGGATTTAGCTCTTTGTAAACAACATACATGGGATTGGGCAAAACATTTGTTGAGCACCAAATTGAGTTTCTTTGCAAAGCGTTACTGCTTAGAAGGCCTGCTAGGAGTTCCGAAGGCCCAGCTTATTTAAATTATTGTGATAGTCTCTCTCTGGGGTTGCGTTTGAGAAATGTTCAGAAATTTCCTCCGGTCCAGAGAATGTGGCAGCTGGATTGATGATAACTAGAATTTGCTGAGGAACCAATTCTCAAAGAGCATGGCTTCCCACCTTCTGGGTTTGACTCCTGGCAACAGTATGGGCCAAGCTACACGTGACGAATGATGCTACGTGATCAAGTGGAGTGCAAGTGGAGCACAAGTGAACAGGGAGGAATATACGGGAGTCTGTTCACTTGCCGTTCAAGTGTCATTCGTCACTTGTCGCTTGGCTCTATGTGGCCCAGGGGGACAAGGCTACTCCCATACGTACCTCCACATGCTCTGATATCATCCCGAGAGACGACCCTTATTCTGCTCCACTGTTCTCAAGTGAGGTGGATGGCCACCACTAGCAGGGCCTATATGGACTTTTGGTCTCCAAGGAAACGCTTCCCCAAGGTAGAGGCAGTATTCTTTATACGCAAACATCTCCGACGTACTTATTTAAAGTCAATTAGTTTATTAATTATTGTTATCCAGTAAAGATATATAATACGTTCTCTGTGTAGCCTGCCTTTCTATTTTTTCCTTTTTATTTAGTACATTTTTACCTTGTCTCCAAATAGCTCAGGAAAGTGTGCGCAAAGTTCTCCCCTCCATTTTATCCTCCCAACAACCGTGCATGGTTTGTGAAGCTGAGACCGTGGCCAGTCGAAGGTCAACGAGCAAGCTTCCTGGAGGAGTAGAGAATTTGAACTCACGTCTTCCACATCCCAGTCCCACAGTCCAATCGTTACATTGCAGTGGAATATTCAGGAAGATGGAAGTGTGCATTTTTCATATTCCTTGCATAGGGTCAAGGACCCAATTAAATTCAGTAAATTGGAGTTTTCCATTTCAATATTAGGTATTGATTAGGGATGGGCACGAACTGGAAAAATGGTGGTTCATTGCGGTTCGTGGTTTGTCGCATTTCATGAACCACGAACTGGCATGAAATTGACCAGTTCACGAATGGTTCATGAATACGTCACTTCCGGGACAGCAGAAGGTCTGCAGAAAGCCCATCCCCCCCATTGTCTAGGAGACTGATTGATTGGCGCCAGGCTGTCTCCAGTAACAAACTGAAAAATGAACCAAACAAACCAGCCTAAAAATGGTCATTGTTCGTCGCAGTTTGTCAGAAATGCCCTCCAATGAACTGCCGATTTGCGAACTGAAAAACGGCCCGGTTCATGACGAACTTTGCTTCGTGTTTCAGTTCGTTCCCAGTATTGATCTATTTCATTTTTTATCACATATTTCCTCTGAAGGGCTTGGGGTGGTGCACTTTCATAATATAATATAATATAATATAATATAATATAATATAATATAATATAATATAATATAATATAATATAATATAATATAATATAATATAATATAATATAATATAATATAATATAATATTATTGTATTGTATTGTATTGTATTGTATTGTATTGTATTGTATTGTATTGTATTGTATTGTATTGTATTGTATTGATAGTCTGCATTACTGGCTGGGACAATGGAAATTACAGAATATAAAACTGCTGTGAGACAGCGTGAGACAACCAGTGAACAATGCAATAGGAGTAGGAGTACAGAATTAGAGAACAACGCAAAGAACAACAAACTATTTAAGGCGAGGTATATTCTTTATTCTAACAACAGCCCTGTGAGGTAGGTTAGGCTGTGGGAGGGTATTGGCTCAAGTCTACCTTGTGAGTTTCTCTGAGGGGCAGTTTGCAGGAAAAATACAAAAGAGATGAACCTAATCTTCTCACACTTACGATTTCATAATGAGATTCAAGGCCATCCCTCGAAAGCTTCTTACAATGTGTTTGTTAGTCTTTAAGGGGCCACAATGCTCTTCTTTGGGAGGGTGGGGGTCCTACTTTGAAGAACCTTCTAGAATCTGGCTTGGCCTCCGCCAGCTCCTACACTCCTCTTTGGAGGAAGGAGGAAGCAATGAGTAACTAGCATTTTTCTTTCGCCAGCCACTTTTGGTGAGGCTGCAGGTGGAAGTCCCAGCACTGCCCTGGAAATTCTTCGTACAAACTTAATAACAAATTTGTAACCCTTCTGCAGTGCAGAAGAACTTGGAGGTGCCGGAGGGGAATGGGGCGTCCTTAAAGAGGACATTTGCAAACTGAATGGCTTTCTGCTGCAGACATTGAAACATGGACTGGATGAGGAATGAGCAAGATTTGAGTCCAGTATCACCTCAAAGCAGGGCTTTTTTTCTGGGAAAAGAGGTGATGGAACTCAGGACCGCACAATGACGTCACTTTGGGTCAGCTGGAACAAGGGGGGAGTTTTTAAAGTTTAAATTGCCCTTGGCGAAATGGTCACATGGCAGTGGCCCCGCCCCCTGAGTGGCGCGGACGGCAATCTAAACTCCCCTCTGTCTGGAGATCAGGGGGCGGGGCCACCGGTCATGTGACCATTTTTAAGAGGTGCTGGAAGTCCGTTCCACCGCGTTCCTGCTGAAAAAAAGCCCTGCCTTAAAGACTAACAACATTTTCTAGGGTATAAGCTTTTGAGAGTCAGATACAAGTAGAATGAAGAATGCTTTATCTGTCCTCTCAAACTAGTGGTGCCATGGGAAAGCACTTCCACAGGTCACATTTTGGTAGAACAGAAGGGTGTGCCTTTCTCAACCAAATCCCTGCATGCTCTCCTCCTGATGTGTGCTTGGTAGTGGTGGAGAGTGCCATCAAGTCATGGCTGACTTATGCTGACCCCTGGAGGGGTTTTCATGGCAAGAGATTGACAGAGGTGATTTCCCATTGCCTGCCTCTGCAACCCTGGTCTTCCTTGGAGGTCTCCCATCCAATTACTAACCAAGGCTGACCCTGCTTAGCTTCCCAGATCTGATGAGATCAGGCTCGCAAGCTGGCTTGGAAGTCCTCCAGCAGGCAATGAACAGGGAGGAACGTTGGAAAAGGTTCTTGGGTAGTGACCTTTCTTGTTCTCGTTTTCCATGCTTATTCTGTTGGGTGGACTGAAACCCAAATTGGCCACCTGAAGACTGCTACTTTGGGCCAGAAGTATCTATTGTGTAGAGTTCCACAGATGACTTTTAAGTTAATATAGTGCGCCTACCAAGGGTTGCCATTTAAAGGGGGAAAGCAGAGGGAGAGATAGAGCGTTCATAACCTCTTCTCCTTGGACTTTTGAGCGTTTCCCCTACAAAGCTGTCTTTAATCTGCTGAGCACTTTAAAAAGCCCCCCCCATGGTTTCCTTTCCAATTCCAGCTCCACCAGCGGCATAGTAGAATACTAAAAAGCATCTGCGGGGCCAGATGTGGACAGGAAACTGCAGAAATTCATACCTTCCTGTCCATGCTTTCTCTAAATCCGGAACGCTCTTTTAGAAAACATCATACCAAAACTGGGTTTCCTGCAGAAGAGGAAATCTGGAAGTTTGGCAGTAGGTTACCAACTCTTGGTTGGGAAACTTTTGGAGATCTAGGGAGAGAGCTTGGGGTGGGTGGATTTGGGAGAGGGAAGACAGCAGGGAGAAGATGCCAGAGTCCATCTTCCGAAGTAGCCATTTTCTCCAGGGGAGCTGATCTCTGTGGTCTGGAGATAAAGTGGATCCCGGGAGATCTCCAGGCCCTACCTGGAGGTTGACAACTTGAACTGGGTTGCATATTAAGATTGCATATGGAAGCTTGCAGGACTCTAGCAACATACTTGGAGAACAACTATTTGCAAATATACTCGATTTCGGCACATCACAATGCAAGAAATTTACACAGTTCGACTTGGCTTACGAGTAACTAGTTTTCCATTTTCTAGGAAAACATCCCCGTTTTTCAGCTTGCAACCTCAGTGAGGGATAGTTCAATTTTTTTTGCACGAATGGTTAGATAGAAAGGCCTTTGTTCAGCACTAAGAGAGATTCCTTATCTAGAGACAGAAAGGGGGGAAAGTTAAACAGCAGCCAGAAGAAGAGAACTTGGTCCATTTCTAACTATGTTTATATACATCCCCTGTAAGCCATTTGTAGAGAAAATGGTGAAAAGGAGAGTAATTTTTTTTAAAAATCCCAATGGACCATAAATCTAACATGTGAGACAGATATTTTCTGTTTCTTGCTGGCCTTCTGGTAAGCAACATTTTCATTTTTTTCTTACCCCACTGCCCCTTCTATTCAGCTTGAGGTGCCAAATGTGGGTCTTCCACTTCTGCGTTTCACAACAAACCTGCAAGGTAGGTTGAGAAACTGGCCCAAGGTCACCTAGTGAACTTCAGAGCTGCCTAGGGATTTGAACCCGAGACTTCTAGATCCTAGTTAGATGCACTAACCACTATGAAATGCTGTCTCTAAGCAGGGTTATAAATGGCTGGCTTTACAGGGGACTGCACCAGAAAGTCGAAAACTTCTAAAATGCAGAGTAAGATGTGAATATAGAACGAAGGAATATACATTAAATCCTGACTCCAGCAATTAGTACTCAGCAAAAAGACTCCTGGACCTAACCCCATACAATCTGACTTGGCAGCACTTCTTATGCCTTCTGGTTATCTAGTCCTGGGTCGTGACCTGAAGAGCTGAAAAATCTCGCTGGAGTCAGAACACCTCTTCTGGTGCTGCAAGGTCAGGCGAGTGCGTGCCGGGAAAACGTTTGATGCCTGCATTCTTTTTCCAAGGCCTCTGGCAGAATTCTTCAGTACTCCCCCCCTTCCCTTTTTTGCAAGCCAGGACAACTGGGGAGTGAGAAGTTGTTTGCTGACTCACATAGTAACAAAGATCCAGGTTTGGGACCGAGCTGTGAACCAGATGGTCTCCAGTTCAAATCCCATGTCTGTCGTGGCCTTGATACGATGGCCTTAGGCAAGCCATTACCTTGTCGCGGCTCTAGGTTATAATTAATGTAAAGATGTTAGGTGCTGGTGGGGGCTTGGGTAAGCACCTGGAGCACATGTCCTAGCAGAGAGGGAGCCTAGCAGCTCAGAACATAAAAGCTGCCCTGTTGGATGAGGCCAGTGATCTAGTCTGGTTCCGTTTTTTGGATTTTGCATGCTGTGCGAGGCACCTGACGAAGAGAGCTGTGGCTCTCGAAAGCTTATGCTACAGTAAAGTTGGTTAGTCTTAAAAGTGCTACTGGACTCTTTGCCATTTTGCTACTACAGGCTAACACGGCTAACTCCTCTGGATCCATGCTGTGTGAGTAACCCAACCAAGAGGGAGCCACAAATTGCTGCCTGACTTGTAGATCCAGGACTGCATAGCAGAAAGGCAAGACTTAGGGCCAAACTACAAGTGACGAATGACACAGGTTGGACACTTGTCAGCTTCCCTCAAGTTTTGATGGGAAATGTAGGCAGCTTGGAATGCTGGACAAGTGACAGTTGAAAAGTCCATTGGACAGCAGTTGGAAAGCCAAGCTGCAAGACCAGGATGCCTACATTTCCCATCAAAACTTGAGGGAAGCTGACAAGTGTCCAACCTGTGTCATTTGTCACTTGTAGCTTGGCCCAGAGTCTACCCAATAGGAGTGCAGGCAATGGCAAAGCACCTGTGTTAGCCTTTTGCCATGAAAACCTCACTAGGGGTCGCCATAAATCAGCTGTGACTTGGGGGCACTCTCCACCACCAGTAGGAGTGTTTAAGGGTTCCCAAGGTGGCACCCATGAGTGCCATGGCACCAGCTGATACCTTTCCTAGACCAACCAAATATTTTTAGAAAATGGGCAGGGCCAGGGGGGGCTTTTACCCAGCAGGGGGTTTGATTGGCATTGGAGATCTGATAGGCTGTGCAGAAAAAAAAATATTTCAGCAGCAGCTACCACCACAGTACAAGGATCTTCATTGCTGTATGTGCTCAAGAAAATGTTTTTAAACATGTTCATTTTAAAAGGCACCCTGTAAAACAGAGCTTCTGCCTGAAATACTGGAGATGCCATTGGAGTTATCATAATCTCATTTCCTGACATTTTGTGGCTGGCTCTGCCTCCTGTGTAGGGTTGACAACTAGTGGGAGAGAGGGGTGTTTGGACACAGTGTGATGTCACTTCCAGGAAAATCCAGAGGAAAACTCTATGATAAAACTATGGAAGTGAGATCAGTCCTCTTAGGGATTGCCAAAAACTGTGGTTTTACCATAGAGATTTTGGTGATTCCTAGAGTGGTGAGAAGTCACTTCTGACAGCACTCTGTTGCTGATTTTTTTAAAAAATTCTTTCTCCCTCCACCAAGTGGACTAAACCACTTCAGGCTGCACAGGGAGGAATCACTTGTTGGACTATTCCTGCTCAGCTTCCACCACGAAAGCTCCCTGCATATAGAAAACTAGCACAAGCCTGGTATACTTCTCCTGGACAGGCTAGTTTTCTCCCTGCAGAGTTTTCATGCCATTGGTGGTAAGCTTCATGTTTGAAATGCTAGCATCCAGGACCTTTATTTATTTGATCTTGCTGCATGCTTATACTGTATATGCAGGGGCTACTGCACCAAGTAAGGGGGCTCTAAGATGAGGGTTGCAGACTCTGGGTTAGGAAATTCCTGGAGATTTGGGGGTGGATCCTGGGGAGGGCAGGGTTCAGGGTAGAGAGGGGCCTCATCAGGGCATAATGCCGTAGAGTCCACCTTCTAAAGCAGCGATTTCCACATGGGGAACTATCCACGTTGTCTGGAAATCAGTTGTAATTCCGGGAGATTTCCAGGCCATATTCCGGGAGATTTCCAGGCCATTCAACCTGTCAGTCCTAACAGGTTGAAAATGCTGATTTGTTTTTAAAAACATCAGCGTGCATGCTTTCTCTCTCTCTTTAAATTCCCTTCCCATGGTTTTTGTGCTTGTTTTAAAGCGCACCTGTGTGCTAACCATTTTGCGTGGTGTTTATTACATAATGGCTCTGGGGGACGCGGGCTGTTTTGTAAACCGTTCAAGCTTCATTTATTGCGGAGGCACCTGTGAATATTTGCATTTGGTTCCGATTAACTGGGGACAATCCCTTCTTTTTGATGGAAGTTCCCAGAAAAGCATTGCCTGGGTGTCTCCTTTTGAGGAAAAGCTGAATACAGTTGTGAGCACAGCATAACAGAGTTTGCTGAGAATCTGGTAGACCCGGGTTCAAATCCCTGCTCCACCAGGGAAGGGCACTGGATGACCTTGGGCCAGTCTACAGTTCTATGTCTGTTGTTTTAAGTACAATCTTATCATGTAATTTTTGCATCGTTCAACATGTCCTATTTATACATTTTGCTTCAGTTCTGATTATCTTTCTGGAGGATTTCAGATTCCTACAATCTAAACCTTATTACATTGTCTATTGGATGCCCCCTCTGTTAATTAATAATAACAACATTTGATTTATAAGAATCACCCTGTGAGGTGGGTGGAGCTGAGAGAGCTCTGAGAGAACTGTGACTGACCCAAGGTCACCCAGCTGGCTACAAGTGGAGGAGTGGGGAATCAAACTGCCTCTCCAGATTAGAGTCCTGCCGCTCTTAAGTGACTGACCCAAGGTCACCCAACTGGCTTCAAGTGGAAGAGTGGGAATCAAACCTGGCTCTCCATATTAGAGTCCTGCTGCTCTTAACCACTGCACCAAACTGGCTGTCAGTTTGCATTGACTTACTCTGTGTAATCCAGTTTGAGTCCCAGTGAGAAAGGTTGACTATAAAAAAAAACCCTACCTCATAGGGTTGTTGTGCGAATAAAATGGAGGAGGGGAGACCAGTGTTGTAAACTGCTTTGTGTGCCCGTTGGAGAGAAAAGCAGGCTATAGGTAGCTAACTAATATAAACAAATTAATAATATCACAGTGCAATCCAAAGATGAATCGTACCCTTCGAAAACCCATTGGTTTCAGCTGACCTAGATCCATGCAAATTGGCTTAGGATTGCTATGTTAGAAGCTTGAACTGATATTTCCATTGGCAAATTCTGCCCTCTTTCTTTGGTGTTCAGTGAGCATTGCTGGAACGACTTGAGCCGTTATTGTCCCCCTTGTTTGTTTGTGTGTTTTGCATTTTGTCGTCCAGCTGCTCATGCCGAGCGGCGTCAGTCTTTTCATCGTTGGTCTTCTTTTGTTTCACGATTACTAATGTAAATGGATGATCCGGCCCCCATAATAGGGATGTTGTCTTCCAGAACAGAAAACCCTACAATTACTCCATTATTGGGAGGGAAGCGAGAAGAAGAAGCCGGAATGTTGCAGATTCCTTCGTTTCCCTGTAGAAGTCAGAATGGCTTGAGGGCCGCTCGTCCTACCTCTTGCCTTTCTGATTTAGGCGGCAATCCTAAAGACATTTCCCTGGGAGTAAGCACTATTGAATGCCCTGGCCTGGATAGCCCAGGTGAGCCCGATCTCGTCAGATCTCAGAAGCTAACCAGGGCTGGTCTTGGTTAGTAATTGGATGGGAGACCTCCAAGGAAGACCTCCGTTATTGAATGCCCTGACCTGGATAGCCCAGGTGAGCCTGATATCCATTATTGAATGCCCTGCCTTGGATAGCCCAGGTGAGCCTGATCTCATCAGATCTCAGAAGCTAAGCAGGGTTGACCTTGGTTAGTAATTGGATGGGAGACCTCCAAGGAAGACCAGGGTTGGAAAGGCAGGAAATGGCAAGCCACCTCCGTTCATCTCTTGTCATGAAAACCCCACCAGGTGTCACCACAAGTCAGCTATGACTTGAGGGCACTCTCCACCACCAAGCACTATTGAATAGCATGGGACTTGCATCTGAGTAGACCTGTTTAGGATTGCTTCGATACGGTTCCACACCCAGAATTTGGAGTTCATTGGGAGTGTTTCTATTCCAGGGCTATCCCTTTTTCCTTGGAGTCAAAATTTCACTCATGAATAGAAAGTACAGACAGGACCCTACTTCTGTCTTTCAGAAATTCTGAATAGAGTGGTCCCTTCCAACGTTATTCAGTAGGGATGTGGGAATGTTTCCCGTTTCATTTTTTTTTTTACATTCGTGTTTACTTTTCTCGATCTTTTTGGTTTTCTGCTTTCGGCAGTTTTTTTAAAAAATCTGTTTGCTTTGCGACCGTGTGATGCCGGGCTTCTTCACAATGCCTCGTTGGTGTGTCTAATGTGGATTTGTTGACACACAAATAATGTTGGAAAACATATAGATTGCAGGGGGGATCGATCCCGGGAAAGAAAATAGCATGAAAATATAGATTTACAGTCACACAAGACACACAAGTGAGAAGTGAAATTGAAATGGATATTTTCAGGGCTTTTTTCCTGGGAAAAGAGGTGGTGGAACTCAGGACCGCACAATGACATCGCTTTGGGTCAGCTGGAACAAGGGAGGAGTTTTTAAAAGTTTGAATCGCCCTAGGTGAAAATGGTCATATGTCCGGTGGCCCCGCCCCCTGATCTCCAGACAGAGGGGAGTTTCTAAACTCCCCTCTGTCTGGAGATCAGGGGGCGGGGCCACCGGCCATGTGACCATTTTCAAGAGGTGCCGGAACTCCATTCCACTGTGTTCCAGCTGAAAAAAAACCCTGGATATTTTCAAGATGAAGCAGCAGGGATGAAAAATTCAAAATCAACTGTAGCACGCTCCAGAATTATTGGTGGGACTCGAAAAGCTTCAGAGACTAACAGCATCCCTCCGTGAATACAGTGTATTGTCTCTCAAAAACTCTTTTGTATGTATATAAGATTGTGAGGCCTGGCACATGGTTATACCTTGGTAAGGGACAGGGTTTTTCGACTAGGCTACTGGGTACTGTCCGCTGATGTAGATACATTCCTACTGGGTAGTTCGACATGCTAAAGATGCTATGTTGACTACTTACACTTTAATTCAGAAAGGTTTCATCTACGTGTTTGGCTTTAAGCTAGTCGTCAGATTTGTGGCTACTGTATCCTCTTGTATCTGTTTTCACTGAATGCCCTAACTGCTGAGCATATTGTATTTCTGCTCTGTGAATCTCCTGGCTGATTACATTGTATTCACTTGCCATATGTAATCTGCCTTAGATCTGAGTGAGAATGGTGAACTATAAACAAACAATCACATAATAATACCATTCAATTTATATACTACCCTTCAGGACAACTTAACACCCACTCAGAGAGGTTTACAAAGTGTGTTATTATTGTCCTCATGACAATCACCCTTTGAGGTGGGTGGGGCTGAGAGAGCTCTGAAAGAGCTATCGCTGGCCCAAGATCACCCAAGCTTCAAGCAGAGGAGTGGAGAATCAAACCTGGCTCTCCAGATTAGAGTCCTGCTGCTCTTAAGTGACTGACCCAAGGTCACCCAGCTGGCTTCAAGCGGAGGAGTGGGGAATCAAACCTGGCTCTCCAGATTAGAGTCCTGCCGTTCTTACTGATCCAAGGTCACCCAGCTGGCTTCAAGCAGAGGAGTGGGGAATCAAACCCGGCTCTCCAGATTAGAGTCCTGCCGCTCTTAAGTGACTGCCCCAAGGGCACCCAGCTGGCTTCAAGTGGAAGAGGGGGAATCAAACCTGGCTCTCCAGATTAAAGTCCTGCCGATCTTAACCGCTGAACCATACTGGCTCTTAATGATAATGATAAACTGACGGGCTGGCTTTCGCCATGTAAACTAGTCGGTCCAGCAGCAGAGCTTTCTCAGTGGTGGCCCACTGACAATGAAAAGCTCTCCCCAGACACATTTACTTGGTACCAATAGGTTTGTCTTTGCAGTGCCAGGTGAAAACTGTTTATTCTGCCAAACTTAACAGTATTTAACCTGTCCTGCCAAATGATTTTTTCCCCCATTGCTACATTGTTAGTGCTGTTGATTTTGTTGTTGTTGCCGCTGGTTTTTCCTCTGATTTTTAGATGCACCGTTCACCTCTCCCTGTGAATATCATTTGCATTTTACTGCAAACCTCCTTAGTTTATGCTGTAAGTTTCTTAGAAATAGATAGAGGACAGCCAAGGGAGCCGGCCACCCTGGAAATCTCTTTGTAGTGAACTTACATTTTTATCTTGCCCTTCCAAGGTGTTCAGGATGGCATACAAAAGGCTTCATCCTCCCCATTTTAGCCTCCAAGCAACCCTGTGACGTGGGTTAGGCTGAGAGAGGACAGCTGGCCCAAAGTCACCCGGCAAGCTTCATGGTAGAGTAGGAATTGATGCCCTGGTCTTCGTGCCCAAAGTCTAGCCACCACCACAATGGCTTTCAGAAGACAAGGCTGCCTTGTTCCGGTGGTTCACTGAGCTGCATATTGTCTACTCTGACCCCAGTGGCTTGTTTGCAGTTCTGCTACTCAAGATCTTTTCATTCAAGGCGCAAGAGAGCAGCCATTGCATATCTCCAGTGCATGAGAAGAGAAGTTCCTGCAATTTCGACATGTTTCCAACGTCTCCATTTGCAAGTGAAGAAATATTTTGCTGATCTGGGCCAGTTCTGGGATTTACCCACCATCGCTCCCCACGAGTCTCTCCCCAATCTCATCCCATGCCCCCCACCTCCCTGTGCATCGTTCTTCTTGCTAGCCCTTCCATTGCCTGGTGCACTGGCAGTAGAATTGCCAGTGCCAAGTTGGGAAATTCCTGGAGATTTGGGGGGGTGGAGCCTGGAGAGGGTGGAGTTTGAGGAGAGGAGGGGCCTCAGAATGGTATAATGCCAATAGAGTCCACCCTCCAAAGCAGCCATTTTCTCCCAGGGAACTGATCTCTGTCGTTTGGAGATGAATTGTAATTCTGGGAGATCTCCAGCCACCACCTGGAGACTAAGATATGGAGTGGAAAACCCACAAGTCTCATGTGCCGATGGTTAAAGCGACAGCTTACAAATCCATATCGGTAAATATGCAAACACAGTTCTCAAAGTACTATCTCAATCCATTCTAGGTATGTTGAACAAGATGCTTCCAAAGTAAAGATGCAGAATTCAGCAGGTATTCAACCCAAAGCATCTTCGCTTTGGGTTGGCACACGGGACTTGCTGCTTTCTGAAATATTTTGCGTGATGTGGATATTTTCTGAATTGTTACGATTGTATTTATTGAATATTTATGGTACTCGTGTTTATTATACAGAATAGCACTTTTTCACTTTGCAATTTACATCTATTTATGAATGTTTATATTTATTCAGTATTGTATGTTGTATTTTCCCTCTGACTTGTGGTTTCCCACTCTATATCTTGGCTTCTGATTCGGGGAGGCTCCCTCTGTTTTGTACCACCTGGAGGCTGGCAACCAAAACTGGCGTGGGGGGGGGGCGGGTTGTCTGTGCCAGTCGGCCTGACCAGAAGCCCTGGGTTCTGGCACGTCACAACTGCCCACCTTAAGGTATGCTAATGCCAGCCTTGATGGTTGTTACCACTTTGACACAAGAATTGCTCTGATTGAGGCTTGTCCCCGTGTGTCGGGATTGCCCGGGTAACGTTTCCCACAGCTTCTTGCTCAGCCGGCATTAATGATTAACCTGCCAGGTCCAAAATGAGTTCCCTTCATGTTCTTATCTGGATGGAATTTTATTTCCAAATAGTTTGCTGGTTTGGCAAAGCGCAAGCTGGTTCACATGGTCCTCCTTGGAAGCTTTCCCACTGCAGGTACGTGGAATCTGACTTGAAGAGCGAAAGGCAGATCACCGTATACAAAAAAAGAGCAAAGAATTATAATGTGCCCCCTCCCAAAAAATGCCCACAACCCTTTGGCATCAGATTACAGTTCTGAGAGCCAGTTTGGTGTAGTGGTTAAGAGCGAGGGACTCTAATCTGGAGAGCCAGGTTTGATTCCCCACTGGTCCACTTGAAAGCCAGCTGGGTGACCTTGGGTCAGTCACTTAAGAATGGCAGGACTCTAGTCTGGACAGCCGGGTTTGATTCCCCACTCCTCTGCTTTAAGCCAGCTGCGTGACCTTGGGCTAGTCACGGCTCTCAGCCCCACCCACCTCACAGGGTGTTTTGTTGTAGGGATAATAATGGCATACTTTGTAAACCGCTCTGGGTGGGTGTTAAGTTGTCCTGAAGGGTGGTATATAAATCGAATGTTATTATTATTATTATTACATTGGTGAGGACAGAAGCAAGAAACATTGCTTTGCTGCCCGCAGTGGCTGGAATTGTGAGCCTTGTTTCCATTTGGGCAATGCTCTTTTCTATTGCGAAGGCAATTCTTCATTTCTAAGTGCGTTCGTCCAGTGCTAGGCCTTCTGCTCAAGCAAGACCAATGACTTTCAAAGGGCTTGAAAGTTGCCTAGCACAAGAGGAAGGGGCTGCTTAGCAGAGGACAGCCTCCACGGCACAGGGAGAGGGTGCAAGCGGAAATAAGGCTTCGAATCCAAGCCAAAGAATTTTTAAAAAGGTATTTGGAGACGCTCACAGTGCCAGTTCCACAGCTTATAGCCAGCCATACAGATCCGTATCTGACGGAGTGGAGCTTTGACTCTCGAATTCTTATTCCCTGGAAATCTTGTTGGTGCTACTGGACCCGAATCTTGCTCTTCTACTGCAGACCAACACAGCTACCCACCTGAAACCATGCAGATGCAAAGATTTTAGAACATTATTTATTTTATTTTATTTTATTTTATCGTATTTATATTCCGCCCTCCCCGCAAGCAGGCTCAGGGCAGATAACAGCATTAAAACATTTAAAACATTTCATAGAAAACATTTAAAAGCATTGTACAAAAATATTTTTTTTAAAAATAGCAGCACTTATATTTTTGGAAGGGGGTTACCCCCTCTCCTGCTGTTACAGTAGACAGATTGCCTCCCCCACCCCCCCACCCCCCAAAAAACCAGAATGCCATCTACCTTATCTTTATCCAGGGCTTTTTTTCAGCTGAAACGCTGAACGGAGTTCCGGAACCTCTTGAAAATGGTCACATGGCCAGTGGCCCCGCCCCCTGATCTCCAGACAGAGGGGAGTTGAGATTGCCCTCCGTGACCATTTTCACCGAGGTGATTTAAACTTTTAAAAACTCCCCCTTGTTCCATCTGACCCAAAGTGACGTCATTGGCCCTGGGAGTACACGTGCACTTTGCGCGTGCACATGTGGTACCAGGGGCACCACCTCCCACCAAGAGTTGCCTCCTGTGCTGGCAACCCACTGAGTTCCACCACCTCTTTTCCCAGAAAAAAAGCCCTGTCTTTATCCCTTTGCACATGTGCTCTCGGCCCCAATGTGATAATGTCACTTCGACCACTTCCCTGGTGCTCCGCAGGCCAGGTGGTCGAACGGGCCAGTTGGCCACTCCTCCAGCATGCAGATGTCCAGTTTTTTAATTCTGTTTCCCCCGGACAGTCTGACAAAAAACTGGACTGCCTGGGAGAAAACCAGACACCTGGCAACTCTACCTGCTGTGACCCACTGAGCCCCCCCCCCCAAATTTCTCTTCCTGGGGGTCAGCAGACCCTTAGGAACAGCACAGGGCATAAAGCAGGATCTGCCATGGGAGGGGGAATTGAGCAGAAATCATTGCCCCTTCTACCCAAAACTTACATCCTTAAGTAGGGTTGCCAGCTTCCAGGTAGTGGCTGGAGATCCAGGCCACAGAGATCAGTTCACCCGGAGAAAATGGCTACTTTGGGGGGTGGACTGTACGGAATTATGCCATGCCAAGGTCCTTTCCCCTCCCCAAACTGCACTTTCTCCAGGTTTCAACCCCCAGAGCTCCAGGAATTTCCCAACTCGGAGGTGGCAACCCTATCCTTAAGCCTCCAGAATGTGTGCTGGGACACAGGCCCTAGTTTTATAGGATTAGAGTCCAGTGGCACCTTAGAGACCAACAAGATTTTCAGGATAGGAGCTTTCAAGAGTCAGAGCTCCCTTCTTCAGATGTCTCCTTTAGGTGTCTGAAGAAGGGAGCTTTGACTCTCGAAAGCTCCTACCCTGAAAATCGTGTTGGTCTCTAAGGTGCCAGTGGACTCTAATCCTGCTGTTCTACTGCAGACCAGCATGGCTACCCATCTAAAAATAGGTCCTGGTTTTGAAGAATCTGAGAGCTAAGCTACAAGTGACAAATGACACTTGCCTGGCAAGTGAACAGACTCACGTGTATTCCTCCCTGTTCACTTGCCATTCACTTGCACTCGAGAGCAAGTGAACGGCAAGTGAACAGGGAGGAATACACGTAAGGGCCAAGCTACACATGACGAATTACACTTGAACGGCAAGTGGATTGAGTGGAGGGCAAGTGAACAGGGAGAAATACACTTGCTGTTCAAGTGTCATTCGGCACTTGTAGCTTGGCTCTCAGTAAGAGACTGTCCAGTGGGAAAGAGGGAACCAGTGGCCAATGTTTGCTTCAGACTGCTATGAGCCTGTTAGGCAGAGGGGGAGGGGAGGGGAGGGGAGAGGAGCCACTATCTTGACCCATGGTCGTTTGTATGGCAGGAGAGGCAGGAAAGAAGTTCAGACCAAATCCTTCCACGGAGATTTCCTAGGGAGCCCTGAAGAGAGGGCAGTAGGGTTCCCAGGTGCCTGCCAGTGGCGGGCACCGGGAGTTTGCCCATTGACCGCCAATCCACCAGCGATTAGTAGGAAGTGCAAAGCCCCTTGGAGGTTGCCCGCTACCAGCAGGCATCCCAGGAACTCATGCGGCACGACAGTATCACTTCCTGAAGTGATATGACATCATCACACCGGTCACAGGCGTGCTCCCGCACTTTGCTGGATCCAATTTTGGCCCCAAACAGGCCCTCACAAAGCGCGCGAGCATACCTGTAGCTGGTGTGATAACGTCACTTCCCATAAGTGAAATCATGACACGTGGATCATGGACAAGGCACACGGTAAGTGCCAGGATCTCCCCTTCCTTGCCAGGAAGGTAAGGGGACGTGGCAACCCTAGAGCACAGGCTGTGATCACAGCTGCCATACAGTGACAGGTCCTTTGTTGTTGCTCAGTACCGTCAAACCCAAAATGGTGGCTTGGGTTTGCCTCTGATTTCTTGGTGGCGGCGGCAGGGCTCATTTTGAGGGGGAACACGCCAGAATGCAGTTCCGGCAGTTCCCCCAAGAGGTCACGTCAGGTGGCCCCGCCCACCTGACTCTCGGCCATTTTGGGCCCGTTTCAGCCTGGATTGGGGCCGAAACGGCCTAGGATCGGGCCTCTGACGGGTGGCGGATCACTCTCCCACTCAGCAGCGGCCTGATCCTGACCATTTTGGGCCCCTTTTTGGCCATTTTCAGCCCCTTTTTGCCATTTTGGGCCCAATTTCAGCCCTGAATGGCCAGGATTGAGTCCGAAACACCTAGGATAGGTGATGTCAGGGGGTGTAGCATATGCAAATCAGTTATGCTAGACACACTTTTGGTGATGTCAAGGGGTGTGGCATGTGCTAATGAGTTCCTCCAGCTCTTTTTCTACGAAATGATCCCTGGGCGGCGGTACATGTGTGCCTCCGGCCCCAAGGAAGGAACTGTGTGGACTCCAACCGGGATGCCTCTTTGCAACAATACGCCAGAGCCAATCAGGTAGGCATCTCATGACTCCTACGAAAGCACCCTTGCTGATGTCGAGCCTTGTGCCTTGATGGCTACGGATCGCCTTGGCCATATTCCATTTTTGAAAAAGTAGGGGGCCACACCAAGGTAAAACGAAGAAGGAACTGCAGATGGTGCAAAAAGAAGAACTCTTTAGTCGTAAGTAACCCCTATGCGTTTCACATCAGCTTTGTCAGGGGATCTTTCAATAAAACAATTAATACAACATGTTAAAAATGATGAAACATACTATAAAATAGCAGGACAATTACACAGAGCATGTGCAAAGTGCGATTCAATACATTTTTAGTGTCTACAAACCTACACCAACATTAACATACATTCCATATCTTACATTCACAGAAGATGTTTTATTTAGACTCCTTGAAAGTTAAAATTGTAAAACTTTACTGACCTTCAGAATTCCCCTGATGAAGCTGATGTGAAACGCGTAGGGGTTACTTACTATTAAAGAATTCTTCCTTTTGCACCATTTTCTGTTCTTTCTTCGCATTCAGTTTTTGCCTCGGCTCTCCTTTCGTTCACCAAGAACTTTGTCTCGCCCAAGTGGAATGTTATGAATCTCTTTATTTTATTTTATTTTAACTTTTATTTGAAAATTTACGAATCTCTTTAGATGATTTATCATTCATTGATGACATGGAATTTAAACAGATATTAAACACATACTTTTTCCAAAAAAAAATTGAAGGAACCTTATCAAATAACCAACAATTATGTCAACCATAGCAATTGTTTGTTGTTGAAGGAAAGACCCGTTTGTTCATTCCAGATTCTCAAACGATCTCAATCATATTTTTGCACTTTCGTTTGTTGAACTAAATTATATACCAGTGTTTTATTCATTTGTATCACGTTTGGAGTTATATTTAATTCCCTTTTTTTTTTTTGGTTCCAGCCTCTTTGCAGAGCAATCCTAAGAAGAGTTACACCGGTCTAAGCACATTGAAATTAATGGGCTCAGACTGGTGTAACTCTGTTTAGGATTGCACTGTTGGTTCCCCTTTTGTATTTTTCTCTTCCCCCCCCCCCCGCTCTTTTTTGTTGTCGTTCCTCTCAAATGACCGGGAAAAAAGTGCTCTGGCAAGGTGCTAATAAAAAAAAAACCTAACCCTTTACAATTCATCAATTAAAAGTGTGATTGATGTATCCATTTAAAGCGTGCAGACCTAACAATAAGCCTAGCAAAACCAAATCGCTGGAACTCGGAGCGCTTTAGGCAAGCAGATCTGTCTTAGATTAAACAGCCCCCCCTCTATAGCAATATGAGAATAATAATATTACCGACTTTTCTTACCTGGATGTTGCAAGGTTTTCTATATGTGAAACTCTTTAGAAACATCTGCCCCAATTGTCCCCATATGCCAGGGACAGGCCCTGTTTTATTGTCCCTGCTAAATCACTCTCTCTGTTTTTCCCTCTTGGGTGTGTCTTTTAGCAACTTGCGCTGCAAATGTTAAGAGTTATCCTCCAAAGTTCAAGGGGAAGGAGGTTGCTAGTGGGTTACAGATCTCTCTCAAACCTCACAGCGAATTATCGGGAAGTCAGGCAAGGTGGGGGTTGTGCACCGTTCCCCTTACGTGACATCTGAATGCAGCCTGATTGTCGTTCAGGATCTCTGTTTCTGTTTGTCTGATTATAAAGTATAGGATTGCCAACTCCAGGTTGGGAAATTCCTGGAGATTTGGGAGTGGGGCTTGAGGAGGGTGGGGTTTGGGGAGGGTCGGGACCTCAGTGGGATATAATGTCATAGAGTTCACCCTTCAAAGCAACCATTTTCTTCAGGTTCTCTGGGGCCTGGAGATCAGATGTAATTCTGGGAGGTGTCCAGCCATAACCCGGAGGTTGGCAACTCTAGAGATTAGGGTGAGGGTCACGTGTGCAGGCATGTTTTTAAAATCTGGTCAAGATGGATTCTCTATAGCTGCAGATGATTGATAATGTCATAAAAGAGAGGTACATTTCCACCCAACTAGGAGCTTAGAGAGTAGCGCAAGTGGTAGTTCAAGACAATGTTGTGTAGTGGTTATAGTTTCAGAACAGGGTCCAGATTTAAATCCCCACTTAAGAAGATAACTGGGTGACTTTGCCCCAGCCCTTTTTTCTTAGCCTAACCTCCCTTGCAAAGCTGTTGTGAGTAGAGTTACTAGGTGTCTCGTTTTCACTCAAATAGTCCAGTATTTTCTTGAATGGTCCAGGGGAAATGGAATTAAAATATCAGACATATAAATGTCTTTACTCCAGTGAATGGGGCGGGGGGAGGGATTGCATCCAGTATTTTTTCTGATACCATCTGGCCACTCTAGTTGTGAGGCCAAAATGTAGCAGTGGACCATGTATGCTAACCAGAGCTCTTTCTGGTTTGGGAACATTGGGGTTACGGACATCTTTCTCATTATAGAATTAGCTAGCTGAAATAGAATATGTAGACCTTTTCAAAATGAGGATTTGCAAAGGAGGCCAGCGTTACTTCTAATCCTACCGAAACAAAAGGATTCTTTTCAGTCTTTTTTGAATGCATGGGGGGGGGGAGAGAATTAGAAAAACAAACAACTCGGACTCAGCTCCCCGGAAACTGAAACCAATCGATGATGGAAAAGTTCTCTCTGTCTTCCTTTCGTAGTTGCACAAAATCGCTTAATACGTGTTTTTTAGCTGAGGAAGCCAAATGCTTTTTGGAGCAGCATGGGAGGAGCTGGTTAAATATTGACTGTTGGATTAGTTTAAGTTTTGTAGGCTAAATCCAGCTTGGGCTCTGCCAAACATAACAAACGCATACCGGATGGGGTTCGTAATAAAGACTGAGGACTCTGTCTCTTGACAAAAACGAGGAGACGACAGCCTTCTGGGCTTGCAATTTTTTTTTTTAACCAATGAAGAATTTGATTCTTTCTGCAGTTTGATTATTAAATTCTGAGCTAGAGATTACGTTCATGGTGGTGAAAATGTGGTCTCTAGCTCAGAATTTAATAATTGTGCCGCAGAACGAAGAATCAAATTGTTTGTTGCTTTTTAAAAAACCAAGCAAGATTCTAGCCCTTACAGTTGAGTAAGCCACTCCCAACTGTATTGTAGGGATAATAATAACACTGACTTCGTTCATTGCTCTGAATGGGCATTAATTGGTCTAGAAGAGTGGTATATAAGCGTGGTGGTGGTGGTGGTTGTTACGGCAATGGAGGAATCTTAAAACTTGCAGGTAAATTCTGTTGTCTTCGATGCATGCTTAAGAATTAGAATGTGGTTTCCAATAGTTAGGAAATGTTGGTGCAATTCTCAATTATTTCACTGTTTTTAAAGGACTCCAATATTTTACCACCGCTTTCCTTACCCTGTGATAGCATACATATTCAGTAATAATGGTAAAAGATACAACTCATTATAGTAAGATAAAACTGTTAAATTTCCAAAGTTTTGTGTTGTCACTTTAACTGGATAATCTAACGTTTAAATGATCCCCCCTCCTTTAAAAAAAGTTCAACTGTTCCTTAGACAAGTGGTCTTCAGCCCGTGAATCGTGAAACCCCGTTTACTGGGTCACAATTCTGCATATCTGCTTTGGCGGGGGGGGGGGGGCTTGCTACGTGTGAGCACTGCTAGTGCTCATACATAGAGATGCCTCTTGTCTTTATTTGCACGCACACACATCCTGAAAGGAGCAAGAGCTCCAGGGTGGGACATTCCTGAAGATTTGGGGGGTGGAGCCTGGGAAGAGCAGGATTTGGGGAGGGGAGGGACCTCAGTGGGGTATAGTACCATAGAGTCCTCCCTGCAAAGCAGCCATTTTCTCCAGGGGAACTGATCTCTGTGGCCTGGAGATCAGTTGTAATTCCGGAATGTAATTCCACTTGTAATCTCCAGCCACCACCTGGAGGATGGCAACCCTAGATTCATTCCAAGAGTAAGAAACTATCTAGGAGCCCTGGTAACTAAGCCATGGCTCAGTTACCACCAGCCACCAACCTGAGGCTAGCAACCAGCAGGAAACTCACCTTGAGGAGGAGGTCGTCGCTGATGACATCATAACATTGCCAGAAGTGATGTCATCACGGAGGGCCAGTCCTCCTCTAGCATTTGCCCCAAACTCTAGAGTACTGCTCCAGACTCTAGAGCATCTCCCAATGTGATGATGTCACATCCAGGTGCCATAATGGTATCGGCATGATGGTGAACGCCCACCCCATTCCCCCCCCTGCACAGCTGACCAGCAGCAGGAAGCGCTGGCGGGAGTCCCGGCCACCCCAATAGTTGAACATCTGCTTGGCATGCATGAATGCCTCAAATTCAATTCCCAGCATTGCCAGTTAGAAGGATCAGGTAGTAGGTGTCCAAAAGACCTTTACCTGGCCCCTTGGAGAACAGCTGCCAGCCAGAATAGACAGTGCTAAACTTGATGGGCCAATGGCCTGGTTGAGTAGCACAAGGCAGCTCCCGATAGTCATCTCTCCAACAACTTTGATGCGCACAGAGAGGAGAACCAGAATCACCTCTGTTTCACTCGGAGCAGAACCACAAGTGACAAAAGGCACAGGTTGGACACTTGTCAGCTTCCCTCAAGTTGTGATGGGAAATGTAGGCAGCTTGGCGGAATGTTGGACGAGTGACAGTTGAGAAGTTCGTTGGACAGCAGTCGGAGAGCCAAGCTGCAAGATCAGGATGCCTGCATTTCCCATCAAAACTTGAGGGAAGCAGACAAGTGTCCAATCTGTGCCTTTTGTCACTTGTGGTTCTGCTCTCAGCCCCATTTTTTGGAACAGAATGGAAGAGGAAGAACAAAGTGCTGTCCAGTCATAGCTGACTTCTGGTGACCCCTGGTGGGGTTTTCAGGGCAAGAGACATTCAGACGTGGTTGGCCATTGCCTGTCTCTGCAATCCTGGTCTTCGTTGGAAGTCTCCCACCCAATAACTGACCAAGGCCGACCCTGCTTAGCTCCCACGATCGGACAAGATTGGGCTTGCTTGGCCATTCAGGTCAAGACAGAGCAGGACAGAAGCAGCCAGAATTTCTCAAATTCTTTCTCCCTCCGCTTGTCTCCAAAGCCATGCACGAAATAAGACACGAAAGCCCCCTCCTTCAAGTTCTTCACATGTTGCTGCCAGATTTGGGGGTGGGGGGTGGGGTTCGTGGCAGCCACCAATAATGGCCGGCTCCAAAGTCTAGCTAAACTTGGTGGAGCTTTGGGGATACCAAGCTCGTCCATGTGAGATCAGTTGAGCGTTCTGCTGGATCGTGTCCCAAACAGGAAGCATAACCTCTTCTGCCAACACGCACCTGTCACTTTCCTCTTGCTTGTTCTAATAGCAAAACTGGAATTCTCTGGTTTGCAACATTTAACATTTGGCTTTCTGCGATGCACTCCTGTCCGTGAAGCCACCCCTCCTTCCCAGTCTCAGTTTTCCATGCATATTCTCTACTTAAAAAGCACCTGCATCTCCTTAGCAAGTCTTCCCAGGTCAGAAGGTGCCTTTATCAGAAGTAACAGCTGGTGATCCAACCCTCGTAGCGTCTGGGGAAGGTGCCAGGCTATTGTTAGCTAGAGAGCAGGCGGAGGTTTAGCTACTGCCAGTTCTCTCTGCATGGCTGGCAGGCATTTCCGTCCCGCCCTTTCCTTTACAGGTTCCCAGCGAGAACACTTCTCCCTCCTTCGCACAACCGGGTGAGAGAATTTCAGTGCCTCCATAGAAGGTAATGCAACTCAGGGCCAAGCTACAAGTGACGAATGACACTTGGAACGGCAAGTGAACAGACTCACGTGTAGACATGGGCATGAACCGCATTACGAACCAAAAAACCCCACGAACTGCCCAATCTTCCATTCGCGATCCGGCGGTTCGTGAGCGTCCATGGCCAACGAACCAGCATTCGTTAGAGGTGTGGTTCAGTGCGTTGTTCCGCGGTTTGTGAAGCCAGACAGTCAGGCGCCAGCAATCAATTCCCTTGGAAACGGAGCCGAGGGAATGCCTGAACTCTGTCTGCACTCCTTCTGTCGCCCTGGAAACCCGAATCGAAGCCCAGCTTACCTTGATCGGCAGGTCTTCCTTCCAACCATGGAGCTGCAAAGTGGTTACAACCTGGGAGAAGCCCCCTGGGGGAGGGAGGGAGGAGGGGGTGTTCTGTAGCCACGGGCACTCCAATCTCATCCCTGCAAACCCTGATAGGCAGCTCTGACGGCCAACCACAGACCTCCTGTGTTGCTCAATAGGACCTCAGCTTATAAAAAGCAGTGGGCTCCCAGGCTGGGTTTCACTTTGAGCGAGCAGTGGAGTGGGACAGAGCTGTTGCTTGCTACTTGCTAGCCTTTGGGGAGAGAGACAGAGAGAGGTTAATTGGAGCTTGGATCCCTATTGCACTCTTGACCAAACTTGGGTAATGGCTGGAGGAGAGCTTGTTAAACACTCCCTGGGAATATGGGCTCTCTAATTCCAACGGGGGCCGTTCTGATGCCCACAAACCTCGAACCGGTTCGGCAACGGGAAAAGTTCATTGCTGTTCACTGGTTCGGGTTAGTCGTTGTCACCGAACCACAAACCGCTGGTTCATTAAATTTTTCTGGTTCGTGCCCATGTCTACTCATGTGTATTCCTCCCTGTTCACTTGCGCTCCACTTGGTGATCAGGTGGAGCGCAAGTGAACAGGGAGGGATACACGTGAGTCTGTTCACTTGCCGTTCCAAGTGTCATCCGTCACTTGTAGCTTGGCTCTATAACTCATGCTCTGAAGTATCAGGCTTGCGAAGTAGGGAAAATGTGAAAAAAGTATCGGTCCCACTCAAACTGTATCACTGCCAAATAAATTTGCTTGCTGTATGTAAGATGCATTTGTGTGCGTGCGCTCACAAACACTTTTTCTCCTGCTTCATAAGAGATTGGCTACCGGAGGCAGGGTAGCCAACCTTTGGGTGGGCCTAGGGATATCCCAGGATTACACCTGATCTCCAAGCTACAGGGATCATTTCCCCTGGAGCAAATGGCTGCTTTGGAGGATGGACTCCATGACATTATACTTGATCGTCCCTCCTCTCTTCAAGCTCCCCCCTTGAATCTCCAGGAATTTCCCAACTTGGAGCAAACAACCTTGTCACCCAACCAGCCTCGCTGGCAGAGTCAGAATTTGAACCTGGGTTTTCCAGGTTCTTTTCCGACACTTTCCCAGCTATACCACAGTGGCTCTCATCTGTACATTGGACACGTTTCTCTTCCTGTGCAGAGCTTTATTCAGACCCAACAATTTAATGTCTGGACACCATGAGGAGGAAAGAGAACCTTGAAGGATGTCAGTACGAGCAGCTCACACTTACAATTTTAACGTTGCATCATCCAAAGGCAAAAGTCAAAATGAAATCATGACCTACCATAGACGTGTGCCAGAATTGTCCCCGGTAATTGGAACCTTTGGGATGCACATTTGTCCGTGGCTGAAGCCGTTTCTCTTCTTCCTTATCCTGGATTATTCCATACATTTGTGGCTATGGTACTTAAGAGGGAAGTACTTGGAAGGATACTTCTGTCCGTGGTTCAAGAAAATTTGGAAAGGGATCCCTGTTGGCATAAGAGAGCATGATGCGATTTCATAATGGGGGGGAGGCGTCCTTGGGAATGAGGTTTTAACCTATTTATTTTCTCCGTTCCATTTTTAGCACCAATAACAAGACCCGTGAATGAACGGGCAACGCTCCGGAGCCTAGGAGGCGCTGTGTCGGAGCCGGCGTTTTATACCTGAAACCGGCTCGCTCAAGTAAATAAAACCATTGTCCTGTCTTGTGTGAGGGAGGGAGAAGCTCCAAATGACCTCATCAGCCCAGGAGAACATTTATTTTATTGTAGTTTATCGTATTGCATTGCATTGCATTTATATTCCGCCCTCCCTGCAAAGCAGGCTCAGAGCGAATCACATCAGAGTATAAAAACAAGGTAGCAAAATAGATAAAACAATTCCACCTCATAACATATTGCACAGTCCCTCGACAGCACCATATTTATTCTGGTTCTTCTCCAACCCCTTTCCAGTTTGTCCTTTCTGGGACTGACCTCCCTCTAGCCAAAGGCCCCATTCTGGGTTGGTAAATAGAAGGGGCTACATGCGTTTGTGTGGCATTTTTTAACAAGCAAATCTTGCCTCAAGGTCTTATTCTTGCGGGCTGACTTGTTCTTATGAATGTGCCATGTGAAGAAATGGAGAGGTCTCAGGGGACAAGAGTCACCAGGCAGCCGCGTCAGGGTACCGCATAGAGTCCATGAGCACACAGGGAGGCAGCAGTCAGTAGCCTTCGACTGCTCAGTGTCTCTATACGAGACATCTGACACGTGAAGAACACGTGTCGGGAAATACAATGGTAGCCAGGAAGGGTAGTTTAAAGTAACAGAGCTGGTGGCAGGGCAAAGGCTTTGCTGTACACTGGAGCTGTGTCAAAGGGCTGGGAAATGCCAGAAGGGAAACTTCAGCCCATTAGAACCCCTCCAGGTCCAAGCCCGGCTCTGGAAGGCAGCTCCAGACCATTTCGTTCCTCGCTGCCCTCTGGTTGCCATCCCACACAGTTTTAGACTGGAGAGGTGAAATTGACAGAGCCTTTGGGGAGGCGAAGATGTAATTAACAAACCCTCTAAGGAGCTATATCCGTCAGCTCTGTCTTTTTAAACTATGCTTCCTGGCTAACATTGCGTCTCCCTACACTTGACGAACACGGTAGAGAGACTCACAATTAAGCCCTCCTGTTCTGAATGAACTTCCCAATGGCCATAGAGAATAACGTTGATATGAACTGGACACTGGGAGACTATTGCTGATTCCGCACACGTTGGATAATGCACTTTCAATGCACTTTATCAATAGTTTAAGGTGGATTTTTTGTTCCGCACACAAAAAAATCCGTTCCAAGTGATCTATAAAGAGGATTGGAAGTGCGTTATCCAACGTGTGCGGAATCGCTCTATAACCTGCACCATTGCTTGTCTGCAACTTCAGGATTCATACAACAAACTTTAATTTGCGTCCTGCCCCGTCTAAAGGGCTTGGGGAAGGTGTCAGTCTGTTAACGGTATTTCTCAGATGTTTGTTGTCTGGGACGAAGGGTATTTTTTTTCCGAGATTAAAACTGAATGCACTTCATTCTTACAATCAGGGTTGCCAGTTCCAGGTTAGGAAATTCCTGGTGATTTGGGGAGTGGAGCCTGGAAAGGGCGGGGTTTGGGGAGGGGAAAGACCTTGGCGGGGTTTAATGCCATAGAATCCACCCTCCAAGCAGCTATTTTCTCCAGGGGAACGGATATCTGTTGTCTAGAGATCGGCTGTAATTCCAGGAGATCTCCAACCACCACTTGGAGGCTGGCAACCCTACAGAATGTATCTTTGTTTTCTTGGTCTGCCCCAGATTAACAAACAAGCATCTTTCTTGCCGTGGCGGGATAACAAGTGCTATCGTTACGGGCTGGATCCCAAACTGTCCCATGGCCCAGTCAGTCCAGAACTCAAGGACTGGTCTGTACTTTCTGGGCATTGGTGATCTTTCTGGAATTCTGCTGTGCCCGGAGTGGTGGGCGTGAATCAGCTCCAGGGCATAGGGAAGGGGGCATTTAACCCTTTCCCCGTGCACCATTTTTCATCCAAGTTACTCTGTTCCTCACAAGGGAAAACATTAATATACCCCTACATGGTGCTTGTATGTTTCCCATGCATGGGACAAATAGCAGCCCTGGCAGAATGACTGAGATTGGGAAAAGCAGGGAAGCGTAATGTTTCCCTTCTGCCAGCCCAGCGGCTCTGGTCTGTACCCTCTGTGTCACCCTAAAGCTGCAACGAGCACTTTTTAAAATTTGAACATAGGTTGTCTGCTGTCTCGCCTAGTAGCACAGGGCCACATCAGGTTCTATTGCAGGAACTCAGCGCATTACGCCCTTCCTCATCCTGATGTCGTCGTCCGTGCATCGACTGGAGTAGAGATCAATGCTGTGCATGGGGTTTATCGCATTCTGAAAGGTGCAGAGCTGTTGATACATGCATCCCGTAAGGGGGTTTAATTTTTCAAGACCTTCGTCTCTTCCTGTTTGGGAATCCCTTGGCTACCCATTGGCTCCCAGTCGTTGGAATCTCCGTTCGTGGAGACGGCGTCTTCTGTAAACTGAATTCCATGGTCGTATTTCTTCAAAAAAGCAGGTCTGGAATAAAACGCTTTAGGTGTTTTTCTCGCAGATTATTGAATTGACGGATGGGCGCCGCACCCTGAACGCCAATGCTGCACTTTGCAGACTCGTGAACTTACAAAGGTTATTATGAACGCGTTCTGTGTTTCTTGCTGCTTGATGCATTTTCTACGCATCTGCATGATTTTAAAGAAATCCGTGTAATACTGTTGCTCGTGTGTAGTTGCACCTCTTACTTCGTTGTGTGTTCTAGGTAGTCATTTCCACACACATGCATGCCTTTAGGGAGAAAGGTGGGGTATCAATGAAGTAAAATAAAATAAAAATACATCCCTGTTTCATCTCACGGAGGCCTGCTTATAAAACCAAGCAAGGAATTGGCCACCAAGGAATTTCTCACCTTGTGGTGAGAGTTCCCTGTTTTTTAAAAAGATTGTAAATTTAACCTAAAAACTTAGCAATCAGGGATAGTCCAAGTAAGTCCTCCTCTTCCTATTGAAGCAGGAGGGGATGGACTGTGGCTCAGCGGAAGAGCCTCTGCTTTGCATGCAAAAGGTCCCATGTTCAATCCCCGGCACCTCCTGTGGAAAGGACCTCTACGTGAGACCCCGGAGAGTTGCTATCAGTTTGACTGGACAATACTAATCTTGATGGACCAGTTTTCTGGTTCAGCATTCATGTGTGTAATGTAGGCTGGGCAATCTCTGCTCTTCCACCATGACGTATGGAGCTTCTGGTTTTCCAATGTAAGGAGTAAGAAACTGGACTGGAGTGTTGGGAGGACAAAGTGGTGTCTGCCACTGAATCCGTCCTACCGTTTCACCCTTTATGTATGTATCATACGTAAATAATACATCGTTTCTATAGTACTTTTTGGTATGTCCTACCATTGGTATGTCCCTAATAGCAACTTGGTAAAACAAGTTACCTTTATTCTCGTTTTGCAGATGGAGGAAACAGAGATAGGGACACAAGTGTCTTGCCCAAAGCCTCTGAGTTTTTAGAGGTAGGGTGGAACCTGAAGCCAAACCTTGGCCTAGCAGTCTGGCCACTGGACCAGGCTACATACACTTTAGGCTTGCCAGCCTCCAAGTGGTGGCTGGAAATCTGCTGGAATTACAGCTGTTATCCAGGCCATAGAGATCAGTTCCCTTGGAGAAAATG
Organism: Eublepharis macularius; assembly: GCF_028583425.1. Taxonomy (NCBI): domain Eukaryota; kingdom Metazoa; phylum Chordata; class Lepidosauria; order Squamata; family Eublepharidae; genus Eublepharis; species Eublepharis macularius. The sequence continues at coordinate 5,938,320 of NC_072799.1, forward strand.
GCTGCTTTAGAAAATGTACTCCATGATATTATACCCTGCCCACTCCAGGCTCCACCCCCCAAATCTCCAGGGATTTCCCAACTTGGAGCCACAGCCCACCTGGAGTAGGATCCTCTTCCTTTGAAAAGCTGCAAAGCAGGATAACATATGGAAGATGCAGTTTTCTCCTTCCATTTTTAATGGTGTCCTGGAGGAGGTGGGACTGATGGGACGCCTGCTAGCCACGCTGTGCATAAAAGGATCCCAGCTGGAACACAACAGTCCTGTTTGCAAAAGATCCCTCTCGCCTGAGGGGCAGCCTGCACATTATGTTGGGGATTTGTAATCGGATCCCCTGTGGATGGTATTTTTAACTTGCAAAAAGAGCAGCAGGCAACCCTCAGTTTGAACTGGAGCAAGAGAGTTACCTGTTCTCCTCTGGCTTTTAAAGGCAAGAATTCCTTAGATCCAGAGGAGTTAGCCGTGTTGGTCTGTAGTTGCAAAATAGTAAAGAGTCCAGTAGCACCTTTAAGATTAACCAACTTGATTGTAGCATAAGCTTTGTAGCATAAGCTCTGCCATGCATCTGACGAAGAGAGCTGTGGTTCTTGAAAGCACTGCCATGCATCTGATGAAGAGAGTTGTAGTTCTCGAAAGCTCTGCCATGCATCTGACGAAGAGAGCTGTAGTTCTCGAAAGCTCTGCCATGCATCTGACGAAGAGAGCTGTAGTTCTCGAAAGCTCTGCCATGCATCTGACGAAGAGAGCTGTAGTTCTCGAAAGCTCTGCCATGCATCTGACGAAGAGAGCTGTGGTTCTCGAAAGCACTGCCATGCATCTGATGAAGAGAGCTGTAGTTCTCGAAAGCTCTGCCATGCATCTGACGAAGAGAGCTGTGGTTCTCGAAAGCTCTGCCATGCATCTGACGAAGAGAGCTGTAGTTCTCGAAAGCACTGCCATGCATCTGACAAAGAGCTGTGGTTCTCGAAAGCTCTGCCATGCATCTGACGAAGAGAGTTGCGGTTCTCGAAAGCTTATGCTACAATAAAATTGATTTAGTCTTAAAAGTGCTATTGGACTCTTTACTAAGAATTCCTTAGAGGCTGTTGAATTCACCATTCATTGCAAGAAATCCAATTCTAGACCATCCTTAACTGATGGCCATCCGCGTATTGCCTTTTATTAGGGCCAAAAATACGGTGCGAGTTTTCGAGCTCACCAGAACTCTTCATCAAGCTGTATATTACAAAATTTTTCAGGTAAAGATCTTAGGACCAGGCCTTGACAGCATTTGGTGTTAAACGCTGGCAGGCTTGTGATATTATTACTGCTGGTGAACACATGAAGAGCACGGGAAGCTGCTTTACACTGGATTAGACTGTCGGTCGGTCAAGGTCAGTATTGTCTGCTCAGACTGGTAGCAGCCCTCCAGGGTCTCAAATGGAGGTCTTTCACATCACCTCCTACCCGATCGTTAAACTGGAGATATCGGGGATTGAACCTAGGACTTTCTGCATGCCAAGCAAACACTCTACACTGATCTGTGGCCCATCCCCTGTGCTGCCTAGCTGTTTTAATTTCTGTTCTACTACTGATTCCCGAATGACTCAGTTACCCATGGGTAGTAACGCATCAAAGGTATGCAAAACAGTATCCAATTTTTTAAAAAATGCTGTATCCTTTTATAGTATTTGTTTGCTAAATACTAAGATTCCCCTACACCCCAAACACAGATGCAGAGGAGTTAGCCGTGTTAGTCTGTAGTAGCAAAATCAAAAAGAGTCCAGTAGCACCTTTAAGACTAACCAATTTTATTGTATTGTAGCATTATTCCCATATGCTACAATAAAATTGGTTAGTCTTAAAGGTGCTACTGGACTCTTTTTGATTTTACCCCAAACACACACATTCATAAAATGCCACCGTCTGGGGTTGCCATCTGGCAGGGCCTCTGTGCTAGGGTTGCCAGCTCCAAGTTGGGAAATTCCTGGAGATCTTGAGGGTGAAACCTGGAGAAACTTGGAGAAAGTGGGGTTTGGGGAAGGAAAGGACCTCGGCATGGCATAAGTCCATAGAGTCCACCCTGCAAAGTAGCCATTTTCTCCAGGTGAACTGATCTCTGTGGCCTGGAGACCAGTTGTAATTCCGGGAGATCTCCAGCCACTACCTGGAGGCTGGCAACCCTACTCTGTGCCTTAAACAAGCCTGACCAACAGATATTCAAGGAATAAAGCTTGCACCTGTTGAATTTCTGCTTAATATCTCACTCTTTAAAATAAGATGACAGCCGGACTAGCCTGTCCCGATTTTACGTGCCATGCGCAATTACCGTTGCCTTGATGTTGCAAACCACGTATGTCGGTTTATTGCTGAACTGTTCTGGGGAGAAAGAGAGTGCTCGCTGCTAACGGTGGGTGGCTGTACGTGTGTGTGTGTACTTCTGCTGATCTCACACCTGTGCTATGGTGTGATAGTAACTAGGATGTGTCTGTATGTTGGTGGGAAAGCATGAGAATACAGAATTGCTGTGTTTGACTGTGATTTTCCTGTATCCTGTTGCTGCGGTGGGGTTTTTGCTCCACTTTGCTCTTGCTTCATGCAGACGCAGCTTCCTGCGTGAGGGCTGTTGCCTTGTGCTCGCTTGAAGCTGTTGCTTTTATCAAACTCTGCTAATTTGCCTCTGAATTCTAGCATTCGGACCTAGAATATGTGACGTTGCAATGAAGACAGAAACAGATTGTTGTGCTATGGTTGTTGTGGGTTTTCCGGGCTGCATGGCCGTGGTCTTGGCATTGTAGTTCCTGACGTTCCGCCAGCAGCTGTGGCTGGCATCTTCAGAGGTGTAGCACCAAAAGACAGAGATCTCTCAGTGTCACAGTGTGGAAAAGGATGACTCAGCCCAACCCCACCTTCCTTAGATATAAATGACCTGCCAACATCTTTTCCACACTGTGACACTGAGAGATCTCTGTCTTTTGGTGCTACACCTCTGAAGATGCCAGCCACAGCTGCTGGCAAAACGTCAGAAACTACAATGCCAAGACCACGGCAATACAGCCCGGAAAACCCACAACAACCATCGTTCTCCGGCCGTGAAAGCCTTCGACAATACATAGATTGTTGTGCATTCACCAGCGAGAGCACCAGAGAAAGGAACAAGAAGGGAAGAGGTAGAACTTAATGTGTCAGCTGTTAGGAAATTGTACATTTATACACAAGCAGAAGTTTGACATTCACTTTGCTTAAGGGTCTAAATATTCAATAGGGCCTGAGCAGCTGCTACCCTCCAAAGAACTCTTTGCTCTGTGCTAGCAAATGCCGGGAGATCTGGGGGCCGGTTCTTGGGAAGGGTAGAGTTTCAGGAGAATGTGACATCACTTCTGGGTCTTTACCATAGAGATTGGGGAAATTCCCAGAGCAGCACAGAGGATGAACAGTCACTTCTGGGTGATGTTCTAGGAATCACTCCCGTCTCAATGTCTTTTCAAAGCCACAAAAAGGCATATCGTTGCAGTGCCAGATCTCAGGGAGCTGAGCACATAAGATACTAAAACAAAATCCTGCCAGAATTGGGACTGGAGAGGGATTGAGCCTTGAGGTAGATGCCCAGGTATGATGATTGCAGGCAAGGCCCCGAACACGGAGGTCTGTCCCCATTGGACATTGAATGAGGCTGCAGCAGAAGGGGAAGCCAGAAGTTAGGGAAGCTGGCAGGCCAGGAGAAGAGCAGGCACAACAGCATAGCATAGTGGTTAGAGTGTCCTATTAACATCCGGGAAGCCCAGTTTCAGATCCTCAGCCTGCCATGCAAGCTCGCTGGTTGTCTTTGGGCCAGTCGCACACTCTCAGCCTAACATACCTCACAAGGTTGTTGTGAGGATAAAATGTTGGAGGAGAGGACAATTTAAGCTGCAGAGGGGGAAAGGCAGGGTATGGGTGAAGAAATTAAATAAATAAATAGATTAGGAATTTGGTTTTGCATTTCTTTAACAAAAAACCCAAGCCTCTTCTTAAGGCAAGGCTGTGTCGAGGCAGGCATTTCCCCTTTTCCTGGCCTGACAAGGCGTATTCTTGCCATTCTTTCCTCCCTGGGCCGTGCTCTGTGCTTCTGCTCGCTGTTGCTTTCTGTAGCACGGTTAGGAAACCAAAGGGTGTCCTTTTTTTCTCTCCTCTTGTTAATGACTCGTGCTTCTCTTCCAGTGCCACAGACTTGTGCCTCTACTCCTATACCTTGCCATGGCCAAACTAGAGACCCTCTCCGTCCTTAGTGAGCCCGGCTACCACAGCCAGGAATCGTTCCACTCGTTCGACTCCAGGGTCCCTGAGTCCGCCTCCCAAGACACTATGGGAAGTGTCGGCAGCGGGGTCTCCAACGAACAGGAGTTTGCCATGAAGAGCGTGGGAACGAGGACACAGAGCAGCGGCCGGCAGATCGAGGGCTCCCGGAACAGCTATTCGACCCGGGAGATCTCTAACCGCTACTCTGGCGAGGAGAAGACCTACAGGACAGAAAAGATCTCCAACTCCATATACATCAACGGAGACCTGCGCAAGAGTGAGAAAGTGAAGACAGACCTTTGCGGGAACATCACGGCCAACAACGAGAAAAATATGCCGCCTCTTCCCCAGTACAGAGAACCCAGTAACCCACCAAAGATATTGCCAGTCTCTGGTAAACTGGACCAGGTGAGGTGCTCTCTGTCACAACGCAGTGAGTAGGAGTCTGCATGGTGTAGCTGAAGAGCCAGTTGGAGTGTTGGACTAGAACCCGGGCAACCGAGGTTCGAATCCTCACTCTGCCAAGGAACCTGACTTACGGACTTACGGACTTACTTATAGTCCACCTTTCTCAAGGTATAATCTGCCTTGAGACTGACTTGATATTTCCATAAACAATGCCATAGGGTAAATAAACACAAGTTTACAAAGACATAGCATTAGTAAGAATCTAATACAGAGCTGAATAAATGCTGAAACAGAACATAAGCAATTCTAGAGCTGACAGACCTCATGAAGCACAAGTAGCTCATAGGAGCACATATTTAAGACAACAGGGAGTATGTAAGGCAACATAGTGGTGAAGTCTATGGTCCTTAGCACATTAGCGAAGCATCTGAGAGCCAATCCCCACAATGCAAAAGCCTTTTTGAATAATTCAGTTTTGCATCTTTTGTGGAAAGCCAGGAGAGTGGGGCACTCCTGGTTTCCTCAGGCAGGCCATTCCACAGGGTTGGGGCCACCACAGAGAAAGCCCTTGTACGGGCTGCTGCTGACTTCACCCGTGTGCAGCCTGGCACCTGCAGGAGACCCTGTTCAGATGAGCGAAGCTGCCGTGGAGGAACATAGGGAGGGAGGTGGTCCCGTAGGTATGCCGGGCCAAGGCTGTGAAGAACTTTGTATGTGGTAGCCAATATCTTGAAGTGAGCACAGTAGCTCATAGGTAGCCAATGGAGGGACTGCAGAATGGGGCTGATACTCATACTTCTGCTCGCTCCTGATAGCAGTCACGCCGCGGCATTTTGCACCTTGCTGGGTGACCTTGGACCTGTCACACACTCTCGGCCTAACCTACCTCACAGGGCTGTTAGCAGGATGGAATGGAGACAGGGAGAATGAAATCGGCCACTTTGGATCCCCATTTGGGAGAAAAGGGGGGTAAAATGAAGTAAAAACAAACAAATACAAACATTTACATTTGACTTGAGGCACACAGAAAGTTTCCGATTCAGTCCCTGGGATCTCCAGTTTAAAAGAGAGGATAGCGGATGGTGTGAAAGATCTCTGTCTAAGACCCTAGAGAGCTGCTGACATTCTGAGCAGACAATACTATGCTAGATCACTGGTCTGATTTCTAAATTAAGGCAGTGTCATGTGTCCATGGGACTGGCCTCCAACAGAAACAGGATATTGACTAAATGGATCTTCGGCCTCCTCCATTAGAGCTGTTCTTATATTCCACTTGTTTCTGCGAATTATGACAATTCTCTTGTGGCGCTGGCACCTTTTCTTAAGTGTGGAACTCACTATATAATGAAGAAAGGAGAACTCATTATTATGGAGAGGAGACCGGCAGGCGGAGATGAGATAAGGTTTCTCTGATGAGTTTGAGAGGTGTTTCCAGACTTCTGCCTGAGACAAGAGGCAGATTGTTTCTTGCCTCCGTGAAGGGATGTGGCAGGATTCAGTGTGAATCTTGAGCGTGTGGGGTATGTGCCGTCCAGTCGCCTCCAACCCGTGGCGACCCTATGAATGAAAGACCTCCAACATGTCCTATCATTAACAGACTTGCTCAGATCCTGCAAAATAAGAGGACGTGACTTCTTTGATTGAGTCAAGCCGTCTTGCTTTAGGTCTTCCTCTTTTCCTAGTGCCAAAGAGGAAGTGGGCATCAGTTCGAGGTGACAGGCTGTTTATTTTTATTTATTAATAAAAACAGGGCTCATTTCAAGGGGGAACGCACAGGAACGCAGTTCCGACAGTTCCCCAAAGAGGTCACATGTCAGGTGGCCCCGCCCACCTGACTCTTGGCCATTTTGGGCCCGTTTCGGCCTGGATTGGGGCTGAAACGACCCGGATAGGGCCTCTGACAGGTGCTGGATCCCTCTCCCGCTTAGCAGCGGCCCGATCCTGACCATTTTGGGCCCCTTTTCGACCATTTTCAGACCCTTTTTTGTCATTTTGGGCCCAATTTTGGCCCTGAATGGTCAGGATTGGGTCCAAAACAGCCAGGATAGGTGATGTCAGGGGATGTGGCATATGCAAACCAGTTATGCTAATGACACACTTCTGGAGCTTGCCAAGGGGCGTGGCATATGCTAATGAGTTGTGCTAATGAGTTGTGCTAATGAGTTATGCTAATGAGTTCCTCCAGCTCTTTTTCTACGAAATGACCCCTGTATAGAAACATTTATACACTGCCTTTCTACCTAAAGAGGATCCTCAAGGCAGTGAAAAAAAGATACCAAAACATTAAAATAACACTTAAAATGTATATATGTAAGTACAATAAAAACATATAAACACACACAACCAGCAAGGAAGGTCAATATGAGTTTACTGGGGATATACCAACTAAACAAAAAGTCTTCATCCGCTGGTGAAAGGCTATGACAGAGGGAGATAGATAAATCTCCCTTATGGCAAAGTGAGTTTTGTAGGTTTTGGACCAGGATGAAGATGGAACATGACACCTAAAGGCCAAGACAAACGCTAGGGACCATCAAGGTAGCAGAGAAAGAATCGCAGAGCTGGAATAAAAGATTTATAGAAACAGCGGACAAGAGGTTGAATTAGGCAAGTAAGGATGCTGGCAGACTGGGAACGAGAAAGCAGGTACTCGCGTACTAGAGGCATGATGCAAAAACACAGCAAAAGGCATGGATTTAGTGAAAAATACAATGGATTTAGTGAAAAATACAATGGTTCAATACTATCAGCGCTCACATATTACAAAAATGGACAAAAACAAGAATTCAGCGAATTGTGCAATGATAAAAATACACATTGAAATGACAAACCACACAAAAATATAACGTTCAGCCAATAAACACAGCCAGCTGGAATCTGTTTCTAAACTGATCTTCTCCGGAAAACTCCCAAGTGGTTTGTAGTCTCTCAACTGCTTAGTCAGAGACTTTGGGTCACTGTGACAATTGCTATAGTTCCCAAGCAGAAAACACTATTGTCTCGTATCTGCTTTCCCAAAGACCTTGGATGACTACAGCAGTATCTATAGCTGACAATGGTTGTATATCACAGGGGCAGGGCTCATTTCGAGGGGGAACGCGCAGGAAAGCAGTTCTGGCAGTTCCCCAAAGAGGTCACATGTCAGGTAGCCCCGCCCACCTGACTCTTGGCCATTTTGGGCCCGTTTCAGCCTGGATTGGGGCCGAAATGGCCCGGATCGGGCCTCTGATGGGTGGTGGATCCCTCTCCCACTCAGCAGCAGCCCGATCCTGGCCATTTTGGGCCCCTTTTCAGCCATTTTCAGCCCCTTTTTGCCATTTTGGGCCCAATTTCGGCCCTGAATGGCCAGGATTGGGTCCAAAACAGCCAGGATAGGTGAGCCCAGGGGGTGTGGCATATGCAAATCAGTTATGCTAATGACACACTTCTGGTGATGTCAAGGGGTGTGGCATATGCTAATGAGCTATGCTAATGAGTTCCTCCAGCTCTTTTTCTACGAAATAAAGATTTATGGAAACAGCAGAGAAGAGGGTGAGTGGGCGGGTAAGGGAGCAGGCAGATTGAGAAGGGGGAGAGTTGGAGCCAAATGTGCCAGACCAAATGTGGATGACCCCGTGCATTTATACTCCATACGCACTTTAGGGGAAATTGCCGAGGATACTGGGAACTGGAATAACAAACTTTCTGTGCTGTGCTTCTTTGGGTTTGTTGCCTCAATGAACAGATCGGTTAACCAGTTCAAAACCAAGCTTCATGGTTATTCCACCGTGGCTAGTAACGATGGTTTGTCTCCATTCTTTGGGGTGACTTCTTGGAGGCCTGATAAAAGAGCAGCCAGAGCGAGTGAGTGGTTTGGTAGCGGACTCCCTGATGTGTATCTCTGCCAGCTGTTGTGCCAGCTGTTTCAGTTTAAGTGGGTAGCCGTGTTGATCCACAGTAGAACGGCAGGATTTGAGTCCAGTGGCAGCCTAAAGACCAACAAGATTTTCAGAGTCAAGATATGAGTCTGAAGAAAGGAGCGTGTGTCCGAAGCTCTTGTATCTGAAGAAGGGAGCTCTGACTCTTGAAAGCTTACTCTCTGAAAACCTTGTTGGTCTCGAAGGTGCCACTGGACTCAAAACCTGTTGCCCTTTATAGGAGCAATGTTTTCTGTTGAGTCAGACCATTCATCTAGCTTGGTCTCTTCTGACTGGTGGAGACTCTTGGATGTCTACAGAAAATATACCCAGCCCTGCCACTTGCTATCCTTTTAAAGTGGAAATCCTGGGATAGATACCAAGACTTTATGATAACTTTGTCTGCTAGCAAAGCAGGTGCTGTGCCGTTGGGTTACGAACCTGTATGTGCCCCGTTACGTCCGCACGCATGCACGCAGGAGGGAACACGTTTACATTGTTTAATTGGCTGCCCTGTTTTTTTTCCCCTTCTTCTTTTGCAGAGCAATGAGCCCTTAGTTAGACCTTCAGCCTTTAAACCGGTAGTTCCTAAAAACTTCCATTCCATGCAGAACCTGTGCCCTCCGCAGAGCAATGGAATAACGGAGAACCGAAAGACCTTGAATCAAACCCACAGCAATAGCCCTTCTACTGTCAAAAGTGGCCTGGAAAAGCCGGGCCTTAACAGGACTACCACCCAAGCAGGCGGCCTCTCCGATTCTGGCCGCAACTCTTTGACGAGCTTGCCCACCTACGGAACGGGCTACAGCCAGCACATCGGCCCGATGAGCGCTTCGACCAGTCACATAAACCGCATCGGCACAACTTACGCAGAGAAGAACATTGTGGGATACAACGGGATATCTACCTCAGACAGCGGGCGGTCGTCCAGCAAGAGCACTTCCTCGTTCAACAGACTCAACCATCTCAACGAAACGATGCCTTTCCACTCTCCTTCCACAGATGACATCATTCAAGACCTGGAAGACCGGCTCTGGGAGAAGGAGCAGGAGGTCCTCCAGATGAGGAGAAACCTGGACAAGAGCGAGGCGGCCATCTACCAGGTCTTCGAAGAGAAGCAAAAAATCTGGGAGCGCGAGATGGAGGATCTCCGGCAAAACTATGCCAATAAACTGCAGCAGGTCTCCAAGAAGGCCCAGAGAGCTCAGCAGGCTTTGCAGCTGCAGATCTTCAAGCTCCAGCAAGAGAAGAAGAAGCTTCAAGATGACGTGGGGCAGCTCCTTCAGCAGCGGGAAGATCTCGAGAAGAAGTTCGTGGCTTTCAAAAAAGAGCAGGCCGAGTTCCTCCCTAAGATCGAGGAGACCAAGTGGGAGGTGAGAACGAAATGCAGTTTGTACCACGGCAGGATGTGAGCAGCCAATGTTTTTGAAGAGGTAGCGCTGATTTTGTGATAGCAATGACAGGACCCTTTACTGTAGGCTCGTGATATGTGTTTTTACCATACATGCCGCCTAATGCACACTGGTCCTTCAGTTTAGTTTCATGTGGGTAGCTGCGTTTGTCTGTAGTATAAGAGCAAGTTTTGGGTCCAGCAGTGCCTTAAAAACCAATTAGATTTTCAGGGTATGAGGTCCCAAGAGTCAGATATGAGGTGGGAAAAAGAAGGAGTCCTTATAATCCAGGTAGAGAGTGAGAGAGGCATTGTCATTTAGAGTGTCAGGAAGCTAGTTATAATACATGTTGAAATCAGCTTGATAGAACATGGGTGTGATGTACAGAAAATTAGCATCTGTAAGGGAGCTCTGAGTCTCAAAAGCTCATACCCTGGAAATCTAATTGGTCTTTAAGGTGCTGCTGGACCCGAATCTTGGTCCTTTAATTACTGCCACAATAGCAGCAGAGGGTGCAGGCACAGGAAACAGACTTTGTGGATCCCTAGTAGGGTTGCCAACTCCAGGTTGGGAAATTCCTGAAGATGGAGAGGGGGGGGGGCTGAAGAGGGCAGGGTTTGGAGAAGGGAGGGGCCTCTGCAGAGTATAATGCAGATCCAAAGCAGGGTATAATGCATAATCCAAAACAGCCATTTTTTCCAGGGCAACTGTTCTCTGCGGCCTGGAAATCATTTGTAATTTTGGGAGATGTTCAGCCCCCACCTGAAGGCTGGCAAGCTTAATCTTAAACAACCAGGAACTGCAGGTGTAGCAGGACTGGGTCTGTCCTGTCCAGCAATGCCGTTGATTGGACGTGGGACTTTTACTCTTTATGGAAGTGCATCTGTGCACCTTTTTTACAGAGCTGGGGCATAATTGCTTTGTTTCTTCCAATTGCTGTTCCAATTGCTGGACTTCAAGTCTGAAAAACAGTTGGATTGTCTGGAGCAAATAGCAGTTGTGCCAGGCTAGCAGGGGGTGGCCTTGCGATGCATTCCCCAGAGCAAGTCCCTGTGTGATGGATGCTCTCGGACGCACATGGCTGACTCCCCAGAAAAGCCTTTTGTCAAGAAGGAGAGAAAGGAAGACTTACCTTCAATTGGTTCAAACACGCCAGTCAACTAGTCTATAAAACACTGGAAGTGTTCTTTATCAGACTTCAGTGTGTGTTTTTTAAATGTTACAAGTAGGTTGAAGTTAACTTGGTAATTTCTAGACTTCTTTTAACAAAAAGCAGAAGGAGAGAGGAGGCCAGGCTGTTAAGACCTGCCCCTGATTCCTCCAGCGAAGTAAGGCTGTTTATAATCTACCTAACCGAACCTTCGTTTATTCTTCCAGCACGGTTCTGATAAGAGGTATCACCTTGCTCGCTTGATGTTGGTGCTGGTATTATGTAGGCAATGCCGTAGGTGGTTCAGCTGAGAGGGGGTAGGCCAGGCTGCCTTGGGTCTTTGGCCTTGAAGGTGGGAACATGCCCTTATTTTTGGAGTCTCTCTACACGAGACATCTTACGTGGGACTGCTCAAGTGTAGGGAGATGCAATGTTAGCGGGGAAGCGTAGTTTAAAAAGACAGAGCCGAAGGTTCTGTCAGTTTCACCTCTCTACAGGAGCGTAGTTTAAAGACAGAGCCAGGGGGAGATCACTCCTCAGAGGGTTTGTTAATTTCATCTTTGCCTCCCAAAAGGGGAGGTGAAATTGACAGAGCCCTCAGGGAGGCGAAGATGAAATTAACAAACCCTCTGAGGAGCGACCTCCACCGTTATGCTTCCAGGTTAACAAAGCATCTCCTTACACTTGAGCATCCCCGTGTAAGATGTCTTGTGTAGAGACACTCTTGGTGGAAGGGGTGATGTCGGTAAACGGAGGGTGTTGACTCTCGCAAAGGGAGATGTCGACTCCTCCTAATGAGTAAACGCATGCATTTGTGTGTGAAAGCTCCCCAATGCCTTTAAAATCCATGTGCGGAAGCTCCAACCCATATGCTTGCCTCTTGCTTCATATATCACCGTGCTAATGAGAGAATACTCGTATTTGTATGCAGTTTAGTTTCTGTTGAAATGCAAGAGAAAGGACTCCCTTTGGTAAGCAACCACTACAAAAAGGCAGCAGAGGAGAGCTAGCAGAACTGGCTTGCCTTGCCCTGTGCAGCTGGAAAGGAGGGATAGAACCCTGGCAAGAGTGACAGCAGCCCTTCGCATTCTTTAAAACTGCAGACATCGCTTTGAGTCTCTCTACACAAGATGCCTCGACGCATGTTCATCAAGTGTAGCGAGAGGCAATATTAGCCGGGAACCATAGTTTTAAAAGACAGAGCCAGTGGAGATCGCTCCTCAGAGGGTTGGTTAATGTCATCTTTGCTTCCCCAAAGGCTCAGTCAATTTCACCTTTCCAGTCTAAAACTGTGTGGGATGGCAACCAGAGGGCAGCCAGGAATGGAAATGGGCTGGAGCTGCCTTCCAGAGCCAAGCTTGGACCTGGAGAGGTTATAACGGGCTGAAGTTTCCCTTCTGGCATTGCACAGACCCTACACACAGCTCCAGTGAATAGCAAAGCCTTTGCCCTGCCACCGGCTCTGTCTTTTTAAACTACCCTTCCCGGCTAATATTGCATCTCCTGATACGTGTTCTTCACATGTCAGATGTCTCGTGTAGAGAGACTCTTCGTCTCTGTTGAAATGCAAGAGAAAGGAGGGTTCCTTTCTGTAAGCAAGCCATACAAAAAGGCGGCGGTGGAGAGCTTGCCGAACTGGCTTGCCTTGCCCTGCGTAGCTGGAGAGGAGGGAAAAGAAACCTGGCAAGAGCAAGAGCAGCCCTTAGCATTCTTTAAAACTGCAGATATCATTTACAGTGCAATCCTAAACAGAGTTACTCCAGTCTAAGCCCATTGACTTCAGTGAGCTTATACTGGAGAAACTCTTCTTAGAACTGCACTGCTAGTCTGGCACAATAAGGGCCCCTCCTTTTTCTCCTTCTTCCTTTGTCTTTATTCCTTTGTGAGATCTCACAATAAGCCAGTCATATAAGCCTCTCCAGCCTTGGCTTTCGTCACTTCACGAGAAGACAAGACTCACTGGGAAAGACAATAATGCTAGGAAAAGTGAAAGGCAGCAGGAAAAGTGGGAGACCCAAAGACTCAAGAAAGGAGGTCACATCCTCCAGTTTGTAGAATCTGAGCAAGTCTTTTAATGATAGGGTGTTTTGGAGGTCTTTCATTCATGGAGTCGCCCTAAGAACCTCTCTGCACGAGACATCATACACAAGAACACTCAAGAGTAGGGAGACGCAATGTTAGCTGGGAAGCGTAGTTTTAAAAGACAGAGCTGGGGAGATCTCCTCAGAGGGTTTGTTAATTTCATCTTCACCTCCCCTGGAGGTGAAATTGACAGAGCCTTCTAAGAGGCAAAGATGAAATTAACAAACTCTCTGAGGAGATCTTTTTAGGCTTGTGTGGAGAGGTGAAATTGACAGACCTTTTGGCTCTGCCTCTTTAAACTACGCTTTCCAACTAACGTAGCATCTCCCTACACTTGAGAATCCCCATGTAAGATGTCTCGTGCAGGGAGACGCCAAACTACAAGTGGTGCCTGACACAGGTTGGACACTTGTCAACTTCCCTCAAGTTTTGATGGGAAATGTAGGCAACTTGGCGGAATGTTGGACAAGTGACAGTTGAAAAGTCCGTTGGACAGCCATCGGAGAGCCAAGCTGCAAGACCAGGATGCCTACATTTCCCATCAAAACTTGAGGGAAGCTGACAAGTGTCCAGCCTGTGTCAGGCGTCACTTGTAGCTTGGCCCTCCAAGTCAGAAGGAACTCGAGGGCACATAGCACTCACAGCCTCAACTGCCTGTAGTAGTTAATAGTAAAAAAGATGCAGATGAGTTCGCCGTGTTAGTCTGTAGTAGCAAAGTCAAAAAGAGTCCAGTAGCACCTTTAAGACTAACCAACTTTATTGTAGCATAAGCTTTCGAGAATCACAGTTCTCTTCATCAGATGCACAGAGGGCAAGAACTGTGATTCTCGAAAGCTTATGCTACAATAAAGTTGGTTAGTCTTAAAGGTGCTACTGGACTCGTTTTGATTTTAGTAAAAAAGAGTTTCCTTCTTTCTTCAGCATTCCAACACAGAGGGATTCAAATACGTATTCCCTTTTTCAAAAGGGCAAAACATGAACAAGGCCTGAGAGGCAAAGGGTGTATTCAGACATTAACCCACTTAACCCAAATTTATCCACCATGGTTGGATTAAACTTCAGTTTAGCGTAACGCTGGAATGCAATTTTTTGTGTGTGCATTTTGAAGGCTGGTGCTAAACCCGGAGTCTAAACCATTATTTGTACCTGGCTTCTTAACTGTTGTTGACACTTACTGAGGTTCATTGTGACATCTAAAAATAGAAATCCCAGTTGGTTCAGTAAACCCACCCACTTAGGCTCCTGCTGTAGACAGAGGGAAGCACGAACGAAACAGAAAAACCTGGTCAGTGCAGCTGCTTTCGGTTATCTGTCAAAGGTGCTTTGTGAAGACTCCCCCTCATTCCTTTTCTCTGCCCCCTCCCAGTGACTCACCGAGTAGGAAAATGCTTCTGAGAAATTTCAAAGGCAGCATAACACAAAAGAGAGCTAAAGTAGGGGAGAACGGTAAGAGATCCGTTTCTCTTCAGTTACGAAAAGTTCTGTGAAACAGCAGGGCAAGGAGGAAGTCTGACTATCTTTTGTGAAAAGCAGGCTGGGAAGAAGAAATTTGCTTTAGGCTCCCCACCCCACCCCCCGCATACACATACACACATTTATTGCAAACAACTGATAGTAAAGGGGTGGCCTGTATACATATTAAAGCTTTTCCAGTAGCCTGGTAATAGAAGCGAGCTTAGGACAGCATCCAGGGTTTCTGCTTGGCGGTGGGAAAGAAGGCAAGCTATGAACCAACTATTGTGCACATCTGATAGGCTGTGCTACAGCTTGCTGACCAAAGCCTAGCTAAATAATAATACTAACAACAACAAGAGTGTGCTTGTATTCTAGACCGATTAGTGCCCCACTCAGAGCGGTGAACAAAATCAGTATTATTATTATCTCCCCAATACAGCTGGGGAGCTGGGGCGGAGAGGAGTGGCTGACCCAAGGTCACCTGCAGAGCTCATGGCAGGAATAGAATTCGAACCAGCAGAGTGTTGATTCACAGCCCTTAACCAGTATGCTACAGCAGCTGGAAACTGGGGCTGAGAGGAATGGCGTATCCCAGGGTACTTGCTGAGCTCATGGCAGCAGTAGGATTCGAACCAGCAGAGTGTTGATTCACAGCCCAACCACTTAACCACTATGCTGCAGCAGATCAAAATTGGGTCTAAGAGGAGTGGCTTATCCAGGCTACTTCCTGAGCTCATGGCAGCAGTAGGATTCAAACCAACAGAGTGCAGATTTGCAGTTCAAACACTTATCCACTATGCTACAGCACCTATCCTGTGCTATAGCGGCTCTCAGTTTATTTAAGCCACGGCTTATTGTGACATCTGAACACGGGCAATGATTGCTGATTACCGCACTGAGTGTAGCAGGCTGGGACAGGAGCCCTGTGATGTCTTTGTGCTTTTCATTCTTTGGGGGGGGGGTGCAATGTGCCATCAAGTCGCTTCCAATTTATGGCGACCCTGTGAATGAAAAGCCTCCAAAACGTCCTATCATTAACAGACTTGCTCAGATCTTGTAAATTGGAGGCCGTGGCTTCTTTTATTGAGGTCTTCCTCTTTTCCTACTGCCTTTAACTTTCCCTAGCATTACTGACTTTTTCTAGAGGAGTTAGCCGTGTTAGTCTGTAGTAGCAAAATCAAAAAGAGTCCAGTAGCACCTTTAAGACTAACCAATTTTATTGCAGCATAAGCTTTCGAGAATCAAGTTCTCTTCGTCAGATGCATGATACAAACTGGTCAAATACAGTATGCTGCAATAAAATTGGTTAGTCTTAAAGGTGCTACTGGACTCTTTTTGACTTTTTCTAGTGAGTCTTGTCTTTTCATGATGCGACCAAAGTACAATAGCCTCAGTTTTGTCATTTTAGCTTCCATGAATTCAGGCTTTGTTTGATCTGGAACCCACTTATTTGTCTTTTTAGCCGTCCGCGGTATCCCTAAAACCCATTCTTTGGAGAGGCATTAAAAAAACTGCCCTAGAGGAGCCGAACTTCAAACCTGATTCTTTCACAGTACTGTCTGTCTTCCAGGTGTGCCAGAAGGCAGGCGAGATCTCCTTGTTGAAGCAGCAGCTGAAGGACTCCCAAGCGGACGTCTCCCAGAAGCTGAACGAGATCGTCGGGCTGCGGACCCAGCTGAAGGAAGGCAAGAGCTTCCTCAGAGAGAAGGAGGAGCAGATCCTGAACTTGAAAGACTCCTACAGCACCAAGAGCGTCAGTCTAGAGATCTGCGAGAGCGAGCTGCAGAGGAAGATGAGCGAGGTCCAGATGCTGAGGGAGAAACTCAGCCAGTGTGAACTGGAGGTCTCCAACCTGAAGCAGACCTTGACCAACTTAGGGGGGCAGCACAGTCCCCTCAACGCAGAGCTCTCCGAGAAGCTCACCAGGGACTCTTTGGCCTGCGAGAGCGACGAGGCCAAGATGAAACGGCAGAGCGAGGAAAACCTCAGTGCCCTGAAGAAGGAAGTGGAAAGGCTGCAGGCGCAGCTCAAGGCGGAACGCCAGCAGCGGGAGCAGCAGGTCATGGACTTTGAGGAGGAGCGCCGCACGTGGCAGGAGGAGAAGGAGAAAGTGATCAAGTACCAGAAACAATTGCAACTGAACTACGTGGAGATGTACCAGAAGAACCAAATTCTGGAGCACAAGGTGAACGAGATGAACAGCAAGGTCCCCAGCCCGCCACACACCGAAGATAAAAAAATGTGGACTCCATCCAGACTAGAGAGGATAGAGTCCACAGAGATCTAAGGAAAGATCGGAGGGATTTAACAGTACGTTTCCCCCCACCCCCCTTATTACTGTGCATGTACTTCAACCGGTGATCTTCCTAAAAAGAATATGCTATCTGACCAGCAGCATAAGATGGTTTGCACTGGGTCAACCCAACGAGATTTGGTGCTCTACAGGTTATTGAAAAGAAATAGCCACAGTTGCACTTTTGAGTTTGAGAGATGATTGGGTGTCAGAGGGGGAGATTTTTGGGGGAGGGTTTTTTTTTTGCTAACTCCGCTGATGGGGCACTGTGGTCTGCTAAATATTGTTCATCCTGCCATCTCCTCAATCTTGTATATTTCTGATGTGGGTAGTCAAAGATTCTGTCACAGTCACCAGCAAGATGGCCTCCTCTTTGTCATGCTCTGGGAGAGATATCAGAAACAGGTTTCTTAGCCGTTCTCTTCCCCCGTTCCCCAAGGAACCGTGGGAATTGCAATTGAGTGAGGCCCGGAATATCGAACAGAAGTCTTAGCTCCCTCACCAAACGACAACTCCCAGAATTCTTTATGGGAAGCCATGGCAGTTAAACTGGTATGAAAGTGAAATAAGATTTCAGTGTAGATAACGCTCTGTTGTTTGTTGTTGGAATCTGTGTATAAAAGCCAATTCTCATCTCACAGCGATGACCTCCCTTTGTGCCACGTTCAACCCAACCCTGACCCCATTTATCGGGAAGCGAGCCTTTTTGTTTTAATGGAACTTTCTTCCAAAGAAATTCTGGCCCACACCGCACTCACAGCATGTATGTTGTACACACCGCAGGAGTTGGAGAAAGCCTCACGCAGCTTGTGTGTGCAAGCGTGGCGTACATGTTGAGATCTTGTGTACACGTGGGCCCAGTTCTGTTAGAGGCACTTGTGTGTGCCGTGGAAAGGCATGCGTGACCATGGGTTGCTCGCTTCTTCACATGTACACCCTGTGTGGTGGGACCCAAGTATCGTTAGGGGTGATACCATTGCTTAAATAGCCCTTAATTGCAGCTCTGCCCCTTTCCAGAAAGAGAGGGACCTGAAACTCAGGTAGTATGAATTTTTGTCCCGAACCCCATGAACCAGAAATGTTCATATCGTTCATATTGTTATTTATTATTATTTGAGACTGTCTGTACATCTCCCATTTTCCTTATCCTTTGGATGTAGCCAAGAGCAGGAACCAAAATGTCAGATACACTGGAGAGGAGGCTCTAGGGCAAGAAGTGATTTCTTGGCCTGTTGTCCAACTCCAAGCCCTTCACTTGACATCTCTCTGTGGCTTCCAGCTTACATTAAATAGCAGAACCATGGAAGTGATCATTTATGCCGTTCTTCGGTTTTCCTTGGTACAAAGCTACGGCAATTTTTTTCTCTTTCTTGATTTTCTGAGATAGTGGCTGAGGCTAATAGAATTGAAAGCACAAAATAGATAGGCGTTTTATAGACATGGGCATAATTCTTTTGTTCCCAACCCAGATATGCACATAAAGAAAACAGCTGTGTTCCAGCAAAAGAAATATCTTCTCGGAAGCACCTTCTGTCCTAACACATCCCTTTCTGCTTTAGGAACCACTCGTGCAGACTGGATTCGGATGTACATCTGCAATAAGAGGCTCACACTAGGAAGGGTCTTAGAAGCACTTTGCGGGTTCCTCTTACGTTGTGGTTAGAATCCCACATGCATCAGTTCTCTGCGCATCTCTCAGATGTGGCTGTTGAGACATTTTTGCGCTCTCTTACCCCCCTCCCTTATATAGTTCTGTTCCCTTCACCTGTCAATCAGGATCAGTTCCCACCTTCTCTTGCAGCGGTATTCTTAAGTTTTAACCCTTTCCTAGTCATTGGCTGATTCCACACACATCGGATGATGCACTTTCAATGCACTTTAGGTATCGTTTGGAAGCGGATTTTTTGTTTCACGCTCGAAAAATTCAGTTCCAAATGATCTCTTAAGAGGATTGGAAGTGCATTATGCAACGTGTGTGGAATCAGTTATTCGGGCTTTCCTTTTTTGCCCTTCTACAGAATAAGGAGATCCTAGCTACGTTAATGGCAGAGAATAGAGTAAGGGAAGGGGTGTAAAAATAGTCAGTAAAAATGCTATGTGGCTCCATTTCTTCCCAGAGAGAGTATGCTGAGACGGAGAAGCATTGGGGGATAGTTCGACCTCAATTTTTTTTAACAAACCCACTTTGAAAAACTGCTACACAAACACCTTTTCTGTATAAAAATGAACAGATCCGCATTAAAAGTGATTCTTTAGGCAGCGTGAGCTTTCGGTATATGCAGCTGAGGCTGTCGAAACTTGGGAGAAACTGAAAATATCTGCAGAATTTTGTTTCTTTGGGCACGAGGCTAGCATATAACAAGCACATCATGTGTGATGTGCGCATGGGAGAGCATGATTCCCAGCATAGCCCCTCCCCCCCAAACATTCAGGCTACTCCGTGACTCGGCAGTAGTTGAAAATCTTGGGTTTCAGTTCTCGGCAAAGGCAGCCCCTCCATCAGCTCTCTCTTCGCACAACACCTGACAAAATTGCTGCCATGGGATGGTGAAAATCTGAGTGCCCATTTGAGTGCCCAATCGAATGAACTTTCCAGGCAAAGAGAAAATCGTCTTTTTCCAGTTACTTCCCGTACCTTCCTCTTTCTTGTTCTCTGGTATTTCTTCACCATTAACTCTTAGACCGCTGTGACACCGAAATGGATTTTGAGTGCAGCTCAGTCTCGGTAGATTTGGAATGTTCAGTCTTTGGTTCGATGTCGTGAGTTTAGCTGGGCTTTGCTTCAGTCGAGTTTTCCATTTCTCAAGGGAATGCCAGCAAGAGCAGCCAGAGTGTTTTCAATTTCCCACGCTTTATCTGTCCCAGGTTACAAAAGGAATGGACCTCACCCAGCTCCGATAAAAACCAATTCTAAGTGCCAAGAGAAGTGAGAGCGGTCTCCAATTATTTACAAGGAGCACCCCCCTCCCACAGCAGTTGCTTAAGCCTTACGTTGATATTGTTTGGCATGATTGGGAGGAAGATTTAGCTTTGGCGTGCTAGCTACGGGCAAAAGAAAGTGGCAAAGTCTTATTGATTTCCAGCTGAGAGAGTGCAAATGTTCTGCTCCTATATGTACTATAGAAATAATCCCTGTTTAATAGTTGTGAACCAAGGAACTAATAAAAACACTAGAGCCTTAGTGGATTAGATCAAGGGTCTATCAGAAACACGGCCCTTTTCACACTACTTACCGGCTCCCGGAACATTGCAAAATATCGTGCAAAAATCACGGAAGATAATGTCTTCTCGCTAGAGTTTTGCATGACATCGCGCAAAACTCTCACGAAAAGATGCTATCTTCTACGTTTTTTGTGCGATATTTCGCAACGTTCCAGGAATAGGTAAATAGTGTGAAAAGGGCCCATGTTTCTGGAAACCCTGCCAACAAGGGCTGTTTCCAGACAGCTTACCTGCCTCTGGAACGTCATGCCATGTTGCGGGGAAAACGCGAAATATCGTCGCGCAAAACTCGCACGTGAAAATGCGATATTTCGCGTTTTCCCCGCAACATGGCACGACGTTCCAGAGGCAGGTAAGCCGTATGGAAACGGCCAAGGTTTGAAAGCAAGAGCCCTTCTTTGTCCCTCAGCTACCGATATTCAGAGAGACTGCTTTGGAAGGTGGAGGTTCCGTGCTCCTATCTTTTGATAAAACCTGTCTTCCCTGGAGCTAATTCCATTTTCATGTCATCTAACTCGGAGCCCATCTTGTGGCATTGAAGTCCACGAGTTAATTACATGTTGAGTGAAGCAATGGTTCCTTTTGCCTCTCCTTGAAGTACTGCCCATTAAGTTTCCTTGAGTGGCCCACTACTCTCGAATTACGAGAGGGAGAAACATTTCTCCCTGAGCTTTGTGCCAAGAAAGGGCCAGTGATTTCTAACACAGTTCTCTGTATTTTCAGAAACCTGTCCCTCCCAGGGGGAGCCATGACAAACCAGTTGCAAGTCAGTTTGTATTCGTATAGATGTGCCCTGCCACAAATCAGTAACAACTGTAAATTGTTGGTGCTCAGCACCCCAGAAAGGGCCTTCCCTTGGAGATATTTTGAAATGTATGAGTACGTGATTGGCTGTGATCTTGGTAAAGATTTTTAAAGAGGGCGATACTCCTCGGTGCCTAGACAGGCAATACAGAATAACCATTTCATTGCCACAAATTTCCTTCTGTAGCCACGGCAGTGGGACACAGCCCCCCCCCCGGCCCCCCCGAGACGTTTTGGTGCCTGAAGTGGAAGTTAGAAATGCTACTCCCTCATACACACCCATTCACACACACCGTCAGAAATACAACCACAGATTTAAGAAACCAGCAATTTGCTATGCTTCAAGAGTGCCCAGAAATCTACCACCTGAGCCAATCCCCTCCCTCTAATGGCAGCGCCTGGCAAGCCGACGGAGCTGTTGCTGCCATCCGACTAGGAAAATCACTGCCGGGTTTTCTGTATGTGGAAGTGCTTATTAACTGACATAGGAAGCAAATCATTTACTTATATGCTGCTAAGTTATACAGAGACAAGTGTACTTGGATGTAAATAACTGTTCTGTATATGTACATATGATTATTAAAGCGAAACACTCGAAAACTCTGTTAGTAACTGGGTTTTACAGTAAGAGCAGACACTGGCCGTTTTCACACGCTCCCCGGGAGATCGTGCATACTCACAGCATGAAGCGTCTTCCTGGCATGATCTCCCAGCACGATCCCCTTTAATGGCCCGATGACGTCGGAAAAAAGGCCATTAAACGGGAAGTGTCTAGGAAGACACTTTTATGCCGTGAGTTTCGCACGATCTTCCAGGCACGAAGCCATGTGAAAACGGCCATTTAGTGTCTGGAACTGAGCTTCTGACATCTTGGGGTGGGTTGGAGGTTTTCAAAAGCCCCATTGGCTTCATATGTTATTGACGTCACTTTGTACATTCCCAGGGTTTCAAGATGGCGGTCTTGTTTTGATGTCTGTTTTGTCTACCTGTTGCCGAGTCTTGTGGGGGACCGAAGCTATTTGGAAATGTCATTGTCTTGTTGCTTTGATTTGTGATTTAAAAATGAAGTTCACTTGAACGAGGCCACGGAGATCCCTCATCCCTATGCCAGGGGAATCTGGGCCTGGAGGAAATTGCTGTGGAGGGATGACCGCTTCCCAAGGCGTGTTGTTGACTGAAGTGGCCAAGAAGAAAATGACCCAAGAGGATCCACAAGTTCCCTCTGTCGAAATGGCACTTTATGACCTTGACTTCGATTCCTGGACGATGCGACCAAAGACCCAATGTGGAGGACTTTTAGGAGGGTGTGTTTAGAACCATATCTCTGTTTTTATGATGTTGCTGTAAAGTGGGCAGGTCTAATGTTAAAAAAAAATAAGGGGCCACCCTGGTGCAGGGAATAGGTTATACTCTACCACAGCATGTTGGATTTTAAGATTTCTGGGCGGTGACTTCTTATTGGCAAATGGGATGGTTTATGCACATTATCGGCTAACATGTGAGGGCAACCTCTCTGCTTCAATCTGGTTAATTGGCCTTCCTTGTTTTCGGAGATTTTGGCAAATGCTGCCCGCACACTTTTGATTTTCTTTGCAACCATGAGGGCTAGACCCATTGGCCTTCTTGAAAAGGGAAAGCCAAGATTCTCAGGTAGCCAGATGCCGCACCAGATTGGGTTCACCAACATCATTTGTCACAACCAGAAAACATCACCATCTGACAGGCCACTGTTCAAGGTTCGTGGTGTTACACCGTGGGGTGATTTGGGTTTATGATAAATGATTCCTGCAGAAGACCTGCTTTGCCACCTGCGCAGCATATCCAGACGGGAGAGCCCCCAACTAGCCTGCACAGATGCCATGTGAATCAGTCCAGAGTGTAATAGATACTTTATAGACGGGGGAAACTGCTTGACCGGGGTGCTACAGGTATGACCCTCTTTTAAAATGCCGGTTTCCAGGTAATAAAATAACCACTGTGATTGGGACAATGTGCAGAGTAAAGTTCTTTTTTACATCATCCTAGAAATTGATGGGAGGATATGGGAGAGTTGGAGGTGGGCAGGGGTCATTTTGTAGAAAAAGAGCTGGAGGAACTCAGCATATGCCACACCCCTTGACATCACCAGAAATGTGTCATTAGCATAGCTATTTGCATATGCCACATCCCCTGACATCACCGATCCTGGCTGTTTTGGACTCAATCCTGGCCATTCAGGGCCGAAATTGGGCCAAAAGGGGGCTGAAAATGGCTGAAAAGGGGCCCAAAATGGTCAGGATCGGGCCGCTGCTGAGCGGGAGAGTGATCCACCACCCGTTAGAGGGCCGTTTCGGCCCCAATCAGGCTGAAACAGGCCAAAAATGGCTGAGAGTCAGGTGGGCGGGGCGACCTGTCATGTGACCTCTTTGGGGAACTAATGGAACTGTGTTCCTGCGCATTCCCCCTCGAAATGAGCCCTGGAGGTGGGTTGGAATAAATGCCTTTTTCACTGATTTTTTGTTGCAAATTGCTGATCTTGGTCTAGACCTCAAAGTCAGAGAAAGTCCTTCCTTCCTTGATGTTTTTCTGTTCAGAGAGTTGTCTTAACGAATTGTTTTCACTTTCTTCAGAAGTGAATAAGAAATATGAACATGCAAGAGGGAATCCCTCAAGAACGGAGAGGGCTTCCCCCTGCTTCCTTCTTGCATGTGCTAGGTTCCAGCAAAGATGTTTGAGGTAGCTAAGGCAAACTCAAGACAGCAGCAGAGATCTTCCAGAGTTTTAAATTTTTCTGGTTTTATTTAATCCCACTTCTTTTATTTATTTTTTTTACTTCTCATATTTTTCTTCCACTCTAGGGCTAGTTCCAGGTTTGTAGAAACCTGTATCTTATCCCTGGGTGCCTCCCCATGGATTTTTTTAAAATCTACATGTAGGAGCTACCAAATGTCTATTACATTAGATAAGTGGAGAACCCACAAGGACTTACAAGGAACCCTTCATTTCCACCTGTATCTCCGCTCCCACACAGTTTCCTCTTTGTCTCCACCTGCAGCCCCCAAAACCTCTCCAATTTCCCTCCCTTCTATCCTTCCCCCTCAGCAACCAACCTTTTTTTTCCCGCCCCCGCCCCCATCTTTAGCTTTATTATTTATTTACTTCCTTTTAACCCCACCTTTCTCCTCAGTGTGAACCCAAATCAGTCTCCATCATTCTCCTCTCCTTCATTTTATCCTCGCAACAACCCTATGAGGTAGGTTAGGTTGAGAGTGTGACTGGCCCAAAGTCACCAAGCGAGCTTCTACATCAGCGTGGGGATTCAAACCTGGATCTCTCAGATCTTAATTTGAAATTCTAACCACTACATCACACTGGCTATCCACTTTCTGCCCTTCCCTCTCCCTGGCAACCTCTTCCTTGGAAAAATCTGGCCTGGTTGCTGAAGTTGCTTGCTTGGATGAGTTGTCTGGAGGCCACTGCTGGGCCCATGGGAGTTGTGTGGCATCAAATCACCTGGTAGCCACCTTGGCACCTGGGTAAGGTACCCAAAGAGTCCTCCCTGCATGGCATGAGGGAAGGGAAGAGGGGTGGACTGTGAGGCCAAAAACGTCTAGAAAGGTCTGGGTGAGTTATGCAACTTGTGTGATATCAAGTTGCCTGATGGTTGTTGGCAAGCCTGGTCCCAATGAGTCCTCCCTCAAAGGCCAAAAGAGCCTTGGAAAGGGCAGTTCCCCTTCCACCTGCCTTGTACTGTCAGAATCCAAGGCTTGAACCTGGCAATAGTGTTTTGGTTGCCTAGCAATGGCCACTGAAAGCATTTCTTAAAGCTACAGGCACTGCTTCTGTCATATGGATCAAGGTTCTCTTCCATTTGTATTTTTGGGGTTTTTTTTTTGAGATTTCAGAATTTTTCTGCAAACCTGGGTCTTATCTCAGGTTTGTTGAAAGATCTGTCTTGCTAGTTCATGGCTCTGCTCTCCAGATTTAAGTATCCATTGATGGGGCCATACTAAAAATTAGATAAATTGAGATGATAACTGCCCTGAGCCTGCTTGCAGGGAGGGCAGAATATACATACGATTAAATAAAATATGAGAAATACATATGTATCATTCAAATGAATCTGCTTTGTATGGAATCGAACCAATGGCTGATCCAGCTGGCCACAAATCATCAGGGCCTTAGATATAGAAAGGTATTACTTGCCATCTGTGATTTTTCTGAGCACCATTCTCCAATGTGGCATCTGTCGTGTTTCAGAAAAGTGGGCAAAACCTTGCCCAGCTGAGCTTCGGGTTGGCAGGTGGTTACCCCCTTGAAACAGCTGCTGCCAGAGGAACAGGTAAGCTGTGAGCCTCCGTAAGATGCAGGCCTCTTGTCTGGAATGGAAGTAAACGTGGCTCTTTTGGTAATGTCAGAGACTGCCAGTGTAGATCTCAAATAACTTCCCCGCACAAGTCCAAAGATGCATGAGTTAAAGCTTTTAATAACCTAAGAGTTCAGTACAGGCAGGGCTTTTTTTCTGGGAAAAGAGGTGGTGGAACTCAGTGGGTTGCCCTTGGAGAAAATGGTCACATGGCTGGTGGCCCCGCCCCCTGATCTCCAGACAGAGGGGAGTTTAGATTGCCCTCCATCTAAACTCTGTCTGGAGATCAGGGGGCGGGGCCACCAGCCATGTGACCATTTTCAAGAGGTTCCGGAACGCCATTCTACCGCGTTCCCGCTGGAAAAAAGCCCTGAGTACAGGTAACTGCAAATGTTGCTGTCTGTGAGATGTGGGACTCACTGGAAGAATGTCACCTTCCCGTTCTTAAAACCAAGACAGAAGCCATGTGCAGGCAACGTGTATTCATGTTTACTCAATGCAGAGGAAGAGAGAGCACCGCCCCCTTCTCTCATGGGGAGTCGACATGCCAATAAATCATCTGCACAGAGCTAGTTCTAAATTTGTGTCGGAAGATCTGTCTCGGCAGTCAATCCATCCCAGAGGGCAGCTTCCTTTTTGTGCTCTCGGCTTTGCAAATATGCAAGGAAACTCTATTACTTGGACGTGGAGTACCTTCCAAAATTTCCATCGAGTATGGGCACTAGTTTGTTTTCTCTCCCTGGCCAGACATCCAGGACTAGATTATACCTGAGCTGGTGGTTAGAATCCTTACCACGGTCCAGCCCTCGGGGTGTGAGAAACATAGGGTCATACCTCAGCATTCAGTGCTGAAAGGAAGGAGGGGAGCAGGCAATTTTGCTTGTGCAAGAGTGTATGAAAAATGCCAAGGGAACCAATGGTGCCAGCGGTACTGCAAGATTCCTTTAATTGCAAAGCACCTATATATTACATTGCCCTTACCTGGATAGCCCAGGTGAGTCTGATCTCGTTCGATCTTAGAAGCTAAGCAGGGTTGGCCTTGATACATAATTGGATGGGAGACCTCCAACAAAGACCAGGGTTGCAGAGGCAGGCAATGGCAAACCACCTCTGCTAGTCTCTTGCCAGAAAATCCTGCCAGGGGTCGCCATAGCTATGATTTGACATCACTCTCCGCCATCATATATCGGGTGTTCCTAGCAGAATATGAATACCGTGGCCACTACACCAAATTGGCTCTCCTTAATACATTTGTGAAAGGGAACATATAATAATGCCTTGTATTCAGATATTTATATCCCACTTTGTTCTTCATTGGGAACCCAAAGCCACGTACAACCCTGTGAGGTAGGTTAGGCTGAGTGTATGATTTGCCGAAGGTCACCTGGCAATAGGGTTACCAATCCTCCAGTTTTCCCAACGGGAGGTAGGGGACCCGGCACCTACCTTCTGTCCGTGAGCACTCCTAGGCCCACACGATGATGTCATTTCTAGGAAGTGACGTCATCTCGTGGCCATGTCTGCCCTGGGAGCACTCCCGTGCTCTGCACAAGGCTCGAATTGGACCTGATTTGGTCCTGCACTCCACAGCAGCCTGATCCAGGCTGATTCAGGCTTGAATCTGCCCGGATTGGGCCCAAATCAGCCTGGAATGGACTGCTGTGGAGCTTGGGAGCACTCCTGCACTCTGCAGCAGCAGGCCGTGCCTCCCCCGCCAGCCAGGTAAGCAGGGGGTGGAGGGTGGGAACGGGATCCCCCCATGGGGGACTGGCAACCTACTTGGCAAGCTTCCATGGCAGAGTGTGGATTCAAACCTAGTTCTCTGAAATCCTAGTCCAACTCGTAACCACTGCACCGTGCTGGCCAAGTTAGACCATAGGTCCACCTAGCTACACCATTGTCTGCTATGATCGGCAGCAGCTCTTCTGGGTATGGTTCACAAGCCCCGTGGCGAGGGGACCATCTGTAAAATACTGGCTTAGGTCCCAATGACCTTAGTAGGGTTGCCGGTCTCCAAGTGGTGGCTGGAGATCTCCCGGAATTACAACTCGTCTCCTAGTGTCAAAAATCACTTCTTCTGGAGAAGATGACTCCTTTGGAGGGTGGATTATACGGTGCAGTCCCTCCCCATGCTCCACCCTCCAAATCTCCAGGAATTAATTTCCCAACATGGACCTGGTGGGGCCTGGAGATTACAACTAATTACAACCAATCTCCAGACGACAGAGATGAGTTGCCTTGGAGAAAACAGTTTCAGGTGAGTAGCTGTGTTGGTCTGGAGTAGAAGAGCAAGATTTGGGTCCAGTAGCGCTTTCAAGACCGACTAGATTTCCAGGGTAGGAGCTTCCAAGAGTCAAAGCTTCCCTCTTGAAAGCTCATATCCTGGAAATCTAGTTGGTCTTGAAAGTGCTACTGGACCTGAAGGTGCTCTCCTGGAGAAAACGGCTGCTTTGGAAGGTGGACTCTACAGCATTATACCCGACTAAGATCCTCCTCTCCATCTCCAAAACTCTCCAAAACTCCAAAAAGTTTCCAACCCAGTATGGGCAACCCTAACAAAACTCATCTTGGAGAAAGAGACGGTTTCTTCCGAATATAAAACCTTGGGTCCTTTCCAGAAGTTGGGGAAACCAGACAAGTCTCTGAGATAAATATGTCAACTGCTGCTTCCTTGTTTTTAAAAAGGGGGGGGGGAGCATTGCCATTTCCTGTAACGTGGCAACATTTGTGTGGCTGTCCCTTTAAGTTTTGCATGGCAGTCTGTACACAACCATGTCTGACCTGTATACTGTTGCCAACTACCAGGAAAATAAGACAGTGCATGCTGGCATTCCATCCCTAGTTACATAGTAAGTTATCACCAAAGCCTTGCAAGATCTCTTCTGTCCGGTCATTCGCAGGGGAGTCTGAGATATATGGAATAACTTTGCAATGATTGGCTGATGCCTATGTGGTTGGAACAGTGGAAACAAGGCTGTCAGCCGCTAAAGGTTGGCCTGCCACAAGATTCTTTCGTTTGAGCTGGGCTCAGACTTCCTTAATGAAATCAATAAATGCCCGCACCATGCTGATTTCTGACACATGTCTTGCGTCTGTTCCAAGCAGGGGTGCTGCACATCTTTCAACATTTCCTTGGCGAAAATAGATGCTCGCCGAACAACTGTTCAGACACTATGGATTGTTTTTCAGTTCTGATCCCCTTCCTCTCTGCACTGCTTGGCTCTACGCTGTGCCCATTTCCTCCACAACTGCCCTGCTGCCCCCCTCACCAATTTAAAAGCCAAGAAAGTAACTGTTCTTTTGGTAAAGATGAAGTAGAAAAATGTAATTATCCTAGATCCCAATTGATCATTCAAAATATACCTTGGGATTTTCAGGATGTCCAAGCGACTCGCGTACACGGATGTGTGCCAGAGGTAACGCCTTGGACCCCAGCTAGATTTCCACAGGTGTAAGGAGGGAGGCGTTTTTCTGTTGATTCTTCCACTGAGTGAAAGCCCAAAACACCTGCCAAAAAGCTTCTCCTGAGGAGTGAGGGACTCCCAGGAATAGCTATGTTGAGATCTCCGCAGGAGGAAAGAATTGGCCAAAATCACCCACAGAAATCCAGGCAGGATTGATCCCAAAATGTGCCCATGCAGCATATCAAGACATTTAAATTCTAGAGAATAATAACAACTGCGCTTATATACCACTCTTCTGGACAGATTAGTGTCCCTTCCAGAGCAGTGAACAAGTCAGTGTTGTTATTATCCTCACAATACAGCTGGGGAGCTGGCACTGAGAGGAGTGGCTGACCCACAGCCACCTGCTGAGTTCATGGCAGGATTGGGAGTCGAACTAGCAGAGTGCTGATTCGCAGCCCAACCACTTAGTACCCACTCAGAGCAAACAAAGTCAGTGTTGTTATTATCCCCACAATACAGCTGGGAAGCCGGGCCGAGAGGAGTGGCTGACCCAAGGCCAACTACTGAGCTCATGGCAGCAGTGGGATTCAAACCAGTAGAGTGCTGATTCGCAGTCCAGCCACTTAACCACTGTGCTATAGCAGCTCAAGAGGCAACAAGCACTTCAAGAATTACTTTTGCCATC
This sequence comes from Eublepharis macularius, assembly GCF_028583425.1. Taxonomy (NCBI): domain Eukaryota; kingdom Metazoa; phylum Chordata; class Lepidosauria; order Squamata; family Eublepharidae; genus Eublepharis; species Eublepharis macularius. Next base: position 5,967,715 of record NC_072799.1, read on the forward strand.
ACTCACACTAGCAATATTTCAAGATCAACCCGCCATCTAACAAAACACAGGAGAATCATTTTCCAGGGACAAAGGCCAGGGAGGGTTTGATACCCCAAGCAAGATACACTCATCCTTTCTTGGACCTGCAGCTCCTGTCTGGAGGTGGCCCAGGCTCAGGAGGGGATGCCATCCCCCTTCCCGTGCTGCAAGAGGCTGCGACTGAGTGAGCTGAGCCCCTGCAGAATGCTGATGGCTTCTTCACTGTGCCGGCCCATAGCAGCTGCTTGGTTGGCCTGGCCAGAGAGGGACCAAAAAATAGGGTCTGTCCTATGCAAACAGAGATGGATCAAGATGGGTAGCCGTGTTAGTCTGTCTGTAGCAGTAGAAAAGAGCAAGAGTCCAGTAGCACCTGTAAGACTAACCACATTTGTCATAGGGCATAAGGTTTCATGAGCCACAGCTCACTTCTTAAGAAATAGCAAGCATGTGAGTCCATCCATCCTTATATCTTGGAGAGTGGATTTCAGATGCTGAATGGCAAAAGCCGGTGGATAACAATAGCAGGCATGATTGGATAGGGTGGGGTATGCAGAGGCGTGGCGGGTGTGGAGAAATCGCATTGGTAGTGAGACAGGAAGCCTAGGTCTTGATTCAATCCAGGGGGAAGCATTGTCTTGAGCATCGTTATCAGTTGCAATTCAGCAGTCTCTCTTTCTAATCTCCCTTGGAAATTTCTCTGCTGGATAACTGCTACTTCTAAGTTCTCAACTGCGTGTCCTGGAAGATTAAAGTGTTCCTCCATTGGTTTTTGAATCTTGTGGTTTCTGATGTTAGACTTATTTCCATTAATTCTTTGTTGAACGGACTGGCCAGTTTGTCCAACGTAGAGGGTGGAAGGGCAGATATAGGACAGACTCACATTCTAGCTGTATCTGAAGAAGTGAAATGTGGCTCATGACAGCACATACCCTACCACAAATTTCATTAGCCTTATAGGTGCTACTGGACTCTTCCTCTACAAATGGGGTTGGGGGGTCTTGGGGAACTTGGGGCTAGAAGAAGACCTTTCAGTGATGGAGACTGAAAATCAAAACAATAACCACCATCCCTATAACTTCCCCATTCAAAATAGTTTCCTCTCTGCAAACAGAGCCAGACCCAGGGCTTTTTTCTGGGAAAAGAGGTGGTGGAACTCTTAAGTGGCAAGTGGCAAGCCGATTCGGGTATTTAAATACTTAGGAATGCTCCTTAATGATTCAGGAATCTTTACGGAGCACACCAAAGCTCAAAGCAGCACTTTTCTTGCCATTTGCAAACAGCAACAAAAGTGTTGCTTTCAAAAGCCAGCCACTTTTCAGCTGATGGGAGGGGAATCCCCCTCCTGTCATCTGAAAAAAACTGCAGGCTTTGAAAATAGGCAAGGAAAGTACTGCCGCTTTCTAATGCCCCTACTTTTTTCAGCTGAGGGGAGGAGGAGGGACCACCTCCTCCCTTTCCCCTCAGCTAAAGAAGCAGTCAGCATTTTAAAACAGCTTTTTTCAGCTGATGGGAAGGGGGGGAACTGCCAGCTTTGACAGCAGCAGGGCTTTTTTTCAGCTGGAACACAGTGGAACGGAGTTCCGGCACCTCTTGAAAATGGGCACATGGCCAGTGGCCACACCCCCTGATCTCCTGACAGAGAGGAGTTTAGATTGCCTTCTGCGCCGCTGGAGTGGTGCAGAGGGCAATCTAAACTCCCCTCTCTCTGGTGATCAGGGGGCAGGGCCACCAGCCATGTGACCATTTTCGCCAAGGGCGATTTAAACTTAAACTCCTCCCTTGTTCCAGCTGACCCAAAGTGACATCATTGTGCAGTCCTGAGTTCCACCACTGAGTTCCACCACCTCTTTTCCCAGAAAAAAGCCCTGGAAAGCAGCAACATTTGGGCTGATTGAGGAGGAAAGGGGCAGGGCCACCGGACAGGTGCCGGAACGCCATTCCACAGTGTTCCGGCTGAAAAAAGCCCTGGCCAGACCCAAACATTTTGGCACCTGAGGCACAAAGTGGCAAGCATTGCTAGTGAGTAAAAATAAAAGAATAAAACATGAGACTAAATAGTTAATGACCTGGCCATTTCTCCTCTTTTAAGGCTTCCATCACATCCTGTTCACAGATTACATTAAGTACATGTAACATCTTGCATGTACATGCGTACACCTCTTTTTAAAAACAAGCAACACTCGCACACTTTATAAGTGAAACCTGGGACTGGTAACTGGATAAATGTGGGGTATATGTACATATGTTGAATGTGAGAATTACTCTATGTAGATATAAAGGAAAATCAATTCTAACTGTACACAGATTGTATGTGTGTTCACCGTAATTAGTGAACAGCTTCAGTCTTCCATCTTTACGGTGGTGTGGATGCCAGCTACAAGAAACAATGGAGAATCTTTCCAAAGGGAAGGGGAATCTGATACAGCAATGGGAAATGCAGGTGATTGTGACCATCAGAGGTTCTACAAGAGTGGAAAGATGAACTTTTGCCTCTCTTTGGAATAACACCCCTTCTCCTACCCTTCTGGTATTTGTGGGGTATAATTCTGTCTGCCAAATGAATGCACACTCCATGCACCTGACAAAGTGAGTTCTGATTCACAAATAATATAGGAATAAATTTGGCTAGTCTTTAAGATGCCACTGGCTTGGCATGGGGGAAAGAGTCCCCGTGACTTTGTACGGACTCAGTGAAAGCACGCTGCCACCTGTGCAAAGTATTTACGTGGACTTCGTTTGCATGCCTGCCATCCGTAGGAGCCCTTGTGGATGTTGTACTAAGCACTGGTAACTCGTCCACAAAAGTTGGAGCACAGATGGAAAGAAATGTTGAGTCCATGCAAAGCTGCAGAGGGAACCATTTATTTTACCAGCCTCTTATTTAAATCCATCTCGGAGACAGGATTAATCTAGGAAAACACAAGAGGGCACACACATGAATTTGCAACATTTTAAAGTGCAATCCTGAGCAGAGTAATTCCAGTCTAAACCCACTGACTTTAGATTGGAGTAACCAGGGCTTTCTTTCTGGGTAAAGAGGTGGTGGAACTCAGGACGCACAATGATGTCACTTTGGGTCAGCTGGAGCAAGGCGAGAGTTTTTTAAAGTTTAAATTGCCCTTGGAGAAAATGGTCACATGGCTGGTGGCCCCGCCCCCTGATCTCCAGACAGAGGGGAGTTTAGATTGCCCTCCGTGCTGGAGTGGCGCGGAGGGCAATCTCAACTCCCCTCTGTCTGGAGATCAGGGGGTGGAGCCACCGCCCATGTGACCATTTTCAAGAGGTGCCGGAACTCCGTTCCACCACGTTCCTGCTGAAAAAAAGCCCTGGGAGTAACTCTTTTTAGAATTGCTTTTGAATCTGTTGGTAGAGTAATCCAGTGTATGGTTTAGTTTCCTATAACTGTGCCAGTCTACTTGTTCAAATTGAAAGAAAGCTAAATCTTTAAAGAAAAAAAGCTATGCTGGCCTTGAGTCCGTCCTTTGGTAATAAAACTGCCTTGATTGTCTTGATTTTTTAAAACATTTTTTGAAAGCCCCAATCTCTTGATTAATCTGCTCTTACTGTGAATTCAAGCCGGAAGTGTACTGAATCTAAACTTTTAAATCTTCTGTTCAGCATTAACTGTCAGAGGTTCTTTTAACTATGTCTGGGATTTGTTGGGGTGGTGGTGGTGGTGGTGGTCCTAAATAAAATCATACAACAATATTAAAAAGAAAAATAGCTTTTCAAAATAATTCCTTTGGGGCATGCACCATTTCAGCACCATTGTTCTACCCGCTCTGCCTCACTGGAAGTTGCATTTTGAAGAGGTTTTTTTTAAAAAATGCACAGGACAGATGTAAACATTTTTTTAAAAACTGTTTAAATCTATAGCACATTTTTCACACCCGCGCACGCATTCTACAGCTCTCTTGTAAATCTCAATTGGTTTATAAAAAAAACAAGGCTTTGGGGTGTTTTTTGAATAGTGTACATGTATAGAGAGGTATGTGTATGTACACACACATATAAATAGAAGTATAATATGTTTATCAGTCTATATCTCCATCTGACTGTGATGGGGTTTTATTCAAACAATTAACAAAAAAATAAAAATAGAGGAAGAATTCCTTTGAAAACCTAGTATGTCAGTGGTCTTTGTATTGATGCAAATTGGAACACATCTGATTGTTGTATTTTTATCCCACCTTTCTGCTGAAAAACAGTGTCCACTGAAAGAACATGTGCACGAATGCAGGATCAAATTAATGGTATATTTAGTCCATCTTCATGTCTCACATCGCAGCCAACCTGATGCCTGCAGAATACTCAAAAGCACAGCACGGAGACCAAAGCCTCCCCCAGCACAGGTATCCAGAGGTTTATTGCCTCTGAACATGGAGGTTCAATTTAGCTATCAGCCATTTAGAATTCCTCGAATCCGCTCGAGGAGTCTAATAAGTTAGCGACCGACACTAAAACTTGTGGTGGTGAGTTCCACAAGTTAATTACTCTTTGAATAAAAGAGAAAGTCAAATTTAAAACACTATAACTGCGAAACCATAAAAATAAACGTAGCAATAAGATATCATGACTTTGCAACACACCCTGAGCATCTGTATTGCCAAATCCGTAACATATCTTTGTGTGTTTTCCATGCAGACCCGTGACAAACAAGTGCCCTGTGAAATCTCTGTTACACTATTGGCAGGGACAGAGGGCAGGTTTTGTCCTCGAAGTAACCATCTTCGAGGGTAGCAGGTTCCTGCATGATGCGCCCGACAGAAAAGGGCTGTGGCCCATGGAAGCTTACCTTCCACTTACTCTGTTAAGCTTCAAGATAATCAGCAAAATAGTAAAGAGTCCAGTAGCACCTTTAAGACTAACCAACTTTATTGTAGCATAAGCTTTCGAGAGCCACAGCTCTCTTCATCGGAGGTTGGTTAGTCTTAAAGGTGCTACTGGACTCTTTACTATTTTGCTACGACAGACTAACATAGCTAACTCCTCTGGATCTAGGAGACCCCTTGGTGGGTTTGTAGAGATGTGCTAACATGGCCACCGGCGTCTGTTTTTGGATTTTACTCTTGGCCAACCTATGTCTTTTGTCTATTTTGAGCTCACCTGAATTTAGCTGACAAAGGGGGCTTTCAACTGGAGAAAGTTGAACCTGAGGACACATAATTAGTGAATACGATCCCAGTTTAGCTTGCATTGACTCTTTACTGAGAACAACTATTAAAATCAACCACCGGCATTGTTAATATGGCTATTGCATTTTCCTTTTGTTCTCCGCCCATTAAGGGACTCAAGTGTTCTGTTTGGCATCAGAGAGACGTTTGATTAAATGCTGGGCTTTGTGTTTTCAGTTGAATGGCATCCATTCTTTTCTCCTTTTTCCCAGAAGCCCCAGAGCACAATCTTATTTTTTATTTATTTACTTCATTTATACTATGCCGTTCTCTACAAAGCAGTTTGCAACATTCTCCTCTTCAACTTATCCTCAAAACAACCCTGTGAGGTGTGTTAGGCTGAGACAATGTGACTGGCCCCATGACAAGAGTGGGGATTCGAACCTGGGTCTCCCAGCATTTAGGCCGACATTCTAACTAAAACACCAGACTGGCAATCTGATACCATGCTTACAAACCAAATCTGGCCCTATAACATTACTTCCCTGATGTTACATGAGACACATGTCAAGTTGGGGAATATCAGTGTTTAGAATTGGAAGCATTATGGGTTCATGTAATTCCCCACGTTCAAAGAAATCTATAGATTTCTACTTCATTTGAAATGAGAGATATACATATATTTTGATTCTCTGATTCTGGCTGGATTATTAGTTGTGTTATTATTTATGGTGTATATATGTACTTTTCTGGTGTGCGTGTTGTTTGTATTTGTTTAAAATAAATAAAAACATATATATGAAACATTAAAACATACAGAATAAAAACTGTACAAAATTATTAGAATCATCCAAAAACCACACACAATTAAAACAATGAAAACCAGTGCTAAAATGCATACCAAAACATAAAAAACATGCATACAAAAGCATTAAAACAACAGGCAGGAAGGAGGGCTTTTAGAAGTGGGAACTTAGAAAAACAGCTGTACTGTACTGTACAATACATTCTTTTATGATGACTGCTTGAAAACATCTGTTTGGTCCATTCAATTTGTGAGCTACTAAGACCTGGATGGATCAGGGGCTGACTGGCCATTTACCTTGCAGGGAAATTTCCCGCTTGGCCGTTTCTTTAGAGAGCCACTGGTAGTTAGGAGCAAGCAGTCCCAAGATCCAGCAATTCTATACCTTTCCAGGCCAGTTCACCAGACACCTCCTTCCACACTGCCGCCAGTTTTCAGGAGCTACTAATAGGCCAAGCAACGTCCCTTGTTGCGGTTGTGGAGCTGAATGGCCCTTGCAATGGAGGACTGTGGCGTCACAGGACCATTTGCACTTCCCAGATGCCCCTGCCTTGGACTTCAACACCCCCACCACTTGGGAAAGAAAATTAATCGTGCAATTAATATAAATTTATAACCATCACTACGACCGTCCTGGTGTGCGCTGAACGTATTGCACGCGAGAATCTTTTCCTGTTTGATTGTGAAGTTTATCCTGCATTAGTGGAAGTAAAGCTGGCCCCTGAGGAAGTGTGCGTAGGATGAAACAAGCTGAACGATCTAGCCGGCAGCTTGTAGGACCAAGGGGCTCTTCGTTCTTCCCTGGAATCCACTTATAAAGAAGAATTGTAAGTTCAAATCAATTCCAAGTGGCGGCGGCGGTGGAGGAGGAGGAGGAGGAGATCAAGGGGGATGATGGGAACAGGCTGAACAGGCCAGCGAGTGGACTGAGAGGGAGTCTGGGTGAGGTATACTGCCCCTCCTTCCACAGAGCAGGGTCCTGCAGTATCCCTGGCACCCCTTTGAAGTCAGAGCCTGGCATGCCGGTGCCCCGCCCAGCGGTGCCCACGGCAATCTCTGACAGTCCAAATGCCTAGGAGGTGGTTGGAATGCCACTCAAAGGTACTGGAAATTTGTAAAGTAGTGCTGGAACTCTGTTTTGGTGCAGACCTCCTGGGGAAAAAACAGCCCAGGTGTTTCTCATTAATTGGAAGAATTCATGTTATGAGCATGTTATCTAGTGTGTCTTACACCAATGCTCAATCATTTCTTTCTTGTTGGGATGAACAGGTGAGTGCATCTCACACACGTCTGAAGTTCCATCCCTTTAATCATTCTAGTCGCCCTTTTCTGCACTTTTTCCAGTGCTACAAGAAAGTATGAGACGGCTTCCCAGAAGCATCTGGCCAGAAACAGGACACTGGACTGGATGGCCCTTTGGCCTGATACTGCAAGGTGGTTCTTATGAAGTGGTGCGCCTTGCACAGAAATGCAGTTTGCAATGTCAGGGACCTGCCTCCGAAGAGGACATGGAAGTTAATGTCACAAGAGGAATTGCTCTGGTTATGATTACAGCCCAATTAGGGCCGGTGCTGAACAACTGGTTTAATTAACGGCGCTGCCAAGGCATTTCCATGGCCTTTAGTCACGGTCCTTTCTGAACACCCGCACAGAGGAAGGCTTGGAGAATAAATGTTAGCCACTCGCCTGCTATTAAATTTGCACAATGATCAGGGGTTGGCGTAGCTTACAGCAGCATTATCTTAACCATCTCTCTGGTACATTTCTATCCTGTCTTTCTTCTAAGGAGCTCAGGGTAGCTCTATGGTTCTTCTTGCTCATTTTAGCTGCACAACAACTCTGTGAGGTTGGAGAGGCCAAGAGAGACAGAGGGTGGTCCAAGCTCACCCAGTGAACTTCCATGGCAGAATAAGGATTTGCACCCAGGTCTCCCAGATCGGGCCAATGCATGGGTGCTATTTTTACCCTTGGGTCATGTGCTTGCCCCATTCATATTAGGCTAACCAACCTCCTGGAGAGCTCCTGGAATTACAACTGATCTCTAGGCAACAGAGGTCATTTACCCTAAAGAAAATGACTGCTTTGGAGCCTGTTCTCTGTGGCACTACATCCTGCTGAGGTCCCTCTCCCCTCCTCCCCAAATTCTGCCCTCCCCAGGCTTTGGCCCCAAATAGCCAAGAATTTCCCATCCATGAGATGCTAGCTTTCCACGTGTAGGGGTTATTTATATATATATTCGCATAAAAACATTCATATAAAATGTACATATAAATTTTATATTAAAAGCACTTCCCACGCACTGCAGCCCAGCCCAGCCCAGCCCAGCTTGCAACGTATCGTCTGAACCGGCGTGCTTATTCTAGCAACCGCACAAGCAATACCTGCCAAGCAGGAGCGCATGCGCACAGGAAACGCTAAGCCCAGCGAGGCGCGCGCCACCTGGCGCTCCCGGCTTGTATCGTTCCGGCTCCCCTGCGGCTGCGCAGATCACGAACCGCTTCCTTTCGCGCTTTCAGAAGTTTTGAGCCACGTCGCTTCCCATAACCCCGCCCTCGCCTTCTCCCTCCCGGAAGTGGGCGGTGCTACGGGACCGGAAGCAGCTCTGTGAGGCGAAAACGAGAGAAGGCTCATTGGGGAACGGCAAGACCTGCCGGCGCGGGAGAAGGGCGGCGGCGAGGCGAGCGGCTTCTGGTGAGTGGGCGAGGGTGGCGGGGACTTTCACTGGGAGAGAATGGATAAAGAGGGCGGTGGAGCACAGCAAGTCGCTCAGCGGCTTGAGTGGGGGGGTCTCCAGCTGCCGTCCCTCCGCAGCGGCGCAGTCGGCTCCCTTTGGCCCCGCCCCAGGTTTACGTCATAGGGGCCTCGCGCTCCAGTCTTCTCCGGAGACAGATGGTAGCCCCGCCCTCGCGAGTGTCACCACGCCTCCTGGGCGCCTGCGTCATAGGCCGTGCCCGGGGGCGACGACAGGTGAGTTGCGCATGCGCAGAGTGTGGGCTGCGCAGCTCTAGGCGAAAGTGAGCTGCGGCAGGGATGTCGGCCTCCAGCAGCGGACTGGAGATCTCCCGGAATTTACCACTGATCACTAGGCTACAGGAAGCAGTTCCCCTGGAGAAAATGGCTGCTTTGGAGGGTGGACTCTATGGCACCATATCCTTGCTGAGCTCCTTTTCCTCCCTGAACCCCACCCTTGCTAAGGTTGCACCCCCTCAGATCTCCTGGAATTTCCCAACCCAAAGGTGGCAGCTCCGGCTGCGGTGCAAACGTGCTTGCCTCGAGGCCACCCTAGCCTAGCACAAGCGCTTCTGGTTTGGAGGCTTGCCAGCCATGTGCCTGCATGGCCACCCTGCCCTGAGCCTTTTCCCACTACAGCCTGGTGTGGGTCCCCACGGCCCTCCACCCATGCTGACTATGTGTTCCAAGAGTTTCAGTGCTCAAACCAGGAGCCGGCTGCTCTTCTCGCTGCGTCGCTGGGACAGCTGGCTTCCTGTCAAAACACTGGTCTTTGCAGAGCAAATTCAAGCATCTGCTCTCTGCAAGTGCCCACAGGAATTTTCTTGGCACTTGGTTGTTCTCTGTGCCTTACATAATAAAAGGAATCTTGGAGTATTTACTTCACGTTCATTTATACCTTACCTTTCCGCCCAGTGGGAACCCAGAGCAGCTTACATTGTTCTCCCTTACTCCATTTTATCTTCACAACGACCTTGTGAGGTAAGTTAGGCAGAATGTGTGAGACTGGCCCAAGGTCTCACCCAGCAAGCCTCTGTAGCAGAGTGGGGTTCTAAACTTGCATCTCCCAGATCCCAGCCTGATGCTCGAACCGCTACATCATGCTGGCTCACAGTGAATTCAGAGGCACACTAGTAACACTACTGCTGAACAGCATAGTCACTGCCTCCATTTTATCCTCACAACATCTCTGTGAGGTAGGCTAAGCTAAATGTGTGAGGCTGGCCCAAGATCACCCAGCAAGCTTCCACAGCAAGGTGGCGATTCGAACCTGGGTTTCCAGGGCCTAGTTGAACACTCTGAGTGCTCTATCACATGTTAAAATTTTGTTCCAGCATAGGCTTTCACGCCCTACAGGCCATTCCTTCAGATCCAATGCAGGGACTCCTTTCTACTCAGACTTCTTACATAGGAAGCATAAAAAGAAAAACAGAGTCAAGGGACTGTGAAATGCAGAGAAAACAGGTTGCAGTTTATTTCATGTGAAATTCACATCTAATCCAGAAAGATATACAGGCTGTTTACTAGTGTTGCAAAGCCAGTTAATGCCCCTAATGGGTGGGGAGCCTTAGGTTTAAATAAATCCTATATAAACTGTACATAAAACAAGAGAAAAAATACAAACCCTTCCCCCAGGTTTAAGACAGTAGGATGGCTGCCACGAGAGCTGTTTCACAAATGGTAAAGTGCAGCTGTTTTCACTATATGCATTGCTCCAGGACGTATCCCCTCCTTCCTAATACCGTGTATAAATTAGATGTGCTTGTCATACGCTCAGGATAGATATGTGTTGCACATTCCCCTGGCGCTGGCATGAGACCTGTTGTAAGCAAGTGGCAGGATTGTATTGAAGAAAGCACGCAGCTGCCTGTGAAGAATAGAGCTCATTCTGGAGTTTTCCTCGGAATGTTTTGTGAAAGGGAAGTGCTGGGACGTTTCCAATAGCAGAGCTGGAGCTTCAAAACACAGTGGAATACTTTAGAATGGTGCTGCTGTATTAAAGGGTGGCTGTGCACAAGCACGCACAGTACCACACATCAGGATTTATCCATCTGAGCGATTTTGCAGTGTGACTATGGAAAAGGCTGCATTACTGCAATGTGGGCAAGTCTTGCTACTGCAGGCCATTCTGGCTGGCGTAGCTTCTCCCTGTTTGGTTAAAGAGTCTTGCCTGCATTGTACAATCACATCAGCATGTCGCGCAACCTGGGCCAGACCTGTAAGCCCCCTTCTGCTTCCAGAACCAGCCCTGTCCATGCTTGCATGATGATGTAAGTTGAGTCACCGTGGAAGTTGGTGCAGGGCACCCGCTTCTGCCCTTCAGTAGTGGCTTGTAGCAGCAGGGCACCCTCAGCTTGATAGTAGCTTGAGGGGTCATCACGCAGTCCTGCTTCTGAAGTGTAGCAAGTCTAGAGTCCTCTTGTTTTCTGGATATCTGCCCATCAGAGAGCCATAGCTGAGGTGCTCCGGTTTCAGTTTTCAGAGGAGGAGAGGAATACAGGCTTCATAATAGTCATGCACAAGCTGTGTACATGTGATGCAGTTGCTGCATTCCCTTTGAATTTTCCACAGTGAAGGAAGATCAGTGTTCTGTGAATTTACTCTGCAATACTCAGTGTCTATAAAGCAATCATTTTCCTTACACTAGAAACTGTGGTCTCTAAACCAAATCCAGGGCCATTGGGGAAATATCACCAACTGCCCATTCCTTTCCTGTCCTGCAAATTGCCAGACCAAATGTATATTTTGTCCATTTGGAGAGTAACAACAGGACTTCAAGGAAAAGGACGGAACCTGGGCCATTTCTCTCTGCTGACCGTAGCTCTATACTACATGCATTGAATTGCTACAAAATTGTAGCCAGAATATCTCTGCTGTTTTTCTCTTCTGTGCTGCTTTCCTGTATGTTTCCCCCTTTGCTTATGCCTGACAGCCTTAAAAGTAAGGGCCTCCATATTCACAGAGTTTATTTCAACAATTACATGTAGAAACCTAGAAGAAAGGAGCTTGGCACTTAAGCCTGCACATGCTTGTAATCTTGATACGTTTTTCTACTGCCTGCTTCGTGTTTAATTAGAAAACAGCTGTTTTCCTAATTCATGGAGCTCTTTGGTGGTTCCCCTTAACACTAGATGGCAGCAACAGACTCTCTCAGATCAAAGATGAGTTTTGCGATATTCATTTGGATCCTTAACCTACCTTATCCCAAGCTGAATTGACAATTATATATGCTCTCACGCACCATCTTGAATCCTTTTGTGACCACCTTACACGTCCTTAAGATGTGACTTACAAGAATGGATTGTCTGGTTGTAAGAAATAAATGTCTTAAAATGAGATAAAACGTTAGAGAAGCTACAGCTGTTGTTGGGGGGTTTTGCTGTTTTTATATATCAGAAGCTAGGAGTAATAATGTATTGCCTTTTTTGCTTAGATCCAAATGGTTGGATCCGTTTGTGAAAGGCACTGGTAGAGGTGGCTATTTCCCTCCTTCCCCTTCAACTTGCTTCAGAGGAAAGTGCTGCCATTAGCTGATTATACAACTCCGTAATAAAGCAAGCTTCCCGCCCGAGGCAGAACACCGTCTTAATTTTTCCCCCCAAAAAACTATATTCCTTCCTTCCCCAGATCTGCTGTTTGCTGACATTATGGAGTCTTCTGACCATTTAGTTAAATATTGCAGCATCATGGTGCCCACTGGCTCATGGCGATCCCATTCGTAGGGTGTTCAGAGCAAGAGATGAGCAGAGGTGGTTTGCCATTGCCTTCCTCCTCACAGTGACCCCAGTCTTCCTTGTCAGTCTTCCATCCAAGTACTGAGTGTTTAGCTCCCAAGCTCTGGCAAAATCAGGACAGACTGGGCTTTCGGGACCGCTATATAAGTGCATTGCTTCATATGTTGCCAGTAACTGTAGTAAATAGAATTAAAGCTCACTAGACCACTTACCATCTTTTAGGAGATTTCTTAAGGTTGGAATTGTGGGGGAACTCTCTATACCACTTTGAGCTCCTTGAGCTGAACCGTGGGTAGGTGAGCCCATTCAGTTATCTACATTATTTGGTTCACCAGCGCCGCATACAAAGTTGCATTGGTCAGTTCCACTCACTGTTGCTGATTCTGTAGACTAGAGTCACCACATGTCGGCGCCTCAGGCAAAGAAAGGTCTTTCCCAGCCCATGCAGCCCACAGGACTCTCACTGGAAATGCCAGCATTGAACCTTGCGTGGAAATGTTCACATATATGAAGCTTTGTGATACTGAGTCAGCCCGTTGGTCTGTCAAGGTCGGTATCATCTACTCTGACTGGCAGCAGCTGTCCACGGTTTCAGGAAGAGATCTTTCATCCCAAGTACTAACTGATCCTTTTAACTGGAGACCAGGGGGATTGAACCTGGGGCCTTCTGCCTGCCAAGGAAATGCTCTACCACTCAGCTGTGTCCCTCCCTACACTTGGCTTTTTCCAGGCAAGGAAGGGATCTTCCTGTGGAGAAAATAAAAAAAGGACCAGACCAAAGGTCCATCTAGTCTCACATTCTGGTCAGAGCGTTGGACTAGAACCGGGGAAAGTCAGGTTTCTATCCCCACTCAGCCATGTGACCTGTGGGTAACCTTGCCCTAGTCACCGTGTCACAGCCTAGCATACCTCACACGGCTATTGGGAGCATAAAAATGGGAAAGCCCTGCTTAGTATCACCTTGGATTTCTTGGAGGAACGGTGGGATTCAAAAATCCCAGAGTATGGTGGTTGGAAGGCACATGAAGCAAAGCAGGTTGGTTCCCAGCTAGTGATTTTCCTGTGAACCCCATAATAACAACAACAACATTCGATTTATATACTGCCCTTCAGGACAACTTAACGCTCACTCAGACATAAGATACAAAATATGTTGTTGTTATCCTGTTGTTATCACCCTGTGAGGTGGGTGGGGCTGAGAGAGCTCCGAGAGAGCTATGACTGACCCAAGGTCACCCAGCTGGCTTCAAGCGGAGGAGCGGGGAATCAAACCCAGTCCTGCACTCTTAACCGCTACACCAAATTGGCTCAAAAAGTGCCTTGACTTTCTGACGGGGGTAGAAGGCAGAGTTTAAGTCGAATTAATAAAATAAAGCATTAAGTAAAATGTGACAGATAAATATACTTTACAAATAAATGCATATTAAGCAGGTCTTTGGATAGGTGACATATATTTTCTAAATAAATACATATTTAAAATTCAAATCCTTATTACCGAGCCCACTCTTGTGGTTGAGGGAATGATGCCTAGACATCAGGCAAAGCTTACTTTTTACTCCTTTTCTCCCCATCACTGTCGCACTGAGTGTCTGTGGCAGCAGCAGACTGAGTGCCGATTTGGGCAAGGCTCAAGAAGTGTGATTGCCTGCAAAGTGACAGGAAACCTGCTACGGTTTCTAAAGACCTGAGCTATTTTTGGTGGTCATTTTGTAATTATACTAATTAGAGGCCATAATAGCTGCTAACGAGCTGAGAATCACAGGCCAGCTGAAGAAAGTGTGAAGCAGCCAGTCTTTAGAATCCGTTGGGCTCCTTGCCGAGCGAAAATGGAACAGTCGGAAACGGTGCTCTGAAAAGGGAGCCTGGAAGAAGTACAGGATTGTGCCGCGTGGTGTCTGTCATTGCAGAGGCAAAGGAGATTGTTTCATAAAGATGCCGTTAGGGACAAGAAGACGGTGAAGGTGGGCGGCTTTCTAACTTCGACCCTTTCAGAAAGCAAAGCTTTTATCATGAGCATAGAACACTGCAGGGAAACTTACTTTAAAGAAATCTCTTCCCTGTTTATTTATTATTTTATCACATTTCTAGACCACTCTCCCCATCAGACGGGCTCAGGGCGGTTTAACAACAGTTTAAAACAGTAAAAACATGAAAACATTATATCAAAAGAATTAAAATTGCCGGGTATAAAATATTAAAATACAGCATTTTCCTGCATGGGTGGTGGAAGGTCTTCAGTGGTATGGCCGGCAAGAGGACAGCCTAGCCCCCACCAAATGCCTGGCGGAACATCTCCGTCTTGCAGGCCTGGTGGAAAGATAACAAATCCTGCCGGGCCCTAGTTTCCTCAGACAGAGAGAGTTCCACCAGGATAAAGGATCATTTTCGCAAGTCTTTCTGGGAACTGAAGTTCCTCTCCCCCACCCCTTTTCCTTTTGTTCCTTCCCCTCGCTGCCTGAAGAGACAGAGAAAGCCTGCGGCAACAGCGACTTTTGCAAATCGTTTCTCCAGTCACAAGCCTGCTCTCAGTGATCTTTGGGGCAGGCAGCTGCAACTTTCGCAGCTTTCTCCGGAGCATTCCCCCCCACCCAGCAAGACGATTTGCAAAAGCTGATGTTGCCGTAGGCTCTCTCTGTCTCTTCAGGCAGCGAGGGGAAGGAACAAAAGGAAAAGGGGTGGGGGAGAGGAACTTCAGTTCCCAGAAAGACTTGAGAAAATGATCCATTATCCTTCACGTGTAAAATGTCACTTGTAGCAAGGCTCTCAGCTTGTTTCTGCTCTTTGCATTCCAACCTTGCCGACTAGGATCTCTGGCCCTTTGTCTTCTGTTCGTTCTTTAGGGTGCTAGTTCTTCTAAATAAACCTCCAGTTGCCCAGCTCTCCCATTGTACTGATGCCTGTGTAAGAGAGAGCTCTCCAGCTTTCTCTTACGTTACAGCTTTGCAGACTCCCTTCTGGGAACTGTAGGCTGTTCCCAAGGGGCTATTTGGAAAGCGCTTGACTGCTGCTTCTACCAGAGTGGCTTTTTAGATGCCTTCATTTCCTGTCACCTAAAACATACTTTGGAGGTGGCGATCGTACCTCAAGCTTGCACGCTTCCCCCTCCCTTCCATGGCTTGCAATATGTTTGCTTTATGTCCGGATCGGAGCTGGCCCTAGGAAGGATGGCTCCAAACTGTGGCTTGCAAACACTCTTAGGTCCACGGTTTGCAGGCAGCCCTTGCTCGTGCTAACCATTGTTGCCTCTGATTTGGACAACACGAAAGGTGTGGATGGAAGGGAGGAATCTGCGCAGGAGAGGAAGGAGAAATGGGGGAAGAGAAGCTCGCAAGCCTGATCTCCAGAGACGTCACAGCGCAAACACGGTTGGGCCGAAAGGTTCTCATCTCTGCTGTTTCTACAGGCATAGCAAATAGACTAGATTAATAGATTTGCTGGAATGACTTAATTGCTTTAAAGTTGTATATTTCTGAACCCTATGAAGTGGTTCTTCAGGCACTATGAGTCCAAAGCAGTATTCCTTTGCCAGGGCCAGATGGGCTATAGCTGAATCAACAGGACAGCCTGCCCAACATCCATAGTATTTTTAGTCTGCCTGAGCTTACATTGAGTAGGAAAAGGGCTGGCTCCCGTGCCTGTTGCGAACACATCAAAACCAGCCCATCTCTGGGTAAGATAGGTGTCCCTTCATACTCTGGGTTCCCCAGGTATGCAGGAAAATAGGACTTCATAAATTAACCAAACCGGGGTGGAGGGGGGGATACAAAAATGCCCCAATGAGGACCAAACATATTCATGAACATGGATATAGAGAGCAACTGATTAGTTAAAAGTGGGGAAAGGGTTGTATGGGCGGGAGAAATCTGCTTGCTCATGCCCCTGAAGTTTAGAGGATATTGAAGGGGAAGTGGCGGGGGGGAGTTGTATTGCCAGGCTGTTCCCTTTCCTGTGGTTCACTGGAAACCCCCCAACTTGTTAGTTTCTTATATGGTTGTAATTTTTTCTTTGCCCTTCTGCATCTGAAGCGCGGCCCAGTTGAATTTGAAAGCTTGCAGCGTTTAAGTAGCTGGCCATTTAATATATTTCTATTGTTGCTGTTCTCTGGGACTGAGAAGGCTCGAGTGCAGTTGATGTTTTTTGGAAAAACTGGGACATTTGAAATGTACCTATTGAACTTGACAGAGGTGGGGGATTTGGGGGATTCAGAGTGATAAAAAGCCTTTGGCACCTCTTGGGATTGCATGTCAGCTTGAAATGGATTCCATTTGCAGCTTAATTGATCATAGCATGAGTGGGTCTGAAAATGAAAATGGTGGATCTGATCATGCCAGCGACTTCCACGTTGTGGCTAAGGTTGCCTCCAGCAGACATTAACACTTGATAAAATTGCATTTTTTTTAAAAAAAAAAAATTGTGTAGGCCTTGTACAATTAGGAGAAATTGCACTCTCCCCCCTTTCCCAGGTCACGTGACAGATTTACACAAGCCTTGACCAAGAATGATTGAGTCATGGACTCTGCTTTGTGCACGTGTGATATCTGTTCAGTGAGTTTCTAGCCCTGTAAGAGCTACCCATACCTAATCTCATGTTGTAGTACTCCTTGCTTTCCTGTACAGCTTGGCTGAGTGAGGGCTGGTTTGTACAAAAGATTGAAAGGACTTAGCTTTCTGCTTCCTAACACATGCACAGATGGAGCTGCTTTAAACTGAGTCAGACCATTGGTCTCTTAAGGTCAGTATCGTCTACCCTGACTGGCAGCAGCACTCCAGAATCTCAGGCAGAGTCTTTCCCATCACCTACTTCATGGTCCTTTTTTTAAAAAGCTGGAGGTGCCGGGGACTGAACCTGAGACCTCGTGCACTCAGTGTGTGTGCTCTACCACTGAGCCACAGCCCCTCCTTGAACTTCCCATATTCTGCGATTGCTTAAAGCTTTGAGGAAGTGTTGCATTTCAGAATATATCTTGCCATAACGTTAAATGATTTTTAAGAGAAAGACAACTCCTCATGACAGGTGAAAGCCACTCATTCTTCGTCTGCCCTTTTTTCAGTATCTGGAACCCATTCTGACCCGGTAGTTGAGAGCATGCCTACAAGGATAATATGCCGAAGATTTGCAGGACGATCATGCAGCGCAGCTGCGTTTTCTACGACAACCAAAGTGCCGGGCAAGAGGATGTTCTTTGGAAAAGCAGAAGAGGACCAGAGTTTCCAAAAGGCAGAGAAGAGTTCCAAGCCCGTTGTCACACTCAGACTATGGACACCTTCAGAATACAGGGTATCTTTTCATCCATCAGCCTACGCAGGGGCCAAATACGTATCTGATAAGGAAGTATCTTGTAGCTCAGATGATGGGTTGATTGAAGATGATTACAGAAGAATTGGTGCCAAACAGGTCCAGAACACGTACAGCATTACCTGCTCGCGGAGGCTTTCAAGCACAAAGAACACCCTGTTGGATTTGGAAAGCATCAAGTCTCTCTCTACCCAGGCCAGCTTGACACCGTCAATAAGGCAGGATCTTGCAGAAGATGGTGGCCGAGCTGCTGATGTGGAAGCTTACGATACGAAGGAAGATCCGAGGGCATTTCAGAAGGAAAGGCCTGAATATGAATCTCTGAGTTACAATAGAGCCAAACTCCTTCAGCCCCTTTCTATAGAGGAAAGCAGTCAGATTCTTCAGGATGTTGCTGTCTTCAAAAGCAGCCTGAAACCACAAACCATTGCAGGGAATTTCTTTAGGCTGAGCAGCTTGCCAGCGGAACAACACGCAAGCCTGAAATCCAACAACAGGTTCACTATGTTGTGTCGCTACGCGGTCGAAAACATTCGGCTCTTTGATATTTCCGAGCTGCTTACGGTTTTAAACGCATTTGTTCGGTTAGCCATTTTACCCACACACTCCATGCTGAAGGTGTATGAATCCGAATGTTGCCGTCGGGCCTGGGACGTGGGCCTGGATCAACTTCTGCTGGTGGCTGACCTTTGGCGTTGCTTGGGGCGTGGTGTCCCTCAGTATCTGGAGATCATGTTAAGCTACGTTAGTCTGCATTGGCAAGATCTCAGTATACCCCAGCTAGTACAGTTAGTCTACATTATAGGCGAAGGCCGCAAAGCCCCTGAGGATTTAATGAAGAACCTCGACAACTTGGTCTTGAAGTACTTGAACTCTTTGAGCCTCGAGGAAGTGGGTGCCATTTGCTTAGGATTCTTTAAGTCCAGTCATGGTCTTTCAGAGCACACTATGCGAAAAATCGGCGATAAAGTCTCTGTCCATATGGCAGAGATGAGCAATTATGCCTTAGTGAACGTACTCAAGATGTTCCGCTACACTCATGTTGATCACCCTGCCTTTCTGAAGCAGCTTGGGACGGTAGTTCCTCCTCGGTTACCTACTATAGGCGCTCAGGGTGTCATGCACATCACCCTTGCTTGTTCAGCTTTGCATTACCTCGATGAAAGGATTATGAATGCTGTTGCCTATTCTATGCCTTCCCGGGCAACTTATTGCCGGAGCAAAGACGTTGCCAAGTTCTTGTGGTCGTTTGGATGCCTGAACTACGAGCCGCCTAACGCAGAGGAATTTTATGCGTGCCTTGAGGAGCAGCTGCGCACAAAGATGCACGAATTTCAGAAATTCCCTGAGCATTTCCTCACCTCCTTGTTAGCACTGGCATTTGCAAAGCGCTTCCCGAAAGACTTGATAGATCGTGCTCTAGGTCCCAAGTTTATCAAACTAATCAGTGGTTGTAAGTTCGACCTCCACAAAGACTTGTTCACCCTCGATGGCACAGTGGAGATTGAATGCCCGGATTACAAAGGCAATCGTCTTGCACTGCAGCTGAAGCAAGAGGTGACTGAGATGTTGTGGAACGTTGCCAAGAAGGAGACCTACCTGAGGCCAGAAGTCACAGAAGCACTCTCTCTTCTTGAAGACATGTTGGGCGGACCCCAGTACGTCAAAAGCCACATGATCTTACCTCACACTAGATCAATTGATTTGGAGATTCGTTTAGACCCAAACCAAAAGCCATTGCCTTTTCATTCAGAAGCTGCAGCAGTAACATCCGAATTAAAAGAGAGTGGAGTATCTCTCACAGATGACTTAATGAATCGGCTGTTGAAGGGGAGCTCTGGTAACCAGTCCCCAGTGGATGACGCTGGAAGCAAGGAAGAAACGTGTATTCAGAAAAGACCAATACAGCAAGGACGGTCTTTGTCTACTTGGGACCATTTCGCATTTTCCGATGGAGTTCCTCTTACTGGTGCCATCTTGAAGGCATTGACCAAACCAAAAACCTCTTGTGAAGTTCCAGACCCTCCAGCGAGCGGGCAACATCTTGCAGGCACGAAATTAGCTGTTCAGGTGTCCAATAGGAACCACTATGGCTACGACTCAAAACACCTGTTGGGACTTCACAATTTGAAAAGGAGGCAGCTCCGTCAAATTGGATACACAGTGGTAGAAATGCCCTTCTGGGAATGGTTTCCCTTGCTCCGGCGTAGCCGTTCAGAAAAACTGAGCTATTTGCACCATAAAGTATTTAACTCTGTGCTGTAAGGAGTCGTGGTTTTAGAGCCCAAATTCTGAAAGCTAATTCTTGGGACTTAATCCAAGTTTGGTGGGGAATATAAATGACTGTTTCTGAACATCTAGTTTATTAACTTAAACGTCACTTTACCAAACCCATTGTCCAATATTTTTGGAATTTATATGCACCCAGAGCATTTAAATGGACCTTATTGTGGTATCTTGTAAATAAAGTTATATTAGAAGAAACACTTGATTTGATATTTTTTTAAAAAACCAACAGTACAGTAATGTACTTCAAGTGTTTGTTTACTCTTTATTGCAAAAGTTTTAGATGATTAAGAAAAGGTTATAGAAAGCAGAGGTATCCCAGTAAGTCAGAGGAGAAGAGAGAGAACCCCATTAAGGAATCCCAAAAGATTACAGCTGAAACTTTAATGACAAACCAGATTACCCAGAACAATTAAAAGACTATTCTGCTGTTAATGTTTAACAAAATGATAAGTAGAGTTAACATGAATAGGCTAAATAGTTATTAATATCACAATTTGAAAAAACCAATAAAACACTGAAAAGGCTGTAAATTCAATTTTAAGTATCACTGATGCTGGTGTAATTGTAATATATGGGTAACGGTCTTTATCTCTGGGATTGCATTCTCTATTTAGGAAATGCATATCACCACTTTGGGGGCAGAAAGCAATTTCCCCCAGGCCAGTTTGGCTAGGGATCCTGAAGGTGTTTTGCCATCTTCTGGGCATGGAGCAGGGGTCACTGGGTGTGTGTGGGAGGGAGAGGTAGTTGTGAATTTCCTGCATTGTGCAGGGGGTTGGACTAGATGACCCTAGAGGTCCCTTCCAACTCTATGATTCTTTGAAATGGGGAAAGAATTTAGCTACGTAAACAGCACAGTTGAGGAAACGAGCAACAGCGTATGAAGCAAATTGCAATTTAAACAATATCCTATTATTTGTATTAGTATAATACCACTCAACCATTTCTGCATGGAAAATGCTGTTGGAGTGATACTGTTTGTTCACCAGACCCCAAGAAGGCTTTACAGGCCCTTATTACAGACTGCTTTCCATTTTGTTCAGAAAGGTTAACGTACAGTGTACTATATGGTACACTGAAATGTATTATGGGATGCCAAATTAGAATGGATTGATTTTGAACATGTAGATTAGTTTTTAAAAGTAATAATCAAGAAGAAAGTGTTTGTGGGAGGTGGGGGACCCATGTACACAAAAAGCAATGCAGGCAGTTACATGGAGAAAGGGGACGTGAATAGCCTCCTTCACACAGAGCCCGACACCATCACCTTTTTCGGTAGTCACAGGGCACCAGCAGAGGCCAAAAAAACATGTTTCTTCCAGCGCCGTGTACAATGCACAGAATTCAGCTCATTCTGCTTTAACAATGTGATCCTCATGAAATGTAATCTACAGCCTTACACCACTGTATTAAGCTAGCTAGGTAACGGTAAAGGTAGTCCCCTGTGCAAGCACCGAGTCATGACTGGCCCATGGGGGGACGTCGCATCACGACGTTTTCTTGGCAGACTTTTTACGGGGTGGTTTGCCATTGCCTTCCCCAGTCATCTACACTTTACCCCCAGGAAACTGGGAACTCATTTTACCAACCTCGGAAGGATGGAAGGCTGAGTCAGCCTTGAGCCGGCTACCTGAACCCAGCTTCCGCCAGGATCGAACTCAAGTTGGAAGCAGGTCAGGAGCCCTGAGGCGCAGCTTACCACTCTGCGCCACGGGGCTAGCTAACCAGTTTCCAAACGTCTTTATGGAATAATCCCTTTTTTGGACTAGATGCTGTTCCAAAGCTATCACTACCAATGATAATGAGTGTTCATAACTGAGAAGGATACCTCAGGCATGTGTCCAGCTCTGAAGACGTAATGGCCCTCAAGTCTTTGGAACAGGTTCCCTTTGTCAATTCACTCCTCCAACTACAGACCTCTGTCCCCCCTCCCCCCACCCAGCCATTGCTGTCTTCCAGGAACCTAATTTCAGGGGGCTGAGTTGATTGCAGCGGGAAGGTGGAATGTCCTTCACAAAGTTCCCAGGCGGCTGCATCCACCCCGCTGCATTGCTAGCGTGGATTATGTTTGTAAATAGGTATTTTCCTTCGGCAAGTGTTACTTTCCAAAACTTGGGTTTCTAAACCAAAAGAAGACTTCTTCAAGATCACTACTGCTGCCACAAGAGTATTTATTTATTTGGAAAGGGTGTGCATCTGTTCTGGAGACAATATGGCCAGGCAAGTTAACAGAGCACTTCTCGTAAGCCTAGAATCTTTTGTAAGCTTGCTTCCTTGCAAGGCTGAAGTGATCCACTGCTACTTACGCAGGGCTGTTTCTTCATCAGCGAAGACTGAAGGTGCTGAATTTTGGGTGCTGAGCACCATCCTACATGCACACCTTTCACCCTTTTCTTGGAATGTAGGGTCTGGACTGGATAGATGGCTCTTTGAAGTTTGATCAAGAGTTTTCTTCCCCGGGTTTACAGCATCATATCACTCAACTATGGTAAAAACGTTAGAACTACCGGATCAGCTTTGTAGGACTGGTACAGGATTGGGATGTTAGTTTCCACGTTATAACAGTAGTAATTGTCTTGGAGAGGGAGTGGGAGCTTGAAGTCTGCCTTTCTCACTGAGACTCAAAGCGGATTTCACAGTTTAAGTTCACACAGTCGACATCTGAGACAATCAATAACCAATACAATAGGGTATGCACTGCAGAAATTTGAAAAGAAGCATACATTTAAATGTAGGAACACTGGTGAAACATTGCTGAAACAAAACAAAGTAATATGACGTGGAAACAGTCCCATAGGAGCATATCTACATCAACAGACAGTACCAAGTAGTATAGTTTATAGTCCCTTTACCAGAGCATCTTTCTCAACCATTTCCTTACAGAACAGTCCTGTTGCTGGAGTGAAAAAGCCCTGCTGAATAATTCAGTTTTGCATAATTTGTGGAAAGCCAGGAGAAGGGGAATTTTTCCAGATCTCCCCAGGCAGCCCATTCTCTAAGGTATGAGCTGCCACAGAGAATGCGTGTGTGTGGGCAGTCGTTAGTTTTGCCCATTTGCAGAGTGGTACCTGCAGAACGCCCTGTTCAGATGAGCACATGAGGAGAGGCAGAGCACATGAGGAGAGGCAGTCTTGCAGATATGAGGGGCCGTGGCCGTTAAGGGCCAAAACCTTGTAACTAAGAGCCAAAACACACGTTAAGAAATACTTAGGTTCAGCACGTGTTCTCTTACCTCAAGGTTTGCCGGGATCTGTAGGCGTCCTGGAAGCTTAAAGATCTGTAGGCGTCCTGGAAGCTTAAAGGCGTCCTGGAAGCTTAAAGCTTAAAATACAGGCGCCTGTATTTCCCTTCCCCTTTTTGCTGCTCTGTAAATGCTAAACTTTAAGCTTCCAGGACGCCTACAGATCCCGGCAAACCTTGAGGTAAGAGAACACGTGCTGAACCTGGGTATTTCTTAACGTGTGTTTTGGCTCTGATAGGTAGCTGGTGGAATAACTGCAGAGTAATATCTCTTCCTCTTCTCCCTGCACCCATGAAAACTACCATGGGGATTGTAAGTCATGCTGGTTTAATATTAACTCTGACTGGAGAAGATAACTTGCTTTAGGAAAGTGGTGTTGGTAAAGCATTGAATGAACCGCTGCCCATTTAATTATTGCTCTAAATGGAAATAGATACCGGCATAGCTCCTGTTGGGCCTTTGTGCCTGTTGCTCTGTCCCATAGTCTCAAAATAAGGAGGGCACCAGTGCAGCACCCCGTTCCCCTGAAAGCATTATGGGGGGGCAGAGGGATTCCTTCTGTGTGGCACGCCTGATCATACGCTGCGAACCCCTTACCTTTTCACCCCTTTCCCTACCCATCACGGCTTCCGAAGCCCACAGGCTTCCCCTCCTGTCCAGTCTCATAAGGTTCCTGAGCTCTCACTCAAACCATGTAACGTGATGAGAACTCGCAGCCAGTAGTGTTGGCCTTCTGAGCACAGCTTGCAACTTCTGCTGTAACGTCCCTCACCCTTCTGGATCCCCGTCGCCCTTCCCTTTCACAGTGGGCAAGACACTCATTTGCAGAGAAGAATCGCTTCCCGTCTGAGGAGGAAAATAACCTGCAAGATTCTTCTGGGGTCAGTCTCAGAGCCAGTCTTCCTTTGGGAAGCGTCTCCTATCTAGTGCCTGGGAGAGGGAAATGAGATTGCATTGATTAAATCATCCTTACGAGCAGCAGCAATTAGTAGAACAAACATTAAGCCTTCTAAATGATTAGATCCAGAGGAGTTAGCTGTGTTAGTCTGCAGTAGCAAAGCAGCACTTTTAAGACTAACCAACTTGATTGTAGCGTAAGCTTTCGAGAGCCACTGCTCTCTTCGTCAGATGCATCATCTTTGCTATTTTGCTAAATGATTGGGACACTCTTAAGTAGCAAATAGTGGTAAATAAAAGTAAGCTAAAGTCTGAAAAAAAATGATCATAAATGTCAGGTAAATATTTGTGGGGGAGGGCATACCACAGACCCCTAAAGAATAAGCCCTCGTCTTTAGTTTCTCAAATGGCAGGGGTACCAGAGAGATGAAACTGCCTTTCACTGGGTTCAGTGTTCTGGTCCAAAGTCTTGGGCAGGAAGCTTGCCCAGTTCTGGATCTTCAGATCCTTCCAGCATAAAAAGCCAAGAATGGAACCTGAGAACTCCATGTAAAGCATTTTGTCAGGCTATGGATGACAGGCTATGGCAGATAGATCCCTGTACTATTGCAGCAAGAATCCAGGCTCTTGGTTAAATGGTTTTATTCAGAAATCAGATCATTTCCACAGATATGTCCATAGGATTACTCAGAAGCAAGGTTAGCAACTTAAGCAGTAAGAAACAGGTTGACAGGAATAACAATACGAGAGAAAACCATTCCTCTTCAAGACAATTACTCCGCTCCCCCTCCCATCAGTAAATATACTTTTGGCGCGAACCGTTCCTGAGAACTTCTCACATACTTCAATTATCAAGTCTAGACAACGAGAAAGTAGGAGATCAAAGTTGAGACACAGCAACTCATGGGAGTGCGCAGTGTACAAGGTCAGACGCTCTGAGAGTTCCACAGCCGTTTGATAAGGCACCTGCATCTTCCGTAAGTCTGTGAAAGCAAAGCAGTTATGGCATGGCAATATGACATCAAGTTACAGCATGAAACACTGGTTCAGAAATACAGGGCAGCATGAAATAATGGCATGGTGGGGGCAGACATGACACACTTAGCTATGGGCCCTTTTCCCTTTACTAAATTTCATCTTGAATGCTTGAAGTTCAGTGCTGAGGCCAAGAAATAACGTGCTACTGCTGTCGGTCTCGTCCTTGCCAGCTGTGGGTTCACATCTCTTTGGTGGATGCATCTGGTCTCCCACCAGCATTCATATGAACAAACACAGTTAAAGGTTTCTAGCCCATTCATGTAATACAGGTGCTGGCACGGAAGATGCACGTTACTTGACGGCTTTGTGCACATACTTTCCACCTGCAGGAGTGCAAAACCTTTACGAATTTGTCTGGTCTTTCCATTATTTGCAGTCTTCACTGAACCCCCCTCTCCCCTGTATCGCCTGGTATGTTCTGCTACTGCATGAAGGGGCAGTTGGGTCTTGCCAGAGAGACTGGCCACTTTCCGAATCCTCTGTATGGGTAGTATCGCTGGCCGCTGGAAATAATTATGGACTGCCAATGCCAGTCAAGTTTTGTGGGAAGCTCTGGGGAAGGGGTAAGTTGGTCTCTCTCCTTCCTGACGTTCAGGGAGAATGCTGGGGAGGAATCTCTGGCTTTGTCCTGCACACCCAAGGGCAACTGGTTGCCAGAGTTATATGCACTGGCAGCTGCGTTTATGACCCTCTGCAACGGGCGCGTTCCTTGTGCAGTCCCGCAAGGAGGATCAAGTTCAGGGAAGCCATGTGAAGCTGTAATCTTGCTTTCTGTGGTGTGCAGATTACTCTTAAGGAAAGCATGGAGTATATACCCTGCCTCAGGGCTAGTGTAGGCCAGTGTGTTCAGGTACTAGCTGAGGCTGGGCCTAGTCCAGTGCCCGGCAGCGGTGGAAGAAGCCCAGCGCAATAAAATCGCATACTCTGCTGCCTCCTCCAGGCCCTTTCTGACATTGCAGGAGCCCTAACTCTTGAACTCCTTTTTAGACCCTGATGGTGGACCTTGAAGGAATGTGATAGAGTTTTGTTCGTCTCCTGTCAGTGGGAAGGTCGTGGCAGCCCATGCCCAAGAAGCCATAAAAACCTGCAGCTCGCCCTGCCTTCTCTGGTCATATTCAGTTAAACACACAACCCAAAAAAAGGAGTTGGGGGTATGAACTCTTCTTTTAAAAAGAGGTTGGGCAGAATTGCTTTCCTCTTTCCCCCCCCTGCCCCCGCAGAACAGAAAGCATTCTCTCTCTAGAGCAGTCCACACTGAACATAACCGAAGAGATTGCTTTGCCACCGCTATAACAGCCCTGCGGTCTCCTCAAGAGGTTAAAATGAGGAGGATGCTTTGTCATTTTCTTGCCATCTGTTTCTACAGAATTACTAAAAAATATCTTTCTGTGTGTGCATTTTCGTTTGGTGATAGATCCAGCTCTTCAAATCAAGTGGTCAAGATGGTGATCAATGTCTGCCTACCACAATTCAAGCCCAGAATTCACTGCAACAAGGTATTTTGTCAGGCGTAAAAACCAACCCCATGAGAAATACGACTCGACAAATTTCACCTGCTGGTTTCTTCGCAGATCCTTTGTGTGGGGTCCCCTGCTTCTGTTGCATTGCTGACATGTAAGATAACTGGGGAGGGGTGGAATCGCTAGCAGGTCAGTTTAGACCTTAATCTATTCTCCGCCTTTGTCCAATGTGTGGCCTCTAAGTCTGACCAGTTTTGCTATTTTGAGTCGTTCGCAGATGAGCAACCTGCTAAAGGGGATTAGGCCCACGTCAAGGGGCTCTCGTGTTGGCCATTGTCCTTGGGGAGGCCAAAAGAGCTGGTTCAGCCGCCCACTTTCTGTTGCCAGTCAGCAGCCAGGGGTCTGATGTCATAATGAAGCCCAGAAGCCCTGATGGCTCAAAAGTCTTGACGAGGAGAAGTGCTGAATGAATAACTGTTTGGTTTTCTCTTCCCCCCTCCTCCCACC
Source organism: Eublepharis macularius (assembly GCF_028583425.1). Classification (NCBI taxonomy): domain Eukaryota; kingdom Metazoa; phylum Chordata; class Lepidosauria; order Squamata; family Eublepharidae; genus Eublepharis; species Eublepharis macularius. The sequence continues at coordinate 5,994,847 of NC_072799.1, forward strand.
ACCGTTTTTATGTGGTGGAATATTATGCAATATTTTTCTTGAGTAATTCCAGAACTTAACTACTCGAGTAACCCTCAAGAGGGGGCATTGATTTCCAGCACAAAGACTGGCTTGTGGGGTGCGATGGTTAGCTGTACGTGTGCTTTATTTCAGGCCTTAAAAGTTCTGCTTCTTTGTCAAAGCCTCAAATTGTGTATCGGGCGGTGGTGGGGGGAAGAGGGTCAAGTGATAAAGCATTTCTGCTCTATCAATTAACCACTTAAATGATCATCTTTGGCAAATAAGCATTGCCAGCTACTAATTTTGGATGGGAAGCTTTTACAAATCGCGAAAGAACTGGTTCATTCCCTCTGTCTTCCTCCCCTCTCTTTAACTTTTGAGCAGTCAACAAGCCAGAAATGGCTAAAGTAAATATGTGTACTACTGCGGTTGAAAATTTGGGAGGGGAACTAGTAAGTTTTGTAACTTAATTAGCAAGACCACCTTGGTTATCCACCAGGTCGTCTGGTTACCCTTGTGAAATGTCTTTTCTGACAAGTCTTTTGGAGAAAGCCAGGCTGATGTATCTACTAAGACTATCTAAGTTGGAGCTTCTGCTTTGCAGGTTATGATTCAGTTAGAGGGATAACTGTCCCATTCATTCAGTGGTATTATTTTTCTCAAGAGGCTGAAGCTGAAAGAGTAGCTTGCCCGAGGCTACCCCCAGTGTGTTCATAGCTGAGTTAAGAGCTCAGCCAGAGATTACCATCTTATATTCCTCAGCTTTTCACTCTGCTAGCACTTTTGCAAACTTGATTGTCTCTTCAGAGGGCAGAATGGAAAAGGACTCCCCTCGTAGTTTTGGCATTCTACAGGAAATTACCTATTAGTGGTGGCCTGTAAGGTCTACTTACCAGGCTAACCCGAATCTGGTGTAAAGGGCAATTAAAATCTGTAACATTTATGAAAACTAAATTTAAATATTTTGTACAACAGAGCACCGAATGATGTAGGGAATTAGAATCCCGTCTCTTAGTAATTTGAAATCTTACTGAACCCTTTTTCTCTTTTTTTGAGACTAAACCAGCCCCATGTGTCCTTAAGGACTAGCAACTTGCTTTATTTTTTCCTCTTTAAAAATTTAAATCTCGGGTTTTGGAGGGACTGAAATGTGCACTTACTAGGAGCTTTCTGTATTTTGCAGTCATACTGCAGAAGCATCCTGAGCTGTGATTATGAGCTTGACTATTAATTCCAGTGGCACCTTACAGAATTGTGGTCAACTATACTGATCCTTTTTCTTACCGAAAGAGAGAGGGGGAATGTGAAGGACATTGGCGTCTTCTGAGGTTCGGACATTGGTCTCTTCTGAGGCTCGGAAACCGCAGAATTTGAGAGGGCTTTCTCATCATTCAGGAGGGTAATAGGTTAAGTTCAGCGATGCGCCAGTGCGCCCCTCTGTTCTGTTGCTGGGGCTGAATTGCACAGCTGTGTACTGCAGCCACAGTGTGTGCTGTCCTCCCAAACCTTATTCTTAAATAAGTGCAATCCCCTGGATGTCCAAAACTGTATTGATGTTGGAGCGTATGGCTCCAAAGGACTTTGTAATGCTTTCTGCTAATTTTGGAGCAATGGTATGTCGTGTTTATGGGCCTCAGTTTAAACTCTTCTCTTGTTGTTTCCCAAAGTGCCCCAGAAGCCCAACCCACATGGCAACCCCCCTCCCCCATTGGTATCATGGGAGGGACTTCTTAACCAGCATTCATTTCTGGTCAGACACATTTGGGGTGTGAGCCATCTAAAGCTGAGTAATGAAGTCCAGTTTATTTCAGTGCTCAGCTCTTCTGTGGCTGCCTAAAATGCTTAATGGCGTCCAGGCCCTGTGCCAGGTTTGCATGTTATAGAAGGTGTGGGCCTCTCTGTTTTTGTACACTGGCAACAGAATTGATTTTTCAACCCCTTTTTTCTTATAGATCTCAGCCGATGGTTATGAAGTAGAAAATCTTATCTCGGAAGACCTTGCCAAGAGAAATCGTGGGTTCCGCTGTGAATATTTTATCAAGCCCCCTGTCCAAGTGACACTTTCTTTCCCCTTCCATGTAGAAATTTGCCGGATTAACGTAGACATTTCCTCAGGGGGCTGTCAGAACATCACAGGGCTGGATATTTGCACGTCTACCTCATCCGGTAAAGCCTCTTGGAACAGCCCCGAATCCTCATTCTCAGGTCTGGCCGGTCAGCCTGTGTTGGACAAAGAGGTTTTTACCCTGGTGGGCAAAGCTGTGCTTAAGAATCAAAGCAAAGTGACTTTCAGCCACCGTGGCTTCAAGCCAAGGCCTCCATTCCATCATCAGATGGATGGGCTCCCCTCCTTCTCTGGCTCTGCGTCTCTGGAACTGTGGAACAAAGGCCCGACCTCCCTGAGTAGCGTGTCGCACTTAAGAGTCTGCATTACCCATGTGGCGGGGGGCGGTCTGCCTTGCATTAAGAAACTGGAGGTTTGGGGCCAGCCGGCCAAATCTTGTCCTCACGAAGTGGCATACAATGTACTCCGGGTTGCCTCGGAATCCCTGGCGCCGGGTTTCGGTGGGCAGGCCTCCAGTCTTCCGTCCCCCATGGAAAGCGACGTGGTGCCCTTTGGCAACCCAGACGGCCAGGAGCAGAGGCTGATGGAAGCCATGCAGAACGTCCCTGAAGAGTTCTTGGATCCAATCACTCTGGATATAATGACCCTCCCTATGCTCCTCCCCTCGGGCAAAGTCATCGACCACGAGACCCTGGAGAAGTGCAACAGGAGCGAGGCGTCCTGGGGGCGAGTGCCCAGCGACCCGTTCACGGGAGTGGCTTTCAGCCAGCACTCTCAGCCCCTCCCCCACCCCTCTCTGAAAGCCAGGATAGACCACTTCCTCCTCCAGCACAACATTCCGGGCACCAACTTGCTCGGGAGGGCTCAGGCGTCGGGGACAGTCGTTGCCTCTTCCATAGCCATGTCTTCTCTCAAAAGGAAAATGGACCTTCTGGAGCAGAATGCAGGTCGCCACTGCAACGCGGACCCTTCCCGTTTCTCGGCAACAAGCTTCGTTGCCACCTCTACCTCGGAGTCCCGTGCTAAAAAAATGAAAATGGAGTGTGAGGCGAACACTTCCCAGATGGACTGCTCAGCAGGTACCCTCGCTGCTCCGTTCTCGTAATCCACAGCAGGAGCCACAGCCCCAACCCGTGCTGATGCTGTTTGCTTTGCGTGCACCTTCCCTCGCTTTAAATTTTGTCTCGATTTTTGGCTCTCCAGAGCTGTGTGGCACTTTGTAGAGCCTGTCCATGTTCGGAAGCGGGGAATGGGTTTGACTTGGCATTGAAACCGTCCTGCAGTGACAGTGTGTCAGGTTGTCGTTTGATGGGACTCGCTGCCATTTGCTTCTGCCCTTGTCCTCATTCTGCTACGTTTGTGTTATTTTATTTATTTGGCCTCTGTTTCGCTCATCAGGGCTTTTATTTTCTTGGTATCTGTTTCATTGATTGGGGGCTTTTAATAATTGATTGCTAATTCAACGGCAGCTCTGTACCAAACAGCGCAGAATCTGGATTTCGGCTCAGATTTCCAAAAGCCTCTTCTGAAACAAGCCCTTATTGAAGAGGGAGTCTGTGGCCCTGATTTGTTGAGCTGTTTGACCTTTTGTTACAGCAGCCCCTGTTCCCTGACCTCTTGTCTCTCCCTGCGCCAGCCCTTTGATGCCGGCAACCCTTTTGTCTGTTCTTTTTCCACCCCAGTCTTTGCCAAAATTGTAAGAATTCTGAGTGAAAAAAAGCATTTCAAATCAATTCTTTACTTGGGTTTGCTTTTAGGATTGTTTTGAAAGATGATAGTTGTACAGCTTCCCGAGATGTTTGCTGTATGCTTATGTACTTGGATCGAGATGTGTTTTCTTTGCTGATTCTCCAAGATACGGCTCCATATGGGTGTCTTGTCACAGCTGATTTTGCAGGATTGGTGAATGAAGGGTAGGATCTATCAGAAACTAGATAGACTTCCTCTGATCATGGAGTACTGGGGAGAAACTAAAGAGATGACATTGTCGTCTTGCCTGCCTTGGGAGCTGATCAGGGGGCTGTGGCTACCTGTTAGAAACAGGCAGTGATATTAGAAGGACCCCTGGTCTGAAACAGTGGAACAGTTACTGCACAGAATTTTAGATCTGCAATCAGAGCTAAGCTATGAAAATTCGTAATCAGGAAGGAAAGAAGATGGGTGTTTCTGAATTAATATTAATTCATTAATATGTCAGTCCATTGCAGCAGTATGTGAGAGGCTGCCCTGTAGGGTATTTGCTTGCTTGGATTTAGCCGAACTGTCTCCTTTTTAGGCTGTGTGCTTTTCTTTGCAGATCCACTTTCACACGAGCAGAGGCTTTCTGCCAGCTTGGACAGCGCCTTGAGTTCCATGCCCTTGTTCACAGCGAGCTTGACAAAAAGCCAACTGGCTCCATGGAGCGGGGGCAGCTACACTGGCCCATTGAACCCGACTAGTGGCCATGGTAAGGCCAAGCACCTGACTAGGGCTTGGGACTGGTTGTTCTGTGTGTCAGTGGTTGCTTCTTTCTTCCAAAAGTGTCTGGGAGCCCTGAATTATGGACCTCTTGCCATGTGGATAGTGAGAAGCCCCTCATCCATTTGACTATCGGAAAGCATGGCTTTTGCACGCAGAATAAGGGCAACGTGATGTCACTGTCTTCACACATGAGTATTTAAGCTGCACATTTGTTAAGGCAAGGGCTTTTTTTTCTGGGAAAAGAGGTGGTGGAACTCAGTGGGTTGCCCTCGTTGAAAATGGTCACATGGCTGGTGGCCCTGCCTCCTGATCTCCAGACAGAGGGGAGTTGAGATTGACCTCCATGCCGCTTGGCTCTCTCTCTCTCTCTCTCTCTCTCTCTCTCTCTCTCTCTCTCTCTCTCTCTCTCTCTCTCCCCCTCCCTCCCTCCCTCCCTCCCTCCCCATCATTTGGCATTACCCAAAGACTGAGAATTGGGTTCTACAGATCCATTCTTCTAAAAGTGGCATTTTCCTCTGTGACAAGGCACCTGATGATGACACCTTGTAACGGAGGAAAGTGCCACTTGGGTTTTTTAAAAAAAAAATATTTATTGGTGCAGAACGGGAAAAAAAGGAACAAAAAACCCACGCTTCTATAAAAGATTTCCAAATATCTAAAAATAAGTTCAAATGCAATCACCGTCTATATGTGATATGATCAAATGTTGATAAGTTTATAAGATTCTTCGATCCAGTAAGTTACGGGAAGTTGGATTTTGTCTTTCTAGTGTTGTAGTGTAAGTCTTTTAGCGACTGTACGGGCATGGGGGGTCTGTTTCTGTTTACCCTCAGTTAATTTCCAAGAGACAGGCAAATAGTTTAAAATAATAACTTCCTCCCAAATAACTGGACATGTCCAAAGCAAATGTTGAAAAGACGCATCATGTAAGTTATTACACCACCAACAATTGGACACTACTTAATCCTTTACTTAAGAGCCGTTATGGTTTCCAGTGTACCCTAAACATAATTTTTTGCTGAATTAGTCACAGCTTAAGATCTATAGCAGCAACAGGTATAAGACTTAAATAATAATAACATTCGATTTATATATAAATCAAGTGTTATGTTATAATGTTATTAAGAGTTAAAGTGCCCCAGTTAGTGAAATGGATCAATAGGACTGAATCTAGATGTGTCACAAATAGCTCGTTGGATGGTTATCCCACAGAATGTTGGCACGTCCCAAAGTAAGACAATTTTCAGGTTTGTCTGGTCTGATGACAATGTTGTGGAATACGCTGGGCTGTAGGAATGTGATTTGCAGACTAGATACGTGAATTCTAGGATTGAAGAAATTCTGACCTGGCTTGCCCTGCCCTCTAAAGGAAGCTTACCTAATAGAAGCAATTATCCCAGCAGTAAAAAGGTTCCTCTGTTCACCAGTTAAAAAGCAAAAGCAGTTAGTCTGTAACCCTAACCCATGATAGGTGATCAAAGAGGGTGCCCGCATGCATTCTACGTCACCAGTGCCCCTACGGAGAAGGCCCAAGATTACGCCAAAGAAGGGCATCACTGAGTGTTTGCAAAGGCGAGCATTCAACTTTCTAGTTCCTGAAGATTTGTCAAACCTTTGTAATGAAATTGGTACATTTGCTATACTCCGATTCAGTAGTTCTGAACCTATGGGTCAGCACTGTCTCACCCCGAAAGTACAGCTCATTTGAGAAGCGTAGGCTTAAGTAAGGTGTGTTTTTGAAAGTCTTTATAGATCGGGGAAGAAGAAACGGTGCTCTTCGAAGGGTTTTTCACTTCTCTAAAGCAAAACCCCACCGATGCGTTTGGATATTTTAACCCAGTTGCTCACCTTAGAATTTCCTTCATGTGGAATTAATGTGTGTTTGGCACAGAACTCTGGATTATGTTACACTTAAAGCCCACTCCATCTGCCAGACAGGTAATGGAAGCTGGGAAAACAGGCAGGGCTGATGCTTGGTCCAAATTACTGGTTTCCCTTCCAGGGCTTGGGCCACTGCTGTCCTCATCAAAGCCAGCCAGTGACAGTGTAGGCGCAGGAGAGGCTGCGTACGCCGAGAACGTCTTCAGCTGGCCGTAAAACCAGGTTATTCCCTTGTGAAATCTTAAGCCAAACTTGATATTTAGCTGTTATTCCACAAAGCTCAAGCCAGACATTTTCAGTTCCTTCCAAAAGTTTTCAAGTTTAGTCCTTGGCGAATCTGCAGTGTGTGTGTGGGGGGGGGGGGGGGAGTTGCTGCGTAATTAAGCAAGTCGCCTCTGAGAACGTTATCACAGGTTGTTTCTTGCCGTAGATTCTCACGTGTGTTTCTTTCTTTCTCCTCCAGCTCAAGAGCACAACAGAAGCGGGGCTCACCAGGGCTGCTCTTCCTGCTCCAAGACCTTTTCCTCGTACTTCAAAACAGAGCCAATTTACCAGCTCCCATGTGGCCACCTTGTCTGTCGCTCTTGCTTGGCTGAGAAGCAGAAATCTCTCTCAATACTATGTGCAAACTGCAAAAGGTCAGTTGCCACGCACGACGTTGTGAGGGTCCACTTCTAACTCGTTTTGGCACTGCTCTCTTTGGGACGGGAGTTTGGAACCGGGCAAGCTGCCAAAGTAGAGCCACGAAGCAGCCTTTTCTCCCCTCCCTGCTGCCCTCCCTGAATCGGGCAAGCAAGAGCTCCCGCGTCAAGGCTTGCAAAAAGGAACGGCTCCGAAGAGGACGTTGCACTGAAATGCATCAACGGGGCTGTAGCGTTTTGCTGGAGCTAAAGCGAGCCAAGGGTAATAAAGCCATATGCTTCCTTAATTAAAAAAAAAAGCATTTGTATACAAAACTGACATCTATATAATTACACGCTATTCTTTAGCCGTCTGTGAAAGGGTCCAGGCACAGATGGCTTCCGTATGGTCAAACGATAAAGAGATCGTTGTCAGTTGTAGGGAAGAAAGTACGAGGATGAATATAGCTGAAGTGGTTATTCGTCTACTGCAGGTTTTTTCCCCCCAGCGGAGCGAAAATTTGTCAGAGTCAAGAACACAGATTATCACTTCTGAAGACCAAGGGACTATCTGGGATTGGGGAGCAATGGGGTGACGCTTGACGGTGATTCTCCTTCCTTGTGCAATCTCTGTGTATGTGCGCACATGTGTGTGTGTGTGGTGGGGGAGTCCATGTATTAAGTATGCACACGCACACACACGTCGTCACTCTTGATTCCTGTTGTGCAACTCGGGAGTGTGAGGTGGGCGTAGATTAGCTTGCCTCCCATCTAATTGATGAAAAATTTAAGCCTTAATAAATTTATGCTCAGAAGCTGCTGATCTTGGTGGGCTTTCCAAGGAGTGGATTTCTTTCATTTCTGCTTCTGGCGCAGGGCAAAGTCGGTTGTGGCTACTGTGATATTTTTGTTTCAGGCATCTGGGTTAATTCACACGAGACCTGGATCGGAGGTAGAGGAGGAGAACGTGGGTAAGAGGTCATATACCAGGAACCTAGCAGACATTGCTTCGAACATGAGAAGAGCCCTTCTAGGTCAGACCAGGAGTCCATCTAGTTCAACATTTGGTGTCACACAATGGTCAAACAGTAAAGAGTCCAGTAGCACCTTTAAGACTAACCAACCTTATTGTAGCATCATGCATCTGACGAAGAGAGGTGCGGCTCTCGAAAGCTGACAGTACATCTGACGAAGAGAGCTGTGGTTCTCGAAAGCTTCTGCTACAATAAAGTTGGTTCGTCCTAAAGGTGCTACTGGACTCGCTACTATTTTGCAACTACAGACTAACACAGCTAATTCCTCTGGATCAGTGGCTAAATGGTTAGTCTGGAGGCCCAACTACAGGGCGTACAGACTGAGGCCTTCTCCTGATGATGCCTCCTGGCACTGGGATTCAGAGATTGACTGCCTCTAGACATGGAGGTTCCCTTTATTCACCAAATTCAAGAATTCCAAATAGATAGTTGTGCAGCCTCTGCTTGGAGACTTCCAGCAATGGAGAAATCCACCCACGGTCCTAGTCCTTGGTTCCATTGCACTTTACTGGTTATCTTGCTCCTGCTTTGGCTGGGCAGATTCTGCGAGCTGCCATTTCATTGACCAACTTCCATTCACGTTGCCTGCTTGGACCTAAAAGGCCTAAAAGAGTTTAAACTCTTGGCGCTTTGCCCACTCACCGCTTCGTGCTAAGCAAAGCTACATCCTTCTAAGGTCATTGCTGGAATCATTCAAATCATGATGGGAAAACTGAGAACTTTTATTTTTCTAAAAAAAACAGCCTGCTGCTAACCCAAGTGTCATCTCCAAATTGAATGGCACCGTTACGAAGCCAGGCCTGTCTCCAGATTACTGTATCTTAAAATTACATTAGTAGGAATTAGCCACCCTCAAATGACTCTGTGTCTGGAATGATAATGAGGGCATATCAGATTAAAAGGCAATTATGCTCTTTAAAGGCAATGGAGGTTAATAACATGTTTTCCGAGCCGGGGACGATTCTTACAGCCAGCATGGAATCGCTTAATGAAATCAGCCAACGGAAAGGCTCGGGAGCCGAAGGGGCAGAACGCAGCTGAGAAGATGGCGAAAAGGCGGCTAGGAGGAAGATTCCCCAGTGATGGCTTGACCACTACTTATTGCCCATGGAGTCTGCTGAGGAAACCCCCCACAATTGTAGGTTTCCAGCTTCTCCGAGTGTTGGTCCGAACCAGATAAAGTAGTAGTATTTTCCAGATTTGGGGTAACTGAGGCATAGGATATGTCTGAGAACTAAAATGGGAGCCGCGGCTCCCAAATGCAAACTTGCAACTCCCTGAAACAAAGGCCTAGCATCCTATCGGAGGTGCTGGAAGCCTCATCCATAATGTCTCCTGGAATCCCACTGTCTCTTTTGGCCAAAGCCAGTCGGGGCTTGGGAGTGAACGCTGGGTGCAGCCGGCGGTGCTTCTTAGGTTCTCCTGCAAATGGTAAGAATCCAGGAGGCACGTGGCGAGGAATTTCAGCACTCCTTTACTTCTTCCCTTCCAATGAAGTCACTGCCCATATATTGGCAATGAAAGGGGCAGGAAATAATTGGCTATGACCGACAACCAAAAGACTTCATGTTGAGGGCACCCAACAGGATGACGTAATCCATAGACGTTCGTGTCTGCTAAGTAAGGACCCTCACCATGCTTCCGGTGAAATTATATTCTGATCCGCGAAAGATTATACTAAAATAAGAGCGTTTTTAAATAATCTGATGACGGGAGCTTTGGCTCTCAAGTTCAAGTTAGCCTTTATTGGCATATATCAACAATTACATAATACACAACATTACAAATACATAAAGACCATCGTAACTTATTTCTGTGATATCCTTTGACGCAACTTCAAAGCGGAATGGAGAAACTTGGCCACCTTCTCGGTGACATCAGAAACGGAATCGTTCAACAGTCTATAGACCTTGACCGAGTCAGAGCAATCCATCATAGTAACTAGAACAGATTTTAAATAAGTTTGACGTATACCAGCGTACAAATGACAATGCAAAAGAACATGTGTAATTGACTCGACACATTTTTGTTCACATAAACAGCATCTAGCTGAATAGGCTATCCTGTTAAATCTGCCATATAACCAGGGCTTTTTTTCAGGGGGAACGCAGGGGAACGGAGTTCCGGAACCTCTTGAAAATGGTCACATGGCTGGTGGCCCTGCCCCCTGAACTCCAGACAGAGGGGAGTTTAGACGGAGGGCCATCTCAACTCCCCTCTGTCTGGAGATCAAGGGGCGGGGCCACCAGCCACGTGACCATTTTCTCCGAGGGCAACCCACTGAGTTCCACCACCTCTTTCCCCAGAAAAAAAGGCCTGCATATAACTGTAACAATAATCCAACAACAAACCAATATAATACATTGCATTTACAAATATTAACATTCTAAAATTGAATTTTAAAAAAATTATAAAAAAGAAAGCTTATGCTACAATAAAGTTGGTTAGTCTTAACGATGAAAAAAAAAATCTGCCATACAGAATGGCCAAAGGCATAGCATTGCACCTGGCCAGAGAGAACGTTCTATGAAGTTGTGGCACCTGCAGAGAAGATAAATATCGAGCCATCCTCCCTACAGTGAGGGGAGTTTCAAAGCTCAGAGGAGAGCAGGTTTTAGTAGCCAGGCTATATAACTTCTGGTGCTCAGTGTCTAGCATCCTGTTCTTAATTTGTTGAAATGCGGCATTTGATGTTAACATAGACAGTGAGGCCACAGATATACACATGCCTTTCATTTTTTCCATGATATACACTGACCAATTTGACACATTGGGCTCTGAAAGCATTTGATACATAAAGCTCCTAGGGTAACAATTATAATGTAAACGTAGCCAGTATTTAAAGTCATATTGTTTGTATATTGATTTTAGTTCTTGTTTTTATCGATTTTAACTGTTCACCGCCCAGAGCCCCTGGGGATGGGCGGTATATAAATTGAAATATAAATAAATAAATAATAAGCCAGGCCCTCGTTTCCACTAGAATTAAACCAGTTTATAAGGAGCTTTGGCTCTCAAAAGCTTACACCCTGGAAATCTTGTTGGTCTTCAAAGTGCTCAAATCTTGCTCTTCTCGTGCAGGCTGGCACTGCTGTAGTACCTTAAAGTATCACCTGAAACGTTAAGATACTACAATAGTCCTGTTTATTTTATTTTATTACGGTAAACTTCAGCAACACACTCTCGTGCGCTCTTTGCACACTGCTTGGGAATCACAGATGTCTGTGTGTGCATGCTCAACCGGGTGGGGGATCGCGTGTGCCATGCGCACATGCTTCCCAAACTCAGTTCAGCAGCCAGGTTGCAGGGCTGTAGCCCTACCCATCAACCATTTGGGGTGAGGAAGCAGGAGGCTAAAATGTAACACAGGTTGATACGGCCCAGGACGGCCCAAGAGTCCAGCTATTACTACTTGGCTACTTGGACAGATCTGATTGCTGTGCAAGCACCAGTGGATGGGAGCGTGTCAGCTGGCAGTGGTAATATGTCTTGTTATGCCCCACTAAGATTCATAGATTATTTCCCCCCAAGGGTTCGAAGAGCCTCACATTCATTATCTCAGTAACCTGCACACCATTCCTGTAAGCTGGTCCGTCATGAAGATTTGCCACATGCACAATAAGGTGAGATTTGAACCAGCAGTCTCCAGTCTTGTCCTTAATTACTCCATTGTCTTATCTAGTTACAACGAATGCAGAAGAAGCAACTTTGGGCATCCCAAGGGTATTCATTTTACAGTCAGATTTGAACCCCATGTAGTTGGAAGCTGAGAGCCAAACTACAAGAGACGAATTACAGGAGGAGGAGCACGTGAAGAGAGTCGCAATGTTAGCCGGGAAGCTGAGTTTTAAAACAGAAGGCTTTGTCAATTTCCCCTGTCTACAGAGCCCCCAAAGATCACTCCTCAGAGGGTTTGTTAATTTCCATTTTGCCTCCAGAAGGCTCTGTCAGTTTCACCTCCCCAGCTAGCATTGCGACTCCCTTCAGTGCTCCTCCTTGTGTAATTCATGTCTTGTAGCTTGGCTCTGAGTTTTGCCTCCAGTTAAAAAAATTTAACAGCTTAAAGATCACACAAAAGTTATTTACTGTATTTTCCTCTCTTCTTCCAAAGACCGTCGCATACATGGTTCCGTTCCATTTTATCCCAACAACCCTGTGTGGCTGGTTAGGCTAAGTGATTGGCCCAAGGTTACCCAGTGAGTTTCAAAGCTGAACGAGCATTTGAACTCAGAACTCCCCGGGCCTCGTGTGACACCCTACATCTCTCCCAGATGGGATTTGCAATTATCATAAAGGGGGCTATTTCCCAGAAGCATGAATCACTGGACAACGGCAGCATTTGAACCATTGTAGGGTTGCCAACTTCGAGGCAAGGCCTGGAGATCTTCTAGAACTGCAACTCTTTACCTAGACTGCCGATATCAGTTTCCCTGGAGGAAATGGTAGCATTGGAGGGTGGTGCTACAATCCTTGTTGAGCTTCCTCCCCAAACTGTCCTCAGGTTCTATCCTTATATATCCAGAAATTTCCAAATCCGGGGTTAGCAACCCTAACTGTCCACGAGCATCCAATGAAATACACAGAACTTTCCAGTTACTTCTCACTGCCCCAGGCCCAAACTAGATAAGATTAGAATGCCCTTCAAAAATTTAAAAGGTTACAACCCATACAATAACAGTACCACAGGGCCAATTGGCAAAATGGATCAGGGGTGATGCAGCGCTGATCCAAATCGGTCCCTTCTCTGGCTGCTTTTAGCCATAAATAACTCCTCCTTATAGATTTCACGAATGATAGCTGTGGAATTTAGCCCTCAAGCACTCTGCTCTTCAGTGAAGTCAGTTCACACATTCGCTTGTCGAGCCACCAACCTTTGAAATAAAGCGCAGCGTGTCTGCATGTGTGAACAGGCCATTAGAATCTCTGGGAATTAACCCTCAAGGGGCTGTCAATCATGAAGTGAAGCACTTCCTGAAATTATTATAGGGCTACAAGGAATACATTACAAAAGGACTGCCTGAGTCTGTCTTCTCAACCTTTCACAGTTCAGAACAAATGAGTTACCAAAGAGCACTAATAGGATAATAATGAGAGAGCAGCCGGACACAAGAGAGCAGGGAAGATTCCAGACGCAGCATCATTTACTTTGTCCCACCGCATATTAATGTGGCTAATGAACGCCCGAAAGGGCAGCGGCGAGAATGCAAATTGCTCGCTTTGCAGCTACTATCTGCAGCCTAAGGCCTCGGCTCCTGGCAATTGGCTTTAGATACGCTGCCAAATGGCTGTTGCTCCCAGGTTCAGGGCTCTTGTTGCAAGCTGAAAGCTTGATGCCCCGCAAGATACTCCGGACAGATGTGTGCCTGGCCAGAGTTAGAACCAGTAGATTCGCTGAACAAAAAGCAGTGCGGTTGTCAAGTCTATGGAAGACAGGATATGTTGAAGATGACTCCCAACCCTTGCAGCAAGAATTCCAAGCTCTCTTGAGTAAATGGGTCTTTATTGAGATATCACGGCTTCTCGGTACATATGTCCATAGGTTACACGGAAGCAATTAAAGGCGTCTGGCTGTACGCAGGTCTCTTGTTAAGACTGATGCATTGAGTACAGGATACATTATATCAACCCGTTCACATGTCCCCCACCCCCCGGCTCTTCCAGCATAACATAATCAGTAGCGGGACGGAAGGAGCTGTCCCAAGGCCGCTGCGGCGAGCCATCCGAGATAAGGGCTCGACTGTCCTGGAGTCTGGGAAGCAACAAGGGAACAGGTGCACGAGGCTATTGCAACATAACTTAGGTTGGGTAACAGTATGGAGGGACAGTGGGCAACAGACCTGACAGCAGTGCCATAGCAGCTAAATGGTAAGGACAAATGCCAAATACCTGCCTACAAGTCAAGCAGAGGAAAATCCAGATCTTCCATCACAACAACCCCGCAAGGTTGTGATGCCAAGGATGCTAGCCAGTAGCTTCATTTTGCAGGTGCCCCATAAAGGATATGAGACCTTACTGACCAGCGCTCCTTCTAGAAGGCAAGCGGAAGGAGGATCAGCGTTGTGTTGTGGTTAGAGGGTCAGACTAGAGTCTTAAAGGCATGGTTTCCAATCCCCACCCTGATATGGAAGCTCTGGCCCAGTCACACGCATGCTCAGACTAACCTACCTCACAGGGTTGTTGTGAGAATAGATGAACAAGAGAACAAAATCCATATCCCTCCTGGCCTTCCTACCTGTTAGCACATCTACTCCCTGATCTGCCAGCAGGCTTTACAGCCCCTTGGTTCTCGGCTAGGGAATGGGATTCCCTCCCTGTTTCCCTTTATCCAAACTCCCTTTCCCTCCTGCCCTTCCAATTTTTGTGTCCCTTTTGAAAACAATCCCTGCATCTTTCTCCTGGGAGCATTGTATCTTTGGAACAGCATGCCTCCTGACTGGAATACAAGATGCTCAGAACAGTAGGTCATGCAGAGAGGCAACAGGCTGGTTCTTCTGTGAGTGGGTACTTTGGGCTCTGCATGGAATGGTTTATTTTATATAATTTTCACAGTATTTTCCAGCAGTTCTCTTGTGGCATGCTATGTTGCATTGGCTGACTGAGAGACTCTGCTTTTTAAAGTTCAGTATGGCATCATTTTGAAGGAAATTAAGTAGGAGACTGATGTTAAGTAGGAGATGGAGCTGAATGAATCCTGGGTCACTGTGACTTGGATTCATTTCCTGTAAAACTTAATGAAACCTCCCTCCTGATGCTAAGTTCCTACAAGCATGCAGTGTATATTACAGCGATGTGTGCATGTTGTGGACAAATTCCCCATTCTTTAAATTGCATAAAGTATGCTTAAAATGGGGTTCAAGGAGTAATTCTGTTAATTTCCCTGTCTCCCTATAAATGGATCTGACAGCAAACCATCTGTTGTAACTGCCCAATATACACTTGTTTTTTATTGTATTGGTCATCGCTGGGAAGCAAAATGGTCTCAACTCAACAGCTTTCTTTTAGCCACATATCCTGGTTTAGTTTCTTCACCAATGGCCTATGGAATTGGCCAGCTGTCCAGAATTGTTGAGGAATTGCAGCTCTCGGAGTGAGAGTGTGATCCTTTTTAGTGGTGTTTTAGGCACAAGACAGACTGACTTTTATTAATCTGACTGTATCTTGTTTAAATTGGTTGTATTTTACTGGCTTTCAGGTTGATTTTTATTGTGTTAAGTGCCTTGGGGACTTTTGAGTTAAAAGGTGGCCAAAAACCCCTCTCAACTAAGGACCGAGCTAGACGTGCAAGTTTTTAAAGAGTTCCTCAGACCCAACGAGTTCCCTGCAGCTATGCAGCAGCTTTGGGGAGTAGCTGTTAAAAATAAAGGAGACGCTAAATGGTCTCAGAATGCCTCTTCAGAGGGAGGAGGGGCTCCTCCCTCCCGCCTTTAGCCGTCCCCCCCCCCATCCAAATAGCAGGGAAGGGACGTTTGTGATTGATCAAGGTTCATTAGCGTTTCAACTGGAAAGTCTCTGTCCTGTAGGATTGCCAGCCCAGCACTGGAGACAGCAGAGGGCAAAGACATGTAAACTGAACTCAGAAGTGATGTTGCTCCATTGGCAATTCCGCCCCCCCCCCCATTTCTCCCCCACTGCCCTACTAAGAGGTGGGGGGGGGGACCAAGGTATTGTCAGACTGTGGCTTATTGAAAGTTACAATCCAGGCTATCTCTTGCAATTAGACATGAGTCCATTGGTTTCAAAAGACTTTACTGAATATAAACAACCATTATAGTCCACTGGCCAAGATTCAATATCTTGGCTGGTACACGGACGTTGTTACGAATGAAGGTAAAGGTTAAGGTACAGAATAGCATAGACTAGCAAATCCCATCGTCCCCCCACAGTTCTCAAAGCACGCGGCTTGAAGCTGAGAGAATGAAACTTTCCCAAGGCTGGAAGGGCTGTAGTCAAAACATTCCTCTTCTCTGAGATAACTGTTGCTGGACTGCTGGGCACCTGCAAGAGAAGAGCTTAAGACACTGACAGGATTAAAATGGAGTCTCTCTGGTTAGATTTCATACGGAACATAGGTCAGACCTGACAGGTATGCTTGCCATGTCTTACACTATAGCAGAATAGAAAACAGTCCAGTAGCTCCTTTAAGACTAACCAACTTTACTGTCGCATAAGCTTTCGAGAACCACCATTCTCTTCGTCAGATGCATCTGACGAAGAGGGTTGTGGTTCTCAAAAGCTTATGTGACAGTAAAGTTGGTTAGTCTTAAAGGTGCTACTGGAATCTTCTATTTTGCTACTACTGACTAACATGGCTAATTCCTCTGGATCTATGACTATGGCAGAAGGCCTCCTGGCAATTGTCTCTGTTGCCTACCACCACTCGTGGCCATAGGGGAAGGAAAATAAAAATGATGTAATCCTCTGCACTGATACATCACTTCTGGGTACAACCCAGAAGCAACAATAGGTAGCTGTAGGAATCGCTGGAGAATCTATGGTAAAAACATCAAGTTGTAGCGTACAATTTCCAGAGATTCCTAGAGCTATATTGGTGATCTCACTCACCCCCATGTCTCCAGCCCCCAACCCTCCTGCTGTTTGCTATGCACTGCCTGGCTGGAGGTCTTCCACTAGAATGAAGACTTGGCAAGCCCTACTATTTTGATTTGCCATATACTTTTAATGTATTTTTGTGCTTGATTTTTTTAAAAAAATTAAAAACTAATGTGTTACATTTCCTCTTCTGATGGAGTGGATCCAGCTATCATGTGACAAAGGGAGCGCTAACTCTCAAAAGTTTGTACAGTGGAAATCTAGTTGGTCTTTAAGGTGCTACCGGATCTTGCTCTGTTTCACTCGGTCTCACTCAATTACCGTTCTTATTACTGACTGCATATCACATGGCTTTTGTACATGCAAGACCCCAGCAAGGCCTCTTTGGGGGGGGGGGGTCAAAGAAGACCCCTCTTTCCTTTTTCTCCAGTGGAAAATCTGGCTGGATCCAACCTAATGTGTTTTTCAGAGGGCAGCGGCACCAAAATTAACTTCTTTTTCTTAACTGACGGTGTGTAACTGCTTTGCTCCGCCTGTGACAAACTGGATACAACAGGCATTTTGGATGTGCTGTTCTGCTTGTTTTCTTTGCTAAATCCATTAGTATTTCCCCTCTCCTAATTTCTCTCTAATTAAACCACGAAAACAACCTTTAATAATTGCTTCTAAAGTAGGAAAAATGTTTGCCACCCAGGCAGCCGTGAGCCCTCCGAGGGGGGATTGTGACGTATTCGTTATTAGCCAGATTCCATTCTGCATATTAATTTCACGTTTGGAGGGTCACTCCTGCTGGGAGCGGGCCTGGGATGCTTCTGCCTTTGGGAATCACTGCGGGAATGGTTTGTGGCGGCTGCGCAAAAGGGGCCGGGGAGGGGAAGGAATGGAAGTGAGGCAGAAAACCAGAACAGAAGAAAGTCATTTGGGGAGGGAACAACTCAACTCATCGCTCTGCCACTTGCCTTCCTGTTTTTCGTTGGTAATGCTTCCACTGCAAAAGAGGCAGAACCAAAAAAAGTAGGACTTGGGTTTTAGTAAATGCAACAGATACCACCGGCCAGTTTGGTGTAGTGCTTAAGAGCGGCAGGACTCTATTCTGGAGAGCCGGGTTTGATTCCCCACTCCTCCACTTGAAATCAGCTGGGTGACCTTGGGTCAGTCACTTAAGAGCGGCAGGACTCTAATCTGGAGAGCCGGGTTTGATTCCCCACTGCTCCACTAGAAGCCAGCTGGGTGACCTTGGGTCAGTCACTTAAGAGCGGCAGGACTCTAATCTGGAGAACCGGGTTTGATTCCCCACTCCTCCACTTGAAGCCAGCTGGGTGACCTTGGCTCAGTCACTTAAGAGCGGCAGGACTCTAATCTGGAGAGCCAGGTTTGATTCCCCACTGCTCCACTTCAAGCCAGCTGGGTGACCTTGGGTCAGTCACTTAAGAGCGACAGGACTCTAATCTGGAGAGCCGGGTTTGCTTCCCCACTTCTCCATTTGAAGCCAGCTGGGTGACCTTGGGTCAGTCACAGCTCTCTCGGAGCTCTCTCAGACCCACCCACCTCACAGGGTGATCGTTGTAAGGAGAATAATAGCATACTTTCTAAAACGTTCTGAGTTGGTGTTAAGTCGTCCTGAAGGACGGTAAATAGATCAAATGTTGTTATTATGTTATTATTTTTCCAGCTGTGCTGTACTCATCCTTTTTTTGTGGTGGTACTTACTGGTACTCAGTACCAGCATCTTTTGGGAAGTTTCTTCCAGGACCTGGAGAGAAATTGGTGGAAATTGGAACAAACTTATATATGAATATCAGCACCTTTTTTAAAAAAAACAAAAAAGCATAGCTTATTCCTTCCAATTTTAAAAAACACCAAACTAAAGCCTACCTCTCATTGACCGGTAATGTGTATACTACGATTTGGAAACACACACATACATAGATCCAGAGGAATTAGCCGTGTTAGTCTGTAGTCACAAAATAGTAAAGAGTCCAGTAGCACCTTTAAGACTAACCAACTTCATTGTGGCATAAGCTTTCGAGAACCACAGCTCTCTTCGTCAGATGCATCTGTAGCATAAGCTTTTGAGAACCACAACTCTTTTTGTCAGATGCATCGTCAGAACCAGGGACCTTTCCTATGAGTAATGGATGGGGGCAGGGGAAAGGACATGGCAATGAGGGCCCATATGATCTTCCCTCAAGAAATAGGGGGACAACAGAGCAAGAAGGAATCAGCAGCTGTCTAAGGAAGGGAAGGACTACAGGAAAAGGTCTCCCTCTTCATCAACTGGGATAGGAATTGGGACGACACTAACAATTTCCTTGGTAATCCTGTGGAAATGCCTTCTTGACAAGGCTGCCGTGGAAGCAGTGAGTCCTGCACAGATGGGAATTTGTGTGGAGGATTACTTTTTGGCTGGTCGGACTGGAGCTGACTGGTCACACCGCCGTCATGGTACTACTGAGTCAGTGTGAGATGCCATCTGCACTCTGGCAGAGGAGCCCTGCCAGGAATTGTTTGCAGCATGGTGCGGGCAAGGCCCACGAGGAAGATCGCTTCACATCCGTCCAGGAAGTGCTAATTTAGCCCTCGTCCCACTTAGCTCTACGGAAATATGAAAACAATGTTTGTGGTTGGGATAAAAGGAAGCAATGGGGGTGGGCATCTGGTCTTGACTGGTTTCCTTCCACTTGTGTCTCTAAAGGTTAGGGTTCCCAGCCCTGAGCTAGCTAATGCTGGGGGATTTTGGAGGTGGTACCTGGGGAGGATGGAGGTTCAGGAGTACTTCTGGGAGATGTTCTAGGAATTCCCCATGATCTCTATAGTAAAGAACATACAGACCGAGACAAATTCCTAGAGTGTCACCATCGATCCCACCCACCCCCCATTCCCCCATCTTTTTCTCTTGCTCTCCAAACCTGGAAAATATTTGGTAATCAATGGAGTGACTGCCGAATAAGCATACTCTGCTTTGCTCCAGAGAGTAAACGAGCTGTTGTGTTCCTAGTTGCCTTTAGGGTTACCAACTCCAAGTTGGGAAATTCCTAGAGATACGGAGGTGGGTCCTGAGGAAAGTGGAATCGGGGGAGGAAGATCAACAGGGCTGTGATTCCATAGACTCCACCCTCCAAAGCCATAATTTTCTCTAGGAGAACTCATCTGTGTTGCCTGGACATCAGTTTTAATTCCAGGAGAATTCCACCGCCTGGAGGCTGGTAACCTTACTTCAAGGGCAGACTCATATCACAATAATCTGTCATGGAAGTTACTATGGCATGGATCCATGTGGCCAGATTGGCTGGGTCAAGGTAGGGAGGTGTTCTTTAGGCCCAGTGAAGATGCTAGGAAGCATTTTGTTGTAGCCGAATCCACTTGATTCTTCATAGGGTTGCCAGCTCCAGGTTGTGAAGGACAGACAATGAGGGCCCTTCTTGTGAGGGTCCTTCTCTTCCTGGTTTTGTTCCAGGCAACACCTCTCTCCTTCTCCTCCCTCCATCTTGGCAACATGGATGCAGGCCTTGTCCGAGCATCCCTGTCCATCCTTAGACTAGATAGGTAGTTAGGATCTGTCTCTCCTCCTTTCCTATCAGAGTATGGAGTTCCTGCAATAAAGAACTCTTATTTCTTTTCTAAATATAAGCCAAGTGTATGCTTTTGTTATTTTCATTCCTGCACACACACCAGCCAGCAGAACGAGCTCATAACCACCTACAATCACACTTCCTATGCCACACGATAGGCTCTGCTAACGGCCTAAACATTGAATCCTTTAATTAGGTTTCTGGGGCCTACTTAATGATTTATTTATCAAGTCCACCATCTGAAGCAGCCATTTACTCCAGAGGAACTCATCTCTATGGCCTGGAGACCAGATATAATTCCAGGAGATCTCCAGCTATCACCTGAAAGTTGGCAACTATTCTTCAGCAATAGTGCTGGGTCCGCTATAACCCCAAGTCTCTGGCCTGACCATGGGCAGCACAATTTTCTCCAAGACTTCGGCCTTGCCAGCCTGCACCACTTTCATATTGTTACACAAAAAGTGCCCTTCTGCCCTTACCCAGATTCTTCAGAGCAAAACGAGGAGACAGACAAGTGTTTCTTTCAATGATTGTATTGAATATTACAATATGGGTACCCAACTTTCAAAGGAGTAGGGCTTTTTTTTCTGGGGAAAGAGGTGGTAGAACTTAGCAGGTTGCCAGCACAGGGGGAAACTCTTGGCGGAGGTAGTGCCCCTGGTACCGCATGCGTGTGCACAAAGTGCGCGCACGCTCCCAGGACCACACAATGACGTCACTTTGGGTCAGCTGGAACAAGGGGGGAGTTTTTTAAAGTTTAAATCGTGCTCGGCGAAAATGGCCACCAGCCATGTGACTTTTTTCAAGAGGTGCCGGAACTCCGTTCCATCGCGTTCCAGCTGAAAAAAAGCCCTGCAAAGGAGCTATGAGTACCAAAGAACATAAAGCTTACAAGCAGTTTTAAAGACATTTTTTTCAGTACAAAAGGAACTCCCTGCAGATTAATTTGCAATTGGTCATTACATATATCTGATCTCTACAGTTCTTTCAATTGGCTACTTCTCAGTTCTCTAACTAGTCTCGCGATCAATGTAACCTTTTCATCCCCCTTATTTGGTCACTACCTATTGCTGACTCTGAATTGCTCACTTCTTGCTGACTTCCAAACTTTAGAATCCAAAGTTATAGAGAGTGAATGTGCTCTTCTTTTATCTATTTCTCCCTTCTCATGAGACAATAGCCTAAAGAATGTGTAGCCTTATCTAAGTTCCCTAGGCAACTGAGAAAAGAGAAACATTTCTGGCCAATTTGGCGTAGTGGTTTGGTGTAGTGGTTAAGAGCGCAGGACTCTAATCTGGAGAGCTGGGTTTGATTCCCCACTGCTCCACTTGAAAGCCAGCTGGGTGCCCTTGGGTCAGTCACTTAAGAGCAGCAGGACTCTATTCTGGAGAGCCAGGTTTGATTCCCCACTCCTCCGCTTGAAGCCAGCTGGGTGCCCTTGGGTCAGTCACTTAAGAGCGGCAGGACTCTAATCTGGAGAGCCAGGTTTGATTCCCCACTCCTCCGCTTGAAGCCAGCTGGGTTACCTTGGGCTAGTCATGGCTCTCTGGAGCTCTCTCAGCCTCACCCACCTCACAGGGTGTTTGTTGTGGGGATAATAATAACATACTTTGCAAACCACTTTGAGTGGGCATTAAGTTGTCCTGAAGGGCGGTATATAAATCGAATGTTATTATTAATTATCTTGTTCTGAAGCAACTTTCTGCAAAGATGGAACAATGAAAGCAAGAAGGGGGGGGGGTTGCAAGCACTATTCATTCATTCTAAGAATATGTATATGAAAGTATGAAAGATTATAAACCCTTATAATAAAAGGAATATTAAAAATCTTAACTCTACAGTACTGTCAAAATTTAGTTTCAACTTGTTCGCTTTTAGCCATTTCACCACAGTAGCCAAGCCCTGACTCAGGACAGATGCCTGAGAGACTTTCCCAGATAAAATTAAGGTGACATTTGAACCAAAAAAGCAATATTCAGATTTTGCAACACAGATGATCGCCCAGTTCAAACTGTTTCTGTCATGAATCATTTGTTGGCAACTGTGGTATAGGCGACATTTCACTGAAGGGCGTTCGACACATTCTTGGTAGCTTTGCAGCTATTTTTTAAAAATATCATTATCTTGTATCTTATGTAAGGAGCTGGACGGGACCCAAATACTGTCCAAGGAAAGGTGACTTGTAAAATATGAAAAAGAAGTATGGAGTCTTCTTGCTAGGACTATCAAACAATGTTTAGTAGATTAATCATCTGTCTTTTAACTGATTCACTAACTTTTTGCTTTTAAATAAATATGCATATTACCAACATCTTTAGATACTTTTTAAACATACCTCACAATAAACAGAAGATACCACCCTCAAAACACAGCCACAAAGAAAACCATAATATTTCTCACATTTTTCTTTATTTCCTGTTATATTAACACACCAATACTGAAAGATAGCCCTACAGTTTAAATCCACGGGTCCTTAATTCTCACCCATTAAAATTGCCTCACTCTAAATTCATGAAATCTTTCTTTGATTAGTCTGTCAATTAAATGCTTAAAGTTTTCAGCCCTCGTGCTGACCCACGAAGAAGATACAGTGACCATTAGATAAAACCAACATAACACAAAGTCCAGAGGCTAAAGGCTCTTCCCAGCCCAGCCTTATGAATGGCTTTGAGGGTTGCCAGCTCCAAGTTGGGAAATTCCTGGAGATCTGTGGGGTGAAACCTGGAGAAAATGGGGTTTGGGGAGGGAAAGGACCTTGGCATGGCATAATTCCATAGAGTCCACCCTCAAAAGTAGCCATTTTCCCCAGGTGAACTGATCTCTGTGGCCTGGAGACCAGTTGTAATTTGGGGGGATCTCCAGCCACTTAGTTAGAGAGCCAAGCTACAAAGGACGACTGACACAGGTTGGACCCTT
The DNA here is from genome assembly GCF_028583425.1 of Eublepharis macularius. NCBI lineage: Eukaryota > Metazoa > Chordata > Lepidosauria > Squamata > Eublepharidae > Eublepharis > Eublepharis macularius. The sequence goes on from NC_072799.1 coordinate 6,017,945, forward strand.
GTCAGCTTCCCTCAAGTTTTGATGGGAAATGTAGGCATCCTGGTCTTGCAGCTGTAATGGAGAGCCAAGCTGTAAAACCCGGTGTCCAACCTGTGTCAGGTGTCACTTGTAGCTCTGGCTCTCAGAGTCGCCAACTCTGGTTGGAGAAATTCCTGGTGGTTTGGGTGTGTGTGTGTGTGCCTAGGAAGAGTATTGTTTAGGGAGGGGAGGGGAGGAACCTCATCAGGTATGTACCATAGACTCCACCCTCCAAAGCAGCCATTTTCTCTGTAGTCTGGCGATAACTTGTAATTCCAGGAGATCTCCAGGTAGGGTTGCCAACTCCAGGCTGTGAAATTTCTGGAGATTTCGGGGTGGAGGGTACAATGTCATAGACTCTGCCTTCTGAAGTTGCCACTTTCTCCAGGGGAACTGATCTCTACAGCCTGGAGAGCGATTGCAATTCCAGGAGGTCTCCAGCCACCACCTGGAGGCTGGCAAGCCTACTAAGCCACACCTGGAAGGTAGAACCAGAAAAGATCAAAAGACCTTCCATGGAGAAAGTACAATTAATGTAAATTAAAGTGCACCATGCCAATTAAATTTTTAACCACAATATTCATTCATTAATCCACAAATTGCAAGGTGCTATCTAATTGATAAATACAGTACTAGAGTATATATATATATATATATATATATATATATATATATATATATATACATACATACAATATAAACAACCTTTTACAATTCAATGATTCATTATACAGAGTTCACATCCAAATCAGTATTTTACTAGATCATTTCATTTGTTGTTGTTATATGCCATCAAGTCGCCTCCAACCTATGGTGACCCTATAAATGAAAGACCTTCAAAACGTCCTGTCTTTAACCAACTTGCTCAGATCCTTCATACTGGAGGAGGTGGCTTCTTTGATTGAGGCCAGCCATCTCCTTTTAGGTCTTCTTTCTCTTTTCCTACTGCCTTCCACTTTTCCTAGCATTATTGTCTTTTCCAGAGAGTCTTGTCTTCACATGATGTGACCAGAGTACGATAGCTTTAGTCTTGTCATTTTGGCTTCTAAGGAGAATTCAGGCTTGATTTGATCTAGTACCCACTTATTTGTCTTTTGGGCCGTCCACGGTATCCACAAAACTCTCCTCCAGCACTACATTTCAAATGAATCCATTTTCTTCCTTTCAGCTTTCTTTACCATCCAACTTTCACATCCATACATGGCAATGGGGAATACCACAGTTTGGATTATCTTGATCTTGGTTCCCAGGGAGACATCTTTATCTTTAAGGATCCTATCTAACTCCCTCACAGCTGCTCTTCATATCACTCATGTAAACAATATGCAATATATTCAAAGGGATGGCACACTCTTTTTTACCTAGTTCTACCATTCCACGGTGCCCTTTGGTTTTGTCAGTGTCACATCCGGAAGGTGGCTACTCTACTTAACCCTGTCCGTCATTGGTAGGAACCAAATCAGTTAAGTATGGGTATCAGACCAGCTCCTTTTCCAGTTTATGCTTATTTAAAAAATTTTGGAGCATTGAAAAGTAAGGCGTTGCCTATTGTAAGTTTATTTTGCTTACTTTAAAAATTTTTGGAGCTTTGAAAGTTGTAGACTTTATTGATATTGGTTCAAGAGCTTGAGGTTCATTCCATGTGAGTTAATTTCATAAGCTTTCTTGTCTTGGAGCATCGCTCGTTTCAACCCCTCGCGGGATTCCCCCCCCCCTTTATTGTATTGCCTTTTCCAAGCAACTGCATGTCTCAAGGTGGGGAATGATTGTTTTTGAGCCACATCAAAGCAGACAAATTTCTGTTGCAGCCCGCACTACATCCATAGGTGAGAAAGAAGTAAAGGGCGCATTGTGGCAGATGTTACCCGTAAGACTGCAAAATAAACCCAGGGTGGTTGTGGAATCTGGACAACGGATGCAGGCAGGTTGTGACATCCGTAACAGGGGAAACAAGGAGCAGAGCTGTATGGAAGTTGCGGCCCGAAATGTTGCTGGCGAAGCTGTCTTTGCACACACGGACAGAGCACAGAGAGAGCCTCGTCCTTTTCAGTACTCCGTACCCTATCCCTCCTCGTTAAAATCCATCCGATTCAAATGGATGATGATTAATGTATTGAGACCGAGTCCTACGACAGGGAGAGGCGGCTCTGGGGACCTGAACTTGTCTCTCCACTGAATTGGCTTAATGATTGCATGCAATTGAAGTCTAGCTCGGGGTGGGAGGGGAAGGAATGTGATGATCAAGGCATTACGTCGCCCTCAGATGTCTGGTGGAGCAGCTCAGGGTATAAAAAGACAGGTGGTCCAGAAAGGAGCCAGATGCAAAGCGCCGGAGGCAGGAAGAGGAGAACAGCCGGGGAGACAGTGAACGCACAAGGCCTCCAAGATGCTCCAAGCATCTCTTCCAGTTTACTTCCTCTGCCTTCTCACCTTCTCCTCAGCTTGCTACATCCAGAATTGTCCCCGAGGAGGAAAGAGGGCATTCTCGGACTCGGAGATCAGACAGGTACTGGGGAGACTGACTGGAGGATGTGTATGTAGATGTGGGAATGCGAGAGCGAACGAGATACTTTTCTGCACCTGTGTCTTTTAAGGCTCCACCACACTTGGCCTGTTCAGTTCTCTTTCACTGCTTTTATCGAGTCCCATCTGCTGTTCAGTCCTGTTAGATTCTCCCTAGGAGAGACTCCAAGGTGGGGAGAGTTGACCAGTTACAGCCAGAGTATAAAGCGGAGGGTGGCTGGCGGAGGAAAGCATTGATTCGGTTCAGCCGTTCCTGGTCCCAGAAAAGATGAGACAAAACTGGTACAGGAAGGGTCTTTTCTTTTAAAAGGAACGTAAGCAGCTATACTTTCCCGGCTTGATTCATCAACCAGTTGCAAGTATAGAAGTCAACTTATCGCAGCCTAGGATAGGATATGACTCAATATGAATGTGTACAGATCAGCAGAGGGAGATTGCAGGTGAGCCAAAGTTAGGCTTCTATAGCCCTTTCTTATATGCCCAGGGTAATGCCACTTGGGGGTCAGGAAGGTATTTTCCTCCAGGCTGGATTGACCAGGGATTCTGGAGATTTTTTGTCTTCTGCTGGGTATAGAGCAGTGGTCTCTCGTGGAGGTGAGAGGGGGGATGGCTATGCATTTCCTGCTTTGTGCAGAGGGCTGGACTAGATGACCCTTGGGGGTTCCTCCTTTCCAGCACTGTGTTTCTATATTTCTGTGTTGCACGGCTTCAGAGCCGAAGTAGATGAGCTAGCATCCACCGGTCTGACCCATGGACACAGCTGCCATTTTAAAGGGATTTAAAAATGCCACAAGGGCCTGATCCTGATGCAAAGAGCTGGGGCGCTCTTGCCGTCCCCCTCCACCCCAGTGCCTTTTCAAATGCTGGACTCAGTTTGGATCAGAGAGTAGGGTTGCCAGCCTCCAGGTGGTGGCTGGAGATCTCCTGGAATTACATCTTGTCTCCAGGCCACAGAGATCAGTTCCCCTGAAGAAAATAGATGCAGAGGAGTTAGCCGTGTTAGTCTGTAGTAGCAAAATCAAAAAGAGTCCAGTAGCACCTTTAAGACTAACCAACTTTACAGCTTTGGATGGTGAACTCTATGGCATATCCTTCTGAGGTCTTTCTCCTTCCCACGCCCCGCCCTCTCCAAGCCCCCCTCCTAAATCTCCAGGAATTTCCTAACCTGGAGCTGGTAACCCTACTCTCATGGCATTTTTCATCCCTTTAAAATGTGGCAGCCTCCATGGGTCTGACCTGTGGATTCCATGACAGCTAAGTTGGCCCCCAGAAAGAGTGCGCAGTGACGTTCCTTGCTCTCTTTCCATTACCACGTGGTGGTTGGCTGTGAATCTAGCAGCTGCCGGTTGCCAGCGCCACTTGAGGAGCGCAAGTGAATGGCAAGTGAACAGGGAGGAATACACGTGAGTCTGTTCACTTGCCCGGTAAGTGTCATTCATCACTTGCAGCTTGGCTCTGAGACCGGTGGAGTCCTACTTCCAGGGTTGTAGCAAGGAGGAGCAGGTTAAGGAAATTTTGAAACTAATTTGGGACTGCAGATTTCCCCCCTTTAAAAACCTCCTTGCTGGATGGGGCGGGAAGAGTTCATTGCCTCGAGCTGTTTGATCCATGTGAGAATTCCTCAGCTGTTGCATTTCCTTCTTGTGTTAGTAGAAAAGAAAGGTGATGAAGTGCCAGGCAAAGAAAGTCTGCCATTGATGAGCAGATTAATTCATTGTCTCAATTAAAACTTGCATTCCTGCTTTTCTTTACCATCTGCTTATCTGCCATAAGGCTGCCAACTGACCGGGGGAAAATGGTCTGACTGTTCTCGTGCCTTTAAAAGCAGTTTGATCTACCGAGGTCAGCAGGTTAAACTGCTCGACATGAAGAGAAACACTTCCCTTTCAGACAGCTGCACTTTAACCTGCCATTAAAGGCAGAGCAACAGTGGCCAGTTGAAACAGTGGCTACTTAACTCCTGACAATGCATGCACCTGCAAGAAAGAAAGGAATAATTGAAAGCACTGCAATCCTACTAGCTTCCATGGAATTACACCAGTGTAAACAAGAACAGCATGATTCTCTCATCTTGGAGAGTCAGCTTGTTAGACCAAACCAGTAACAGATTAGCCGTGCAATACAACAGGGTTAGACCCTTTAAAGCCCTTTGACTTCAATGGATTAAAAGGGTAAGCTCTGTTTAGGATTGCATTGTAGGATTCCTTTTGCTTAAATGGCAATTCAGAAAGAGCCTTACTACTCCGCTCAGTAGAAGTGGCAGGGTTATTAGGTTAACCAGGGCTTTTTTCCTGGGAAAAGAGGTGGTGGAACTCAGTGGGTTGCCCTCGGAGAAAATGGTCACATGGCTGGTGGCCCCGCCCCCTGATCTCCAGACAGGGCAATCTAAACTCCCCTCTGTCTGGAGATCAGGGGGCGGGGCCACTGGCCATGTGACCATTTTCAAGAGGTGCCGGAACTCCGTTCCACCGCGTTCCTGCTGAAAAAAAGCCCTGAGGTTAGTATATTACAGTGAGTGAATACAACTCTCTGTTGGAGAGAGAGTAAGGGCATGTGCAGGCATTATCTCCTAAATTATTAGGGGTGGGTCAGAGCCATATTATTCATAAGGCTTAGGTGGAAGCCTAGGGGCCCCCGCAGGGAACGAGGGGCCCATCAATTTTTTTTTTGCTGAAGCACAACCCCACATAAATTACAATTAATTGATTCTCTTATATAACCTCTATTAATAAGATAATTAACTGCCTCCTTATTGAAGTGAAACAAATTGTCTCTTATATTAAAACAATTGTCCATAAATTATATATTTTAATAAACAATGAAAATTGTATTCACTTCAAAATATTACAGTATCGAACAATTATACCCCCAAAATGTGGTTTCCTGAAGAGTTCTACTTGTGCAATAAAAATATTTTTAAAATTGTGAATAGAATTCTTCAAGAGAGCCTCAAAATGGATACAGGGCTATGTACTGCGGTCTAGTACCTATTGTACCAGGGTCAGGCTGTCATCTGTAGTGGGGGGAAAGATTGAAGTGCCAGAGGGGGCCCGAAATACCTGAAAGCCTTGGGGCTCAGCCATGAGTTAATACAGCCCTGGGGTGGGTGGGTCTTGCTCGGGTTCATGAACTGGGATTTAGAAAGCTGAGGGGTGATGCGGTTCAGAACCGCTTCTGTCCTTCTGCTCATGTGTATTTTATTGATTACTGGAATCTACTGGACTGGACTTGTCATCTTTCATGAAAACAGCAAAAGAAGTATGAGCTGCAACTTCGCAGAACCATGTAGGCCACTTCTTTCTTTCTTTCTTTCTTTCTTTCTTTCTTTCTTTCTTTCTTTCTTTCTTTCTTTCTTTCTTTCTTTCTTTCTTTCTTTCTTTCTTTCCTTCCTTCCTTCCTTCCTTCCTTCCTTCCTTCCTTCCTTCCTTCCTTCCCTTTTCTTCCTGTCAACCTGTCTACTCTTTTTATACCCCACCTTCCTTCCTTCCTTCCTTCCTTCCTTCCTTCCTTCCTTCCTTCTGACCTACCTACTCTTTTTATACCCCACCTTCCTTCCTTCCTTCCTTCCTTCCTTCCCTTCCTACTACTTGTATACCCCACCGTTCTTCCTAATGGGGACCCAAAGCAGTTCCCTTAATTCTCTTGGCCTCCATTTTATCCTTGCAAGAACCCTGTGCACCGAATGTGCTACTGGCACAAGATCACCCAGCAGGCTTTTTTAGCAGAGCAGGGATTCGAACCTGTCTCTCCTGGATCCTAGTCTTAGGTGGGTAGCCGTGTTGGTCTACAGTAGAACAGCAGGATTTAAATCCATTGCCACCTTAGAGCCAACAAGATTTCCAGGGTGTAAGCTTTCGAGAGTCAGAGCTCCCTTCTTCAGATACAATTTGTATCTGACGAAGGGAGCTCTGACTTTTGAAAGGTTACACCCTGAAAATCTTGTTGGCTCTAAGGTGGCAATGGATTCAAATCCTGCAGATCCTAGCCTGACATTCTAACTGCTATACCAGACTGACCATCAATAATTTCTATGCAGAGTATCCCATTACCTCTGCCAAACAACATGCTATTTGGTGTTTGTTCGTCCATCTAGTGTATCCCCTGCGGTCCTGGGAACAAAGGGAATTGCTTCGGCCCCAACATCTGCTGTGGAGAGGAGCTCGGTTGTTACTTTGGCACCTCTGAAACCCTGCGTTGCTTGGAAGAAAATTACCTGCCTTCCCCATGCGAGGCTGGAGGGAAATCCTGCAGTGCCGGCGGGAGATGCGCAGCGCCTGGCATTTGCTGCACTGACGGTATAACTATCATGGAGAAAGAAAAGACCACAAGAAGGAGGGGGAGGGGGGATGAGAAAAAGAGGCATGTGATGATCAGAAATGTCAAATTAGGAAAGCCACAACGCAGCTCACGGATGATTCTTTTGATGCACAACTGAATTCTGCAGTTTCTCCCTTTGCTTTCCATCTGCTTTCGATCCCCTTCTGGCTTTCACGAATGGTGCTTTTGACTAGGAAGGTTCTTAGAAAGACGCCAGAAGAATTTCTCTTGTGTTTCTATTCCCCATCTGTAATAAATGCGTAGGTGCAAGATGCTTATGGATCCCTGGGAGAAGAGTGGTCTTGCAACCTGGTGCACCGCTGCAGGCCCTCTCATGTAGCCAGGAGACCCTTCTTTCCTCCCTGCCCCACCTGAGACATAGACCTTCACGGTGCCTTTCACCCCACTAAGTTTTGCCCTTTTAGCCCTTTCTGGTTGGTTTATTTGTTTACTTATTTACTCCACTTATACCCTGCCTTCTTCCCCAATGTGGACCCAATGCAGCTTACATTTCATCTCTCTTCTCTTCACAACACCCCTGTAAGGTAGGTTAGGCTGAGACTGGGCCCAAGGTCACCCAGCAAGCTTCCATAACAGTGGAGAGATTCGCACCTGGGACTTCCAGTCCCTCATCTAAAATTCTAACCCCTGCATCACCCTGGCTTTCATTCCTAGCGTGCAATTCCCACCATCCTGCATTGCTGTGTATTATTTCCCTCCCCGTGGCTCAAGCAAGGGGATCCAGTGTGTATCACACCATCAGGAAATGGTTCCTTGAGTGTGGTGTCTTTGCACTGGGCCCATTGCAAACGCATAGATTCAGGTGTGTCGGGATACTATGACTGCAGGATCGTGTCTGCAGCCCCGTATCAACACCCATCCAATTTCCAACATTGGGCCAAGCTACAAGTGAGGAATGACACTTGAACGGCAAGTGAACAGACTCACATGTATTCCTCCCTGTTCACTTGCCCTCTACTACGTGATCGAGTGGATGGCAAGTGAACAGGGAGGAATACATGTGAGTCTGTTCACTTGCCGTTCAAGTGTCATTCCTCACTTGTAGCTTGGCCCTCAGACATCACACAAAACTGTGGTTTAATTGCACTAAGTATGGTTAGTGACTGCTCATCTGTGAGCATGGTTTTGTGTAATGTCTGAACTCAGCCGCTGTTTTATGATTTGTGTGAATCCATCTTTCGTTCATGTTCACAGCTGTATTGGGAAGAATTCATCAGGTGGGACTATAAACTGTAGAGTGATTGATCTCCGGAGTAAGAGGCACAACCCTCCCCCCACTTTGCGCATACTTTAGGCGCTGAATGCCCACCTCCTACTTGGTTGCTGTCAGTCCAGTCCAGTTACATGTGATGGCATTTTTAATCCCCCTGACCCCACGGCCATTTCCACACGTCTTAAAAATACTGTCACACTCACCGAAAGCTGGCAGCTTTTTTGCATGATTTCTGACGTCACCGTTTCCAAAATGGATGCAGACATTTATGATTCCATTTTCGTGGTGCCACGAGAACAGAATCATAACACAAAGAAGGTGCCAATGTTCTGGGAGTGTGGTGCTCTTTTAAAGACACGTGGAAACGGCCCAGGTTTACTATACCACACAAGCAATGCAACTCATTTGTATAGCAACAGAGAACCTACCTAAGCAGTAGGCCGGGGGGGGGGGCAACCACATGAGAGGCTGTGGCCACCATATTCTGCCAGAATGTGTCTGTTTGCATCTCTGTATTAAAAGCCATCCAAGTTCCCACTCAAAGTATCCAAAATGTCTCTCTGAGCGAGTGCCTGAAACTTAAAGTTGCTCACTGATTGGGGGGGAAAGCCAGCTGGTCCATTTCTAAGTCTCTGAATTGCAGGAATCCACAAGGGAAACATTTTGGCAGCACAGAGAAAAGCATTGTATTGTCTGCCAAAGTTTGCTGCTTACAGCTGTTAAAGACACAAGAGCGAGGGCTAATAAGAAAGCTGGCAACCTAACCACATTTTTTATTGAGGAATACAGCGATGGTTAGCTTGAGATACTCTACAATTCTAAGATGATGTTGTTGGAATATTGATTACCCATCGACTTAACAAAGGGGTTTCCATCGGACTAAGTCACCCTGCCTTCTTACCAGCCAATAATAATAATAATAACATAATAATAACATTTGATTTATATACCGCCCTTCCGAACAACTTAATGCCCACTCAGAGCAGTTTACAAAGTGTGTTGTTATTATCCTCTGCGAGGTGCATGGGGCTGAGAGAGCTCCAAGAAGCTGTGACTGATGCAAGGTCACCCAGCTGGCTTGAAGTGGAGGAGTGGGGAATCAAACCTGGCTCTCCAGATTAGAGTCCTGCCGCCCTTAAGTGACTGACCCAAGGCCGCCCAGCTGGCTTCAAGTGGAGGAGTGGGGAATCAAACCCAGCTCACCAGAATAGAGTCCTGCCGCTCTTAAGTGACTGAGCCAAGGTCACCCAGCTGGCTTCAAGTGGAGGAGTGGGGAATCAAACTGCCTCTCCAGATTAGACTCCTGCTGCTCTTAAGTAACTGACCCAAGGTCACCCAGCTGGCTTCAAGTGGAGGAGTGGGGAATCAAACCCAGCTCACCAGATTAGAGTCCTGCCGCTCTTAAGTGACTGACCCAAGGTCACCCAGCTGGCTTCAAGTGGAGGAGTGGGGAATCAAACCCAGCTCTCCAGATTAGAGTCCTGCTGCTCTTAAGTGACTGACCCAAGGTCACCCAGCTGGCTTCAAGTGGAGGAGTGGGGAATCAAACCCAGCTCTCCAGATTAGAGTCCTGCTGCTCTTAAGTGACTGACCCAAGGTCACCCAGCTGGCTTCAAGTGGAGGAGTGGGGAATCAAACCTGGCTCTCCAGATTAGAGTCCTGCCGCTCTTAAGTGACTGACCCAAGGTCACCCAGCTGGCTTCAAGTGGAGGAGTGGGGAATCAAACCTGGCTCTCCAGATTAGAGTCCTGCCGCTCTTAAGTGACTGACCCAAGGTCACCCAGCTGGCTTCAAGTGGAGGAGTAGGGAATCAAACCTGGCTCTCCAGATTAGAGTCCTGCCGCTCTTAAGTGACTGACCCAAGGTCACCCAGCTGGCTTCAAGCGGAGGAGTAGGGAATCAAACCTGGCTCTCCAGATTAGAGTCCTGCCGCTCTTAAGTGACTGGCCCAAGGTCACCCAGCTGGCTTCAAGCGGAGGAGTGGGGAATCAAACCTGGCTCTCCAGATTAGAGTCCTGCCGCTCTTAAGTGACTGACCCAAGGTCACCCAGCTGGCTTCAAGCGGAGGAGTGGGGAATCAAACCTGGCTCTCCAGATTGCAGTCCTGCCGCTCTTAACCACTACACCAAACTGGCTCTGGCAATGAATGTGCTCAAACTTTTCTTTCTTCCCTTTCAAGAGAGCTGCGTTGCTGATGCCGGGTGTGTGAACGACAGTGGCGACCAAAGTCGAGCGCCCTCCGAAAGGAACCTGACGTTGTTGGAAGGCTCAACAGGGGATCTCCTTCTCAAACTGATGCACTTAGCAAATGCCAACAGGCAGCAGCCAGGCAAGCCCCAGTTTTACTGAAGCGAGGAGGCAGGCAGCTTGGAAACGTCAGCTGTGTGGCTTAGCTTTCAGAAGATCTCCAAGAAGGAGATGCAGGAAACCTGAAATGATGTAAAGAAATAATGCTTTGAGAGCAACGTGTAAATATCCAGCAAATAATAAACCACTTTTATTGCACTGTGTGGTGCATTTTGTTCTGCATCTTTCATGAATGAAAATATAGGAGGGGGACACGTGAAATGAGGTTCATACCACTCTTCTAGACAGATTACTGTCCCACCCAGAGCGGTGAACAAGTTAGTGTTATTATTATCCCCACAATACGGCTGGGGAGCTGGGGCTGAGAGGAATGGCTCACCCAAGACCACTTGCTGAGCTTGTGGCAGTAGTGGGATTTGAACCAGAAGAGCGCTGATTCACAGCCCAACCACTTAACCAATGTGCATTTTTGTAAACAGAGAACATGGAGACTTTAGCCCAGTATCTTTCTCTCTGTTGGGCTCCAGCTGATTATTTCTTCCTTAGAGGCCTAATTCTCACTAACCCAGTAAACCTGAGTCTCGGTTGTACCACATCAGAAAAAATAGTCCCGCCACAAACTGAACAACCATGTCAGGGAGAAAGCTAGACTACCAAGCTTCCCCTTGGCATCTAATTTTCTATGCATATGACATTTTTTGGGAAGGAGGAACATTCAGTCCGGTCATCTTTTACCTGGAGTCGGTACAGTCTTGACACTAGGGTTGCCAACTCCAGGTTGTGAAATTCCTGGAGATTAAGGGGTGGGGCCTGAGGAGGTCAGAGTTTGGGGAGAACCTCAGAGGGGTATAATGCCATAGAGTCCAACTCTCCAAGGTAGCCGTTTTCTCCAGGGGAACTCATCTCTGTAGTATTGAGATAATTTGTAATTTTGAGAGACCTCTAGGCCCTGCCTGGAGATTGGCAACCCTATCTGAAACAATGTAAACTAGACCTAGATGCTCAGTCCGACAGTCACAGAGACATCCTAAGGAGAATTCCAGAGGAGTTAGCTGTGTTAGTAGCAAAGAAAAGAGTCCAGTAGCACCTTTAAGACTAACCAACTTTACTGTAGCACAAGCTACAGCTGAATTGGAATTCATATGTAAATTTGCCTCAGTCAGACTTGGATTGAATAGAGACTATGAATGGTTATCTCATTATCAGAAGTAACTGATTTCATTAAGAGAAGCAAACTGATCCCATTATCAGAAGCTACTGATTTGCATCTACTACCCCTCCCCTCTCCACCTGGCCAATTTCTTCTTACCCTCCATGCATCTGATGAAGAGAGCTGTGGTTCTCGAAAGCTTATGCTTCAGTAAAGTTGGTTAGTCTTAAAGGTGCTACTGGACTCTTTTCTGTTTTCTTAAGGAGAGTTGCATCCTTCTAAGTCCATGGAAGTCAATTGCAATGTAACTCTCTCAAAAGGTTGCCCGGCAACCCTAAGGAAAGAAATCTTTAACCTGGTCATTTTAAAAAATGGATCGTTCGTCCATAATAAAACATACATTTAGGACTGACACGTTTTGCTCATCATTCTTTTCACAGTAGGACAGCGTTATTGGGCATTTTCAAGCAGGTTTGCTTCGAGAGGTTCAGAAAGATGTCTTTGAGAAAAGAAATGGGTCTTGGGCAGCAAGAAATACATCTTTTTTTAAAAAAAAATCTAATAAGGATATATAAACTTGTGGAAATATAAGGCATAGTGAATATATTTGTCACAGCCCTTTGGAAAACTGAGATTGTCAAAATAATTGCAGGCCTTTCACAAAAATAATCTTTGTGGAAGGCCTGCAAGCATCCAAGGCACCATATTATCAAAACTTGTCAAAATAGAATCTATATTCAAATGATGATGATATACAGGGTCCATTAGAGGCATGTTTTCTGACTGTATTCAATGTTCTGTCATGAAAGAGAGCGCAAGAGATTGAGAGCACCTTTCCTACGAGGAAAAGCTGTAGCGTAAGAGCTTTTCAGTTTACAGAAAAGGTGACTAAGGAGGAGCATGATAGAGCATTATAAAATTAAACATGGGGTGGAAGGGTTATTTATGGAGGACTTTTTCCTCCCGCTCCCATAATACCGGAACTCGAGGGGACACCCAATAAAGCTGATGGGGAAAAGGTATACAGGACAGACAAAAGGAAATACTTGTTTACTCGGTCAGTTATTAAATTGTGGAATTCTCTGCTGAGGAGGCAGTGACGGCCATGAACAGCGAGACCTTTAAAAAGAGATTAGACAGTTCTGTGCACTCAGAGGCACTTTAATTTAATTTAATTTATTGTATTTGTATTCCGCCTTCCCCGCTTTTACAGGCTCAGGGCGGACTTGCGTTATATTACTACTTTACATCAAGATGGGTAGCCGTCAGGGCCAGGGCGCCCATTGAGGCCAGGTAGGCGGTGGCCTCAGGGTGCGGGGTGCTGGAAGGGGGGCCGGAGGAGGCGCAGGGGGCAGGAGCATGTGCCACGGACCTGCAGCCTCCGAGCCATCCCGTCCTGAGCCGCCGCTGCCACCAGAACACTTCCCTGGCCAGGCTCAGCAGCTGTGGGTAGGTGTCTGCGGCGGCGCAGGGAAACTGAGCGGGAGAGCTCGGATGCCACTCGCGCGCCGTCCCAGCGGCCCGCCACAGCAATCAGGCTGGTGGCATGCACGCCCCCATGATGACATCACCACACAGGCTGGTGCATGTGTGCGTGCACGTGTGCGCGGGCGCCCAGCCTGCCGCCTGGCCACAAGCGCCAAAAACCCTGGTGCCGCTGCTGGTAGTCATGTTAGTCTATCTGTAGCAGTGGAAAAAAGCAAGAGTCCAGCAACACCTATAAGACTAACAAAATTTGTGGTATGGTATGAACTTTCGTGGTATCTGAAGAAGTGAGCTGTGGCTCATGAAAGCTCATACCCTACCACAAATTTTGATAGCCTTATAGGTTCTGCTGGACTCTTGCTCTTTTCTACCATTGCAGACAGACAAACATGGCTACCCATCTTGATCTATCTCCATGGAAGGCACCACATCTAGCTGTACAGAATGGAAAAAGAGGTATCTGAAGAAGTGAGCTGTGGTTCACGAAAGCTCATACCCTACCACATGTTAGTCTTATAGGTGCTACTGGACTCTTGGTCTTTTCCACTACTACTTTACCTGTTCCAGAACTGAAGCTTGATAGGAACTTGAGCCCCTGGCTTCTCGGTCCAAGCTTGGGTTAAATTAATTAAAGTTCATTTCTCGGGTAAATTCTTTCCTCCGTACATTTTTTGTATCCCTCACGAGAAAAGAGAGTCATCACATTTATCCTGCCTTTCCCCCAAGGAATTCAAGCTGGTGTGCAGGGAACTTCCCTCTTCCCCTTTGCATCTGGAAGGCAGGTTAGTCTAAAAGGAAGAGACTGGCTCAAGGTCAGCTTCATGGCTGTGTAGCAATTCGAACCTGGCCTCCAATGCCCTCGCCAACAAGCTAAACACCACCTAGAGCTTCCTGGACATCTCCCAGAATTACAGCTGACCTCCAGACTACAGCAACCAAGCTCCCTGGCGAAGATGGCTGTTTTGGAGGGTGGTTTCCGCTCCTTCCCAAACCCAGCCCTTCCCAGGCTCCTCCCCCAAATCTCCTGGAATTTCCCGACTGGGAGTTGGCAACCCTACCACTACCCTATTCCTTTAAGAAGAACAAGAGCTTTAAAGCTTCCTTTGAAAGCTTTCATTCTCCGCTCTCTACCCTGCTTACAAAGATCAGCTTAACTGACGTCATGCATTTGCTAAAATGGGCTCTGGTTATGAAAGCGTGTGCCCCAATGTTTCAGCTGCCGGAAGATGCGCTTTAAGGCTGTGGATGTTCTTTGTTTCGCCTACTAGCTTCTGTCCTCTCACTCCACTCAGCCAAGTTTGCAGTCTTCCTCCAGTCCAAGGAGCTTTCCATCATACTAAGCTTCCTTAGACCAGAGGAAAGCATCACATTAGGTTGAGCTGAGTGGTTCTGGGCAGGATCTCTAAAGCTGCATCCTTCTTATTTTGCAATGAAAACACTCAGCTTAACTTTCTCAGATAAACGGTTGCCATTAATGTCATATCAGGTCTAGTCCATCCACTTGGATGGATGGATTGGAGTACGACACTAAGAGCTAAGCTACAAGAGACGAATTACACGAGGACGTGCACGTGAAGGGAATCGCAGTGTTAGCCGGGAAGCTGAGTTTTAAAAGATGGATCGGAAGGCTCGGTCAATTTCCCCTCTCTACAGAGCCGGCAAAGATCACTTCTCAGAGGGTTAGTTTATTTCCTCTTTGCCTCCTAGAAGGGGCAATGAAACTGACAGCCTTCGGGAGGCGAAGAAGAAATTAGTAAACCCTCTGAGGAGCCATCTTTGCTGGCTCTGCAGAGAGGGGAAATTGACAAACCCTTCCGATCTCTTTTAAAACTCAGCTTCCTGGATAACATTGCAACTCCCTTCCCGTGAGCATCCTCATGTAATTCGTCTCTTGTAGCTTAGCTCTAAAGAATATGTGTGCCATTCTCCAGTTTCTGTAATTTGTACATCCCATGGTAAACTGTAGAACTTGCTGATTGGTTTGGAGAATTTTAACGTCAGATCGCCCCAGGCTAGCTCAATCTTATTAGATTTTGGAAGTTAAGCAGGGTCAGCCCCGGTTAATATGTCAATGGGAGACTATCAAGGAAGACCAGGGTTGCTATGCAAAAGCAAGCAATAGCAAACCACCACTGAAACTCCTCTTGTCTTGAAAAGCGTACCGGTTTGCCATAATTCAGCTGCAACTTGATGGCATTTTACACAAACACAGATTTACCAAGGAGAGAGAGGATTTTTCAGGTCTGGAAAAACCTAGCGATTCAGGTTCCCAAATGTACGACTGGTGCCCTGAAATACAAAATATTTCACTATTCTGGTAACTAATCAGGATTTTTGCCAATAGTATAGTGAATAAATTCAAGGAAATTGCTCAAGCAGGTAATCATGAGAACAGGTGTGTGTATCCTTAAGCGCCAGTCAATCTGGATTAATTTGTCCTCCTCTGGGTCAGAAATAAAAGATCTTGTCTGAGGGTTACTCTTGAACATGCCTGCTATTTCAATAATCGCCTTTGTGCAATCTTGGAAACGGATCTCCTTTTCTATCTAACAATCTGCCATTGTGCCAAGGTTATTCTGACCAGAATAACATCCCAAATTCATCAGTATTTTCTCCTTGGTCTTCTTGATAAGAATTCTTGATAAAAGAAGAAGGAGAAAGTGCAACGGTATTAGGAAAGGAAATCCCGTTTCCATGACTGAGAACGGAACGGCTTCCCTGATAAGATCAGGAAGGCTCCCTCTGGCTCTTCTGGTTTTTTGCAAACTACACAAAACTGAATTATTTAAATGGACTTTTGTACACAGGTAACACAATTGTGCTGTACAGAACGGTTTAGAAAGTTACTTAGGTAAATTTTTAGGGACTGCAGCCTATATGACCGTGTATCGCTCATACGGCTGTTGCTGTATAGAATCATAGGGTTGGAAGGTACATCCAGGGTCATCTAGTCCAACCCTCTGCACAATGCAGGAAATTCACAACTACCTCCCTACACTCGCGGTGACCCCTGCTCCGTGCCCAGAAGATGGCAGAACACTGTCAGGGTCCCTAGCCAAACTGGCCTGGAGAAAATTGCTTCCTGACCCCGAAGTGACAATTGACATTACCCTGAGCATGTAAGAAGGGCCCACAAGAACTAAGCACTGATGTAACCCTTCTTGCCCTCCCTCTCATGATCTGCCCTGGTTCACAGAATCAGGGCGCTAGCCACACCATAAGGATCAATCAATTCTATACAGCAAACACAATTATGGTTTTAATGTATATTTTATTTTTTATAAACATCAATGGAAAGTGCAAAGTGACTAAGTGCTCGATTAAATACTTATAAATACTTAAAAATAATTACAAAAATCTATCCACATTCCAATCATGAAAGACAAGACTCTATCAAGAAGTGCATTCAGTAATAAATATGTATAAATAAATAACGGCTGCTTATAAATATTAGGACTCAGTCCAAAGATATAATCTAAGCAAGATCCAATGGAGTCAGTGACGTCTCTCTTTCTTTCTGGTCAGTGAATAGAGGATGGATTCACCAACGAGACACTTTCTGTTGCAGGTAATTCTTCAATGTGAATGCATAAATTGGTAATCCACTTTTCTTTCTTTTTTTAGGTGGAGCCGTGAAGAAGGGGGAAGGCTTCACAGCTCCACCTAAAAAAGAAAGTTAAAAGAAAGAAAAGTGGATTAAAAATGTATACATTCACACTGCAAAGGCAGCCATCTAACACTGACAACAATTCAAATCAACATCTACACCGAGTGCTGGAGTGAAGAAACGGACTCACAAGCCCATCTAATTTCTTCTGGTTGGCTCCTGGCAGGTCACAAAACCTCTGCCGTTGTCCCAAATCACCACTCATCAACGCTGTCCCTTCCCCTCGCTCCCCCGAAACAAACTGAGTAATCCATGCTGCCACCAACGACTCTGAGAGTATCTTCTGCTGAACGGAGTTGAAGATCTAGTGCTCCGTCACTGCATTGCCATGCAGAGGTTCTGCTTAGATGCCGTACCTCCTGCTATAGTCCTACAAGCAAGCCCAAAGGCAGTCTACCTCCCTATCCGGAGACAGTGAGCCAACCTGCTACCTCTCCCTTTTACCACACTTCAAACAGGTGTAGTGAGTTTCCAGAGGTCAGTCTTAAAGCATTCAAAAGATAAGAAAGTTTAATACAGGAATAAAAGAATACACCTGTTCTGTTCAAGCTTCGGGGCTCAGCAAGGGAACAAAGAAAAGGCTAAAACACGCCATCCTCTTTCCCTACACTTGTCATCAGCAGTATTTAAAACAGGACAGGTTAGCATTACTTGAAGCTGCAGTAGATTAAAGTCCAGCATTACCTTCGCTCTCTTGGTTGGATCTTCTCTTTGTTGTCCCTTGGCAAGATGGAGCGCCAGGTAAAAGCTTAGTCGTTCACGGCTTGGGCCTATTCAAAGTGCTGCACAAAATGGAAGAACTTTTTCCCTTGTGTCTTGAGAATTTATCAGGGAGAGGGTCCATCCCTCCTTCCCCCAGGTCATTTATACCTCCTCCCCCAGACCTTCGCTTCTCTCCCAGGTAATTCAGACTATTTCTTTGGCTGTTTCACTCTATGTCCCTGGGTCTTACATCCTAGCTGGGTGAGAGGTAATAAGCCATTGTCCTGCTTTGCCCAGAGTTATTACCATAACTAAGCACTGTGCTTGGACCTTGATGGCTCCTCCCTTCACCCCTCCCTCCTTTCTCTAAGAGCTAAGAGACAAGAGACAAATTACACAAGGAGGAGCACGTGAAGGGAGTCGCAGTGTTAGCCGGGAAGCTGAGTTTTAAAAGAGATCGGAAGGCTTTGTTGATTCCCCCTCTCTATAGAGCCAGGGAGATCGCTGCTCAGAAAGTTTATTTCCTCTTCGCCTCCTAGAAGGGGAGGTGAAACTGAGAGCCTTCCAGAGGAAAAGAGGAAATTAACAAACCCTCTGAGCAGCCATCTTTGCTGGCTCTGTAGAGAGGGGAAATGGACAAAGCCTTCTGATCTCTTTTAAAACTCAGTTTCCCGGCTAACATTGCGACTCGCTTCGCTTGCTCCTCCTCATGTAATTTGTCTCTTGTCACTTGATTCTTAGTTACTAGTTTGTAGCTGGATTCTGGAACATGGGTATAGTATAGTCCCAATGAGTGAAAGAAGGGAGTGAATTCCTAAGTGGAGGCCATTTCTCCACAGCTAGCACGGAGGACTTAAGAAGATGACCTGAAAAATCTGTTCCCCCACCCCCCATATTTTTGAACAGGTTATAATATCTGACCTAGAATCATAGAATCATAGCGTTGGAAGTGTCCTTAAAGACCATCTAGTCCAGCCCCCTGCCCAGTGCAGGAACAGCCTAATGTATCCACAACAAGTATTCATCCAGCTGCACTTTGACGCCTGCCAATGAGGGGGAACCCACTATATCCCTAGGCAGCCAATTCCTTTGCTGGGTTACTCTTAGCCTGAAGAAGATTTTCCTAATAACCCGATAAATAGTTCTGGTGGACTCTAAAGCTTGCACAAAGTTTTGTGTCATTTTGGTTGGTCCTAATAAAAAGGTTTTACACAGATTTTTGTTGTTTTTGTTGTTTTGGATCTGACCCAGGAAAGCAATTCTTAGGCTGTTCAGATGATCTAGAGGCTAATCAGAGGCACAATTAATTAGAAAGCAAAGAAAATCCATCCTGGAAAATCCAGGGCTTTAGACCTATATATTCTCTTAAGATGTTCCGCGGCATATTCTGGCCATGCAGAGGTGGGGAAAGTTCTGAAATCAGCATAAATGGCAATCGTAGAGTTACTCGGACTTCTGAACAAGGATATGTGGCTCAAACAACCAAGAATTTGATGTCTCTTTTGCTAATATTGGCCATAATTAACAATTTCTAAAACGTTTTCTGGGATCTTTTTTTTAAATTAAAGATCCATAGCACATTTATTGTTTCTAAGCTGTAATGTTGAAATTCTTCAATCAACAAAATAAAATTGTAAGTCAGGATGGAATGAAAAGAGAATGCTTACCTCAAAGTTTCCTTTCCTTGAGCAAGGGCGTGTTCAGAGATCCCAGAAGATGTACGCATCACAGGTTCGGCTGCCACCCATAATAGGACTGCAAGCCTTTTACGCATCCCCTGGAAGAAAGCAGCATGCCGAGAGAGACGAGACGAGAAGGAGCCTCTCGTGCCAACCTGACCTTTTCCAGCTTTGAATGTCGACAACCGGCATGCATGAGAATTTGTTTAATTGAGCCACTGATTATCTCGTGCAACTTCTGACAGATTAGGAAGGGGCATAGTCCCTGATCACGGGTCCTGAGGGGCTTGAAAAAGCTCAAGGCTGTTCATAGAATCATAGAGTTGGAAGGGGCCGCCAGGATCATCTAGTCCAACCCCCTGTACAATGCAGGAAATTCACAATTACCTCCCCACTCTCCTAGTGACCCCCACTCCATACCCCCACACAGTGCAAGGAATTCACAGTTACCTCCCCACTCTCCTAGTGACCCCACTCCATCCCCCCGCACAATGCAAGAAATTCACAGTTACCTCCCCACTCTCCTAGTGACCCCCACTCCATCCCCCCGCACAATGCAAGAAATTCACAGTTACCTCCCCACTCTCCTAGTGACCCCACTCCATCCCCCCGCACAATGCAAGAAATTCACAGTTACCTCCCCACTCTCCTAGTGACCCCACTCCATCCCCCCGCACAATGCAAGAAATTCACAGTTACCTCCCCACTCTCCTAGTGACCCCACTCCATCCCCCCGCACAATGCAAGAAATTCACAGTTACCTCCCCACTCCCCTAGTGACCCCCACTCCATCCCCCCGCACAATGCAAGAAATTCACAGTTACCTCCCCACTCTCCTAGAGACCCCCACTCCATACCCCCGCTCCATGCTTTTAGGGTGCTAGAATGCACAATAGCTCAGTGATACAGCAATCATTATTACATACAAAAGTCCCGGGTTCAATCCCAGACATTTCCAGGATTTCTAGTAGAAAAGCTGGAAAATGTTACTGCTTGAATTGTCAGACAACAGATTATGCTGGAGATGAATCTCTATAAGGCTTCTTTAGGTCCCTTTCAGTTTGTGTAATTCAATATTTTTTCCAAGTAAGGTTGTTCCACATCAGAGCTTCTGGAAGACAGGATGTCATTTCATACTGCTTTTGTGATAGAAGAGCAATCTGCAGGTTGAATCGTCTGACTCGCATCTGGAGCAGCTCTTGCCATGGGACCCCAGAAGATCCTGTCTTGACAGGCAAAAGGCCATGCTACTTAAAGCAGTATTTACCAGCACACTGAGAGCCAAGCTACAAGTGACGAATGACACTTGCCTGGCCAGTGAACAGACTCACGTGTATTCCTCCCTGTTCACTTGCCATTCACTTGTGCTCCACTTGACCACATAATGATCAAGTGGAGCACAAGTGAATGGCAAGTGAACAGGGAGGAATACACCTGAGTCTGTTCACTTTGGCCATTCAAGTGTCATTCGTCACTTGTAGCTTGGCTCTCACATGTATTCCTCCCTGTTCTCTTGCTCTCCACTTGCTCTCCACTTGCGCTCCATGCAATTGTGTGGAGCGCAAGTGAACTGGGAGGAATACACCTGAGTCTGTTCACTTGCCATTCAAGTGTCATTCATCACTTGTAGCTTGGCTCTCAGACGTAATGGGATAAGATCATACCTTCGTTTACTTGCGGGCGTTGTCTGCAGACACTGGTGTGGGGTACTTCATACGGAGGCAACCCACAATGACGGCTCTTGCTGATCTTTCTGCCGATTCAACAGTGAGTTGGATAGCCTTGTAGGCTTCTTAGCTTCAATGAAGTCATGATTCTATAACAGATTAAGTAAAACAGACTCCTCTCCGTTTAATCCCAGCTTCTCCTTCCTATCACTGTTCTATAAAGGCACTTATAATTTAATGTCAACCTTCTGACCCTTGTAGCTTTCCAGGGCACTACAGAAGGCCCCCTTTGACCTCTGAATTGTCTAAAGTGCTCTGCTTAAATGCCAGTTATGAAACCAGGGGGCGAAGGTGACTCTCTGGGCAGCTGTCCAATGTCTGATGGCGAATTAGCGAAGCCAAAGGTGGGACTGGTTATGTTGTAAAGCCAGTTCTATATTATTAAGAGTTTCGTGTCCTTATCTAAACTTGTAAGGTTGTAAGAGAGGAAGATGAGCTTATTGCATCTAAGACCAGGCAGGGGCAAGGGGTGACAGGTTTAGGAGCATAGATATTATGCCTGTCTGGTTTCATTAATCGTTGATATATTGTGTTAATCACTGTCTTCGTATCCTGGGAGAAGCAGCATTCATTACCTCGTAATCTTCTCTAAACTTTACATGCATGGATATGCATAACTCAACAGAGTTTCACTCATGACAATATGGCAGCCTCCTATGCTAGGCAAGCTAGACTGGTCCCTCTTGCGTGACAATCCCATTATAAAAGGACTTTGGGGGTTATACTGCATTGGGACTTCTGTTGGGAGGGTCTCGAAAAGACCACTAGTTACTGTTGTTGCATAAAAATGTAAAATAATATCTTTGATCTTCTTTGGGACATGGAAAAGGTTCAGGAGGTAACATCGAGACTTGACTACTGTAATGCACGGTACATAGGTCTTCCCTTAAGGAGACTCCAGTTGGTGCAGAATGCGGCAGCTCATTTATTATCAGGAACTAGGAGGAGCATGAATATTACTCCCATTCTGCAGTCATTCCACTGGCTATCAGCTACTGGGCTCAATTCAAGTTAATAGCTGTCACATACAAAGCTCTTCATAGCCTTGGTCCAGCGTATCTATGGACCACCTTTGTCTCTATTAGAGAAGGGCACAAACCGAAATACAAACCAAAATTAAGCATGAACCAGGCCAGTTCGTGGTTCGCGAACCGCAATTTGTCAGATCCCATTTCTGACGAACCGCCACAAACTTTAGGCTGGTTCATTTGGTTCGTTTTTTGGGTTGTGACTGCAGACAGCCTGGTGCCAATCAATCAGTTTCCTAGGCAACAGGGGATGGACTTCCTGCAGACCTTCTGCTGGCCCGGAAGTGACCTTCTGCAGGCCCGGAAGTTCTTATTTTCTGACCCGGATGTGATGTTTTCACGAACCAAATGAACCAGTTCATGAACCAGGAGCAGGTTCGTGAAAGTTCGTGGTTCGTGAAATTTGATGAACCACGAACCGCATGGTTCGGGTTTTTTCCGGTTTGTGCCTATCTCTAGTCTCTATGTTCCAGAATGGCGGCTTTGCTCATCTGAACAGGTGCCACCTTCTGCAGGTGCCACCTTGCAGATGGGCAAAATCAACAGCTGCTACTACACATGCGTTCTCTGTGATGGCCCCCTTATATAAAACAGCCTACCTGAAGAGGTCAGGAAAGCTCCCACTCTTCTGGCTTTCCACAAACGATGCCAAACTGAATTATTCAAGAGGGCTTTTTACTCAGATAGGAGGGCTATACTGTAAGGAAGCGGTCTCAAAAAGATGCCTCAGTAAAGGGACAGAGAATATAGACTTCACTGCTATGAACTGTCTGTTGCTGTACGTATGATCCTTCTGGATAGTTTATATGTTGTTTAATTAGTCAGTCTTAGAACTGCTTATGCTCTGTTTTAGCATTTCTTCAGCTCTTTATTAGACTCATGTTAGTTTTAAAGCTTTGCAAATACGCACTTATATACCCTATATGCATTTATATGCACTTATATACCCTATATGGTATTCCCCATTACGATGTACTGATGTGAAAGTTGGACAGTGGCCATTTCCACACACGTTGAATAATGCACTTTCACAATCCTTTAGAAGTGGATTTTTTGTTCCACACATGGAAAATCAGTTTCAAATGTTCACTAAAGAGTATTGAAAGTGGATTATCCAACGTGTGTGGAAGCAGCCAGTGAAGAAGGCTGACAGGAAGAAAATTGATTCATTTGAAACGTGGTGCTGGAGGAGAGGTTTGCAGATATCCTGGACATCTGAAAAGACAAATTAATGGGTCCTATATCAAATCAAGTCTGAATTTTCCCTAGAAGCTAAAATGACAAAACTGAGGCTATTGTGTTTTGGTCACATCATGAGAAGACAAGATTCTCTGGAAAAGTCAATAATGCTAGGAAAAATAGAAAGCAGTAGGAAAAGAGGAAGACCTAAAATGAGATGGCTGGACTCAATAGAAGAAGCCACATCCTCCCGTTTGCAAGATCTGAGCAAGTCTGTTAATGATACGACGTTCTGGAGGTCTTTTATTCATAAGGTCACCATAGGTCGGAGGCGACTCGACGGCACATCACACACACACATGTACCCTATTACATTACTTATTGAAACATCTTTGAAACTGACTGTAGTGACTCACGCTGTGTAATCCCCCTTGAGTCTCAGTGAGAAAGGCGAACTGTAAATAAATAAATTTCATATATGGTTTGGTTTCCATTATGAAATAAAAACTTATTTTTTTAGAAATTATCTTAAATAAATCCGTTGGCCATGGAGATCCTGTATATCTTTCTGAAGGGTTTCAAGACATCTGGAGAGTATGAAGCTACTTAACTCGCACTGTTTTCTCAAAAATCCCTTTGCCTAGCAATAGAAATAGAAAGGCATACGTTTGGGCTAGTCTTTAAAGCAAATGAGTAAATAAGTGCCTCTAAAAAGAGACGGCTTGACTCAATAAAAGAAGCCTCGTCTTCCAGTTTGCAAGATCTGAGCAAGTCTGTTCATGATAGGACGTTTTGGAGGTCTTTCGTTCATAAGGGTCGCCGTAGGTCGGAGGCGACTTGATGGCACATAACACATAGAGAGAGAAGCTAGAGAAAAATCCTCCTCTAATTCCAATTTCTGGAATGCCCAATGAGCTCATATTCTCCCCATCAGATTCTGGTGACATCAAAGACACTTTCAATTAAGAAGAATTCTTGGCCTTTTGTACGACTTGTGTAAAGTTTGGAGGGGAAATAAGAGAGAAAATCACCCATCGCTCACTGACCTCACATCCTCGACCTTGGATTATTAGATGAGGCCCCGTGGCGTGAAAAGCAATACCTTAAGTTTTTTAAGAGAAATTAGTGACGCGTATGACGGTATGGCTCAGCAGGCCTGTCCACCAGGATATATACCCATGATGACCACAGAGGCAAAACCCTGAAGGACTTTTCCATCATTGCTCCCAAAAGAGGCAACTGGTGGCACCCGGGACCATGTCTTCGAACACGCTGGCCGCCTGCATGTTTTGCTTCCTGGCTCTCTCTTCGGCCTGCTACATTCAGAACTGCCCCATTGGCGGGAAGCGTTCCACCCTGGATGTGGAAGTCAGGAAGGTAGGTTGCGGGGGAACTGAGGACCACGGGTTTGCATCAGGGATGGTCAACCTTTGGGCTTGACTAACGGGTGGAAAAGGCTTAGCATCTTCCTGTGAAGATCCTGACATAGATTGCCCAGGTGAGCCTGATCTCGTCAGATGTCAGAAGCTAAGCAGGGTCAGCCTTGGTTAGTAATTGGATGGGAGATCTCCAACGAAGACCAGGGGAGCTGAGGCAGCCAATGGCAAACCACCTCTAATATTCTCTTGCCTTGAAAAATCCACCAGGGGTTGCCATAAGTCTGCTATGACTTGAGGGCACTCTCCACCACCCTCACTTCCTGTGAAGATGTTGGTCTGCCGGCAAACCAAGGGGAGGAAGAGGAGGAAAGCACTAGGGTTTGTTCTGGGTCCAACATTCTTGGAGCACACCAAGCCCCCATAGCCGAAATGCCCACCTCAGACCCAACTGGAGGCAACATGCCTTTCTCTGCACTGTAATTTCCATAGCGTTCTAGGTTCTTTTTTAAATATTTCCTCTTTCTCATGCAATTGTGAGAATATCCTCTGAGAATGCAGTTTATATTATGGTAAATGAAGGCTGCTGGAGTGGCTGCTGCTTTACAGATCCCCTGATGAAGCTTTAAGCAAAATGCATTGGGATCTATAATCATCCATAAAACTATCCTCCTATACCACTTTGTTTTTCTTTTTCTCTTCTCCTACTGCGTGCCAGCCCTGCCCTGGATAGCCCAGGTAAGCCAGATCTTGTCAGATCTCAGAAGCTAAGCAGGACCAGCCTTGGTTAGTAATTGGATGGGAGACCTCCAACGAAGACCAGGGTCGCAGAGGCAGGCAACAACAAACCACTTTTGTTAGTCTTTTGCCACGAAAACACCACCATGGGTCACCATAAGCCAGCTATGACTTGACCACATTTTCCACCACCACTTTGTGCAGATTTTCCACGTGGAGCAGCAAAATAATTCCCCCATGCCGTTTTCATGGGAGAAAACCACATCGGGCGTGGTCAAGAGTCTTCCCCCCCACAGCACTATTCCAAGCCTGTTTGCATTTTTTAAAGAAGCAGTTCCCCTCAGCTGCCATGTGATTGCAGGGAATGCATTCAAACAAGTGCGTGTCCAACAGAAAACTATCATAAAGAGATGCCCTAAGAGGCAAAGGGTCTTATGAACCCTGAAACCATTTAAAAAATTCCGCTTTAATTATTAATTATGTAATTATTAAGAGCCAGTTTAGTGTAGTGGTTAAAAGTGCCGGACTCTAATCTGGAGAACTGGGTTTGATTCCTTACTCCTCCACTTGAAACCAGCTGGGTGACCTTGGGTCAGTCACAGCTCTTCCAGAGCTCTCTCAGCCCCACCCACCTCACAGGGTGTTTTGTTGTGGGGATAATAACGATGTACTTTGTAAACTGCTCTGAGTGGGTGTTAAGTCATCTTGAAGGGTGGTATATAAATTGAATATTATCATCATCGTCGTTGTCTTACATATCCAGGGTAATGCCGTTCGCTACCTTGGAGTCAGGTAGCAATTTTCCCCAGGGCAATTTGTCTAGGGATCCTGGAGGTGTTTTGCCATCCTCTGGGCATGGATCAGGGGGTCACGGGGGCAATAGGGGGGGTAGTTGTGAATTTCCTGCATTGTGCAGAGGGTTGGACTAGATGACCCTACAGGTCCCTTCCAACCCTATGGTTCTATGGTTCTATGATTACAGATGGATTGACAAGGGTACATCTCCCCTTTTTGTTTTTTACTCTGCAGTGCATTTCCTGCGGGCCTAGAAACAGAGGCCATTGCTTTGGACCCAACATCTGCTGTGGAGAAGAGCTGGGCTGCTACTTTGGCACTGCAGAGACGCTGAGATGCCAGGAAGAAACCTTCCTCCCGACCCCTTGTGAGTCTGGAAAGAAGCCATGTGGAAGCAATGGGGGAACCTGTGCCTCATCAGGCATCTGCTGCAACCACGGTGAGACCATTCGAGGGTGCCACACTCCTAACCATCCACTCAGCCACCAGTAATCCCATTTCTTTTGCTAGCCGTTGATGATTTAACTCATGACATCTGTCAGTAAAACGGGCTGTGCATGACTTTGAGAAAGATGCATTTTTATAATCTATGTTTTCTTTTCTTTCTTTTGTTGTTTCGCATGAATATGCTTTGGTTCTGCCAACTGAAGAGGAAGGCAGGTACAGAAAACCAGTGCTGTTCCAACTGCTGTTAAGCCTGCTATGAATAATAACATCTTGTGAATGTTACTATGTGGGGTTTGAACAGGAAAACTATATTGACTTAGCCATGAAGTTCAAGAGAGCTTCACACAGAACAGTTTCCTACACGGATATTACATTGAAAGTATAAATGCTTTATTTTTCCACAAGCAAAATTACAAATGTACCCAAGATCAGAGAGAGGGGGGTGTAAACAGCTGCAGTCTATGCTATCGTAGCACACACATGTTCATTGTTGCCATCTGAGTGGTAGGAAACATTAAAAGTTGAAAACAAAAAACACAAATTTTGTAGTAAACCAAAGTAAGTGTGTTATTTGAATTGAAGTCGCACAGAAAAGTCCCTAAACATGTATCCTTGGAATTCTGGCATCTCAGTTCGTTTTCAATTTTGCCTCTATGGTTAGTTCAGCCCAGGGAATAGCATGTCTTCTTCTGAGCTTCACATTCCAGTGAGGCCTCACTTCAAAAAGGATGTGGCCAAAATCGAGAGGGTGCAGAGGAGAGCAACGAGGATGATCAGGGGTCTGGAGACTGAGCCCTACGAGGAAAGGCTGAGGGCCTTGGGAATGTTTAGTTTGGAGCAGAGGAGATTGAGGGGGGACATGATTGCTCTCTTTAAATATTTGAAAGGCTGTCATTTGGAGGAG
The DNA here is from genome assembly GCF_028583425.1 of Eublepharis macularius. Lineage (NCBI taxonomy): Eukaryota > Metazoa > Chordata > Lepidosauria > Squamata > Eublepharidae > Eublepharis > Eublepharis macularius. Next base: position 6,045,221 of record NC_072799.1, read on the forward strand.
GGCAAGGAGCTGTTCCAGTTGGCAGCAGAGGGTAGGACCCGAAGCAATGGGCTTAAATTACATGCAAAAAGGTACGGGCTGGATATTAGGAAAAACTTTTTCACGGTCAGAGTAGTTCAAAAGTGGAATCAGCTGCCTAGGGAGGTGGTGAGCTCCCCCTCACTGGCAGTTTTCAAGAAGAGGCTGGATGAATATTGTCAGAGATGCTTTAGGCTCATCCTGCATTGGGCAGGGGGTTGGACTAAAGGGTCTGTATGGCCCCTTTCCACTCTATGATTCTATGATTCTATGCATCAATGGCTATTTCTTTAACATGTTTTCTTGCTGTTTCAGAGGGCTGTATGTTGGACTCGATGTGCGACTGAGAATGAGACCTTATCAAGGAACAAGGTCAAGGGGAGCGCGCTTTTAGGCAGTGAACGGGCAGCAATGCCCCACTGATGGGATGCATGTATTCATGTCAAATATGTCCATGGAGAGCCAACGGCTTATGCAAAAATTAAAGTTGTAATACAGCAAAAACAAGAATGTTTTCCTTTGTGGTCTCTTGACTTTGCAATAAAGTGATTAACTGGTTTCTTGTGTCCGTAATTGCTCATTTGATTAATGGAATGAGGAGGGCAGAGAGGAGAGATACTGCTTTGTTTACTCAAAGAGACCCCAAGAGGGCTAACCGATAATCATTTTTAAACCACACATTAAAACAGTAAAATATATATTAAAAACTCAGCAAGCGGTGTAAAGCGCGCCAAGGAAAAGGAGGAAACACCTGATCTCTCACCTGGTTTCTTCAGATGCCTGCCTGCCTGCCTAGCAGGGAGGGTTACCAATTTTGGGATGGGAAATTCCTGGAGATTTAGGGATCAAATCTGGGCAGGGCCGGGTTTGGGGAGAAGAACATCAACGGGGTATAATGCCATAGAGTCCACCATCCAACACAGCCATTTTTTCCGGGAGAACTGATCTTTGTAGTCTGAAGACCAGTTATAGTTTTCAAAGATCTCCAGGTTCCACTTAGAGGTTGCCAATCTACATATAAAAGTGTGGCCATCCTGTATTTATTTCAATTTTGCAATAAAGCCAGTTCGGTGTAGTGGTTAAGAGCAGCAGGACTCTAATCTGGAGAACCGGGTTTGATTCCCTACTCCTCTATTTGAAGCCAGTTTGGTGTAGTGCTTAAGAGTAGCAGGACTCTAATCTGGAGAGCTGGGTTTGATTCCCCACTCCTCCGCTTGAAGCCAGCTGGGTGACCTTGGGCTAGTCACGGCTCTCTCGAGCTCTCTCAGCCCCACCCACCTCACAGGGTGTTTTGTTGTGGGGATAATAATGACATACTTTGTAAACTGCTCTGAGTGGGCATTAAGTTGTCCTGAAGGGTGGTATATAAATTGAATGTTGTTGTTGTTGTTGTTGTTATATGTCTGAGCATTTTTCATTAAACATATTGTCCTTGTATTACTGAACAGTGGCTGTAGAAGAGAGAATAACAGCCTATCACAAGCCGCATCATGAGTTCATGGCCATGATGAGACCTGAATCTAAGATTCCCCAGTTCTCACAGCTCCCTACTCATAGTTTCTGTGTTACACCAGGTCCAGAATCCAAATAACAAATAAATAAATACATATGCTGGAAATAACAACAACAACAACAACAACAACATTCGATTCATACGCCGCCCTTCAGGACAATTTAACACCCACTCAGAGTGGTTTACAAAGTGTGTTATTATTATCCCCATGACAATCACCCTGGGAAGTAGGTGGGGCTGAGAGAGCTCCGAGAGAGCTGTGACTGACCCAAGGTCACCCAGCTGGCTTCAAGTGGAGGAGTGGGGAATCAAACACGGTTCTCCAGATTAGAGCTCCTGCCGCTCTTAACCACTACACCAAACTATCTGAGGCTAGAGAAGTGTCAATTCGAGAAATGGCCTCCTTGGTTGTGGCCCCAAAATTATGGAATTCCCGTCTCAGGGAGATTCATCTGTTCCTTTGAAACACCTTTCCGTTTCATCTGCTGTTCCCTCACTGATTCTCACTGACTCTTCCACTCATTCATGTGTTTAGGTGATTTGTTTTAATTGTTTTAATGTATTTAATATGTTTTTGACCAAGTTTCTGTTTTTACTGTTCAGCACCTTGAGAAGGGAAGATTGAGTAGAAAGAAGGGTTTTAAATGTTTTAAATGTAAAATAAATAAATATGTAAAATGTGGAATGTTCATTGGGACCGCAAAACTAAGCAATTCCTCCATCTCCCCCAGCCAAGAGAATGTGAGTAATACCGGCTAAAAGCTATTGATGTAGATCCATTCTTAGGCTGCTGGTTCGTCCAGAATTCTGGATAATGGACTGAAACACTCTCCAGGGGACCCAATGAGTTAAAGCCTGGCCGGTTCCTAAGATGGGTTTTTTCCGGACACAGTTCCCATACAACGAGATTCCACGCCCCAAAGAGGTCCATTAGGGAGGCCCTTTTCTATTGCCCTTCCAGAGAGCTGTGGACATGACTTTATTCTGGACGGCATTTAGATAAACATGAAGGGACTCTTCTTCCCAGCACAATTTAGTTTTGTAAAAATAAATGAATGAGAAGAAACACCAGGGCTTTTTTTCAGCAGGAATGCAGTGGAACGGAGTTCTGGCACCTCTTGAAAATGGTCACATGGTTGGTGGCCCCGCCCCTTGATCTCCAGACAGCGAGGAGTTTAGATTGACCTCCGCGTCATGGCCATGGCGGGGGGGGGGGGCGGCGGCGGCGCTGGAGATCAGGGGGCGGGGCCACCAGCCATGTGACCATTTTCGCCGAGGGCAATTTAAACTTTAAAAAACTCCCCCCTTGTTCCAGCGACATCATTGTGCGGTCTTGAGTTCCATCACCTCTTTCCCCAGAAAAAAAGCCCTGAGGAACACATTTCTCCCCCTGCTTTCCAGGGCTTCCCAAGGGTGCTGCAAGGTGAAGACTGAGAAGACTGAGATACAATCCTTCTCTCATCTCACCTTGCTCTGTGTGCATGTGGTTGCCAGCTGCCAAGCAACGCACCCAGTTGCCAGCTGCCAATCAATGCAGTGGCGGGAGGGGAAAAGAGGAGAAAAATGGCATTGCTAAGAATGTGACATTTCCAGACCAAACCCCGGAAGTGACATCACAGCCCCCCCTCCCACAATGGTTGGGGTTGCCCAGCCCCTATACCCTCCCAGCAGGAGTGGGGAGATCTGGTACTTATATCATGCCTTGTGGGTGCTTGTTTTTGTGCACACGTGTGTTAGGCGAAGGGACAGGCGATGTTTCTTGCTCAGGCCTTCAGGGCTGCAAGCAGAGAAAAGGGAAGGCAACAACCATGGAGCCAGTTAGATAGAGAGGCTGCTATCAGGCTCCTTCCCGCCAGGGGAACTTCCGTCCCTTCTCTCCCCCCTCCTCTCTCTCTTCTTCCCTGCATGCACCAGGAGAGGCGGCATGGTGTCTCCTCCTGAGAGAGATGGCCTACTTTCAATCTAAAGCCATCCTAGCTAGTTAGATCAGTTACTAGTTCTTTCTCTCCACTAATCTTATGTAAATATATTTCTTCAGATAAATAAACAGTTATTGGTTCTCTAACTTGAATGAGAGCTTTCTGCGCGCCGTTTGTTTTAGTTGACGTGCCTTAACTAAAACCCAATAATGTGAAGCTAGGGATCCCAGACCTTTGGTGGGGGGGGGATCCCCTGCCCCCACCCCCGCTCCCCCACCCCGCCCCCACTTACCTAACCAGCAGGGGGTGCACACCTTCACTGCGGGCTCCCCCACAGTGCTGCACGCTCCTGTGTGCAGCAGCCACCGGGATCGGGCCTGTTTTGGCCTGGATTGGGGCCGCTGCGGAGCATGGGAGTGCTCCTGTGCTCCGCAGTGCCTGAAAATGGGCCCGATCCACAGCAAAACGGGCTCATTTTCGGGCGCTGCGGAGTGCAGGAGAGTTCCTGTGCTGTGCAGAGCCCCAAAACGGGCCCATTCTGCCATGGATCAGGCCCATTTTGAGGTGCTGTGGAGGGCAGGAGTGCTCCTGTGCTCCGCAGCATCTCAAAAACGGGCCCGTTTCAGTGCGGATCGGGCCTGTTTTGAGCCCCTGTGGAGCCTGGATGTGCTCCCAGGGATTGTGCGATGATGTCACTTCGGAAGTGATGTCATCGTGCCTGTGGGGGGTGCGTGCACCCCCCTCTCCCCCAAGGTAATTGCCAGGCCCCTATCCCCCGCCTGGAGGTTGAGGGGGGCTGGCAACCCTAAGTGAAGCACATGCACCCAGAACTTGTGTGATGACATCACTTCCGGGCATGCTCCCATGCTTCATTGGGGCCAATTCTTGGGGTCAAAACTTGTCCCAGGAAGCTCATCCAGTGCACACTTTCCCAGGTTGCCTGATGGTGGCAGGTGATCTCCAGGGGCTTGCCATCTCCCACTGATCAATGGGGAGATTGCCTACCACTGGTAGGCAGCTGGGAAGCCTAACAATGATCTAGGAATCTCACAAATCTCTATGGTCTTTCTTCACCATAGAGATTTGTGGGATTCCTAGAATGCTGCTGGTTTTACAAGATGCCACTTCTGGGGTTTTGCCCAGAATGATATCATGGTGCTATTAATGCAATTTCCCAGGATTCTGCCACGGAAAGCTCCCTTCTTTCTGTTCAGAGCCTTGGCTATACAAAGTATTATTACTGTTGTTGTTATTTATATCCTGCCCTCCCTGCAAGCAGGCTCAGGGCGGGTCACAACAATAAATAAAATATACAGAGATAAAATCACATTAATTTAACACAGCCGTCTAATAAAACACCTGCTCACCATATAAAAACCATATAGCATCTGATGGAGGTGGAGGTGCGGCTTAACCATGCGTGGTCACTCATATATGGGGGGGTAGATGGTCAATAGACATATGGGAGACCGGGAGAGAGGCTCAGCAGTAAGTAAGCAGGCAGCCTTTGTGGAGGGGGGCAGGAATGGAGCACAAAATCAGCCTGCTAGCACTTTGGCTGGCCCCCTCCCCGTGGAATGGCAGCTGCTGGTACGTTACAGATAATACAGACAAAGTTTTGCCTCGTTTTCTAGTAGTTTTTAGTGGGTGGCAGGCTTCCTATGAAGGAGGAATTATGTTTAGGTCACAAAATTTCTATCTCTTGGTTTTCGGCCACCTGCCCCCTAAGAGACTGACTTGCTTCTGCCACCAAGGCCGATTCCAGACAGCCCTCCCCATCCCGAAACGTCGTGCGTCGTCGCGTGGAAAACGCGAAATATCGGGTTTTCTTGCGCGAGTTTTCCACAACGTCGCGCAAAACTCGCGCAAGAAAACGCGGTATTTCGTGTTTTCCGCGCAACGATGCGCAACGTTTCAGGACGGGGAGGGCCGTCTGGAATCGGCCCAGATAAACAGTGAATTTAGTTACCAAGGGGGAGAGCAGTCCCCAAGTCAGGAACTCTCAAGTGTGCTTGGGGAAAATCCTTGTTGGATTATCTCTGTTCAAGGCTGTGTGGCATGAACATGGGCTAAACGTTCTGGTTGGGTGGTGTCCCTGTCAGGCACATATCTGTTCAGTCACTGCCTCCTCTCACTGCCCTCTTCCATACCTCTCTTTGTCCCCTGGGAAATGGAACCATAAAAATAGCATGGGGTAATGGAAACTGTTGTTGCAGACTTCACAGTGCTGCCAGAAAAAGGACTAGAACTAGATTTGTCAGTCGGGATCCAAAGGTCAGAAACAGCCTGGAAAGGGGTAACGAGCCAGTGTGGTGTAGAGGCTAAAGTGATGGAATGGGATCTGGGTGACCCTAGTTTGATTCCCCACTCCGCCCTGGAAGCTCGCTGGGTGACTTTGGGCCAGTCTCACACTCTCAGCCTAACCTACCTCACAGGGTTGTTGTGAGGAGAGGAGAATGACGTACGTCGCTTTGTGTCCGCATTTGGGGAGAAAAGCAGGATAAAAATGAAGTAAATTTTTTAAAAATGTAAGTAAAATCTTGAAGAACTCTTGAAACTGAAAAAACAAGGAGTTTAAATAGCCCTTCTTTAAATAGTTAGAGAGAATTATTCACTGAGGGCAGAGCGAGGAGGTAGCTGTCAAAGTGTGAGAAAGGGTAATTTTAGATGAAATGTTAAGGATCAACTTAGCCTGCCTCAGCTCACAGCTACAGACCAGACGACTTCTGCTATTAGATGGCTTCCTCCTGTGCAATCCACAGATTCCCTTCAGTGCTTCTTCTCTTTAGAGGGTCTCCTCGATATGGAGGCCTGCTAGGGCCTCCATCCCATCTCCCCTCGCCTCTGCTTGCCTGGCCCATTCCCTTTATCCTCTTCACAGAGCCCATGTTCAGCCCTTTATGTCCCTTCAGATACCTGCTGGTTGGCTGCCCGCTGTCCCCATCAACAGCATAGAAAGTGGAAAACCACCCGGGAAATGAGAAAATATATCTATATTATAGGACAATAGCAATGTAGTATACTCTATAATAATACAGTGTGCAAAAGTTCATTCATACATTCATAATAACATTCCTAATATGTCCAGAATCTTTTCTAAATTCTTTTCTGGACGTATTAGGAATGTTATTATGAATGTATGAATGCACTTTTCGAAAAGATTCTGGACATATTAGGAATCTTATTATGAATGTATGAATGCACTTTTGCACACTGTATTATTATAGAGTATACTACATTGCTATTGTCCTATAATATAGATATATTTTCTCATTTCCCGGGTGGTTTTCCACTTTCTATGCGGTTGATATTTACCGGGAATTGCCTTGTTGTTTTGCCGCTGTCCCCATCAGGAAGTCACAAACTGGTGGCTCAGAGGGAAGGGGGTCTGTGATGGCACAAAGGAAGCTGTGCCCTGATGCACCCCTCCAGCAACCTCTGCCAGAAATCTCCCCCTCCCCCTCCCCCTTGCCTGAAAGTGCTAGAAGTGCAGAGAAGAAAAGTTCTGCTGCTCCATTCTCTGTGACCCAAGCTGACAATTTGGGTCAGAGGGCAAAAGAAATGGACTGCTCCCATTCTGCTTCCTGAAACAGAGAGAGAAGCTCAGATGATATCAGCTGAGACTCGACTTTGGATCTCCACCTCTAGTGTGGCCAGGAAATAAGAAAGCGCCAAGTGAAGCCGAAAGGTTTTTATTCTCTGCAAAATGCCTTCAGAGGCAAGATACACGAGGGCATTGCAAAACTTTGCGGAAGCCACCAAGAAGGCCCTGCCTGTTGGATAAGCAAGTCTGACCTCCATCTAAGTTGGTGCCTGGCACAGGGGCTACCTAGCTGATTTTAAAGAATTGGGAGCTTCCTCTAGGATAAAGCGCTCTTGAAACGTCAAGGTCAAAAGTAGTACCTTAATCTGAGCCCAGAAAAATGGCAGGAGCATTTCAGGACAAACATAATAGAATCCTATCAGCATAATACTTGAAAGCAGTACAGGAATACCCCACCTGCAACTTCTAAACCATCTCCAAGGGCAGTCCCACACAGTGCATGTTACAGTAATCTAATCTACTTGTCACTAAGTCTTCACTGATACTGTCCTGTAATTAATCATGATCTCTGCCAATAGGATAATGAGTAAATTCAAGGAAAATGGCCAGTGACGACTCCCTCAAGCAGGTAACCCACAACAGCAAGCGAATGCATCCTGAAGCATCAGCCAATCTGACTTCACTTTGTTCTCCTCTGGGTCAGGAATAAAAGGTCTTGTCTCAGGAGGATTACTCACATGCCTGCTATTTCAATAATCGCCCTCGTGCAATCTGGGGAACGGATCTCCTTTTCTATCTAACCATCTGCCATTGAGCCAAGGTTATTTTGACCACAATAACATGCTAAATTAGTCAGTGTTTTATTCTTGGTCTGCTTGAGAAAAAGACCCTGCATAAAAGAAGGAGAAAGTGCAATGCTATCAAATCCCTCTTATAAGAGGGAATAAGGAAGAGGGAATAAGACTGTAAACGTCTGAGAAACTTGTGCTGTTTTCCTAGCTTTGTTTCTTGTATACATTACCTTATTCTACTGCACGGCTCTCCAATTCTGCATACTTGTTCTCCCGTACTCCATTTTAACCTCACAACAACAACCTTGTGTGAAGAAACTCCAGAAATATATAGGTGGTGAGGGGAGAGGGGAGAGGGTGCAGGGAGTGAGGGTCATGTAAATGTCAGTCAGACTTGGATTGAACAGAGACTCTGGATGGTTATCTCATTACCAGAAGTAACTGCCTTCAGGCATTCCATTCAGATTCACAGAATCACAGAGTGGAAAGGGGCCATAGAGACCTTCTAGTCCAACCCCCTGCCCAATGTAGGATGAGCCTAAAGCATCCCTGAAAAATATTCATCCAGCCTCTTCTTGAAACTGCCAGTGAGGGGGAGCTCACCACCTCCCTAGGCAGCTGATTCCACCTTTGAACTACTCTGACCGTGAAAAGGTTTTTCCTAATATCCAGCCAGTACCTTTCTGCATGTAATTTAAGCCCGTTGCTTCAAGTCCTACCCTCTGCTGCCAACTGGAACAGCTCCTTTCCCTCCTCCAAATGACAGCCTTTCAAATATTTAAAGAGAGCAATCATGTCCCCCCTCCATCTCCTCTTCTCCAAACTAAACATCCCCAAGGCCCTCAGCCTTTCCTCGTAGGGCTCAGTCTCCAGACCCCTGATCATCCTCGTCGCTCTCCTCTGCACCCTCTCGATTTTGTCCACATCCTTTTTGAAGTGAGGCCTCCAGAACTGCACACAGTACTCCAGGTGCAGCTTGACCAAGGCAGTACAGAAAGGGGCTATGACCTCCTGTGATTTCGATGCAATGGCCCTTTTGATACAACCCAAGACTGAGTTTGCCCTTTTTGCCACTGCATCACACTGACTGCTCATATTTAGTTTTCAGTCCACTCTTACCCCAGAATCCATAGATTCTTCTATGGAGGGGAGGGGGTCACACCCAGCCTGGATTGTGCACTCCACCTCTTTCATTACTTTTTGTAACTGATTTATATTTACATGACCCTCACTCCCTGCATCCTCTTCCCCTTCCCCTCACTACCTATATATCTCTGGAGTTTGTTCATACCCTCCATGCATCTGACGAAGAGAGCTGTGGTTTTTGAAAGCTTATGCTACAATACAGTTGGTTAGTCTTAAAGGTGCTACTGGACTCTTTACTATTTTGCAACTACAGATTAAAACGGCTAATTCCTCTGGATAGCAGATTACGTAAAACAGACTCCTTTCCATTTGTCTTTATTCCCAGCTTCTCCTTCCTATCACTGTTCTTTAAAGGGCACTTATAATTTAATGTCAACTTTCTGACTCTTGTATCATTCCAGGGCATTACAAAAGCCCCCTTTGACCTCGTAATTGTCTGAAGTGCTCTGTTTAAACGCCAGTTATGAAACCAGGGGGCAAAGGTGACTTGTTGGGCAGCTGTTAAATGTCTGATGGCGAATTAGCGAAGCCAAAGGTGGGACTGGTTATGTTGCAAAGCCAATTCTACATTATTAAGAGTTTCGTGTCCTTATCTAAACTTGTAAGGGTGTAAGAGAGGAAGACGAGCTTATTGCATCTAAGATTAGACAGGGGCGAGGGGTGACAGGTTTGGTGGCACAGATATTATGCCTGCCTGGTTTCATTAATATTTGATATTTTACATTAATCACTGTCTCTGCATCCTGGGAGAAGCAGCATTCATTATCTCCTGATCTCCTCTAAATTTTGCTTGCACAGATACGCATAACTGAATAGGGCTTCACCCATGCCAATATGGCAGCCTCCTATGCTTGGCAAGCTAGACTGGTTCCTCTTGCATGACAATCCCGTTCCGAAAGGCCTCTGGGGGTTATACTGAATCAGGACTCCTGTTAGAAGGTCCCCCCCCACCCGAAACACTTTTGATGCTTTTCTCCCCAATGTGAACCCGAAGCAGCTTACGTTCTGATCCACTCTCCTCCACTTTATCTTCACGACAACCTTGTGAGGTAGGTTAGGCTGAGAGTGACTCACCGTTAGTTGCTGCTGTTGCATGATTCCTAGATAATATATGTCTCTGATCTTCTTTGGGATGTGGAAAAGGTACAGGAAAAGGAACAAGAAGTTGGATAAAATAGAAGAGTTTCAACACAAAATGCAGCCCTGATGTGTTTGTTCTTCAGCATGGGGTTGCAGAGGCTGGTTCTTGGAACTTGTAGTGAAAGACCAGTCACCCCTCCCTTAAAGTCCCGTTCCCACTCTATCTAAAAGGAAACAGTTATTCTGTGTCACCAAGACCTTAGGATGTTGTCACCTGCAGGAGAGCTCAATGGAAAGGTGAGACCACATCCTGGGAAGATACCTGGATGCCTGACAGTTTCAATAGCCTAATTGACTGACAGAGTGAACTGTTACTGGTTCCCCACCATCACCACCTCTTAATTAGTTCAGGAATCTGTGACTGACTGGGTCGGTTACAGCTTCCAGCAGCTCTCTCAGCCCCACCGACATCACAGGGGTCTCCAGTTTCCCACTGGAATTAACCTGATGGTATATCTTCAAGTTTCAAAACATCTTATATACTAATAGCCAAGTGGCCCTGATCTGAGGATACTTAAATCCAGAGATTGGAGCCGTGAACAAACAAGACAGATCTTCCTACACACCTGAAAAATGTGTCAGGTTTGCAGAAAAATCTGAAATCATAAAAGAAAAACATTTGTGGGGGTTTAAAAAACCCAAAATGATAAAAGGAGCACCTGCAGCTTTAACTAGATGCCCTCAGTAGCTGTTGCTAGGCAACCATAACAGTTTAGCCAATATTCCAGGCTTGGTTTCTGTCAGGAAAAGGCAGGGGGAGGGCACAGGACCCTTTCCAGGGTTGTTTCGGCCTTTGAGGGAGGACTCATTGAGGCTAAGCCCAGAAGCAACCCAGAAGCAAGTTGTTTAGTGGGTTTGAAGGAAGGAAGAGTGTAAGGAAAGATGAACATAGTGGCATAAGGAAAGAGGAGATAGTTTGGGGAAGGGAATACAGGGGGGAACAAAGTACCCCCAGCAAGTCCTTGTAGATTCCCCACAGAGAACTGGGCCCGGCTCAGCTGTGGGGATCCCAGGTCCCCCTGTGGGGGTGGGGAATCCCCCGCTCCCACCCTCCACCCCCTGCCATCACTCATCTGGATTGCAGGGAGAAAAGGCAGGGGAACAAGCTTCCTGGGTGCTCTCCCAGGGTGGCGTGACGACATCACTCCCAGGAGTGATGTTGTCGTGCTGCCCTGGAAAATCTCCCATGGTTCACAGCAGGCCAATTTAGGCCACAACTGGGCCAAATCAGGCCTGTTTTGAGCAAAATCGGCCACTGCGAAGTGCGAGAGGGGCCGGGAGTGCTCCCGCCCTTCACAGCAGGCCGATTTGGGCTCCAAACTGAAACAATATTTACCGCTTGGCTGGGCTTCTTTGCTTCTGAACACTGGATCTTCAAAATAAAAACTGGCTTCTTCTATGGAGAGGGGCTTCCTTCACATAACATTTCAAAGCCATCAGCACAAATGTGCCAATAGAAACAGGGGAGGGGCTGTGGCTCAATGGGAGAACCTCAGCTTGGAATGCAGAAGGTCCCAGGTTCAATCCCCGGCATCTCCAGTTAGAAAAGGATCAGGTAGCAGGTGATGTGAAATGCCTCCATCTGAGACCCTGGAAAGCAGTGGCCAGTCTGATTAGACAATACTAACCTTGATGGACCAATGGCCCTACCTTCAGTGTAGGGCCGCTTCCTGCATGTTCAAATGAAGTTGCTTATGGTTTCCAAACTGCTGCTGGGCTTCACAGATGAAACACATTCATGTGAACAAGAAATTTGCTTTATGAACTTCACAGATCAAACACATGTGTGTATTTCATATGTAGAAAGTCACACTGGAGGAGTCCCATTTGGGCTAGTCCATGAAGAAAACAGACAATCTTCAAACTGAAGATTATGTTCCTGCCCATGACCTCATACAGAAACACGCTAAACACCCTCCTCTGTGCCCAAAAAGGTCATATTTTCCCCATCACATTCCGGTGACATCAAAGGCACTTTCAATTAAGGAGAATTCTTGGCCTTTTGTACGTCTTCTGTAAAGTTTGGAGGGGAAATAAGAGAGAAAATCACCCATCGCTCACTGACCTCACATCCTCGACCTTGGATTATTAGATGAGGCCCCGTGGCGTGAAAAGCAATACCTTAAGTTTTTTAAGAGAAATTAGTGACGCGTATGACGGTATGGCTCAGCAGGCCTGTCCACCAGGATATATACCCATGATGACCACAGAGGCAAAACCCTGAAGGACTTTTCCATCATTGCTCCCGAAAGAGGCAACTGGTGGCACCCGGGACCATGTCTTCGAACACGCTGGCCGCCTGCATGTTTTGCTTCCTGGCTCTCTCTTCAGCCTGCTACATTCAGAACTGCCCCATTGGCGGGAAGCGTTCCACCCTGGATGTGGAAGTCAGGAAGGTAGGTTGCGGGGGAACTGAGGACCACGGGTTTGCATCAGGGATGGTCAACTTTTGGGCTTGACTAACGGGTGGAAAAAGCTCAGTGTCTTTCTGTGAAGATGTTAGTCAGCTGCCAAAGCACTGGGGAGAGAAAGGGGGGAAGCAGTTGGGTTGTACATGGTCCACCTCAGACACAGCTGGAGGCTGTGGGGCTCCAGGAGGTGACAATAGTTATAAGTTAAATGGCTTTCTCCCTTGCTTCTGGTCCCAGTGGCAATGCTAACAACAACAACAACAACAACAACATTCGATTTATATACCACCCTTCAGGACAACTTAATGCCCACTCAGAGCAGTTTACAAAGTATGTCATTATTATCCCCACAACAAAACACCCTGTGAGGTGGGTGGGGCTCAGAGAGCTCCAGAGAACTGTGACTTGCCCAAGGTCGCTCAGCTGGCTTCAAGTGGAGGAGTGGAGAATCAAACCTGGCTCTCCAGATTAGAGTCCTGCCGCTCTTAAGTGACTGACCCAAGGTCACCCAGCTGGCTTCAAGTGGAGGAGTGGGAAATCAAACCCAGCTCTCCAGATTAGAGTCCTGCTGCTCTTAAGTGACTGACCCAAGGTCGCCCAGCTGACTTCAAGTGGAGGAGTGGAGAATCAAACCCGGCTCTCCAGATTAGAGTCCTGCCGCTCTTAAGTGACTGACCCAAGGTCACCCAGCTGGCTTCAAGTGGAGGAGTGGGGAATCAAACCGGCTCTCCAGATTAGAGTCCCACACTCTTAACCACTACACCAAACTGGCTAGTACCTCTGGGATTTCTTTCAAAGGCCAAACAAAATGGTCTGGCCTGTCACTGGTCACCACGAGTGCCTAACCCTGATTTATATCGTGAATTTAACATGCAGGTACTTTAGGAAGCTCAGCGATGGGTGACATTAACTATGCAGAAAACTGAACAGCCACTCCTTTGACCACTCATGAAAGGAAGAATGGCCTCAGTCAGAGAAGCCTGATCGTTGCAAGTAGTAACTTGTTTTTAAACTTCTAGGACAAAAATGATTGCCGGCTAGCAGGGCTTTTTTTCTGGGAAAAGGGGTGGTGGAACTCAGTGGGTTGCCCTTGGAGAAAATGGTCACATGGCTGGTGGTCCCGCCCCCTGATCTCCAGACAGAGGGGAGTTCAGATTGTCAGACTGTGGCTAGATAAGGTACTCTCTGCCAGATTCCCTTTAGAAGCAAGAATAAGTCCAATGTCTAGCAAAGGAAGTTTTATTGCAGAAAAGGTCCATTATAGTCCACTGTCCTGAATAGGAGACTCAGGATGGTACATGATCATTGTTACCAATGAAGAGCAAGCATAGGATACAGAGTAACAATACCCATCTGGAACAGCCTCCCCCCACAGTTCTCAAAACAACATCTTTCAGTCCTGGGAAGCTGCTCTCCTTCAAGGCCAATGCTTGGTGGAACTGGGTTAGACACAACAATCTCCTCTGGTGGGAATGCTGCCTGGGAACTGGTGCACCTGGGGAGAAAGCACTTAAACACTAGAAGCATTAGAAAATGGAGTCAGTACAGTTTAGAAACATACTGGACCTGACATTCTGCCCCCCTTAAAATAGATCCCCCCCTGGCTTATATGGATAGCGAGTATGAAAAGCTTTGGTTAATCTAGGAGCATGAACATGTGCAGAGTTCACCCATTCATCGTAACCAGAATCAAAGTCCTTCCAGCGAATGAGGTAAAAAAGCTGGTTTCGTTTGAGCTTAGAGTCCAAGATTTGTTGTACCTCATAGTGTATTTGGTCGTCAATCAAGGTTGGAATGGGTGGAGCTTTGACGTGCCATTTGTTGTCGGTGGGAGCTCTTTTCAGAAGACTGACATGGAACGTATCATGCACATGGCGCAAGTTCTTGGGCAAAGTTACAGCAACAGTCACTTTATTTATTATTTTGCGCACAGGAAAAGGTCCTAGGAATTTTAGAGCGAGTTTGCGGCTTGTTTGAGCTAGTTTCAGATTTTTTGTGGAAATATATACATGATCTCCGGGTTGTAATTCCCATTCGGCCACACGATGGCGGTCTGCGTATTTTTTGTAATCCAGTTTGGCTTTTTCGAGGTGTTTTTTAATGAGAGTCCATTGCTGTGCCGCCTCCCCCCACCATGAAGACACATCTGGCAATTTTGAGGAATGGAGAGGGGGTGCGTCCAACGGGAAGGGGTTGAAGTGGGCTCCGTAGACAATTTTGAAGGGGGCCTCTCCCGTCGAAGCGTGTACACTGTTGTTATATGAGAACTCGGCCAAAGGGAGGAGGTCCACCCAATTATCTTGCTGAAAATTGATGTAACAACGAAGGAATTGTTCTAATATTTGATTTGTTTTTTCGGATTGCCCGTCGGTTTGTGGGTGGTGGCTTGAACTGAGGCCTTGCTCAATATTCAACATTTTCAAAAGCTCCCGCCAGAAGTTGGCAACGAACTGTCCGCCGCGATCCGAAATCACCTTGGACGGAAAGGAATGTAATTTTACAATGTGTTTTAGAAACAAATCCGCTAGTTTTCGAGCGGAGGGTATAGCAGTACAAGGGATAAAATGAGCTTGCTTGGAGAACAGATCTACCACAACTAAGATACTATTATGTCCTTTAGAGATAGGCAGATCAGTGATAAAGTCCATAGATATTACTTCCCAGGGTCTGTTTGGTGTCTCCAAGGGTTGTAAGAGACCCGGAGGCTTCCCTTTCCTGGTTTTGGCGCTGAGGCAAATAGGGCAGGAACTAACGTATTGGGAAATGTCTTTGCGCATGCCCGGCCACCAAAATTGTCTCTGGATCAGGTGTAAAGTTTTCAAATACCCATAATGTCCAGCAGTGGGAGCGTCATGACAGCGCTGTAAGATCTCCAGCCTGAGGCTGTTTGGGACATAAAACTTGCTCCCAGCTAGCCAATCCCCGTGTGGGGATTGGGTTAGTTTGTTTCGTGGAGCCCTATCCCCCTCTTTCTCTACTTCAGTTTTGAGTTTCGATTTCCATTCTTGGTTAGCCGGGAGGGGCAGCTTGGCCCGACTGCGAGTGGTCACCACGCCCCCAAGTTGCGTAGGTGAGAATACAGTGTCGACAGTCTCCTCCCTTTTGCTCTTGTGTTGGGGCATGCGCGATAGGGCGTCCGCTAAAAAGTTAGTTTTGCCCGGGAGATAGTTTAGAGTGAAGTTGAATTTGGAAAAGAATTCCGCCCATCGCAATTGCTTAGCATTCAATCTGCGCGGGCTTCGGAGGGCCTCCAAATTCTTGTGGTCCGTCCAGACCTCGAAAGGGTATCGCGCCCCCTCCAGCCAATGTCTCCAGTTAGTGAGGGCTGCCTTCACTGCAAAGGCCTCCTTCTCCCACACATTCCAATTTCTTTCTGCCTCCGAAAACTTTTTAGACAAGAAAGCGCAAGGCCGCAGCCTCCCATCCTCCCCCTTCTGCAGCAGAACTCCCCCAATCGCTGTATCGCTGGCGTCGACCTGCACTATGAAAGGGGTTTGTTCGTTGGGGTGGGAGAGGACGGGTTCCGTTACAAATTGCTTTTTTAAATATTCGAAGGCCGCCTGGCAATTGGGGGTCCATAGCAGTTTGGAAGATGGTTTCTTAGCCTGGTCCCCTTTATCTTTGGTTTTTAGCAAGTCTGTTAAAGGGAGCGTGATTTGGGCGAAGTTTGCTATGAAATCCCTATAGAAGTTGGCAAAACCCAGGAAGGATTGCAGTTCTTTACGGGTGGTGGGTGTTTGCCAGTCTTGGATCGCTTGTATTTTGGCTGGATCCATTTTCAGACCCTCTTGGGAAATACAATACCCGAGGTAAGTAAGTTCGGTTTTATGGAATTCACATTTGGACAACTTGATGGGCAGATTATTTTCCATCAGTGTGGCTAATACTTTCTGTACGGTTTGGATATGTTCCTCCTCGTTGTCGGAGTAAATTAACACATCATCAAGGTACACCACCACCCCTTTGTACAGAAATTCGTGTAGAATTTCGTTTATCATGGACATGAATACGGATGGGGCTCCCGTCAAACCAAAAGGCATAACTAAGTATTCATATTGTCCGAGGGGCGTATTAAAAGCCGTTTTCCACTCATCCCCTGCCTTAATACGAACGTGGAAGTAAGCATCTTTTAGATCTAATTTTGTAAAGATCTTACCTTGGGCCACGACGTTGAGAAGGTCTCGGATGAGCGGTATAGGATAGGCG
This sequence comes from Eublepharis macularius, assembly GCF_028583425.1. Classification (NCBI taxonomy): domain Eukaryota; kingdom Metazoa; phylum Chordata; class Lepidosauria; order Squamata; family Eublepharidae; genus Eublepharis; species Eublepharis macularius. The sequence continues at coordinate 6,061,909 of NC_072799.1, forward strand.
TTGTTTGTGGATACCGCATTTAACCCTCGGAAATCAGTACACAGTCGGAGTCCGCCATCCTTCTTTTTCACGAAGAGGACTGGAGCGGCGTGGGGGCTGGTGGCCGGGCGTATGAATCCGCGTTGGAGGTTGGTGTCAATGAATTTTCGAAGCTCTTCACGTTCATGGAGACTCATGGGATAGAGCCGTCCTTTGGGCAGTGAGGCTCCGGGTAAAATTTCTACCGCACAATCCGTACGTCTGTGCGGGGGTAGAGTATCCGCTTCCTCCTCCGAGAAAGCCTTTAGAAAGGGCCAGTACGGTTCGGGTATTTGGCTGACTTCTTCTTGGGTGAGAAGGGCCTTTTCTTTATGCGTTGGATCGTCGCCCCAGTTCTGATTCCAACGGTGATTTTTACAGTTGGTGTGACTGAAGGTAATACATCCTTGTGCCCAATCTATATGGGGGTTGTGATCACATAGCCATCTACTGCCTAGAATTAACGGGTACTTGGCAGTAGAGCTGATGACAAAGGACCTCTTCTCCCAATGTTGCCCCATGCCCGTGATTACTGGGATGGTCTCCGTTGTTACAGGATTCATATTGGTACCATCCATTTGCTCAAAGATTACTGGATTGTGTAACTCCCGGGTTGGTAGGACTAGTCCATTGACTAACGCAGGGGCGATAATGTCTCTTGAGCAGCCCGAGTCAATAAGGGCTTGCACCCGAATGTGCATCTTCCTCTCAGGGTTGAGTAGAGTCACTGGCATGAATAAAATGGACCCAGGTGGCCGGTCCCGTGCAGGGACGGGCTTCTGGTGGATCTGTCGTTTGGGTCCTTTTACGACAGATCCATTTCGTTTCCCGACTGGGGACTTTCTGGATTGACTTCTGCGGTTGGGGAAGCGGGATCATATTCCATGACTTCTTCCGCTTCCAACCCCCTCTCTGAGGCTGGCCTTTGGGAAGTGCCGCGACCTCTATTCGCCCGGGGTGCTGGAGTCGGGCGTTGGGGCGCAGAAAACTGAGCCGGAGTTGGACGGCGTAGTTGGAGCGGAGGTCTTTGCACAGGCTGGTAAGGGCATTGTGCTGCAAAGTGACCAGCCTGTCCGCAGTGCAGGCACAGCCCTTGTTGCCATCTAGCATCTCTCGCTCCACGGGTGGCGTAGCTAGTTCCCCGTGCCGCCCTCTGTAAGGTTAATGGTCTTCTTTGTCCCGTTTGTTGTTGTTGTTCAACCAAACGGACTTCTAATATACGATTCTCCACTTCACAAATAAGTTGGATCCACCCTAACAGCGTAGGGGGATTGTCTTGCATGAGGGCTCTGTCCAAAAGTCTCGGGTTAAGGCCTTGTTTGAACAGGATAATTTTGGTGGACTCCTCACACCTGGGGCACTTGGCTGCTAATTGTCGGAATTTTGTAACATAGTCTCTTGCTGACATGCTGCCTTGTTTGATGGCTTGCAGTTCTGTTCGGGCCCTAGTTTCCTCTAAGGGGTCTTCATATTGGGCTCGAATAGCATCCACCAACCCCTGGAGAGTATCAAGTTCTGGGGCCCCGACATTGTATAGTCCTACATACCAGTCTGCTGCCTTGCCCTGTAGACGAGATCCGAGATGTTCGATTTGACTGGCCTCGCTGCCGAATAGGTGCCCCCAACGGTTGAAAAACTGTACCACTTGTACTAAGAAAAATCCCAGTTTGGAGGGGTCCCCATCGAAGGTGGCTTCCAGCTTTACCCAGCCCATCGGGAGGTCTTGCCTCGGAGCAGGCACTGGGTAAAAGTCCATCGGCATTTCTAGTTGTCCCTGAGGCACAGGCGGAGGTAACTGGGGCCTCGGTAGGGGCAACGGTGCCGGCTGTGCTGGCGGCGGTCGAGCCGGCGGTGCCGGCTGGGGTTGACCTGGTGGTGCGGGCGGAGGTTGTCGCGGTTGCGCTGGCGGGGTTGGCCTTGGCTGGGCCGGCGGCTGCAATGGCGGGCGAGCTGGTGGCGGTATCCTCGGTCTAGCGGGTAACACCGGAGGCGTTGGCGGTGGCTGTCGAGGTAAGAGGGGCCGCAGCGGCGAGGGTTGAGTAGGTGGAAGGCCGCGCGGGCTTGCCCCTCCGGGCGTCGTCAATCTAGGAAGCAGCGGCTGGCCTCTGGGCGCTATTGGACCTTCTCCCGTAGGTTGGCCGACGGGGACAGTGTTTGGCGGTTGACGCGGGGCTCCCTCTTGGTCCGGCCGGACCGCTATAGGAGAAGTAAGAGGGGGTATCACCGGTGTATCACTTGGCTTTTCGGCACCTTCTGTAGGCCTCTCCACGGGAGTCTCATCTGGGGGCGCATCCCCTTCCTGGTTAGGTTGTTCGGTGGGGGTCTCTCCGGGTGGCTCAACCGAGTCATCCCTTCTCGGTGGAATTTCTTGCTGCTTGGGAAGTTCCTCGGTTTGCTCTCCCGATTCGCCCAGATAGGTGCCCCCTTCGCCGGTAGGTGACGGCTGCTGTTGGGCATCCTCCACCGGATAGGATATGACACTTTGAAGGGTAGCTATCTGTATCGCCATCTCTTCAGGGGATAATCTTTCCCCTGCTCCCATTGCCGAAATTAAATGGATGGCACGAGCTAAACTTTCTTCCATGTCCATCAGTTTAGCTTCTAACTGTTGCATACGACTCGCCCCCGGTTGTTCGCTCGTGGAAGCTTCATTCGTTGCACTCACCGGGGACAAGGGGCCCCAAGGAGGAGGGTCCCCTTGGACGACTCTTGATCTCGCGGCTAGGATCCCCTTGGCCATGCCCGTTACGGCCGAGATGCTGGTATCCACCGCATAGGTGCGACCTTGTATCTGCTCCCAACTTTGTTCAGGGACTTCCGTTGGCTCTTTCCACGGAGCAAGTTCGGAGTAATCCCAACTCAGGGCGCCGCGGCGAGACGTGTCCTCTTCCGTCTGCTCGAGCGTCCTGTTCCAATAATTCCATGATTGGCTGCTGTCGAGCTCCAGGACGGTTCCTAGGCTTCGGCGCCTTTCCATAGAAACTCGAGGATGGAGCCCACCTACACGACGCTCTCTAGTTTCTCTGGGTCTGGCACCCCACTCCGACGGGGTGGGTACCGAAATCAAGGGGAGAGCGGTCGCTTTCGGCCTTGCCCCGAGGTCGGCTTCGGTCTCGACCGGAGCACTGAGGTCGATGAGAGGCGGGGTGGAAGTGGAGACTTCGGTTCCATTCCCGGCTGCTCCCAGCTCCTGGGAGTCTTGGGCTTGTACGGGTTGTTTGTCGGGAGACACATACGGCTCGAACAAAGGATCCCTGTCCGGGACAACCTTGGATTCCGCTGGGCCCGACTCAGACATGATTGGTAACAAAATGTCAGACTGTGGCTAGATAAGGTACTCTCTGCCAGATTCCCTTTAGAAGCAAGAATAAGTCCAATGTCTAGCAAAGGAAGTTTTATTGCAGAAAAGGTCCATTATAGTCCACTGTCCTGAATAGGAGACTCAGGATGGTACATGATCATTGTTACCAATGAAGAGCAAGCATAGGATACAGAGTAACAATACCCATCTGGAACAGCCTCCCCCCACAGTTCTCAAAACAACATCTTTCAGTCCTGGGAAGCTGCTCTCCTTCAAGGCCAATGCTTGGTGGAACTGGGTTAGACACAACAATCTCCTCTGGTGGGAATGCTGCCTGGGAACTGGTGCACCTGGGGAGAAAGCACTTAAACACTAGAAGCATTAGAAAATGGAGTCAGTACAGTTTAGAAACATACTGGACCTGACACAGATTGCCCTCTGTGCCGCTCAGCGGTGCAGAGGGCAATCTGAACTCCCCTCTGTCTGGAGATCAGGGGGCGGGACCACCAGCCATGTGACCATTTTCAAGAGTTTCCAGAACTCCGTTCCACCGCATTCCTGCTGAAAAAAAGCCCTGCTGGTTAGTAATTTTTGTGAGCTTAAATTGTACAGAGCTGTAGAATGTCTCCTGGCTCCCAAAGTTCAAAGTGAAAACGTGTTATTCCAATATTCAATATATCCCAAATGAAAAAAGAAAGATGATGTTTGGAAAAGGTACCGGAGAAGATAATGAGATGCTCTTTCATCAAATGGTTTTTTAAAAATTTATTGAATAATACAACACAAACTTGATTTTTAAAAGATTAGTGCAAATGTAACAGCAAAATTCCAGAAACGAGAATATAACAAGTACATAAATATTGAGCATATGAGGCAACTTGGGCTCCATAGTTCAGGGGTTAGAGCACTGATCTTGTAAACCAGGGGTCGTGAGTTCAAATCTCACTGGGGCCTTTGTTATGTATCTGTTGAGAGCTGCTGTAGCACAGTGGTTAAGTGGTTCGGTTGCGAATCAGCACTCTACTGGTTCAAATCCTACTCCTGCCATGAGCTCAGTAGGTGGCCTTGGGTAAGCCACTCCTCTCCGCCCAGCTCCCCAGCTGAATTGTGGGGATAATGATAACACTAAATTGTTAACTGCTCTGGGTGTGGCACTAATCTGTCTAGAAGAGTGGTATATAAGTGCAGTTATTATTATTATTATCAGACTATATTCTTCCATATTAAACCAAGAAAACAAGATCACAACATCCCATGTTGGTACTCTCAATGCATCTCCTCCAGCAAAGGATGGATCAAACCTCGAGTGTGGGAAGATCCCATGTGAATATGAGTGCCATAGAACGTCCTAGTGAAATAGATCGGGACTCCAAGATATGATGCTAAGAGGCAAAAGGAAAGACCAGCCTTATGAACTCTGAAGTCATTTGAACAACTCAGCTTTTATTCTTACAAAGCTGACTGGTAAGAGTACATCTCCCCTTTTTGTGTTTTCCTCTGCAGTGCATTTCCTGCGGGCCTAGAAACAGAGGCCACTGCTTTGGACCCAACATCTGCTGTGGAGAAGAGCTGGGCTGCTACTTTGGCACTGCAGAGACGCTGAGATGCCAGGAAGAAACCTTCCTCCCGACCCCTTGTGAGTCTGGAAAGAAGCCATGTGGAAGCAACGGGGGAACCTGTGCCTCATCGGGCATCTGCTGCAACCACGGTGAGACCATTCGAGGGTGCCACGCTCCTAACCATCCACTCAGCCACCACTAATCCCATTTCTTTTGCTAGCCATTGATGATTTAACTCATGACATCTGCCAGTAAAATGGGCTGTGCATGACTTTGAGAAAGATGCATTTTTATAATATATGTTTTCTTTTCTTTCTTTTGTTGTTTTGCATGAGTATGCTTTGGTTCTGCCAACTGAAGAGGAAGGCAGGTACAGAAAACCAGTGCTGTTCCAATTGCTCTTAAGCCTGCTATGAATAATAACATGGATCAAACCTAGAGTTTGGGAAGATCCCATGTGAATATGAGTGCCATAGAACGTCCTAGTGAAATAATAACATAATAACCGTCCACTCAGCCACCAGTAACCTCATTTCTTTTGCCTTTATATTTTCAGTATGAGTATGCTTCGGTTATGCCAACTGAACAGGTATAGAAAAACAGCACTGTTACAACTGCTGTTGTGAATATTACTGTGTTGGGTTTGAACATGGAGATTTTAGGCTTAAGAAGTTCTGGACAGCGTCACACAATTTTCTATATGGCAATTACTTCTTTATAGAGATGTTAAATTCCTGGAAATGTTAAAGCTATTTAAAAAAAACCTCTCCCCTTTTAAAAATGTAAAAATCTTGACATTCTGGGAAAATTAAAATAAATGTCTTAAAAGATTCCTGGTGGGGAAATCCCCCACACCGATCTCTACTTTCTCCCCTCTAGTTGTTCCTGCCCCTGTACTCAGCCTCTCAACTCCCTGTTTTAATTTTCTCTTCAATACACAAAATTGCCACATTTTAATCCCATCCTCAGCCTGGAAAATGCCCTTTTTTCTTTCCCTCTCCTGTTCCACCCAAATGGCCATCTGGCTGGTTTTCCTTAGCATATTTTTTCATGATCTTGGCTAGGTATTTGTGTGTGCGTGCACGCATGTATGGGACATCTACATATGTGCAAATGTCACTGTTTGCAGTTTTAAACCCCCTCCTTTGGCTGTCAGGAAGTCTAAACCCGCAAGGTCTGCTCCCTCTGTTACTCCAAGACAAATTTCAATCTAATTGGCAAACGGCGACTCTGAAATCCCTGGGAAAATTGGGTCTTTCCCCTCAAAGTTTGCTAGTCATGGGGTTAGACTGGGCAAAATCACTCATTAAGCAGAGAGTGACAGACATTGAAAGACAAACAGATTTACCTAGATCACTAGGTTTTATTTCTTCAGATACTAAATATATTGCCGCTCCTGCAGCCTATTTTTACTTACTTGAATCCGGTAACTCCAGAAGGGCATTTAGTTTAGCTAGAAGTTCAACTCTACCCTCTGCCGTTCTGGAAGGAAAGTTTAAAGCTGTCCCTTACTCTGTTAGGCTTTGTTCCTGTCCCTTAAGAGAAATGGACTCAATGGAGCACATCTTCTTTAACTGCCCAAGTCATAGTAAAATTAGAGCAGAAACCATCAGTCCATTAGTAGAAAGATTCCCTGGAAGTTCAAATAAAATCAAACTTTATTATCTTTTGTCTGATTAGAATCACCAGACAACATGTCAAGTAGCAAGATTCTGTGCCCAGGTCTACAAGCAACGTCAATCTCATAAGGCAGACTGAATGTATTTTAACCTTTTAAACAACTAATTTATGATGATCTTATTTTTTTACTCTTATATTTATTCATCGTTCTTCCCCTGTATCCAGTCTCAACTGTTTTTAAACTGATTTGCAAATGGTTTTATATGTACTGGTCGCAGACTCTAACAAATAGGGGGAAAAAACCCTCCTTTTTTAATTTTCAGATTTATCTGGTTTATAGAACATTTGTATGTGGCTCCACTGTGTGGATTTTTTTTTATCCACGTGCTAGGGCAAAGTCCAAAATTACATGATATTTATTAACCCTAAACTTATTTTACTCCTTATCAACATAAAATATGTCACAAACTTCAGTAGTATAAATGCTAAACAGTGCAATTCTAAGCAAAGTTGGGCTTAGACTGGAGTAAGGGCCAAGCTACAAGTGACGAATGACACTTGAACAGCAAGTGGATTGAGTGGAGGGCAAGTGAACAGGCAGAAATACACTTGCCGTTCAAGTGTCATTCATCACTTGTAGCTTGGCCCTAACTCTGCTTAGAATTGCACTGTTAATTTTCTACAAGCAAAATTATAAATATCTCCAATGTGGGAGACAAATAAGAGCAAACTGCTGTACCTTATACTGCCGTTAGTTAGTTAGTTAGTTAGTTAGTTAGTTAGTTTTTGTTTGTTTGTTTGTTCCTTCCTTCCTTCATTAGCATATCTTAGTTTTTGACATGTGACAAGTATAAAAAAATAAAAATGGAAAATGGAAAAACATGCATTTTGTAGTACGGACAGGGAAGTGTATTATTTGGACAGAGATGAAAATCAGAGAGTTCTTGATCAAGTTCCACGGAATGAAGCACTCTATTCATGGTGAAGGCTATATTTTTAAGTCTGAGCAGTATCCCTGGAATTTTTGCATCTTGTGTATTTTTCAAGTTTGCCTCTAAGGTTGGTTCAGGTCAATGTTAGCTCATCTTCAGCTTCCAAAAAATAAAACCTTGTTACATGCAACATGATCTAGTTTGATTTCTTTAACATGCTCTCTTGCCGTTTCAGAGGGCTGCGTGTTGGACTCGATGTGTGCTCAAGAATAAGACGACAACGAATGTGAACAACGAGAGCGCACTTGTAGGCTACGAACTTGCCGGTCAACGACGCCCCAGGGTGTGTTAGAAGCCAGCAGCAAAAAAAAAGTTGGTGCAAAATAAAACTTGAACAACAACAAAACAATTCTGTCATTTGTGTTCTCTTGGCATTGCAATAAAGTGATTAACAGGTTTCTTGTGTGTGCTACTGCTCGTTTTGGTTAATGAAATGGGGAGGACATGGAAGGTACATTTTAAAAATATTTCCTTATGCAAAGATCCCCAAAATGGCTGACCCACGAAATCATTTAAAAACCACATAATATAAAACTCAAAATCCCAAGGAGAAACAAATACCACAACTTTCCCCAGCTTCGGAATTCCTGGAGGGATAAAAAAAGGCATCAGCTGGTGGGCTAAACAGATGCAGCACAGAATGTTTCACAGAGGCAGAGAACTGTGCAACACGGGGGCCACCACAGAAAAGGCCTTGCCCCTAGTAAATGACAATCGGCTTCTACATCTCACAGTTTTGTAATGTTCCTGTGCATATCACTGGGTCTTGTGCAGGTATATGTCCTAATGACTAGTGAAAGGTAGGACGCCATTTAGGATTTCTGCAACGGGCTATATACATTTGATACACACCAGCAAGCAATATACTGTGTGAAAACTAGTCGTGCACCTCTGTGAAGTATGACAGTGTGCATTAAACGGATATAGTCAGTGCATCTAGGACTGTTCATTACAGGTGCAGAGAACTTCCCACAAAGCACATAAGACACTCTTGAGCAAGGATTTTGAGTGCCTGTAGAGAGGAATTACTGGAGAAAAATTAAAGTTGTGTCACAGCTAGAGAATTGAAAGTTGCAAATTCCACTTTTGCCCAAAATTTTATCAGTGCAGAGAAGGAGAAAGATCAGATCCAAATAATGCTTTTCTTAACTGCAAAACATGGTGCCATGATACAGCTTCCTGGCCTCGATAGAGATCAACTGCTCACTATGAGAGACACCTGGAAAAAGGCAGAGCTAAACAGGACTCACTTGCCATTCTATCAGCCTACTATTATGTGATGCTTCTCAAAGCTAAAGCTGGGGAGAAATGACTGATTTCTAATTTCTCATCCTTGTCTCGATCGCATAATCCCTATTCTGAATTTGCTTCATTTCTTGTGCAAACTGAATCTGCAATGTATTGGTTTTGCACCGTTTTCCGTTTTGTCACATTGAATTATTCTCGGTTCAAACAAATCTTCAAAACCAACTGTGGAAAGCAAGAGACCACTGTAGAGAAAAAATATAAAAGAAATAGCAAAGTCACTTTCCCCCGTTTTATCTGATGTGCTCGGTATGCCCTCTTCTGGAGCTTCTAGAGCAAACATTCCTTTTCCCACAATCTTTTATTATGAAATTTTAGACCTTTCCTGATAATATGAAATGGGATTTTTATAAGTTCAGATCAGTTCTAATTAATTGGTACTTTTAAATGTTTTATTATTACTTATTGCATTATTGCTATTTTTCAGCATAATGTAAGGATCTTTGTTGGGCAGCATTAATTCATTATCTTAGTCTGCCTGACCAGTATTTGGGCAAAAACAATAGACCTCTTCCATGTACCACTTAGCTACGACACTAAACTACCATTCAGAGGTAAAGCGATATATCTACACATACATAATAGATTTACAAGTATATTTTAGTAAAAAGTGCAACAATATGAAAAGTATGAATACAGTCCAAAATCACAATCCTAATATCGTCTCACAAATCAATCAATCAATCAATCAATCAATCAATCAATCAATCAATCAATCAATCAATCAATCAATCAATCAATCAATCAATCAATCAATCAATCAATCAATCAATATCAGTCAGTAAATATAGCCATCATAATAAATAACAGTATCAAACTTCCTCAGATACTTTATAAAGAGTCCCAACTCTACAAAAGTCCAACTGGTGAGAAGAAATCTTCTGTGGGAAAATTCACACCTTTTCTTATACAACATAAAGGTAAGTGTATAAATAGAAGCTGTTGATATCACAGTAATTCCATGTCTTGGTATTTTTCTATTTTAAAATTTTTAAAAATAATTTTATTTATTAAAGAACAAAAAACAGAAAGAAGCAGTTAAGAATATATAGAACCTTGTAAAAAACTATTGAGTAGATCTGACAGATTATACATAATACAGTAAATTAAATTATAATAATAGAATAAAGTACATGCTAGGTATAATTAGAATGTAATAGATACTATTGCCCCTCTCCCCCTATTCCAAACCAAAAATCTAAAATGTTATTAATTATGTTTTTCATCTATTATTAAAGAGCCCAGAAAGATAAGTCTGTAAAGCACAGAGGAAATAAGGAATAATAAACACACATTATGCAGAAGTAAAAACACAATAGACAAAACACAACAGTATTTTTCTAGATGCTGTTCTAGATGCAGCACGAGAAAACTCTCTGGGGTGGCTGCAAAGTCTTGAATCAGAGGCCGAGCCAAAGTCGAAGAGCCTGATTCCCCGTCAGAATCCATGAGCCTAACGGGTATTTCCAGCATATAACCCCTCCCTCTTTGCAATAACCCCCCCCACAAAGGTTCATCTGCAATAAAGTATCCACGCTCAATAGCAATCAAATCACATCACCAAGTTGGCACCAAACTGATGGTCATTCACCCATCAAAGGATAATTCAGGGCAGTAAGGAGTAAACAGATGCTCTGACCTTTCATCTTTCTAACTTTCTGGTTTGTCCCCCTCTCAGTGGCGTAGCATGGAGGAGCCAGAGGGGCGTCCACCCCAGGCGCATAATTTTTAGGGGGCGCCAGGCCCAGGAAAGCTTGCGCTGTGTCAGTGGGAGGCTGCTCTCGGTGCCTTGGCTGCCTGCCACGCTGAGGAGCACGTCGAGCTGGTGGCAGTGGCACGGGTGGCTGCTGTGGAGGGTTGCCTGGTAAGGGGCAGGGAGGCAAGCGGCCAGAATTGTGGGAGAGCTCCCGGAGGGGCGGGCCATGCCCTGCGCGATGAAGGACGGCCCTGGGTGCTGCCAACCCACGCTATGCCGCTGCCCTCACTGAAACTTGAGGGAAAGGATAGCGTTAAGTCCTCCTCTTCTAACACCCCATATTGGTGGCACCGTACCCCAGATTACCTGATCATCTCTCCCAAAGTTTTCATGTTCATGTTAAACTGTATAGGAGACAAGGTGTATCCCTGCAGGGCCACGCTCCAGTCCCGTGGCACCTCCTGAAACTGGTTGGTTAAGGAAGAGCAGAACCACGGAAGCACAGCACCCCCTACTGCTAACCCAGCCAACCTCTCCGGAAGGATCAAAAAGAGTCCAGTAGCACCTTTAAGACTAACCAATTCTCCAGAAGGATGCCACCGTCACTAGCATGAAAAGCTGCCCAGCTGTTCTTTCTCAGCGGCTGCATGCAATAGGTTTAGCCACGTTTATATGAAAATAAAAACTCTCTTTTGCAAACGTAACAGTTTTTCATCTTTGCTTTTGGGAAAGAGCACAGACCCGCAACACAATGCCCTGTCTCACTTTTTGTCAGGCATCTGTGCTCTAAAAAGAATTCAGGGCAAGCAGATCACCTTTTTCCATCATGGAAATGCCGTAATTGGAAAACCTTCAGCTTTTGAACGTTTGTTTAGGTTGTAGCCATTGAGCACAGGAGTGAAATGGGGCATATAACCAAATCCCATAGGGTAATAATGTTCAGTCCAATTGGTCCATTTCAGACATCCTGATTTGGGGTGAAGGTGGCAGGGAATCACACCCATTTATTTTACTGTGTTGCTTCAGGCGCAGCTTTAACTCTGTTTCAGGAAGGGTAGCCATATTGGTCTGTAGTAGATGTAGTAGAAGAGCAAGATACGGGTCCAGTAGCACCTTAGAGACCAAATAGATTTCCAGGGTATGAGCTTTCGACAGTTAGCGCTCCCTTCGTCAGAGGTACAGATTTGGTACATGTATTGTCTTTTCTGCTCTGCTGCAGGTACTAAGTTGATACACCTCAGCGACTGGTACACGCAGTGAGATATGTGGACATGTACCAATAAAATATGACCATGGCGATATTAAGTGGGTACTTTGGGAGAATATGAGATCATTCAACTTACTAGAGCAGAGAATTTCCTTAAAGGCACAAAACATAATCCTGAGATGATATTGTCAGAAGTAGAGGGAAGGCTGTATGGTATGGCCTGATCTTATCAGATCTTGGAAGCTAAGCAGGGTTGGCACTTACGTGGGTGACCACCAAGGAAGACTCTGCAGAGGAAGGCAATGGCAAACCACCTCTGCTTCTCACTTGCCCTGAAAGCCCCTTGCTGGGGTCGCCATAAGTTGATTGCAACTTGACAGCACACATACACATTTTTGGAAGCACAATTGTGGGAAGATAAAAACTTAAAATATATACAGAGTGGAATGAGTAAAACAGGGAAGAGTGACAGCAATAATAGCATTTGATTTCAAAAGAGGAAACTTTACCAAGTGTAAATCAGTAAAGGAAATGAACTTGGTTAGTGAGAGAAGGGAAGATTACAGGGATATAAGACTCCCAAGACAAATTCCATCTTTATCATACAGATGAAATGTGTGTCCTGTCCAGGGCTTTTTTTTCTGGGAAAAGAGGTGGTGGAACTCAGTGGTGGAACTCAGGACCGCACAATGACATCTGTTTGGGTTTGCTGGAACAAGGGGGGAGTTTTTTAAAGTTTAAATCGCCCCTGGCAAAAATGGTCACATGGCCGGTGGCCCCGCCCCCCCTGATCTCCGGACAGAGGGGAGATTAGATTGCCCTCCGAGCCACTGTAGTTGATCTTTAAGGACCCAAATCTTGCAATTACACAAAAGAATAGGGATTCCCAGACTCAATTCTTCTGTTGGCACTCACTGCCTTTTTAATCAAGCCACACTGCTGAAAATCTTCACTGAATCTGATCCCAAATAAAATGTTTATAAGCAAGAAATTTTGTGGGAAAGATCCTCATGAGTTGGCTCCAGTGCAAAATTTACACAAGGAAACATCTCTGCACTAAATCATCTCCTTTCATCCTTTAAATATGAAGCTTGTGAAGGAAATAAAAATATCTGAGTAATTGTGACTGCAAATCCTATCCCCTGGTTGGCTATAGAGACGTGGTCAAGGCAGGGTCTCATTTCAACCAGAAGTCTGAAACGAGAGCAAGCCGGTCTGGGAGCATTTTCAGGTTTGCGAGGCCACCAAGATGCATCAAACCGTTCTTGCAATTTACTTTCTGTGCTTTCTGAACTTGTCTTTCACGGAAAAATGTGAAGATATGTGTGCACGAACGAAGATACCCGAGGAGTGCACCTTGTTCTTCTGCAAGAAAGACAAGAGAACAGCCATTGCTGACGTGAGTGTAAATTGTGTGTTTGTGTGTGTGAGCATAAGAAAACGTCTGAGTAGATCATATTCAGCTACGTTTACTGCAACATGCTACAGTACAGAGACAAACGAGATGGACTTGAAGACAATCGCTGCTTCCTTTGGCTTATCTTCAGCTCCTTATATTCAAAAGGATAGTGCCTCTGTATATGGAAGTTCAGTTTAGGAATTACAGCAGACAACAAAGCTATTCCCTGAGATATTGATACTTTTGGGGGGTGGGTAGTGTAGTGGTTAACAGTGCGGGACTCTAATCTGGAGAGCCGGGTTTGATTACCCACTCCTCCACTTGAAGCCTGCTGGGTGACCTTGGGTCAGTCACAGCTCTTTGGGGCTCTCTCAGCCCCACCCACCTCACAAGGTGATTGTTGTGGGGATAATAATGGCATACTTTGTAAACCGCTCTGAGTGGGCATTAAGTTGTCCTGAAGGGCAGTATATAAATCGAATGTGATGATGATGATGATGATGATGATGATGATGATGATGATGATGATGATGATGATGATGATGATGATGATGATGATGGGTCTATGGCAGAACAGCAAGATTCAAGCCCAGTAACACTTTAAAGGCCCACAAAATTTCCAGGGTATAAGCTTTCAAGAGCCAGATAACTGACAAAGGGATCTTGACTCCCAAAAGCTTTTGCCCTCAAAATTGTGATGATCTTTAACACACTGCTGGACTTGAACCCAGAAGTGTTGCAAAACTTTTTTTTTTTAATTATGTGGCATTTAGGTTTTTGATGGCTGCGTTCTTTTTCACTTCATTGGGAAGTGCACATCTGATTATAATAAAATTATAATCGTTAACTTCTTTGGCCTTGAAGTTACATGGTGTATGATTTTTGAGACAATATGCTACTGATACTGCAGTGGGAGGCGCTGTCAATTTCACCTCCCCTTCAGGGAGAGGAAGATGAACCCTCTGAGGAACGATCTCCACCAGCTCTGTCTTTTTAAACTACACTTCCTGGCTAACATTGCATCTCCCTACACTTGAGCGTTCTTGTATAAGATATACGCCCAATTCGTATAAGCCCAATTCAATTCTTTGTGTTTCTGTGCTAGGAAGATGCTTGGATTGCCCGGTCCGACTATGCAAGGTAGTTCTGTTCCCCTCTAGCTGTTTCCACACTGTGGGTAAGTGTTCAATAACCACATCTGTGAACATCCATCTTTAACAAATCATGATAAAATCTCCACTTTGTCCCCTGCCTTTTCTCAGATGCTAGCATCACAAATTAACATGTGAAGCAGCCTTCGACGGTATCAGACCGTTGATTTGTCTGGTTCAGTATTGTCCATTTTGCCGGGCGTTGGTTCTCTAGTGGCTCGAGCAGAGAAATATGTTTATTAGCACCTGCTAACAGGCATACCTGGAGAAATCAAGGAATTAAACCATTGGCGCTATAGGGTCTCCCTAAATTGGAGCACTTCCACACAGCTAACTTGTGTGTGTGTGTGATGTGCTTATGTGGGAAGACCTGCCCATCAAGCTAAATTGGGCTTTGATTGGGGTTTCCAGGGCAACAGCAGGAGTTCAGACAGAGTTCAGACAATCCCTGCCTAAGTTGCCAAGGGAATTGATTGTAGGTGCCAGATTGTCTGTCTTGATGAACAGCAACGAACAAGGCTTGCAATGACCACCTGTTCATTTAGAATGGGGCCTCACGAACAGCTTGTTCGCGAACAGCCGATTGGGCTGTTCGTGGCTTTTTTTTGTTCGCATTGCTGTTCGTGCCCATCTCTACTCACCACCCAGCATAACAAGCTGCCACCAGTTCCTTCTAAGATGGAAGGCATTCCTTCCCAACATAGAGAATTAAAATGGATTATACAGCTTCTGTGAGAAAGGTCCCAAAAAATCCCTAAAACCCAACTGCACTTTGGCAACAAAACCAGGGCAAGAGGTCTGTGAAAGATCTCTTATAGTGGCCATAGAACTGGTGATATTTTTTATGTCCTTAATCTTCCAAAGAGCTCTATGCACAATACATGTGGTACTGTCTTATAGTAACAACCACCGTGTGAAGTAGGTTAGGCTGAGAGAAAACGGCTGGGCCATGCTTCCCAGTCAGTGGCTTCCGCAACTGATGTGATCAATGAGTTTTGAGTATTTTAACAATTGTTTTAACTTTTTCTTCTGTTTACAGAGCAGCAACTGAGATTTCTTTCAGATCCTGAAGAAAAATCCAGAATCTAAAGGTTATGGCAAGAATTGGAACAGTTCGGGAGTCTTGTAAGGGCTTTTGAAAGTCATGAAACATGATTAACCTCTGCAAATTTTAATAAAGTCCTTTTTTCTCTCTTCCAAGTGTTAAGATTTTGTTGTGTGTCTTTGTGTTGCCTTTTAATGAGTTGTGACCTGCTAGAGAGGGAAGGCTGCATGGTATAACCCAGTCTTATCAGATCTTAGAAGCTAAGCAGGGATAGTACTTGGATGGGAGATAGGGTGCCAGCTCTGGGTTGGGAAATTCCTGGAGATTTTGTGGGTGGAGCTTGGAGAGGGTGGAGTTGGAGAGTGAGGACCTCAGCAGGATATAATTCTGTAGAGTCCACCTTCCAAAGTAGCCATTTTCTCCAGGGGAAATTACCTCTGTTGCCTGGAGATTAGTTGTAATTCCAGGAGATCTCCAGCCACCACCTGGAGGGAGGCAACCATAATGGGAGATCACCAAGGAAGACTCTGCCGAGAAAAGCAATGGCAAACCACCTCTGTTGCTCACTTGTCTTGGTTGCGACTTGACAACACGTACATAACTACATAGTGACCTGTTAACTGTTTCCTAACAATGTTTGCTTAACACTTACTATCACTTATTCCTGTTAATAGACGTGATACAGGTTGACTTTGGCTTAGGTTTGCTAGGTCCCCTTAACATTCCAGCAGGAGGGGGGATCCAGCATTCATGCACTCTCTGTGCTAATGTGATGACATCACTTCCAGAAGTGACATTGTCATGCTAGCTGTGGGAGCACTCCAATGCTCTGTACAGGGCCAATTTTTTAAGGTCAGAAAATCATCACTTCTGGGTCAGCAGAAGGTCACTTCTGGGTCAGCAGAAGGTCTGTGGGAAGTCCATCCCCTGTTGCCTAGGAAACTGATTGATTGGCACCAGGCTGTCTGCAGTGACGAACCAAAAACCGAACCAAACGAACCAGCTGAAAGTTCGTGGCAGTTTGTCAGAAATGGGATGTGATGAACCACTGGTTCGCAAACCACAAACTGGTTTGGTTTGTGCTTAATTTTGGTTCGTATTTCAGTTTGTGCCCATCTCTAGTGTCTACTGCAATTATATCACTAGCAGAACTGATGTTATTGCATCTCCTGGGAGCGTGTGTGCTCTGAGTGTTGCCAGGTGAATTCCAGTGGTGGGAGATCTCTGGGAAGCTGAAAACTTCCCACTGATTGCCAGTGACTGGTGGGCAATCAGGGAAACCACTGGGAGATTGCACACCACCGGCAGGCACTTGGGATCCCTAGTTTGGCTGGCATTTCGTATTGCCATCTGAAATTTAAAAGAGCGGTATTCCACTGGGGGCATTTTAAGTGTCACTACTAATGACATTGAGTGTGCTTACTTGCTCTAAGTCAAAGCACCTAGATTTCTAAGAAAATGAGCTTTTGACTATTTGCCCTCAAAAAGCATTGTTTGTTCCATCTTCCAGGAAGGTCAAGGAAGGGGGTATTCCATTTGGCGCTGCCTCCTGTGGCAGCCATTTTGAGTTTGGCTCCATCTCCTGTGGCAGCCATTTGGGGTTTGGCTCTACCTCCTCTGGCAGCCATTTTGGGGTGGTGCTGAATACCCTATCTCAAAATTCCAACAAGTCCTGCTAGCTAGAAAATATCTCTAGAATATCCAGAGCAAAACTAAGTTTGATGCAATCAACAATAAAACACTGAACTCAGCTTGCTTTTGAGCATATCTCTCTCTTCAGTTCTTTAGACAATAGAACCAGATGTTGCTGTGAAATTATGGGTACCATGTTCAGATACAGTGCTGCAAAACTGTGGCAAAATGGCCCTAAAGCACATTCTTGAAAAATGCAGTCTTGGAGAAATGAGAGGCAATTACAAAGTCTTAAAAAGGCAAGAACCGGAGAAGGCGTTACTTGCAGACGTCTTTATTGAAGACGGGGGGCGGGGGGGAAATCTCAGAAATATTTTTCCTCCTTTGCTTCAGGTACTGTTTTGGCAGTGGGCAATTTGCCAACCAAGCACGTATAGGTTTATGAGATATGAGTTTCCCCTTTTCGGCTCTACTGCAGAGATAAATTTGATGCGCTCCAGCAACAAGCACGCATGGATAGAAACATTGCAGTATGTACCTGTTAAAGATGACTTTATCTGTCCTAAAAAGGTACAGTTGGGGAATACGAGGAAGTTCACGCTGGCAGACAGAGAATCACCTTGAAAGCACAGAACGTAATCTGGGTCAGATGATTTTTGTGAGCACCAAGAATCGTTTTGGGACAAGAAAGATATAGAAAATAAATGAAGGATGGAAGGAAGAACAGGAAAGAGGATGAAATGCAGGAATATGAACAGCTGGGATGTTCGATGAATCATAACATCACAAATGGGAGACGTGCAAGGGCTTACAAGGGCCTCAAACACCCCTACAGCCTCTCCCTTTCTCTTGCTTCCTTCTAACCTTCCCCCCACCAGCCAACCTACCTTCACCTGCCCTCTGTCTTCAGATTTTCCTCCTTCCCTCCTCCTGGCAACCTCTCCCTGGAAAAACTCTGCATGGTTCCGGCTGCCAGGCCAGGCCTAGCAGCACAGAGCCAGCCATCAGTCTAGAACCAGTTGTGCAGTGGGGAAGCCACAAAGACTTGCAGGGGGCACTTCACTTCCCCCTCTATCCCCTTCCCAACACCTATCCCACGCACCCACCCGCCTACCTTATATCTGCCCCCTCGATCTTCTTCTCTATTTAATATGCATTTATTTATTTATTTTATTTATAGTCTTCTCTCCCCGCAAGCGGGCTCCGAGCGGATTTACGTCAGAAATACATAGATACAAGAAACAGTTAAAAACCATTTAAAAACATGGGTAGCAATAATAAAATCCAGCATTTAACATAAACGAGGCAGCTCATAAACGCACCCTACATAACACCTTCATTGACATAACACCTTACAACAACCCTGTGAGGTAGGTCAGGCTGAGAGTGTGTGACTGGCTCAAGGTCCCCCAGCCAGCTTCCAGGCCGAGTCGGAATTTGAAGCTGCGTCTCCCAGATCTTAGACTGACACTTTAACAATTATACTACACTTGGAGTGTCAGGCCCTCAAGGTCCAACCCGGGGGACAAGGGGCAGCTGGCATTTATTCTCTGTGCCCACCCATTATTTCAATAAATGTCATTTTTCAGCACAATGCAGAAGCTGCGGGTTGCGCACATGGGGGACTGTATTTGCTAAAATTGCCCCCAAATTTAGTGTTTGGGCACAATTTTTAGCAAATCTCCCCCAGCACAACCCATAAGTTCCATATAGTGCCTGAAAATGATGTCATTTTCTGGTGCAACGTGGAACCACGTGTGCGTTTTGGCATGTGCCTCCCCCTGGTAACTGGTACCCTTCCTGCCTGTCAGTTGAGCAGAGGCGGTGGGTCAGGGGCTGGGGTCAGGGCATCCCCTGCCCCCAGTGGGAGGTTGGCATCCCGCTACTACACTGGCTTTTGTGGGGTGGCCTGGTGAGTCACGCAAGTCAGGTGGTATCAAATAGCCCAGCAGTTGCCGGGTCTGCCCCAAGAAGTTCTCTCTCAAAGGCCAAAACAGGCCTTGAAAGGTCCTGCCCCCTCCCCCTGCCTTCAATTGACAGAAACCAGAGCTCGAAGGATGGGAATATATCACAACTGTAACTGGGTACGTTGGTCAGTGCATATGGACGCCGTGTGAGACTCAGCACACTAATTGACTGTCTTGACTTTGGCATGTTGGAAGTATGAATTAATTTCTGGTAAGTCTGTATTGATTTTTATTTTTCAGGCTTTTATTTTTGATTTTTGTATATTTCCTGTATAGTTACAGTTGTGATACGTTCTTGATTTGTTCCTTTACAAGTTTAAGGTGGTTAAATGTTGCCCCTGATGATGCGGGAAACACGAAACAGCGGAACTCAGACGGCACAGTCTGTCGGGCATCGTGGGCTTCTTTGCAGCAGCTTTTGAACACAGCTCCACCTGAAAGAAAACCACGTATTATCAATCTTGGTTGACTTTATTCAAATACTTGGAATCTCTGGACTTACCTGTTGGATGTCTTCCTGTTGGATTTCTTGTATCATATGTTAGTCAGCTGCACATGATTCTGGTGCACCTGTCTTTGTATTCTTACCTGACTCATGTTACTGATTGGATTGACTATTTATGAGAGTTGTACTCCATTATAGTATTTTTGATACATTTTGTGATTACTTTGTCCCTGCTGGTGTGTTTTCACCTTACTTAGTTATTTTAAATGAACAGGCATTGGTCACTTTAATTGCTTTTTGGTGTGCTCTATAATATGAAAATGACTGATTTTTGTCTGATACGCACATAGCACTTTATTGTACCTGTATAACTATTTTGGGGGGAGACATACAGCTTGTGACTTTGAGCTGCCGTTTTTATTGATTTACCGTTTCTTGACTGCTTCTAAAAAAAAAAAAAGCGCTGTTATTGGCATACCTTGTGTCTTTAAGATTCATGGTTATATACTAAGTGTTTTGAAATTAATAAATAAGAAGTTTTCCAGCACACTTTATTGTGGGTAAATTTCTTCTTAGTTAGTTGGTCAGGGTACCTGGTGCTCCTTGCTTGTTTCTTTTCCCGTAACTCTCTCATTTGTCTTTGGGTTGAGAAGCCTGGCTACTTACTTTCTGACCACTTTGGGTAGCCCATTCCCCAAGGTGGGAGCCTCTGCAAAGAATGCACATAAAACGGGCAGCTGCCAGTCTTGCACTTTTGAATCGTCGTCTACTTTTGAATGTCGTTTTCTGCATTCTTTGAAATAAGTCATGTTTTACACACTTTTTGTTTGCTTTCTAATTTTGTAATTTTTACCGCATCTTTCATGCCTTGCACCCTCCAAGGAAAATCACTTGCTCAACATCTCATGGATAAATCCAGGGCTTTTTTTCAGCTGGAACGCAGTGGAACGGAGTTCTGGCACCTCTTGAAAATGGTCACATGGCTGGTGGCCCCGCCCCCTGATCTCCAGACAGAGGGGAGTTGAGATTGCCCTCCGCACCGTTCAGCTTAGATCTAAACTCCCCTCTGTCTGGAGTTCAGGGGGCATGGGCACCAGCTATGTGACCATTTTCGCCAAGGGCAATTTACTTTTAAAAACTTGCCCTTCGTTCCAGATGACCCAAAGTGATGTCATTGTGTGATCCTGTGCTGGCAACCCACTGAGAGCCAAGCTACAAGTGACGCCTTATGCAGGTTGGACACTTGTCAGCTTACCTTAAGTTTTGATGGGAAATGTAGGCATCCTGGTTTTACAGCTTGACTCTCCATTACAGCTGCAAGACCAGGACGCCTACATTTCCCATCAAAACTTGAGGGAAGCTGACAAGTGTCCAACCTGTGTCAGGCGTCACTTGTAGCTTAGCTCTGAGTTCCACCACCTCTTTTCCCAGAAAAAAAAACCCTGGATAAATCTATCTACCAAATACATTTTGATTCCATCCTTTCCCACAAGGAACTCAGGGGCTCTTACATCTCCCTCTCCACCACCATTTTATCCTTTCAAATTCTCTGTGAGGTATGTTACGTTGAAAGAGGCCGATGGCCAACTCTCCCCCGGCTAGCCTCATAGCTAAGCAAGGATGTGACCTCAGGACTCCCCAGTTCTAGTTCTAGTCTGTAGCCCCTACACCCCACCTCCTCTCTAGGTTTAGCTCCCCTTCTCCTGCACTGCTCCAAACCCTCCATCAAATTTATCACATGGAACATGGTAGCAATAAACACGAGGCTTCGAGGAAGAGATTCGATCTCTGCACTACATTACCTCCAAGACTGAAACGGAAATCATAATGTTTTGGCAAAGGCGAGCCAGTTATCCCATTTCTTGAAGGGAGATAAATACCAAGGTGGTTCCAACACGCAGGATCTCACTGCAGCCAGCGAGATTGACGAGAAGAAGTCTGTCTGCATGCATTTCTGAGAGTTTCAGGTCCTCCAGGATGGGTCGTCCATTTCTTGCAATTGTGTTTCTCTCCTTTCTGATCTCATCCATAACTAGCGATGACGGCGGTTGTCCAGAATGTGCGGGTGAGGAAGAGCAAGGCGAAGAATCGCCATGCTACATCCAGAATTGTCCACGAGGAGGAAAGAGATCCATCGTTGACACGGTGCGTACAACTTGTGTGAGAGAGCATTAAAGGTCATGCAAAATAACAACGAGCTGCATTGACCCAACATTCCGTAGTTAGAAACTAGTAACTTGCCGTAGGCAAGTTCCCCAAATGATCAGAAGAAATGGCCCCCCTCCTCTTTTTGGCCCCAGCATTAGGGGCCAACGCTGGCAGACAGATACTCCCTCTTTGATCAGGACAGTTTAGTGATTCTGGGGCCCTGGGCAAAAGTCAAGACTACTTCCTACACCTATTTTATTCCCACCCAACTCACTGATTTAACCAACCTCAGTGTCACTGTTAGGGCCACAAGCTCCAGGTTGGGAAATTCCTGGAGATTTTTTTTTGGGGGGGGGGAACCCTGGCAAGGGGGGTTGGGGAGGTGGAGGGTCCTGAGGGGGAGTTTAATGCCATAGAGGACTCCCTTCAAAGCAGCCATTTTCTCCAGGGGAACAGATTTCTGTAGCCTGGAGACCAGTTGTAATTCTGGGAGATCTCCAGGCCCTACCTGGAGGGTGGCAAGCCTATTTATTTATTTATTTATTAAATTTGATTTGATTTGATTTATACCCCACCCTCCCCACAAATGGGCTCAGGGTGGCTAACATCATTCATAAAATACATTAAAAATCACAAAACCATAAAATCAGTAACATTCTTTTAAAAATCATTAAAAATAGTCCAGGCGCAGGCTATTTAAACAAATATTTGGGAGCCTGTATATGGGCATAACAGATGGCTGAGGGCAGCCCAGAGAAAATGGCCGTCTTAGATGGAAGAAGGAGGACACCCGCTGGCACTCAGCCAAAGGCCCTGCGGAACATCTCCATTTTACAGGCCCTGCGGAACTGTAACAGGTCCCGGTTCTCCAGCGGGAGAGCGTTCCACCAGGCCGGCACCAGGGCAGAAAAGGCCCTGGCCCTGGTTGAGGCCAGATGGATGTCCTTCGGGCCGTGGACCAGCAGGAGTTGCTTGTCTGCAGAGCGCAACACCCTGCAGGGGACGTAATGGAAGAGGCGGTCCCACAGGTTTGCAGGTCCCAGTCCTGTTATTGTAACAGGATCCCTTAATCTCTGAGGGAAGGTGATGCAAATCAGTCCACTGCCCCTGCAGAGAGGAGGCAGCAAACTTGACTGTGCCTTGCCTTTAGAAGTCAGTGGTCTGAGTGCAACAAGGCTGAAGAAAGAGCCCCTAAATGAGATCCCTGGAAAGCAGATCAGTACAGAAAAGAAGGTCCAGAAGGTCTTTTTTAACGTGTTGGGCCCATCCCAGCCTGAGGCAGGCCCATGAGTGTCATGGCGGCCATGAAGTCCTGAGTAGTGCTGCCAGCTTCCAAGTGAGACCTGGAGATCTCCTGGAAATACAACTCATCTCCAGGCTACAGAGATCAGTTCCCCTGGAGGGAATGGCAGCTTCAGAGGGTGGGCTCTATGGCATCCCATCCCTGCTCAGCTCCATTCCCTCCCCAAACTCCACCCTCCCCAGGCTCTGTACCCAAATCTCCAGGAATTTCCCAGCCCAGAGTTGGCAACCCTAGCTCTAACCATCATTCAGCACATGTATTGAAATTGAGACTATCCCATATGTTCAAATTCACACATTCTATTCACCAGGTTTTATCATTTTAACAAGATAGCCTCCCTCCTTTCTTCCATGCCCCGATTTTACTATTTACATCTTTCCTATGTGAATGAAATGAAATCCTGCTCTCAAGTCATAGCTGACTTATGGCACCTCCTGGTGGGATTTTCATGGCAAGAGACTAACAGAGGTGGTTTGCCATTGCCTGCCTTTCCAACCCTGGTCTTCCTTGGAGGTCTCCCATCCAATTACTAACCACCCCTGCTTAGCTTCCAAGATCTGATGAGATTGGGCTCTCCTGGGCTCTCCTGGTCAGAACCTTTCCTATGCATTATATATCTTTTCCCCTCCAAGTAACTTTTAGAGCTTACCAAAAATCTGCATAAGATTATGCTTTGTGCCTTCAAGGGAACTCTCTGCTCTACTAACTAGAACGTCCTCGTATTCCCAAAGTGTACCTTTTCAATACAGACAGAGTCATATTTAATAGGGGCATGCTGCTCATGTGTACCGGTTGATGGGGTGCATCTGATCATGCGTATCAGTGCGTACCAGTCAATGGGGAGCTTCTCATTATATATACCAGTGCATACCAGTTGATGGGGTGCATCTAATCATGAGTAACAGTGCGTACCAGTTGATGGGGTGCATCTAATTATGCATAACAGTGCGTACCAGTTGATGGGGTGGATCTAATCATGCATAACAATGCGTACCCATTGATGGGGTGCATCTAAACATGCATAACAGTGCATACCAGTTGATAGGGTGCATCTAATCATGCATAACAGTGCGTACCCATTGATGGGGTGCATCTAATTATGCATAACAGTGCATACCAGTTGATAGGGTGCATCTAATCATGCATAACAGTGCGTACCAGTTGATGGGGTGCATCTAATAATGCATAACAGTACATACCAGTTAATTATGCATAACAGTGTGTACCAGTTGATGGGGTGCATCTAATCATGAGTAACAGTGCGTACCCGTTGATGGGGTGCATCTAATCATGCATAACAGGGTGTACCCGTTGATGGGGTGCATCTATTATGCATAACAGTGTGTACCAGTTGATAGGGTGCATCTAATCATGCGTAACAGTGCGTACCAGTTGATGGGGTGCATCTAATTATGCATAACAGTGCGTACCAGTTGATGGGGTGCATCTAATCATGCATAACAATGCGTACCCATTGATGGGGTGCATCTAATCATGCATAACAGTGCATACCCATTGATGGGGTGCATCTAATCATGCATAACAGGATGTACCTGTTGATGGGGTGCATCTAATTATGCATAACAGTGTGTACAAGTTGATAGGGTGCATCTAATCATGCGTAACAGTGTGTACCAGTTGATGGGGTGCATCTAATAATGCATAACAGTGTGTACCAGTTAATTATGCATAACAGTGCGTACCAGTTGATGGGGTGCATCTGATAATGCTGATGATCAGTCAGCAAAAAAAACCTCACTCATAAATTTCATCATCAAAACACAGTAACTTGATTGTTAGCCAGAAGGTGGGCGTTTATGTATTTGAGGATTTCTCTGCTGCTGTCTGATGCCAATCCGGCACTTGCCCACTGAACCACTCCCCTGTACTGCCCCACAGAGTGCCAACAGACAGGGTAGGAAGATCCCACAACCACACAACCCCAACAGAGGCATGTGGTCCGAGATGGCCTTCCCATCTCAGAGAAGATGCCCATCGCTTCTCTGGCAAGGGCTAGGCTGTCAACAAAAGTGCTGCCCACGTGCAAACAGGATGTAGCAAGTAGAACAATACTCGGGAGGAACAAAAATAATAATTGTTATAGTAAAGTCTATTATCACAAATATTTACAATGGCAACACGCTCCAAAACTTATATAGATTACAATGGATCATACAAAACACAGTTACAGCAGGCAGATCCTATCTGCAAACATAATATACACGGCAAAGTAGTTTTCTTATGTATTTTGAATGTCCAGAAAATGGATATGCACAAAAAGATTCTTAAAGGTGCAGGATGTCTCAGAAATGAGGACATGCAAGGTGGATGTTCCACAGATAAATTCTTCGATAGTTCAGTAGAGGTAGTCAGATCACACCCGATCCGGGGCCGGCTAATTACTGCAGATTTCGTGCCCTTGCTTCCTCAGGGGCGTGATTCTTAAGAATAACGTTAATTCTGAAATTTAGTGCAAACAATTCCAAACATCTGTTGCATGTAAGGCGTTATTCTTTAGCGTGCAAAACATTTCTCTGCAACATATGTAAGCATACATAAGAAAACTACTTTGCTGTATATATTATGTTTGCAGATAGGATCTGCCTGCTGTAACTGTGTTTTGTATGATCCATTGTAATCTATATAAGTTTTGGAGCGTGTTGCCATTGTAAATATTTGTGATAATAGACTTTACTATAACAGTTATTATTTTTGTTCCTCCCGAGTATTGTTCTACTTGCTACATATTGATTCCGGGAGTTGCCTACTCTTGTCCCACACGTGCAAACAGGAGACAACTTGGGGCTTGATATTCTTCATCCTTTCCTTTTTGGTTTGCAAACTCTCACAATCACCCTAAAGCTGGTGGTCAGTTTGAGAATGAAGGGTTACATCAGTGCTTAGTTCTTGTGGTCCCTTCTTACGTGCCCACAGTAATGCCGATCGCCACCTTGGGTCAGGTATTAATTTTCCCCAGGCCAGTTCGGCTAGGGATCCTGACGGTGTTTTGCTATCCTCTGGGCATGCAGGAAGGGTCATTGGGTGTGTGTGTGTAAGGAAAGGGGAGGTAGTTGTGAATTTCCTGCATTGTGCAGGGGGTTGGACTAGATGACCCTAGAGGTACCTTCCAACCCTACGGTTCTATGATTCTATATCTAACCTAGGAACTAACTCAGTGGTTTATTTTCTGATAAGTCACAAAAGGATAGATGGATGGACACATGATCCTTTTATTACTAGAGATTCCTGGTAACCACCAGCCAAGTTATTTGTTTAGGTATAATGTTTGGTTCATAGCAGGGTCATATCTTTGCAGTCCTGTCTATAACTACTACCCCACACTGACTCTCTAGTGACAATTTCCTTTTCCACAACTGGAGCCACGCAACACTGTTTCAAAACCTCATTCAAATTTATCTCAAGACACAGGACAGCAATAATCAAGAGACTTCGAGGAAGAGATCTGAGCTCTGCACTACATTACCTCCAGACTTGTAATGGAAATAAAACCGTTCAGGCAACGGTGAGCCAGTCGGTGGTTGTTGTGGGTTTTCCGGGCTGTATTGCCATGGTCTTGGCATTGTAGTTCCTGACGTTTCGCCAGCAGCTGTGGCTGGCATCTTCAGAGGTGTAGCACCAAAAGACAGAGATCAGAGACACTGAGAGATCTCTGTCTTTTGGTGCTACACCTCTGAAGATGCCAGCCACAGCTGCTGGCGAAACGTCAGAAACTACAATGCCAAGACCACGGCAATACAGCCTGGAAAACCCACAACAACCATCGGCTCCGGCCGTGAAAGCCTTCGACAATACATTGGTGAGCCAGTCATCCCGTTGTTTGGAGGGAGGTAAATACCAAGGTGTTCCAGGAAAGATTTCACTGCAGTCAGCAAAATCGTGGAGAGTGGGCCTGCCTTCGTACACTTTGGAGTCTTTCAGTTCCTCCGAGATGCGCTGGACATTTCTTGTCATTTTGCTTCGGTGTTTTCTGACCTTATCTCTAGCAAAGTATGATAGCGCATTCAGAAGACACAAGAGGTTGTTATATCCAGGCCTGGTGCATCCATGGAGGGGGGCCAGCAGCCACCTCTAGCACTGAACTCTAGAGGAGGTGCCGTGCTGGCCCCCGATGACCCCCCGTGACCGAGAAGTGGGCCGCATCCCCACTCGCCTCTCTGCCCCGTCACCGCTGCCGCCTGCCTCGGCTCGGCTCCTGGCAAGCCGGGTGTCCAGGCAGCACGTCAGCAAGTGGGGAAGCGAGCGGGGAAGCGGTCAGCCTCCCTGTCCCTTCGCTGCTGCCACCCGCCTCAGGTGAGGGGGACGCTCCAGTGCGATGATGTTACAGGTGATGTCATTGCGCAGGTACGGAGTGCGTGCACGCTTCGCACGCACGGGGTGAGGGGCGCAAGTAGGTATCTTGCCTCAGGCGCCAGAAACCCTGGCACTGGCCCTGGTTATATCCAGAACTGCCAGAGAAAAAGAAAGAGAGCAGCCATTGAGGAAGTGGGTACAACTTGTGTGTGTGTGTGTGTGTGTGAGACTGAGGGCCAAGCTACAAGTGACGAATGACACTTGAACAGCAAGTGAATTTCTCCCTGTTCACTTGCCCTCCACTCAATCCACTTGCCGTTCAAGTGTCATTTGTCACTTGTAGCTTGGCCCTGAGTGAGCGAGCAAGTGGGCGAGCACAAAGACAAAATAAGCATCTTGCTAGAGGATGCTACAATGCATTCTCCCAGCAATTTTTAAAAAACAGAGACCGCCAAATTGCCTTGGGAAGTTTGCCCAAATGGCTAGAAACACGGTTGCCAAATTCCCGGTGGTAGCTGGAGGTTTCCTGAAATTACAACTGAGCTCCAGGCCACAGAGATCATTTCCCTTGGAAGAGAGAGAGAGATGGCAGTAGTCGCGATGTTCTCCCTTCTCAGCCCAAGTCCTGAATGCCCAAGAGGTATTGGTACTCTGTATTGGTACTGGCACATACACCTTGAAAAAGAGCCCTATTTCTCTTTCTTTTACTGATCAGCTCACGAGGAGACCAGTTCCTGCCTTTGCAGAACACGTTCTACTCAAGTGCCAAGCCCTGGCATCTTTCTCTAATCAATTATTGTTTTAATGACGTCTCTCTGTGTGTGTTATGTGCCATCAAATCACCTCCGACCTATGGCAACCCCATGAATGAAAGACCTCCAAATCGTCCTATCACTAACAGAATTGCTCAGATCCTGCAAACTGGACAATGTGGCTTCTTTTATTGAGTCCAGCCATCTCGTTTCTTCCTCTTTTCCTACTGCCTTCCACTTTTCCTAGCATTATTGACTTTTCCAGAGAATCTTGTCTTCTCATGATGTGATCGAAGTACGATATCCTCGGTTTTGTCATTCTAGGGAGAATGAATGAAGTAGTGATTGGCATTTGCCAGCTGCCTCCAAGCAACCCATTTGTTGACGTTGTATGTCCTGCCCTCTCCCTACCCAGTTTCTGACCTATTCATGCCCAAATAATCATGCTACTAATATTATGCACAAACTTTGTGCTTCTGTGGTATCTTTCTCTCTCTTAGCCAATGACAATGACAAAAAAAACACTCCCGGAGTCCTGTTGAATTGAAGCAAACAGATTGTTTAATTAAACAGTGGATGAGCTCCCACGGGAAGTAAAGGAACTCCCTCGTGCCCAGTGCTCATCAAAGCTACAATAGAAGTGCAAAGCAATTAATACCCTCAGGTTAATTATAATAATATTACAATATTCTAATATTTGTTATCTTATTGGCTCGTAGTCTTTGACACAGGTGTCTAGGGTCAGTCTGATTGGAAGACGCAATTCTGGGTCGGCTACCTACTTGGGGGAATTCCAAATTCTGCAGCCCCTTATCTCGTCCTTGCACTTGTTCCCCTTGGAAGGACATCTTCCCCTTTTGCCCACTTCCCTTTTGCCACTGTTACCTTCGACGGCGCCATGGAATCTCATCTTGGCAGCCTTGGGGCCTTCAGATAACTGGGGTCCGTGGGCAAAAAGGAATGTTCCCCCATTTCTGTACTCTCTCCCTTTTTGCAGCCTTGAGGGAGATAATGTCACAGGTGGACGACCCAGCTTGCTGCATAAATCAGTTTCTACAAAAGGCTCTCTTGTATTGATTCCTATTGGAATCCTATAGAATAATATATCATATGTGTAATATTTTTATAGGTGCATCTCTACAAGCACATTCTTCTTTGGTCCTCTTGTTTCAAGTGTCATATCCTTGCAGGTTGCACTACAAATACTACATTGGCTCCTGAGCATAGAAAAAGTGCAAGGCATGTAATACTGAAAGGCACAGAATACTGAAAGGCACAGAAGTGGTATATAAAATCCCTTTCTTCAAATCCATATTCCTCACTAATACTGAGCAAGTCAGGGGGAAAAAATGAAGGGCAGAAGAAGCAAATGATGTCCAGAAATAAGGATTTGGCGGTTTCAGGGGTTTCATCTACTTCTGAAAGCTCTTTACTCCATTTCCTTAAGAAACCTCAAGATTCTCATCACTTTCTGGAAAGTGCCCCATTGCCTTTGAATTTATCTACACTCCCTTTGGGAGCACCTCAAGCAGATCACTAGACGGGCAGCAAATATATTATCTAAACATGCACTGCTGAGGCTTTCAAGCACTCCAAATTACTATACTTCTGCCCTTTCTGATCTTGTCTGTAATGAACTTGTCTGATGATGACAACGATAATGATAGTGATGATGATAACAACAATTGGTTCAAAATGTCAGGTTGAGCAAGATGTGGAAGAGCCGTGCTACATCCAAAATTGTCCGCGAGGAGGAAAGCGATCCATCGTTGATGTGGTGCATACAATTTGTGTGTGTGAGCGTCAAAGGTCTTGAAAAATAACACCAAGCTGCATTGGCCCAGCATTCTGTAGTTAGCAGGGCTTTTTTTCTGGGAAAAGAGGTGGTGGAACTCAGTGGGTTGCCCTTGGAGAAAATGGTCACATGGCTGGTGACCCCGCCTCCTGATCTCCAGACAGAGGGGAGTTGAGATTGCAGCGGCGCGGAGGGCAATCTAAACTCCCCTCTGTCTGGAGATCAGGGGTGGGGCCACCGGCCATGTGACCATTTTCAAGAGGTTCCGGAACTCCATTCCACCATGTTCCCCCTGAAAAAAAGCCCTAGTAGTTAGAGACTAATAAATAACTTGCCTGAGGAGACTTCCCCAAATGGTCAGAAGAAATGGCTCCCCTCTTCTTTTTGGCCCCAGCATTAGGGTGGCCAACATCCAAGTAGGGCTTAGAGATCTCCTGGAATTATAACTCATCTCCAGACTACAGAAACTGATTCCTCTGGAGAAAATGGCGGCTTTGGAGGGTGGGCTTTACGGCATCATATCCCTACTGAAGTCCCTTTCCTCTTCAACCCCTCCCCTTACTAAGTTTCCACCTCCAAATCTCCAGGAGTTTGCCAGTCTGCAGTTGGCAACCCTAACCAGCATCCAGTGTTCAGAGATTTAGTACTTCTCTACATTGTGGGTCTATTTTGTTATCATGACTGAGGGTAAATACTAGATCTGCAAGGCTGTGTTCCTGTGGCTTCCACACAGCAATGAACTGCTATATTATGAACCAAAACAGTCATATTTTAAAAATGTGTATATTTGTTGGTTGTGCCATAATGATTGCAAATTTGATTTTTAGAATCCTTCCACTCCATCAATTATGTGGTTCCATACAACTTCCCTTTGATTGAGCTTCCTACCCATTTTGAACAGGGGTTGGACAGTTGTGGGCCCTCTCCCACAGGATAAAAGTCATTTCCATCTGGCATTGAGAAAGCAGGGGTCT
The DNA here is from genome assembly GCF_028583425.1 of Eublepharis macularius. Taxonomy (NCBI): domain Eukaryota; kingdom Metazoa; phylum Chordata; class Lepidosauria; order Squamata; family Eublepharidae; genus Eublepharis; species Eublepharis macularius. Next base: position 6,092,529 of record NC_072799.1, read on the forward strand.
TTGGTGGTGTGTGTGTGTGTGTGTATGTGTGTTAGCTCCATTTTTATAGTCTACTAGCTTGATATCCGTGCTTCACTATGATATTTAACTACTTTAAATCCAGTTATAATACTTATGGGTATGTAACATTTTTTGGTCTGTGTTTTTTTTAAATTTGGTTTTGTAGTATAATAGCATAGTACTTGAGCTTCACAAAGGTGTTTGCATAAAGCGAAGCATATTATCCCTATTCAGGAGTCTCGTACCATCTTTCTTCAAGTGTCTGCAGTTTCCTTGACCTGATTTTTACCTCAGAACACAGAGTTCCACAGCTGACCAATCAGAGAGAGGGGAGTGCAAGCAGGCAGGAGCCTGCCAGCCGCACAGGAAAGCCAGGCCCCACTGGGAGATTGGCAACCCAGTGAACTTTGAGGGGAAGACTGGGAGGTGCATTTGACCTCAGGACACATTCAAGGACTCCCAATAGCAACTGCAGATTGTTTAGAATGTCGGGGGCGAGGACCAATCAGGCCACGTATGCAAATGACCTCTGTGTTCCAACTGTCTTGGGGGCAGGGGATGAGGTGTGCAATGTTGTGAGCCCTAATCAACCTGCATATGCAAGTGACCTTGAAAGGCTGGCCCAATCAGGGAAGAGTGGCCAAGCTGGCAGTGGGCAGGGCGCAAGCAGGCAGCAGCCTGCCAGCCACACAGGGAAGCTGTATCACTTTGGGGAAACACATTTTACCCCTTTTCACCCCCTTAGGGGGCAAATTTCTTAAAATCCCTTCTTAGTGGGATTACATCATGAAAGGAATGTTCTCCCCAGATTTCATGTTTCTAGGTCCAGGGGTTTGGGCTGGGCATTGATGAGTGAGTCAGGACACTTGCCTTTATATATATAGATTACAGCCTGAAACTCTAAAACTGATCTTACATTGCTCAGTGCTTTAATGCCCTGCCTTGTCTTAATTCATGGCATCTTAGCTTTTGATTCAGTTTTGCTTTGCAAGCTCTCTTGAACAGGTTCCCTGGAAAGACATCATAAAAATGTTCTAAATAAATAAATATAGACAGATTTGGGTTTGGTCCCTATCACCAGAGAAAGATTTAGAGCCAAGCTACAAGTGACGAATGACACTTGCCTGGCAAGTGAACAGACTCACGTGTATTCCTCCCTGTTCACTTGCCCTCCACTTGCGCTCCACTTGATCAAGTGGAGAGCAAGTGAATGGCAAGTGAACAGGGAGGAATACACGTGAATCTGTTCACTTGGCAGGCAAGTGTCATTCATCTCTTGTAGCTTGGCTCTGAGGGACTTGCCTTTCTATTGAGTTCCCAAACCATGGAGTTTCCGGTGATTCCTAGAGCAACATGATGTCACCTCTGGGTCCCTCCTGGAAATGAGGTCACACTATGTGCAACATCAGGTCTTTAAAAAAGTTTTCTCCACCACCACTGACTGGGAGCAGGCAACAGGCATTGACAACTGGTGGTCTTTTACCGCTGGGAAGATCTGGCAACTTTAGACGCTTCCGTTCTAGCTGAGCAGGGAGGCCCGTTTCATTCATTGTGTTTCTATTCTAGGAGAAGGAATGGAATGCTCCACCCGGATATCCAGGGTAGCTGTCAGCTTTGATTCCCCCTTGCTGTTCTCACACATTGGGTAAGTGTCCAGAAACCACTTCTGTGAATGTCCATCCAGTCAAAATCTTAAGTTTAATCTCCCCTTGCATCTCTGCTTTCTCTGATATCAAAAACAGAAGCCGCCTTATATCAAAGCAGACCACTGCTGTATCAGGCTGAGAACTGGGAGGGCTTTCTCTACCCTTCCAAAATCTGACGGCAGAGTTTTAAAAACACATTTCTTCTGCCGTAACTGCACTCACACCCTGACTTCTGTTTACCAGGTTCTACAAGTGAGGACATCTCCACGTAATTCTGATTGTTTCAATAATTTCTCCCATTTTTTAGGTGGCAGAGAAGCAAACAGTATTCCCTCGGCATCCACCTGCATAAAAGCTGGAAACAAAAGTTTCGCCAAGAGTGGGAAGCGTTGCGAGGCTTATAAAAGCATCATAAAAGTTGTGAATTTTGAATAAAGTTTCTTGACAGCACAAATGTTTACGATTTTATTGTATATCTTTGTGCAGGCTTCAAGGTTGTGCTTTTCAGTTTGCCAGTCTCGTTTGCCTTTTTAAATTAATGTCGTAAACCTTTCCATTAGTAGGCAGGAGTTACGTTGTAATTGCAGTTGTTGTGAATTCCTAAAGATGGACTTCTTGACGGATGCTTCAGTGGATCAGACTTCCTCGGGCGGTGGTGGGCTCTCCTTTGGAGGTTTCTTTTTTAGCAGAGTCTAGATGACTATCTGTCAGCAATTATTAACATTATTAACTACCTAGTTAATAACGCTCAAGTGCAAAATTGTATGTCTAGTCCTCAATTCACATGAAGGCCATTCTTGCTCAATGCAAAACGGAGATGTTCCTCCAGGCCTTTGGTTGAGGACCAGCAGGTGCCCCCCCTTATCCTATCTAAGATCGCTACGTCTTCTATGACTGCCCTCGGCTATGCGTTTTACCCACAGCTATGACCTATGCAGGTCTTTTATTAGTATCCAAAGTAGCCTATATATAACAGTGCCAGAGTATTTTAATATAAGTTTTTAAATTTGTTTTTAAAGTTGACTATTAATTTATTGTGTTTTAATGATGATGTGAACCACTCTGAGCACATTTGTGGGGAGGGTGGGACATAAGTCAAATAAAACAAATAAATAATAAATATGTATTGTCAAAGGCTCCCGCCATTAGCATTCCACACCCTGGGAAACTCTTACAGGATGACTCAGCTCAACCCCACCCCTCCTGAGTAGATACAAATGACCTGCCAACATCTTTTCCACACTGTGACACTGAGAGATCTCTGTCTTTTGGTGCTACACCTCTGAAGATGCCAGCCACAGCTGCTGGCGAAACGTCAGGAACTACAATGCCAAGACCACGGCAATACAGCCCGGAAAACCCACAACAACCAAATAATAAATAAATGCACGCAAATGCTGATTTCATGGTAGCTCTCGGCAAGTGATTTTGAAGGGCAAAGCACCAATTCCGTTCTGGTTTTGCAGTGACAACAAGTATTGTAGGCTCCTTTAAATTGGCCATTTGCATTTCTTTAAGGTGTGAGAAAGTGTCAAGATCTGCATTTCAATGAATGGATATGGGAGGTAGGGAAAATGGGATACTTTTAGCAGTTGAGGAGAAGCTGATATCCAAAAAGTGATGCAGAGCAAATTGAAGTGTGACTTTGTGATCAAGTGCATGGAAAGTTGGAGGGGTAACACATGAAATGAGGTTCACTTGAGCATCCCTAGGTATTTAGTAATGTGTAGAGAGACTCTCAGCACACACGCACGCACACACACACGATTAAAAAAGAAAAATGCCTTGTCCCGTTAAGAGAGATTTATGTGTAAGAATGAGTCATTGAAGATTTTAATGGCATGGAGGTAAATAGCAGTGCTTAGCATCTCAGGCTAGGACTGGGTAGATCATAGGGATGCCAACTGCCTGGAGAAAAAATCTAGTTCCTTTATCAGAGGCTTAATAGGATCTCCAGACTGCGGAGATCAGTTCCCCTAGAGAAAATAGCTGCTTCGGAGGGAGGACTCTATGGCATTAGGCCCTGCTGAGGTCCCTCCCCTCACAAACCCCACCCACTCCAAGCTCCACCCCCCAAATCTCCTTGAATTTCCCAAGCCAGAGTTGGCCACGCTAATGTACAGAGCTTGGGAAAATGGAAGTAATCTAGACCTTCAAATAGTGTTGCAGAAATAAAGTGCTTAATAGTTACCAGGGGAATAGAATCCAGATTTTTGAAAAATGATTTTGCACAAACTTACCCTGGGAAAGAGGTGCCTTTGAGCAATCAGTGCCCATCCCAAGGTTCAAAATACTTTTTATCTATATTAATTCAGCGTAAATAGCAATTGGTAGCTGAGCGCACACAGCACATAAATACCATATAGATTTATTTATGTAGCAAAATAAAGTATTTTATTGAACATACTGGAGTTTTACACCAACATAAAGAGAACTCCTTGCAAATTGTCATTCTGGCTGGGTGGCATTTAACGCAAACTTTTTCCAGCCACTAAGGGGCTAAAATTCACATGCTGGGTACTTGAGCAGAGCCCATAAGGATTTCAGACGTGAGTGAACACAGCAAGTCCACAAATGGAGCACATTAAGGTGAGCCTTCTGTTCAGATGCAAAACGTTTTCAAAAACACACAACGGGTCATTTCTTCTTCTGGAGGTGCTTCGCTAGCAAGTCGGCCTGTTAAAAGGAACACATCACTCCATGGTCACCATTCAGAATCAAGTCTGGTCTACTTTAATCCTAACTGTCATGGCCCAGTCTGGGCTCAGTGAGAGCGAGGACTCCTCAGGAGGAGAGGGGCTTCGTGTAGCCAGCCAGGACTCCTCAATCAGGAGAAGAGGAGCTCCACGTAGCCGGTCCTGACTCAGCAGGGGCCGGTAATCAGGACCCTCAGCTGCTGGCTAATCGGAGCTTACAGCCAGCAGCCGAGGCAGAGCCTCCATTACTCTCCAGCCCCAGCACCACAGGGGAAGCTCAGACAGGGACTTCCACAGGGGAAGCTCAGTCAGGGACTGCCAACACCACAGGGGAAGCCCAGCCAGGGGCTTCCACCCCCCCAGGTTCGCCCAAGCCTAAAGAACACCGCAGACAAAGACAGAGGCTGGAGCTACAGGAGAGGCGGCGCAGTGCTCGTCTCCTGAACTGACGCCAGCTGCTAAAGAGCGATGATAAGTAGCAGTAGGATGAAGCCCAAGCAGCTGGCTGCAATCCATGCCTGGCTATAAAAGCTGAGCTAAGGGAATTGCCAGGCGTGGAAGCAAAGTGTTAAACTACCTATCGGTAACTAACCTTGGACTGGACCTGACCTGGCTCTTGGACTCTGGACTCATTCCTGGCGTTTATCTTGTGCTCTGACCACAGACTGGACTTGGCTTTTGTACCTTGGTCGCCCCCTGGGCTTTCATGTGAGGGCTTAGACTTGGAACTACCAGCTTGGGTGAGCCCGGCCCGTGACACTAACCGTATTAGGTCCCTTTAGAACCATTGAGATGGAAAACAATTTCACACATTTATTCATTTAAACTTAATTTATCTAAAATATTTCTAAGCAAGCTGTCCAATCCAATCCAATCCTAGCCATTTAATCGTGTCCGATCCTTGGCTACTCTGTAGATCGTATGATGTTCAGCTGTTCAGCATGCTGTTCTCATGTTCTAAGCATGTTGTGATCCGCCCTGAGCCCACTTGTGTGGGGAGGGCGGACTATAAATTGAAGAAAATAAAAAATAAATAAAATAAATCTCAGCACAGTTGGGAGCCACATATATACTTGATTGCTTAGCATTCAATGATTTACAGCCAGATGTGTGAACTGAATCGTCTGCAAAGGATTCACTGTTTGAGGAAATGGGAGTCAATATTGGATGTCTTGTCTGTAAGACAGACTCATTCATTCATTCATTCATTCATTCATTTTTAAACCATTTGTGTCCTGCTTTTCCACTTGATTAGGGCCCCCAAGGCAGCAAACAGTTTAGAAAAAAGACCCAAATGCCCATCACCCTATTTGAGAATTCCAGAGGTGCCCACAGGCTCAAAAAGGTTAGGGACTAGAGATGGCCACAAACTGAAATACGAACCAAAGTTTGTCACGAACCGGTCCGGTTTTTGGTTTGCAAACTGGTGGTTTGTCTGAGCTCATTTCTGATGAATCATGAAAAACCGCTATGATTTTTAGGGCGGTTCGTATGGTTCACTTTTCGATTCGTCACTGCAGACAGCCTGGCACCAATCAATCTGTTACTTAGGCAACAGTGGGGATGGGCTTTCTGCAGACCTTCTGCATCCCCGGAAGTGATGAACCAATAAACCAAACAAACCGGTTCACAAATGGGGAAAGTTCATGGCAGTTCATGGTTCGTGAAACGTGACGAATCATGAACTGCAACAAACTGCCATTTTCCCGGTTTGTGCCGCCTCTATTACGGACCCATATTACCAATAAATGTCTTATTTTCCTGCATCATTGGCTTTTATTTTTGGTCTTCTTTCTTTCCGTAACTGGATAGAAATATTTGTGATGGATTCTTGCCTTTGGGCTAGAGCCCCCCCCCCCCATGCTCAATGCGATTGCCACCAAGCGCTCAGCAGTCACTTTGCTCCTGGATAAACATGTTGTCCAAAACCACACTGGTTCCCCTAACAGCACGGATCTGCGACACCCACATTAGAATCCCACAAAATGAAAGAAGTGGGGAGTGGATGTAAAGCACACCCCATCTCGACACACAGGGAAGTCAGAGCCCAAGGAAGCCACAGGTTTTATCCTTGAATGAAGTTTGATGACATGTAGTCTTTGGCCATGGATGAAAGGGAACCACGTAGATGGATTCAGGTGTGGGGAGCTGTGCTGGTCTGCAGTAGAAGAGCAAGAATCGAGTCCGGTAGCACCTTAGAGACCAACTACATTTCCAGGGTATGAGCTTTTGACGGTCAAAACTCCATCAGCTCTGAAGAAGGGAGCTTTGACTGTCAAAAGCTCATACCCTAGATATCTAGTTGGTCTCTAAGGTGCTACTGGACTTGGGGGTCTTGCTTGGGAAACCATGTGTCCCTGAGAGAAACCAGAGCTGTCAGGGCTTCCTGTGGGCGCCGCTGGGCGGGGCGCCAGCATGCCTGGCCTCGACTTCAAAGGGGTGTCAGGGATACCGCAGGACCCTGCTCTGTGGAAGGAGGGGCGGTATACCTCACCCAGACTCCCTCTCAGTCGACTCGCTGGCCTGCTCAACCTGCCTCCGTCATCCCCTGTAATCTCCTCCATCTCCTCCTTCGCCAACTTTCCTCCTCACCTCCTCACCTCCTCACACTTCTCTCCACTCCAACTCCACTCCATCACTCCTACACAACCCACCACAAACACTCTCCTGGGCCAGCTTTTATGGGGTTTCCTTGACCTGCCCCTGCCCTCCCTTCCGAGCTCCTTCCCTCTCCTGATGCTGCCCAGCCGTGTCTGCCCTCAGGTGTTCCTTCCCTTTCACTAACTCCTCCTGGCCTTCCTTGCCTCTCTAGCAGGGTGGGGTCAAACGCGAATGTATCCCAGCTGAGGCTCCCCCCAGGTGGGCCTCCTTTTCTTCCTTCTCCCTTCTCTCTCAGTCTTTCCTGCAGGGCAGGGCAGGCAGGGCCTTTCCAGGTGATGCGCCTTAGCCGTTTCTGCCTCTGCTCACGAGGTGCCGCCTCAGCCGGCATCTGAGCTGCCTGTCCCTTGATGCTGGGCGTGGCTGCCCTTCCCTGGCTGGCTCCCCCCTCTGGCTCTCCCCCTCCCGCACTTGCTGCTGGCTGTACTGCCTTTTCAGGAGCCTCTGGGCACCCTGAATTTACTGCCGGGGTGCCGGGACTGCTCAACCCCGGACAACTGTCTGTTGAGGCAGCTGGGCAGTTGTCTCCTGAGGGTCTCCCGTCATCTTCTCCAGGTAAGTCTGGGGGCTGGGCTGTGGACCCCGGACAAGAGCTCTCCTGGTTTGCTTCTGAACACTGGCCATTTCCGCACAGCCTGTCATCCCTGCCTTCCCCCCCGCTTTAGGTCTGTGTTCTGCTGAGTCGTTCCAAAAACTCATCCTCCCCATGCAGTTCCCACAAGCACGTAACTTTCATTGTGAGGTCACAGGACAGGGGAGGGGAGGTTGGGCAAGTTTGTCATCATGGCCTAAAAGCACCAGCCCCCCCCCCTTACATTTATTTTACTTTGCACATGCACAATTGCAAGCAGCCTTCTGTGGCTGAATGGAGGTTTCTTCAGAAGCGCTTTAACCGTTCATGTCAGAAAATGCAAAAAAGGTCACACTGTAAGCCAGTAACAAAAGAAAAAAATGGAGCAAGGTTGGTCTTAGTAAAGACACAGAAAATGCGGTAACAAAACAACATGCATACATTTGGCAAGCAATAATGTGTGGATGCTTGGGGGGGAAGTCGTCACAGTTCCAAGGGTGAACCATACCTCCAAGTATGTGTGGAAACGACCACTGTCAATCTGACTTTACGGCTGCCAAACTTCAGCTACTCACTTTTCCTCCAACGCCTGCCTATCCGTTTCAGAAACCATTTTGGAATTGCCCTCCACCTGTCTACACAACTTGCAATTTGCTCTTCTCCCTTGGATGGACGCTGCAGCCGGACTGCTTCTCAGGGAAAGGCCCAGCTGTGGGAAGATCGAGAGGCCCTCAACATGCACGGTGGCTGTATTGCTTACCAAGAGGCTGGTCACGATTTTCTCTCTTGGGATCTTCAGATAAGTACAGTCGTCCCCGTCACATAGCTTGATATCTTCAGAGACCTGGATTCAGAAAGGGGAAGAGAAAAGCAGGTGTTCATATGGCTTATCGGATTCGAACCATCGGTAAAGAAGTACAGACGGTGCCAGAATACCTCTGGGCTCTGGGACAGGTCAACCTCTCTCTTCCCTCCAGGGTACCAGCCGTGGGACCAGTGCTGAGCTTTGGACAAGTGGATAGTGGCGATGATCATTATGCAGAGGAAAAGCAGGAGGGGCCTGTGACATGCCATGGTGTTGTCTTGAAGGGCGGCTGGACTCCTGATGTCTGGAAGGAAGGAGCAAATTGGAAAGGCCAGCAACGAGAAGAGCTGGAGGCAAGGTGGCGCTTCGAGAGCATGCAACCGTTTCAAAAATGCATTTCTGATTTTGCATAGAAAAGCTCAAAATGTTTTTTACAGAAAGCAACGAAGAAAGCATAGGTAAGACCAATTATCAGCATGCCGGTGAGGCTGGATTCTCCAATCTGCAATAAGGACCAATCTCTGGCTTGAAATGTTACAAAAAGTCTTGGGAACTGGCTCGTGCGCAGCTAGAAAGGTGCTTGGCAATACCGCCGTGTGGTGATCTGCCAACGGAAGAACCAACTCCTTGGATTTGCTTTAAACACACACACACACACACACACACACACACACACAAAGTTTCAGTTAGAGGCAGGGCTGCCTGGTGCGCTAGAAAGAACTCAGCCATTCCCACATGCCAAATATTTAAAGAATTTCACATCCTTGATACATTCAAAGAGTGGTCATTATGTAGTTAGCTGATATATAAAATATTGTGGGTTGATTTTACTCATCTCTCAGCTACCTAGCAGACAGGGCCGGCGCGCCCATTGAGGCCAGGTAGGCGGTGGCCTCAGGGCGTGGGGTGCTGGAGGGAGTGCTGGAGGAGGCATGGGGGGTGGGAGCGTGTGCCACTGAGCTGCAGCCTCCTAGCCCTCCCGCGCCGCGCCACCGCCACCGCCAGCACACGCCCCTGGCCGGGCGCTGCAGCCGCAGGCAGACGTCTGCAGTGGTGCCAAGCAACCAAGCGGGAGAACTCAGAGGCCACCCACATGCCATCCCAGCCGCTTGCCGCAGCGATTGAGCAGGCTGGTGTGTGTGCGTGTGCGTGTGCATGTGCATGCGTGGGGGTGGGCGGCTGACCAGCTGGCTGCGAGCACCAAAAACCCTGGAGCCGCTGCTGCTAGCAGAGGCTAGATGGCCATCTGACAGCAATGCTGATTCTGTGACCCAGGCAGATCATGAGAGGAAGGGCAGGAAGGGTTACATCAGTGCTTGGTTCTCGCGGCCCCTTCTTACGTGCCCAGGGTAAGCCCAATCGCCACTTTGAGGTCAGGAAGCAATTTTCCCCAGGCCAGTTCGGCTAGGGATCCTGGAGGTGTTTTGCTATCCTCTGGGCATGCAGGAAGGGTCACTGGGTGTGTGTGTGAGGAAAGGGGAGGTAGTTGTGAATTTCCTGCATTGTGCAGGGGGTTGGACTAGATGACCCTAGAGGTCCCTTCCAACCCTACGGTTCTATGATTCTATATCTAACCTAGGAACTAACTCAGTGGTTTTCAACCTGTGATCCAGACATTTCTGGGACATGAGCTAGGCCGCCCTCTTCATTCATTCAGCACATGGGCCCATGTGTGCATGCAGAAATGACACTCGCCTCTGGCTGTGTGCTGCACAGAAGATCAGCAGTGGTGAGCAATGCATGGTCCGGAGAAGCTTATCTGCCATTCATGAGAAACTCCTGATGAGATATAAGGAACCTCAGAGCTAATCATGTTTGGAGCTTCCAGCGATCTCTTAGCTTTTAATGTTCAGGTGTGCAGGGGCTAGATTCAGCTAGAGAGCGTGGCACTTGGAGGGACAGGTTAACACATTCAGCCAAACATTCACACGAGACCCTCTCTCATCAATCCAAATAAGAGCACTGATATCCCTAGCATCAGGGCTTTTTCCTGGGAAAAGAGGTGGTGGAACTCAGTGGGTTGCCCTTGGAGAAAATGGTCACATGGGTTGGTGGCCCCGCCCCCTGATCTCCAGACAGAGGGGAGTTGAGATCGCCCTCCGCGCCATGCGGCACGGAGGGCAATCTCAACTCCCCTCTGTCTGGAGATCAGGGGGCGGGGCCACCAACCCATGTGACCATTTTCAAGAGGTTCCGGAGCTCCGTTCCACTGTGTTCCAGCTGAAAAAAAGCCCTGCCTAGCATATCAGTGAAATAAGATAGGAACAGGTTTAGTTCTCTATGCATGGGTTTTAATGCGGGGCGGGGGGAGGTCCTCAGAAGCAGGGAGCAGGTTGAATCTATACCCTAGAACTACCATGCTATGCTGTACTTTATTCTTCCCATGAAGTGGGTGGCAAGCATTTACTAACGCTGGAGAAAACAAAGAAGTGCAACTGAAAACACTGGCTGATTCCGCACACGGTGGATAATGCACTTTCAATGCATTTGAGGTGGATTTTTTGTTCCGCGCACAAAAAAATCCGTTCCAAATGATCTATAAAGAGGATTGGAAGTGCATTATCCAATGTGTGTGGAATCACTCACTGTTTTGATGTAAATGGAGGGGAGTGCACTTTCCTATACCTTTCATGCCCCTGGGGGGAGTTGTCACATTTCCCTCTAGATAACAGCAGCCACAATTCTAAAGCAGGAGCAAAGAGCAAGAGTTCAGTAGCACCTATAAGACTACCAACATTGGTGGTAGAGCTTTCGTGAGTCACAGCTCACTTCTTCAGTGAGTTCAAAGCTCACTTCTTCCCAATTCTAGTTGCCTGAAACACTAAATAGGTTGTTTGGTAGTCTTTCCATGAAATCACACTCGTCCACAATTCATCCATTGTTCCCCTTTTCTATCTCTTCTCCTGCCCTCCTTTAGATTAGAAGTCAGGACACAGACCTGATTTTATGTTTCTTGGTCAAGTTCTACCTATATTGATGGCACTTAATGAATGGAAAACAAATGGCCATCTTCTTCTAAAGCTGCCAGCTTTCTCTGTTTTGCCAAGAAAGCGTAGATCTGGCACCCACAGCTCAACATTAGCTGCTAGACTGGCGTACTGGCAGCAAAAATCATAATGTTCAAACATTATGGAGCGTACTCATTCCCAACATGGAGATGAATCTTTGCGTACGATTTTGTAATATTTCCAGTGACACTGAGGAATAGCTAGAAATAAGTCAATAGAAATTAATAATGAACTACCAAGAGCAACTGCAGTCCATCTCTAACACAAGTCAGCAAAAAATGATTAATATCTTAGGAGAAATGTTTTCCAAATATTGTTTACCCTGTCCTCATGCAGCTAAACATGCTGTCAATTTAACCCGTGTGAATGGGAACACGTTTGCAAGTTTGTCGTAAGATTGGAACACGGCTCTGGGGAATATAATAATGCATAGTAAACAGATTTGCGATATCTTCAGACTGTATCCCTTTCCAGCAACGTAAATTGGAAAATAACGCTCAATTGGTAAATATCACAATATTTGCTGCCAAGTTTTAAAGCTTGATAAAAGAATACTCACCCTCACCTCTTGGCTCTTCTGCCTCCGAAATCCCACAGATGGTCACTTTCTTTGCTCGGGATATTTATACTTCTTCTGGTGCTCTTCTGTGCAACTGGTCACCCAATTGGCCGAGGCTGCACAATGACGTCTGCTGCATCATGCTATGTGGGAGAACAGCATGCAAAGAGGCATCTAAGCCTCCCTCCTCGCAAGTCAATGACCTGCTGATATTCTTTGCGCAATCTGCCTTCCTGACAATAAACTTCAGAACTCTACAACGGAAAGGCTCCATAAAATAAGCTCTATGTAAGCTTGCTGCGTCCGGTAAAGAATTGGTAACGGGATAGACAGGACATTCATCTCAGATGCAAACATATGAAAAAAGCAACTCTCTCGACGCCACCCTCCTGTAGTTTGCAGCTTTGGGTATATCTGCTTCTGCCACCTGAATGTACTATTCCCTGCATCTCACAGATGAACTCTGACTTATGAAAACCTATCCCAAGATAAAGTTTCTACTCTTTGAAGTGCTGCAAGAGGCTGTCCTTGCAGCTTACCTGACAAATTTGTGGCTGTGATGAGATTTGAACTGGCAGCTTCCCAGACCCCAGCTCATATCCCTGGAAGCTCCCATCTCGCCCTGATCCTATTATAACTGTGAATTACTGGGATTGTATGGCATCAAAGATTTTGATTGTTTGATTACTTGGTTTCCAGACACTTTGTTTGCATCTAAAAACTTGTAGGCAGCGTTCTTACCTATGGCTTGGATCCCAGGAGGGCTTTCCAAAGATGTAAGGGATTTCTGTTTGCAAAGCACAACTTTCTCACTTCACTCTTTCTCTGCAGTACAAAATCCACCTTCCACTGTTGCTTCTGAAGGACAGGAGACCCCCAAGGAATAGTTGGAGGCATCAGAAGTCTACAGTGGTTCTCGAAAGCTTATGCTACAATAAAGTTGCATCTGACGAAGAGAGCTGTGGCTCTCGAAAGCTTATGCTACAATAAAGTTGCATCTGATGAAGAGAGCTGTGGCTCTCGAAAGCTTATGCTACAATAAAGTTGCATCTGACGAAGAGAGCTGTGGTTCTTGAAAGCTTATGCTACAATAAAGTTGCATCTGACGAAGAGAGCTGTGGTTCTCGAAAGCTTATGCTACAATAAAGTTGCATCTGACGAAAAGAGCTGTGGTTCTTGAAAGCTTATGCTACAATAAAGTTGCATCTGACGAAAAGAGCTGTGGTTCTCGAAAGCTTATGCTACAATAAAGTTGCATCTGACGAAGAGAGCTGTGGTTCTCGAAAGCTTATGCTACAATAAAGTTGCATCTGACGAAGAGAGCTGTGGTTCTTGAAAGCTTATGCTACAATAAAGTTGCATCTGACGAAGAGAGCTGTGGTTCTCGAAAGCTTATGCTACAATAAAGTTGCATCTGACGAAGAGAGCTGTGGTTCTCGAAAGCTTATGCTACAATAAAGTTGCATCTGACGAAGAGAGCTGTGGTTCTTGAAAGCTTATGCTACAATAAAGTTGCATCTGACGAAAAGAGCTGTGGTTCTTGAAAGCTTATGCTACAATAAAGTTGCACCTGATGAAGAGAGCTGTGGTTCTTGAAAGCTTATGCTACAATAAAGTTGCATCTGACGAAGAGAGCTGTGGTTCTTGAAAGCTTATGCTACAATAAAGTTGCATCTGACGAAAAGAGCTGTGGTTCTTGAAAGCTTATGCTACAATAAAGTTGCACCTGACGAAGAGAGCTGTGGTTCTTGAAAGCTTATGCTACAATAAAGTTGCATCTGACGAAGAGAGCTGTGGTTCTCGAAAGCTTATGCTACAATAAAGTTGCATCTGACGAAGAGAGCTGTGGTTCTCGAAAGCTTATGCTACAATAAAGTTGCATCTGACGAAGAGAGCTGTGGTTCTCGAAAGCTTATGCTACAATAAAGTTGCATCTGACGAAGAGAGCTGTGGTTCTCGAAAGCTTATGCTACAATAAAGTTGGTTAGTCTTAAAAGTCTTTACTATTTTGCAACTAAAGACTAACACAGCGAACTCCTCTGGATCTACAAGCTGAAAGCAACGCAAACAAACGAACAAGAAAGAAACCTGCCTATGGCATGACGTACCATAATGCAGAAACTGAATTTCCAGTCATTAAACTTGGGTGTTCTGGTCATAAAATCTGGTGATTTTAAATGGAAATAATGAGATTTATGCCCCATGCTTGTTTCCTTGATTGCTTTGTTTTATTGCAGTTAATTCACTGTTTCCTTCTTGTTTTCTCATCAGCTACTGCATTATGCATGGACCCTTCGTTTTCAGTTTTGATTTAACATTGAAGTTGTACATTGACCTGTCAGACCTAAAGAGCAGAAGTGGCCACCATTATGGCAGACCCGGTAGGGATGTCAACCTCCAGGTGGAGCCTGGAGATTCTCCTGGAATTACAACAGGCAGTACTACTATACACAACAGTCTAGTCCACCCAGGGGTGGCGCAAGGGTTTGCAGCGCTTGCGGCTGGCCGGGCGCCCCCGCGTGTGCGTGGAAGTGCACATGCACCGGCCTGTGTGATGACGTCACACGTGACATCATCACGGGAGCGCGGGAGCGCCCCGCCGCCGGCCCAATCGCTGCGGCGGGTGGTCTACGAGCTCTCCCGCTCGGTTGCCTGTGTCACCGCAGATGCCTGCCCGCGGCAGCTGCGCCCAGCCGGGGGCTTGTGCTGGTGGTAGTGGCGTGGGGCGGGAAGGATAGGAGGCTGCTGCTTTGTGGTGCACGCTCCTGCCCCCCGCGCCTCCTCCGGCGTTCCCTCCGGCACCCTGCACCTGAGGCCGCCGCCTACCTGGCCTCTATGGGCGCGCCGGCCTTGAGTCCACCACAGTCCCTATCCTTTTACCTCTTTCTATAAATTTTCATTATATATAGGCCTATTGCCTTTGTAGAAAAGCCCTCTTGAATAATTCAGTTTTGCCTAGTTGGTGGAAAGCCAGGGGGGGGGGCCTTCCTGGCCTTCAGGCAGGCCATTCCACAGGGCGTGGGGGGGGGCACCACAGAGAAGACACGTGTCCAGGCTGCAGTCAGGCCTTGCAAGGGACGCTTTTTAACAGAGGAGCAAGTCATCACTAAGAGCTACACGCGACACCAATGACAAGAAAAATAGCTGTGTGGAAGAGTGCTGGAGCAGACTGGGGAGCTTCTAGCCACCTTTCCCCATCCAGGATGCTTCTGTCTCTTGCAATGGCTAGAGATTTCCCCCAGAGATTCTAAGGGCGGTTAGGTGCAACAAATTGATTCACTTACCATTCACTTGCGCTCCAATTGATCAAGTGGAAAGCAAGTGAATGGCAAGTGAACAGGGAGAAATACACGTGCATCTGTTCACTGGCCAGGCAAGTGTCATTTGTTACTTGTAGTGTGACAATAAGAAAAGCAGGGAGAAGCAGTGGGATCCCCTTCCGTTTGCTCTGTCTGCCCCTGGAGAACGTCGGAATTCGCCTGCAGAACCCTTTGGCT
This sequence comes from Eublepharis macularius, assembly GCF_028583425.1. Lineage (NCBI taxonomy): Eukaryota > Metazoa > Chordata > Lepidosauria > Squamata > Eublepharidae > Eublepharis > Eublepharis macularius. The sequence continues at coordinate 6,107,969 of NC_072799.1, forward strand.
TCCTTAGTTTCTATCTGTCCGTCTTCTCTAGGAGTCTGGGAGATGGAAGAGCAGGGATAACTCATTGTTAAGGTGCGATGAAAGAGAAGGGATGATAGATGACGGAGAGAAAGAGCTGGACGGTGACTATACTTAAGTCCTGCCTCTCCAGCTTTTGCTGCACAGTGTCAGAATTCAGCAGCCAGAGCTTGGCTGGTTTTCATTGCTTTGATAATTTCCTGCCTTTCTTCCATCTGGGAATCCAAGGTAACATTCAGAGAGATGGAAATTTCCCTCAGACATGCTCGGCTTCAGCCTGACGGTTCTCCAGGCCCGACTCTGGCCCTTTTAGTGAGTCGTGTCTGATGTGCAACTAGTAACCGTTACTGATCTTCTCAAGAAAGATTCTCTGACAAGGAACTCCAAGCTCCCTCCAGGACACAGAGCCAAGCTACAAGTGACGCCTGACACAGGTTGGACACTTGTCAGCTTCCCTCAAGTTTTGATAGGAAATGTAGGCGTCCTGGTCTTGCAGCTTGGCTCTGACTGCTGTCCAATGGACTTTTCAACTGTCACTTGTCCAACGTTCCGCCAAGCTGCCTACATTTCCCGCCAAAACTTGAGGGAAGCTGACAAGTGTCCAACCTGTGTCATTCGTCACTTGTAGTTTGGCTCACAGTTTGAAAAACCCAGCTTGTCAGGATAAATGGCCCTTCAGGGGTTCTTTAGCCCTGAAAAAGAAGACGCTGGAGAGGGACATAGAAACACAGAGCTGGAAGATACCCCGCAAGACATCTAGTCCAACCCCCTGCGCAAAGCAAGAAATTCACAACTCTCTCTCCCCTGACCTCCCCCAGTGACCCCTGTTCTTAGCCAAGAGGAAGGCAAAAAACAACTCCAGGATCCCTGGCCAACCTGAACTGGAGGAAAATTCCTTCCTGACCCCAAAGTAGTGATCAGCATTACCCAATCACTACTTTGGGTGAGAGCAGGGCCGGCTCCAGCATCGCCGGCACCTGAGGCAGCTTAAGGGCAGCCTCTGTGCGCATGCGCACTGGACTGCATGATGACATCACTGCGTGTGACATCATCCCGCAGGGCTGGTGCGTGCGCGGGGGGCCTTCCAGCCCTCCCTTTCAGTTGCTCTGCAGGCCAGGAGCAGCTGGCCCCCCTGGCCGCCGGCTGCACCTGGCCTGCAGAGCAACTGAACAGGAGGCTGCCCACTCAGCTGCCCCATGCTGCCGCCACCAGCACACACTCCTGGCCGGTGGTGGTGGCGGCAGCTCCGTGGCGCACACCCCTGCCCCCGGGCCAGTGCCACTCCGGCGCCTTAAAGCCCCGAGGTGGCTGCCGGGCCAGCCTCAATGGGTGGCCTGGCCCTGGGTGAGATCCTAGCCCCAGAGCCTAGCACGAGAGCCTAGCACCAGGACAGATGTACTGGTTGAGGCCATGGTGCTGGGAGAGGGAGTTGAACTCTCTCACATAGACTACTTCTCTCATTGACCACCACCCCATCAGGAAGAAAAAGTACTTGCAGTATGTCTGCCTTATCCTCCCCTCCTATACCTAGAGCATCTAGAGGGTAGGGGGCGATTTTCAATCAGGAAAGTTATTTGGGACGATGCCCCTGATCCACGTCCTTTCCCCAGCAACATGGCCCCAATCCATATGGCCCCACCCAATATCCAGTTTCAGTCATGGACTTCGAGCATCACACGTCATTTGCCCCTCAATGATTGCATTTTTGTAAGATGTTGGAATCCATCAGGTGTTAAAATACCAACTGGGTCCAGAGCTGTTTATTGAAGAGAGAAGGTGATTGCTCAGATAAGCTGGGTTAAACTAATCTTGCCTCCATCCAGGTAAACACAATGTTTGCAAATTAATTTATTCCTTGGACGCTTGAAAGGCTGCGGAGACGTCAGACTCTTTCCATTAGTACTTGATCCCTTTGCACGACCCTCTTGGCCGTTGCTAAAAACATCCTCCCGAGCTGCCTCAGCTGGGCATGTCCAAATTTGTTAGATAAACATCTCCTTTCCTTACTATTTTCAGCAGAGGAGAGAGAGAAAGAGCATGCGTACATTAATGCTACACCTCTCTTTGGGTTTTGCACATAGGAGCTCAATCGTACTTTAGACCCGTGATTTCTAACAAGGTGCCTGTGAACACTTCCCACCAAGCTATTTCCTGGTTCCAGCTTCCCTGTTTCCCAAATCAAAGAGCTGATCTTGGCTTTCCTCCATCTCATTGGAACAGGAAGGGCTTCGGAAGACCTGAGGAGGAATCACCTTTCTGTTGGCAGGGAGCACCAATTTGGAAACAGCTAGTCCATTGTGAGAGGACACAACTTAGAACCTCCCAACATTGTAGCATTGGCCCCCTTGGCAGCCATTTTGTGAACAGCTGCATTCCCTGATGGCTGCCATTTTGCAGTAGAGCCCACTGCCTGTTTTCAGAATCCAGAATTGCCCACAGGGTCAACCCAGTTGGGAACCCTTCTGTGAGACAATATTGATTTTGATGGACCGATAGCTGGACTCAATAAAAGGCAGCGTCTTATGTACATGATTGGGCCCCACCTTCTCAAGAACCAGCCAAGAGCAGCCAAAAGATTTAATAACGCCGCCAACTAGTTATCTCTGTGGATCACAACCCCATTGGAGTAAAGAGGATTAAGCTAGTTTACACGCACCAATGGCAACCGAAAGGGTCTGGGGATATACCATCACTTCATGTCCGCCTCATCAGTTGGGGAGTGAGAAACCATGTTATTGTATTGGTGCATTAATAGGGAAGCTCAAAGAAGCCTTCATCATGTCAGAGGGCAGATGCGGGTAGACCATTTGGATAACATCTGTGAGAAAGAAATGTATGGAGCATTTGTACCAATAATATGGGTTGCTTTAAAGACTGGGAGGGGTAGAAGAGAAGACTCTGAAGATGGATCCTACAGGCTACTAGTTGCCCATCTCTAGCCTACAAAATGGCCCCAGGGGGCTTGCAAATCTGCTCTTGGCCTCTAGGTCCTATCACACACACTATGGAGTATGTTCCTTCCTTATAGTACCATATGTGTATCTGGAATAAAGAAAAAGGCTCTGCAAAGAAGTCGCTATTCATTCATTCATTCATTCATTCATTCATTCATTCATTCATTCATTCATTCATTCATTCATTATATATATAGTCTGCAAGCTGGCTCAGAATGGATCACATCAATAAAACATAATATAAAAGCCAGTTTGGTATAGTGGTTAAGAGCGCAGGACTCTAATCTGGAGAGCTGGGTTTGATTCCCCACTCCTCTACTTGAACCCAGCTGGGTGACCTTGGGTCAGTCACAGCTCTCTCAGAGCTCTCTCAGCCCTACCCACCTCACAGAGTTATTGTTGTGGGGATAATAATAACGTACTTTGTAAACCACTCTGAGTGGGCATTAAGTTGTCCTGAAGGGCAATATATAAATCGAATGTTGTTGTTGTTATAAAAGATAAAAACAAGTAGCATAACAATAAAGACCTACAACAGTACAATTCAATACAACACTGCAGTGCTCATATTGCTCAGCTCCCTCAATGCCAAAATCCCATAGGGCAGGGTGTCCAGCTGCCAGATATATCACAGACCCGGGGCAGCATCCCCCCTGTGGCAGGAGGCCAACTGGATGTCTCGCCCGCCTCAACCACCGTATGCCTGGCAGAACATTCATAGTGTTTTTTCCTTCTTGACATTAATTAAAAGGAAAACATTTGCCTGCGGGGGGGGGGCACAAAAATTAATTCTTGGTCTTGCAGCAAGCAGCATAGAAATATTTTAACTATGTTTAATATGAGGTTGCCAACCTCCAGGTGGATCCTGGTGCTCTCCTGGAATTAACCTGATCTCCAGAGCAAGGAGATAAGTTCCCATGGAGAAAATGGCAGTGACAGAGGTTTGACTGTATGGTATCATGTCCCTTCTGAGCTCCCTCCCCTCCTCAAACCCCATCTTCCCCAGACGCTGTCCCCCAAATCTCCAGGAATTTCCCAGTCCAGACCTTGCAGCCTTCATTTAGTGTTGTTTCCACATAGACCACTTCCTTTTTGAAATCCATGGGTACCTGCACTGATCATCAAGGTTAACGTGGATCCTCAATTTAAAATCAAGTATAGGTTAAATTTTAAGCAAAGCAGAGTAATATACTGGAGAGAAGAAAATGGTCTCCAACCTTGATCTGAGATCTCTGCCCAACATATGTGTGTCCACTGCCAATGCTTAAAATTTCTTCTCTGCTCAGTCAGGACCCATCAGTACTTGAACCGAGATCTTCCATCTTTACAAACTAGTGCCACCCAAGAGTGCAAAGCAAAGAGTCAAAGGGGCCGTGTTATCTTTTCGATGCTCCAGCTTGTTTCTGCCTGCTGTGGCATTTCTGGAAGAACTGTCTCCTTACATACGTCCCCGTGCGCCGCCAACTACGTTCTTCAGGCAGCCATTTGTGGGCAATCTGAATTTATTTTTATTTATTTATTTTATTTGTAACCCGCCCTCCCCACAAGCGGGCTCAGGGTGGGGTACAACATTGATTAAAATACAACTTAAAATCAATCATAAAAACAGCAATAGATAAAATACTGTACCCCTTTCGGGGCAACCAGCGGGAGTGGACTCTCCGTACCCCTTGTAGAGGGAGACCGGTGGAAGGCTCGGCAATGATGGGCTAAAATTAGTCTCCACCATATGCCTGGCGGAACATCTCTGTCTTACAGGCCCGCCTAAATGATACAAGATCCTGGCGGGCCCGAGTGTCTTCAGGCAGAGAGTTCCACCAGGTTGGGGCCAGGACAGAAACGGCCCTGGCCCTGGTAGAGGCCAGCCAAGCCTCCCTAGGGCCAGGGACCACCCGTAGTTGTTTTCCAGTTGAACGAAGCGCTCTCTGGGGCACATACAGGGAGAGACGGTCCCTTAGGAATGCTGGTCCCAGTCCGTTTAGGGCTTTATAGGTCAAAACCAACACTTTGAACCGCATCCAGAATTCTACTGGGAGCCAGTGAATACGGCGGCCCACTTGGCATTGATCAGGGTTCAGGCCTTTTTCATTGTGGCACCTACTCTGTGGAATGGGCTCCCCCACCTTGGAGATCTTCCAGGGACATTGCAAGAACCGTCTGTTAGCTTGGGCTTTTGAGAGACAGGCATCTTTTAATGGGTGGGAGGGAGAGATTTTGAGGTGATTTTATCTTGGGTGTAACTGTAAATAAATATTTTTAATCAGCTATTGTAAATTGCCTTCAACCACATGGAAAGTCGGGGCAAAAACGTTTTAATAAAAAAATAAAATAACCAGATCTAGCTATAATGCCGATCCGTTGCACTACCTTTGTGTGCTTGCTGAACCACCGGCCTCATTTCTGCCCCCTTCTCTGCTTTCAAATGTTCCCTTGACTTGGACCCTAGCAGTGAATGACTGCTTTGGACAGCTCCTGTTTGACCTTTGAACCTCGGACTTATGGCTTTTGCCGCTCCCTAGAAGTTCCAGCCCGGTTCTGTGAATGCTTGAGTCTGGCTCCACTGTGGTTGCTCATAGTCCAGCCAAACACCCCTAATCGGGAGGGATGGAACAGAAGGGCCAAAAAGCAACCGTGCCAAATTAGCGGCTGACATTTGGAAAGACGTTGGCTACATCTCCAAATCCTCCAATTATTTTGGGTCACTCAGAGGCGACTTGTACAAGATGCAGATGGCGGATTTTCCTCTGCATTTGGTAGCACTAAATAGGAGAAAATACTTGCCAATCAGGAGGAAATATCGCCCTACCAACCCATCAGGGAAGCGGGCAGCCAACTATGTTCATTTGAAGCCATCCCGTGCTATGCCAGGGCTTCAAGACGACGTGCTTTGGAAGGAGGCTAGCAAAGATGGCAAGATAAAAGAGGTGTGACTGTTTTATTTGCAGAGGGGATGGCATTGGCCAGTCTTAGAAGCATCAGGAATCGTCACCACTGCAACAGATGGCACCATGAGTCAAGCAGGCAGTAACCGGGTGAAGTGTGAAAAGACTATCAAAACCTGATAGTGAGAACGGTAGAGAACAGGGCTGAACTGGACCCTGAAGCATTGACTCTCTGCAGATTCTTTCCTGTTGGGAATGCCATAGTCTAAACTAGTAAACAGTCCAGTAGCATCTTTAAGACTAACCAACTATATTGTAGCATAAGCTTTCGAGAACCACAGCTCTCTTCGTTAGATGAACCCGGTCTGGACAGTCCTGGAAAACCAGTGCTAACAGGACACTAGACAAGCCTGTTTAGAACCTGTGTTATTTTTGTGTGTGTGTTATTTGTCAGACAGGCAGGGAATAAAAGCAGCCTATGTGTGTGTTATGTGCCATCAAGTCACCTCCAACCTATGGCAACCCTATGAATGAAAGACCACCAAAACATCCTATCATTAACAGACTTGCTCAGATCCTGCAACCTGGAGAACGTGGCTTCTTTGATTGAGTCACGCCATCTCGTTTTAGGTCTTCCTCTTTTCCTACTGCCTTCCACTTTTCCTAGTATTATTGATTTTCCCAGAGAATCTTGTCTTTTCATGATGTGACCAAAGTATGATCACCTTAGAACCTGGGCTCATTCATTTATTTAATATCATACTCTCTCAATTTCTCTGTCCCAATCTGTACTAGTGAAATACCAGGTCTCTTTATTTGTTAAAAGAAAACTGTAAATGCAAAGTAATCATAGAATCATAGGGTTGGGAGGGGTCTCTAGGGTCATCTAATCCAACCCCCTGCACAATGCAGGAAATTCACAACTACCTCCCCTCCCAAATGGCAAAACACCTCCAGGATCCCTAGCCAAACTGACCTGTGGAAAATTGCTACCTGAGGTGGCGATTGACCTTACCCTGGGCATGTAAGAAGGGGCCACGAGAACTAGGCACTGATGTAACCCTTCCTGCCCTCCCTGTCATGATCTGCCCAGGTTCACAGAATCAGCATTGCTGTCAGATGGCCATCTAGCCTCTGCTTAAAAACCTCCCAAGAAGGAGAGCCCACCATGTCCCGAGGAAGCCTGTTCCACTGAGAGACCACCCTAATGCTATTCATTAATAGCTGGAAGTTATGCACCTGAGACCCTGAGTTACAAGATGTACCAGAAGTACAAATCATTAGCAAAGCTTTGAGTATCACATCAGTGCAAACTGGCAGGTCTTCAAAACAGTGGTGACAGCTGTGGGTGAGGAATTCAAGCGCTGAAAAAGACAGGGCTCATTTCGAGGGGGAACGCGGCAGGAACGCAGTTCTGGCAGTTCCCCAAAGAAGTCACATGTCAGGTGGCCCCGCCCACCTGACTCTCAGCCATTTGGGGCCCGTTTCAGCCTGGATTGGGGCTGAGACGGCCTGGATTGGGCCTCTGACGGGTGGTGGATCACTCTCCCACTCAGCAGCAGCCCGATCTTGACCATTTTGGGCCCCTTTTCGGCCATTTTCAGCCCCTTTTGCCATTCTGGGCCCAATTTCGGCCCTGAATGGCCAGGATTGGGTCCAAAACAGCCAGGATAGGTGATGTCAGGGGGCGTGGCATATGCAAACCAGTTATGCCAATGACACACTTTTGGCGATGGCAAGAGGCATGGCATATGCTAATGAGCTATGCTAATGAGTTCCTCCAGCTCCTTTTCTACAAAATGACCCCTGGAAATAGATACCAATGTTTCCTGGATGTTTCAATTTCAGAGTAGCAAAATGGAGAAAGAATCGGTCACTCCAAAATAGAAAACTCACAAACCCTTTCAAAACAGAAAACCTGCATATCCAAGTTAGGCGACTGCTAATTTTATCTCGTCTCGTCTTTTGTACCTTTGGATCCTTTGGTTGTAAGACTTTAACTGAACAGCAGAGTAGAGAGAATGAGGGGAATGTATACCAAAGGGAAAACAGATTGCTTACCACTAAAACCAAATTGAATCCGAGTTCCAGGGCTGTGAAACAGCTTGTTTCCGCCTCTGTCACTGTACCAATCTTACCAGCCGGACGCTTAGTGAGTGCTAAGTAAACAGTTGCCAGACAGACATCGGAAAGGTCTAGTATTTAGCCTTTATTCCAACTTGTAGAGTTATTATCCAACAGGTCAAAGGCTCCGCTGCCCATAATTGGGCTGAGCAAACAGCCAGGATGTTTTGATTTGTTAATCTGTTGTTGATATTTGTGCCAGCGACACAGGACATTCAAGTTCATGCGTGGCATTGCATCTGTCCCCCAGGTAAACTTCGCATTCAGGTAAGCATTTCAAAATTAAACACAATGTATAAACAGATCAAACACAGGCATGGCATGGTGTATTTAAGCACTGAATGTGCCCTTTATTTCTTGGGAGAGTCAAACATAAGATTAACCCTTTCTGACTGGAATCAGAGTCACAGGGCATCAAGAGCTTAATGTTGGCCAAATTGTACTTACCCGTTTTTAGCCAACTATCTTGTTCGCCTTGTCTAATAAACCATCTGCAGCCCCAAACCACCCCACCCATATTACCTAGGTGTACCCCAACAGTGCAATATTAGTAGAGTGTATAAGAATTATACACAAAATATATAAAAAGGAAATCAGAGTTTATGTGGTGTTTGCTGGTAAAAAACAAACAAACAAACAAACAAACAAACAAACAAACAAACAAACAAACAAACAAACCTTCTAAAAATAGCAAAAGGGATTCAAGCCAGGTTTCCTACACTGATGTGTTTCAAACCTTAAAGCCAGGTGGGGCACAAAAATGTACTCTGAACTGCAGCCTTTTGTTTGAGCCGCTTCAAGATGGCAACCAGAAGAAGACAAAATAGTAGAGTCCAGAAGCACTTTTAAGACTAACCAGCTTTATTGTAGCGTAAGCTTTCGAGAACCACAGCTCTCTTCGTCAGATGTCTGATGAAAAGATCTGTGGTTCTTGAAAGCTTATGCTACAATAAAGTTAGTTAGTCTTAAAGGTGTTATTGGACTATGGTTGTTGTGGGTTTTCCGGGCTGTATTGCCGTGGTCTTGGCATTGTAGTTCCTGACGTTTCGCCAGCAGCTGTGGCTGGTATCTTCAGAGGTGTAGCCGTCAGGAACTACAATGCCAAAACGTCAGAAACTACAATGCCAAGACCACGGCAATACAGCCCGGAAAACCCACAACAACCATCGTTCTCCGGCCGTGAAAGCCTTCGACAATACATCGTGTTATTGGACTCTTTACTATTTTGCAGCTGCAGACTAACACAGCTAACCCCTCTGGATCTAAGAAGTCAAATGAGGCATCTTGGCCGAATTTGCACGTCATCTCAGAACTCCAACAGAGATAGAGAAAAGAAATAGTGTGCAATCATGCATTATGCCCTTTTATTTTTACTAGTTTTCATGTAACAGATCTTTATTTTGTTTACATTATATTTTTTATTCTATGCACTCTTTTGTTGTTTATTAATCTTAACTATGTTAATTTGTGCGTGGTTTATTATTATTATTACTGTATTACTGTCCACCCTTTATATTTCTTTTAAAATAAAATGAATTTTAAAAAAAGAACTCCAGTAGGTTATCTCCTTCGAATGGAAGATCCAATGCTCATTTAAAGATTTCTAGGTAATTTGAATTTTAATCAGGGTCTGCTGGGAAGGCTGGTCCTTAGCCATCCGACGAAAGGGTTATGGCTACAACCACAATTGTTCAGGATTTGAAACCTGAAATGGAGGTAATTTGGGGTGAGGTGCTTGAGAAATTGTGCTGAAGAAGGATAGATATAGGCTACTTCAAACCAGTGGAGTGGTCTGTCACATTTTTATCCAACCCTTCTCCAAAAGAGAACACATATTACCTCCATGTTACCCTTGCAATATCCCTGTGAAGTAGGTGAGCTTGAGACAGAACACAATATAAACACTGATAGCAATAGTTACCATTTTTGTTGCTTTTATATATATATAAAGAGCAAGTGCTCAAAGTGCAAAAATAAACCTATAGACATATAAAGTTATATGGTTTCAATTAAATTCCTTCTATCACACAGGGTAAACACCCCTTACAGTCTGCTTACTGTCTAGACCAATGCAAAGACCATAAGGTTAGTATATTAGGTAAGTTCAAACAGTATGATTCCTTTTAACTGATGTGATCTTTTCTTCTTTGCAGGCCAGCAGCCACTATGGAGAATGGAGTCTCATCCGACGTGGTTCCAGTGGGAAGCAATAAGCACGGGAGAGTGGACAACGGGTCTGCTAGCCACTAAACATCCCGTTTTGCAAAGCTTCTTCAAAAGCCATAATAAAGTTGCCTGAAGAGTATGAATTTTTTTACAAACAAATTCTCAATAAATACATCATAAACATTATACAAATATTGTTTCTGTGATTCTTTATAATAACTATTTAAAATTTTAAAATCTACTTACTCCTTTCATAACAATCTGTCTAGGTACATTGGTAATATTCCAAATAATCTTGGTCTTCTAGGCAGATCATGAGGGGGAGGGCAGAATGGGTTTCATCAGTGCTTAGTTCTTGTGGTCTTTTACATGCCCACTGTAAGGCCGATCGCAACCTTGGGGTCAGGTAACAATTTTCCACAGGCCAGTTTGGCTAGGGATCCTGATGGAGTTTTGCCATCTTCTGGGCATGGAGTAAGGGTCACTGTGTGTGGAGGGGTGGGGGAGGTATTTGGGAATTTTCTGCATTTTGCAGGGGGTTGGACTAGATGACCCTAGAGATCCCTTCCGTGATTCTGATTCTACTGCAGACCAACACAGCTACCCACCTGAAACTATCTTTAAAACTCGTTACTAAAGTCTAGGATTAACCACAGCAGTACAGAGGGGTGGGGTGGAGGGCTCCCTTATTCTGCTTATGAGAATATCTAAAGCACCATATCCATCACCAATCATGTCTTGCACAGACCCCTGCCTAAGCGTATCCAGGGATATCCAATCTTCCGACCCAGCCAAACCTTGCTTGGGAAGTTGAAATGAATGCTGGCCATTTTCAGGGCATGCTTCATGCTCTACAGTGTATGAATGAAGCCACGACATCTGAGTCTTAATCCCGAGGCATAAGGTTCAGCTCGCCGAGCACGGAGGTCAATTCCATAATGTAGCACTAATGGGGAGTGCTGCTGACATTTTGACCAGCCTCGCTCTGCTCCCCTATGGAAGTGTCACAGATGCAACATCGCAAACTTGGGCTAGTAGCAGAACAGTGAAATGTCATCAGTTGTTGTCTCTTCTGCAGCGGTGAGAGCAGAGCCTCTGCCAGCTGGGGAAGCTGCTAATTTTGCTAACGATTGGACTCTCCCAAAGCTGCTTAGCCAGGGAGGGAAGCTGTTGGCCTAAACATGCTGCCAAGCTGAATGTTCAGAGGTTGTTCTGTGTGTTCCTATACGCTCCCAAAATTAGATGGAACAAGCGAGAAGCCTGCCAAGACCTGCGGGGAGCGTTTTAATTTCCCCCGAATCCTGTTTCCCTACACTATTTCCTCTTTCCTACTGGCAGTCCCCATATCCTCTCCCCTTTACCTTCCTCCTCAGCTTTCCATTCGTCAACTAACCTTTTTGAATCTGCCTCCACCAGCCTTCAATAACAACAGTGCTTATATACCGCTCTTCTAGGCAGATTAGTGCCTCACTCAGAGCAGTAAACAAAGAGCCAAGCTACAAGAGACGAATTGCATGAGGAGAAGCCTGTGGAGGGAGTTGCAAATGTTAGCCGGGAAGCTGAGTTTTAAAAGAGATCAGAAGGCTTTGTCAATTTCCCCTCTCTACAGAGCCAGCAAAGATCACTCCTCAGAGGGTTTGTTAATTTCCTCTTTGCCTCCCCAACACTCTGTCAGTTTCACCTCCCCTTCTAAGAGGTGAAGAGGAAATTAACAATCCCTCTGAGCAGGGATCTCCTTGGTTCTGAAGAGAGGGGAAATTGACAAAGCCTTCTGATCTCTTTTTAAACTCAGCTTCCTGGCTAACATTGCGACTCCCTTCACGTGCTCCTCCTCGTGTAATTCATCTCTTGTAGCTTGGCTCAAAGTTGGTAAAGATATTTAGGATTCATGGGAAATTATCATTTTGATGTTACCGTATGGCAATAAAGTACTCTAGAAGTTGGCTTTATACTCTGGCTTTCTCTGACCTCTAAACATCAAGTGCTCATAGTTTCCTGCCTGCAGTCACACCTCACAGTTTCTTGAAAATGCCAGGCAATATCCTTATAAAGAATATTGGCCTAGTATGGTGTAATGGAGAGGGTCTATGATTCAGTGGGAGAATCTCTGTCTTGCTTGCTGAAGGTCCCAGGTTCAATTCTCAGCATCTCCAGTTAAAAGGATGAGGAACAAGGTGATATGAAAGACCTCCATCTCAGACCTGTTGCCACTAAGGCTAGACAAGATTGATTTTGATGGATTAAGGGTCTGACTCAGGGTAATGCAACTTCATATTTCCAGTGAGTAATGTTCAGCTAAGACTGGGAAATCCCCGCTCTGCCATAAAGCTCCCTTGGTGACCTTGGGCCAGTCACACACACTTGACCGTACCCACCTCAGCGGCAGCTAAAGGACTGAACTGAGAGGTGGCCAGCTGAAAATGATCTCAACCCACTCACTAGGAAGACTCAGTCTCTCTCTACACAAGACATCTGACGTGTGAAGAACACATGTTGGGAGATGCAATGTGAGCCAGGAAGGGTAGTTTAAAAAGACAGAGCTGGCGGCAGGACAAAGGCCTTGCTACACACTGGAGCTGTGTGAAGGGGCAGTGAAATGCCAGAAGGGAAACTTCAGCCCATTAGAACCTTTCCAGGTCCAAGGCCGGCTCAGGAAGGCAGCTCCAGCCCATTTCCATTCCTTGTTGCCCTCTGGTTGCAATCCTACACAGTTTTAGACTGGAGAGGTGAAATTGACAGAGCCTTCAGGGAGGAGGAGAAATTAACAAATCCTCTTGAGGGATCTCTGCCAGCTCTGTTTTTTTAAACTATGCTTACTGGCTAACATTGCGTCTCCCTACACTCGATGAACATGCACCAAGACATCTTGTGTAGAGAGACTCTCAGGCAAGCTGCTCTCTGCATCACCCTACTCCCTGCACTATGGAAATTGCACTAGCCTACCTCACAGGGGAGGCTGGGAAAGCGGCACAGTATAGCTCTATCTTGTTGGATTTTGGAAGTTAAACAGCGTCAGCTCCAGTGAGACCTTGGATGGGAGACTGCCAAGGAAGACTTGGCGTTGGTCTGCAGAGGAAGGCACAGGCAAAAACCACCTCTGCTCCTCACTTGCCCTGAAACCCCCTTGTTGGAGATGCCATATGACGCTTGCACCTTGATGGCACTCGCATATGTACCTCTCACAGGACTGCTCTAAAGGAGCAGAACCTGTGGGAGCTATTGAAACATTGAAAGAGCTGCTCAAGGATTATCTTACTGAATAGAAATGGGGAAATTACTTTGCTTATCACTGATAAAACCTGAGAAGGACTATAGGAATAAGTCATATCAGTCTCATAAAATTGATTATGAGTTCTGAGATGCATTCCGCACACGTTGGATAATGCACTTTCAATGCACTTTATCCATCGTTTGAGGTGGATTTTTTGTTCCGCACACAAAAAAATCTGTTCCAAATGATCTATAAAGAGGATTGGAAGTGCATTATCCAACGTGTGCGGAATCACTTAGCTGTTTCAAGCTTTAAATTGAGATGGAAGATGGATAAATGTTAGACAGATATTTGATATATATATATAGAGAGAGAGAGAGAGAGAGACATGTCTTTCCATTTGACTGAGGTAAGATAATTAGTTGAATTAAGATAATTGGTAGAATACAATGTATGATAGGTAATATTGAAATATTGCTAAGAAATATATAAGGCAATGATGAGGGTAATAATGAGGTTTTTTTATTTACCTAAGATGAGCAGAAATAGGTTTGAATTCTGTACGTGTTGTTTATTTGAAAATATGTATCTCAAACATTCTCAAATATTATTTTAACATTTTCAAACACTCTTAAGATTTTTGTACTCGGTATTTTGATAACACTTGTAATACACAGCTCTGTGGGTTTTGTCCTCCTTCCCTTTTTTGTACCCCCTTTTCTATATAATTTTTTTCTTGAAAAAAGATCATCTTTTTAAGGGTTTTTAACCTTTGGCATCAAACCTTGTTTGTTTTAAAGCCTCAGTTTGCAAACTAGCTTGAGTACTGTTTCAATAGACGTTTTCTAAATATTAAGAATCAATTATTATTCAAAGGAATGTGCAAATTATTTCATCCAAGGGAGAGATTACAAAACTGTTCTCCTCCCCACCCCCCCTCCACAAGAACCCACAGAATGCAGTTTTTTTTTTCTGGAATGAGCACATTTATTTGGAGTATAACTTAACAGCTTGGCCAACGTCCCAAAATTCAGGATTCGGTCAAAATTTATTTACAACGTTAATAGCAATGACTGCTATTAGGATTAAGATTAACAAGGGGAGGCTGTACGTTTCGGAAACCATCCTTGGGAATTGGAATGCATTTTTTTAAGGTCACTTTGCAAGATCCAGCTGGTCCATTTCAACACAAGGAGATACCAAATTAAGTGTTCAACCTCTACCCAAAGATAGTTGCAAGTTTTCGTACACATACACATTTTTTGACTTCAGAATAATTTTGTACTGTGGTTCTCAACCCATCTCAAAAATAATATTCGATTTATATACCGCCCTTCAGGACAACTTAACGCCCACTCAGAGCCGTTTACAAAGTATATTATAATTATCCTCATGACAATCACCCTGTGAGGTGGGTGGGGCTGAGAGAGCTCCTAGAAGCTGTGACTGACCCAAGGTCACCCAGCTGGCTTCAAGTGGAGGAGAGGGGAATCAAACCTGGCTCTCCAGATTAGTCCTGCCACTCTTAAGTGACTGACCCAGGGTCACCCAGCTGGCTTCAAGTGGAGGAGTGGGGAATCAAACCCGGCTCTCCAGATTAGAGTCCCGCGCTCTTAACCACTACACCAAACTGGCTCAGATTGTTGGGTGCCTTCCCCTCCCCTTCCATGCCATGTAGCTTTGAAGTTAGAACAAAAACAGGCAGCCTTTTGCATTCCCCACTCTGTAAGACTTATTTTCCCCTTATATGCCTCTGGACTTGACGAAGTAGTAGCAGCTACTTTAGAACACAAACATTGAACGGGGATAGCATATGCAGTGGGATGCCACCTGGGCCTGGCCTTCTCCACACTGCAAGGTAGCATAGATGATCTAATGCAAAGCAGCGCACATGGCTATTCACGCCTCACTTGAAAACAGTGCCACTGGGAACAGCTTTGGGGACTCCAGTCCCACTGAAGTTCAATAGCTACCTGGTTTTATGTGGAAGCCAAACTACAGAAAGAAGTTGTGCAATTCACTCTACTCCAAGGTGGCTTTGGATTCTAGTCCCCAATTCCCCAGGGTGTGTGCGCGCACGAGAGGGGTTATGGCTCAGTGGAAGCGCCTCTGCTTTGCATGCAGAAGGTCCCAGGTTTGATCCCAGCTTCTTCACTTAAAAGCACCAGGCAGTAGGTGATGATAAAGACCTCTCCCCACGATCCTGGATAGCCACTGCCAGTTTGATGGCCTGATTCTGTATAAGGCAGACTTTTCTGCTCCAGTCTGTGTGCGCGCTTCTGGGACTGCTTGCTACTCTTCTTGGTCCCCCATTATCTTTCCACTTGGGTATCTGTTGCCCACCAACAGGTGTTTGGCTGCAGAGAATGTGGTAAGTGCAAAATTAAATTCATACGCGTTTGGCCGCTTGCACCCCAGCATAAGCTCAGGAGCAGCTTCCACTGCAGTTGGAGACATGTCACAATATTATCAGACAATCTTGCTCATATTTGCAAGTGACATAGGATCAGTTACTCCTTAATTAACAAGCTAAGATGGTATGGTCAAGCAAGGTGCCCCAGGTATACAGATTGTACCCTGGTTTTTTTGTTGTTGTCTGTTGTGCTAAGTAAACTGAACTTCAATTAACAGCCAGAAGACATCTGACGTAACAGATTGCATGAAACTGGAAATGAGTCAGGACCTCGATACCCAGAAGCACGAAGACTGATCTGGTGACATTTACTGTCCCCTATATTTAACAAATGGGGCTTGTATACAAATGTCGTCCCCCTCCCCCGCCCCGGGTAACCAGTGTGTGTCTGTGTTATTGAACAGTAAACAACCAGGCCGCTTTACAAAAAAAAAGCATTTACTTGGTCAATGAAAAATAAATACAAGATATTAAGACACTGAAGTGAAGGCAGCATGAACGGAGCTTTCTTGTGGCAGTCCTGTTATATCCAAGCAATACTTAAACGTGGCAAGTTAAAAGGAAGCCGGGCTGAAAACATTAGTTTTGGCACGTGGGGCTTGGCCCCAATGCAAAGACACCGCAGACCTCATGCACAAAGCCCTCGAGTGGCAAAACAGCAGACGTTGTGTTCTACTTTACATGGCACGCGCACAAACACACTGCTTGGTGGTCTTCTTTACTAGGGAGAGCTGCTTATGTCAGAGAGAAGCTAACCTGGGGTCTGCTGGGTGATACAGCTAACGAGGGTACTGCTAGACAACATGAATTTGCACCACTACAACTGGCTTAGGAGGGAACTCCTGTACCAAGCTCCCTTTCGACATGCATTGTTGTTCTCTGCTCAGGGTCCACATACAAGCTGCCTTACGCAAAGTAACACCACTGGCTAATGAAGCCCCGTGCGGACACAACTGATCGGCAATGGCTCTTAAAAGATCCTTGCTACCGAGGCTCCGTTAATGGGGAATGCCAGGGGCTGAATCCTGAACCTACCATGTGGAACTGGTTCCATTTACAAGATGTTCAGCAAACGGCACAAGGGATGTGCATTACTTTTGGAGTTAAACATGCTGTAAGAACAGGGTGGTAGGAAAAGAGGAAGATCTAAAACGAGATGGCTTGACTCAATAAAAGAAGCCACGTCCTCCAGTTTGCAGCATCTGAGCAAGTCTGTTAATGATAGGACTTTTGGGAGGTCTTTCCTTCATAGGGTCGGAGGCGATTTGACGGCATGTCTCTCTCTCTCTCTCTCTCTCTCTCACACACACGCGCGCGCGCGCGCAGGGTGGAGAGGGCCTGACTCAGAGGTTGTGTCAATCACACTGCTTAGAGAGATGCAAAAGGAAATAGCAATGATCTGGGACCCTTAGCTCTGGGCACTACAGAGGAAACATGACTTCAATCCCATTGGAAGACCGCTGAGGACTATTTGGGAAATGGGGGCAACGGGTTCCCTTTTTTACTTGTACCACCTGGGACAAAAAGAGAGTATTTGTCCTTAAGGGAAGTGGGCTGACATTGCTGTCAGGCTGGTGTTTGGAAAAGTTGGCACCCTAGTTCAAAATGGCTCTTGGGCAACCAGCACCTGCGAGTCGCTGAGAGCCAAGCTACAAATGACGAATTACCAAGGAGGTGCACGTGAAGGGAGTCACAATGTTAGCCGGGAAGCTGAGTTTTAAAAGAGATCAGAAGGCTCTGTCAATTTCCCCTCTCTACAGAGCCTCCAAATATCACTGCTCAGGGGGTTTGCTTATTTCCTTTTCGCCTCCTAGAAGGGGAGGTGAAACTGACAGAGCCTTCCAGAGGCAAAGAGGAAATTAACAAGCCCTCTGAGCAGCATCTCCCTGGCTCTGTAGAGAGGGGAAATGGACGAAGCCTTCCGATCTCTTTCAAAACTCAGCTTCCCGGCTAACATTGTGACTCCCTTCATGTGCAGTCCTTGTGTTAATTCGTCATTTGTAGCTTGGCTCTGAGTCACAAACCCAACAGGAGTTGAAGGTTTACCTGATATGCCTCCAGGAAAAAAAAATGGAAAAGAAGCACTCAGTATGCCCAGTTTGACAAACTGTCCTTGGCCCAGTTTGCAGGATCTGAGCAAGTCTGTTAATGATAGGATGTCAGAGCATGAATTTCAGCTATGGTGCTCCTTGACACCAATGGAAGAGGAAATAAAGCATGAAGTTTTGTCAGTGCAAGATTTTTCAAGACAAACTCACTCCTACCACTCCTTCTTAATGGAGTGAAGATTCAAGTGCCGCTTTTACCTCTCAAAAGTAAACTCCACCCATTAGGCCTGGAAGCTAAGCACCTCTCAGAATACAACCCAGTGCTTGCTTTCCCCTGATAACCTACTGCCTCTATGTCACCAGATTCGATGAGAGGGGTCAACATAGGGGGGTGAATATGCTGCAAGGGGGGGGGATCCGCATGCATAGGGGGGTGAATATGCTTCATGGTATGGGAGGGTCTGCATGCATCCCAAAGACCCCACCAAGTAGAAACAAGGAAGTCACCTGACACAACTCAGGGAGCTGGGTGAGACACGAACAATTGTTAGGCAGTTTTGCTCCCTCCCCCAAGCAGTTGTGCTTCATCCTCTGGCATGTGCAGACCCCCATGGCAAAGATCTACACAAATCACAAGTTTATTACAATATGAGTAGTTTATCCGCTTAACAGAACTCTAGTCCATCATGTTTTCTGTCATGATGAAAAGTTAAAAATGCAGCTGGCGCTTGTACAGACGTAACGGCTTTAAGTGCATGGATATTCTCTATTGTTTGAGGAGAAACCGGTTTGCTTGGATGTGGGTTTTAATATGGGCTTGAGCGGATGAGTGATTCTCATACTGTAATAAGTATGTGATTCATGCTGATCTGTATGCCAGCCCCGTTTGGATATTATTCTTGATTAAATAGAATGCTGTGGTTTGTGACGCACTGCGCGTTGGATTTGCCTACTGCTACCATTCAACGTATTTTCCCCAATTGTATCTGACAAAGTGAGCTTCGAGTCATGAAAGCTTATACCTTGGACAACGTGGTGGGTCTTGAAGGTGCCACTGGACTAGAATTCTGTTCTGTTTAAGCCTGCGATATGCACGGCTTGCCGCTTCTGATTAGAGTTGAGCCATTAATGCAACTGTGCACATTATACACTCCAGCCTGCTGACATACAAACACAAGCAGTCATTCGTCTGACCCATGTTGGCACAGGACATATAAAACAAGCTGACCCAGAGTTCAGGTCTCCAAACCCTCTGGATTACTGCCAGGCTCTTCCCAAGTAGTTTTTATACTATGGTTGGCACGTAAAAGGGCTCCCGAACAATACTTGAGCATCTAAGGCCAGAAGGGGCGACAGCAGCTTGCCTCCTTTTCTCCTCCATCCTGATCTTACAGTTCCGAAGGAAGAGTATGGTATCTCACCCCCACTGAAGGTGTGAGACGCTGCTCATGCCCTTCCCATGTAAGGTCTGACACCTTTCCAAGCTGTTACATTAGCACAAGAGGGAGGAAGCGCAGGGCGTTGTCACAGAAAGGGTGAGAAGAGAAAAGCATGGAGCTTTGGTAAGTGGTGCAGAGTTTTAAGACGAAAAACCAGAGCAGCAGGTCGTGCAATATTCAGGCAACACCACGCCCTAGGAAGTCAAGACCTTTTGGAATTAAGACCTGGACGCTGGGAACAACGCGAGTGCCGTGCTGAAAATGACAGCGTTTAATCAAGTCCTCCCCTCTCCTCTCACCACCAACCAGCAGTGGATGGTGGTTGCCAGATACATGAGATGACGCCACAATAAGTCTCAGGCTGCCTAAAGATGACGGGGTGGGGAGAGAGAGAGCTCTCAGTGCCGCAGATCCTGGTGAATGTCCTGTGCTGAGCATAAAGTGCAGCGGTGCCCCAAGTCTGAAGAGCTGGAGATGGGCAAAGCGAACACAAGGTCGCCATGACTGCCGGGTCGGGTCAGAGTCTACGGTCACCCCAGCAGAGGTCTATCCCTCTCCTGAACCCTCACTGCTGCTGCCCGGGTCCCAGCCCAGCCCTTGCGGCAATGCTCCGGGACTTCGGCTTAGACTCAGCCAGCGGCAGTGCAGATCTGGGCGATGATGCCCGGAGGTGAGAAGAGTGCCCACGCGGTCCACTGGCACTCTCTTCATTATGCCACCCCAAGAAGTAGCTTCGTTTGAGATCCAGCCCCGAATTGCTGTGTTCGGAAGAGGGGACAGTGCAAATAAGCGAGAAGAACAAAACAAAAGAGAGCTACTCAGCAGCCTGTTTTTAGGCATCTAGAAAGAGATGTGAGCCAAAGGGAAGAGGTGGCAAGGGGGTGCAGGCTTTGCCACTCTCCAAGGGAAGGGCTGGAAGAGCAGAGCAGTTTTCTTGGCTGGATCATAAGCAGCGATATTTTTGTCCTCCACAACAGAAATTCTGTTGGGGCTCCAAGGAGGAGGCAGCAGCCCCTTTTAAAGTTAAGAAGTCCAGACAGGTGCCCCAGGCCAAGCAGAAGAGAGGGAAGGAAGGACTGCGGCTTTCTTTTTAGTTGCTATTTTTTAAAAAAGCACCTGGAAAATATGAAGCCACTTTTAAAGTGGTCGAGGAGGGGGAAAGCTTTTTTAAAAATGCTATTTACGAGCCACTACTTCGGCTTAAAAGAAACAGTTGATACCCAGGATGTCATTTGGTTTTCAAAAAGGCTTTACTCCCTCGAGGAAAAAAAAAGTGATTTACAAAACAAAAAACAGCCTGCATCAACTCTCCAGAAGAGAGGTTTGACAATATTAATCCAAATATCACGCTATTTAATTCCCCAATAAAACATTGGAAAAAAAGTGCCTACAATCTCTTTCTAACACTTTTGCTACATATAAAATCTCCAGCTAATAGGAATCTTATGGTACCAACCCTCTAAAACAGTTAAGATATATACACATTTTGGGGGGTGGGGGGATATTAACAAACAGAATATTACAAAGTATTAAAGAAGGCAACTCTTCTCGTTTTCACTTGAAGTTGGCGTAATCTGAAAAGGCGTCGATGTATTCCTGAACCACTTTGTAGCAGAATTCGTACTGTTCCTGGGGTGGGGGGGGGGTGGGGAGAGAGAAAGGAGAGATTTAGTGACAGAATGAACTGAATCACATTAAAGCGAAGCCAGGCTTTAAACTCCCGATTCAGAGCAAGGATGGGAAATTTTGGAAAGGTTTACTACGGGAACTACTCCCTCCCCCCAACTCAGAACTTAAGACCGCCATGCCGGATCGGACCAGTTCTCCATCTAGTCCAGCCTATTTTTTTTAAAATAGATTTTATTTAAGAAATAGAAAAAACAATTGATAGGGCATAGAACCTTATACAGAAAGCTGTTAAATAAATCTAAGAGATTATGAGGCTAATAGTTTCCTAGAATGAGTAAATGTTGGAACTAATAGTAACTGTTTATCATATTATGTGCAAAATTGTCATCAATTGCCTCACATATAATAACTAAAAATATATATTAAAATAGCAATTTATGATATTAAAAGCTCTCCAGAATGAGCAAAGGCTGGAATTAAATATGGGGAATCTTCCCTTTAGATAAATGTAAAATTTAAAAAAAAATTTGTTTGTTTCTTCTCCCTGTTGGAATATCATTTTTCTTAGTAGTTTCTTATTATTTTGTATGCTAACGGATTAACATGTTAAATAAATAATCGCTAATTCTTTTACTGAAGATGAGTTTGCTAATTGTAGATAAATAAACATAACAATGAATTAACTCATTGTTGACAGATGGAATTTTTTTTTAAATTGTTTTTTATTTTTCTTAGTTGTCTATACATTTGATTACTTATATTCTTGCCTAGAGTAATTGTTAAGTTTTGCTTTGTTTTGAACTAAAACGAATCTAATGTTGATAAATACCATCTAGTCCAACCTAGTGGTCACATAGTGGCCGACCAAAAAGGGCTCAGAGACGGAGACCTTCCCCTGTTGCCGCCTCCCAGCACTGGCACCCAGAGATCGGCTGCCTCTATACGAAGGTCCTCCCTTCAGTCACCATGGCTAGTAGACAAGGACGGACCTCTCCTCCACAAAACCAGCTTTTAAAGCTAACTAGGCTTCTGGCCGTTACTGCCTCCGCTGGGAGTGAATTCCGGTGTTTAATTACTCGCTGAGTAAAGAAGTATCCTTGAGCCATTTCAAGCTGAGCTCAGCTACGGTTTTGGCTGCGGCTCCCTTCCTGGCAATGTTTTTCACAAAGGCTCACCAAGAACTGTCCGATCCAGAATCAAGATTTGTGGGTTTCGCCCACCGTTGGATCAGACCAAAGCTAGACAACTGCAGCTCCAGGCCTGCGTGGATGCTTTGCCCACAGATGGTCCCAGGTTCAACTGTGAGCACCGCCAGTTAAGAGACTCTCAGGCAGCAGGGCGGGCAAAGGCCCGAGGCCCTGGACAGCTGCTGCCAGTTAGGGCAGGCACTGCTGGGCTATGCCCTGACTCTCACAGTCCTGCATGTACAGCTTCACCGTTCAAACATGGCTCCTACACAGCAGGAGAGAAAGAAGTTGCCACGTGGCTGAAGGTAAACTCTGAAACTGCCATTCATTCGAGCACAGAGGGATCAGCACCACTGTGCAAGGCCATGGAGGGAGACAACTGTCCTTCCTTATCCAGCTGGAGGAATGAGGTGTAAGTTGACAGGTGGAGGAATGAGCCCAGGCGACACCAGGGCTACAGGGAGAAGAATGCCTATAGATCAGAACCTCCCCCCCCCAACAAAGGTTCACGCTTACCAGTGTTTGGACCATGTGCGGCCTCTGTAACCTCAAGCTCTTCACCGTCTGAAAGACATCCAGAATCCCCTCTGCTTTGACTCTTTCCAAAACAGTGCCCAGTGCACAGAAGGTCCCTGTTCGTCCTGCTCCAGCACTTCAGGGGGGTAGGGTGGGGAGGGGGAACACAAAGGAGGGGGGTGGGCAGAAGAAAGGGTGAGCGGCCTTGGAGTTCGGCAATAATCCCAACCCAGAGATCAGGGATCCCACACGCTGGGTTGCTGCTGGGATTACAAGTTCGTCTTTTGGAGGACAGGCCTGCAGTGATGTGCTCCCGTGGAAAGGAGACAGATGGGCAGCTCTTACTCTATCGCCGCTTCAGCACACGGAACTGGCTTCCTGTCGTGGGCGGGGGCTCACCCCCACCCCCACGTTCTGGTAGCAGGTGGCCACCCGGTCCCACAGATGGTTGTTATTGTTGGGTCATGCGTGTCCCGCTACCTTTTAAAAACTGCACTCTTGATTTTACTGATGTTTTATCTGGTTTTAAATTAATGTGTTGTGTTATATTACATATATTGCTTTGCTCTGAGCTCGCTTGCGGGGAGAGCAAATTAGAATGATTTCGAAAATAAACACAACTCGGGCAAAGGTGCACACAAACATGCAGCAGTAGCAGCTTGTTGGGTGCTACTGCAGATGCCACACCAGCTCCCTTACCACAATGCCCACTCCCTGCCTTCCTCTCTTGTCACCGTGGGTATAGGGGTACTCACCCTAACAAGTGGTTAATGCTAATCAGGAGTCCTGCTGAACGAGGCTGTGACCCTTCTCCCCAGAGTATCAAACCACGGTTTCCAACCAAGGTTAAACAGGAAAACTTGTTTTGCATTAGCTGCCCTTTCCTGCCTACGCTTTTGATGGTTAACAGGGAGTTATACCCAAAAGGTCCGCTCAAGTTTACCACCCCCCATTAACAAATTCACTCCTCTGCAAGTGAAGGATGGCACAACTGCTACACCCCACATGGCAGCCCCCACCAGATACCAGCCTAGCGGTAACACACATGGTGTGCCTAGCATCAGGTGCATGAATCACATGCAAGTTTAACAGGACCATCAACTATGGTTGCTCGCTGGAGATACACACATGCTGCAGGAGCTAGAAAATGTTCTCTGAGAGTTTTCACGGACGGATTTTGCTTTGCATTTGCCTGGCTGCTTTATGTCTGGAACGAAATCTTATCCACAGACGCCTCGTGTGTGGTTGATGCCCTCTTTGTCCAACACGTGCCTCTGAGATGCTCGGCCTTGCTGATTCTCGCCCGTTACGCAACACAACCTGCGAGCTAGCCACTCCCGAGAAAGCTTCGGGTCGTGTACACAACCAGCTCGATTACCTGCAGTGGACAGTGATGGGGTGGTTTCCTGACTGCTGCTGCTGTTTCTGCACAGCGGCAATGATGTTGATCATTCCCTTCCCGTCGGTGGGGATGCCGACCTCCGGCCAGCCGTGAAAATGGAACTGTCGGATCTGCCGGCTTTTGTTTTCCTGGCCAAACCAAACGGAGAAAGATTCAGAAAAAAAAACCCCTCTGCCTGAGTCCAGGGAGACTCCCCGAAACACTGGTGCAATTTAAGGGAAGGGGACGGCTGGTGCTACGTGCCAAGAGGCAGGCTGTTGGAAGCGATCTTCCTTTTTGTAAAATCAAAAAGAGTCCAGTAGCACCTGTTAGACTAACCAACTTTATTGTAGCGTAAGCTTTCGAGAATCACAGTTCTCTTCGTCAGATGCATACCTCAAATGCATGCACCTGACAAAGAGAGCTGTGATTCTCAAAAGCTTACGCTACAATAAAATTGGTTAGTCTTAAAGGTGCTACTGGACTCTTTTAGATTTTGCTACTACAGACTAACACGGCTAACTCCTCTGCTTCTTTTTTGTCACGTGCTTTTCCTTCCCCTGCACAAGGTTAAAGCTGCTGTTGGGAGGGCTGATCGGACGAGCAGCTGACTGGGGAAGGAATCAGAGGGAAGTCGTAGTGGAAGGTTCTCTTTGCAAGCATTAAGATTCCAGTCCAGTGGAACCTTAAAGACCAACAAGATTTCCAGGGTATAAGTTTTCAAGAGTCAAAACTCTCCCCGTCAGATAAAACTAGGAGCTGAGCTCCCTGAGCCCTTATATCCCAGAAGGTGGAATATAAGGGCTCGGGTGTTAGCAGTCAGACCCCTCCTCACTGCTAAGAGGGCAGCTTATGGGTGGAATATCATAACTGCCCCTCAGAAGTCCAAGGCACTGCCTGGCCCACAGTGGATGCCAGCCAGGCGGGAGACTGGAAAATTACCAGAGTGTGAGTCAGAGTGGCTGATTGACTGATGCTCCTCCATGCCTCTGAGATGCATAACTCAAGATGATGAGGCCTTACCTTGTCAATGCCCAATAGTTCAACTGCACCCACTTACCCTAATCATAGCTATTCAGCAAACGAGTGGCTTTTCCCATCCAGTGCTTAAAGGGTCATCAAGCACCATGTTCACCTCGAATCCACCTCAGATAGGAACCATCAAAGCTCTCTCAACTTATTGGTCCAACATTCGGACAACCCATTAAGTTATTGTTTTGGGGGCAAAGACGACGACTTGCCCCAGAGAGCATTTTGCCCTATAACTAGGTTCCCTAGCCCCCACTGAGTGTGTTTGTGTTCTGGATCTGTCCATAAATCCGTTTGGGCTTCTCTTCTTCTCCTTGTGAAACGCCGGACGTTTTGTTGCTGCCTTCATGGGCCTCTATCTTTGAGACTGGTAACTATCGTCCTCCCCAAAACTGCTTTCTCCCCCTTTCCTCCCCGACTTTCTTAGTTAGCCTTGAATGCATGCTGCGTGTGGTTTCTGTATGTTTGCCCTTTCTTTAATTAAAAAAACCTTTCTGGTTGAACATCTACCTGGCTTATTTGAGAGTTCTCTAAGGGAACAATAGGTGGAGAATCCCAGTTACTCCTTCTCGCCTGTCTCCTCTAAGTTAATCCTCCCAATTAATTAGATCCAGAGGATCTAATTAGATCCACATTAAAAATGGCATCATCCAGAAACCGGTGGGAGAACACTTTAATCTACCAGGACATTCCATCAAGGATTTAAAGGTCACCATAGTTCAACAGAAACATTTCAAAAACAAAATCCAATGGGAAGCTGCTGAATGGAAGATTTTGACTTACCGTGAAGCTTCCTTTCTTGGTGGTCCAGGAGTGGGGCAGTCATAACTAGTGGGTAGCTCCTCCTCCAACTCTTTCGCAGGGGCCGGACAAAAAACTTGCGATCCTTGGGGGAGGGGCTTCCAGGAGTCCTCAGTTCCTTTTCAAGCCCTCGCCGGTGTCACCAGGATTCTGCAACAGTCTGTCATTTCCTGCTACACAGAACTAAAATACCAACTGATCAACGTGATCCAACCAACTAAAAAGCCCCCTAAGCACAGGGAGGCTGTAACTATGGTAAAACCCCCATTTCTATACTTTAGCTAAGCGCCTGATATTTGAACTCCCATTCCATCCCCTTTATGTTATTTTTACTGTTATAATTATCAGGGTGGGTACTGACTGCCCCACTCCTGGACCACCAAGAAAGGAAGCTTCACGGTAAGTCAAAATCTTCCATTCTCTAGTGGTCCGGAGTGGGGCAGTCATAACTAGTGGGATATATGCTTAGCAGTGTTCCCGCAGGGTGGGTATTCTACTGTTCCAAAACCCTCTGTAACACCCTCCTGCCAAATGCTGCCTCCGCAGAGGCCCACTGATCTATTCTATAGTGTTTGGTGAATGTATGCACTGACCTCCAGGTTGCCGCTTTGCATATTTTTTCTAAGGAGGGGAAAGACCTATAAGCTGCCGAGGTAGCCGCCCCTCTAAGGGAGTGGGCTTTGATCCCCTCCGGAGGTGGAAGGTTCCTGGATTTGTATGCCAACTCAATACATTCCCTGATCCATCTGCTTAATGTAGACAGGGAAACCTTCTTACCCATAGAGCCACCTTTGAAGGAGACAAACATGCTCTCCACCTCCCGAAAGGAGCTAGTTCTGTCTAAATAGAAACTCAGTGCCCTTCTGACATCTAACATGTGCCACTCCCTTTCCTTATGATGTTTGGGATTGGCACAGAAGGAGGGCAGGACGATGTCTTCCCCCCTATGAAAAGATGTGTTAACCTTCGGGATGAAGGCTGGATCTGTCCGTAAGACTACCCTGTCCTGATGAAAAACACACAGCTCCCTGTTTACTGAGAGTGCCCCTAACTCAGAAACCCTCCTAGCCGAAGTCAGTCCTACTAGGAAGATAGTTTTAAGGGACAGGATTTTCAGAGAGCAGGTAGCCATTGGTTCAAAGGGCTCCCTTGTGAGTGCCTTTAACACCACATTAAGGTTCCACGTCGGGAAGCGGTGAACCTGGGGCGGGTTTAGCAGCATAGTCCCCCTCAGGAATCTCTTCACATGAGGATGTGAGGTGAGGGAGGTACCAGACTTGGAGCCTCTAATGGCCGATATTGCCGCCACTTGTCGCTTGAGAGTACTAGTACTCAGTCCCTTTTCCAGACCGTCCTGAAGAAAGAGGAGGATCTGTTTCACATGCGCCGAGGTGGGATCATGGCCTCTACGGTCACACCAGATTGCGAACGATTTCCATGTCTTGTAGTAACTTCTGTTCGTAGACCCCTTCCGTGATGCCAACATAGTGGTAATCACCTTCTCAGAGTAGCCTAACTTCTTGAGTTGTCCATGTTCAACCGCCAGGCCGTCAGCCTCAACGATGCTGGATCCGGGTGCCGGATTTCTCCTTGGGACAACAGGTCCTCTCTGAGCGGCAGAGTCCACCGTTCCGACTGGGACAATCTCATGAGGTCCTGAAACCACGGTCTCCTTGGCCAGAACGGTGTGATCAGAATGACATTCGACCTCTGTTCCAGGATTTTCTGCAGTACCTTGGGTATGAGCTTTATCGGAGGGAAGGCGTATAGGAGTGCCCGTGGCCACTCCTGGCTCAGTGCATCTGTTCCTTTCGCCTCCTGTTCTTTGAACCTCGAAAAGAATTGTGGTATCCTTCTGTTGGCTAGCGTGGCAAACAGATCCATTTCTGGAGCACCAAACCTGTGGCATATCATGGAGAACACCTGTTTGTTCAATGTCCATTCCGCCTGGTCTACAGTGTTTCGGCTCAGCCAGTCTGCCACTGAGTTCTCCTGACCTGCTATGTGGCTTGCCTTTAGCGACTTGATGTTTCTTTCCGCCCAGATGAATATCTCGTTCGCCACTGTCATCAGGTGTTTGGATCTCGTGCCTCCTTGCCTGTTTATGTAGGCTTTCGCCGTCATGTTGTCGGTGTTCACCAAGACATCTTTGTCCTTTAGGTCCGCTGTGAACTCTAGTAGTCCGTTTCTTATTGCCTTGAGTTCCAGGAGGTTTATGCTGGCTTCCCTTTCTTCGTGGAGCCACACCCCTTGTGCCATCCTGTCCTTGGTGTGCGCTCCCCACCCTTTCAGGCTGGCATCCGTCGTCATCACTGTTCTGTTTGTTTCCCTGAGCGGGGAGCCCTCCGTGAACCTGGCTGGTACCAGCCACCAGTCCAGTTCCCTGGACAATGCTTGGGGAACCTCCACAATCCTGTGCCACCGTTGGGCTATGGCCGTCTGATGGGGGCGTAGGAACCTCTGTAGGGGTCTGGTATGAAACCTGGCCCACTGAATGGTATCTTGGCAAGACACCATCATGCCCTGAAGCTTGGCCAGGTGCATAACCTCCACTCTTCGTTTTGTCTGTATCTCCCTTACTAGGGAGAGAATTTTCACCCGTCTCTCCGGGGATACGTAGGTTTTGCCCACAACCGTGTCTACTACCATCCCCAGATGTACGATTCTCTGAGCTGGTATAAGGATGCTTTTCTGACGATTTATGATGAAACCATGACTCTCTAGACAGTTGATCGTCGTTGTTACTGCTGTCTCCGCGGATTGGAGGGATGGTGCTTTTATTAGGATGTCGTCGAGGTACGGCGACAGGGCTACTCCTTGGGTTCTGAGGAAGGCCACCAAGGTAATCAGTACTTTGGTAAACACCCTCGGAGACGATTTCAGGCCGAAGGGAAGGGCTGTGTACTGGTAGTGCCTCCCATCGTAGGCAAAGCGCAGGAATTTCCTGTGGTCTTGCCGAATAGGAATGTGTAAATAGGCCTCGGAGAGATCTATCAATGCAAGGAAGTCCCCATGTTGGATGGCCGCCGTGGTAGACTTCATTGTTTCCATTTTGAATTTTCTGGACCTTATGTGCAGATTCAGCCACTTGAGGTCCAGAATGGCCCTGACTTCTCCATTCTTCTTTGGCACGGTGAAGAATACTGAGTACACGCCCTGTTTCCTGTACTGTTTTGGCACTGGCTCTATCGCCTTGATCTGCAAAAGGTGGTTGATGGCCGCTTTTATGTCCTTGTGTTTCGTCTGTGATCGGTTTCGGAACACCTGGATAAAGCGTCTGCGAGGTGTCTTCTCCAATTCCAGGGAGTAGCCCATGGATACTGTTTCCAGTACCCATCGATCTGACACTGTCCTTTTCCATTGTGACGCGAAGGTCTGAAGGCGTCCCCCGACTAGCCCCGTCTTCCCAGGGTACAAGTAGTCATGCCTGGTTATTTTTCTTCTGACCCTTTGGCTGGAAGGAAGACTTCCTGAAGGTAGAGGATCTGTTGTCTGATCTGTGTCTCGGTTGCCACCGGTTTTTGAATGGTCTGTCCGATTGTTGTCTGGCAGGTCTTTTGAGATCCCGAAAGGATTGCTTCCATTTATACTTGGGGTCTTTCTTCTTTGAAGGTAGAACCTTCTTCTTTTCTGCATTCTCTACTAGGTACTTGTCTAGGGCGTCACCAAACAGTTTTTCCCCTGAATATGGTATCGCTGCCACCTTGCTGCGTGCTGGAGGGTCCACATCCCAATTCCTTAACCATGTGTTCCTCCTCGCCGCGACATTGAAACCCATGGCCCTGGAGGACATTTGGAAGGAGTCCAGGGTGGCGTCTGCTGCGAAGGCTGCTGCCAGTGCTATCTTCTTTACTTCGTTCTTTATCTCTTTCGGTACTTCCCTGCCAGCTGCTGCCAAGTCGGAGGCCCAGGTGTAGGCTGCTCTCGCGAACAGAGACCCAGTGGCCGAGGATCTAAGAGATGCCGCTGATGCCTCAAAGTCCCTGCGCAGGGCCTGCTCAATTTTCTTATCAGAAGGGTCCTTTGGCATACCTTCTGCGTCCATGGGGAGTACCGAGGTAGTTGCTAGACTGGTCACTGGATCATCTACCATGGGGAGCTTGATTTTCCTTGCATCATCTGGACCTAGGGCGTAAAACTTATGAAAGATAGATTGGTAAAGTTTTGGCTTTGCAGGGTTATCCCATTCCGTCCTCAGAACATCATGGAAGATCGCAGGTAGAGGCACTCCAGTAGATTTGGGCCCCATCTTTGGGAGCGCTCTCTCTAGGCCTTGTGGATAGGGAGTTTCTGTCTCTGATTTACCTGCCGCTGGTGTTGATATTTCTAAGGTCCTTAGTACCTTTGCCAGTAATTTGGAGTACATATCAGGTGGAAATAGTCTGGGTTGTATTTTATCCATATCCACCTCTTCCTCCTCTGACAACTCCCCTTCCTCACTCCCTGATGATTGAGTTGATAACTCTGAACTGCCCTGGGATTCTTCTGACTCACTGGACAATTCTTCTAACCACTCGCTGGGCTTTCTCTTTTTTGCTTTAGTTTTAACGGAAGTTAGGAGTTTTCTCTTCCCCTTAGAGGTGCTAGACTCTTTTCTGTCTCTTTTCTGGCTAGCTGTACGGCCTTTAAGGTCCTTAACAGCATTATCAATTCCTTTTTTGATTTCAGCTTGCAGCCAGGCCAAGATGTTTGCTTTAGCCTCAGGGCCTGCAAGGTCAGGGTCACTGCTTCCTGACGGCCCCCCTTGGACAGTGTGAAGCTGTGTTAGTCTTTCTGGGGAGTCCATGGTATTGGAGTCTGACTCCATCTGCTTTTCTCTGTTACTGGCCTGGGACGCCATTCCCGCCAAAAACTTTCCTCCTAAAGTGAAAGTAAGCGTGGGCGGGAATTAGAAGGAGAGAAACGGCTGCATTTCCCCCCCCCCCCCACCATACCCCTCTGGAGTATTCCGGGGTTTCTTGCTATCATTCAGTTTTGCCAAGCCATCAGCGGGTCTACCCGTTCTGATAGAGAGGGAACCCTGTAGCTTTGAAGTTACTCCGTTTCCCTCCATTTCGCTCACAACCACCCAGGCTCTATCAGAGGCCCTCCTGGTTCAGCCGATTCCCCCTCCCCCCCCCGCCGTTTTCGGAGGCTCGAGAAACCTCTCCGCGGGGTTTTACTCACAGTCCGTGCGTTTGGCGCGCTTTAGAGGCCTCCGCTGTCCCGGAGCTCTCGGCTTCCTATGGAACGTGCACGCGCACGCAGCGTCGATCCCCGTCGTTTCGTTCCAGCCTCGGCAGGGGCCGGGTCCTAGCTATCTAGGATCGTCGGCCCCGCGCTCGCTTTTGCGACTCTCTTGCCGCTGCCGCCTGTTCCGGCGGTGGGGGGGGGGGGGAGGGAGGGGGGGTGGAGGACCAAGCCTTCCTTTCCCCAGCGAGCCCGCGCCTGTTCTGATTCCTTCTCAGTCTTGGTATGATCGCAGCTCTTCAGAGCTCGAAAAATCCATGTCCGCCTGCTGAGCAGGGCCGGAAAAAACTGAGGACTCCTGGAAGCCCCTCCCCCAAGGATCGCAAGTTTTTTGTCCGGCCCCTGCGAAAGAGTTGGAGGAGGAGCTACCCACTAGTTATGACTGCCCCACTCCGGACCACTAGAGAATTGGAATTCATATATAAATTTGACTCGGTCAGACTTGGACTGAATGACTCTGGATGGTTATCTCATTACCAGACGTAACTGCCTTCAGGCATTCTATTCAGGTTCTTCTATGGAGGGGAGGGGGTCACACTCAGCGTGGACTGTGCACTCCACCTCTTTCATGACTTATTTACATTTACATGACCCTCACTCCTTGCACCCTCTCCCCCCTCCCCTTGCCACCTATATATCTCTGGCCAGTTTCTTCATACCCTCCATGCATCTGACGAAGAGAGCTGTGGCTCTCGAAAGCTTATGCTACAATGAAGTTGGTTAGTCTTAAAGGTGCTACTGGACTCTTTACCAATTAATTAGGAGACTGCCTATTTGGGTAACACAGCATTCTCCATTCCTATATATATCTGACAAAGGAAGCCTTGATTATGCCCTGGACATCTTATTGGTCTTTAAAAGTGCTACTGGACTTGAATCTTGCTCTTCTACAACAGACTGACATGGTTACCTGACTGAAAGTATTTCCAAGGATTAGAATCAGGAACCAAGGAGGGGAAATGGCATCAACATATGCAGCACTGATGTCCTTGGGATAGATGAAGCGAGCCAAGGGCTCAGTGGAAGAAATGAACAGGAGAGGAGGCCCCAGTGGGTCCAGCCAGAGAGAGGATAGGTGAAAGCGCTGGGAAGAGGCAGGACAAAAGGCAGTGAACCGGTCTGCACGGGGTCTCCACACATACCCTGGTGTTTGCCACCAGCAGATCTCGCACTGTGTAGCTCTCACACTCCTCCTCTTTCTTCAGCTCCACAGTGATATCTCCGTAAGATACAGAGCCGTCAGAAGGCCAGTACTGGGCACATTTTTCCTGAGGAGGCAGTAAAACGGGTGGGGAAATGAGAAACAAGATACAGAAGGCAAAGCAGTACACCCCGTCCAGATCTCCTTTCAATGGATGCCATTCTTTCAGGAGGGACAACATTATACTGGCCTCAAAAGAAGACTTGGAAGTTTAAATAGTAGACAAATGCAGGCCAGTTTAAATCTTGCCAAAATATACAACCCCTGCTATTGCAAGATTATGAATGAAACACGTTTGCTCGGGATAGCTCAGTTCTGATTCTAAACACAGAGTTTAGGTTTCCTTGGTGCAGAATTTCCGTATGTCTTAACTGGCCGTCTTCAGCTCAGTAAATGAGTCCTCCCAATTCATTATGGGATGCAGGGGCTCCAGCGGCAGGCAGGTATAACACAGGAGATGCTAGGCAATTTGCAGCGCTCAGGTACAGCTAAATAATTAACCTAGCACGTTTATATCCCTTGTCCTTCCTCCAAAGAGCTCAGGGCAGCATGTGTAGTTCTCCATTCCCCCATTTTATCCTCACCAGAGCCCTGCGAGGTAGGTTGGGTTGAGAGCGGGTGACTGGCCCAAGGTCAGCTGGTGAGCTTCCCAGCAGAGTGGGATTTGAACCCAGATCTTCATCTGACTTTCCTACCACTACATCACATTGCACTCATATGGTTTAACATCACTGTGTAATTGTCTATTAAATGTACACCCTGCTGTTCCTCTGAAGAGCTCACGGCGCCTTTGGCAAGGTGCCCAGATAAGCTCTCATGTGGTCTGTTTACAGGGCTTCGCGTCGGCAGCAGAAAAGAGCCTCCAAGATTGTGCTCATCTCTCACTTCGCAGTAACTCACCTGACCCCTCTCTTCCAGCTCTGTCAACATAACAATGGAGCAGGACTTCCACTCCCAGATCATCCGCCAGAAGTCCTCTATCGTGTGCTGGAGTGGGCCTTGGCTGGCAATGTAGGAGTCCTTCTGGCGATAGCCCTGGAATTTTAATACACGGTTACTGGGAAGCGGCACACAGCGGCCGATCAAAATCTCTCTTTTCACCCCTTTTCTGATGGCAGGAATGCCGCTGCTGTTGAGGGGTCCTTCATTAGCATGAAAAGATGGTGACCGAGAAGCCAGATGGGAATGGGAAGCTCCCACAAACTCAAGAAGACTGGGATCCAACCTTTTCTTCCAGAACAAAGCTTGAAATATAGAGTACCTCATTGGAAAAGAAAAGGAAAGGGAAAAGAGCCACTCACATCTATAAAAGAAGCGTTCACATAATCTGTGTTTTCTTCTCCCCTCTTCACTGGAATGATCACTCGGTTGAACTCATCTATAGAAAAAAGCAAGGGAACATGAAAACCATTTCAGTTGACAGCGACATTACACACAACAGGTGTGATCTATTAGAAATACTCTGCAGTGTGATTTCAGGCAGAGATGTTGGTGAAGGGCTGAAACCCTTAGGCGAGCCCGTGAATTTGTGCAGCAACATTAGAGGAGAGGAAGCCCACTTCAAACAAGAGGGACGTGGTGGGTGGGACCCAAAGATTCAGAAGGGCAAAAGGAGTCCTTCACACTCCAATATACATGCACCCATATGTTGGATTCCAATACACACACACATACTGCATACACATTTCATAAGCAAGTACCGATTGGATACATACAACCATCGTAAGCAGGTAAGCGGATAACATTCATTTGCAGATCTAATTCAATTTATTTTTATGCACACAGATCAAGACGGGTAGCCGTGTTAGTCGGTCTGTAGCAGCAGAAAAGAGCAAGAGTCCAGTAGCACCTATAAGACTAACAAAAATTGTGGTAGGGTATGGGCTTCCGTAAGCCACAGCTCATTTAAGCCACAGATTTAGGAACCTGATGAAGTGAGCTATGGCTCATGAAAGCTTATATCTTCCACAAATGTTGTTAGTCTTAAAGGTGCTACTGGATGCTGGCTGAAGGACACACCACCACCTGCAGTCTATTTTGCACTTTCTGCACTTTATTGACTGTTCATTGACTGTATATATTTTCAGACAAGAGTGGTTGGTTACTGAATCTGTCAGAGGCTGTATGAATATTGCACACTTATTTATGAATCGTATATTTATGAATTATATAAACTAGATGTGATTTATGCATTTCATGCACCTTGAATTTGAATAACTTCTAGTTGACTGGTTAATTTTGTAGAGGGGACTATATTATTCTCAGCTGATTGCATATCCCCAAGATTTGGTCTTTTTAATTTGGCTACTGGACTCTTGCCATTTTTATGCAGTTGCAGCTCTCAACATCCTACAACAGGCAGCGCCTTCTCCACATGCTCCACTACCGGCTCATGGCGTCTTTTTCTTTACCCAGCCCTCCCCATTCCTTCTTGGAGCCATTCCCTTGGGAGGCTCCCACCAGAGCCTGGTGCTGCCACCCCACGAACAGTCGACGAACAGTTTCATTCCTGTGTGTCCCTCCCTTGCACAAGGCACTCACAGGGAATTATCTGCAGCACCCGGTTTTTCTTCATGTTGGCTGGCAAGTTGCCCGTTCTCATCTTGTCGTTCTGAATTTTGATTGAAGTTAGCTTCTGCAAAAAGAGACAGGCAGAATACAAAATGACACCACTGCTACTTTCTAGCCGAGTTCAGATGGTTGCAGACTTGAGGTGGGCTGGGAAGGGGGAGGAGACATCATGACACACATGGTAGGCATGCCCCTCGTTTTTGCTTCTGCATCGCTTGTACCAACCCCAGCCCTTTGGGGGGAAAGGGATGGAATCTTGTTGGGCGCCCGAGCAAACTGACCCTTCTCTTCCACTCGTCTTTGTCTGCTACTCTGCTTTAGGGTAGCGTGACCAGGGCTAGTCAAAGGTATCTACTCCAACTGTTGCTGCAAGGAAGGATATTCCCCCCTGTGTGCACACACAAAGCTAAGCAACAACTTGTCTCGGCCAGAAGGCATCTGCATTGCAAAAAGCAGCCGACAGGAAAAAGACCTTGACAAGACTGAGTGGGAGGCAGTGTGTGTGTGTGTGTGTGTGTGTGTGGAGGGGGGGTACTACCTGACCTATTGCGGGAACAGCTGGATGTGACAGTTGGAGAGGGAATTGGTGACAGCTTTGCTGCCAGCCTGATATCTCCAGGCTGAGTATTTTCCTCTCTCCTGCCACAAGCACTTATAAGCCTGGGCATGACCAGAGGCTTGAGCCAAAGGGCTCTTGACCATCACTCGGGGACCACAGCCATGTCCTTGGCCAGAGGGATTAACGTGGTGGACAACAAGCCAGGTCTTGTCTATGTTGTATCTTTTTTGTTCTTTTTTAATGCTGTTATGCTGTTTTTATGCTGTTATGTTATGTAAAATTTGTTTAAAAGTGTCTTTTTGGTAAGCTACTTCAGATCCTCACTGGGGAGAAAAGCAAGATTAAAAATATACTGAAACAAATAAATACATTTTTAAAATCTAGAATTCTGCCACCTCCACCTAAAACACCAGGCTAGTTCCAATGGCAAAACTGAGGGCAAAATTGAGGTTCACTGCAGTGATTCTCATCATCATCATCCTCTCTTATCTGCTCTCCCTGTGAATGGGCTCAGAATGGAATACACCATATATAAAATACATATATTTTATAACATGCGGCAGCACGTGCTATCACGGGCCTGCCAACGCGTGAGCATATAACGCCAGCACTGCATCAGCTGCACTGGCTACCAGTGGAGTACCAAATCAGGTTCAAGGTTTTAGTATTAACCTATAAAGCCCTATGCGGACTGGGACCGGCGTATCTGCCTCTCCCCATATGAACCCCAGAGGACTCTCCATTCCAGTGAGAAACATCTGTTAAAGGTCCCTGGCCCCAGGGGGGCTCTCCTGGCATCGATCAGGGCCTTTTCGGTCCTGGCCCCAGCCTGGTGGAACGCTCTGTCTGAAGATACTAAGGCCCGGCAAGATTTGTTATCCTTTTGCTGGGCCTGCAAGACGGAGCTGTTCCGCCAGGCATTTGGGCAGTGCTAGGAGGGGGGCCCCTGGCCGGTTGATGAGGCCCTCCCCCACCACCAATACCCCCTGTGTTTTTTTTAAAAAAAACTTTTTAATGCAGAGGTGCTCTGAAGTTGTTTTAAATTTTTGATCAGTTGAATTCTGCGCCGCTATGCTGATATTTATAATTTATAATTGTATTTTAATTGTGTAAATGAGATGTTTTTAGAATCATTAATTATAATAATTGTTTTATAGATTTTAACCTGTATGTATCTTGTAATCCGCCCTGAGCCTGCTGGAAACGTGGGGAGGGTGGAATAACAACCGAAAATAAATAAATAAAATAAACATGTTAATTAAAACCAGATAAAAACGTCAATAAATATAACAATACAATTTCTAAAAGACAGCAGCACACGCAGACCTTTTGGAAAAGAAATCTAAGCCTTGTGGTTTCCTGATCACCGACACGTGGTCCTCAAAAGCACACCCCCAACCAGTTCCAGGACCGCCATTCCTTCAAGCGAGAAACACGGGATCCTGTTTGTTTCTCTCTGCCTTTAAGCAGGCGGGAAGGCAGGTTCAGAATCTGTGCTCTACCGCAACGCTGTGAGATTGGGGCTGAAGAAAAACACACCTGGTTCCATGTCGCTTTCTGCTGGGACGATCAAAGAGTGGCTTGGACAGGCCTGCTAGTTGGCGTTCCTAATAACGGCGCACCCAGCTACCACCTACCTTAAACTCTTCCTCCAGTCCATTGGTACTGGTCCCTGGGATCTTGTTATAAATCTTCTGCAAGTGGATCTCTAACGAGGTCACCTCCAGCTCTGTGTCCCCATACAGGTAATGCTCCAGGAGAGCTTGGTAGATGAAGACATACTGCATCTGGAAGAGAGAGGGCGATCTGGAGAGCCACATTCCGTATCCAACAGAAGCCACTCCCCGAGGCCTAAGGAAAACTGGTGCACCCAGGTGACATTAAGGAAATGGGATTCGGAGACTTCCGGTTTGGGATTCATGGAGGTCTAACGCAGCTCCATTTGCGGAGCTGACCGGACTGCCGTTTTAACCGGCCGGAGGGGTGAAAATAGCCCGCGGCCGACTGCTCTCAGGCGGGGAGCAGGCAAAGAACGCTCAAGACCCTAGGGTGAGCTAGATCTCGGACGAGGGGGGGCTCTACACAACGAGTCTCCCCCCGATCCTTGAGGTCCCACCTTGCGACGGGTCGGCTATAATCTCTGCGGCAGTTTTGGGGCCAATTCGGCTGGCATAAGACCTACATACCCAAGCTTCGATTGGGAAAAGAAGCTGAGAGGAGAATTTAAGATCGAAACAGCGATTACAACCCGAGAAAAGTGAAGAGAAGGTAAAGATCGCTATCTTTTGATACGGGACAGATTGACAAAAACAGAGAGGAAAAAAAGTAGATTTTTAAACTGCAACAGACTAGTGAAAAGGAGGTGAAGACTCGGCAGGAGTTGTAGTTGAAAAGAGACTAAGTTTAAAGAAGTTATTAAAGAAATCGGACTATTGTTTTGAATACCTGTGGCTTTGGAGCTGTGAGAAAAAGACACCATCGCGAGACCTGCTGTGGGAAGACGGGAGACAGGAAGTGCGTAACAACAATAGAGTGGCTGGAGAGAAGCGGCCCTTGCCGGAGGACAGGAAGTAGGGAATCGCCATTTTTGAAAGGGGAAGGGTCGCGGCTTCAGCGGAAGAGGAAGTAGGCCATTTTGGATTACAACATCATAGAGAAACCATAGAGAAAAGACGCCCGACATTTTGGACACTTTAAAATTTAATTTTGACAAGAAGATTGGGACATTTGAAAAAGAAAACGTTTAATTTTACGCCACGGAGTTAAGGAAGAGAGCGGATTCGTGGGAGCGAGCTAAAGCAAGCCCCACGATGTCGAAAAAAGAGTGGCAATCGGCAATAGAAAATCTGGATAAAAATCTGGACAAAAAACTTTTAGATATGATTAAAGAGCTTAAGGACACGAAATTGGAGCTTATTAAAGAGGTTAAAGAGGTTACACAGACAGTAAAGTCGGAGCTGTCAGAAGTGAAAAAAGGTATGGAAACGATTCGTAGTGAATTACAAGGAACGCAGCAGAGAGTTAAAACAGTAGAAGACGCGATGGAGAATTTAATAGACACGCAACAAACAGAGATGAGATTGGTGAAGGGGAGAATGTCAGTTGCAGAAACTAAACACATGGAGAAGCAGCTACGTTTTCGTGGTCTGCCAGAAGTGGAAGGGAAGTCAGCGCAAGAACAGATGACTGAGGTGTTGGCTGAATACCTGGGGAAGGAGGAGGAGGAAGTTGTGGCTATCCTAGATGTGGCATACCGTGTGAACTCGAGAATTGCAACCCAGAGGAAATTACCAAGGGATGTGATTGTGCAGTTTACAACAAGAAACATGAAAGAGAGGATTGTGACAAAACAGTTTCAAGATCCATTGGAGATTGATGGCAAGACGATCATTATAATGAAGGAACTGCCCAGATCAGTGTTATTGGACCGGAAAAAATATAAAGTGCTAATTCAGATTTTGAAGGACATGAAAATCAGGTACAGATGGGAGCTACCGGAAGGAGTGTCCTTTGAGTTTGGAGGGGCAAAAAAACGCATCAGATCTGAGCGAGAGATGGAGCGATTTATTAAGGACAATGAAAAAGACTTACCAACAAAACTATGAATATGGAGTGTAAAGTATTATCTTGGAATGTAAATGGACTAAACTCACCGAATAAGAGGAAAAATATTTTTCATTGGCTACTAAAACAAAAATGTGATACTGTTTGTTTGCAAGAGACCCATATTAGAAAACAGGATGTAAAATATTTAAAATCTGGAAAACTGGGCAAAGAATTTGTAGCGGCCTCTAACAAGAAAAAAAGAGGAGTGGTGTTGTATATAAAAGAGGAGCTACAGCCGAAATTTGTTATGAGAGATGTGGAAGCTAGATTTGTAGCAGTGGAATGTATTTGGAATTTAAAGAGAGTGTTGGTAGTTGGACTTTATGCACCTAATGGTGCAAAAGAAAGCTTCTTTGAGGAGTTAAGGAAGCATCTAGACGATCTTGTATATGACCAGATAATTCTTGCTGGAGACTTCAATGGAGTGACAGACTTGGAGCTAGACAAAAAGACTACAACGGTACAAAAGAAAAGAGGACTATTACCAAAGCTTTTTTTTGAGTTGATTCAACAAGAGACTCTCGAAGATGTATGGAGGAGAGAATATCCTAAAAGTAGACAGTTTACTTTCTATTCTGCAAGGCATTCTACATTATCAAGAATCGATATGATCTGGGCCTCAAAAGACTTAGCGTTATGGACTAAGGAGGTAGAAATAATGCCGATGGTAGGCTCAGATCACAACCCAATTATGTGGAAATTTGGAAAAAGGAGAAAAAGGAAAGCATGGAGAATAAATGAGGACTTGTTACAGGAAAGAGAGAATATGGAAATACTGAGAAGAGAGACAAAGTTTTTTATACAATACAACGTGAATAAAGAAGTACCAACCAACAAAGTTTGGGACGCGTACAAGGCGGTTGTAAGGGGCATACTAATGGACTTAAATGGCAGAGCAAGAAAAAAGAAAGAGGAGAAAAGACAAGAGATTGAGGAGAAAATAAAAGCCAAAGAAATACAGCTAAAAAAGAGACCAGGGAAAAAGAAGGCATACCAGGAAATCAAAATTCTTCAAGAACAGCTAACAGCAATGAGTAATAAAGAATTGGAGTGGAATCTTAAAAGACTGAATCAAAAAGCGTTTGAGGGTGCTAATAAACCTGGGAAATACCTGGCATGGCAATTGAAGAAGAAAAGGGAAAAGAAAATAATAAATAAAATCTGTGAAGATAATAAAACGTACTTGGAGCAGACTACCGTTAGTAGAGCCTTTTATAAATTCTACGCTAAGCTGTATAATAAAAAAGAAGTAAACAAAGAATCAATAGCATCATATCTGGAGAAAACCAAACTTCCAGAAATCTCGGAAGCTTGGAGAAATAAGTTGAACAGTGAAGTAACTGACGAGGAAATAAGCAAGGCAATACAATCCGCAAATCTAGGAAAGGCGCCAGGGCCAGATGGACTTACGGCTAAATTTTATAAGACAATGGCCAACGAACTGGCACCATTCCTAAAAGAGGTGATGAATGGAGTTTTCAGGGATCAAAGGATTCCAGATACTTGGAGTGAAGCGAATATATCATTGATCCCAAAAGAGGGCCAAGACTTGACTAACGTGAAAAATTATAGACCTATATCACTACTTAATAATGACTATAAAATTTTTACGAAGATATTGGCGGAGAGATTGAAGGGGTGGCTCTCGGAAGTCATAGAGGAGGAACAAGCAGGCTTTTTGCCAGATAGACAAATAAGAGACAATTTAAGGACAGTGATCAATGCTATTGAATATTATGACAAGCGTTGTGACAAAGAGGTTGGTTTCTTCTTTGTAGACGCTGAAAAAGCGTTTGACAATTTAAACTGGGACTTTATGTTTGCCACTATGGAAAAGCTACAATTGGGAGAAAGATTCATCAGAGCAATTAAGGAAATTTACAGAGACCAGACTGCAGCAATTGTAGTGAATGATGAATTGACCAAGAAATTGACGATTAGTAAAGGAACAAGACAAGGTTGCCCGTTATCTCCATTGTTGTTCATTTTAGTATTGGAGATTCTGATGATACAAATACGTCAAGATGAGGAAATTCGTGGAATAAAAATAAAGGACTATTCATACAAGGTCAGAGCATTCGCGGATGACATAATGTTAATTGTAGAGGACCCATTGGAGAACATGCCAAAAGTGATAGATAAGATCAAGGAGTTTGGAGACTTGGCAGGTTTTTATATTAACAAAAAGAAGTCAAAGATACTATGTAAAAATATGACTAAGCAGAAACAACAATTGTTAATGGAAATAACGGATTGTGAAGTAACAAGCAAAGTGAAATATTTGGGAGTTGAACTGACTGCAAAGAATATAGACTTATTCAAAAACAACTATGAAAAATTATGGACTCAGATAGAGAGAGATTTGATCAAATGGAATAGTCTGAACCTGTCATGGTTGGGCAGGATTGCAGCAGTTAAGATGAATGTGTTACCAAGAGTAATGTTTTTGCTACAGACAATACCAATCATCAGAGACTCTAAACAATTTGAAAAATGGCAGAGGAAAATATCAGATTTTGTTTGGGCAGGCAAGAAGCCTCGAGTGAAAGTAAAAGTCTTACAAGATGCAAAGGAAAGAGGCGGAATGCAACTGCCCAACCTGAGACTTTATCATGATGCAATCTGCCTAGTTTGGTTGAAAGAGTGGATGACATTAAAGAACAAGAAACTATTAGCCCTAGAGGGATATAAAAAAATTTTCGGATGGCACGCATACCTATGGCATGACAAAGTAAAGGTCAACTCGATGTTCCTGCACCATTTTGTACGGAGAAGTTTATATACAATCTGGAAGAAGTATAGAATTTACCTACAAGAAGGAACCCCCTTGTGGGTGGTTCCATATGAGGTGATAGATCCGAGAGCTGTTGATAACGAACAACAATGTTTAACGTACAAAGAAATAACTAAAACTGAAGTATCTAAACTTAGAATAAAGACGCAAGAGGAACTATCACCTAATTATGACTGGTTCCAGTATAGACAGATTAGAGACTTATACAATTCGGACTCCGCAAAGGGGGGCATACGAACAGAGAACTCGGAACTAGAGCAGACCCTTCTTAAAGAAGACAAGAAAAGAATATCCAAGGTATACCAAGTATTGTTGAAATGGTATACCGAGGACGAGACAGTTAAAACACAGATGGTGAAATGGGCTATAAATTTTAATAAAGAAATAACAATGGAGGCATGGGAATACTTGTGGAAAACTACAATGAAGACAACGACATGTACTAATATTAAAGAGAACATTTACAAAATGATATATCGTTGGTACATGACACCAAAGAAGATTGCGCTAGGGAATTTGAACACTTCTAATAAATGCTGGAAATGTAAGAAGCATGAGGGCTCCCTCTATCATATGTGGTGGTCATGTGAGGTAGCTAGGCAGTACTGGGAGGAAATAATAAGAGAAATGAGTGAAATTTTACAGTTTCAAATAAATAAGAACCCAGAACTCCTGCTACTAAACTTGGGAATGGAGGGAATTCCAGCCCATCATAGGACGTTGATATTTTATATGACAGCAGCAGCCAGACTTTTGTATGCGCAAAAATGGAAAGTACAAGAAGTGCCAACTATTGAAGATTGGATCTACAAATTGCTGTACATGGCAGAAATGGACAAGATGACAAGAAAACTGAGAAATCTGGACTCAGGGCAGTTTAACACAGACTGGGAGAAGCTGAAACAATATCTGGAGAAGAAATGGGAGGTGGGAGGAAAACTGTGGCAGTTTGAGAACTACTGAAGTATAATAAAAGTATAATAGAGAGGGGTGACTTTACCGGGGGAGGAAGAGATAAATGTGAATTTATAAGCAGTTAGATTAACAGATTGATATATATATAGATATATATAGGTTAATAGATAGAATATTGATAGAAAATAATTAATGATAAGGTTTAAATACGAGGATTGAGTAACCAACAATATTTTCTTTCTTTGATAAGATTTATATGCACCAAACTGAATGTACAGAAGAGTCAAATTGATTGACTATGTGATGAGCTATATAGAATTACCATAAAAAGATAGAATGAGTAATATATAGAGAATAAGTCAAATTGTTTGATTTAAATGTAAGATTTTTATGGTTTATGATATATAGGTTTATGATATATAGAAATATTTAAAACTGGAAAATGGGATAAATTGTTTATCCAAGATGGAAACAAAGACTTACAGTTTGGGTATATAACAAGAAAAGTAGTTAAGGATGTACTGCTTAATATAATGGAGAATGTATATCTGTTTTAGACAGAGGAATTTAATAGAAGCAAGGGAAAAGGGACAAAGGGTGGGAAAGCTGTTGGAAGTCAACAAAAGGGGGGGAAAGGGAGGGGGTTAGAAATGAAAAATTTGGGGAAAATTGAATGTAATGTAAAAATAACGGATTCTAACCCAATAAAAAATTTTTCAAAAAAAAAAAGGAAATGGGATTCAGTCCTTTGAAGGGTCTTGGGGAGATCAAGACAGATGCAATGGGGGCTGGAAAACCCTTCTTCAACTGCCCTCGTTCCAGGACTAGGTGCTTTTGGTTTTGCTGGAGGAAGAGAACAAAATCACTTAATCCTCACCCATTTTATCCCAGGTGTAGGAAACCCTCATTCTGAGCGCCAAGTTCTGGGGAAGCCAATAGTGTCCTGACAATTACACTGATCTACTGGGAATGGTAAAGGTAGTCCCCCTGTGCAAGCACCGAGTCATTACTGACCCATGGGGGATGTCACATCACAACGTTTTCTTGGCAGACTTTGTTACGGGGTGGTTTGCCATTGCCTTCCCCAGTCACCTACACTTTACCCCCAGGAAACTGGGTACTCATTTTACCAACCTCGGAAGGATGGAAGGCTGAGTCAACCTTGAGCTGGCTATGTGAACCTGGCTTCCGTCAGGATCGAGCTCAGGTCGTGAGCAGAGCTTGGACTGCAGTACTGCAGCTTACCACTCTGCGCCACAGCTCCACATCCAGCAGCAAGACCCGTGGTGCAGAGTGGTAACTTGATGGCACTTCCCACTTCCAAAGGCATGCAGACCTGCCTGTTATAGCTGTAGAAGGCTAAACCAGTGCAGCATCTGGTATCTTACAGAATTCTGCATCGCAACACAGCCTTTAGGCACGTTTACAAATAACGAAATTACGACAAAGGAAAAGTGCATGATCGGCCAACAAAGGCTGACATCTGCCTTCCTGGAGCACAGACTTACATCTGTTTGCACCATCTGGCACCGCTGTGCCCTGATGCGGCTCACGAACCCGTAAACGTCCACCTTCCTCTCGGTGAGCATCATGTCCAGCATGGCATCGATGACAATGAAGGTTCCTGTCCGTCCAACGCCAGCACTGGGGGCAGGGGGAGAGAACAAATGCCTTCTTTTAGTCCACCCTCGCTGGCCCTCTGGTCTCTTTCAGCAAAGCAACCCACGTGGCCAGATCACAGCAAGCAAGGGACAGAGAGGAGCAAGGCCGGATTAA
Organism: Eublepharis macularius; assembly: GCF_028583425.1. Taxonomy (NCBI): domain Eukaryota; kingdom Metazoa; phylum Chordata; class Lepidosauria; order Squamata; family Eublepharidae; genus Eublepharis; species Eublepharis macularius. The sequence continues at coordinate 6,152,418 of NC_072799.1, forward strand.
AAATAAATGGTTAGAGCCTATATGCGCCCGGCTCTGTTAAGCTCCATCATCTGGAAGGGAAGCCCAAAGAGAACCGAGCTCGAAGCTGACGGGCGGTGAGCAGTGGCAGAAGGCTCCTTGGGCTCCCCTCACTGACTCTTTCCCTCCCGACCTTCTGGCCCTGCTGCTGCTCTGACATGGCCCCCTGCCCCTGAGCTCCTGGAGGAAAACCCAAGCGGAGCTGAGTTTTGCAAGAGACACTCTTGCAAAAATTCACTCTGCTCAGGTTTTCTTCCGGGAGCTTGGGGGCGGGCTTGACTACACTTCCCAGGTAAACCTGTGTCAGGCGTCTCATGTAGTTTAGCTCTGTGTGGGTAAACAATCTGGGAAGGGGGGCAGGAGGAAGCTGTGAGGCAATCCCTCTTGGGCAAGGAAGGCCTTGGAGAGCCACAAGGCTGCCTGCTGTCTTTGCAGAGGCGGGGGACAAACTGGAGTTGCTCTCTCTCTGGGGAAGAGGAAGACACTGCTTCTAAGAGAAGTCCTGCCTAACTAAGAGAACCATAGAATCAGAGATGGAAGGGACCTCCAGGGTCATCTAGTCCAACCCCCTGCACTATGCAGGAAATTCACAACTAGTTCCCCCCCTACTCCCCTAGGGACCCCGCCGCTCCATGCCCAGAAGATGGCAACATAATCCCTGGCCAAACTGGCCTGGAGAAAAGAGGAGGGGAGCCGTCCCCCATTCCAGGGTGTCTCCCGCCCTGAGTGAGAACCTGCACACGGAACACAGACTGACCTGCAGTGGACGACGATGGCCCCTGCGTACTGCGGGTTGCACGTCTTCACCTTCTTCAGGAACTTCAGCATCCCGATGGGCGTGAAAGGGACGCCGAAGTCAGGCCAGCTGGTGAAGTGGAACTGCGTCACCAGGCGCTGGGGTTTTTTGTTGGTGACGTCGCCTACCTGGGTGGACAGGCGAGAAGACAGGTTACAAAAAGGTTAGACTGTTCAAAGTTTACAGCCCACCTGGATCTCCTTCTTTCCCCTGGCGACCCTTAAAATCCACTGCAGAGATTGAGAGGGTCTGACTGGATCAAGGAAGGAACAACCACATGGAAGGGGTGGCCCCCTTTCGCAGACTCCACTATCTTTGATAAAGCTTGCCTCGTTATGTAATGAGGGTGGGAATTTCTCACTGCAGGGTACTGCATCTAGGAGCAGCAGAGGGAATGCAGATCTGTTAACATGGAGCAGGGCTGCCTTCCCACGGAGCTGGTAAATCCCAGTCAGGGATGTGCCGCTTCAGAGTGTAAGTGGGAGCACCGCCACACAACTCCCCCCCCCCTCCACCCCACAAGGAAACTGGCACGTCAGGGAGATGGCTGGGCCACAGCTCCACATCCAGCAAGGATTGAACCCAGGTATCCCAGATCCTAGACCAATACTCTAACCACTTCACCACCCTAGCTCTCTTGCCATAAACTGCCATGGATTTCACAACTTTTAAGACTGAATCTACTCAGAAGTCACAGACAAAGCAGAAGGTATGTGGCCAGCAATCCTTCTGTGCTTGAATGGTCTAAAATATTAAGTGGAACAAAAAACAAAGCTAGCTTAAGCATTTTTAAAGGGTACCTTTAAACGGCTATCTCGCAGCATTTATGGGGTGTACAAGCTTGCTTATAAGCAGAGCTTTTTTTCAGCAGGAACGCAGTGGAACAGAGTTCCGGAACCTCTTCAAAATGGTCACATGGCTGATGGCCCCACCCCCTGATCTCCAGACAGAGGGGAGTTGAGATTGCCCTCCGCGCCGCTCAGCAGTGCAGAGGGCAATCTAAACTCCCCTCGGTCTGGAGATCAGGGGGCGGGGCCACCAGCCATGTGACCATTTTCTCCTAAGGCAACCCACTGAGTTCCACCACCTCTTTTCCCAGAAAAAAAGCCCTGCTTATAAGACAAGACAGAGAGGCATAAACCAACACTAATCCAACTTGAAAAGCTTGGAGAACACTTGAAGGAGGGGGCACAGAGGAGAGAGAAACAACATGCGGTACCTGTTGAATGCAGAATTTCCGCACTGTGTAGTCAACCAAGACGGTCACGTCTTCTACGGACACTCGGATGTTTCCATAGGTCCAACAGCCCTGATCTGGCCAGTACTGAGCACATTTACACTGGAGAGAAACAACATAAAAAGAAAGATTTAAGGCAGAAATAGACAATGCCTTGAGAGCTCCCACAGGATTCTGCAATATGCCCCTGTCTGTTCACCCACCACCTCCAAGCATGTGCGCTGTATGAACAGGATCATGTGACTGTGGCTAGCGGGCAGCGTGACACAGCGGCAAGGAAGACTGACATGATTTTAGGCTGCATTAATGGATGCATACCCAATAAATTCCAAACTCGGCTTCATATACACCAGACATTATCTGAAGCCCTGTGTGTCTAGTTTTGGGCACAGTGCTTTAAGAAAGGTGTGGACAAACTGGAACAGGCTCGGAAGAGAGCAATTAAGACCTAAGAAGAAAGGCTGAAAGAACTGGTTGAGCCTGGAGAAGACGGACTGCAACTTCAACTTAAGTGATGTCACATGCAAGACAGCAAAAGTTTGTCCTCTGTTGCTCCGGATGGCAGTATTAGATCTTAATGGACAAGTAACAGGAGGGTAGATTTGGGCTGAACACTAAGAGAAATTCCTAATGCACAGAGCGGTTTAACAACGAAGCCAAAGGCTGCATGGATGAGCTCTTCAAGCAGAGGCCAGGACCTGTTCTGAGCAGGACCTGTTCTGAGAAGGGAAATGGAGTAGATACTTCTTTACACAATAAGTGATTAAAATGTGGAATTCGCTGCTGGAAGATGTAGCGATGGCCACAGGCACAGACAACTTTAAAAGGGGTTTCGATAGATTCACGGGGCAAACGTCTATCAGTAGCCACTAGCCATGGTGACTAAAGGGAATCTCCACATTCAGAGGCCGTAAACTTCTGAACAGCAGTGCCAAAAGGCACTGTCAGAGGAAGGCCTCGGCCTCTACGCCCTGTTCTGGCCACTGTGTGAGACAAGATGCAGGACTTGATGGACCATTGGGCTGATCCAACAGAATTCTTCTTGTGTTCTTAGATAGCCTTCCAACTCTAGAGCTCTATGATTTATGGAGAGAAACAATGGGGACCGTGGAGAAACAGGATCTGCCGTGGATGCAATGACTCAAGAGTCTCGAGAAATTCTTACACTAACCAGCTTCAGCGACGAGTGAGCAGCTGTCCACAAGTCTTCTTTTGCAGCTGTGTGTCTGCTGCAAAGACAGTGTATTCTTCCAGCACCACCACCCCACCACGATATTCTGCCCCCAGATAGAGCCCTTGCAGACTGGATAAATGCAGGGCTTTTTTTCAGCTGGAACGTGGTGGAATGGAGTTCCGGCACCTCTTGAAAATGGTCACATGGCTGGTGGCCCCGCCCCCTGATCTCCAGACAGAGGGGAGTTTAGATTGCCCTCCATGCTGAGCGGCGCGGAGGGCAATCTAAATTCCCCTCTGTCTGGAGATCGGGGGGTGGGGACACCAGCCATGTGACCATTTTCGTCAAGGGTGATTTAAACTTTTAAAAACTCCCCCCTTGTTCCAGCTGACTCAAAGTGATGTCATTGTGTAGTCCTGGGAGCATGTGGTACCAGGGGCACCTCCTGCTAAGAGTTGCCCCCTGTGCTGGCAACTCACTGAGTTCCAACACCTCTTTTCCCAGAAAAAAAACCCTGGATAAATGTATCAGGGCCACTGACTAGACATGGGCGCGAACCAAACAAATTTAACGAACCAGCGGTTTGTGGTTTGGTGCCGACGACGATCCCGAGATTGTGAACCGCAACGAACATTTCCCGTTACCGAACCGGTTCACGGTTCGTTGGGCGCAGAACGGCCCCTGTGGCAATTAGAGAGCCCATTTTCCCAGGGAGTCTTTTGCAGCCTCTCCTACAGCCATCACCCAAGTTTGGACAAGATTGCAAAAGGGATCTTGGAGTTGTACCCTCTCCAATCCAAGGCCCCCAGGAAACTCCCACAAAAATCCAAGCTCAATTATACTCTCAGTCTCTCTCCCCAAAGGCTAGCAAGAGGCAAGCAAGAGCTCTGTCCCACTTCACTGCTTGCTGAAAGTGAAACCCAGCCTGGGAGCCCATGGCTATTTATAAGCACAGGTCCCATTGAGTAACACAGGAGGTCTGTGTTTGGCCGTCAGAGCTGCCTATCAGGGTTTGCAAGGATGAGATTGGAGTGCCCGTGGCTACAGGACACCCTCTTCCCCCTCCCTCCCCTGGGTGTCTTCTCCCAACTTGTAACCGCTTTGCAGCTCCGTGGTTGGAAGGAAGACCTGCCAATCAAGGTAAGCTGGGCTTCCATTTGGGTTTCCAGGGCGACAGAAGGAGCGCAGACAGAGTTCAGGCATTCCCCTGGCTCCGTTGCCAGGGGAATTGATTGCTGGCGCCTGAGTGTCTGGCTTCCTGAACCGCGGCCGAACGTACCAAACCAGGCTTTTACCGACTGCTGGTTCGTTGGCCGTGGCCGATAATGAACCGCCAGATCACGATAGCCATTATCGTGGATTTTTGAAGTTCGTAATGCAGTTCATGCCCATCTCTACTACTGACACTCCTACTGGCTATTCCTCTTTGTGACAAGTTGCGCACCTTTTCCTATGCCCACATCACCTTTCTGCTGTCCTACTTTTCTGCTGCTTTCCTTCCGCTGGCCACACAGTCTCTCTGGTACCTATTTACCTCTTTCCTTTCTTTCAGATTGGTCACCATGACAATCGTTGCTGTGTTTTGCTCCCAAATCATTCTCCAGAAGTCATTCACAGTTTCTTCTTTTGGTCCTAAAAAAGAGGGAGGTAAATATAGCACAGGAAAAATGACAGTGAGATTAGCAGACCCACAGCACCCACCCCTTTTTGAGCACACAAAGCTGCCTTACACCGAAGGAGACCCATGGCCTAATTAGCCCAGTCTGGCCTGCTCTCTCTGGCAGCAATACTCCAAGTTTAGGGTACAGAAATTTCTATCTCTTTGTCTCAAGTATTGTGTATATTTGCAATGTTGCTTGCAGAAAACTAAAGTCTTTATACTTCTAAAGTCCAAACAATACAATTTATATGCTAAGTTAAAAATGACACGTTTTGTGTTGTTAAAGCAGTAAAACAGGCTTGAATGTAAGTAACACATATAATTAAAAATTCCCCTACATTTCCATTTCCCCCCACCAAAGAAAAACAGAACAAAAACACACACCATTAGTATACTAAAGTCAGCATAAAAACTCCCAGTCTTCTGCCACCTGAATACAAATATGTGAAGGTAGGGTTTTTTTTCGGGGAAAAGAGGTGGCGGAACTCTCAAGAGGGAAATGGGGAAGAAACACATGGGATTCTTTTCATACACTATTGCCAAGTATTTTCAAGAGGTGCCGGAACTCTGTTCCACCGCATTCCCGCTGAAAAAAAGCCCTGCGTGAAGGGAACCCAACAGTATTTACCTTGTGCTGCAATGAACTTGTTCTTCTCTTGGTACCCCTGTCAGGACAAAAGCACAAAAAGGAAGGAGACAGATCAGCTTTTCTCTCTAAAAAGGCCAACCAACTGCAGTAAAATGCGCGCCCCCAAACAGGGACCTTCTCAAAGACTGTACAGGCAAGAGATCTGGGCTCACTCTTGTCTCAACAAGGAAGTTCAGTCCAATTTCCTGTCCCAATGGATACTTACATTGATGAATGAGGCATTGATGTAATCAGAGTCTGGAACCCCTTCAAGCGGAGTCAGGTGAACCCTGGAATGATCATCTAAGGAAGAAGAAGAGAAGAGGCACATTAAAGATTTTTTTTTAAAAAAATCAAGGTATTAGGAGAAAACCATAGAGCTATACTTCTAGATCAGGGGCAAAGAAAGGAGATTTTCCCATGGGAGAGGGATTATAGAATCATAGAGTTGGAAGGGGCCATACAGACCTTCTAGTCCAACCCCCTGCCCAGTGCAGGATCAGCCTAAAGCATCTCTGACAAGTATTCATCCAGCCTCTTCTTGAAAACTGCCAGCGAAGGGGAGCTCAACACCTCCCTAGGCAGCTGATTCCACTTTTGAACTACTGACCGTGAAAAAGTTCTTCCTAATATCCAGCCGGTACCTTTCTGCATGTAATTTAAGCCCGTTGCTTCGGGTCCTATCCTCTGCTGCCAACTGGAACAGCTCCTTGCCCTCCTCCAAATGACAGCCTTTCAAATATTTAAAGAGAGCGATCATGTCCCCCCTCAGTCTCCTCTTCTCCAAACTAAACATTCCCAAGGTCCTCAGCCTTTCCTCGTAGGGCTCAGTCTCCAGACCCCTGATCATCCTCGTTGCTCTCCTCTGCACCCTCTCGATTTTGTCCACATCCTTTTTGAAGTGAGGCCTCCAGAACTGCACACAATACTCCAGGTGCAGCCTGACCAAGGCAGTATAGAGAGGGAGCATTACAGCACTCACTTGCAAAAGGAGGAACACGGGAAAGAAGAACACATGCACTGCTGCCACACCCATCTGCATGAATGCTTCCAAGTCAAAGGTGGGCTAATGATGGCCTAGGAGGAGAAAGCCTGTCTCCTTCCGTCCAGTCCGGTCCACCAGTTAAGATCTGACTCCAAAGCACTGCTCTCCATGCCCCTCTGCCTTGAGGCTCGCCTGGCACGTCTAGACGCCATGCCAAAACAGTTCTTTTTACCCAAATTTTAACTAAATGGTTTATCTTTTAAAACTTTTTTAATGGAGTGCTTCTGGTCTGAGGTGTGTTCTTATGTCCCCGGCTTGTTTTTCCATGCCTTGTTTTGTTTTTATATTTCCAATATTTTTATGATTTTTTTTATAGTACTGTCTTTACTGGTAAGCTGCCTCGAGCAGGACTCTAGAGCGGCAACAAGTGCGTGGGGCAGAGGAGGCGAAAGAGAGGAGCTGCTTGTTTTCAGAGATGAACTTTTTACACACAACACACACAGACATACACACTACTGGTACTCAGAGCATGGGTTGCATGGGGACAAGGGCTAGGCTGGGAAGGGCGCCTTTGGTTTTTCACTAAATCAGAGGCAGGTTGTTAGGACTGGCCATGGAATCTGTGGGAAGCACACAGGCTGGGAGCTAAACTACAAGGGATGAATTACACAAGGACGTTGACATGAAGGGAATCGCAACGTTAGCTGGGAAGCTGAGTTTTAAAAGAGATCAGAAGGCTCTGTCAATTTCCCCTTTCTACAGAGCTTGCAAATATCACTGCTCAGGGGGGTTTGCTTATTTCCTTTTCGCCTCCTAGAAGGGGAGGTGAAACTGACAGAGCCTTCAGGAGGCAAAGAGGAAATTAACAAACCTTCTGAGCAGCCATCTTTGCTGACTCTTTAGAGAGGGGAAATTGACAAAGTCTTCCACTCTCTTTTAAAACTCGGCTTCCCAGCTAACATTTGCAACTCCCTTCACAGGTGCATCCTCGTGTAATTCGTCTCTTGTAGCTTAGCTCTCAGCCCTGCTCCTTTTGGGTTAGCCTTTCCTGTGTTCTGCACGGAGTGCTCTCCATTGCAATATGCTCCTTCTAAAGATTTAATTTACACAGGGCATTTTAATAGCAGCATACTTTGCAAGGGACGCATTCCGACGACATTTTGACTCAGAGAGCAATCAACACCTATCCTCTCCACTGGACGAAACTGAGTAACAATTGTCCATGTTATACAGTTGCGTGCCACAGAGATGGGGTCCCCAGCAAAGGTATTGGAGTGAAACCTTTCCCACGGTTGCTCACCACTCCTCTGTGACACCAAAGCTGATACACCAGAGAGCTATCCTAGCATCCTTTCCAGACAATCTCACTGGAGTTCTGGTTATGCAAGACGACAGTTCCACACAGAAGTTATCACTGAATCAGAGCTGCATCTTAGAGCGTGTGACTTTTCAAAGGGATCGTCGGATAAGCCCTGCTTATCTCGTCAGGCTCAGATGGAGGAAGTTTCAGAAGGAAGAGGGCTGCTTATATGGCTCTACCGGGAGCAGCTACTGCAGTGAAAGAGGATATCCCCCCACGGCTCTTTCCCCTGCACCCCACCGTCAATCCGACATATGCTGTGCTTGTATTAACATGCCATCAGAGTCATGCTCCACTTTGCATTCGCTCTCCAAAACGGAGACGTTTTACCATATGTGAGTATTACTCTCGTGTGGCAGAAACTGTTCCTGCCACTTCGCCTCTCCCCTGGATTGTGCCGCCCTCTCTCCTGTACTTGCCACCCACAAGCAATGCATCTCCTAGGCAACCTCCCCCTTCCTCGCTCTCTAATCATCAGTGCGTCATTTTCTGGTCTGCTTTAAGCAGAGAGAGATGGGATGGTGAAAAGCCGACAAGCTTCCAAGGCGCAAAGTGTCTGCCCTGCAACGATGCCTACCCGTTCGGAGTGACCACAACCTGTATAAACGAGACAGAGCAGAAGGCCGTCGTAATCCAAACTGTGCATCGGCCGGCTGAACTGCAGCTATAGTAGAGCCAGGATCAGCTAGGATTCGAATCTACATCTCGCAACCCCGTCCGGCAGTCCCTTCTGACCCGACCTCCGAACCATGGCTTCATCTTACTGTATTGTATTGTATTGATTGGATTTATATCCCGCTTTTCCTGCAAGCAGCCTTAGGGCTGTTTACAATAGCATAACATCAATATACACATAGATCCAGAGGAGTTCGCCGTGTTAGTCTGTAGTAGCAAAACAGAAAAGAGTCCAGTAGCACCTTTAAGACTAACCAACTTTACTGTAGCATAAGCTTTCGAGAAACACAGTTCTCTTCGTCAGATGCATCTGAAGAAGAGAACTGTGATTCTCGAAAGCTTATGCTACAGTAAAGTTGGTTAGTCTTAATAACAACAACAACATTTGATTTATATACCGCCCTTCAGGACAACTTAATGCCCACTCAGAGCGGTGTACAAAGTATGCTATTATTATCCCCACAACAAAACACCCTGTGAGGTGGGTGGGGCTGAGAGAGCACCAGAGAACTGTGACTAGCCCAAGGTCACCCAGCTGGCTTCAAGCGAAGGAGTGGGGAATCAAACCCGGCTCTCCAGATTAGAGTCCTGCACTCTTAACCACTACACTACTCTCTTAAAGGTGCTACTAGACTCAATATACACATAAATATATAAAACATGAATAAAAAGGCATTAAGTACAATATAAAATGATATAAAACAAGAAGACATAAGTCCACAAGGACATCCAAGATGCGGCTTCTCGAACAGACTATTATTCCCCTCTAACTATGGGGCAGATACGGCGGATCCAATCGGAGCAGCAGAAACGGAGCGGACCAGGCAAGAGGCCAGCAGGATACCTTTATCCCCAACTAATAGCTTCCTCCTAGTCCATCAAGACTCCCCTGTAACAAACCTCTGCTCTCTCCACACCCCTCCCTCTTCTATTCAGCTAAGGAAAACTTACAAGTACATGTAGATACACACACACACACGTCCCACACACAAATGCACGAAGCTGCTTTATATCGAATCAGACCATCGGTCCATCAAGGCTAGTACCATCGACTCAGACTGGCAGCGGCTCTGCAAGGTCTCCGACAGAGGTCTTTCACACCACCACCTTCTCGGTCCTATTAGCTGGAGATGTCAGGGATTGAACCCGGGACCTTCTGCAAGTAGACGCTCTACCACTGAAACACGGACGGCCCTTCCCTGACCTAGCATTCTTAAAAATACTCTGGTATTCTGCTCAGCTTATAACAAAGAAGTTAAACCAAAGAAATAGCCATGACCTAACAAGATTTAACTACAAATTGCAGAGAATTTTGTCACCAGGAGGAAACAACTTAGTTCTAATAAGTACCACCTTGGTGACCCTGGGAGGGCAGAAAGGCAGGGTAAAAATCTTGTTAATAAATAGTAATATTATGAGGGGAAGGGGCTCTCCCCCCCGCCTCCAGCGGCTTTGTAAGATTGCTGGGACAAGAGAGAAACACCAGGCTGAACTCCCTCCTGCAAGCTTTCCCATGGAATGGGGGACATTGCTACAGAAGACGGAGGCGTCACAGAGGCCAGCTGAACCTGGAAGCAAGACAGTAGGCTAGAACAGCTCGCAAACAATTTGTCTGGCAACCTAAGTCATTGGATGGGCACAGATCGGGAGAGGCAGGGCACCAATCGGGAGAGGCAGGGCATACATCAGGAGAGGCAGGGCACCGATCGGGAGAGGCAGGGCACCGATTGGGAGAGGCAGGGCACGATTGGGAGAGGCAGGCCACGATTGGGAAAGGTAGCACTGTGCAATGGCTCAGAGGTTATTTCTTCCCTCTAAAATCTACTCCTTTGAATGGTTTTGTGTTCTTTCCACCTCACAGTTTGGTTTCACACACCCAGCTGCATCAAACTGTGGCCTAACTACATCCTCAGCCTCCGCGATACTTACAAGGCAAGATGTTCACGTATCTGTTCTTCTCCTTGTTTTCCTCTTTGGAGGCAGCTTCGCAGGTAGCCTGGATAGGGCACGCCGGAAGAGCCTGGGAGAGCAGAGAGAAAAGAGGTGTTCTGTTGGCGCTCCGATGGAACACTAGGGAGCAATCACAGCTTTGTTAAAAAGCCCACACACTGACCATACAACTCCTGTGGCTTTTTGCTCCACTTCTTAAACATGCAGTGACTTTAAGCGGCAAGGAAGTCAAAGCGTAGGAAAGACATTGTTAAGCCACATTATTGCTGGATTACCTAGATTCAATGTCCTAGCAGCGGATTCTTTGTTCATTTCTTGGAGGCAGGAGCTGAAACATACCTAGAAGGCCAGTTTGGCTAGGGATCATGGAGGTGTTTTGCCATCTTCTGGGCATGGAGCAAGGGTCACTGGGGGTGTGTTGGGGGGGAAGGAAGCTGTGAATTTCTTGCACTGTGCAGAGGGTTGGACTAGATGACTCTATAATTCTATGATTCTAAGTGCCCAAGTATCTTGATATTTATCCAGGTACTTGCAAAACAGGAAAAGGTCTGCTCAGAGATATAAAGTTTCCAGAAATACTGAAGCCATGAGAAAAAAACATGGTTACTTAAATGGAAATTTGGGTAAAAGGGAAATACGTGCAATACTTAAGTTTTCTATCAAGCCTAAACCTATTCTGCTGCTTTAAAGGCATAAAACGCATCAGCTATAACTTGCTAAGCAATTAAAATTACATTAATTAGCATGGTTATGGAATTTTGAAGGAAAAATACATTTTGTAAAATACCAAATATACTAGAGCCAGTTTGGTGTAGTGGTTAAGAGCGCGGGACTCTAATCTGGAGAGCTGGGTTTGATTCCCCACTACTCCACTTGAAGCCAGCTGGGTGACCTTGGGTCAGTCACAGCTCTCTCAGAGCACTCTCAGCCCCACCCACCTCACAGGGTGTTTGTTGTGGGGATAATAATACACAAAGTCCTATTCACAAATGGGATTTTGTATATTATTGATATTCACAATTCATATATTATTGATATTCATAATTCATTATTGTGAATGGGACTTTGTATATTATTGATATTGGATTTGACTTGTTGGTTATTTCACCTAATATATAAAATTGTTGATTATTTGTAGACAGAAGGTGTGTTAATTTCACTCCTTGTACCTCCTTGAGCTTGGGCTCTCTACGCTTAGGTGGATTTATAGGAGGTTTCCTTCTTACATTTTCAGTGGGGATAATAATGACATAATTTGTAAACTGCTCTGAGTGGGCATAAAGTTGTTCTGAAGGGCGGTATATAAATCAAATGTTATTATTACTACTATTATTATTAAAGCGAGAGAGTTGCAAACTACTGTTCCTTCTGCTATCTTGGTATATTTCTATCATTCCAAGAGAAAAAAAAAGTTCTATTTCATAGGAGTTTTTCTCCAACGCTCCCTTAACTGTCCCCGTTTTTCAGTTAGAAACACTGAAAAAGTCCTTAGAGAAAGGATGAGTGAGTTTGTAAAAAAAATCTTCTGGGCCTTGATATCTCTAGGCTTGCTGTGTGTGGGTTGTGTGATGTCTGATGTTAGAACACTCTGTGAGGACCTCTCGGAGGTGCCTACTTCAGACCAAGCATGGGGAGGAGAAGCCCAGAAGCACTTCTTAGCAAACAGCAAGGGCCCAATCACATAGAAGGCTTAAAATTGTGCAGCGCTTCTACTCAAGGGGCAAAGCCACAACATGGGATAGGTACTGCCTCTTGCCCCAAGCAGAACTTTGAAGCAAATTTAGTTTTAAAAAAGGAGACCTGCAGAACGAGAGATCCAGGCGGTCCAGAACTGTTTGACAGAAACCGGCCAACCTACCTTGGGAAAACTCAACCGCAAGGTAAAATCTTCCCCCTGGAGGAAGAAGCCCTGCTTTGGATTAATGCCTATGGGAATGACAGAGCCCTCTGCAAAGAGATTTATTCTAACACTAGCAACAACGCCCGTTGTGTGAAAACGTACAATGGGCTCTAGGAAACTGATTTGGCAGGACCCCTTCTGGTGGCAAGCGGGCACTTCGCAGTGGCCTGGAGGCCAGAGCTGGAGGGGGCTGAGAGGAGGCGTGGGGAGGAGTGCTTAGGTCATCGGTTTGGCGGTCCCCCTCCCAGCGGCAAGCGGATGCTTTGCAGCAGCCTTGAGGCTACAGTTGTCAGCAATGCGCTTGTGCAAGGATAAAAAGTGAGTTGTCACCAATACGGCTTTCCTTTTATATAGTAGGATGATTTTAATGATTCGGTGCTAAAGGGGCAGAATAGCTTACTGAGCTTTGCATTTCTCTTGTGAATAGTTTGCTTCCAACTATGGCAGTAGAAAAGAGCAAGAGTCCAGTATTGGACTGATGCCTATGGGAATGACAGAGCCCTCTGCAAAGAGATTTACTGTAACACTAGCAACAACGCCCGTTGTGTGAAAAAATACAATGGGCTCGAGAAAAATTTGACGGGCCCCTCCTGGCGGCTTCGCAAGTGGCCTGGAGGCCAGAGCAGGATACCATCTGAAGAAGTGAGCTGTGGCTCACGGAAGTTCATACCTTACCACAAATTTGTTAGTCTTATAGGTGCTACCGGACTCTTGCTCTTTTCTCCTGCTGCAGACTGACTAACATGGCTACCCATCCCGATCTGTTTCCAACTATGGGACCGAGAAAGCGGTCAGTGAGCCAATGACCACATAATGAAAGCTTACCCTTTGGCGCTCACCTTTAACTAATCCCGTGGATCGTTTACAAATAAATCATTAAGGGGAGAAGCAAGCCTAGGGAAGAGTGAGGCGCCGTGCCACACTGCTTCACAAGGTGGCAGCAAAGCCTCTTTGAGCACATCCTCGGATCCCATGAGCTGACTGCGATCAGGGCACCCACCCAAATAATCAGAGCGAACCAGGAAAAAGTAAACATTCAAGGGAAGAAAAATTTGTTTGGCAGCAGCAAGTTAAGCCCCAAACTGAACAAAAGCGTGAAGACTAAAAACCCAGCTCTCGGAATGCAACTCTCCAACCTCCTGGAGTTAGCTACAAGCATAGGGAGAGAAAAAGAGAAAGAGCCGACTCCGGACCACTCAGCAAAGTTTAAGTCAGAGAATGACGGTGCGGGGGTCAGGGGGTCTACAGTGATGGACCCCTGAACCATCTGGACATAAAATGAACCCATAATTTGCTCCAGGAGACTAGTGAAGTGCTACAGATAAAACATCAGCCTTACCAACAGGCGAGGGGGGAGAGTAAGATCCAGGTCCATATCCTCACGCAAAAAACAAACAAACTCTGCAGGGCCTTCGGCAAGCCGCATGCTGAGCCTGAACTGCTTTCTAAGGGAAAATTGTTTAGCCCTTTGCACAATTAAGAAGGTAGCTGAGAAGCGCTCAGTTGATGGGCAGCAGATTCAAGATAGGCAAAAAGAAGGACTTCTTTACTCAACTAATGATTAAAATGTTCAATTTGCTGCCGGGGGATGCAGTCATGGCCAGAGGCATAGATGGCTTTAAAAGGGGATTAGACAGGTCCATCAATGGCTACCAGCCATGATGATTAAAGAGAAACTCCATATACAGAGGCAGCAAACCTCTAAAACCCAGTGGTAGGAGGCAACGTTAGGGGAAAGCCTCGGCCTCTACTCCCTATTGTTCATGGAATCAGAGGGCTGGAAGGGACCTCTAGGATCATCTAGTCCAACCCCCTGCGAAAGGCAGTAAATTCCCAAATGCCTTCCCCCGCCCCTGCCCCCACACACAGTGACCCTTACTCCATGCCCAGGAGATGTCAAAACTCCATCAGGATCCCTAGCCAAACTGGCCTGGGGAAATTTGCTACCTGACCCCACGGTTGCGATCAGCCTTATCCTGGGCGTGTAAGAAGGGGCCGTGAGAACTAAGCTCTGATGTAACCCTTCCTGCCCTCCCTCTCATGATCAGCCTAAGTTCACAGAATCAGATGGCCATCTAGCCTCTGCTTAAAGACCTCCAAAGGAGGAGAATCCTCCAGAGTTAAGTTGGCCACTGTGGGAGATGGAATGCTGGACTAGATGGACACGGGCGCAATCCAGCAAGGCTGTTCTTACGCTTACTAATAAACCACTGAGTTGACCATTTCAACCACATATGTTCTCCCGGCACCATCTGACAGGTGCTTAAAACAAAAGCAAAGAGTTGGGGGGGGGGAAGAACCTCTTTTGTGAACAGACACACACATCCAACACTGGCCTCCTCTAAGTGTATGAATCTGACCCCATCCCAAGCCAGCTCCTTCACAGCACAAACTCTGTTTATAGCCTTGCGCTATCAGCCCGTTGTATCTCCTCCTGCAGGCAGGCAGATCAACATGGAGCAGTGGGGTTCAGACACAGAACTCTCATAAATTTGCAATTAGCTCTCAAGTGTTGCCTGGGTTTAAATTAATAACGCCGGAAGAGATTCTGACCAGGAAAACAGGAAGCGGGTGTGAGAAAGCCTGGAAAGGGGCCCAAGGAACAAGGTCAAATAAGGGTAAGCCGGCAGCCTTGTTGATCTAAGACGGGCTTGATGGGGGCGGGACCGGGCGGGGCATGGCAGGGAACCAGCTGCTAACATCTGAGCAGAAAAGGCAACACCCGCCCCCATCCCCGTCGAGATTTTAAAATGTAAGCTGCAAATGTAAAAACATTACTCCGGTTTATCAAGAAGATCAGGCGGGCAGACAGAATATCATTACCAAGGCGGAGAAGGGCACTCGCTTGCCCCATGCCCATCCCCAGCTTCTTTATGAAGGGCACAGCTGCCTTAAGCTTTTGGGCAAGTCAAGCCTGCATTTCGAATTGGCTTTCAGAATTAGCTCAGCTCAGATAGAGCTGTTAACTTTCCCTGGTAACCACAGCTAAGTTATCTTTGCTGCATCAGAGTGTGGCTTCCTTTCGAGCTCTCTGGAGAAATGGCGGTTTCCCAAAAAAAAAAGCCTCGGAAGCAGGCTGCCTGGACTGGTTTGGGCTTGACTTGCTCTAACTGGCATTCCACCTTGGTAAACACACCCTTTCGTTTACCGAAGTAACAAAGCCCAGCCTGGCAGGAATGAATGGAGAGGGGGAGAAATTGATTAGCGAGCCACCCACATTGAACTCCTCGCGAAAGAGCTTGTTGTCATCCGCCATTCGCCGGTTAATCTCCTCTTCCAGCTTGTCGACAGGCAGCGGCGGGTACTTCCGGTTAGTACTTGGAGACCTGGCAAGCAGCGGCATGCTCTGGGGCTCTGCATCAAACACATGGAAGAGGAACGTGGCCTTTATCTTGCTCCAAAACAGTGAGCCAAGGACGCTCTGCAACCTGGGATGCAAGCTGGGTTATCTGCCTGTTTCTGTAGTTAGATGGGAATCGGCGGGTTCCCCAAAATTCTTTGGCATTCTAGTGCAGCCAGGATACAGCTTTGCAGAGAGATTCGGGCTTCATTTTCAATGGCTGGGAATGCCAAAGGCAGGCAGAAGGGTTAACTTTCCCTGAGTGGCCCCTTCTTCCTTCTGTCACACAAACGAATGGCTGCCTTTCACTACTATAAGAAAAAGTGCTACACTCCAGGACAATATTCTGGAGAGCCGTAAAACTGCCTCCCACCCCTGACGAGGACCCTACAGTGTATTCTGCCTGCACCCCCCATGCCCTCAAAATATACAAGCCTCCCTTTACATGCGCCCCTGCTGAAATAATAACAGGAGGCATTTGATATGACTGCCTGTATTTCCTAGGGTCTCCCAACAGAAGTTAGCTATTGGCACCTCTACTGGTTAAACTGGCCGGATGCTTCCAATAGAAATTCCTTCGGTTGGGCATTAAAACCAAGGAAAAGTTATTTGTAGGGACTGAAAACCACCAAGGCAGAAAGCACATCCTCTTTCAGGGGGGAAGGTGAGATCTCAGTCAACAAACACCCGCCTGGAAGGAGCTCAGAGAGGGCACACTGAGTCACTGTTCCATGCGCCTCCATAGAAAGGTCTTGCAGTTTTAGCAGGTGCAAACATTGGAGAGAGAAGAACCCTCTTTGCTGCAAACTGAAAGAAAACCCTTGTGCCAGAGAGCGAAAGGTGCTCCGGAAAACAAAGCCCTTTCCCCTAGGAGAAACTGGGGCTCTTCTGTACTGGAGCCCTGCCCTCCCCCACCCACACTACATTTGAATCCTGTCTAGGGTGGGGGGTATTGTGACCCCCTCTCAGCTTTCCACCAGATTGGCTGCTCTCTCCATCTCCAGCCTCTTGCATGTTAATGGGGCAGGGCGTATTTTGGGGGCCGCCATCTTGAGTTTTATTGGTATGAACTGAGTTTTATCGTTGTATGGTTTTGTGTGTTTTATGTATGTTTTAAAGTGCTTTAACTTGGTTGTTACTCCACTCTGAGAGCCTGCCATGGGGAGAGCGGACAAAAAAAATCAAATGAATGAAATGATCCAGAAGAACACGATTAGAAATCTTCTGGTTTAACAACTCCTCTCAATATTTTCTATCACATTCTTGTTCAGATATGTAGGCCAGGTAACAGGTGACCTAGGTGACAATCCAAACCAAAGTCTCTCCTGTGTAAAAGGGGGGCAGGGGGAGGAGACAGGTATGCAATGCCCACCCCAATTCAACAACCAGCTCCCAGGAAAATGCCACGTAGCTGATCCATCCGGCCTCTTAGGTCAGGAGCACTGATGTAGCTGCTATTGGAAAGGCCTGTTACAGCCCCCTGATTTCTAAGGTGGGAGGGCCAGGGAAACCACGTTGTCAGATTCTAGCTTATATTATGGGAGAAGGAAGTGCAGACTCACCCATGTCATCTGTCCGGCCATTGGACAAGTGAAAGGAGTTGGAATGACTCCCGGCTTGCTTGTATTTCTTGAATCTGTGAGCAATAGAATTCAGAAAGTCAGCTGAAGCAAGCCGATCTCTGAGATCCCCAACCTACTTTTCAAGAGCAGATTTCTCTTCCCGTACGACAGAGTTCATCGGGGACACAAAACACAACGTTCTGCAATGTCCAGAGCCAGAAGATGACAATACTACACTGCAAGGATAGTTACAGTGCAAAGAAAGAGCAGTGTTATTAAACCTGTGCCTTGCCGGCTGTTGCCAAAACACACACACGTTCCACAACATGTGCCAGATGTTTGCCGCATGTGGCAGGGGGTCTTTTTGCGCATACTTTGGCAACAGCAGAGGGACTTTCTCTCATCAGGTCTGTTTTTCAGAGTCTGTATTTACATTTTTGAATGTCAATTTTTTTTACATTGTATTCTGAGACAAGATCGTATTTATTGTTATCCACTTCCACAGTTTGGGGAGTCTGAATGGAAAACTAGTTGAGATGGTTCTATTTTTAAAAAACCTGAACGTGCTATACAAATGCTACATGTTGCTATAAAAAAAAACCTTCAGATCATACGAGGGGGGTAAGGCCAAGATCGGAGTGGCTTGCCTACGGCCTCCTGGGTGAGAACTGAAACAATGGCGTCCTGCTCAAACTCATGCTCAGGGGTCATTTCGTAGAAAAAGAGCTGGAGGGACTAATTAGCACAATGCATTCGCATATGCCACGCCCCTTGCCATCATCGGAAGTGTGTTATTAGCATAACTGATTTGCATCTGCCACGCCCCCTGACATCACCTATCCTGGCTGTTTTGGACCCAATCCTGGCCATTCAGGGCCAAAATTGGGCCCCAAATGGCAGAAAGGGGCTGAAAATGGCTGAAAAGGGGCCCAAAATGGTCGGGATTGGGCCGCTGCTGAGCAGGAGAGTGGTTCACCATCAATCAGAGGCCCGATCGGGCCATTTTGGCCCCAATCCAGGCTGAAACTGGCCCCAAATGGCTGAGAATCAGGTGGGCGGGGTCACCTGTCATGTGACCTCTTTGGGGAACTGCTGGAGCTGCGTTCCTGTGCGTTCCCCCTCAAAATGAGCCCTGCTCATGCTACACTGCACCATCTTCCAAGCCGTTAAGTCAGAAAAATCACTCAACCGAAGCAAGTTGAGGCAGATGGCACACTACACAAAGTTCAGGAGGAAAACCTCATCATCTCCATTTTGCAACTGATGAGACTGAGTAGTTAGAATGCAAAATCATCTAAGCCCACAGCAGAGATGAAATCTCTGCCTGCCCCCGAGTCCTGTCTTGAGGGGACCCACCCTGCCCTTCCTCAAATCATTGGTAATAAGGGGGAAAAAATGACTGATAACAAGGGGAAAACAATTTCAGCGTGACTGTCTAAATACAAGCAATAAGAAACTTGATCACACAATATCTTATTCATAAATATATTATTAATACATCCATAAATACACAAAGGACTAAACTGTTGCAATATTGATTACTTATGGACTTACCTATGACGTCTTCAATGAACTATGTCAATTGATTACTAATGGTCTTACCTTTCGGGGTTTTGAATGTGCCGTATCAGGTCCATGTGAATAATGTCTTTTATATATATTTATCCTCTTATTGTCTATGTATGTATTTATGGGTAAAGTAATATATTTATTCACTGAGCACTTTAAATTGGCGCTTTAGGAGTATTTATGGAGGCTGACTACTATGGAACCTTTTGAGCTTGATAAATATTAATGATTGTATATTTCTGCTTTTGAACAGTGATGTGTGAATAAGATATTGTGTGATCCAAGTTTCTTATTGGTTGTTGTGGATTTTCCGGGCTGTATGGCCGTGGTCTTGGCATTGTAGTTCCTGACGTTTCGCCAGTTGCTGTGACTGGCATCTTCAGAGACGTAGCACCAAAAGACAGCGATCTCTCAGTGTCACAGTGACTGTGACACTGAGACACTGTAACACTGTGTGTCTCAGAGAGATCTCTGTCTTTTGGTGCTACACCTCTGAAGATGCCAGTCACTGCTGCTGGTGAAACGTCAGGAACTACAACGCCAAGACCACGGCAATACAGCCCGGAAAACCCACAACAACCATCGTTCTCCGGCCGTGAAAGCCTTCGACAAGTTTCTTATTGCTTGCAGTTAGACAATCACGGTGGAATTTCCTCCCCCTTGTTACCAGTGCTTGTTTCTGTTGTTCTCCTTTCTATATATACTCCCTCAAATCATAACACGGATTCAAAACATCAACTCTCCATGAATGAAAAGCAAGGAAATGTCCCTGCATGCAGAATCTTGGCCTCCGCTGCAGGCAAGCACCCCCGCTTCACAGCTGATAACTGTGACTGCACTGGACAAGAACGTTATACTGAACAGATCCATGCAGCCCAATGCTCTTTGTTTACTCTGATGGGAAATGGCTCTCTATGGTGTCAGGCATAGAAGGGTCTCTCGCCCTCATGCTTGCCGCCCGAGAACTCTTGACCGCCAAGGCCAGGAGCGGAACTCGGCACATTCTGCACGCAAAGCTTGTATCCCAGTGCTCAGACCCAGTTCTTTTCTCCCCGCTGATGCGAGCAGGCTAAGAACTTGCGTGCCAACTCTCTTCTCCTCTCATATTTCAGAGCAACCTGTCTCATAGCAAGTCCTCTTGCTGCTCCTGCTTCTCAAAGGCACGGCTGTTCTCTCACCACACTTCAAAGGAGACTGAAGTTTGAAGGAACACACACACTCATCCACCCATGCTATCCCATGCCCAGTAAGGGAAGTCCAAGAGTTTTACTGAACAATACTTACCTTAACATGTACAGGACAATAATAATAAATACAATGACTAGCAAGGAGGATAAGGCCACCATGACAGCTATGATGGGTGTCTCATCTAGGGAAAGAGAAAGGAAACGGTTGATGGTTTAAAAGAACAGCAAGAATAGCCATGCAAAACACTTTCGATGTCCCCCTAATCAGCATTTGGAGAATTCTGGCCTAGTATTAGAAATTATTCCACAAGTAGAGCTCAGGACACGTGCTGGTTGCTCCGCTGTACATGTCTGTCCCTTCCAGTACTTGTTTATCCCACTTCCCCTCCACAGAGCTCAGGACATTATATACGGCTCTCCTCTCCACTATTTACATACCGGAAGAGCTGTATTAAGATGCCCTAACCACTTAAAAGAGTTATCTACAAAAAAAAAAAAGGACGACGGTGTTAAATGTAAGACTAACAATAATTACAATTGTGTAATTGGAAAATTACAAACAATGCATAGGGTAAGTAGTCATCATGTAAGTATCTAGTAAGTTAGTATCAATCCTATCAACGACTCGTAAAGGCATATGTAATCTACTGTTCACACAATCAATGCAGCTGGTCATATGCAATCCAAAATAAATATCATTTACTGACAACATTCACATCAAATATAATTTCTTATATCCAATCTAATCCACAATAACACATAATCAATGTGCTCCTGGTTATAAACCACGTTTCGATGGAAACATCTTCTTCAGGTATGGACTGATCAAAGTTGTGCCAGTTCCATGTAGGGGTGTGCACCTGGAAAAAAATTCCTGCTTCGTGTTTACTTAAAACGGGAAAATGATCTGTAATACCCTGAAAGCCAAAGCTTCGGTATGCTCCATAAAGATTTGGAGCATGCCAAAGTAAGGGGGGGAAGCTGCCTGTCTTCCAGCCCCCCCAGCCCCCCCAATTACTCCCCCCTCCTCTGCACCCCCACCCAACCCCCTGACTTACCTGGCCGTGGAGCCAGGAAGATGACAAGCTGGGCGGTGGGGAAGCACGGAGTTGGCTCCTTCCGGGCCCGCGCCGCCTTCTCCACTGCCTTAGCAGCCAGCTGGGCAGCAGAAAAGCCCAGAGCCAGCTTCTGTGGGGCCCATGCTGCCTTCTCCACTGTCTTAGCAGCCTATAGGGCAGTGGGGAAGCCCGGAGCCACCTCCTCCACTGCCGCAGCAGCCTGCGGGATGGTGGAGAAATGCAGAGATGGCTCCTGTGGGCCCTGTGCCACCTTCTCTGCTGCTGTAGCGGCCAGCTAGGCAGCAGGGAAGCACAGAGCCGGCTCCTGTGGGGCCTGCAATACCTTCTCTGCCACCGCAGCGGCCAGCTGGGCAGGCCAGAGCTGCCTTCTCAGGCCCTTCCTGCCACTCAAATGGCCACCGTGGTGACCATTTGAGGGGCAAGAAGGGCTTCCTCCGCCACTGCAGTGGCCATTTGAGAGGCGGGAAGGGCCGGAGCTGGCTCTTCCATAGTGGCCATTTGAGGGGTAGGAAGGGCCTCGCAGCGGCCAATTAATGGTTGGGAAGGGCTGGAGCTGGCTCCTCTGCAGCCGCAACGGTCAGCTGGGCAGCAGAGAAGCCTGGAGCTGGCTCCTGCAGGGCCCGCACCACCTCCTCCACTGCCGCAGCAGCCAGCTGGGTGGCAGGGAAGCCCAGAGCTGGCTCCTTCTCCGCCTTAGTGGCCATCTGGGCAGCGGGGAAGCCCGGAGCCAGCTCCTGTGGGGCCCGCGCCGCCTTCTCCGCTGCCTTAACAGGGCAGAGAAGATGGAGGCTCACTTCAGTCACCATGGCTAGTAGCCATTGATGGACAACTCCTCCAAAAATTTGTCTGAGCTCCTTGTAAAACTATCTATACTTGTGGCCATCACTACCTCCATTGGAACACCCCCAAAAGTGTATCCATGTTATGCAATCCAAAAACCAAGGAAGCTAGATGAACTAAAACCAAGGGGGGGAAGTTGGGCAAGGGTTTTTTCCCCCTTAAATTAGAACATCCCATATGGGATTTTTCTCCCAGGGAAGGAATTTGGCTTTGTATCTGACACATTCCAGTGAGACATTGGAACTTGGAAGTCTGAGCTGCCTGAGGATTAATCTCTCAAGAGGTTTCTTTTTACAGGAAGTTTTTATTTCCCAGCAAGCCAGCGTTACGCAGCGAAGCTCTACAATGGAAAACTGTTCAGGGCAGACTTCAGCTTGTTCGGCGTCCATGTTTTTCCTGCATGATTTTTGCACAAGAAGGCGAGGCAGGGAGCAGGCCACAAGCTATTCTTTTGCAAATGCACAGCAGACACTGCTGGTGCATACAGAGCACATATCCCGTCCGTTGAAATATGCAACAGGTTTACAAATGAGCTGCAGGCTCTCTGCTTGTGCCCTTGAGGGCTGCCAGCTTTCTACCTTGCAACTAGCAACGTCTGTAGTAGAAAAAGGGGGAGGGGAGCAAGAGCAAGCAGAAAGCAAAGGAGGGACGGTACGGAGGGCAGCTGGGAGCTCACCGTTCAGCTTCCTGCCTGCGGTTAACGGTTGCAGTGGGAAAAGGTTTAACTCCTTGACTCGGATGCATGAGTAAGGGAAGGTGGAAAAAAAACCCCTGAAGCCCCACATCTCTTGGCCAGATGCATCCCCTGGCCAGGTTGCTGTGGAAGCCTCAGGCTTATCTATGGCCCTCTCTCACCCACTGACTGCCAACAGACGTATGTGCTGCTGCCTCGGTGCAGGAAGTGGTTTCCTTACAAGTAGGGCTGCCAGGTCCTCATACCCTCCTGGCGGGAGGGAGAGGGGCCGAGCACTTACCTCGCGCCATCAGCGTGGTGTGCTTTCACACAAGCACGCCGGCGCCTGGGCAATGATGCCGCTCCCAGAAGTGATGTCATTGCGTCGGCCGCATGCGTACCCCTGTGCTCTTTGCAGGGCCAGCTCTGCCCGTTTCAGGCCACAAACAAAGCACGGGAGTGCTCCCGCGGCTGGCAGGACGACGTTACTTCCGGGAGTGACATCACCGCGCCTGCTAGGAGGTCAGGTGCGGCGTGTGTTCCTGAGGTGCCTGCCCCTGGCAGGCAACCTCCAGGAGCTTGCCACCTCCCAGCAATCACTGGCAACTCGGTGGGCAAGGAGGCAAAACTCCAGGAGTTTGCCCGCCACCGGCAAGCACCTGGGAACCCTACTTACAGGTGTGAGGCAATAGCAGGCTACCAAAAACATGTGGGCGACTACATATTCCTCCCTGACATCTCAGAGCTCTAGGCTAGGCCTGGCTCCATTTCCCATCCCTCAGAAGCCAAGACTGTTCCCACTGCAAGGTAAGAACTGCTCTGGGGAGTTGACACCCAACCTCTGAAATCCCCTGACCGAAAATCCCCCTTTTTAATCTTCTCCATTCTTGGTATATGAAACAATACAATCAGATACCACGAGACCATCAATGAACAGGGCAGTAGGACTAGGATTATCGAATTAGAAAACAATGTGAACAACTGATCAAGGCAAGAGCTACTGTAAACAACGCAGGAGGCGGATTAGAAGAAAATGCAGTGAACGCAAGACGACTCCTACAAAAATCTTTGAAGCAGACGACAACCCTATTCCATTACAAAGGCACCCTCCTCAACTGCTCCAATCTACTCAAGTTCTGTTCCTAGGCCTATTGTATTGTTGCCTTTCTCGTGGTGTTTAATCACATCAGTTTATATTCTGTAATCCGCTTGGAGTCTCAGCGAGTTGGGTTATAAAGCTAAGTTATAGAGTAAATATATTACGAAAATCTTAACCCCAATTGTTTCTCTTTATTACACATTTACATAGTTGGGGGAGGAATTGGTATGGGTTTATTGCTTTATTCAGGGTTCATTTCGAGGGGGGACGCACAGGAATGCAGTTCCGGCAGTTCCCCAAAGAGGTCACATATCAAGTGGCCCCGCCCACCTGACTCTCGACCATTTTGGGCCCGTTTCAGCCTGGATTGGGGCCGAAACAGCCCAGATCAGGCCTCTGATGGGTGGTGGATCCCTCTCCCACTCAGCAGCAGCCCAATCCTGACCATTTTGGGCCCCTTTTCGGCCATTTTCAGCCCCTTTTTGCCATTTTGGGCCCAATTTTGGCCCTGAATGGCCAGGATTGGGTCCAAAACAGCCAGGATAGGTGATGTCAGGGGGTGCAAATCAGTTATGCTAACGACACACTTCCGGTGATGGCAAGGGGCGTGGTATATGCTAATGAGTTATGCTAATAAGTTCCTCCAGCTCTTTTTCTACGAAATGACCCCTGGCTTTCTTTTCGTTTTTAAAAACCATTTATAAGCCATCTAGCCACAAAGGGCTCAAATTCACCAACTGCAAAGGAACTGCATAAATTACATTAAAGATAGGTATCGTAGTGCACTTTAGAAATGGACAAAGCATCCACTTCACACATTTGTGCAGAATACAGGAGTCTTCCTCTTCCTTCCTTCCTCACAGGAAGGAACATGCCCAGATTCTCAAGCATCACCTACATCTAAAAACTATTCTATGAATTAAGGAAAAAGCACATGTGATGTGATATTAGCTGAAGCTCAGGAAAGCCCAGTAGTTCTAGACATGGGCAGAAAAAAAGAGTTTCTGCCTCTCCTTTTCTATACAAAGGCCGGGAGGCAGCCAAGGAATAAGGAAGATTATTTATGCATTGTGTAGATAGGAAACAGGTAAGACATACCAAAGCCACTACTATCCAGCCTGCAAATAACTCCACAGAAGTTACTAGTCACAAACAATTTTATTTCTTTATCAGATTTATACCCCAGCCCTCCCTGTGAACAGGCTCAAGGCAGCTCACTACAAAAGAAAACTATGTACATTAAAAATCATAAACAACCATCTAAACAATATTTAAAAGCTCAGTACAATGCAGAGTACAAAACTGGTGCCATAAACAATGCAGGCTACGATAAATATCTAAACGGTATAGATACAGCTGGGGCGCAAAACCGGGGCGGCCACTGATGGGAGTGCAGGACGTGGGAAACAGGCAGAGGACAATTTGCTGGAACTCAACCGAAGGCCCAGTGGAACATCTCCGTTTTACAAGCCCGGCGGAACTGTAACAGGTCTTGCAGGGCCCGTATCTCAACTGGGAGAGTATTCCACCAGGCCGGGGCCTTTTCCACCTTTTGCTAGCCTGCTCGTCTAAACGCACATTAACTCTCTGCGGATCTAGAACAGAGAAGAGTATTTTTTGAAGATTCCCTGCTTGGCTGCCTAGAGATTGTTGCCAGAAGCAACAAGGGGAGTTACTCTTTCTAAATATGAACTTGCAGGTCTAGATTTGGCCCACGTTCCTTCCCGCTTGGATGTGTGTACGGAGGCTGAAAATGAAACCTGGATTTCCTGAACTTCCTCTGATGTAAAACCTTCCACCAGCTACTATTACATGATCCTGAGGAATGCATCCCTTCACGTTGCTTTCCTGCAATCGACACCAAGCTTATGAAGAACGGGCTTGTTTGTTTTTCTAAACAGAACGGGAGGTTCAGGGAGGGGAGTTCCCCCCACCCTTGCCCAACGCAGACATGAGAACCACCACGCAGCCAACTGACACAGGCTCTCTGCTTCCTCTGCAATGTTACTCGGCCGCAGACCACATTGCTTGGGCGGAGTGTGGGAACAGGGAAATACACTACCAGGTGTGTTCCGTTGGGATATTTTGGTTGAAAAGGCTGCATTGACATTTAGCAGTGAGCACAGATCAGGAAGGGCCAAAACCAACAGCAACTCATCGCTGTCAAGCAGACCCGTTCAAAAACTGACAACGGTAAGGTATCTCTGTCATTTCCATTGGCTCCTTCCTTCATATGTGCATGTACACACACAGAGTTGCTAACTTCTTGCAAACACTTTCAAATAAAGGGAGACTGAGCAGAAGTACAAGAAAATGACACAATACAAGAATTCATGCACGAGCAACGAAAGCCTCAAAACCGAGATAGCAAAAGCAGCAAGAAATGTACTTGTGTTATTGCTTAAGAGGCACAGCTTCAAATGTAGTATCTCAAAATGCGGATGCCGAGCAAGCGCCCAGGACTGCAATAGCCTCTGGCTCTCTTCTATCACCCAATCTGCACCCCCCAGCTTTTGAAAGTCCTTTTAAAAGTCCAAGAATATAACAAGTTGGATCCAGCACAAAATTCCCACCTACAAGCAGAAACACAAGGAAGAAACTCTGATAGCTGCTTGCACTAAGCTAAACGTGGCACCTTCTCTCAGCCCCAGCTGTATTGCGGGGATGATAGCGTTAACTTGTTCACCGCTCTGGGTGAGGCACTGATCTGTCTAGAAGAGCAGTATATAAGCGCAGTTGTTGTTGTTATTGTTATTTCCACTTCTGGAACCAATTTCCAGGCAGTATAATGTATATAGGGACTGGAGGAAAGCTCCAGGCTGCACAAGGTCTTGGACAAGCAGAACTGTACTGATGGCTGTTGTGGGTTTTCCGGGCTGTATTGCCGTGGTCTTGGCATTGTAGTTCCTGATGTTTCGCCAGCAGCTGTGGCTGGCATCTGCTGCCGGCGAAACATCAGGAACTACAATGCCAAGACCACGGCAATACAGCCCGGAAAACCCACAACAGCCATCGTTCTCCGGCCGTGAAAGCCTTCGACAATACATAGAACTGTACTGAGTCTATTTCAGCTTGTGCATCTCTGGATCCAAGAGAATGTCTACTTGGATCATCTGTATTGTCATGCTTATTAACGGGCTGAAAGAACTCCAAAAAGCTGAGGGAGAACTTCCCCTTTGCCGAAGCCATGCTGATTTCCCCCTCGGCAGGCTTTGTTCTTTGATGTGCTTAATAATTTTATCTTTAACACAGTTTCAACTAATCTGCCTTGAACAAATTTCCCCACCACCTCCCGCCAATAGGAGATTGCTCGGCTTGGAACCTGCTAACGTTTTGTAGAACTTCCAACTTTTTCGTGACTGGACCCAGCCCCTGTGGGAGCCGTTTTATGATGGCACCCACTACTTTGTCCCCAAATTCAAAAAGTGTTCATAGATTCCACAAGATTGAGGACCTCTGGAACAGAGTGTTGCATGTAGATGACAGATTTCGGTTTGGATCTTGACTCGAGCACATTGAGTGGTCTTGGGCCAGACATTCACTCCGCTTAACCTACCCAAGGGTTACTGTGAGAACAAGGGATAACACTCTCATAAATTAATACAGCACCTGGGCTGCCCCTTGAGAAAGGGGTGGTATGTAGGTAACCATAAACAAACAAGCAAGCAAGCTAGTTCTAAAAAACAGGACGTTGTAAGAGATGCCATTCTCATTTTTTTAAAAATTATAAATAATTTATAACTTTAAAAAAAAACAGAATATACACTGAATGTGCAAAACGGATTTTTAAAAGGAAGTTAAGTGCCTTACCTCGTCCTGCATCAGTATCATCTATAAAAATAAAAGAACAAATGTTAAGGTTGGACATGCGGGGAAAGAGGAAAGCAACAGACCTCCTCTCCCGAAAGGAAAGCTACAACATTCAATACCGACAGCAAAGACAACCAACCACTTCCCTGGAGAAAATCCCTTCCTCCTTCAGATGTATCAGAGCCTAATAAAAAGGCGCCATGTTTAAGATCTGCTTCAGAAGTCATTTTTTTAGGTTCCCTGCCTTCAGATGTGGAATGCAGGCAGGCCCACAACCGGACACAGGGCCTTTTCTGTAGTGGTCTCACATTCAAAGGTTTTATTATTCTCCTGTGCTTTTAGTGACTTGGTTCCTTTTCACAGTGTATGTTTTCACTGTATTATAATTCATTCGACTCTATTTTTCACCTTGTTTTTATCCTTGAGCGTAAGCTGCCTTGCAGGCTTTTATGAAAAGATGGAATATAAATACCTTGAATGACTAAATGCCTCCTACCACTTCACGTGGACGCACGAAGCTGTCTTATACTGAGTCAGACCTTTGTCTATTCAAACCGGCAGCAACTCTCCAAGGTTTCCAGCAGAGGTCTTTCACATCACCCGCCAGGGAATAAACTTGGGGCTCTCTGCATGCCAAGCAGATACAATGCCAGCGGGCCTCACATCCCCTGCTTTGTGGAATGGGCAAATACAGCATCGAAGAGCTGCCAGGGTGTACCCACTACTCTGCAACAGGAAAGAAATCTACCTACAGGTATATTCAAGCCTTTGGCAGAGGCTCCCAGGTGAGCTGTTTAGGAAGGAGCCCGGAGAACATTTCCTCGGGAGGATGTCGGAATGTACTGGGCAGCCTTCAAACAATAACAGCTACTTTTAAGCACCAGCCTTCCGGCTTTGACCTGTGAAGCAGCTTATTTTATTTCGCTGGAGAATCTTTGCGTTTGACAAGACTGGGCTACAAGCAGTTCAAGAGCAAGATTAGCATTCATTTGATGGACTCAAGCAAGTTCCCAAATTACTCTTGCCAACCTTCAATGCAGAACAAGCTTCTAGTCCCTCTGTTATAACTACATTTCCCTCCCTCCCCCTGTACAATGCAAAATTCAACACAGAAGCCAAAGACAATTGAGTGCTGTCTAGCAGCAAACCCCTTCCTTCTTCAGCGGTTACCTATCAGGGCCTAGCAGAACAATTCTCAGTGTGTGGGATGTGGACAGCTGTCCAGGGAACAGCCAAAGCTCCTTGGTTCATACAGCCCTAAAAGGCTATCAGTTCCTCCCCAGTCAGCTGAACCAAAGTGGCTTTGTGTTTTGATTTGGTGATGTGGACTCAGTATGTATCTTAATACATTTGGCTTGTGGGAACCCAGCTGAGAGATCACATGATCCTACTCCTCCCTCTGCCTTCGATTTCCTTGCCCCAAGCTGCGAAGAGCACCGGCATTTCGGGGTCTCTTCTCTGTGCCTTGGTTACATCTTCAGAGAGGCTTAAAACTTGTCATCTTGCCTTGGGAAGACTCACACTGACAAAGCATGGAATCTCTGGCTCAAGGCGGGAGAGGAGAAGAGAGAAAAAACGAAGAAAGAGGCTCACCTGGGCCCTTGGTTATTTCCCCTAAAAGCAAAAAAACACGGAGAAAGCGTCAGGGAATCATCTCAGCAGGCAGCATTCAGCTCTCTCATAGCTCCTCCCCACAAATTCAAATCAACATCTTGCTTTGTTTTCCTTGGATGGACAAGGGTCATTTCCTCAGTTCAAGCACTGCCTTGGTACCATTCAGAATGAAAGCCCCCCTCAACATGGCATAGGCTTACCTATGCTGTAGCATAGTGGTTAAGTGGATGGGCTCCAAATCAGCACTCTGATAGTTTGATTCCCGCTACTGCCATGAACTCTGCAGGTGGCCTTGGGGAAGCCACTCCTCTCAGCCTAGCTCTCCAGCAGTACTGGGTGGATAATAATGACACTGACTTTGTTCACCGCTCTGAGTGGGGCACTAATCTGTCTAGAAGAGTGGTATATAAGGCCCCTTCCAACTTTACGATTCTATGTAAGCATATTATTAGAGGAGCTGCTGTAGCACAGTGTTTACGTGGGTGGGCTGCAAATCAGCACCCTGCCGGTTTGAAAAAAATCCCACTACTGCCATGAGTTCAGCAGGAGGCCTTTGGGAAGCCACTCCTCTCAGCCCCAGCAATACCGTGGGGATAATAACAACACTGACTTTGTTCACTGCTCTGAGTGTGGCACTAATCTGGCCAGAAGGGTGGTATAAAAGCACATCGTTATTATTACTGTTATTACATTCCCTGGCTGAGGCATCCCAGGAGTCTTTCGAGGTGGCTGTTAAAAGACTGTTGCAAGCCACTTTTCTGATTTAGCTGGTACTTGGGACAGGTGCGAGAGTGTAGGGAAGTACATGTACAGTTAAAATTGCATCTAATGGCAATAAATCCCTGTTTGATGGTCAAGTTGGTGTCTTTCATCATCAGTGTACTCAGACTATGAGCCCATGCTGTGTTAAAATTTCAGAAACAAGAAATGATAGGCCACAAGCACTGCCGTGACCTAAGTAGTTAAGCTTTTCCTGGAATTCAGATCTGGGGAGAGGTGTTACATTTTTGGTTATGCTCCTGTGGATCACACCCCCTCAACACAAGGAAGTTGCTTTAATTCAGGGAACTGGTCTACGGCTTATATTGTTGTGCATGGTGTACATTCAAAGAATCATAGAAACACAGAGATGGAAAGGGTCACAAGTGTCATCTAGTCCAGCCCCCTGTACGATGCAGGAAACAAGACCTGAATACTCTGGAGAAGTGGGCGGTTGTGAACAGGAGGCAATTCAACATAGATACATGCACAGTATTACATCTGGGCCACAAAAATGGGAAGCACAAATACTGGATGGGGGATACACTTCTGGGTAGTAGTGTATGCGAAAGAGATCTTGGGGTAAGAGTGGACTGTAAACTAAATATGAGCAGTCAGTGTGATGCAGTGGCAAAAAAGGCAAACTCAGTCTTGGGTTGTATCAAAAGGGCCATAGCATCAAAATCGCAGGAGGTCATAGCCCCTCTCTATACTGCCTTGGTCAGGTCGCACCTGGAGTACTGTGTGCAGTTCTGGAGGCCTCACTTCAAAAAGGATGTGGACAAAATCGAGAGGGTGCAGAAGAGAGCAACAAGGATGATCAGGGGTCTGGAGACTGAGCCCTACAAAGAAAGGCTGAGGGCCTTGGGAATGTTTAGTTTGGAGAAGAGGAGGTTGAGGGGGGACATAATAGCTCTCTTTAAATATTTGAAAGGCTGTCATTTGGAGGAGGGCAAGGAGCGGTTCCAGTTGGCAGCACAGGGTAGGACCTGAAGCAACAGGCTTAAATTACATGCACAAAGGTACTGGCTGGATATTAGGAAAAACTTTTTCACGGTCAGAGTAGTTCAAAGGTGGAATCTGCTGCCTAGGGAGGTGGTGAGCTCCCCCTCACTGGCAGTCTTCAAGAAGAGGCTGGATGAATATTTGTCAGGGATGCTTTAGGCTCATCCTGCACTGGGCAGGGGGTTGGACTAGAAGGTCTGTATGGCCCCTTCCAACTCTGGGATTCTGTGAAATTCACAGCTATTTCCCACCCTCACCTCCCCCAGAGAAGCAGCCCTATCCCTCCCTGCCCAACACACACACTATAATGCAAATAATTATTTGCCATGCAGTTTAACTACTCTGTTGAGACTTTAGTGCAATGCCGAATTTTGATAAGTAAAATTCCAGTTCAAAGAATCAGCAGGCAAGCGAACAGGTAAAGGACTTTGAGCTAATCTGAAAATAAAGAACACTGGTCATGGCCTCTTGAGAAGGCTTTTTAAAAAAAGCATAACCCCAAATCCCTGCTTTGATTACCCTTTTCGTGAGACCAGAGTGGAATTTAAGGCTCAACGAGATTACAGTGGTGATATCTTCAAAAGCAAATCGCTCAAGCCGTTAGAATCCTTCTGTCCATCACCAGGGTGGTTAACAAGCAGTAAAGGGATGTTGTTTGGCGCTCCTTTGGAACGAGCGTTTAATTACAGTGTGGCAATTACAGTTCATGTTAGCGAGAGAAAAAAACAGCTGCAATATCCATAATGGATTTATTAACTTGGAAGACAGATGGAAAACAGCCCAAGTACGTCCTAAATGGCCATAACAACCGAGCCCCAAAGTGATACTCAAACTGGATCAATCAGTCTGGACTATGACAAAAATAACCGTGACTTTAAAGTCGTTGGGGCCATTGGCACCAATCCCATTTGCCATTCTGGAGCAAGTGACACAGATCACGGACCAGGCAGTAGGACTCAAAAGAATTTCAAGGTTGGACTAAATCGAGCATTGCCTTGCCATATTTTACCTAAAGCAGGATCCTCCCTGTGTCCCGTTCCAACATAATCATGTTTTTGCTCCAAGCAGTGTGCACAGGTGAACAAACTGCACAAGAGAGAACAAGGCGAGTTGATCAAGGTGGCTCAAGCAATTGAGCCCAAGCCACGTACTGCTCACGGGAGGCTGCTCAAAGCATGCAACGGGTGAGTCGTGGTCATGTATGTATCAAACCAAATGGAATCCAGCAAAGCTCTTTTATACCTGAGGTGTCGAAGGCTTTCAAAGTTGTTAGCGCCTCTGTGACATTGGCCTCCCCAGGCACCCCATCGGTATTCGTAGTAATCCCGTGAGTAATCCCATGTGGACTTGAAGAGGAGACGTTTGGTGGAAGGGAGGTAGGCCCAGAAGTGGGCACAGTCGTCCTTGTACTCGTAGCTTCCGTTCCTGATGTGCTGACGGTCGTGGTAGGCGGAAGTTCTGTGGCTGCAGGAGTAGTGTGTCCTGACACCACCGGAAGAGGAGGCACTGTTGGAAAAGTAACATTCCCGCTGGGGGGAACTGTGGGCTTCCCACTAGTTGGCTGTGTCTTGACAGTTGTCATGGTACTCGTGGACGAGGGAGGACCTGCCGAGGGTAGCACTGGAAAGAGGAGAGGGGAAAAAGAATTGCCAGCAAATGTTTTTGTTCTCAAAGACCATCACATTTTCTCCATGACTATGAGAGCTAACAGCAGAATAATTTTTTTAAAGAATGAAAGCAGAGATTTCACTAGAAACATGCCTACAAGCCAAACAAATATGCCTAGAAAGGAGCATGTAAACTGATCGACTTGGTTTGCCCATCGGCATGCTGAATGCTCTACATGAGCCAAGGCATTCCAGTGATCAGCCTCCTGACATTTCTTTCTGTGGCTTCAGGGAAACACACAAATGCACACTTTTAGGTGGGTGGCCATATAGGTCTGCAGTAGAAGAGAAAGATTTGAGTCCAGTAACACCTGAAAGAGCCAGTTTGGTGTAGTGGTTAAGAGCGCGGGACTCTAATCTGGAGAGCTGGTTTTGATTCCCCACTCCTCCACTTGAAGCTAGCTGGGTGACCCTGGGTCAGTCACAGCTCTCTCAGAGCTCTCTCAGCCTCACCCACCTCACAGGGTGATTATTGTTGTAGGGATAATAATAACATACTTTGTAACCCGCTCTGAGTTGGCGTTAAGTTGTCCTGAAGGGCGGTGTATTGTTGTTATAATAACTGGCAGTTGTTGTTGTTGTGAAAGATAAACTGGATTTTCAGGTATAAGCTTTCAAGAGTCAAGCTCCCTTGGTATCTGCTGGTCAAGGGAGCCTGACTGTCTAAAGTCGATACCCTGGAAACCTCTGTGGTCTGTAAGGTGCTACTGGACTCAAACCTTGACCTTCACGTGCTCATTCCGTTACACATACATGAAGCTGTCTTATACTGAAGAGACTGCCGGTCCACTTCAGTGACTACTGTCTACTCAAACTGGCAGCAGCTGGCCTATTCTCTAATCTTTTTATTGCAACAACAACATTCGATTTATATACCGCCCTTCAGGACAACTTAATGCCACACTCAGAACAGTTTACAAAGTATGTTGTTATTATCCCTACAACAATAATCACCCTGTGAGATGGGTGGGGCTGAAAGAGCTCCTAGAAGCTGTGACTGCCCCAAGGTTGCTCAGTGGGGAATCAAACCCGGCTCTCCAGATTAGAGTCCTGCCGTTCTTAAGTGACTGACCCAAGGTTGCTCAGCTGGCTTCAAGTGGAGGAGTGGGGAATCAAACCCGGCTCTCCAGATTAGAGTCCTGCCGTTCTTAAGTGACTGACCCAAGGTCACCCAGCTGCCTTCAAGCAGAGGAGTGGGGAATCAAACCCGGCTCTCCAGATTAGAATCCTGCCACTCTTAACCACTATACCAAACTGGAGATGTTGGGGATTGAACCTGGAACCTTCTGCAAGCCAAGCAGATGCTCTGCTGCTGTGCCACAGCCTGTCCCCAGTCTCTGCTGTTACCCTTCCCTCCCTTCCCTAGAAATTTCTGCTCCCTGTAGCTGTCCTTGTGATGCTGCTCTGCTTGGTGCCAGCACCAAAGCACCAACCATCTGCTTCCTTCCAGTATCGAGCTACATCTTTGATTTACCCTTCTGTAGACTGAAACTTCACCTTTCCTGTTGTGAACAACCATGTCATGGTTACTTCAGACCATTTTTACGATGGCATCTTGTCATTAAATCAAGCAAAGGTTAATTTAGGCCCATGATTCGGCATAAGCTTCTGGCTGACGGATTTAAATCACTGACTTCTTTATAACCAAATCCGCCCTAACACAAAGAACGCATGCATGTATGCATACTTAACACCTTCCACTCCCTAACTGCAATGCCCTACCTCAGGGCATGGTATTATGGTCGCTAGAATAAGCTAATTCAAACCCTTACCAGACAAGCAGAATATTAGGGTTAGCTCACACATTGATTAGGTGTACACTGAAGATCTAAAATAGTAAGGGATAAATGCAGCGTGTGCACTTTCATATACACACAGTCTTCTAAGGGAGCCAGGACTGGCGGTAATTCCCCATCAAGTATATAGTGCGATGCCAACACGCACGGTCAGTTAGCCACAGTCATTCGCTTAACAGCATCATTTCTACCCTACTTCTCAAAATTAAATTTACTTAAATCAATCAATTTTAAAGTTAGGGGACCGGGAGCTCGCTGCCAGCATACACATTCCCTTCCTTCTATGGCTGAACTTATAAAGCTGCCTTATACAGAGCCAGACTATCGGTCCATTTAGCTCAATGTTGTCTTCAGTGAGAGGCAGAGGAAGTTTGTCTCAGGTTCAGAGTTCTCAGGATCAGAGTTCTTTTCCAACTCATCCCCTAAAAGCATTAATGTGGAACTGCCAGGAACTGAACCTAGGAACATATGCACGCAAAGTTTGGCACCAAGTCACAGCCCCACCATGGCTTTCTTTAACCGTGGTACAGCACTGTCTCCCCATTTGCACTTTCAGAGAACCAGTGAAGTGCAGTGGTCAGTGTCTGCCTAGGATCTAATCTCTACTTTGCCATGGAAACTCACTGGGAGACCCTGGGCCAGTCACACTTTCTCAGCTTATCCTACCGCACACAGTTTGTGTTGCGAGGATAAAATAGTAGATGGCAGAACACTGCTGTGAATTCCCATTGGGAAGGAAAGTAGAGGACAATTATCAAAAGAAATAAAGATTAAATTAATCATGTGGCCAAGTATCACTCCGCCATAGTTTCCTTAAAGAAATAAAGACTCCTTAGCTGCTGCTCAAGATCATTGGATCAAAGGAGCTTGAAAGGAAAAGGAAATTAATCATATTACCCTTAAGCAAGTCCAGGGCTTTTTTAAAGCAGGAACGCAGTGGAACGGAGTTCTGGAACATCTTGAAAATGACCCCGCCCCCTGATCTCCAGACAGAGGGGAGATTAGATTGCCCTCCGTGTGCCAAGTGGCGTGGAGGGCAATCTCAACTCCCCTCTGTCTGGAGATCAGGGGGCAGGGCCACCAGCCATGTGACCATTTTCTCCGAGGGCAACCCACTGAGTTCCACCACCTCTTTCCCCAGAAAAAAAGCCCTGAGCAAGACTGACCATGTAACCATGCTGACTGAAAACAGAATAGCTGTGTTAGTCAGTCATAGCAGAATAAAACAAAGGTCTAGCAACACTTTAAAGACTGACAACATTGATTTCAATATGAGCCTTCGTGGGTCACAGCCCACTTTGTCAGATAGACATGTGATGGAAAACTGTACTGGGGAATCCTTCCCCTCCAACCTGCCCTATAAAAATTCCCCAGTCCAGCTTGTCATCACATATCTATCTGAAGACATGGGCTGTGATCCACAAAGGCTCATACTGAAATAAACGTTAGTCTTTAAAGTGCCACTGGATCACTGCTTTATTTCACATAACCATGACAAGCAGAGATGTAGACGTTGTACTTGAGCAGAAATCCCCAACCTTTTTGAGCTTTTGAAATCTTGACACAGTGCAGTGGGAGCAGCCACAAAATAGCTGCTGCAGCTTTCCTTCAGTCACACAGTGCAATATTTTTAAAAACTCTGCATAGCCAGTCCGAGTTCCAATGGCCAATCAGAAGCCTTGCTGGGCAAAAGCCCCACCTGGTCTTGCCCACTTTTTAAAAACACTTGGCAGGTGCCAGGAAAGGTGTAGGCGGGCACCATGTCACCCACGGGCACCATGTTGGGGATCCCTGCACTATTGTTATGCCAATATAGATTAAGATCATATGCCAATAATCAATACTGAACAATACTAGGCCTAGCTTCTATACTCTAGATGAACTTTTATACTTTGCATGAACTTTCAGTGTATTTTTTCTATGTGCAAGGTAATTCAGCAGGTGTGCTTTCATCCTTTGACAATTAATTAAAATAGCGGACTCTACTGAGATTGATGTTCCTCTATCAGAGATTCAACCAATGGTGATCGTCCAACTTAACTTTTCCTGACACTTGTTAGAGATTTGTAGTTTTGTTGTGCAGTTCAGATTATGACATAATTTTTTAACTAATTGGAAGGCTGTACTATGAAATTATGAATATTCAGTGAAGTGTCAAACCAATCAATATTTGTTTGTGCTATCATGTGAATAGACCCTAAATATTTACATATGATTAGGTATATAATTGCAAACACAGAAAGAATAAGCAGGGTACTGATGGAAGAGATCTCTTGGGAGAATCTAGGTGAGAAACTATTTCTACCTACGTATTTCATGGAAACTTTGAGCAATGCTAAACTTAGGATTTATTGAGAAATGTTAGTGAACTTATTTCTTATTGCCTTATTGCGTCATTAAAAAACTAGGGTGTATTTTCAATAAAGTGAAATAAACTCTAGATTGGTGCCTGTGTGTTTGATAAGGAGTTGCAAAGCAATATTGAACCCTATATAAATAAATGTACTGATAAACAGCTGGTTCAAAGAACTTATCTGTTTGACCGGTCTAAAGACTAACTGCTTTCGGCTTCCCCGGAGAGAGATCCATCTTTCTCTTGGCAAGTTGAAACTTGGTTTTAGACACGGGATCTGACTCGTTACACTATAGCATTGGGGTGGCCAGAGCACATGAACCCCCCCCCCCCCACACACACACACACACACACTCACTCACTCACTCACTCACTCACTCACTCACTCACTCACTCACTCACTCACTCACTCACTCCCCACCGCCCAGACCAGAGTTAAGAGACGGAGAACATTATGCCGTTACTGGGTCTCTCCTTCTAAGCGTTTCTCAGACAGCAATGGGAAATGCCCGCCCTGCCTTACCTGTGGTTATGTTGCTGGCTCCTAGGCATGACAGGCAGCCACTGAGCAGGACGAGAAGGAAGCACGAACCCATGTTGGCCTGGGGAGACAGAACCACACAGAAGAAAGCATTAGCAGTCCACACAAAGCATCTCCAGTGCTTAAGTTACCCACAGAGGGACCAAACTATTGACGTCTGGCACCTGCTCAGAAAGGGGTGAGGAGTTCGAAAGAGGAGGGTCCTAAGCCACTGGTCTGCTTCCATTCCGGGGCAGCAGCGGAACTCATCACCGAACCCGAAAGTAAAATGCGCACAGAAAGAGAATTCTGCACACTCAATTCTTAAAACAGAGATTTTGCATTTTGGGGAAGGAAAAGAGAGGAGCAACGGCAGAGAAATGGACGGGAGGTACACAATGCAAGTTCTGCCAAGTGGAAACTTTGAACACCACAGAGATTAAGCCTTCCTAAAGAGTAAATCTTCAGTGCTTGTAAGTTACAGTTAAGAGACTGAGCTGTGATCCAGAAGAGGTCCTTGGTTCAAATCTCAGACGTAAATCACCGGGTACCTACCATGGGCCCCCATCTGTGACACTGGCAACAATAGTATCCGAGAGTGTAGATACTATTCTATAGTGCACGGCTGCTGTAAAGCTGGGATTACTGAAATCGTGTAAGCTTAACACAGAGACAAACCATGAGAACTGCTGGGATTTTTAATGGTGGGAAGAAGGAGAAGAGAGTAATACCTATGCATGCATAGACATCCATATGCATGTTGTTCAATTAGATTTTTAAGATAACCAGAGTTGTGATATGGAGCCTGCCAGAAATACTTTCTTTATAATTCATTGTTTACACTGTTCTTAGAGGTACCAGCTCTCTAACACATGACATGGAATAGCAAAATTTGGGCACAGTAGAACCTTAGACTGGTTAATCTCTAAGGTGCTACTAGACCTGAATCCTGTTTTTCTACTACAGGACAAGAAGACCGCCTACATGAAATGGAGCTACTGTTGTGGGCAGGGTTTCCAAAGGGGCAGTTACCTCACACTGATGCAGCCCTCCATATCCAAGAACCACAGCTGCCTTTCCCATCCCTACCAAAAAAAAAAAAACCCCAGCTCTTGCCAATATAGCAGCCTTCTACAGTTTTGCTTTTCTTGCCTGATGAGGTATGAAAAACTCCCTAAGAGACCACCGCACGGTTTCTTACGAAGGGACCTGTATTTTGCTGCTGTCTTCTTCGGCCCGGGCCGTTCCCAGCCTCCGGACGCATGGACTAGAGTGTGGTGGCAGGAATCCGGAACACGCCACCCCTCCCAGGTCCACCCAAAGAGCCCTTTCCTAAAGGAAGCCTGCCAGAAATGAAGCTCTCTGAAGGGACATCTTCTAGGTCACCGAGTCAAGTTTCTTTTAGACTCAGGAGGGAAGCAAAAGGCCCTTTACGTTAAGAGCCAAGTTATCAGGAAGGCTAAAAAGCATTTAAATATATATTTTTAGAGATCAGGAAAATTTCACACTCTGATGCCTGCAAACGTATGCAGATCCATGAAATGCAAACCTTTAGTTCCCGATGAGCAGTCCACAGCTGCCAAGAATTTCACACAAACAACGTGCTGGATCCAGCGATCTGCTCATGCAAAGACTGTGATCTTCCCCCACTTCCTCCTCTCCCCAGCAGTTCCCGGAAAAGCCAATGGTTCAATTAGGGGACAAAGTCACCTTTCAGCCTCTTCCGTTAATTCATACGAGTCCTGTGACCCCAAGAATCAACCTTCCCCAGGTCAGAAGGACCAGCCAGGGGAAGGGAATCAGGAAAGATCGGGTCCTTCTGCCGATGGATCACTGGATCCAATCCACTGCTTTGATCCAAAGCGTCACAATCAGTACGTATCTGAATCCTGTGCTTCTCTGTGTAACAGTGCTAAAGCTACGGTCAGATACGTTTACTAGTTCTGAACGTGCAAGGCTGTGATTATCAAACGGAGGTGCCTGTAAGTGATCTGCATTGTCTGCACTGGGAAACACCTGTTAGCATCCCATGCTGGAAAACTGCAGCAGCCGAAAGAGCTTTCAGTCCTTTGGATTCAGCAAGCTGGTTGCAATATTCTGCCTGTAGCATATGAGAAAGACCTGTGAGGTCCTTGCATGCCCCCCCCCCAAGCCCACTCTGCAGGATTTGGCCCCCTTTTCTGCTGACTGTGCTCTTCCTGTGCTGTGTGAGTGCACTACAGCAAAAATACTGCGAGCCACATGCGAAAAGATAGGGCGAGAAGGACAGCAAGCAAAGATGTTCATCCCTGCCTCACACAAAAGGCAGTCCAGTGAGACTGACGTAATCCTACACATTCAGAGAGGAGGGAAAGGAAACGTGCATTAGTCGCCGCTGTGGGGGGAAAGCCCACCAAAGGGCTGTGACCACTGCACACCAGATCATGCAAAATATCCTGCAGCTTGGACTCAGCTTTTGCTGACTCCCGTTATCTCCTTGCACCGCCCTGGGTTCACTATTTATTCACAGTGGCCTGGACCAGAACCACCATACTACTGGTTCTGCGGGGAGGGGGAGAGAGGAAAGATGAGGCCTGGGTTTCCAGGCAGCAGGCTGTCATGTCACATGGCAAACTACTTTTGAAGCTGGGTGGGTGGGTGGGGGGGGCTAGAAGTAGTTTCTAATATAACATGGGGCAACAGAGGATAGGACTTGAAACAATGGGTTTGATGCACTACACAAGGGAAGGTACCTGCTGGGCATTAGAAAAACTTCTTTGCATTAAGAGCAGTTCAGCAGTGGAACTGGCTGCCTACGGATGTGAGGCGTTCCCCCTCATTGGCAGTCTTGAAGATTTATTTATTTAATTACACTTTTAGACCGCCCTCCCCGTCAGACAGGCTCAGTAGTCAGGACAAATACTTGTTGTCAGGGATGCTTTAGGCTGTTCCTGCATTGGGCAGGTGGTTGGACTAGATGGTTTTTAAGGCCCCTTCCAACTCTAGGATTCTATGTGGGTCTTTCATTCAAAGGAAAGAGAAAAGTCCAAGAATCCAGTTGGGGACATGCAAGCCTACGAGGATGTTATGTGGATCCCATTCACCGTAAAGAAATAATTCCTCCGCCAGCTACTTAGCCATTTTGCAGGGTTCAAAATTCTACTGAATTAACAAATACAGGGCAACATAGTTTTTGAGACAAAGAACCCACTTTGTCCTATCTGCCCAAATGGGCTCTGGCTTAGGAACGCTTGGGCCACAGTAAATAGAGATGTGTCGTTATTTTCAGGTATTGCAAGTCGGCTGTTTTAGTTACAAAAGAGGCCACACCTCGGCAGTTATCAGCAGCAAGTTACTGACAGGTTCAGATTTGGTATGGATATTAAATGTTGTAACAGCTCTATTTTCCTGTTGCTGAATCTGTTCTCTCTTCTTTGTTGCCCCTATGCCTGAAATCCTATTCCCAAAGTATGTATGTGGCATTTCCCCTTTTTGCCTTTGAATTGCTCCTTAAAATCCAAATCTTCTGTGATGTCTTGCTTGATTCTTATCCTAACCCCAATTGAAGTAAAGCCTAGGTGCCTATAAACTGCATTTTTATCCTCTATTACTCCTTTCCACCTGTTGCATGTGTTTGATTTTAGGTACTCATGTTAAATAGGAGTGTTCTCATATACTTCTCATAGCCTTTGCAGAGAGTTAAAGAAATGGTTAGGAAAAGTGCAAGATCTTTTTTATGTTTGACAGCCAATTAATATAGCTGAAGAAAGGATATTTATAGCCTTTTAAGAGCTAAATTTAAAACCTTTTAAATCTTGCTTGAGCAGCTAATGAGTGGTATCAGAGATGTAATTTTAAGAGCACCTGGCCATGATTTCATAGTCACTTTGAGAACCAATTATTATCTACAGTATTTATTTACTTGGTTTATACTCAGCCCTTCTCCCCAACGGGGACCCAAAGCGGCTTATATCCTTCTCCTCCATTTTATGCTCACAATAAACCTGTACGGTAGGTTAGGCTGAGAATGTATGAGTCGCAGTATGTCAGTTTGATGTAGTGGTTAAGAACGCGGGACTCTAATTTGGAGAACCGGGTTTGGTTCCCCACTCCTCCGCTTGAAGCCAGCTGGGTGACTTTGGGCTAGTCACAGCTCTCTGGAGCTCTCTCAGCCTCACCCACTTCACAGGGTGTTTGTTGTTGTGGGGATAATAACATACTTTGTAAACTGCTCCGAGTGAGTACTAAGTTGTCCTGAAGGGCGGTATATAAATCGAATGTTGAATGTTGTCTTTGTTGTTCATTTTAAAAGGCTTCCTGATGAAATGTTGAACAGTTACTATTAGAGTTATCCATAACCTCATTCTCTTGACACTGTGGGTCTGGGCTCCGCTCCCCTGCGGCAACCATTGCAGGTCTAGGCTCCGCCCCCAAGGCAGCCATTGTGGGGTTTCACCCCACCACAACGTGTCAGAATTTCAAAGGTGCCTGCAGGTCCCTATAAGCCTCTCTCAGCACAGACGTGTCTTGTTTTATGTTGCTCTAAAAAGTGCATTGCATACAGATGTATCATTATTAATACCAGCAGTTCCAATGTGTTGAATATAACTTTTATTCTGCAGTGCTCTTTATACACCTATGTGGATCAAAATCACTACTGCTATTATATAAATCCTGAAATGGGATGGAGGTGGGGAAGTGATCTGGATAGTTACAACCATTGCTGAAATGTGTTGAGTAGCAGCTAAGCTGTGTTAAGTGATATTTTTAAGTGAGGCTGCAAAAATCCCAGGGGCTTGGAAACCTGATGCTGACACCAAAGGAGGAAGGAAGGAAATTCAGCCGGACTCAGAAGTCTGCAAGGCTTTCCCCAGTCTTTCTTCCAAGTGTCCTTCAGGAGGCCGAGCATCTGTGATTACCTACAACCCCAGCAGTATTTTATGTTCAGCACAGAAAAGGAGGAGAATTCAATTCCAACTGTTATTTTAAACCTTACAGATTCCAAGAACGGTTCTCGAGATAGTTGGCTTCTGGAGAGGGGGTGCTGCCCGCCAGCAAACGGCAATTTCTGCTTCCACCCTCCCTTGCAAGCTTCCTTCACAGAAACTGCACGAAATACAGTATAAACGGACTCAAATGGACTCTTTGTGAGTCCAGCTAGCTGACTCACGTCGCTCTGACGTGGTTTACAACTGCCTCGGTTTTCACACAGCCGCCTGTCCCCGCAGCCTCTGTGATAGCACGATT
The DNA here is from genome assembly GCF_028583425.1 of Eublepharis macularius. Taxonomy (NCBI): domain Eukaryota; kingdom Metazoa; phylum Chordata; class Lepidosauria; order Squamata; family Eublepharidae; genus Eublepharis; species Eublepharis macularius. The sequence goes on from NC_072799.1 coordinate 6,194,900, forward strand.
CTAGGAATCCACTGCCACTTCAGTGGAAATTACATGAAGTGGGGTAAAATCAGGCATTCTGGGGGTGGGAGAGATGGGAGAATACAATTCAGAAATTGATTTCTCTCTCTCTCTCTCTCTCTCTCTCTCTCTCTCACACACACACACACACACACACACTCACTCACTTTTCAGAAGCTCTGGATTTAGTCGTAAGATTCTGACTCCAAGACTTAACCAATGCCTGAGATAATGTATTACATACATCAATGGGGCTAACCCGAGGATGCTAAATAGAGCAAGGGGCAAGCAATTAGTATTGTCAGTAAGTGGAGCTAGTAGTTAACGCTGCTAATATTCTCAGGCACGGGTAGCCCACACCCTCTCAACATCTTTAGAAGCGATTAGGGACACTGGGTGTGATGGGAGACATTCAGCAGACCGAGCCCCTCTCTCCGCCTTATAAAATAAAGGAAAGCAACATCTTAATGGTTACAGAAAACGTGCAAAGCACAAGGACGTTCTGGCCACTCCCTGCCCCCCGACACACACCTCACACACACAGTGTACGTTCCTCCCTTACCAGTACAGAAACAAGGGAGGGAAATTCTTGTAAGGTTATCAACTGACACACAGCCAAAGGCCCGCTGCAGCATCCTGCGTACTTGAACAGGAAGAAAAAAAGAAGAACACCCTGACATCATGCCTCTGGATTCACCAGGGAGAACGAAGAGGAAGGGGAAGGAGAATGACAGTACGCTCCCTTCTAAATGAGACGCATTAGCAAGAACAAGGACAGGAAAAGCACACTCGCTTTTTTTTTTTTGGTCTTTAAAAAGGGGGGGCTGTCTGACTAGAAGCCGTGTCACTCTGACCTGGAAATTCTACCAGCTATTTCCAGATGTTGCTCGGCAGCGAAACCCACGTTTGAAAGTATTCTGAAATAGTTTCGCTTTGGAGTCGTCAGGGATGGAGTACTGGGAACGGGTCTCGGTTCCAGAGTACGTAAAAGACAGATCCGGTCAAGCAGCTAGACCGACCGCCCTTGCACAGGGCAAAGGCAAGCTCTTGAGTCATGCAGCGTTTCTTCAGACGGAAATGAGAAGCTCGGCTATTCACAGAGCTACTTCCAAAGCAAGTGCGTTTCAATCGTTTGAGGTGGCGGGGTGGGGGGTGGGGTGGGGTGTCAGACTGCCTATTCAAGAGAACTCTTCCAGCAGTGGATTTGCCTGCCATGGGAGCCCTTGTTTTGCTGGAGATTCTGTGGCATGTTTTAAGGTACAATGTCAGTTCACCCAGGGTGCAGCCCAGGCCTGTTGGGGTCACAGAATCATAGAATCACTCGGCTGGAAGGGTCCTCTAGGGTCCTCTAGTCCAACCCCCTGCAAAACGCAGGGGATTCCTAAATACCTTCTGTAATCCTCCCACACAAATGACTGCACTCTCTAAAATTCACCCCACTTTCCACAGTAGTGCAGAGCTACATAAGAAAAAACTGGTTGGGGAGGGTAAGGTGTCCTTCAGGGAAGCCTACCTGTCTGCTATCACCTGATAGGCAGCTAAGCAACACGCCAAGGCTCCCTAGGATACCATTTGAAAACTCCTGACTCATAAAACCTATGCAGAAAGTTGCATAGGACACCAAAGTATTTCGTACCGAAACATTTCTTTCTACTCTTTCAAAATTTTGTATCTACTATACTATCTTCTTGTGCCTTTTCAACTGCCCTCAGTGAAGGAGAAACTGCTTAAGGCTGTCCAGTAAATTCCCCGGTTTATGATTATTACTGTTACTTGTTTATACGCCGCCTTTCTCACTGAGATCCAAGACGGATTACATGCTGCAAGTGAATACAATATAATCAATAGCTAGGACGTCCACAGCAAAATACCGTATGATCAACAGTTGGGACATTCAATGAAAATAGATACAATAGGGTACAGTAGCTGGTCGCAAATGTGAAAACTAGCAAGAGGCAGGAAAATGGGATATGGGCCTTGGCCTCTTATATCCAAGACAAACCTATACTCAGCTTTACTTAGAATCATAGGATTGGAAGGGTCCTCTAGGGTCCTCTAGTCCAACCCCCTGCACAATGCAGGAAATTCACAACTACCTCCCCTCCCCACACCCCCAGTGACCCCTGCTCCATGCCCAGAAGATGGCGAAACACCTCCAGGATCCTTGGCCAAACTGGCCCAGGGGAAATTGCTACCTGACTCCAAGGTGGCGATTGGTCTTACCCTGGGCCCGTAAGAAGGGGCCACAAGAACGAAGCACTGATGAAGCCCTTCCTGCCCTCCAAGGTGGCGATCGGTCTTACCCTGGGCCCGTAAGAAGGGGCCACAAGAACGAAGCACTGATGAAGCCCTTCCTGCCCTCCCTCTCACGATCTGCCTAGGTTCACAGAATCAGCATTGCTGTCAATGCTTAAAAGCAAACAAGATATATTTCTGACCCTTAGTATAGATGGGATCAGCTGGAAGAGGTGATCTCAAAGTCCCAGTAAGGAGTATACAGTTGCCTGAATAGATCAGACTAGTTTGTAAGCTGAGCAGGCTTGGCCTTGTTTAGTACTCGGACGGGAGACCCACCAAGGAAGAGGAGGGTTGCTACACAGAGGAAGGCGATGTCAAATCCCCACTGCTCTCTTGCACTGAAAACCCCAGCAGGGATTGCTTAAGTCAGAAAGACTTGACACCACTTCAAAAGGGGAAGGGGGCTGTGATGGGCAAGAAAAGTTTGAGGTAAATGCCATCAACTTTTGCACGGATTTCACTGGACTTTCACAAAGCAGGTGCTCAGCACTCCTAGCTTCCAAGCCCTTTTATATACCGACTCTTTCCCACCCACCTCCAAGTTCCTTCCTGATGTTCCAGGAGGCAAGTCTGTGCAGGCCAGATTTCACAAAAACATGTAATTATTGGACAGCCATCTCCTCTTGCCCCTCTCTCAAGACGAAGTGCCATTTCCCTCCCAATCCCAACAAAAGAGGGAGATTTTGCAATCTTTCATTTTTTTTATTGTTAATCCTCTAGAGCATCTTTCTGTGCCCCAAAAATAGGATTGTTGCCAAATCCTTACTTGGGTCTCCATGGCTTAGTGCTGCCGGCCTTTGATGTGTTGCCAGTCATCCTCCTGTACCTCCTCTGACCCAGTTTTTTGTAGCTAAACAGAAAGGATGAGTCACCACAACAGACACACTCTGGCACTTCACACACACACACACACACACACAAGCTGGGGGGGAGCTCTTCCAACACTTCCGGCCATTTTGCATTTCTACTCAGCTTAGTAACTCGCTGCTGCCTTTTGCAGGTTTTAACTTTAACACAAAGAATATTCGGAATCAGCAACCAGCAACTACGAACGTTAGCACCAAATTGATTCTAGGTGCCTCTCCTTTCTAAAGCAGGTCAAACATCTGCATAGATGTCTGCCAGTCTCAAATACCTAGGGAAGGAAGAAAATGGATTCCATCTTATTCCTCTTTCAGCTGTTGATGCGCTACAAAATGGCTCGTGTTGATCGAAGGACAGACATAGTAGTAAATTTGGAAGAGTTATTTGCAATTCTGTCCTACACCCTCAGGATTCAGACTCCCAAAAGATAACATCACACTCAATTTGTGTTTACAGGAATGTAACAGAAATCCAGTGCAGCAAGGAACCCAACGATAAAGTCAGTCAACACCCACTCAGAATACTGAATTATTTTCCGGTATTCATCATCCATTTCAACAACAACAATATATCAGAACTGGAAAAGTATGAAGAACAACAAGAATGATCAAGCGCACCCATTGCATGAAGAAAGGATAAAAAGGGAGTCATCAGAGAAGTGAAAGTGCTGCTAGGGCATAAACACCCCCCCCCAAGGCTCCCCATAAATGGTCCAGAATGCTTTCACACAAGCAGGTCTCCCCCACCGCATGTCGCTAGAATATTCTAAAGGATACAGATGTGCACAGGAAGTTCCATCAGCTGCTCCCACATCAGCGCAGCTCAACTTGAGTCTTAATCACTGCACAGTGATAGTACCATGTTACATACAAAGGCACTGGGGCTTGCTGGCAGAACTCGGGGACTTCATGTTGCTATAGCCAATGTAACAGCCAGTGTGGGGTAGGGGCTAGAGTGACGGATTGAGATCTTGGCAATTCAGGTTTGATTTCCCACTCTGCCTTAGAAGCTTGCTGGGCCACCTCGGGCCAGCCATATACTCTCAGCCTAACCTACCTCACAAGGCTGTTGTGAGGAAAAAATGGGGGAGAATGAGGTAAGCTGCTCTGGGTCCCCCTTGGGGAAAAAGGCAGAGGATAAATGAGGCAATAAATAAATAAATATTCTTAACCCACGGACTTTGACACCAAGGATTTTTTAAAAAACAATATTTCTTGTTATATACACCCAAAGAGGGCTCTGGGTTGGCATTTTTCGTCCTTAAATGGATTCCTCCTAAAAGCTTGCAACAAGCTCACCTGAATCCAGTATTGTGTTTCCAACACTGGGAAACCTCCAAGTAGAGCCAGAAGTCAGATAGCCTCTTGTTATCATTTCCAGCAACTAGTATTCAGAAACATACTGCCTCTGAACATGGAAGCTCTGATTAGCTATTTCCTATGGCCTTTGAAAGACAACCTGATTGGTATATGAAGAAGTGAGCTGTGACTCATGAAAGCTCATACCCTGCCTCAAATTTTGTTAGTCTTAGAGGTGCTACTGGACTCTTGCTCTTTTCTACTGCAACCTGATTTCAGGTTTCAAAACTGATTTCAAAAACTATGGAAACTGAGGAAAAAGCAGTTTGATAAGGTGTGTATGTGTGTGTGTGGGGGGGGGGGGGATGTCTTCTGCTCAAAGTAAAAAAATCCCTCAGGGATATAACTAAACTGTTGGGCATGCCCAAAATAGTTCTTTGGATCCCAGCCTGACAACATTCAAGAAATAACCTCATGGTACAGTGTGAGCTGGGCCAGGGCCAGACACGATGTCACATTCTTGGTTCAACATCTTTGCAACCTGTCCAGCCCTCAACAGCTATTTATGAACAGTGAGGCAATGTTTTAATAGGTCCGTATTGTTCCTGAGCTTAGGAGATGCTGGGGGCGGACATCTTAGGAAACAGGCAAGGCAAAACACAGAAAAAGCTCTCAGTAGCCACACCGCTGTGGAATCTGATCCCGCAGCGATTGATCCAATTTAATCATCCACCCCTTGTTTCATGGTATGCAAGCAGATGTGATTGTAAACGCCAGAAAACATGTGTGTCTGGATAGCTCCTGAACATTAACCTGTCACAGCATATACTAATTAACCCTATTTAATTTATTTATTGATTTGATATACTGCTTCTCTTCAATTAAGAGCTCAAAGAAGGATATAAATCAAATAAATCAAATAATTAACCTCAAGATCTGAATAGGGTCACAGTAACCCTCAAAAGGGTGATTCTGCAGCTGGGAAAACTTTTCTACTGATGGCAGATACTCCTCCCCCTACTTCCCAGAAAGATAATGAGAGTAATTTCAATCCTTCCACCCCCTTCCCCATCACGTAAGTCAAGATTTCTGTATCACGCTTGGCCTGAGCAGGATTAGTCCCCTTTGGCAGCAACCTTCTACAGCGAAGTAGAATCTTTTTCTGCCTCTTCCCTTTCAGCCATGTCTTTGCAGGTCTTGTTTCCACTTGTAAAAAGTCTCTTTTAGGACAAAGCTGTTAATGAATATGCTGTGCTCATTTGGTATCCTTCAAGTCAATTAGCTTGTCCCAATTAGAAGGCACATGAGTTTTAGACGCGAGCCCCATTGCAGAGCACATGAAGAACAGCAATTGCTTTGGGGTGAAATGAGGCTTAATTGCTGCTCTAGGTATCTTTCCAGAATGCGTTTGTGTAACACAAGGCAGGGCAGTTCACCTCTTGAACTGTCATCCATGGTCAGAAAATGCAGAGCGCATGAAGAACAGCAAATTTGTTCAGCAAAGAGCACCAGTCATGAGATAATGTTGGTTTTGTTGCCACAGCAGCTGTTCAGAAATAACAAACAGTGCTGTTTAAAATAAGGGGAAATGCTAAATTAGTAATCAAGATAAATCCAGACCGCCCAAAACCCTTTATGCCCAAGGCAGAAGATCCAAATGGCACTCTTTCGTGGTAGTAAAAAAGGTCATACAATCCAAAAATGGATACTTTACTGTCCTTTAGTGGCAGCCCAAAAGTCTGATGCCAGGCCGAGACATTTCACCTTGCCTTGAACTGGGTATACTGGCCCCAATTCCAGCACTTTTCAAGGCTCTGGGCCATGGAGTAGTTAAGGGCTCATTTTGGTGGGCCTTGCGGATCTAAAACTGAAGTGGCCTCCAGCTGCACCAGGAAACAGCAAGAAGTCTTTCTCGTAGAGCAAATTCCATGGAACCATGGAGTGGCCGGGACGGGGCTCGCATCTGCAACGTTATTGAACTTGCAAGTATTTTCAGAAGCAGTTGCTGCTTCAAAGAACTTTTAGGAAAAAGCACCAATATGAATTGGAAGAAAGGCAGGGGACTGGTACCATTGATTTCAAGGATAAATATACAATAACTGCTGGACTGATTTGCTCAGCCCTTGCCCATCTTGGCTTTTAACATCTAGCTGTAGGGGACTGCGGCTGGATTCAGGAGGTACTAAGTGATTCCTTAGGAAGGAATGCTCCTTATTGCCTTGAAAACGACAGTGATGAGACATGTCCTGAAGAAGCCATCACCGGACCCAAATGATCCATCAGCCAGTGGCAAATATATCTTCTTTGGGAAAAGCAGTTGAGCAGGCTGGCTATGCAATGCCATTCTTTCTTGGATTAGAGTAACTGTTTAGATCCATTTTAGTTTGACTTCACATCTGCTTTGGGAACAAACCACCCAGCTTGCCCTGAAAATTTTAGCAGGGGGAGGCACTTGACTGCTGAACCTTTCCATGGCTTTCCATACCATTGATTCTGGTATACTTCTCACTCTGCCATTCTGAGCTTAACTCCCCAGTTTTTAACAGAAGATGACAGTGGGAGACAGCTGCTTGGACCCTGGCAGTTGCACTATAGCATCCCACACAATTTATGTTCCCTACTCTGCCACGGCAGCTCAGCTGGTCACCTTGGGCCATCACATACTTTCAGCCTACTTCACAGGGTTGTTGTGAGGATAAAATGGCGGAGAGGAGAATGATGTAAGCCACTTTGGGCCACCACTGGGGAGAAAGGCAGGTTACAAACAACACAACTAAATATTTAGCACACGGCTCAACAAATCCCAGCCTCCAAGGCACTGTGGTGTCTAGAAATTTCCTTGTGGTATAATTGCACTGGCAGTGTATTTTCATCAGTTATTTATTGTAAGTGCCTCTGAGTGATTCTCAGTAGAAGTACACAGCTCATTTAGGTGGAGGATACAGGTTAGCTTTTTGTTGTAATGACAACTAGGGTTACCCCATATTTATTTATACACCACAATGCTTTTGTTATAGCTTTTTAAAAATGACAAGAAACTGCAAAGAATTTAGTGGTTTGCAATAATGAGAAACTATGGTCATTAAAACATAAAACCAAGAAGGCTGAAAAATAAGTCTGGCTCCTGAATTTTTGGGCTGGCTCCAAAAGCTGAAGAACATTTGTCAACGCCCAATTTAGCACCTAAGTGAAACCACCAGGAGCAGTTCTCTGGGGATTTGCTGAAAGGTGTCATTAGCATGTAGATACTACTAGCTCTTCTCGAAATTAACTATTTATTAGTGGTAAGCTGCAGTACTGCAGCCCAAGCTCTGCTCACGACTGGAGTTTGATCCTAGCGGAAGCCAGGTTCAGGTAGCCAGCTCAAGGTTGACTCAGCCTTTTCATCCTTCTGAGGTCAGTAAAATGAGTACCCAGTTTCCTGGGGGTAAAGTGTAGATGACTGGGGAAGGCAATGGCAAACCACCCCATAACAAAAAGTTTGCCAAGAAAACGACGTGATGCAATGTCCTCCCATGGGTCAGTAATGACTCAGTGCTTGCACAGGGGGATTACCTTTACCTATCTCTTAGTAATACTGCACATAAGGTATTAAAGAAGTCGGCCTGCCATGGAATAGGATGCATAAAGGAACATGTTTGGAGGGTAGTATTACATGTGTGCTTATAGATGGAGATACACTCTTTTTTGTACCTTATTTTCCCTTTGCAAATCCTTCAGATGGTGCACAAACTCTTGACCTTTCTGGCCATAGTTACTCATTGTTATCCATGCTCTGTTCATATCCAGACCAGATGACGGCAATGTAGCGTACATGGGGCTGCTTTTGAAAGTTGTTCAGGAACTTCAATTAATATAAAACACAGCACTAATTTTGCTGAGTGACATAAGAAAATATTATCAATATAGTTAATTCTCAATGTGGCCCCATTTGTGGATACTTAAACTCGGAGACTGAGGCCATGGACAGACAATTGGAACTTTCTGTAAACTTGAGGAAAGCCTCCCCGGTTTGCAGAAAAATACTGAAATCTAAGTAAAAATGATAGAAGGAGCACCGGTAACTTTATGAAACAGATGCCCTCAGGGGCCTTTGCTAGGCAACCACGACTATATCGCCAGCATTCAAGCCTTGGTTTCTGTCTGTAAATGGTAGGAAGAAAAGGGCAAAGTGCTTTCCAGGGCCACTTAGGCCTTTGAGGGAGGACTTACGAGGACCAGTTTCGGCAGCAACCAGCAGTGACCTGCTACTCCCTAATCTGCAGGACTCATCCAGGCCCATTCAGCTGTTTACTACTGTTCAACAGCAAGTACACCACAAAAGCCAGGAAGACCCAAGTTCAAATCCCCACTCCACCACACTGGGTTACCTTAGGACAGTTACATGCTCTCACTACAAGCTACTTCAATGTTGTTGAGAGGATAAAATGGAGGTGGGGAGAATGATGCAAGTTGTTTTGGGCCCCATTGTGGAGAAAAGTGGGCTATAAATGAAGTAAATAAATAAATACTAAATATAGCTGAAGTTGGGGCAGATAAAAGGGAGGCTTGTAGGCGAGAAGGAGAGAAGGAAGCAGGGAAAGATGAGGATATGCAGGCTGCCCATAGGTAGGAGGGAAAGAGGAAATAACAACAACAACGATAATGATAATGGTTGTTGTGGATTTTCCAGGCTGTATTGCCGTGGTCTTGGCATTGTACAATGCCAAGACCATGGCAATACAGCCCGGAAAATCCACAACAACCATCCTTCTCCGGCCGTGAAAACCTTTGACAATATATCGATAATGATAATGATAATAACTGTGCTTATATACCGCTCTTCTAGATAGATTAGTGCCTCGCCCAGAGCGGTGAACAAGTCAGTGTTATTACTATCTTCACAATACAACTCAAGACCTGGGGATGAGAGGAGGGGCTGAGTTGCTCCCCTGCCACCTTCCCAGTTTCAGGCACCAGGTTGACACAGGGCTTTTGGTTCAATTGATTTATTATTAATTAATTAATTAATTGAATTTATGGTCTGCCCTCCCTGCGAACGGGCTCAGGGAGGATTACAACATACAATAAAAGACAGATAAATTACAATAAATAGGGCAATAAAATCACAGCGTTCACAATTCTAAGTTCAGTAGCATAAAACAAGCTCTACAACATGACTTCTAGTGACCCAGGACGGGATTCCCTTCACCCTTCCCCTGCAACTCATAAAAAGAGGAGAGGAGGTGGAGACATGAGATTGGTGGAGAGATTGGAGATTTGGGGGGTTCTGCTGCTGCTGGCCACTCTGACAGCTATACATTTTTATTTCATTGTGATTTCAGTGTTTGTTGACCTTGCAAGGGGCTTCCAAAGCCATATGCTAAGAACAGTATGTATAGGCTGCAGCCTATGTCTGACAAAGACGCATCTCAAGGTTTTCACAACTTATGCTCCTGCTCTTCATCCCATTGCCTGCCACTCCCCAGAACACTAAAGAGAAAGACAGGCTCTGGCAGGTGACAGAGGATGCTGAAGAGCAACCAACTTTATCGACTGCCCAGGTCAGTTCCGTATTCTAGAGATCAACCAGAGTTTCAACAGCTGCTTTGGCTAACATCTCTCCGATTCCAGAAAGCAGCAAAATCCATCTATCCATCGAAGCTGGGCCATTTTATAGGCCTCATGTGCCCACAGAGGACTGAAGATGCTGAAACGCCAACCCTTACCAGATACCATCTGCCTGTGATGAGTTAATTGTTACAATATCCTCCCTACCCATAGATCACCCTCCTGCCTGGAGCAAAACCTGCCAGCGCATGTCAGCAAAGCAGTGCATACTCTACCACAGGTGCAAATACTTGGCGTGTATCTCGCTTGGCATTACAGAACTTAATACTGATAGCCTGGACAGCGTACCTAAGGACATGGTTTAAAACAACAACAACAACAGTAGTGTAGAGAAAAATGTAACACACATCCTATCTCAGGGGCATAATCCATTATCCTTTCAGTGTCGTGCCTTGAGAAACACACTGAAACTGAAGTAAGGTGCCCCCAAAAGCAGAGATTACGCCTCAGGGAAAGGGGCTAGGTATTTATGGTTTAAAATCAAAAGATTTCCTAGGGGCAGGGTGATAAAAGATTTTAACGTCTTTGCAAAGCAACCCCACCCCCCATCGAATGACAGAGAACAGTAACTTCACCAATGGAGGAAATAAAGACAGAGCATAAAACCAAGGTCTGTGGACTTAATCTGAAGGGTAGGGATAACTTGCCATAGAGATGTTAGAAGACCATGCCCTCTTACAAAGCGGACACTGAATACGGCAATGGAGAGAAACCGGTGGGGGAGCATTTCAGTTTTACAAACATTCTAACAGAACAACCATCAAAGGACTGTTTAGAAACTGATGAATTCCAGTCCTACTGTCACCAATGCAACACCGTCTCACAAGATTGGAATAAAGATAACCAGGGCTTTTTTTCTGGGAAAAGAGGTGGTGGAACTCAGTGGGTTGCCCTCAGAGAAAATGGTCACATGGCTGGTGGCCCCGCCCCCTGATCTCCAGACAGAGGGGAGTTGAGATTGCCCTCCGCACCACAGAGCAGCACAGAGGTCAATTTAAACTCCCCTCTGTCTGGAGATCAGGGGGCGGGGCCACCAGCCATGTGACCATTTTCAAGAGGTTCTGGAACTCCGTTCCACCACGTTCCTGCTGGAAAAAAGCCCCGAGGATAACTGCCCCTTCATGGGCACTGCAATGACTGATCTGTGGAAGCTATGCGCTTGGATTATGTGGGCTTTTTCCTGCCTGTGTTCCTATTATCTTTATTCTCACCTTCATAAGACGTAAGGTTCCACTATACCTCACCCCAAGTCCCCAGCATTTTATCAGTTGGAAGTAGGTTCGGCAATTACAAAACCTCATGTGCTCTATGCTTTAAGCAGCTGGACATAAAAAAGCCCCAAAAGTAATTGGTCGCGAATAAAACTCTACTAAAAGTCCAAACTTTTGTACTAGAATAAATTAATCTACCGCAGATTAAAAATGCTCACAAAATTTCATAGCATTAATGTTTTGACTCAAAACTCCCCGCTAATTTCACTTCACCCTTGTGCAAATCAAGTTCAAGAATCTTTATTTCTGTATCTTTTTCTTTTAAAATATACACAGTTTTTAAATGATAGTTTCGCGGCGATGTCATAGAAGAGACAAATAAGAAATATGAAATGAAAATAGCATATGAAAAGTGATTTATTCCTTACATCCCCTAGACCAGCTCTTAAACTAGATCAGCAACAAATTGGGGTGTGGGTGTGTTATGTGTTCAATGAAGAAGCTCCCTGTACTGGCCAATCCAGTAACGGAATAAATAGTGGCATGGATGGAACAGATGCTGCATTCAAACATACAGTAACAAAACATAGAGACGTTTCTACATCAGAAAGAGCCACGCAGTTAGACTAAGCCCTATCTTTAAAACCATTCTAGGCAATGAACATTAAATGGGTGACCTTGGACGGGTCACCTCTCAGTCTAGCCTACCTCCAAGGGTTGTTGTTAGGGTAAAATAGAAGTGCAGAGTTCCTTTTATGCCACCAGGGAGGAAGAGCAAATAAGAATGTATAAATAGGCAATTAGCTACCCCCTGGACATCTGTGGCAAGCAAAAACTGGCCCCAAGAGAGCCACTCACCTCTGCTTAAGCATAAACCTGTATAGCTCTCACATCCTCTCTTCTAACTGTAAAAGCAACTGACTCTTTCAGGAGAGATGGAAAACTAACAGAGCCCAGCCAGCAGTCTGAGAAGCGTTGCTGTCCAATGTAAGCTAAGTTTCCCCTGCAGGGCCTAGCAAGGAGGCAACACGACCTTCACAGAAGCAGGGAGGAAAACTACCATCACAAGAATGGATTTACATTATTTTACACTGACGGCCACAGCAAAATCAGACAACGTATCATCTCCCTGCTTGTCACACTGCACTTGCGCAATATGCAAAAATTGCTTCCAGCACTGTATCAAGTGGATTGCAACTACTAAACAACGTACTCATTTTGCCAGTACACAGGTGCCCAATTTAGAAACAATGCTAAGCTGACAGACCTCTGGGGCTGTGTTCAAAATATGGATGCATTCTAGACACATGGAGGAGAATAAGTACCTCCTGACTGAAGGCTGATCTGGTATATGGATTATAAAGAAAAAAATGCAATCCAGGTTAACCAGAGCATTCATAACCACTCAGAAATGAGTTTCCCTCCAAACAATGCTTTGAAGATTAAGAACAGCCTGAGCTCTAAAACTGACAGCCATTCTAACGTGAACTCATTTTCTATACAACACCATCACCAGGTACCCGCCTACAATTTGTATGCTCCAAAAAAGATATCCATGAATCAGTCTTTCGTATTGTGGTGGCCCTCAATTTTGTTTATTTACATAAATATTTCGATGCTGCCTTTCCACCCAAACTGGGTCCCTAAATAGGATCTACACCTGAACTAGTTTCTAGTAACGAACAGTATGTGATCTATGAATTGCTTCTGGTTTTTACAAACTGAAAATGATGATGATGATGATAACAATAGCATTTGATTTATATACCATCCTTCATGATGACTTAACACCCACTCAGAGTGGGTGACAAAGTACGTTATTATTATCTTCATAACAATCACCCTGTGAGGTGGGTGGGGCTGAGAGAGCTCCGAGAAGCTGCGACTGACCCAAGGTCACCCAGCTGGCTTCAAGTGGAGGAGTGGGGAATCTAACCCACTTCTCCAGATTAGAGTCCTGCTGCTCTTTTCACAAGTCTTTCCAACGTGCAAAACTCACGGAACGAGGGCGTCTTCATGGCGTGATTTCTGATATCATCGCACCACAAAAATGAAATCGTGGCGCAATGACATCAGAAATTGTGCCATGAAGACGCCCTCGATCCATGAGTTTTGCGTGATGTAAAGACGTGTGAAAACGGCATCGCTCTAGGCATCTAAAGTATCTGAGGTCAGATACGTTAGACGCCTAGAATTTTCGGTTTGGAAAAATTTATAACTGGACCCCAGGCCTGGAGACAAAGAACTTGTAGCTGGAATTAAGTAAAGGGTATAGATGAGCTCACACTTCAACCCAAATTTCTATTTTTCTCAGATGAATTATTAACACATTTTTAAATACACACATATCTCAGCTTAACACAGCTGCAAGAGAGGACTTTCCATATATTAAAAATGGATGATGGAAGTGGGACGGTGTCGAGGAAAGACCACATAAGGCTAACAGCCTAACCCAAGGTTTCTGGTGTAGCTAAAGTCCTGCTGATTCCTAGAACATTCAGGATTTAAAAATAGGCATTAATACTTATTTCCACAGCGTTGTTCAGAGTATAAGGTACTTTACTACTCTTATATTATGTATTCTGCTAGCCACCAGATGGATTTTTAATATATATATATATGCTATTTAATATATATATATATGCTATTTAATATATATATATATGCTATTTTTAATATATATATATATGCTATTCATTAACATCCTGCATTTCCCCCAATGGAAAACCAAAGTGGCTTCTATCACCTCTCCTCTATTTTATGCTTACAACAACTCCGTAAAGTAGGTTAGACTAAGCGTGCACGACTGGCCCAAGGTCACCCAGCAAGCTTCCAAGGCAGAGTGGGGATTTGAACCTAGGTCTCCCAGATCCTAGTCTGACATGCTAAGCGCTGTACCACACTGGAGGTTGATGGACAGTGAGTTGGCCAAGGCCATTCCAACCAACCAAGCATTGCAACTGCATGAAATCTGGGCTTCTCATAACCAAACCCATGACTTCCGCACCTTCCCAGTCCTGCGGGCCCAACCAAGAACCACTCATCTCTGTGCAGAGTTCATAAGACAAAAACACGGCCAAATTTGATGAGTCATGATGAATTCCTTAAGTCTGTCTCCTGGCTTGGTAAAGGGCAGGAGCGTTAGATTTTGCAGAATGATTCAGTTCTTCCCAAGATGACAAAGAGGGAGACCGTGCAATCTCCGCCACCTTTATTCTTCCATGACTGAAAGAACTGCTTATAGCAGCAGCGAGAATGGAGGTGGGGGGTGAAGGAGGAGAAATGCACAGAAACCAAAACCAAGGCAGGTTTAGACAAAGCTGCCCATTGAAACTGCGAAGAAGTGAAAGCACATCATATGATGAGAAAGAGGTTAAAAGGCCAGCACCGCTTTCGACAGGGTGCCTTTTACAAAATCATTAAAGAAAAACACCCAACCAAAATGCCACATCCCATAAGAATACTCTGTTAAACCAAGCATGGCTACTCGGTTACCGGAGGAGCAGACTGCTGAAGCAACACCTTAAAGACTACCAGGTTGGCATAAAGCTTTCATGGACGAGTGTCTGGTTTGTCAATCCAGAACAAAGAACAAAAACTTGTTAGTCTTGAAGATGCCACAAAACTGGTGTTTATGCAACCACCAATTGACAGTCAGAGGACCTGCAATTAACGCCAACTAGACCACACAGCAATCTTAACTAACAACGGTAGTGGCACTTGAGATTGAGTACAGCCAGTACTTCATACACCTGTTTGTGTTTCTTTTCTGCACCAAACTAACACAGCCACCCTCTGGAATTTGCAGCCAAGGGAAATCTGAAGGAGACTTCCTCTTTCTTTGGATAATAAACACATTTGAGAAGCCTGAATTAAGGGTCTGTTATGACCTTCATACCAACAGTGGTAGTTTTCAATCTCTATTCTGGTGCGAATTCAACAGCTGACTGTCTTCCCCAAAAGAGAACTTGCCTACCACTTCTCATAATCTCTGATAAAGCACAGTTGCAACAAAGCCAAAACCCACATGAACTTCTCATGAGACTCAGCTTGCGGCCGAGTCCTCTAGAACAGACTGTAATGTGAGGCAGATGTGTGAGAATTTCATCACAGATGTCAAAAGGGTTCCCTTTCTAACAAGGTCATTCACATGCTATTTCTGTGGTGAATGAGCTCCCCTAACAGGGACCCAGATATTTGCACTCCCACAAGACCCCTTTGAGCACCCCACAAGAACTTTTGATTTAGTTGCTGGAAGCCTGGATAAAATAATCCAGTTTGATATCAAGCGGGGGTGGGGGGCTCTCTGAATTGATAGGAATTTCCCCTGGAATCTCACATGTCAGTAGTCTATCTTCTGGAATGCTCCAAAGATTGAAGGCCTTTTGTCTTCAGCCTCTAGAACTCACACCCAGGAGTAAATGACTCGTTTGCTTGTTAATAACCTAACACCTATAAAGAACCTTCCTCCCTATTCGGCCTACCAGTGTAATGCAATCCCAAACCCCGGGAAATACTAGAAGGCGGCTGTACAATCTTCATCATGCCAGCCGAAGCGGGCCCATCACTCCACTGCACCTAAATCATTTTGCCATGCCTCCTGCAGGTGCCACCTTGCACATGGGCGAAATCAACAGCAGCCCGTACATGGGCTTTCTCTGTGGTGGCCCCTACCCTATGGAATGGCCTGCCTGAGGAGGTCAGGAGAGCCCCCACTCTCCTTGCTTTCCGCAAACGATGCAAAACCAAATTATTCAAAAAGGCTTTTTACTCAGATAGGAGGGCGGTATTGTAGGGAGGGGATCTCAGATGTGTCGCTAATGAATTAGGGACCACAGACTTCACCACCATGTTGCCTTACATACGACTCATGTACTTTCAATGTGTGCTCCTATGAGCTACCCGTGCTTCATACTGTCTGACGTCAGTCCTAGAATTGCTTATGTTCTGTTTCAGCATTCCTTCAACTCTGTACTAGATTCTAGCTAATGCTGTGTCTTGTAAACTTGTATTTATTTACCCCATGGCATTGTTTATGGAAATGTCCTCAATGATGACTGTACTGATCTCTCACACTGTGCAATCCACCTTGAGTCTCAGTGAGAAAAGTGACGTAAGTAAACTTCCATTTCCATGATCGTGCACCTCACCCTTTCAACTCTATACAAAGAACATCTTAAGCCTGTTCTTACTTTGTAGTCAGCTCCCAGAACTACTTGCACTGAAATAACTAACGGGAAGGCTGCCCCTCCCTCCCTCCTAATTCTGCACACTGCTCACAGCCACTTCAGCAATCAGGCAGGCGGGATGCGCTCCCTTCGTTTGCGAGACTGAAAGCTCTCCCTTTCCCAAAGGCCTCGGCTTTCCAATCTCCAGGTTTGTTCTGCAGCATACACACACCCAAGTCATGAATTCCAGACTCATCTTAAATACAAGTTAAGTTTATTAGTTTAAGGAGTGTTTGCAAAAAAGCGTAAAAGCACTCTTACACGTGCAACAGACAAATAAGAAAACATTACTGTTGCTACATAAAATCTGACTATCTAAAAACTTGAGAGCTAGCTACCTAAGCATCTCTGTTTAGCATCCATTTGTTGCTTATCTCACCCGTCCACTAGAATGCGAGCCTGGCTGGGAGGGGGCTCTTGATGAGCCCGTTTTCATCTCTGCTCTGCATGGCCAATACTTGACCCCTCACGTCTCGTCTAACTCATCGTAAATCATCTGGGCAAGAACTGGGGCAACTCTGTATTCTGTGCTGCCCTTGGCACAGCGTACCGCTAACTTTAAAGCCATAGGGTTGCATGAGACAGAATGCTTTTTTTAGGGCAGGACTAGTTTTTATACCATGAGAAAACAAGACTCACTGGAAAAGACAATAATGCTAGCAGAACTTGAAGGCAGGAGGAAAAGAAGACAACTCAACATGACTCAAGACTAGACATGGACACGAACGGAAACCCCCCCCCCCCCCGAACAAGCTGTTTGTTCTTTGTTGCCATCCACGAACAACGAACAGTAACGAACATGACCCTGTTCACAAACTTGTTCGTTGCCCTTTAAAGATCCCTTTAAACTATCAGCTGGCAGGTGGCGGGGGGGATTCCCCCCTGCCGCCTGCCAGCTGATAGTTTAAAGGGCCCTTTCCTGCCACATGCAAGGGGCAGAGCCCTTTAGACACCCCACAAACTGACCTTCCCAATGTCCAATACCCACCAAATTTGCAGGGGACATAGTCCTCACTGTCCTCTGAATCCCCCCCCCCAAGTTTCAAAGAGATTGCACCCCGGGAAAGGCATGATCCATGGGTCTCCCCCTTTGTTGTCATTTTCTCTTCACAGTGGCAAAAATGGGACTCTCTGCTGGAAGTACTTTGAAGGGTTAAAGCCAGAAGGAGTTCAGACAGCGTTCAGTCCCTGCCGTTGCCAGAGGAATTGATTAAAAGGTCCCAGACCATCTGGCTTGACAAATAGCTGACGAAGGCAAGTTTGCAACGACCATTTGTTCGTTTAGAATGGAGCTTCACGAACGGCTTGTTCGCAAACAGACGAACGGGCTGTTCGTGGGGTTTTTCCGTTCGTAATGCTGTTCGTGCCCATGTCTACTTGAGATGGCTTGACTCCATAAAGGAAGCCACAGCCTTCAGTTTTCAAGACCAGAGCAAAGCTGTTAATGATCAGACGTTTGGGAGCCCGCTGGTGTGGGGAGGACGGAATATAAATCAAATAAAAATAAATAAAATAAAATTCATTCACAGGGTCATGATGAATTGGAAGCATCTTGACAGCATATAATACACAGTTTTTACACTGGACCGTCTTATCCACAGGGTGGTTCTGTACTTTACTGAGAGAGGTGCCAAAGGAACCAGTATCAACTAGTCATACAGTTCACCTCATAAATTGCAAATTATAGGAATGCCAAGGCAGAAACATTAAAAATTAAAGTATTTGCAGAAAGCATGGAGGATTTTCTGAACATTGCTAGAAGGAAAACAAAGAATGGATCCCACCTCTGAGCAGCACAGAAGCATAAAGGAAGCCTGCGGGCCACATACTGAACTAATTTGGCTTTTGGAAGATTGATGAAATAAGACTGTACTGAAGATGATGAGAATAAAAAGAGGTGGTCCATGGACTCCATTTTTTTTTCCAAAGGCACTTAAATATGGGACACTTTTGGTTTTCAATTTTGCTGCTACTGACAGGCCTTTACAGGAACCAATTTCGTAAACTGGATGACAATACTCTCCAGCTATTTTCATAAAACTATGGATCTGGAAAAAAAAATGAAGAGAAGGCAACTGTGTTGGAAACGGAGTCCATAATTCATAACCACAGCACTTCCTCTTTTAACCAGTAGTTTCATTATGGTGTTTACGGCTGGGATTTCTGACTTTGAACTGCGAAGACCAGGGCAATGAACAAGAAATGACTGCTGCTGAATTTTTGTTCTACACACAAAAAAAGAAGGAAGTTAGCTGAGCAGAGGGGCTACTGGAAACCCTGGAGCTAACTCCAGCCTCCCAGCTGCATATTCCAGCGCTATGACATGTTAGACTACATGATTTGGAAGAAGAGGGTTGGATACTGTGAGAATACTATCACAAGTAACCTTGCAGTATCCAACCTTTTCCCTTCAAATTTTCTCCAACAGATTTAATGCCAACAGATGCACGGCTGCCATTTCCAGGCGCTTTTCATATTTACAATGGTGGTGGAGAGTACCCACAAGTCATAGCTGACTATGGCAACCCCTGCTGGGGTTTTCATGGCAAGAGACTAAGTGGCGTGGTTTGCCATTGCCTGCCTCTTCAGCCCTGGTCTTCCTTGGAGGTCTCCCATCCAATACTAACCAAGGCTGACTCTGCTTAGCCTCCAAGTTCTCATGAGATCAGGCTTGCCCGAGTTTTCAAGGTCAGGGTATATACAACGAAGCACTTGCAGTTCTCCTAACACAAAACAGAGTAACCAGCCAACATGTAACTCTCTTAATGGGTTACCTAGTTCAAAAGGACTGTCAGGATATAATCAACAAAGTGAAAATTATCAAGAAGTTTTAGGACACAGAACTGTTACCCCGCTGTATGAAAACCTAATGAAGTTCATGGTCATTACATTCAGGATAGACAGAAGGAAGTACTTCTTTAATCAGTTTGGTGTAATGGTTAAGAGCGGCAGGACTCTAATCTGGAGAACTGGGTTTTGATTCCCCACTTCTCTGCTTGAAGCCAGCTGGGTAACCTTGGGTCAGTCACAGCTCTCTCAGAGCTCTCTCAGCCCCACCCACCTCACAGGGTGATTGTTGTGGGGATGATAATAACATACTTTGTAAACTTTGTTAAGTTGCCCTGAAGGGCAGTATATAAATCAAATGTTGTTGTTGCTTAATCAATGATTATTGTGGAATTCAATATTGTGGAACTCACGGCCAGCGGTCATCGTGATAGCCACGAAGAAAGTTTTCAAAGGAGATTGGATAGATTCATGGTGGAGAGGTAACAGCTCTAAAGACTAAATAATCAAGATGAAACAATACACACATACACTTCCATCCACTAAAGTAGAATTGTCAGCAGACTGCTAATTTTTTTACTTCTCTAGGCACAGCCTGGCCAAAAGGATTACCGGCCATTATTCCCACAAGGCGGCTGATCCCTGTTCCAAGTAGGGTTAGCTACCGAGGTTCTTCATGTTCCCTTGGTTGCCCTCTACTCTCGCCATCCAGTCTAGAATCCCAGCTTGATTCCGCTGCCCATACCACCTCAGATACGCTTAAAGCAGCAGGGCTCCCTCTGGAAATCTTGGAGAGCCACGCTCGCGTTTCCTTTCAACACAAGGAGCCACGCACCACCCCAACAATAAAATATATAAAAAACCTTTTTAATTGCCAGTGCACCTCTGAGCTCTAGAGACTTATCTTTCCCTATTACTGGGAGTTTTGCTTCATGAACTAACATTCAACTGTGGCATGCTCCATTCCGCCGCCTCAATCGGTTGCATATGTTGACCCGTTCTCAAACTCAGAACACCTACATCTTGACAACTTTGATATAATCGTCATGGGCAGGCTGTGTTTCATTTTAAGAAAATAAATTTGTTTGGGATCCCTATTAAGAAACTGTCAATTTTCCTGAAATACACTGGCGGAATGGTGCTTGCAAGACCCACAGGTGGCTCCCGAGCCACTGAGTGAATTTCACTGACTTCAAGTGTGTTCACTGCACCAGGTTCAGCATCGGCAGAAGGAAGTTTTTACCTAGATGGCTTCAAGACCTATTAGTTCTTCGGCTGCTAAGAAGAACATTCCTCAAGTATATGTGAGAGTCTGCAGAACGGAGGCTGAGCTACCAGCAATTAACACTGGCCACTCATTCCAACGCCAAAAGCAAATAGTTGCCTCTGGGAACCTCACAACTGGACAAGCTGATAGTTATACCCCTGTATGCACATCAGGACCTGGTTTTCAAAGGTGTGTTCCATTGGACTACCATGGCTAAGGACAGTCAATCATTTAAAGCCATCCCCGTATCTTGCGACAGTGAGTTCCATAAGTTAACAACGTGCTGTGTGAAGCACTTCCTATTTCCTGTCCGGTGCATACAATTTCACTGGATGATTGAGTCCTAGTATTATAAAATGACAGCATCCCTCTACCCTCACATTTCAGAGTGGTACCTTCTCTCCATACTATCTAGTCATATAAACCTGTGTTAGTTGTCTTTTTCATTCCCTAAAAATAGTATTCTCCTTTACCCCTTTAAAGAACCTGGAAACATTTAACAATCATTTTTCACACCCACCTTCTCACCTCTCCCTCCATCTTGCCATAGAGCAGCAGTGTCTCAGAGCTGCCTCTCTAAACCAGGAATTAAAATTCTCCCTTTTGGTACTTGGGAAGGGGGGGGCGGGATACTGCAGTGAGGACAAAGGGTCAAAAAACCCTCCTCTTTTATTTCCTATTTCAGGCCTATTACTACACAAAAGTAGTCTCAGTGTTGCCATTAGAGTGTCTCCTATTAAAACATTAAATACTGTGCGAATAGCAGCATGAACAAAGAGCACTTCCCGTTATTACTCTGCCCTGGCAGACACAAGGAAAAGTAAACTCTGTTGTTTAACCCTGACCTTATATTTGTTCTTGTATGAATAGAAGCTAAGCAAACTGAATACTCCCCATTCCAGCTCCTTGAAATGCAGGGAGCTGGAGGGGAAATTACCTCTGCAAACCTTCCTAGCCCAAGGGTGTCAGATGCAGGGGACAAGCAAAAGGAGACAGCCGTGCGTCTGTGCCCCATTTACTGGTGATATCTGAATGGCTGTAGCTGGCAAAAGGATACTGCGCTCACTCAAAAAGATACGGGCAAGGGAAACAAACTGGGCTTTTCTTACAAATCTAATTAACTCTATGGAATCTCTTTAGCAGCCAGTTGATAGTTCCTATAAAAACAGGCTGAGAAGGTAACTCCCTCGGCCTGAAAAGCAAAGCACGCTCTTTCTTAACCTGCCTGTTAAAGCCAGAGCTCAAGCTTTCTCACCAGTTGGCATGAACTCAGGATAAGACTGCCCAAAGAAAAACTGGTTGAAGGAAAGCCGAATTGCAGAGACGGTGATGGAAACATTTACCAAAGCTACCGAACTTACAGAAACTTTTTAAAGTCATATTAAAGGTTTGCTAAGTAGCTGATTGGGAAGTGCCTAGCACAGTACATAGCAAAAAAAAAAAGCTTTCTTCTATAAACCATTGGAGAACAAGGTGGATGAGGAATTTTGTTCCCCAACCCCAATGCAAATCAGAGAAAACGCAAACAGAGATGGTTGTGCAGACAGAAGAAATGAGGAATGGGATGTCTTTGGAAATCCACTTCTTGTTATTTCTGACACTGCCCAATTTAACCTTAAGACAATAGGTGGTAGCTGGATAAATCAGTTGGGATGGAGCCATTCAGGGTAACACAAGATAGCCCAGGGTTGCTCTACCCACTCCCGACAACTTCTAAGGGTTTCGAAATGTATATAAATCTTCACACTGTTTTGTGCTTCTGCACTCCCCCTCACTTCCTGGCTGGGAACTGGGACCAAGGTCCCTCTATCAGGGGAGGGTCTTTATTCTTCACAATGCGCCCGTGGCAAGTCTGGCCATCACAAGAGAGTCAATAAAACTCATGAATGGCCCTTTTATACCACAGCCCTTAATACAATGTAGAAGGAGAGTGCAGCATTAGATGACCCAATTTAAGAAGGCGCTATTAGCAACCGGCTTTAACTCTTCTTGTCCCCGATTGCCTTCTTTGAAACCCACCACTTAAAAGGGGGGGGAGAGGATGTTTCCCTAGCCGAGAAGTTCCTGGCTTTTGTCGTCAGGCCCGAGGCAGTCTCAATTCACAGCCAACTGAAGCGCTGGGAGCCTACCGAGACAGACTCTTTCAAGACGACCTTATTTTTCTCCAAGACCTAAGAATGGCTCCATGCTTTGTGTCAATTGTGGATACCCAACAGAAGTGTGATATTCTACACACGTGCAACGGATAAGCAGATTTACATCCTCGAATGCCACGCGTGTGTGTCTAACTGGCCATCACACGACCATGGGGGGCTTTAAGAACACACATCTGCCATTCCAGCCTTCTGTGTGTAAAGCATGTGCTCTGTTACTGAGAGCCAAGCTACAAGTGATGCCTGACACAGGTTGGACACTTGTCAGCTTCCCTCAAGTTTTGATGGGAAATGTAGGCATCCTGGTCTTGCAGCTGTAATGGAGAGCCAAGCTGTAAAACCAGGGCGCCTCCATTTCCCATCAAAACTTGAGGGAAGCTGACAAGTGTCCAACCTGTGTCAGGAGTCACTTGTAGCTTGGCTCTGAGTTAAAGGCCCCTTTGCTCCTTGTGTCCGCAGCAAGCAGCATCACAGCTCCCTTTTGCAGATTCTAACCAAAATGTTGCAGAAGACAAAGCAGGCACTTGCTGTCGGATGAATGATTCAAGAGCACGCTGTGCTTCTAAAAGCCGGTCAATCCATCATTAACTTCATTGCCCTGGGAGGCTACACTGAAGTAGCTGCACAGGATATCCACTGACATTCAATCACAGTTGTCTCCACCTTAATATAAAGAGGCAGCCATGTGGCTGGCATCCTTAAAGAGCTATGGATTTCTATTTAGACAAGTATAAATTCACTTTTTTTAAACGGAGAAAGCCAAATAGAAAACAGACCTGGAAAAGCTTCTCTTTAGCCAGCTTTCACTGGAGGAATAGTTTTTATCTGACGTTTGCCTTGCAGACTATATTGGGAGGGGTAAATGATTTCATTTCATACACTGGACCCCCCCCAAAACACAAACACAAACAAACACACACACACACACACACAAAGTATTTGCATCCTGAAAAACTAAGTAATTGCTCATTCAAACAGTATTTAATCAAAGTAAGCTCGAAGCATGTAATAAAAAATATTCTTCATTTTATAATGAATTGAGGACTTGAGAGGGGCAATGACATACATTTAATGATGCACGTGTCTCCCAGAGGAAAAAGCAACATTCAAAATACAGCTCAGATACAGGACAGCACTGGCTAGGGGGAGTGTATTATGTAATAACTTCTCAATTCTTATACACTCGGCTTCCAGAAATTTTGCATTTCCAGAAATGTAAGCAGGATTCTACTATGTCATTTTTGCATTGTTTAATGGATTTAATTACATCCCTCCTCTCCTCCTCCCTCCTCTATATTTGACCAGTTTCTTTCTGCCCTCCACGCATCTGATGAAGAGAACTGTGATTCTTGAAAGCTTATGCGACAATAAAATTGGTTAATCTTAAAGGTGCTACTGGACTCTTTTTGATTTTGCATCATTTAACTCGTCCACGCAGTGCCTGGAGCCCATAAAGCTCCTGGGCTTTTTGCTCCATCAGAAACAAAAAGGAAGAGAAAAGAGTAACTCTATATAACATGACTTCCAGGTTGTATCTGGAAGTGATACCACGTTACTCAGGGAATTTTCTTATCTCTGTGGTAAAGCCCTAGAGATGGGCCAATTCCTAGAGCGCCGAGACATCACGCACCAACCCGTTTTACAATTACTCTCCTTCCTTATAAACAAAAAAGGAGTTTTGTGGCATCTCAAAGAATGTCAGATTTTATTGTAACATAAGCAAACGATGAATAATTAGAATTTAACATAACAGTAATTAATAGTATTAATCAGGACTGCAATAAATATTGTAATGAACATTGTGAATGGTCGCTGCACCTATGTAATCTTGTACTTCTGAGTTCTGCGTATCAGTGTCACAAATCGTACCTCTTGCATTCCATAATATTTTAACCTCCATGTCCCCTTCTATTGCCATGTGTGTACTAGCTATATCTGATCACAGAGAATTCATTTCACATCTCCGATGAAGTAATCTCTAGACATGAAAGCTGTGCAACAATAAATCTCTCAGTCTTTTACAGTGGCCCAATATTCCTTTTTTGGTTTTTCTACAACAGGCTAGCCACGGCTCCTCTTCTGGAATTAATCACTTAATCTGAGCCCAGACCTCCTAAGAGGCTTAGCTCAGAAATTTGTTTTCAGCTCTAGAGCCACGTTGGAAAGAAAAAGTACCTGTTTGCAAGTAGAGTGCCTTTCCCTCCTCACTGAGTAACTGCAGCCTCCTGCCTTCTCCCACACTAAGGAACAGATCAGTAAGTTAATGCTGAGTAAAAATTTGGCCAGGGTTTTCAAATATATGGAGGAGCTAACACCCATTTCCTTCAAACGGGGGGGAAAAATCCCTTGATTTCAGGTTTTGCAAACTTCTAGCTGCTTAAAATGCATTTTAAAAACAACTTACCAGAACAGGGAACTAGGTATTTTCACTTTTGAAAAACTACTGATCAAAACAAAAAAGCCACTTCTTTCTCACACGCCTGCTCCTCCATTTCCCATCCCTAAAGCATCTATTGCAGGCCCTGGCAGGCTTCCTCAGAGAAAGTGAAGACAAAGCAGCAAAATAGTAAATGCATCTTCTAATTAGCATTTAACGTTGAAGCTTCTTAGAGGAAAGTTCAGTGGAAAGAGGGGAAATCCATACATCCACTGTAAAGAATATCATTCTCTGCAAGTTTCTTTGCATGTCTCAGTTACTACATGATCAACTGTTATTTATTTTTTATTTATTTATAGATCACATTTATACCCCGCCCTCCCCACGAGCGGGCTCCGGGAGGCTAACAACAAGAAAATATTAAAATCATCAACAATTTTCTAAAACTCCTATTTAAAATGAGTACAATATAAAGCAGATAGGCACCATACACAAAATAGGCTATACTGAATTCACTAAAAGCATGAATGCAGCAATGATATAAGCCTGGGGCAGCCTGCGATGGAATACGCGGGGAGAACAGGCAGGGGACAATTCGTTGGTTCTCAGCCAAAGGCCTGACGGAACATCTCCATTTTGCAAGCCCTGTAACGAGTCCCACAGGACCCATATCTCGATTGGGAGTGCATTCCACCAGGCCGGGGCCAGGGCCAAAAAGGCCCTGGCCCTGGTTGAGGCCGGACAAATGTCTTGTGGGCTGGGGACCACCAGAAGCTCCTCATCCGCAGAGCGCAAGGCCCTGCAGGGGAAATAGTGGGTTATCAAGAGAGGTGCAGCAGGCAACGTTCAACCATAATCTCGAATGCTTTACATTAAAAGGCATTCCACTTGGGAATGCCACCTACTTGGAAAGCTCTTGGCTTCAGCTTTAGGGAGGGGGAAAGAGTGTGGGAGAGATCAGGGAGCACAGGCCACTTGGGGGAAGGTTCGTCAACCTGGAGACCTGGTGGGGCTTGAAGATCTCCCGGAATTACAACTGATCTCTAGTCTACAGAAATCAGCTCCCCTGAAGGAAATGACTGTTTTGGACGTTGGACTCTATGGCATTATAACCTGTCAAGGTCCCCCCTCCCAAATTCACCCTCCTTAAGCTCCCCCAAGTCTTCTTGTAGAAGTCCAGATCCCAATGGGAGGAGAGAAGGAAACAAGAACAGCTATGGGGAAGGCAGCTCGGCTTGCTCCAAGTGGTGCCCTGGTAGTCATAATGCTCCCAGAGGCCGCTCATCTCACTTGTGCAGAAACCTGGTCCTGAATGGGGGGTGCGTGTGTCATGTGCCATCAAGTCGCCTCTGACCTAAGATGACCCTATGAATGAGAGACCTCCAAAATGTCCTATCATTAACAGACTTGCTCAGATCCTGCAAACTGGAGGACGTGGTTTCTTTCATTGAGTCAAGCCATCTCGTTTTGGGTCTTCTCCCTTTCCTACTGCCTTCCACTTTTCCTAGCATTACTGAGTTTTCTAGAGAATCTTGTCTTCTCAGGACATGGCCGAAGTACGATAGCCTCAGTTTTGTCCGTTTAGCTTCTAGGGAGAATTCAAGCTTGATTTGATCTAGTACTCACTTATTTGGGTTTTTTTAACTGTCCCTGAATGGTAACCAAGAACAACTAATCAGCGAAACAGGAACTAGCTTTCCATTCTTAGATTTAAGTGCTAGAAAGAGGGACTTGCTAGGAACAGCTATGCTTTTGTTATTAGTTGTTTAGCAGTTAAGAGCTAGTGCCTGTTTTCTTTGTTTTACTACTTAAAGAACAAGAGCTCGGAGCAATTTTTAAGCAGCAGCTAGCTTTCAGTGTCTAGTTCTCGTCTCATTGCTCAGAACGAGATCTAGCTGGTAAAACAAAACCACGTCTCTGTTCTTATTTTTAAGTACTAGACGCAGGAATTTGTTATTAATTTTCATTTTGAATCTTGATTCTCAACAGTTAGAAATGAGACACTAAGAACTAAAAACCGCTGATCCTTAAAACAGGTACCAACTCTTCATTCTCATTTAGGCACTGGTTAAAAAACAAGCAACTGAAAAAAGAACTTTCGTTCTTGTTCTACATCTTTTCAGTGCTTAGTGTTTCATTTCTGTACAAACACTAAAATGAAAATGAAGGGGCTAGTTCCTGTTTCAACGGCTTCCCCCCTCCCCTTGTTTTAAGCATGATAAATAAGAACTGGGCACCCAAATCCAGCCTAGTTCTTAAAAAGAGCTAGGTTTTGTTGATTGTTCTTCAAACTTACTATGAAAGATCTGGAAAATATCGAACTGTAGAAAAATCTTACTGATGAATACCAAGCCCAAATCAATGTGTGGGTTCAAGCGAACCACGGGCACATTTTTGCACACAGAAAGGGGCTTTCCTGTCCCCTCCTCTTTGCAGCCCCTGCTTCTCAAAAATGGGATGGGGCGTGGAGCAGGAGTCACAGTTGGAGAGGGGAATCTATTAATCTAGATTAAAATATTTATATCCTGCTTTATTTCCTTAGACCCAGGCAGTTGAACCCCGCAAGATCAAGCTGCAGGGACACAAAAAACAATTCACAAAGTAAGAATAATGCTCAGATTTTAAAACTGCAGCCGTATTAGCCAGAACAGTTCACCTCCACCTCTCTTGGCAATTGAACTTGTGTTGCACACCTTCAGAAATGCAGCCACAGAAGGCTGCATCCAATCTAGTGGGCCACTCAAGAGGACAGGACCTTTCACACAAAAGCCTGTGACATCCCTGTTATGATACACACAGTCCTAACACAAGGCACCACAAAGGAGGAAGCCATATGAGGAATTTAACTGGAGGGTCAGAGCAGACCTTCCATTCACATAAGGAGGTATTTGGATCCAACCCTTCAACTAAATCCATTTTTATTTCAACTTCAAAACAGCAGGAGAAAGATAAAATTATCTGGGAATAAGCAACACAAAAAATTAAATAAAATGGGAAATGAGCACTCCCAAATAGTTTACTTGTTTATGAGCCAGGTCAACTGACACGGGCAACATACAGCTAAAGGTAAAAAGAACTTGGTCAAAGTAATATATTATTACTGATATTGTTATTGTTGTTGTTATTCATGTCATTTATAGTCCGCCTTTCTCACTGAGACTCAAGGCAGATGACATAGTGTGAGATTAGCACCGTCAATATCAAGGACATTTCAATAAACAATGACATAGGGTAAATAAATGGAAGTTTACAAAGACAGAAGATTAGTAAAAAACCAATACAAAGCTGAAGAAGTAAGAAATTGCTGTTCCTCTAGAAAGTAGTGTTCTCTTGGAGGCTGGAAATCTTGTAAAATAATATTGTAAAATAAACCAATCGTGTCACAAATTTAAAAGATCTGAGACAAGTACAGTACTAAACTCCATTTCTTCTCCGTTATTATTATATAATAATAATGTTTAATATTATATAATATATAGTTTTGGTTAATGCCTTAGGCCTTTTCAAAAAAGATGCAAACTCGTCCTTAATCATAAAAAGAATTTTGTCAATAAGTATACATGTTCAAATGTTTGTCTCAGCATTCAGATATATTAAAACGATGCTGTTGCCACTAGCAGTGAAATCCTAAGCAGATTTACACCAGTCTAAGCCCACTGACTTCAATGGGCTTAGACTGGAGTAACTCTTCTTAGGATTTCACTGTAAGGGACCGGAGAAAAATTTAAAAAGAAGGAAGCGAATCAGCAAAGTTGGAAATCTCCTAGTTTTATGAAATATTCTAGAGTTAAGCAGTAGAATGTCTTCATTCAAGGTGGAAGACAGTTTTCAGAGCATATATACATTTAGGTTGGAACTTAATTTAAGGGGACACAACATATATGGTCTCTACGAAGTTCAACAAGATTTAAAAGATTAGCTGTTACAGTGCTGGAAATAAGGCGTGATAAATTCAGATATTCGACTTCTGAAACGTATTTAAACGTAAGGATTATTTGACCTAAATGAGATGTGCACATTTCTCCGTCACGGACATGTTGATCGAGTGCATTTGATAATCACTGTTCTCCAAGTTTTTTGTTTCCTGAAAGCGTCTGTGTGTAATTTTAACACAAGTATAAAAGAAAGCTAATACTTGCTTTATCTTAACCAGAAGAATGCAATTCTTCTCCAACATGCACAACTTTCAGTCCAACCCAGAAGTGAATATTGGACAGGAGAGAAAGCAGAACGGAAGGAGGTAGGGATGCAGCGCAGGAAGAGGGAATTCTGATAGCATCTGTGGGGCTGAAATTAAGAAAGTGGGAGAAAAAGAGGCCTCTCACAGCAGGAATTCAGCACAAAGCAGAGCCAAGAACAAAAACTATGAGAACATTCCCGATTTTTGGCAGCATAGACAGCTTGATAATGGTGAGAGCCTTCAGGGAACAAAAGGGTAAAATGTACAAACAAAGGGTAAAATGTACAAAGAGCAGCTCCTTTGAGAGATCCCATTAAAGGATACGTGGCCCAAGGGATGCCACGGCCTAAGTTCCACAAAGGATTATGTAACAGAAGACCAGCTCCTGTCCAGGGATGCCCGCACGCATGCACTCATGGAATCTTCGAGTGATTCCGCACACACTGGATAATGCACTTCCAATCCTCTTTATAGATCATTTGGAACAGGGTTTTTTGTGTGCTGAACAAAAAATCCACCTCAAACGATTCATAAAGTGCATTATCCAACGTGTGCGGAATCAACCTTCAAGCTTCCATTTAAGATTAGGAAATGTCTGTAGTGCCTTTAAAACAGGGGAGAATCCAAAACGCTTCCCTCCAGTGGGACAATTTAGGTGTTTGCTGTATTTATCATTTACCCCATGACATTTTTTATGGAAATGTTCTTGACACTGTATGGAAATGCCTGCCCTTGTCCTTGCCAATGATTGTACTAATCTCACACTGCGTAATCCGCCTCGAGTCTCACTGAGAAAGGTGGAATATAAATGACGAATAAATAAATTTACTATATCCTGCATTTACTTGAATACAAGATGATTTAACTTTGGGGCGAGGTCATTAAACTTAGATACAAATTTATGTAAAGTTCTCATTTTGTGATGGGCAGGGGCTGCTGAGGGGGGGCTGCTACTCCCACAATGGTGCCCTCTTTTCTTTCATGAGCCAGAGCCAGAAAATGATGAGGAGCAAAGAGGGCCAGACTCTCTATCAGCTGGATGCAGCCAGTGAGACCAGGTTGCCGGGACACTCTCTTCTTTAGGGTAGAAAGCATATAGGGAGAGAGAGGAAAATGCCCCTTCTAGCAGCTGTGTCCTGCGGATTGATATTTTCTGGCCTGCATTGATTGAGCCTTTAGAGAGGAAGCGAGGAAACAGCAGAGGTCTGTGATATCAGAACTCTTGAAAGCTTACAGCTGGGGGCGGGACCTGGGGGCTGGACAACACCAATGGCGGGCTTGCCTCTTTCGGGGAGGGAGGGATCATATTAAATTTAAAGTCATTTGTAGAGCCTTTTTTTAAAAAGGGGGGATTCAGGGTCATCTTCCTTTCAAATAAATATGGTATATTTCTTCGAGCATTACCTTCATCTGTCAGCCTTTGAGTGCCAAGCACAGAGATGACAACGCCTTCCCAGGTGGAAATCTCATAATAATTTTATGATTTTCACAATTTTAAAATATTGTTTTAAATGGTGTAAATGGAATCAAGACCTAGGCTTCCTGTCTCATTACCAATGCTGATTTCTCCACACACACCCACTACCCTAACCCTGCCCTATCCCATCACACCTGCTATCGTCATTCACCGGCTATCATCATTTGGCTTCTGTAATCACTCCACTCCCCAAGATACAAGGACAGATGGACTCACATTCTAGCTGTATCTGAAGAAGCGAGCTGTAAGCCACAAATTTTGTTAGTCTTATACGTGCCACTGGTCTCTTGCTCTTTTCTACTGCTACAAACAAACTAACGCCATGTGGCTATCCAGCTTGACCTTTTAAATGGTTTGTGTTTTAATGACCACTGCCTTGGGGACACTGTTTTGGGTAGGAAGAATTCACAGAATTCACAGAATTATCAATGTACACCTAAAGAATACACGCAAAGGTCTACTTGTAATCTGTGAACTACACAGTTTATTGGAACCAAATCTTGGACTATACCCAACTCCAGTTGGAATATAAGGCGAGCTTGTATGAAATAATTAATGTACACATGGTGCTAGGAAGCATTTGCACTTTAATACCTGTTGCAATATTAACAGAGCACTTGAAGCACTGGACACTTTATGTATGGACTTTGGAGCATATATGACGCCTGCAAAATAATTTTTCCTAGAACTGGTTACATGTGGTATAGTTCTGTTAAATTATGCAATTACTGTAAATAAAATAGGGAGACATTGTTATTGCACGGGAAATTGTGTTTTGTTGTTGGGTAGGAAGACGGCATATAAATGTTTTAAATAAATAATATCTTAAAACTGAACATCAACTTTAAAAATATTTAAACCACTTGTCAGAACCAATACAAAAGAGGGGGGGAAACCCAAGCATTCATATTATATCCTCTCTTATATGCGAGAAGATGAGACGTGATTTATCAAGGCCAAATGAAAACCAGAACAGAACAAAATGGCATTCAGGCACAATATACATTAAGGTATATGACCCTTTTGATCTAGAAGGAATTACTGTCCAGAGAATGTTATTTAAGATTGGTGCAATTCATTTGGCTGGTTAAGGAAGCAAAAATGGATGGACAACTCAGCAAGCTGCCTCCTGGCCAGAAAAGAAGTTCCTTCATTACCTCCTGGAAGCATCATTCACATTGTTTCAAAGACAGCAAATATAGAATGATCAGACGGCAACTTTATCTGTTGGTAACATCGCAATACAGTCTGAGGACATACTCTGTCTAAAAAAGAACAGAGGCTTTATTGCCTACCTCAAACCATTATTCGGCAGCATGCCTATCATGGGTTCTAAACATCTGGACAGGCCAGTGCTTATATTACAGACTATACTGTGTGTCTAGCCAGGTCACACCAGGCATTCTAGAAAGACAACTCTATGCTGCTTTGGTCACAGGAAGCACTTGAGAATGCACCATGTATCCCTATGTACGGCCTCTGTCTCTTCCGGGCGGGCTAGCAAAAGATGCAGAGGAGTAAAAATATGACAGGAACAGTTTAAGACTGAACACCCCTCCAGAAACCAGTGCTATTGAGCCTTAATGTATCACTTTTTGCTGTTAGGAAACAAAATCAACAGCAGGAGAAAACGGCATTTTTATTTGGTAAGAAAAAAAAAAACAATTAACTCTGTCATCACCTTAATTACCAAAGGTACATCATCCACCCAGCAGACATTTGGATCTCATAAAGGTTCTTCACGTTGCACCACCTGCAAAAGAACAAAGCAGGGTTTTCAGGAATGGTTTGTAGTGGGAAAGCCTCCTTTATTCTTGCATTTTGCTTTCTATTGTCACTGCATTAATTTGTTTGCTTCAGACTGATGTAATCCTAGTCCTATTACATTGCTTATTAGGTACCTATTGACTGCATTAACTTACAATGTGCAATCCACCTGAGTCTCAATGAGAAAGGTGGACTATAAATAAATTCAACAATAAATGCTTCAGAGGGCCAAAACCCCATAATGTGCATCTCCTCTCTCAAGTAGAATCCAGCACTCTCTCAGTTGGTTCCTTCAGACAAGTACTCTTAGTGAGTCCTTCCTTTATGGGCCATGGGACCAGCCATCATTGACTAGATTGCCAAAACACAATTTGTCCAAAACACAATTTGTCCAAGACAATAACTTTCCGCATCTTTCCCGAAGGATGTAAGGCTGTGTGGCTCATCACTCCTAGCATGGCAAGTGCACGTTCCACCTTACCCTGGGGAAAATGATGCCATTGGCTTTGAGCCTTTGGGGTTAGAAAAATGGATTTCCTTTCCCCTTTGTTGATTGGTCAAACAACTCTCTCCTCCTCCCCTTCTGAAACCCCTCAAAAAGTACTGGAATGGGATGGACATTTGCCAGCTGCTGAATACCAATGAGCTAAGACACTGTCTCAGAAAGCTCCTCCAGTTGCTGCAGATGGAATATACTGGCTTCATTTACGTGACACTGAGAACCAAGCTACAAGAATTACAGGAGGAGGAGCACGTAAAGAGAGTTGCAATGATGGCTGGGAAGCTGAGTTTTAAAAGAGATCGGAAGGCTTTGTTAATTTACCATCTCTACAGAGCCAGGGAGATCACAGCTCAGAAGGTTTGTTAATTTCCTCTTTGCCTCCAGAAGTCTCTGTCAGTTTCACCTCCCCTTCTAAGAGGCCAAGAGGAAATTAAGAAACCCTCTGACCAGCATCTCCCTGGCTCTGTAGAGAGGGGAAATTGACAAAGCCTCCCGATCTCTCTTAAAACTCAGCTTCCTGGCTAACATTGCAACTCCCTTCACGCGCTCCTCCTCATGTTAATTCGTCTCTTGTAGCTTAGCTCGAAGAGACTGTAGAACAGGGGTCCCCAACCTTTTTGAGTCTGTGGGCACATTTGGAATTCTGACACAGTGTGCTGCAGGAGGCACAGCCAGCCACAAAAAGGCTGCTACGTCTTACTTTCAGTAACACAGTGAAGACCCTTGTGCTATGAAAGTAGCTTCTGCCAAAGCAATGTTTTTAAAAATTTCCACAGCCAATCAAATCTCTAATGGCCAAACAGAAGTCATACTTGGCAAACGCCCCATATGGCCTCACCCACTTTCTAAAAACACTTGGCGGACACCAGGAAAGGTACTGGCAGCTGCAATGGTGCCCACAGGCACCGTGTTGTGGACCCCTGCAATAAACTACACACGTTCTTCCCCCTCCTGCATCTCAGGAAGACATTTCTACAACAGGCCAACTACGACATAATTCATAATTAAGAAAAGGGAGAAGACAGTTTCTGATGTCAGCTGTGGCTAATGAAAACTATCTGGTCTGACTCGCTATAGTCATTTTGATAATCTGCTGCCCCAACAATGGGCTGAGCTCAGCAGAGTGCTGAGTTTTAAAATCCTGCCTTATTTCTATCTCTTTATCCAGCTTGCCCTCATTTCCACCCCTAAATCTAGCTCTACTCCCCCTCATCTTCTGAACTGCCAAGGAGACCGAAACACAAAAGATCCCAACCGCACCTAATGTTCTGAACTAACAGTGTTCTCTGAACTAGTACATGACAGCTTGCCAGAGAAAATCAGGACTGTTTGCTTATTGATATTTCTAATCTCCAAACAAGAGTCATTTCCGAGTTAAGCAAGCAGGGGAAACGGTGCATCAAAGCAACCTGCAACTATCCAGGGACAGTTTGATGTACAAAAATGAGAACAGTGGGGGGGGAGAGGAGAAAAGAGACATATATTCTATCATGCCCTTCCCGTGATGTTCTCACAGCCAGATTGTGAGGTATGCAACCACAATTGCCGTTCGCTGATCATGAACCCACCACAAAGGAGTCCAGTAGCACCTTTAAGACTAACCAATTTTATTGTAGAATAAGCTTTCGAGAATCACAGTTCTCTTCGTCAGATGCATGGAGGGCAAAAAGAAACTGGTCAGATATAGAGGAGGAGAGGGGACCAGTTTCTTTTTGCCCTCCATGCATCTGACGAAAAGAACTGTGATTCTCGAAAGCTTATGCTACAATAAAATTGGTTAGTCTTAAAGGTGCTACTGGACTCTCTTTGATTTTGCTACTACAGACTAACACGGCTAACTCCTCTGGATCTATGACCACAAAGGAGAAAGCTGAACTCATACCTTCAGCCCAACATCAGTGCACTAAAAGTACGCCATACACCAAGTTCGCTCTCTATCTGTTTGCACGTGTGAGTGCTTCGACCCCCACAGAATATGGCATTACCGGCATGGCGTAGTGGTTAGTGTTGGACTAAGATCTGAGAAACCCAGGTTCGGATCCTCACTCTGCCATGGAAGCTTGCTGCGTGAGCTTGGGCCAGCCACACATACAGCCTAATCTACCTCGCAGGGTTGTTGTGAGGGCAAAATAGAGCAGAAGATAATGTTGTAAGCCACTTTGGGTTCCCACTGGAAAGAAAAGTGGGATACAAATGAAGTAAATAAATAATACTTACAAAATTTAGATGAGAGTGTGACTCTTTTTTCAATTTTAAAAAGCCAAGTCTGGTTGCCCTGATGGGTATAAAGACATTCTTGGAAAGATGTGGGTGATACAGAAGCCAGAAGGATTGCTAAACTTGCTTGATTAACGAAGCAAAAATGTTGTAACTCATATCACTGTGCATTTTAATAAAAACTGCACAACTAGGCAAAATGCAAAATAAAACAAGCAATATAGTTTGCGCATGCCACAGAATACAGCTATTGGTGCAAGATTTGTGTTTTAAGGGCAGAGAGCACACAGCCCTGGACAGAAGTGCTTTTTGGTTAAGCCTTTTCTTCTCTAATAAACCGTCATACCAACTCAAAGCTTCCTAAAGCTACCTTTAGCTTCCTAAGGTAGATAGAGACAGAGCTCTGGCATGTAAATAGATCTTGTGTTCGATCTAACAATGGAATTCTTGTATTATTACATATGCAAAGTTAGTGATACGGAATCATTATGGGTGCTTTGCTTCTAGTCACTCATCTTTTGTTTTCCGCTCGAAAACGTACATCTCAAAATTGAATTTAAAACACACACACACACCTTACAGAGGAAGCTGCATCAAAACACAGGTGAGTTGTTGGCAATGCCACTCTATGCAACACTGATTTCATGCGTATGGTTGGTCTGATCAATTAGATGACTATATATCATACAATCCTAAAGGTGCCTGGAAGACGTTAATTAAAAGGCAGGTTATAAATATTGCAATATAATCATTTGTTCATTATTTGAAAGGAATTAACATTACCCCTGACTTGGAATGAATAATAAATTTAGTTGTATTGTCGAAGGCTTTCACGGCCGGAGAACGATGGTTGTTGTGGGTTTTCCGGGCTGTATTGCCGTGGTCTTGGCATTGTAGTTCCTGACGTTTCGCCAGCAGCTGTGGCTGGCATCTTCAGAGGTGTAGCACCAAAAGACAGAGATCTCTCAGTGACGTCAGGAACTACAATGCCAAGACCACGGCAATACAGCCCGGAAAACCCACAACAACCAATAAATTTAGTGCTGCTAAAAGGTACAATGTCCAAACAGGAGAAGAGCCCTGCTGGATAACACCTATGGTCCACCTAGCCTAGTGTCCCGGGCAACCAGCATGCAAAGGGTCACCGTCTCTGAACGTGGAGCCACCATGGCAAACATTTACAGCCACCATGGCAAACACTCTATTTATCTGAAAGGCTCTTTTCCACTGTCAAGAAGGAAGGGGGGGAGTGCAAACTTTTCCACGTCAGGGTGGTTCAAAGGTGAAATCAGCTGCCTAGGGAGGTGGTGAGCTCCCCTTCACTGTCAGTTTTCAAGAAGAGGCTGGGTGAGTATTTGTCAGGGATGGTTTAGGCTCATCCTGCATTGGGCAGGGGGTTGGACTAGAAGGTCTCTATGGCCCCTTCCAACTCTGTGATTCTGTGATCTTGAATTTGCATACAAGTTACAGCAACATAGAGAAATAAAAAAACTTTGGTGGTGGTGGTGGGGAAATCACTTTATAATCAGGGTTGTCTTCCTTTCTGGTAAAGACAAGTAGTCATTGATGGGTCTCTTGTCTATTGATTTACCTTGTCTCCTATTCAGGCTATCTATGTTAGAGACTATTAATGAAATTTTGTGGCAAAGAAATCTGCACAATTGCAAAGGGGCTTTCTTTCTCCTGCCCTGAATCTACTGCCTATCAATTTCTTTGAGTGTCGCCGCATTCTAGTGCTACAGGAGAGCATTTTATTGGGGAAATGTTGAAGTACCACCAGTCTCAGAGCAGCTTCATAAAAACTGGCCCATCACCCTTGACAAAATTAGTTTCCACCTTGAAGCGCTCAAGACTGTGGAGAAACGAAGTTCATTTGGAGCTTAATACTCTTCATAATATACTAACTCCAAAATAATTCTCACCCTTACATGTGCCTGTGGCAAAAAAAAACACAAACCAAGCTGTATTTAACGCAATATAAAATTAAAGGTTTTTGAATGTTTGGAAAAGTGTCTCTGTTATTGTGCTCAGCGCATCTTCTCTAAACTTCCCACATGCTCAGACTTCCCCGAACTCAAAGGTAGTTTGAATGAAAACTTAATCAAGGAAAGGTCTCTATTCTCACAAAAGCTTCAGATTTCTTTCAGCACGCTTCCTCTGTCAAAAGACAGGAAATGTAGGGCAGCGAAGTCGAGACAGCCCATCGAGAAGCAAAGTGAACATGAACAAAAGGCAAGATGTCCATAAATGGCTCTTGCTTCAGACAACAAGAGGATGAGCTTCATTCCTTTTCATGGGAATCCAGCTATTCATCTCAAGGGCAGGCAACTAGCAGAAGCCAAACAATGTAACACTTACAATGAGGTTTTGCCGGAAAACTAATTCACATCAGATACTCAGAGGAACTGCTAAACACATGAAGCTGCCTTACATAGAGGGAGATTCTTGATCCAACAAAGTCCGTCTTATCTACTCTGACTGGCAGTAGCTCTCTAGGGTCTCCAGCAGAGATCTTCCATCATCTACTACTTGACCCTATTTAGCTACAGACTGAACCTGGGACCTTCTGCATGTAAACTAGATCTTCTACAACTGAGCAAGTGACCATCTCCTGAACCAGCTACAGCTCCACTGGTTACAGTGATCGACTAGTATCTGAGAGAGCCAGGTTCAAGTTCCCACAGCCATGAAGTTGGCCAGGTGACTTTGGGGCAGTCGTTCTCTCCTTCTCTCCCCTCTCCTCTTCTGTATTTGACCAGTTTGTATCATGCATCTGACGAAGAGAACTTGATTCTCGAAAGCTTATGCTGCAATAAAATTGGTTAGTCTTAAAGGTGCTACTGGACTCTTTTTGATTTTGCTACTACAGACTAACACGGCTAACTCCTCTGGTTCTCTCAGCTTGACTCTCTCAACAAAGCTGTTATGGGGATGCAGTTTGTGTGTGTGTGGGGGGGGGGTCACTCCGAGCTCCTTGGCAGGGTTCTGGCATGTATCCAACCACACAATTCCAAAAACTTACGGACTTTTAATTTTTTTGGTAAAAAGGGCGGTCACTTCTGCCAATTCTAGACTCCCATCAGAGATCCCCACTTTCTCCATATGTTGTTCCTGAGGG
The DNA here is from genome assembly GCF_028583425.1 of Eublepharis macularius. Lineage (NCBI taxonomy): Eukaryota > Metazoa > Chordata > Lepidosauria > Squamata > Eublepharidae > Eublepharis > Eublepharis macularius. Next base: position 6,233,254 of record NC_072799.1, read on the forward strand.
CCTAATTGTCTCCCAGAAACAAAATTTGGGGAGGGGGCTGAAAGAGATGCAGCAGGAGGGGGGAAATCCCACATTATGAGGTTTGAAGATTATTGGCTACACATATTTGTGTGGCTAAGGGTCATTAATGTGATGCAAGAGCCAACATTGTGTGTACACACACACACTCTGGAGGGAGGGAATATAGACCAAGTTATTCCACTATAGGCAACACCTGTGTGTATGCTGCACTTCAGTGCATGTACAGCAAAAATTTAGCTCCCTGAGCAACCTCTAATTTAATAAGAAAGAAAAAAAGAAAGTTGTTATGGCTGCAATGATATGATCTAAAAAATGGGTGGATATTGCCTGCTAAAACTGCAGAAATCAGAGTGATTCCAAGTTCTGTAACGGCAGGGACGCAGTGTTCCGGTCTCTCTCGTGATTACCAAAATATGGATCACGCAAAGCTTGCACATGTTTATACAGCTCGCTAAATTCAGCTTGCCTTGATGCAGAATTCTGATTTACTCAGCATTGAGTTCACACAAAATAGCTGGATGCCACTTAACTTTGGCGGAAGCGCTAGATCAAAAACATCAGGTCCTAAAGGGAGTGGGTGTTTCGCTAATCTTCTGAGTAATATATCCCTGGTCATGATGAGCAGGAACAAGTTTGTGCAAAGAAAACCAGCAGCGTTTAATTCTGCATCAGTCTTATGCTGGAAACGTTTTCGGTGATTTGCTAGCTGCTGTTTTAACTGCAAGAGTCGCAAGCTCTTTGAAGCTGATGGAACAGTAATTTATACAGGTTTGCCACATTCTCAGAGCTGAATTCGCAACACTTTGATAATTTTCTGGTTCTTATGTACACATATTATACTAAAAACCCTGATCAAGTTACCGGAACTCCACTTAAGCACTCTACATTTTTTCTCCCTTGTGAGGCAGTAGCATCACAAAAACTGTCAACAAAACTAGGCTCAGAAGCCCAGAACAGGGAACTCCAAACAGAAAAAAGCATTTTCATATCACGGTTCACAGGAATGCCACAGCTTGCGATGAAGTGCTGATCTTGAGAGATGCGGGGCTGAGCCAGAAACAATACATAACGCACATTCAGGAGGAACCTACTCTCAAACACCAATTCCAGCTGTTACAAACAGCTGTGGCTTCTCACTTTAAATCACGATTGGCCATGTATGCATGCTTGTCTACTCTGCCTCTGGGGTATGATCCTAAATGCTCCCACATTGAAGAAATCTATGCTCCTCCCATACATACAAATGCACACAAATCCAAACAGTCTCAAGGCAGCCACATTACAGCAGACAGCTATGCCAAGAGCCAATTCATACAACATCTTCCAGTGTCCTGCCAAATCCTCACCTGCTTTCTTAAGCGATCCACTGCAAGAGCTCAATTTTTAGTAGCTGAGTGCGCCCGGAAAGAAAATGCTCAAAACAAATGTAAAACCAACCCTACTTGGAAGCCACATGCCGATTCAGAAGGCCAAACCTCTGATTCCAGATGTTTAGGGGCGGGCAGCAACTTACGAGTGGAGAGGAAGCGTGTCCATGCTCACAGGCACAGCACTACCTCTGTTTTAAAGCAAAGCTCTGGAAAGGAGAACAGCTCCTGGGCCAGAGTGCTGGCTTGAACAAGCAGCGGGATTCAGAGGGCTGCAGTATATTGACAGGTAGGTGGCACGTTGCACAAACTGGATCTTCAGGGCAGACTGATTTACATCAAGATGATTTAAGTCAATAATTTAAGCCAAGTTTCCTATTTTGCAATTCACCCACTTCCTGGTTGCTGTGATTAAAACATACTGGTTTGCTCAAAGCATAACGTGAAAGCTCTTATCCCAGAGTCTTCCCAGCCTGGCCAGAGCACAGCTGGCGGTGAAATGTGGGACTGGACCACTCTTCTTCCTTGATTTCATCTTCAAAAGAAACTGGAAAGACAAAAAAGTGTTCTGCGACTCTAAATATAGGAAAGAACTCAGGATACGCCAAGGATACTTTATCCAGTGCCGTTAAGGGGATTTTCCCCCAATGGGATCTTAAGTTCTGAAGCTCTGACTGGAAGAGGGAAGGTTCAACGGCCCTGGGTAGGCACATCTTCTTCAGATAATTCTTCTTCTACAGTCTAACCTATAACTGTACAGTGGAGGGGAAGGAGACTTGTGGGCCTGACTCTCTTTATGAGTTGCTTTAACACAGCGAGGAACCTCCCAGGTTCTGGGAGATACCAGTGGAAGGGGACAGATGTCCTGGGCTCTCTTTGCCAAGTATTTACATATGTTTGGAACCACTGTTTAACAACTGAAGGAAGTCTCCCTCCTCCACTAAATTCTGAGAGATACAGTAAGGATTAGCATTGGAAATTTTTTTCTGACTCACACCTCCCACTGCTGTGGACTATGCCCTCCTCCTCTGCACCTCCTTAAGTGGCTGTATGGAAGCAGTTGTTGATTTGGGGCCAAGCTTGGCTCTGGTGCCGTTTTTCAGAAGTTGGAAGTCACGATGCAGTTCCTTGGGGCAGGTGGACCTTCCACTGGATCGCTCCAGCTGGTCGCAGAGCGTAACGCCCACCTTCTCCGTCCCCATCCGAGGAAGCAGCATCTTCAGCACTGAAGCTTGCACCAGAAATTGCCCCAGCTGTGCAGGTGGTAGGCGTGCCGAGGCCAGCAGTAAAAGAAAGCCACTTCCTCCCTTCATTTTGGTAAGAAGAAGAAAAGGAAACGGGGGGGGGGGGATGGATGACCAATGGGCAGAGGTCCTTGCCCCTTTCTGTCAGTCATCAATCCCCTGTGTACCTGTGTGGTGTTTGTGCAGAACAGCTAATAGCCAATTAGGTTAATGGTTGGTTTAATAGGCCAAATGGAGGGGGAGGGAGGGAGTTAGGACAGCAGCTTAGCTCAGGTAGGGTCTGAACCTTCAGAGAGTGAGACCGGAGACTGTCCCAGAGTCTGTCTTGCATGTGAGCAGGCTAAAGCAGCGGTTTGGAGAGAAGTTTTGTGCTTACAGCGGGGTAGGCTGAAAAGCCTTTTCTCAGGAGACCTTGAACGTCTAAGAGCTAAACCACAAGTGACAGCGGTCACGGGTCCATCCCATGGCCAGCTGCGCCATTTTAAAAGCAGTTGTAGTTCTGTAAAAATTGCTGGCGGGCCCCCAACCACATTGTGTGAACAGCAGCCCCAGGAGCTCGTTACCCTCCACCCCCCCCCACCTTTTCAGGAGCTGAAACAACAATGGGAGGGGTCTGTTTTGGCTGCTGAAAAAGCGCAGACAAAAGCTCCTGGGGCCACCATGCATACAATCCCAACAGGGACCCTGTGGCATTTTTTTTTACAGAACCGCAACTGCTTCTAAAAGGGTGTTGGAGGCCATGGAATGGACCCGTGGCCGCTGTCCCTTGTAGTTTGGCCCTCACAGTCTGTCTTTTGTGAAAAAGCAGGCTAGCACATGGAACACTTCGTGGAAGGACTGTAGCTCTCTCAGGGCCCAGCGCTTGGGAGAAACTGGCTAAAGGTCTGTAGTTTGGGGGGAGGCGCTCACCTTCACAGTGTGAGAAGCAGCGGGAAGGCCAATATTCTCCTTAAGAATAAAAACCTTGGGTGGTTAACTGCTCTGTGCCCTCAGGAAACGGTAACTGAAACGTTCTAATTTAAAGAGCCCAGCAAAAGCTGTCCATTACCTGCAAATAAATTAAGCCTCTTCATGGACCATCCTTATTTCCCCGATCCCTGATGGGGAATAAACGTTATTGCTTCTTTATCCTCTTTACATGGTACCTCACATAAAATAACAGGGCTTAGAAAGCTACTTCAGTTGTATTGTCGAAGGCTTTCACAGCCGGAGAACGATGGTTGTTGTGGGTTTTCCGGGCAATACAGCAACCACAACAACCATCGTTCTCCGGCCGTGAAAGCCTTCGACAATACATCGAATACCTCTACGGGGAGGAAACATTCCAACAGACCCAGCCAATACTGGGTTTTCCAGGCAATACAGCCTGGAAAACCCACAACAACCATCTACTTCAGTTGCTCAGGAGAAAGCTAGAGTAGAGCCTACTCTGGCTGAGCTACACAGCATGCTCTCTCTGTTTAAATGCCATTTAAAACTGTAACCTTGGGGGGGGGAAGAAAGGTAGGCCTGAAAAGAATAAGAGGTGTTGCTATCCCCATGTCTTTGAAATCGACTGTATTGACTCACACTGTGTAATGCACAGTGAGAAAGGCAGACTATAAATAACATATATAATAAAAAAGAGCAAGAGTCCAGTACCACCTATAAGATTAACGAAATTTGTGGTAGGGTATGAGTTTTTGTGAGCCACAGCTCACTTCTTCAGATATCTGAAGAAGCGAGGAGGGGCTCACGAAAGCTCATACCCTACCACAATTTTTTTTTAAGTCTTATAGGTGCTACTGGACTCTTGCTCTTTTCTACTGCTACAGACAAACACAGCTACCCATTTTGATATATAATAAATAATAAAAGATCTGATGGGAAAAAATATTAGTCAGAGCTCTCTCCTTCTGTACACTCACAAGCAAGGCAGGCAGTGAAACTGAGAGATTGGTCAGGCACTTCCTGTGAGGTGGAGACAGAATCAGCTTCTGGCCTCTTGAGGAATACCAGAGTAACCCAATCATCAAAATCATGTCCCTTGGTTGTAAGGCGGGGGAGGGGGGAGAGATTTTCAAGTTATTGGTTGCAAAGATAAAATGAAACACTGCATTATTTTTAGTCAAGATATTATTTAAAGCATGTCTCCAGCAGATTTATGCACTCCTATCCACTCTAAGGGGAAACTGAGGAAGAGAATCAAAGTAGTCAATACAGGCAGAAGGAGCGATTCCCAGAATACAAAGGGAAGACTTTGCAAGGCCCCTTCTTCCAGTGCCTGGTCCTAAACTCCTCAGCCTTCTTCGTTACATTTGGTAGCATCCTGGTAAGAGAGTTCATTTTACTCCTTTTGGGGAGGGTGCTGAAGAAGTTATGAGTACAAAGTTGCTGTATATGTTAACTTCATTAACATGGTTGCAAATTATTTTCATGTTATATGCATGTTGTGATACCGTGAAGACACAAAACCGGAATAAATAAGATTTAAAAGGGGTGCAGGGGGAGATGATTATGCAAAGGCACTCACATTTCATCATTTATACAGGGCAGCAGATGTCAGGTTTTTAGCACAGGATTTGGATGTCCTCTTTTTTAGCACAGCGTACAAACGCACCTCTCTTAAGCTACCCAGCCTTTTAACGTCCCGGTTCGCTGCATTATCCTTCCCAGTGTAAGTTATATTTCCAGACCAAGCAACTTCTGCTCAACAGTTTATAACACGGGAAGGAGGACTTGAAATGGGATGCGGCGGGCAGATTAGGAGGAAAAGCTAGCAAAGGATGTTTTAGAGATGGCACTTTTGGAGCCTCAGAGAAGAGACAGCAACCTCCTCTTCTGCCAACATCTTGCCAGCTTGATGCCACTGGCTTGTCACGATCACCTCGGACACACTGCGACGGCCAAAGGGTTAAAGCCGACGGTCTGCTGTGCCGAGATCTAAACGGGCATTTAAAGCTCGGGATGCTAGGAACTGCCTGCTCATCATCAATTCGGTCTGCCATCAGCAATATCCTCTACACCCAGACCGTTGCACATCGTCTTGTTGCCAGGGGACTCCAAAAGGATGAGCTGGCCTAATTGTGTGTAAGGGGGGGGGGATGACAGACACAGAGGAAAGCTTGTTATGCACACTATTATAGCCGGCATTAGAGACGTTTTCAATACCTATATGAGGTCTGTAAATCCTTGGAAGTTGCGTCACTGATCCAGTAACTGTGCTGCTGCCCTGTTTTCTTTGGAGCGACATTCAAGGTACTGCCAAGATCAAGAGAGAAGCTAAATTTAAGAGGAGGGGGGAGTGGCTGACTTTGACGTTGCAAGGGGCTAAAAAGCTGAGGCCCAGCCACTCCTAGAAGATGCACCTTTAATGTTCATCGTATATTTATTTTATTTATTTACGTCATTTATGGTCCGCCTTTCTCACTGAGACTCAAGGCGGATTACACAGTATGAGGTTGATACAATCAGTATTAAGTACATTTCAATACAATACCATAAGGTACAAGTTTAAAAGATATAGCATTAGCAAGGATCCAAGACAGAGTGGAAAAATACTGGAGCAAAACATAATTCTAGGACTAACATTAGACAACATGGAGCGCTGGTTGGGAAATGCAGTCGTGAGGTCTTGGAACAAAAATTTAGGCTGTTAGGCAGGAGACTCAAGGCCAGGACCTCCAAGGTAGCCTTCTCAGAAGTGCTACCTGTTCCACGCGCAGGGCCAGAGAGACAAACGCAGATCAGGAGTCTCAATGCGTGGATGAGACGATGGTGTAGGGAGGAAGGGTTCAAGTTTGTTAGGCACTGGGATTCTTTTTGGGACAAGCGGGAGCTGTACAAGAGAGACGGTCTCCACTTGTCCCGAGAAGGAACCCGGCTGCTGGCACTTAAAATCAAAAAGGTGGCAGAGCAGTTTTTAAACTAAATGCTAGGGGAAAGCCGACAAGAGATAAAGTGTCTCTGGTTCAGGATGGTTCATCTCAGAGAGATGAAGGGCTAGGTATAACACTTCTACAGGGAGATAGATTAGAGTTGTCAACTGAGATGGAGACAAACAGTGCAGATGACCTAACTACGTCTCGAGGCAAAGTGTGCCGGGGAAGTTACAGGTGTTTATATACAAATGCTAGAAGTGTCCGAGGTAAAATTGGGGAGCTGGAATGTTTAGTGTTGGGCGAATCCATAGACATTGTGGGCATATCAGAAACTTGGTGGGATGAGGAAAATCAGTGGGACACGGTGATTCCTGGATATAAATTATATCGGAAGGATAGGGAGGGAAGGGTTGGTGGTGGGGTGGCTCTATATGTCAGAGAAGGTATACATTCCAGTAAGATTGAGAAGGTAACTGAATTAGATTCGCTTCTGGAAATGCTATGGGTTGAAATTACGGGCCCAAATGGAAACTTAACTGTGGGAGTTTGTTATCGCCCTCCAGATCAGAAAATAGAGGAGGATTATAAAATGATGACAGGATTAAAGATGGCTGCTAAACAAAAAAACTGTGTTGTAATGGGTGATTTTAACTACCCACACATTGACTGGGCCAATGGGTGTTCGAATCGGGGGAGAGAAAGTGAGTTTCTAGACTGTCTCAATGACTGTGCTATGGAACAGATGGTTACAGAACCTACTAGGGGAGAGGTGATCCTGGATTTGGTCCTCAGTAATGCTGAAGACCTGGTGAGAGATGTAAATGTGATTGCACCACTTGGGAACAGTGACCATAATGTTATTGAGTACAACATATGTATAAATAGGAAATTGCCAAATAAGACCAACACAGCCATGTTTAACTTCAAAAGGGGTAACTTTTCTGAGATGAGGGGGTACGTGAAGAAGAAACTGAAAGGGAAAGTAAAAAAGGTCAAAACACTTGGGGAATCTTGGAGACTATTTAAAACTACAATCCTGGAAGCTCAAATTAAATATATACCGCTGGTTAGGAAAGGCACAAATAGGTTTAGGAAAAGGCCAGGATGGTTAACAAGCAATGTAATAGAAGCTGTAAAAGGTAAAAAGGATTCTTTTAGGCAGTGGAAAACTAGTCGGAGTGAGGTTGATAAAAAGGAGCATAAGCTGTGGCAAAAAAAGTGCAAGTCTGTGATCAGACAGGCAAAAAGGGAATATGAGGAGCATATTGCAAAGAACATAAAGAAAAACAATAAACAATTCTTTAAATATATTAGAAGTAGGAAACCAGCTAGGGAGGCCGTGGGGCCCTTGGATGACCAAGGCGTAAAAGGATTACTAAAGGGTGATAGGGAAATGGCCGAGAAGCTGAATGCGTTCTTTGCTTCTGTCTTCACTGTGGAAGATAAGAAGTGCATGCCCACTCCGGAAGCACTGACTTTGGGAGGGGTTTTGAAAGACCTGAGTCACATTGAGGTGACGAGAGAGGAGGTTATGCGACTGCTAGATAATTTAAAAACTGATAAATCACCGGGCCCAGATGGCATACATCCAAGAGTTCTGAAAGAACTCAAGTGTGAACTTGTAGATCTCCTCACAAAAATATGTAATCTGTCATTAAACTCTGCATCTGTTCCTGAGGACTGGAAGGTAGCTAATGTTGTCCCCATCTTTAAAAAAGGTTCCAGGGGAGATCCGGGAAATTACAGGCCAGTCAGCCTGACGTCAATACCGGGTAAGTTGGTGGAAACTATTATCAAAAATAAAATTAGTGGGCACATTGATGACCAAAAGCTGATGAGGAAAACTCAGCATGGGTTCTGTAAGGGAAGATCTTGTCTCACCAATCTGTTAGAGTTCTTTGAGGGAGTGAACAAACAAGTGGACAAGGGAGACCCGATAGATATTGTTTATCTTGACTTCCAGAAAGCTTTTGACAAAGTTCCTCATCAAAGGCTCCTAAGTAAGCTCAGTAGCTATGGGATAAAGGGCCAAGTCCTCTTGTGGATCGAAAACTGGCTAATTAATAGGAAACAGAGAGTGAGCATAAACGGGCACTTCTCACAGTGGAGGGTGGTGAGCAGTGGGGTGCCACAGGGGTCGGTATTGGGTCCAATGCTTTTTAACTTGTTTATTAATGATTTGGAATTGGGATTAAGCAGTGAAGTGGCTAAATTTGCAGATGACACGAAATTGTTCAGGGTGGTGAAAGCCAGAGAGGATTGTGAGGCACTCCAAAGGGATCTGTCGAGGCTAGAAGAGTGGGCATCCATGTGGCAAATGAGGTTCAATGTAGCCAAGTGCAAAGTAATGCACATTGGAACCAAAAATCCAAAATATAAATACAAGTTGATGGGGTCTGAACTGGCGGAGACTGACCAAGAGAGAGATCTTGGAGTCATGATAGATAACTCACTAAAAACGTCAGCACAGTGTGCGACTGCCATAAAAAAAGCTAATGCTATGCTAGGGGTTATTAGGAAAGGGATTGAAAACAAATCAGCCGGTATCATAATGCCTCTGTATAAATCGATGGTGAGGCCTCATTTGGAGTACTGTGTACAGTTCTGGTCGCCACACCTTAAAAAAGATATCATAGCACTGGAAAAAGTACAGAGAAGGGCAACTAAAATGATTAAAGGGTTGGAACACTTTCCCTATGAGGAAAGATTGAGGCGCTTGGGGCTCTTTAGCCTGGAGAAAAGACGACTGAGGGGAGACATGATAGAGGTTTACAAGATAATGCACGGGTTAGAGAAGGTCGAGAAAGATGTGTTTTTCTCCCTTTCTCACAATACAAGAACTCGTGGGCACTCTATGAAATTATTGAGCAGTCGGGTTAGAACAGATAGAAGAAAATACTACTTTACACAAAGGGTGATAAACACATGGAATTCGTTGCCACAGGAGGTGGTGGCAGCTACAAGCATTGCCAGCTTCAAGAGGGGACTGGACAAATATATGGAGCAGAGGTCCATCAGTGGCTATTAGCCACAGGAGATAGATGGTATTCTCTTTGTGGGGAGGTGGTGCTCTGTTGTCTTGGTGCTGGAAGGAAGGCAGTGGGAGGGCTTCTGGTGTCCTGGCCTCACTGACAGTCCTTTAGATGGCACTGGATTTCTAGCCACTGTGTGTGACAGAATGTTGGACTGGATGGGCCACTGGCCTGATCCAACATGGCTTTGCTTATGTTCTTATGGTTGTACACAGGAGTACATATTTAAAGCTGCAGATAATATATAAGGCAAAAATAGTGATGAAGTCTATGATCCCCAACTTGTTAGTGAAGCACCTGAGACCCCATCCCTACAATACAGCCCTCGCATTTGAGTAAAAAGCCTTTTTTTTGAATAGTTTGGTTTTGCATCGTTTACGGAAAGCCAGGAGAGTGGGGGCTCTTCTGACTTCCTCAGGCAGGTCATTCCACAGGGTAGGGGCCACCACAGAGAAAGCCCCTGTATGGGCTGCTGCTGACTTTACCTGTGTGCAGCCTGGCACCTGCAGGAGACCCTGTTCAGATGAGCGAAGCTGCCGTGGAGGAACATAGGGAGGGAGGCGGTCCCGTAGGTATGCCGGACCAAAGCCGTGAAGAACTTTTTATGTATACTTTCCGAATGACCAAATGCACCCTCTTAATATTACCCTCCATACACCAAGATTCATGAGACACAGAACCCTAGATTTTATTCCTGGATAAATACCAAAGTCCGAACGTCTTTCAGAACCAGTTTAATACCACCACAGTTGGAACAGTATTCGGCAGCAGCCAATGCTGATGGGCATATTACTGATCCTACTAAAAAGCATGATCAGGTAGAGACATCTAGTCCTGCACTTTGTTACTTAATGGTGGCCCAGAGTGATGCTGGTTATGAAGTTCACAAGCAGGACACTCTGAAGATAATCTGTTGTTTGTGTGCTCTCCAGGAGCACACTGCTTCTGCATATGAATGTTATCATGGTTATTCTTCACCTCGTAACCAAGCCTATGAAAGAAAAAAAAACAGGCTCTAAAAATGGGCTCCTGCTTTCTGCAGCAGGCTGATTTTGACCCATTTGGGACTGAAATCAACCCGCTGCGGAGCAAAGGAACGCTGCCGGGGCGATGGGACGGGCCCTGGAGTATTCCTGCGCCCCACAGTGGGCCGACTCGCTTTCTATCCTCGCACAGGACGGAGCGCAACTGCACGAGGACAAAAAGTGAGTTGTGAGCAACATGGTTTGCCTTTTATATAGTAGGATGAATTCACTGAATCTTTATTTTATATGTAACACATAACTATTAGCCACACAGCCTTTGGGAATGAATAGATTTTAAAACGAACCTAAACGGTCTGTCAGAGGCACATATTCCCATCTTAAAACAAGGAGATCAGAAACACCATTTCAATTATTGGCTGGAAACATCGTCTGGATTCTCCAGAATTCAGAAAAAACAACAAAGGACAAACAACAGGAGTATCTCCACTGGAGCCCAGAGAGCTCGGGCACTTTTCCTAGAAAGAAGCTAGTTAGCACTCCTTTGCATCTACTGGCAGTGGTGAAAAACCTGTTTTCACTTTTCAGTTGTTTTCTCCTCCTCAAGGAGGCAGAGTTTGTAGAACTAAAGGACAACCGTGGAACAAAATGAAAAGAAGCTGCCCTCTCCAAATCACACAGTGATTAGTCAGCTGCTGGCCCAAGCCAGACAGGGAAGCTCATAAACTCCAAGACAAGCTGCGTTTAATGGAAAAAGAAGACAGCCATTTGACTCAATGTTCATGGTTCAATCCCAGGGGAAAAAAATGAGTTCAAAGTCTTAAGTGGACAAACTAACCAGCTGCCTAGGTATGGGATGTTTAAGGTTCTTTAAAGAAGCGAGATTAACATGCCGAAGTTACTACAGCAATTAGTTAATAAGTTAAACAGGTACGGAGAGACAAATAAGCTTAAAAGCAAAAGACAAACTGCTCAGATTGCTTCATCTAAGTTCTGAGCTGCATAAGCACAAAATACACACATATACACAATATCACCCCCCCCACACACACACACACCATGCAGGTGGCCGAATCCATGCAAGAGGGTCAGCCAAGGGTTACTATCTGGGGTCCTGCAAACCAGAAGGAACTCCAGTAAGATGATAGTAGTAGTAGTAGTAGTAGTAGTAGTAGTAGTAGTAGTAGTGGTAGTAGAAGAAGAAGGAGAAGAAGGAGAAGAAGGAGAAGAAGGAGGAGGAGAAGGAGGAGAAGAAGGAGGAGAAGGAGGAGAAGAAGTAGGAGAAGAAGTAGGAGAAGAAAAAGTAAAAGAAGTAAAAGTAGAAGGAGGAGGTGGTTAAAAGTTAAAAGTAACATCTGTTCAGACAATGTTCTGGGCTGCTATAACAGCCCAAAATTCGAGTTCATCGTGGAAGGTAGGCATGCATCACCAGGAGGGAAGGATTCTGGTAAACATACATTAAGGTATGGAATTCACCGCCACAAAAATGCAGCAATGGGTCGGAAGCTTAGATGGCTTTCTAAAGAGCCATTAGAGCTATCCTTCACAAATTTAACAATTTAACAAACACACATACACACACTAGCTACTGTTAAGACTCCACACGCAAGATCAGAAATGAAAGCTGAACTGAATTGCTTGGGGAAATTAAGACGATTTCAGCGGAATGGTTAAAACTCAGTAAAGGAGGCGGCTTTGTGAGCCTCTCAAGGCAGAGTAGCTGCAGCAGCACTGCCACCACTAAGAAGTCTGCAAGTTTCAGGAGGTATCCGGCTGACCCTTATAGAAAACAGGATGCTGGGCTAGATGGACCGTTACTCTGATGCAGCCGGGCAGTTCTTACATTCTACTGCTTCAGGCCCTTTTATGTGTTTCCTTTGAACTTTGCATAACTGGCTGCCATCAAAGACAGGATGCCTGGCTGGCTGGACCATTCATTCTGACCTACCATTATGAGTCAGGAGACCCGATTCTATTTCTGACTTTGCTCTATTGTACAAGAGCTTTATACTTCCCTTCGGTATTCTTCCATTTTCTCTTCCCGCTGTATCTTGACAAAGCGGCCTACTAGGCAGCTCTATTAGCATGAGTACACAGATGCAACACAAAACTATTAAGGGATTGAACTGCCAGACTTTTTTCCTGCTCCTCTCCAGTTTGAAATTGAGGAAGGAAGAATTTTTTGTCCGGCTATCCCAACACAGAGTGATTGTCAGGTTCCGCAATGGCAGCGGCAGAGCTCTGGGCACGAGTCTCTGCGGGAGGAGCCCTGGACACGAGCAAGCTTGGGATTGTCTCCTGGATAATGGAAGGAGGGGGGTATACATCGCTCTCGCACCCAGGGCCGGCGCCACTGTTGAGGCGGTGAGGTGGGGGCTGCGGGCGCTGCAGGGCCGGAGGGGGTGCCGGGGGCGGAGGTGCGCGTCCCGTGCCACCACCAGCCAACTGCGCACCGCAACCGGCCAGCCCCACGCCACTGCCGCTGCCCGCCCCCAGGCAGGCTCAGCAGCCATGGGCCAAGGACAACAGGCAGCTGAGGCAGCGTGCGTGCGGCCTCCTCGCTCCTCCCCAGCCACCCGCTGGTGGCACTGCATGATGACATCATCACGCAGTGCGGGGCGCGCATGCGAGGCTGGCCTCCGGCGCCAGAAACCCTGGCGCCAGGGCTGCTCGCACCCTCTCAGCCACCTACGGACCTGTCCCTGGGTAGCCTCTGCTCTTCCCTCCACTCTTGCACAGTCCTTTGCCAAGTGAACTCCTACTCCTTCTCCTACTCCTCCACTCTCTCTCTCCAGCCTCTCCTACACAACCCACCCCGACCTCGCTACTGAGCCTGCCTTTGTAGGGCTCCCTCCAGCTTCCCCCTCCCTTCCTCCCAGACTCCCTCCTGTCCCTGGGCAGCCTCCCAGCCCTGGGCGGATTTGCTCGTGATGCCCTCCAGCTGGGCATGCTCTCGGGTGTTCCTTCTCCTATTCCAGTCCCACCCCCCTACTCTCCTATCCTTTCTTGCAGGGTGGGGCTAGATGCCATCCAGCTGTGGAGGCTCGGAGGTGTTCCTCCTCTCATTTCAGTTCCTCCCCGTTCTCCTATCCTTTCTAGCAGGATGGGGCTAGCAGGGCCTTTCCAGGTAATGCGGCTCAGCCGCCTCCATCTCTGTTCGTGAGAAGCTGGCCTCCTGGGTTCTGGCCGGTCCCCTAGGGTGGACGTCGGGCCTGCTGGCCCCACCGGAGGCGGGTACAAGGGCTTCTAGCCTGACTGGGTGGGTATCAGCATCCCAGGCGTACATGTGTGCTTCTTGCCCTTCGGGGCTCGGTTTGGCCGTGTGCGCCCGGCTGGCCGCCCAGGTTGGCTCCATTTCCCCTCCACTCCCTGCTGTCTGGGGCTGAGTTGCCTCCCCCGGGCTCTCTGTGGCTGAAGTACCGTCGGTCCCTAGACAGGGGGTCTGTGGCAAGTCTGGGGCGCTCAAGGTGTTCGTCACCGGACAGTTATAATCTGTTCCTATACAATTACAGAAACATTTTTATTATTATAGTTCATAAAATTGAGTTTTCTCAAATGAACAATGCTCCAAAATAAGGCATCTTTTATAACTGTTGGGATATTCTATGTAGAATAAGCCCAAAAATTCAGGAGCATCCCATTTAAGAGCAGCTTCTCTGATTAAAACTGCCTTTAGAAACCTAGAGATGAACTAGATTTCCAGGATGCGAGCTTTTGAGAGTCAAAGTTCCCTTCATCCCACACATGGAGGGCGAAAGGGTATGAGTCTTTAAAATCCAGGTAGAGGGTGGGAGGGGTATAGCAAATTAGATTGTCAGGAAGCTAGCTAAGCTATAATACATGTTCCTGAAAATCTAATTTGCAATCCCTCCCACCCTCTACCTGGATTTTAAGGACTCCTACCTTTTCCCACTCCATGTGTCTGATGAAGGGAGCTCTGACTCTCGAAAGCTCATGTCCTGGAAATCTAGTTGGTCTCCAAGGTGCTACCAAACCCAAATCCTGATCTTCTATTACAGACCAACACAGCTACCCACCTGAAACTTTAGAAACCTGTGCCTCAAGAAACAACTGCTACAATGCTCTCACCTTCAGGCATGAATCCTTACAATCTCAAAAGAACTATCACACATACCTTTCGAATCATAATCACGCTCTCTCAGTGATTCATCACAAAAGCAGCTTGGTGTTAAATAGCAAGCAAGCTTTTAATAAATTCTCCTGGATACAAACATGAGAAATCTTGATCAAGACTGCTGAGCTATTTCTCTGTTTTTGCAGAACACAGACTTTAGAAGAAATGTTGTTAGCACCCACACACACTGAAATAAATACACTCCAGAACCCCTGTGTTTTTCTGCACAGAGGTCCAAATTTGTCTTTAGTTTTAGAAAGCAACCAGTGGAGGCTTGCTAAGTGGGTCCAGGATTATCTCTGAAGAGGACTGATGCATTAGAAAGGAGTGCATATGCAGTTCTTGTAGCAGACAGCGGCTACCTTCCGGGAATGGAACAGAATAGAACCATCTTTCAAGTCGCAACCTTAATAACCTTCCCCCAATTATTTGTCCTACCGAGGGTATGACAATGGCTGCTTAATGGCCAAGGCTCTGAAAATGGGAAAGCATGTTAAGGACAGTGGCCGAGCCTCCTGTTTTGATACCCCACCCCAGAGTTCTCCTTTTCCTTGGTGCCCATAGAAAAGCCTCAGTAACAGTTAATTTGCACGCCACCCGTCCACTCCTGTCTCCACCCTCATGTTCCCGACAGGTCTCATTTCGATGGACATTGCAGGGACTCTCTGGGGCAGGCTCCTGATTACATGTTTGGGTATAAAGAATGATCATGATAACAAGTCTTTACTGAGCACCTTCAAGACACGACCCTACGTTGGCCTGAGTTGACTTCTCGGGTGACAGATTGGGTCATATTAACATTTGTGGGGCTTTCAAAGCAGGACTTTTTTGAGAACTTTGGTGGTAAGCTGGACCCTACACTTTTTCTTCCCCTCTTTTGCATTGCACCACAGGGGGGGGGGCTCCATGCTTCAGTGGTCCCGTCATGCTTGAGGTATCTGACTGAAACTTAAGCTGAAGAGAAGGTAACTGGTACTCGTATCAGAAACAGGCTTGGCTAGTCAGGAGAGAAAACACGTTTCAGCCAAAGTTGCAAGCAGTGAACGTAAGAGACATTCCATGCACCCCATTTGGAAAACGGAGGAGACTTTTTTTTTAAGAAAAAAAGTTGCCAGATCTCATTTCTTTCCTCCTAAATCAAATCCTCAAGCAATACTGCTCAAAAGTAAGTAACTGAGCAAAGTCTACAGAGGGGGAAAGGAAGGGCATTTTCACACCTTGATCAGAAAGCATCACGCCTATACCTCCTTTCTGAAAGGAAGAAAATAGATCAAAGGCACCTGCGAAAATGCAACCCTGTTTGTCAGCGATAACATGACTGGCTTCTCCGCAGAAGACCAGCCAGCAACGTTGCTTGTAGTCTTCAAGAATGGCACTGTAAAAAGAAAGAACAGTTCTTCCAACTTTGCGCTGGAGGTCATATTTTGTGTTAATTTGGAACTGTCCTGTCAGGCCAACAGGCATTATCCTCATATTGTATACTGGGGGAACGGGGGCACTGAGAGACAGGTGCTTGCCTAAAGTCACAGAGCACAGCAGACCTCCAACTTAATAGCACATTACCGTAACTGCTTAACCTGATTAACCATCTTCTTGCTCGTTTGGGATCATTGCCTAAGTTGGTTAGTCTTAAAGGTGCTACTGGACTCTTTTTGATTTTGCTACTACAGACTAACACGGCTAACTCCTCTGCATCTATAAGCTTCTTGCTGCGTTCCTAGAACTCGCTCCAAGGCAACTCACAACTACAGAAATGTGGATCTCCTACCCTCCAACAAACCCAGTCCTCTCAACCGTTTTATCATGTTTTTAAATGATTATGGAAATTGTATGAATTATACTATTGTGTTTTAAATGATGTAATCTGCCCTGAGACTGCTTGTCGGGGAGAGCAGAATAGAAGCCTAATAAACACAATACAATACATAAACAGCATCACATCCCTGCTCATAAAAGCTGGAGAGATTAAAATGCACCTCGGCACAGAACTAATATTTCTGGACCATCCAGTCATTCCCTCTTCAATGTCAAGATCCTTCCCTTGAGCATTTTCTCCCTCTTCACCCACCCCCGTACTGTCCTCGAAGCAGCAGTTCAACCTGGTGTGAGTTTGTTGCTCAGGCAACATAAACTGACGTGGAGTTCAGTGTTTCGAGAGATGCTGTCAGACATTTTCCTGAAAGCCAAATATGGCATCTCGCTCCCTCGCTTCCTGAACCGATTTAATAATCTTGTTGGAAAGAGAAACGGCGAAGCGTGTGGCAACGTTCATAAATAAGAGCTGCTTCAACGCTCAGTTCCTGCAACTTCTTGGCTCTATCCTTTCCCCCCAGTAAAAAAGACTAGATCTTCCCCTCCTCATCACATAAATCTTGGGTTTAATTTATTGGGTTTAATTTATCAGCCTCCTTGTCATTTACTTATCTTGTGTACACACTTGAAGGCGGTTATCTCCATAGCTACAGCTCTAGGAAGTCTGTGTTTGCTTCTGAAAAGTTTGACCAGGAGGGTACATGACTCAACTTTTTTTTTACAATGGTGTCCTGAATCTAGCCAGCTACCCAGAGCAGCGGTGCCGAATAGCCTCTCACACCTATGAAGTCCTCTGTAGAGGAACACAAAGAAATCCTAGAAGCACCCTAAGAAAAGCAGAGAGAATCATGCAGTGACTTGACCTAAAGTTTATCATACCTGTAATCCACCTTGAATCCCAGAAAGTGGGACTAGTAGCAGTAGCAGCAGTTGTAATTAGACATGGGCATGAACCAAAAAAAATTAAAGAACCTGTGGTTCGTGGTTTTGTGCCACCGACGAACCCAAACAAATGAACCGTAACGAACATTTCCCGTTACCGAACCGGTTCACGGGTGTCGGAACTGCCCCCGTTGCACTTAGAGAGCCCATATTCACCGGGAGTGTTTAGCAGGCTCTCCTCCAGCCACCACCCAAGTTTGGTCAAGACTGCAATAGGGATCTTGGAGTTATACTCTCTCCAATCCGAGGCCCCCAGGAAACTCCCACTCGATACAATTAATTTAATTTAATTTATTATATTTATATTCCGCCCTCCCCGCTTTCGCAGGCTCAGGGCGGATAACAAATACAAACATCACCCAACCATTAAAAACATTTAAAAGCATTAAATATTACAGTTCATACTGCATAGTGGTTCATACATGCCTCTGTGTTTGCAGAGCCACCAGTTGACGTTGGCCCAGTGTACAAGGGGTTGGCCAGCAGAACTGCCTACCAGGGTTTGCAGGGATGAGATTGAAGTGCCCATGGCTACAGAACACTCCCTCCCCCCCTCCCTCCCCCCCAGGTGTCTTCTCCCATGTAACCAATTGTAACCAATTTGCAGATCCATGGTTGGAAGGAAGACCTGCCGATCAAAGTAAGCTGGGCTTCGATTCGGGTTTCCAGGGCGACAGAAGGAGTGCAGACAGAGTTCAGGCATTCCCCCAGCTCCGTTTCCAAGGGAATGATTGATGGTGCCTGACTGTCTGGCTTCACGAACCGCGGGCAAACGCAATGAACCAGGACTTCCAACGAACGCTGGTTCGTTGGCCATGGACCCTCACGAACTGCCGGATTGCAAACAGACGATTAGGCGGTTCATGGGGTTTTTTGGGTTCGTAATGCGGTTCGTGCCCATGTCTAGTTGTAATAACGATAGCAATAGGCTCCATTTGAGGGAAGCCAGCATGGCATAGCCTGATCTTGGAAGCTAAGTTGGGTCAATATTTGGATGGGAGACCACCAACGAAAACTCTGCAGAGGAAGGCAATGGCTTCTCACTTGCCTTAAAAGCCCCTTTCTAAAGTTTCAATAAGTCAGTTGTGACGATGGTGCTTTACACACACACACATACACGCAAGCTCCATTTAACCCATGTCCAAATGCAGTAGCTTAATCGACTTCCATTCAGCAAGCCTGGGGACAGAGGCCAGTCAGAGGCAAGACTCATTTTTGTCCCCTCTCTTTCTTTGCAAAGCGCAGGGTGGCTTACATTATTTCCACCTCCTCCATTTCATCCCTATAACCACCAAGCAAAGTAGGCTGTACTGGCAGAAAATAACTGGCCCAAGATCCCCTGCACTGAGTTCCACTGCTGAGTTGAGCTCTAAACTCCAGTTGCCCTGGTCCTGATCCAACACTAACCACTGACTACATAACCACTCCATGACAAGACAGGCCCTTAAGGAAACAAATGCTGGCAACACAGGTTGCTTCTTTGGAAAGCAAAAGAGAGCACTGGCAAAAGTTACTGGAAAGAAAGACGAGACACCTGACAAAGCAGAGTAAACCCCATGCCACAAGCAGTTACTTGCACAGTGATGAATTTCAGCAGAGATAACACATGCAGAAGAGGGGAGAGCGCCGTGTCCTTCTGAAGGTGCTGTGGAATTGACAGCAGAAAAGCAGAATGATGCCATCTGCCCAGAAACACCCATTGGCTGGCTTTATAAATTCCTTACTGAACCTTTAAAAAAACAACACATTTCCCAGATCCTCAGCCTAAAAAAAATGCTTAAAGTTGAAACAAACCATTCAAGCAGATGGATTCTGTTGGAATGGCAGCTCCCCCTGCCCCCCATAACCTGTACTGAAATAATCTCCTCTCTCACGTGTATGCATGTTGCATGCACACACAGGCTTGTACCCAGTGCCTGGGGCCATAAAATATTTTCCATACTCAAATGGGTCTGCAGTATTAAAAAATTAATTTATTATCCAAAGTAATTTGTCCCTTCAGGGACTGAGTATTAGTTTCTCTTCTGCACTATATGCCTACCATCTTCTCCCACAAATGCTAGCTGAATTAAAATGTATATACAACATTCGATTCTCCCTCTCACAAACCACAGCAGTAAAACAGAACAAAGCCCTCCTGTTTTCATAAATGTAGTGTCAAAGGGAGAAACTACTTCAGTACAATGTTTTATAATATGTGTTAAATAGGGGTGTATGCTTCGGGTTTCCAATTCAGGAAAAATGCCCTAATTGGACCCGATCAAGATTTGGGATCTGTAAAGAATCGGGGTTTTCCGATTCAGGTCACTTTGGGGACCTTTAAACTTCAGCTGGCCCATGGGCTAGTTGAAGTTTAAAGGGCCTTCCGTACCTGCTGGAAGGGGGGGGGGGTTAAAGGGAAAAACACTCCCCATGCTATTTGAAAACAGCGCGGGGAGCGTTTTACCCTTTAAACTCTCTCCCCCCTCCCTCTAGCCAGCTGGAATGTGGGAGAGTTTAAAGGGTAAAATGCTCCCCGCGTGGTTTGCAAACGGCGCAGGGAGCATTTTGCCCTTTAAACTCTCCTCTCCTCCCTCTAGCCAGCAGTGAACAAGATGGAGGAGGCCCTTCCTGCCCCTCAAATGGCTGCCGCGGTGGCCATTTGAGGGGCAGGAAGGGCCAGAGGAGGCGGCTCCAGCCTTCCCCTCTGCCCAGCTGGCTGCTGTGGGCCCCGCAGGCAGTGGCACAGCAGCAGAGGAGCCAGCTCCGGGTCGTCCTGGCCTCGGGAGGACTGCCATCACCACAGCTGCAGTGGCACCCCTGCTGCCCAGCTGATCAGCCTCCCCTCTCCCTGCTGGCCAGGTAAGTGGGGTGGGTGGGGGGTTTGCTCCCCTTCACTTCAGTATGCTCCGAATCTTTACGGAGCATACAGAAGTGAGCTAAATACCATCTTCCCGAAGCGGCTTGCCGCTTCGGGGTTCCGGTAATTCCAGATTTTTTCCCCACTTCGGGTAAGTGTGAAACCTCAATCTTTTGGGGGTGCACACCCCTAGTGTTAAGTCTATATCCTACTTTTTATTTTTAAGCATAGTTAAATGTTCAGGGTGTAAGCTTTCGAGAGTCAGCACCCACTTCTTCAGGATTTAGGCAGATCTAGAGGGTTCTTCTACAGCTGTGATACTCACTCGATATCTGTTTATAGGGATATCAGCAAGCTTACATTAAAGCATACAATGCAATTCCAACCAGGAGAGAAGAGGGAAGCCACTCTAACCTCACGTCTCAGAAGTCACGTCACCAAAACCTCAACTTCCTTTTTCTATGCATGTTATTGCATTGCTGGTTTACAAGTTGACATCGCCACAAACAACAGCGAGACCAGAATCTCAAATCATGCCATTAAGTTTCATCAATTACTGACATCAGGACTTTTTTTAACCCCCCCCCACTCTTTTCCAGTGGAAGCATACAGCAAGCAGCATCAGAGTAAACTAATGCACAGAGAAGACAAGCCTGTCATGAGAGACTGAAGATCAAATGCATTCTTGTGAACAGATTTGTATTAAAAGATAAAATGCAGGGGGGGGGCTTGTTTCACTAGTAATTGTCAGACTGTATTATCTTCCAGGTTTAAATATCAGTAACTCATGTTCACATCAAATGAACAGTTTATGAGAGACACAAAGCATGTGGTTGCTTTCTTAAACTACATAGACAAAAATTCCAGTTGAAGAAATAAGAAGGTGTATGGATTACCCACCTAGCAGGGGCCCACAGATAATAATAATAATAATATTTGATTTATATACCGCCCTTCAGGACAACTTAACGTCCACTCAAAGTGGTTTACAAAGTATGTTATTATTATCCCAACAACAAAACACCCTGTGAGATGGTTGGGGCAGAGAGAGCTCCTAGAAGCTATGACTGACCCAAGGTCATCCAGCTGGCTACAAGTGGAGGCATGGGGAATCAAACCTGGTTCTCCAGATCAGAGTCCTGCGCTCTTAATCACTACACTGGACTGGCTCAGGGACTCAAAAAATGGCTACTCTGGCTTACAGGAACCTTACCAAAAAGAAAACTGGTTGGACAGACTTGAGACATGAGTACGGATGCAGGATTACAAAGGTATACATTTCCCTTTCTTCTGTGTCCCACATTAAACTATTTTTCAGCCAAGCATTTATCCAACATCATTTGACTGTATGTATCCTTGATGGTTTCGTAGGGAATACCAAGAACACTGGCACCTGAATCACATTCCCGCTCCAATCTGACCAGGTGCGGAAATACTCGTATTTTGAAGATGGGTGTGTATCCATAAATACTTGATATCTCACTCTTAGTTCCTGTCGAATGAATTTACATTTTTACACAATCTATTCACTCAACAAGCTTGTGCTTGTTGAAGAAAAGCTTAAAGAATCTGTGTGCCAGGCAAGTTATATTGAATGGGCACAGAGCAAGATAGTAGCTTCTTGATAGCTGCATCTGTAAACTAGATCTGAATGCTGCACAGTCCAAGACTTCTCCAAAAGTGGCAAGAAGACTGTTTTTGATGTATTGTCGAAGGCTTTCACGGCCGGAGAACGATGGTTGTTGTGGGTTTTCCGGGCTGTATTGCCGTGGTCTTGGCATTGTAGTTCCTGACGTTTCGCCAGCAGCTGTGGCTGGCATCTTCAGAGGTGTAGCACCAAAAGATAGAGATAGTGACACTGAGAGATCTCTATCTTTTGGTGCTACACCTCTGAAGATGCCAGCCACAGCTGCTGGCGAAACGTCAGGAACTACAATGCCAAGACCACGGCAATACAGCCCGGAAAACCCACAACAACCAAGACTGTTTTTTTTTCTGGCTTTTCCCAGCCAGCATTTGTTTTGTTCGTATCATGGGTGCCCCGATCAAACTTCACTTTTAAATAGTTTGATCAACAAAAGTCCATTTTAAATAGTAAAGACAAAGTTTGAACCAGTGAGGTTGTGAATTGAGGACAATTAATTTCTTCAGGTGCCTGAAAAAGGGAGCTAGGACTCTTAAAAACTTACACCCTGAAAATCTTGCTGTTCTTTAAGGTGCCACTGGACTCCAATCCTGGAACTGTCAAAGCATACTTAGTATAAACTAATGAATGATATCTCATTTATTACATTTTAAACGAGTTGTAGATTTCCTTCAGTATCTCAAAGGCACATTAAGTTTTAAACAGATTTAGCCAATTAAATGGTTAAAAATGAGATGATTAATAACCTGCATTGGTTATTAATCATAACCTGCACAATTCTTTTAAAATTCTTTTAAAATGACATCACTTGCTTAATCTAAGGGTACACAGGATGCAAAAAGTGAGTTTGGGCCTACCCCTCGGTGGGATTTTTGAACGGCCTATCATAAACAGATGAAATTCCCCTCAATCTCATGTGAGAAGGCTGCAGGTCTAGAAGCTCAAATCCACATCTTTGGAAGTTGTACAGTCCTTTTGGTCCTATTTGATTTAAATCAAATCGATTTAAATCACTAGTCAGTAAGACTAGATTTAAATCATGGTTTTCTACATAAAAACTCCTCACACTTAGCTTCTCATGCAGATCTAGTCCACTCTCAACAATCTTCTATTCATTGAATTTTTTGAAACTTAGCACTTAAGAGGGGTTGGTTCTGTGTACAAAGATTTGCAAAGGAACAATGGGATTGAGGTCTTTTTCTCAACTGCGTATGTTTATTTTATAACCTTTTTGCTGTGAAGAAGAGACATGTGACATCTCTGCAGACACAAATACACAGTTTTGAGAACTGTAAAACCAAGCAGTGGTGCGGAGGGCAATCTAAACTCCCCTCTGTCTGGAGATCAGGGGGCAGGGCCACCAGCCATGTGACCATTTTTGCCAAGGGTGATTTAAACTTTAAAAAACTCCCCCCTTGTTCTAGCTGACTCAAAGTGATGTCATTGTGTAGTCCTGGGAGCATGTGGTACCAGGGGCGCTACCTCCTGCCAAGAGTTGCCCCCTCTGCTGGCAATTCACTGAGTTCCACCACCTCTTTTACCAGAAAAAAAAGCCCTGGACACACCTAATTTCCTGCTGGGGTGTCTAGTAGGAAATGTACAATATTTTGGAACAAAATATGGTTGGGTTATGAATCAGCACTCCGCTGTTTCAAATCCCACTACTGCATTGAGCTCAGCTTTGGGTTAGCCACTTCTCTCAGCCCCAGCTCCCCAGTTGTATTGTGGGGATAATAATACACTGAGAGCCAAACTACAAGTGACGTCTTACACAGGTTGGACACTTGTCAGCTTCCTTCAAGTTTTGATGGGAAATGTAGGCGCCCTGGTTTTACAGCTTGGCTCTCCATTACAGCTGCAACACTAGGATGCCTACATTTCCCATCAGAACTTGAGGGAAGCTGACTAGTGTCCAACCTGTGCAAGACGTCACTTGTAGTTTGGCTCTCACTCCATTTACCGCTCTGAGCGAGGCACTAATCTGTCTAGAAGAGGAATATATAAGCAAAGTTATTATTTACTATTATTATTTAATTATAATGATAATAAGTCCAGCCAACAGAGGTATTCCCCACACTACAGGCACAGGAATTTTGAGATACCAAGAAGCAGCCATCTTCAGTCTGGACAACTATTTAGCATATTAAAAAAACTGCAGACTCTCAGCTTGTCTGATCTTCATGGCAGAAACATCCCATGAGAGTTCTCCCAAGTAAGGACTCGTTCACATTTCTCCATTAAGAGGGGCTGTTTTTAACATCCACTCTGCTCAAAATTTAATCTTCATCAATGAAGCTAACTTTTAAAAAAATCAACCTTTTTGCACAAGTCATGAATTCTCGGACAGGGATTCCCCCGGCAGACGTACCTCCCTTGCCTTGAAACACAATACAGGGAAAAGAAGCATTTTTGGTTCAAATAATCCTGATACGGGCACAAGTCTGTCTCATCAGAGTAATATTAACAATTACCTTTGTTTGCTCTTAATGCTGATTTAACTGGCCAGACCCTTTTCCTCCTCATATCCGGCTTGCGTAATAGAACAGGGATCTTGTTTTGCCAATTAAACCTCTTGCAGCTGGACTCTCCAGCTAATTGAAGGCAGGAGCCAAGACTTCCAACTCCAACCGTTCCCCTGCCAAGGAAAAGACACATTCTTATGTGCTCATTAGAGTGCTGCTCTCATATACAAAGGCGTTTCAGTTCACACACGGAAATGTCTCCTCTCATCGCCAGACACCTCGAGAAAAAGCAAGGCCGAGGGGCAACTGGCTCAGGACGACCCCGGGCCTGGGAGAGATGGTTACCAAGACCCATTTCCTCCAGCATGTTCGGGAACAACCCGGCCACCGATTACTACCTGCCCCTTTCTTCCTTTCGGCTGGTTTCTAATTCTCACAGGCAAGGTCACAAAGGGAAAGAGGCCGCTGTGGTCAGAAAGACTGGGGCTTGCCCAGACGTGGTTCTCAAAACCAAAAATTACCTCACGGGCTCTTCGAATTAGCCTGAGCCTCATCATTCTGAAGAAGTTTTCATAGACCTGAAAGCGGATTAAGTGTATGTGGATACAGATGGTGGAACAGGATGGCGAGGTTACGGGGACAAGCCAAGTTCTGACCCGCCAGGAAAATAATTAGGCCTCCTCCACAGGAAGATGGCAACACCAGTTTGCCCGCCAACAGCCACACTAAAATGGTTAACAAATGGTCACAGTTTCTTGGAAATATCTCCTGGTGGCACCCATTAATTTCGAGGGATTTGTGCAAGAGATCCTCTCAGCGGAATGGGCCCATTACATGCGAGATCCTCAGTGGGCAAGTATTGCTTTTTTCTTATGTCTCACACAAGATAACACACATTGCAGTAAGATTACACAACAGCTGCAGGAGGGTGAGGAGGTCTGACCTGGATAACCCAGGCAAGCTTGATCATGGAAGCTAAGCAGGGTTGACCTTGGTTAGTAATTGGATGGGAGACCTCCAATGAAGAGGCAGGCAATGGCAAACCACCTCTGTTAGTCTCTTGCCTTGTAAACACCAGTAGGGGTAGCCATAAGTCAGCTGTGACTTGATGGTATGACTAAAAGACACACATGGGGCGCGCGCGCACACACAAACACACACACACACACACACACAGAGGGAGGGGAGACAGGAAAGCCAGCAGTGGACTTCCTAAAACTCCACCTCCTCCCATATTGAATGACAGACTTTTCTCATATTATCCAGCCTGTCAGATAAGATCTGCCCCACAAACCCTGTTCTCAGTGCCCCACAGAGGTGAGGTGGGTGGCAACTACAGAACAACAACAACATTCAATTTATATACCGCCCTTCAGGGCAACTTAACACCCACTCAGAGCGGTTTACAAAGTATGCTATTATTATCCCCAGAACAATCACCCTGTGAGGTGGGTGGGGCTGTGAGAGCTTTGAGAGAGCTGTGATTTACGCAAGGTTACCCAGCCAGCTTCAAGCGGAGGAGTGGGGAATCAAACCCAGTTCTCCAGA
Organism: Eublepharis macularius; assembly: GCF_028583425.1. Lineage (NCBI taxonomy): Eukaryota > Metazoa > Chordata > Lepidosauria > Squamata > Eublepharidae > Eublepharis > Eublepharis macularius. The sequence goes on from NC_072799.1 coordinate 6,259,144, forward strand.
TTAGAGTCCTGCCGCTCTTAACCACTACACCAAACTGGCTCTCAGACAGAGCTTTTTCAGTGGTGCTACCTTACCTATGGAATGCCCTTCCACTTGCAGCTTGCCTGGAATCTACGTTGCTTCTGTTCGCCCAAACTTTCAATAAAGAGGCTGATTTTTTAAGCACTACTTTAGTCTAGAAACTATTATTTTAATCTGTCAGTGGGCCTGTTTTTATAGTCGATGTTTCTAACCTGGGCTGGGTCCTTAAAGCTGGATTTTAATTAGTATCTTTTGGTTTTATTATTTTGTAAGCCACCATGGGGAAGTTTCTAGAAAGAGGACTTTTTTTCCTAAACCAATCATTAAAAGCATGTGGCAAAATTTTGGCTACAGATAACCTGATACAAGAACCACGGGGAACTTAGCAGAAAGTAGCTACATAACTATCATGGGCAATTTGTTGTTGTAGGACATTAATTTCTAATCACCAGTGCCGCAGAAACTCCTTTGCTCACTTTAGAAACACTTTCGTTTCAAATGTTACAGTATGCCGTATGATCAGACGGATAGTTGTGTTAGTAGACAGTACCAAGATAAAACAGACATCCAGTAGCACCTTAAAGACTGACAATTTGGTCTTGAAGGTGACACTGGAGCACTGTTTTGTTAGCTTGATGTGTGGCACATAATGCTATTCCTGTGCTGCTAGTTATACGGGTCATGAATTAGCCTTCCACGCATCATAGTAACCACAATAATTAAGGCAACTGCTTCCAAATATGAGGGGGCACCCTGAAAGCACAGCCGCTCCCGAGCAGAACCGCAACCCACAAAATTCAAACGCAAAATTACACAAAATGAAACTCGAGTACCGGGGGGGATCCACATGGCTCTCTATTACACAGTTAAACTCAAGGAATATTCCATATTTAACAGTTTAGAGGCCTCGCTGTGACTTGTCCAGTTTGGGCCTAACTGCTCAGAATTTGAGAGGTGCAGTTTTCGTGCCTCTGAGAGTAAGAAATAAGTGCTAATAAGTGCCAATTCTCACAATGCTGAATTCCATATGCAATACCAAGGCTCCACAATTTTGCAATACTATCACAGAATGCACATGGAGCCCTGGTCATTTACAAAAGCTTGGTGGCAGGAAAGAAAATGGGCAGGACTACTCCCTGGTGAAAAGCAAAGGGCTACAACGGGCTTGGAAATGTCTAATCTCTGGAGATATCAGAGCCAAGCCACAAGTGACGCCTGACACAGGTTGGACACTTGTCAGCTTCCCTCAAGTTTTGATGGGAAATGTAGGCATCCTGGCCTTGCAGCTGTAATGGAGAGCCAAGCTGCAAGACCAGGACGCCTACATTTCCCATCAAAACTTGAGGGAAGCTGACAAGTGTCCAACCTGTGTCAGGCGTCACTTGTGGCTTGGCTCTTAAATACTACATTTCTCTCTCACACACTGTCTCTCACACACAAACCCAGTTCAATCTTTTGAGTCAGTGGCAAAAAATGACTTAGCCAGAAGCGTTTTACAGCTTTTAGGAGCCAAGCAGAATTTCTTAAGGCATTTAAAACCGGACTTTTCACTTCAGAAATAAGTTTACTTTGCTGTAATGATTTTCAGTTACTTAAAATTTACTTTGAAAAAATAAATACTGCACAGCAAACATGCATGTGTGTAAGCGCGTGCTCTCTCTCGCTCTCTCTCACACACACACACTCCTACACCCCTTTCAAAGGCTCGCTGTGCCTGGAATTCTTCCAAAGCCTTTTCAGGCAGGCTGGGCAAAGTCATGCTTGGGAGGAGAAAAACGAAGCCACTTCCCCTAGCATTGTTGGGGAAAGAATCCATGGAAGCTATCCAAATCCCAGTAAAAATTAATGGACAGAAAAGCTCAACGTTCCAGAAAAAAGGGAGTTTCTTTTGCATCCAAAAATGTTCAACCCTGAACGTTTGTACCCCAAGGAAATGAAAATGAGGTCAATTCATTAAATTTAGAAGGCATCCCAAATGTGCTGTCCCAAAATTCAAGATAGGTTAACGGAAGAGGCAGAGACCCAATCTACTTAAGGACACCTAAAATGTAGCACATGACTAAACATGTCCTGCTGCGTGTTTGCAGCAAATCTATCGCTACATTAAAGCTAATAAATGTATTTAAATACATAAATAAATATCTCAAGAGTGAAAAAGACAGCACCACCCCTTTATCCTGAACTGATAAATTGGAATAGCGAATACCTTCTGACCCCAAAACCACTATCCATAGTACACACAAACATTTGTTGAAAGAAAACTAAATCTTTAATATTTAATATTCAGAGCTTTTTCAAGTTTGTGTTGCATCATGGGAGGGATTCCTGGCAAAACGGAGGCAAAGCAACGATGAGTAAGAGATGGGGGGAATTCTGCTCTCTCAAAATGACTGGGTAAATATGAACTTAGGTCGCTGAGAAGACCAAAGTACCAAAAGAGTTTATTGTCTATAGCCATAGGCTGTCACAGATTTTCCAAACGTCAACTAATAAACAGTTAAATCCAGTATCACAGTTTGAAAACAAGAAGACAAGAATTCCATGAAATATAAACTGGTTGTGCCTTGGAACCAGTGGTAGGGTCAGTGGCTGATGGTTTAGTCCTTAACCATGCACGAAGTCAGTATAAGACCCGGTCAAACCACTTGCAACAGAATAAAATTATATACACTTAATTATGTAATTTAAAAATCCTGTGGTCTTGTGCAGTAGTTGTGTGTTTTAAGAAGAGAAGAGAAGAGAGAAGAGAAGAGAAGAGAAGAGAAGAGAAGAGAAGAGAAGAGAAGAGAAGAGAAGAGAAGAGAAGAGAAGAGAAGAGAGAGGCAGAGGGAGGGAGGGATGGGGGGAGAGAGAGAGAGAGAGAGAGAGAGAGAGAGAGAGAGAGAGAGAGAGAGAGAGAGAGAGAGGTGTCCTGGTCTGGACTGACTCATCAACGCCCAGCCCAAACCCCTGGACCTATGAACATGAAATTTGGGGAGAACACTCTTTCATGATGTAAACACCCAGTAAGAAGGGATTTTAAGTAATTTCCCCCATAAGGGAGTAAAAAGGGGTAAAATGTGTTTTCCCAAAGGGATACAGCTTCCCCATGTGTCTGGCAGGCTGCCAGCTCGGCCATTCTTCCCTGACTGGGCCAGCCTTTCAAGATCATTTGCATATGCAGGCTGATTGGGGCTCACAACATTCCACACCTCATTCCCCCCCCACCCCAAGACAGTTACACACTCATAAGTATTATAACTGGATTTAACGTAGTTAAATACCGCAGCGAAGCACGGGTATCAAGCTAGTAATACATAAAGCTGACCACTACATTAACTGATGACTCAGTGCCTTGGGACAGGTGTCAAGCAGCAGTCCCACCAGTAGATCCCGAGTCAATTTGTGATTCACACCTGTTGGTAGTTGGGATTCTTGCAAAGAATTTTGGTCTCAATGGGCCTTGGTCAGATTCCATAAAGCACTTATATTCCTGAGCAACAGACTCAGACTGCTAAACACATACCTCAACAGTAAGAAATCCTGACCACACAAACTTGCTTTGTTAACCACCGTGCACCAAAGGACCACAGATGTCCACTGAACCAAACCATTATGCAACTCTGAGGTCAGCCAATCCCAGACTTAAGATGCACAACAAGGATGAGCCTAACAGAGCTTCATTAATATCATTTTATATGATAACACTGTACAGTGAATTTCCTATAAGACTGTAAGAAATAAGTCATTGCTGACTTACAGCAACTGCTGGTGAGGTTTTCATAGCAAGAGACTAACAGTAGTAGTTTGCCATTGCCTGTCTCTACAACCCTGGCCTTCGCTGGAGGTCTCCCATCCAATTACTAACCAAAGCCAACCTTACTTATCTTCTGAGATCTGATGAGAATGGACTTGCCTGGGCTATCCAGGTCAGGACAAAACGGTAAAACTGGATTGTAAACCTCCCCCCACCACATACACACATCTGCTAGAGCAGTAAACGGGCATGAACAATTCTATCGTCATCTTACATCTAATTTCTCCTAGGGAGATTTAAAGATGAGGCACAGCTCTGTTCATTTGCAAGTCATATCGGGCTGCCTTGTTGTTATTCTCAATGCAACATTGCTGCAGACTTATTTTGGAGGCTTGAAGCAAACAACATTTTTAGTCTAAATCCCAACATAGCACAGCAATTTTGTAATGCAAACTGTAGAAGTCATCATGAACTAAGCAACGCAGCCCTTTGGGGAACAGCTTTGCTACAGGTTAACCTCCAGATAGTCGTATTTCCAAAATTTCCAGGCTAAGGCCTACAGAATCTCCAGAGGGAGATTTGTCATTTTGCAAACACGAGATCAGCCTCACACACACGCCCAATTCATCTGTCACATGCAAGTATTCAAGCAGTTTATCTAGGCCTTTCAGAAGCATAGCACAGACAGATCACTTAGCTCTTCAACTTCACGTTGTGGCACAGCTCAGCATCCTGATCATTATGGGAAGGGGGAGAGAGAGAAGACTACACAGCTACATTTTAGTAAGGAATGCAGTATACACTACGTATGACATTCTGGTAGAATGAACGGGATTTGGGGACCCAATGAAGGTAGCATGCCCCTGGACTGAAAAAGGATTCAAAGCGTTTTAGGAATGATGCTGAATTGCTCAGCACCTGAGTATTCAACAGAAACCGGATTAAAACCCTTATGACATAAAAACTCGTTTTTCAAGGTTCTTATGAAACTCGTGAATTAATTTCTTGCAAGTAAAAAATCAAAACAAAACTCTGAATGTTCGTCAAAAGTTCTACATAGGGTTGCCAGGTCCTCCTGCCCTCCCGATAGAAGGTAAAGAACCCGGCACCTACCCGGTCTGTTGTCCTTCATGTGCGCGCTCCCGAGCCCACACAATGACATCACTTCTGGGAAGTGACATCATCGCATGGGCCCCAGCCGCCCTGGGAGCACTCCCGTGCTCTGCTGGGGGGGGGGCGGTTGGGCCCCGAATCGCACTAGATCGGGCTGCTGAGGAGCAGGGAAGCATTCCTACACTCCATAATGGCCCGATCTGGGCCCAATCCAGGCCGATTTGGGGCCAAATTAGTCCGGATCAGGCCATTGCGAAGCACAGGAGTGCTCATCCCCTTTTTCCCTTCACAGAGCTATTAGTCTTGTCAAACCTCTGGCCCTTATGGAGAAATAGACAGCAAAACATCTGAAGCACATTCCACCTGGTCCTCTGCCTCCCCCATCCGTAAACTGGCCTCATCCATATACTTCAGTGCAGGAAATCCAGGCTTCTATAGATTTCTGCAACCCATTTTCATCTTCTTCATCATCCCGCATGTCTATTATTCCACCAAATGGGAACAACAGTAAAGTTCAAAAGGGCCTTTTTAAAAAACAGAGATTAGATCCAGGTAGGCACCTTTATAATGGAATACTGTAATAATAGTAACAGTGCGCTTATATACTGTTCTTCTAGACAGATCAGTGACCCACTCAGGGCACTGAACAAGGTGAGTGTTATTATCCCCACAACACAGCTGGGGCTGAGAGGAATGGCTTCCCCAAGGCTACCTGCTGAGCTCATGGCAGTAGAAGAGCAAGATTCGGGTCCAGCAGCTCCTTAAAGACCAACTAGATTACCAGAGTAGTGGGATTCAAACCAGCAGAGTGATTTGCAGGCCGACTATTTAACCACTGTGCTACAGCAACTGTAATTATTATTGTAGATATCATCTGCTTTTACTGTATTATCATACACCACATGATCCACTTGCTTTATTGTTTATAGCTGCCGTTCTACCTTATGGCACTCAAGGCAGCCTTACAGAGTTTGCTGTTTGCATTGTTCTTTAATGCCGTAATCCTAGTCCTATTGCATTGTTCATTGGTTGTTTTATGCTGTCTGATTGCACTGTTTTGTATCCTGCAATCTGCCTTGAGCCTTAAAGAGAAAGGTCAAACAGATTAATTAGACAGATCAATCGATGGATAGATGGACAGCCAGGCCTCCCACATTCCCTTAGTAAATAAACCAAACAGTTTATTTACTTGTTTATACTCTACCTTTCTCCCCACTGGGGACACACACAGTTTTACACGATTCTTCTCTCCCCCATTTTATCCTCAGAACAACCCAGCAAAGTAGATTCGGCTGAGAATGTATGACTCAAGGTCTGATCCTAGTCCAACACTGTAACCACTCTATACCATACTACACCTATAAGCAGGGATACATAATTTGCCACTCACCGGACACTTTGGGGCGGGGGGGAAGCTGCTCAAGGCCCACCTAGAAGCATCAACAGACAATGCCGGAGAAGAATTTAAAGGAGGTGAGTTTAACAGAGTTTAAAAGGAGGAGAAGAGTTTAAAGGAGGCACATGCAACTGTGCAAAATCTTTCCAGAGATAAAATTGTACACAAATAATCACTAAATAAGCCCACAGGGAAACGGGTTTCGAGCGCCCCAACCCTGCAGCATCCAATTCATGCAAGATGTGTGTGCCAGTTAAGAGAAAGCATTCAAAGTTACGAATGCAAGGAAGATGCTGACAGATGCATTCCTTCCAAGCAAAGTTCTACTTGATAGCACAGTTGCCTAATTTTCATCTGGATTAGCCAGGGCTGGGTTAAGTATCGGAAACCTGGCTTACTGCCCGGGCCTGATCAATGGAACAATCCCTTTTGTCTGTTATAATTCAGGCTCCAGCTCCCCCTCCCACTCACCAAAGACTTTGTTCCAGGTTTGAGTCTGGTACAGGCACCCATGGTCTTAGTGCAGACAAAGAAATGGCATTACTTATTTTATTGACGTCCCGCTTTTCTCCCTCATCAGAACCCAAAGCAGCTCTTTTCACATCACTCTCCTCTTCTACTTTATTCTCACCAGCAAAGGTAGCTTCGGCTGAGACACTGTGATGAGCCCGAAGTCATCCACGCAAGTTTCCACGGCAGAGCAGGATTTCAAAACTGGTTGTCCTAGTCTCTAGTCTGACTCTCTAACCACCACTTTACATCTTCTCCTGACTGGTAAATGTGCTGAAGACAGACAAAACTTTGCACCCATTCACAAGTCCCATGAGGCTTATAGGCTTTCACAGATTGCCTGTTTACCCAACAAGTGTCAAGTTATTTATTTTATTTTATTTACGTCATATATAGTCCGCCTTTCTCACTGAGACTCAAGGCAGATTACACAGTGTGAGATTAGTACAGTGGGTATCAAGGACATTAAAAGGACGACAAAAATAAAAAATAAAAATTTCCATAAACAATGCCATGGGGTAAATAAATACAAGTTTACAAGACACAGCATTAGCAAGAATCTAGTACAGAGTTGAAGATATGCTGAAACAGAACATAAGATGACATTAGACATCTTGAAGCATGGGTAGCACATAGGAGCACATAATTAAAGCAACAGGTATGTCACCAAGACTTATGAGGCTGCATTCCACATGCCAAGTTCCAAACCTCATGCAATGCCGTCCTTTCTCAGTCTACTTTTTAAGAGTACTCTAGGCATACTATTAGCAGTTTAAAAAGGAAAAGACTGTGCAAACCTCCAGGTCACTATGGTACACACATGTGAGACTATGCAAGGAGTTACTCTGGCTATTGATCTAACCGGGGGAAGTCCCACATCTGTATTAAGCAGTTTTCTCATGTAGCGGTTACATTTAGTACTTAGAAGAGAGCATGCCACTAACCTTCATTCATCCTCATAACAATCCAGTGCAATCCTAATCGAATGTGCACCTTTGTAAATCTACTGACTTTAGTGGACATAGAAGGGTGTAAATCTGTTTAGGATTGCACAGGAACTGTACCACACTCTAAACATGAAAACCTAAGGTTGAACGTGACTTGCTGAAGGGCACCCCCAGGAACTCTACGACTGAGCAACAATTTGATTACAACCTTCCTTTGGTCTGGCAATATCACGATGCGTCTCAGTTTAATGGAGTTAGAGGGACATCAGTTTTGCTGCATCAGGCTTGGATCCCACTAGACTTTGGCTGAAGCCACCCCAAACCAGAACTATAATGGCTGCGTTAACTGTATTTTGGGTATACAGAATCCTCTTAACCGCCCCCCCCCCTCAACTTCTTTGTTTGCTCCTCCAACTGTCAACACTGCAAACTCCATCAGATACGGATCTGTTTTTTTTCTCTGTCTCTAAAGCACAATGTACACTGATGGAATTATGAAAATAGGGAATTGTGATGGAATTACTCCGCCACTTTGTTGCTAACAGAAGCCAGCCAACGAGGCAAAAGATGATCCAACCACAACTCAAGGGGTGATCACAGCACACTTGGTCAAAATCTACCCCCCCCCCCTCCAGCGGGCAACATTGTATTTGATAAACGACTCAAATTTGCTAGTTCATCCTGCATTTAAGTTAAAGAGAAATGCAAAACACCAGAAACCTGGCTTTCAAAGAAACACACACACCCCAACACACAACCCATTTCTTGTTGTACAAATATCTATACAAAAAAGGAAACTGAAGAGGCCATTTCCTGCTGCAATCCCAGCTGTTATTTACACAACTTAAAATGCATTGGGAGTGAAGGATAAAAAATGTTTAACGGCCCCAGTAAACTTTCTAATCTTCTGCCAATTTCAAAGCAGGACCAATCCTTTGCGATAGGAAAATTCATGTATACAAGACTACTGACTTAGGGGCTTCTTCCCTCAAATACCCCAAGTCCCTTCTACTTCATATCTGGTCTAATTAAGTAGTAATAATAATAGTATGTTTAAATACCACCCTTGTGGACAGATTAGTGCCCATTCAGAGTGGTGAACAAAGTAAGTGTTCTTGTTCTTGTTGTTGTTATTATACATAAACTGGGGAGCTGGAGCTGAGAGGAGTGGATGTCCCAAGGCCATCAAGCTCATGGCGGCAGGGAGATTCGAACCAGCAGAATGCTGATTCACAACCCAACCACTTATGCTACAGCAGCTCTGAGGCACTGGAAAATTTACTTTTTTTGTGAAAAATCTGATTTGTCCTTTAAAAAAAAAAAAGTATTTGGGCTTTTTTCCTCAAGACAGTCTTACAATCTTTCTAAGCCGGCAGCACTATCAGCTCCAGCCCAATGGCAAGGCTAACGTGGGCTGCTTTTCCGCAAACCGTGAAATGCTCCTCTCCAGATTCACGTGCATTCTTCCAGGTTCTCCTTCTGTAGACCAGTGAAAACTTATTTATTCCACAAAGGATATGAAGACTAATGAAGATTCTCTCCGTTTTTACATATTTTGTAGAATCGGGTTTTTTTTTTCTCATCCGTATTGGGGTGTTTTCTAAAAATATGAAATGGATTGCTTTTGTGTGTATTTTTTAAGTTGTTGTAAATCACCTTGCAGACAGCCAATGGCAGCCTGTAACGAAATAAATAAAACGGGAGGGGGCAGCAGCCAATGGTGCGGAGGGCGCAAAGAAAACGGAGTACTTCAGGGGCCCAGGTGTGTGGGGGAAGGCAAAACAGGTAAGCCTTGATGTTCCACCCTCAATTTCATCCCCAAAGCAGCCTTCTAACAAATGTAGATGCTCGCCTGAGTCCTCAGAGAGACCCACAATGCACTAATTAGTTGACCAAGACAAAAAAAAAAGCCCCACATGACCTAACACAACAGAACACACTGAATTCGTTTTCCAGACTTTCCCTGTCCTTCCAGTTCCTTAACCCTCTCTAGCTACGAGAGTCTGGCTGAAATGTCCCTCTTCCAACGTCATGCACTTCATTCTTACTCCAATTGCAAGGTACATGGATAGCAGTACAAAGATGATTTGAAAAGAGAGCACTTCGTTCAACCGGAAAACATCTACTGGTGGTCCCTGGCCCTAGGAAGGCTCGGATGGCCTCTACCAGGGCCAGGGCCTTTTCTGTCCTGGCCCCAACCTGGTGGAACTCTCTGCCTGAGGATACTCAGGCCCGCCAGGAACTTGTATCATTTAGGCGAGCCTGTAAGACAGAGATGTTCCGCCAGACATATGGTGGAGGCTAATTTTAGCCCATCACTGCCGAGCCTTCCACCCGTCTCCCTCTATGAGGGGTTATGGAGAGTCCACTGCTGGCTGCCCTGAAAAGGGGTACAGTAATCTATCTGTCCGCTACTACCTCCCCTTTTTGTATGCTAACGGGCAGGAGTGCAGGACTGCCCGTCTTGGAATGGTTTTACTGATTGCTGTTTTTATGCTGTGTTTATTGTTTTATGTTGTATTTTAATCAATGTTGTACCTCACCCTGAGCCCGCTTGTGGGAAGGGCGGGTTAAAAAGATAAGAAATAAATAAACAAATAAAGAAAAGAAGCCACTCTTCCAGCTAAGATATGACTTAACAGTAATATGATCTGCCAGCAGTTCTTAACCTTTTTTGGGTCACAGACCCCTTTGAGAACCTGATGAAAGCTATGGTCTTCCTCCCCCACCAAAATGCACATAAACACATACAGACAAATCTGTAGCTAATGCATAAAAATTAAATTAATAAGCTTAGGTCAACTGTGCCTACAAAACATATCTGAGGCATGACTTTCATTAAATCTATTAAAAGAGTCCAGTAGCACCTTTAAGACTAACCAACTTTACTGTAGCATAAGCTTTCGAGAACTACATTTCGTCAGATGCAGCTGTGGTTCTCGAAAGCTTATGCTACCTTAAAGTTGGTTAGTCTTAACGGTGCTACTGGACTCTTTTCTATTTTGCTACTGCAGACTAACACAGCTAACTCCTCTGGATCTATTCAATCTATGGATCAGCTACTAGTCACATTTCAACGATTCCTTTATTTTATACTATAAATACATGCTCATGCTATTTCCTTGCCTACCTAACATCAAACATCCACAAGTATTAGACAATATTAAAATAACTAATCTGAAATGGAAAAAAAATCAATGTTTAAAAACACCTAAATTTATACCTGAAAATTCACTGTGACCTTATATAAACAAAGATAGATGTCCATAATCACAAGGGCAGGGTACATTTTATTTAATGTCTATCAATGGAAAACTATTTGAGATGCCATAACAAGATGACAATGACGGCTGTATGTTATCTGGCCATTTACAGTAGCATCCCATTCCCTCCTACTCTTGACTGGAGTAAAAAAATATCTTAATCACATAATTTGACATAAAGAATTCCTTTCCCACAGACCATTTTCAAAATAACAGGAAGAAAATAAGATGAAAAAAAATATTTTTGAGCCTGGCTCACGGACCATCCCTGCCAGAAGTTCATGGACCATAGGTTAAAAACTCAACTGGCCTCAATAAACCCCTAACAGATCTACAAAAACAATAAAAGTTATTGTTAAAAAAATAAAACAATAAAAGTGATTGATCTCACAGTCTGACACTGAGAGATCTCTGTTTTTCGGTGCTACACCTCTGAAGAAGCCAGTCACAGCTGCTGGCGAAACGTCAGGAACTACAACGCCAAGACCACGGCGATACAGCCTGGAAAATCCACAACAACCATCGTCCTCCGGCCGTGAAAGCCTTCGACAATATATAATAAAAGTTATTGGTTTCCAATAAGGTCATTCGTATGGTTTTCAAAAGCTAATTCAATAGAAAGTAATACAAGTACTGCGAAGATGAACGACACATTCAAGATTATAGCGGGATCAACCAAGGAAAAGAAAGGGTTGGGTGCTAAACCGCTTTATGTAGACGTCCGTCATCAGAACATTCCATGCTTGATATTTCTGGCCAAGTACCATACACGAGTCACTTCCGTTCCCGTCACAGGAGGTTTTACTTTGCACCATTAAGGGAGTATTTCAGAGGATGTTTGAAAACTTAACAGCTGCCAAAAAACATTAAATTAGAACACAGCAGTTCATAAGATAGACTGCGAAAAACCAATGATTTGTTCAGCTACCGTTGTGGTCGAAACTGAAAGAAATGTAAGGATCTAACAAGCAATCACACCCAATACACTTCCTGCCTGCGCATTCATCCTTCTCTGCTTCACCCCTCAGGCCTAAACAAAAAGGACTGTTTGAAAAAGTTTCTGAGCACAGATTTAAAGAAGCCATTTAGTTGTAATTTGTTTGGTTAAGAAAAATCCTACTCTTACATTTACAGAAAACAGTTTGTGAATTCATTGTTATTTTAGGTTTTATCTATTTCTGTTTAATTGGTTAAAACTTCAGACGCAGGACTAAAGTGCATTTTTCTCCAAGGAAAGCAAACTGTTTGATGTAAGAAACAAATTCGCAAGTAATACAATTTAAAATGCTCACAATAGATATAAGGAGAAATCATAATGTACACAGAGGAAAAACATTCAAACAATATATAAGCATTTTCTTGCTATGTTTGGATATAAACTCTTTCCACACAGTAAGAATGATTTCAGACAGATAATATGCAAGAAGCGACTGCTGGCTGTTACCAGAACTGCTCTTTATTATAATGGGGAATTAGCTATAGCAGTCTGTAACTATTAATATTAAGCGAGGATCATAACCTATGTTTACGGAGGTCCCGATCCCAGACACTCTAGTGAAAAAGAGGCAGACAAGGAGTAAGGTTCAAACACGTGTATTGAGTGTAGCGTAAGCCTAGCTTGCACAAGCATACAGAGAACACACAAGACCTAAGAAATACAGGGTATGAAATACAGAGACGTTCGCATTAGCTGGTTCCCAACGATGATAGGGGGGAATACTCACTTATCCTGGAGCGAAGCAGAGACACAGCAGCGAGGGTGGCCCAATGCCAGCACTGGGACCACAGACGGACAGCAAGGAGGTCTGGATAGGGAATGGCCGGAGCACCGAGTGGTCTGGGAGACCAGCTTAAATACCCCAAAACGTACCCTGGGGCTGGTGCTGTACTTGGTGGTTCTCACAGATTAAAACAAAGGGTCTAATGGGCTACTGAATGGCTTGGATGGGCCACTTTGGTAATCAGATTGTGATAAGTGACACCTCAGGAAGAGGGGACAAAAGAGGGAGGGGGAAATCCAAGTGGGCTGAAAGGATGTTCCAGCGGACAGGGCTTGTCCTGATGTCATCAGCTTCTGGAATGCGGAGGTTCCTTTGAGATGCATTCTCTAAGTGCTTGGGATGGTCAGCACTTAGCTCTTCTCCGGGGCGGCTCCTAAGATATGCAGAGCAGGGCGAGGGGCTCTCGCTGCGGACGTGGTGTGCCCGCTTCACCGAAATGGCTTCTCAAAGCAGTCTTCTTCCCAGGGTCTTCTGGCTGTCTGAGAACATGGATGCCGGCTGGGCATAGCTGGGGCTGGATAGCAGGCTGCCCGGTAGCGAGGGCAGGCTCGGCGACCGGCTCACGGGAGGCTCCAGGCGGGAACTGACCAGGGAGCGCCTAGCCAGGCTCGCTGGAGGTTTCCCCGGCAGGCGCCCGGCTGCTAGCAGCGGCTTGGGCCCATATGAGGCAGGCTTCCATGGAGGCAGGGGGAACAACACTTTAAAACACAGTCCAAAGCAGGGAACAGGCACGGTCTGTGGCAGATGGCAATGCAGGCACGGGGCACACTTGTAACAGAGTCCAAACACACACTTGGAAGTCCAGATACAGGTCAGGGCAGGGCTGCCCAGAAAGAGAGTCCTTTGTGCAGTTATCCAAACATGGAGTCAGTAAACTACACAGTCTATTGCAGCAGGGTAATTGACACGCAGGCAGGAAGCTGACACGTGTATCAGAATACACACACGTGCACAGCAGTCTTTGGGTGTAGCAGTAAAACAGCAACGCAGGAAACTTTAGCACAGTTCATAGCAGGCTTCAAAGCAGGGGAGGGGGCCTACTTGGCAACAATTCCCCCCCTCGGAGACCCCGGGACGTCAGGCGCGCGGGTCTCCGAACTTGACTTCAAAGGCGAGGTGGTCGGCAATGTCCGGTGGTCGAGCTTCGAGCGAAGAAGGAGTGGGAAGGGAAGGGGGAGGAGGCGTCACTCAAAAATTTAGTTTGGAGAACCACCTAACCGAATAAGTGCAATTTAGATCAGCCAATGGGCTGCAGGTCTCTGGGTTCACACCAGGGGGTGTGCTAAGTGCAACCGTCAGAATAAATAGTAATAATTCATAGGTAATAGCAATTCATGTATACAAGCAGAAATAATTCATATTTTGCGTACATAGATCAATTCATAACTGGAGGTCCGTAATTCATGGTGGATTGATACACTAAAACCAGGGGCAATTCATAATTCGTAAGCATAGGATTAAAGGCAAAGACAATTCATGGGTACAATTCATGAATGTAAGAGTAAAAGCAATTCATAGAGGATGAAAGTGAAGTGTGCAAGCAAGGCATAGATCAATTCATCAAGGGTTGAACAATTCATAGATAATTAAAACCATAAATACATAAATATATAGGATTAAAAGCAATGATTCGGGAGGTTAAAACCAATAAAAGCAGCAAGAGTAAAAGCAAGTGCGTGGAAACAATTCATGAGGGGTGAGCGGCGGAAGGGCTCATAGGGGGTCAGAAAAATAAACTCTGCAATTAAAAGACCAACTCATATAGTCAGATTAAAACCAAATTCATCGAGCTTAAAATCAGAAATAACATAACCTTTAAAAGAGACCGTTCCGGAGGGGTCCCGGTTAAAACCAAATTCATAAAATAATGGATATGCTAGAATTACCTCGGCGGAGGGAGTCGGGTTAAAAAGGCAATTCCTAGGGTTAAAATCAAATTCATAGGGATAAAGTTCATGGGCGCACTTGCAATAGATAGAGAGAGGGACTAGTCCGGGGCTAAATTCATGGGAGTTAAAATTCATAAGAAGCAATGCAAAGAAATTCATAAAACAATAGGGCACAAAGATCACAGACGGCTCAGTCCGCAGTACAGCTGCTGGACTGGGTTGCATATATACAAGAACAAGCAAACTTAGTTCATGTGCTCCAAAGCACACTTCCACCCCCCCTTGCTGTCTGCGACAATCCGCAGAGCAGGGTCGGCAGGCGGCGAGAAGGGCTTCAGGCACACAGTTCTAGTCCTCATGGAGGTGGCGCTGCTGGCGATCGTCTGGAGACGGGCCGTGGGTTGGGAGGCAGAGAGATATGCCCCCCCCTAGTCCACCAGAGGGCCTCGGAGCGGTATCCGGCAGCAAAGCGTCCATGGGGCCGGTTCAGGATCCGTACACATAGTAAAATACAAGCATAGTTCATAACAACGCAAGCAACTAAACAAGGGTTAAAGGAGGGCGCCAAGAATAACCATTAGGGCAAGAGTAGGTCTGGATTGTAATGGTCCAGACGGTAGGACAGTTGGAGTTGCTGGAGCTGTCGGCGGCTCCAACAGCCCAAATAAAGTAATGAGGCACATAATAAAACTTGAAAGGCCAAAATCACAACGATCGGGTGCAGAGCCAAATTGTAAATTCCAGTGGCAGTGGGGCTCCAACCAAAGAGGGTCTCCCACCACGAGTGCTCGCCGGTGGTCTTAATCCGCTGGACCAGATCCAAAATCTCCTTTCCGTTGTGGGACACAACCAAAGCAGTAGTGTCCCCGTCCCTTTGGATGCTCTGGAGGGTACGGTGGAGCTGCGGGTGGGCCAGGAGCTTGTGGATTAATTCCAGACCGATGCCAAGGGGAATGGGCTTCACATGTCGATAGATGGAGGGTGCCACCAGGATCTCTTCTTGGGTCCAGACCGGTACCGTGTAGGTGAAGTCGCAGGCTGCTACCGAAGACAGGTTGCAAAAGCAGCGGTTGACTCCCGGGATCACGGGCTTGAGCTGGAACGAGTTCAGGATCACAAAGTCGCAGGCCGTTCGCACGCAGGCACATCCTTTCCCAATGTAGACCACAGCGGAGCTGTTCTCCCGGACGACCTCAAAGGAGCACTCGTTGAGGGCGTCGACTTGCGGGGCTACACAGGGGTGATGAGGTGCAAAGGCTTGGTCTTGGCAAATGAAGCCGGTCTGGTCTCGATGCTGGCACCCTTGGAGGCTGACGAGCTGCCATCCGGTCGGGGTGAAGCGGGCCCAATGGTCGGGGTGGCGGGCGTAGAGGACTTCGGTGTCGCTGACTTGGAGTCCCAGAGGCACGACTGGATACACGTGGAATGACTCGTGCGCACTGGCCGTTAATAAAAATAATTTAAGCTCCTGGGTGGTCGGTGAGAATGAGGAATTTACAAGAGACCACCAGGATTCAAGCTCCAGTTCTATGGGTGACAATTTGGGCGTAATCAATTTTTTAATTTCCAGGGGCAAGTGCCCGTCCGTGGCTTGCCGAATTAGCCCCATGGCCACAGCCTGGTTTAATTGTTGGGCTTGCATACATGCCATGGCTATTGACATGTTGCGTTCCAAAGACTGTGTTCCTTTGAGCAGCAGAGAAAAATCTCTTTCAATTTGACTCTCCCAGTTAACTAAAATGGAGCTGATCTCATGTTGCCCATTCGAAATGGAATTTAGGGACTGCACCACCGGTTTACCTAAGTCGGAGATGCTAGTCGTGACATGGGCAAACTTATTAGCGAGAGTCTCTATGTTGACCGAATCCATGATTGCTAAGCCTCCGGCTGCAGGAGCAGTCCAGTCGGCAATGCTTCGTCTGGCACGCGAGAGAGAGGGAGAGGGATCGATCCACAGTTGTAGCCATGCATTCCAACCCTTGCTACCGGCCTCCAGATAGGGAGCGCACTGCGGCAGCCTCTGGGTTACATTTAGCTCAGCTAAGTCTATGCGGATCTCTTTTAAAGACATTTGCGGGCGGACTAGAACTCTCTCTCGAATGTCAGTTTTCAAAACATGGGAGCCCACTATATGCGTGCCGCCTTGGCTTAATTGTTCATTGCTAGCAATCAAAGGGTCAATTTGGATGGTGTGGGTCTCCTGGGTCCGGATCAGCAGGGAGTAATTGCCTGGTTCGTGAGTCAAATTTACAAAGAGCAGCCCAAGCCGGTGAAATTTCTCTACTAGGGGCTTGGTTTGGCATTCGGGCGTCTGTTGAACCAGTATCCAATCGGGTGGGCCATGTTTGGCTAGGTCTTCCTCTTTTACGATCCAGGTCAAGTTCTCCCAGTGCTCTATAGCGAAGGAGAGAACCGCGCCTGAAGGGGGCGTGATAGTGACTGATGCAGACTCAGTGGTAGTGGTGCCTAGTAGGATGGTCATTCTAAAGGGGTCTCCTGCCTTCCATACTGCGGCCGACACTAAAATAACTTCACAGTATGGTCCGAAAGCCTCAGTGACAAATGGCGAGGTTTCGAAGTTGGCAGGGGTGGTATATTTGTCTACCACCGGGACTGCGGTGGGGGCTGGCCTGATACGGGGAAGAAACATACATGGAATCGGAGCAAGTGGTGAAACTGTATCAGTAGGCGAGTAACACACTAATTCTTGGGACAGAGTTTTGACTCCCACACATAAAATAACAAGCTCTGGGGGTCGGATCCACTGCTCTTCACAACTGCGGAAGTTAGTGCGATCCATGGGGGTGGTCATATTGCTCTGCTGCACAACTTTGCAGACCATCATTTCATTTCCTGCCAGTGTATTAATACATCTCCAGTGGGGGTAGGGCATTAATTTGGACGGGCGTCCCTCTATTAGGGTGCCTGCCAGCACGAGCAAACACAGAGTAGCCAGGTGCCTCATCTCCTGGCCTTCCTTTTTCCTTTCTGTAGTGAAAATATCCTGGGGAGACCTGCGGATATAAGTACAGGTTCCCTGAGTTTCTTGCAACAAAATAAATGAGTGAGGTGAAGTAGGGAAAAAGAAAAGGGAGGGCGTTTTTCTGCCAGCACTGTATGTTAAGCGGGGTTCGAACGAGAAGTCCCGGAGCACTAAGCGAGCCTTCCAGCTTGTTGCTCTGGGGGACTCCTATGCGAAGGTTTCTTTCTAAAGCGTGTATATTTCAGAGGGGAAACGTCTTTACGTCGAGCAAGGGTCGGCTGTGCGTTAGGCGGGATTATGCAAACTCGCTCCAAGGGTCTCTGGGTGCCTAGGCTATGTGACCTTCAGGTGCCCCTTGCTTGGCGGCGAGCTGCTTTTATTTTGCGGGCTGAGAGCTGTCGGTCTAGCTCGGCCTGGCCTTGCCGTTCTAAAATGGAAAAAAACTAAAGAGCGGCTTCCATTAACTATAAGGGTTGCTGCAGACGGGGACCCTCGCTTTAATTTTCAAAAATGGGCCTTCGTCATATGTTTGCAGGACAACCAATTTTTTGGGGGGGACTCCCTCGGGAGGCCCCATCTTCTGGTTTCAAAAAAAAGGTACACTGGGCAAAAAGAAAAATACACTGAGCAAAAGAAAAAATGCACTGAGCCAAAAGAAAAATACACGGAGCAAGAGGCATACGGGTGTGGGGTACTTTTGGGTTGCCCTTACTTGGGGTGCCTGGCAGGGCTTCATTATAACTTCAATATGTCTCCCCCCCTTCTTTTCCCTTGTACGGCACGGGCAAGGGAAAAGATATTAGTACGTGGGGCGAGCGGCTGCTGGCGGAAAGGGCCGAAGTGAAGCCGAGGGTGCTCGGCGGCGTTTATCGAAAAGCGGCGGAGGCGGCCGAGATCTGCCGGCGCCACTGGGTCTGGGTTATTCGGGGGTCATCTTGGCGCGGGGGATCCTGGCTATGTAAATGAGGCATGCTGCCCCTTGTGCGTTGCGAACGCACCTCAATAACATATTCCAGAGGGCACATATTTACAAAATACTGGCGGGTCTTTTACTTTTGCACTCAAGCGTACTAAGTGGTGGCGCCGTATAGCAACTCACCATGACGAATATGAACATTAGTAAAAGAGGGGTGTTGGGCTATTTGGGGATCCTCTTCCAGGGGAGGCACGGCCCTCAAAGCCAAAGCCGACCATCATGCGAAAGCGTGGGTCTGGCAGGTGAGACCCCGAATCTACGTAGATGCGGGATCTTCACCAGCACGGCGGGTGAAATGTTTTCAAATACAGAGATCACCTTTATTGGTGTGTCTCCAATATTGGAAACGCATTCACTTTTGGGCTAAAGCCTCTCCAACCACTTTCACACACAGCAAATCTCTTTTGCCTGTGCAATTTTTTTCCGAACATGCGGCTTACAATCCAATTAAGAATCACTCTCGGTGGTGGTCCTATTTGGCTTTGGTTGCCGTGTCTTCCCCAAGGGTCCCAACTGTGGGGCCCGCCTAATGAAGTTAAAGAATAGAATTGGAAAACTTTTAACATTTACACCGATATCTACATATTCTACTATTTCTTTTATTCTAAAGCTACAAAGGTCTGGTCTAAGGGGACACACGGTATCTCTGGCCCAGGGTGGAGGGATATCTGGCGAATCACTGGGCAGAGGGGGGCTGGACTGGTGGAGGTTCCCCCAGGGTCGTACACAGGAGGGGCGGTTTGCAGCGGCTTCCCTTTCCATTCTTTTAACTGAGAGGCATGAAAGTATTTTAGCCACGTTCCTCCTGTCCTTCTCTGGATGGCTACCTGATAGACAGCTGGGGAGACTCTTTTTGTGATAGGGACTGGGCCTTGCCACTTGGCTGCTAGTGAGTGCGCCTTTTGCGAAAACTTCCTGTACAGAACGAGCTGTCCTTCTTCCCACTGCCTGGGGTTCCTGACCCATCCCAATTTGCGGTCCATATCCTTCTGAGCTGTGCCCAACTTCTGGGCCACTTGCATGTGGACGGCGTGTATGGATGAGAGCAGGTCCTGGACCCAAGCATCATTAATCACTACAGGCTGCATGTCGGAAGGGAGCTGCGTATCTAGCCAGAAGGCTTCCGGGAGTTGCATTCTTCGCCCTGTCATTACCATATGGGGTGTGAGCCCGTGAACTGCGGTAGTGCCTCTAATGGCCATTAGGATTATGGGGAGTTTTTCATCCCAGTCTCTCCCGGAGGAGCGAACCATCTTGCGGAGAGCCTCCTTGAGGGTCCGGTTGGTTCTTTCTATGGCGCCTGAAGCTTGAGGGTGGCCGGCTATGTGGAACCGTTGCTGGATGCCTAGTGCTTTACAAAGCTCCTGTGTAACTTCTCCGATAAAGTGTGAGCCTAAATCGGAGTCCATGACTCGCACAATGCCCCATCTTGAAAAGACATTGTTGAACAGTAGTTTGGCTGTGGTGGCTGCATTGTTGCGCTTGCACGGAAACGCTTCGACCCATTTGCTAAAGGGGTCTATGACAGTGAGGCAGTAGCGATTGCCACGAGCAGTGGGGGGAAGGGGGCCGATAAAGTCAATCTGTATGCGAGCCCAGGGTCCATCAATTCTCTGATGCTGGAGGGGAGCTCTAGGTCCGGTGGGGTCTGCATTAACCATAGCGCAGGACAGACAGTTGTCTACCCATTGCGCTACTTCGGTGCGCATGCCAGGCCACCAACCAACCTCTTTTACCCTTTCCAGAGTCAGATCCTTGCCTCGGTGTCCCTGCTCGTGGACAAACTGAATTAAGTCAGCCCTAACTTCCAATGGTACTACCCAATGGCGTTCGCCGGCTGCATCTACTGCCCAAACTATGCCTTCCTCTTCTCTGATCATGAGTCTTCCTGTCTGATCCCTTCCTGCGGTTAGGAGGTCAGTTATTTCTGGGTCAGATAGCTGCAGTTGTGCTAGGTCTAGTGTTCCTGCGGTTCCCTGAGCTTGGCTGCGGGCTTGTGCCCGAGTGGTGACAGGGCGGAGGGGACAATCGGTGGCTAGTTCCGGTGGGGGAGCACTTTCAGTGGCGGCTGCCTTGGCTGCAAGGTCTGCCTGGTCATTCCAATAAGCGGTCTCTGAGTTCGTCTTCTGGTGTCCCTTGACATGGGTCACCTGCGTTGGGCCTGAGCGAGACTGGAGGAGTGCTGCTACTTGCTGCCATAGCTGTAGGTGGGCTACGGGTTTCCCATCGCTAGCTCTCCACCCCTGATTCTGCCACACCGGGAGCCAGACCGTGGCGGCTTTGGCCGTCCAATCCGAGTCTGTGTAAATGGCAAGTGGGCTTTCTGGGGGCTCAAACTCAAGCACCGCCAGAAGCGCTTGCACCTCAGCCGCTTGGCTGGAATGGGGACGGGCTGGACCTTTGAGGGTATGGGCGTCGCTCACTCGCACGGCGCCGTAGCCTGTCCGAGGGGAGCCTCCAACGTGAAAGGAGGAGCCGTCACAGAACCAGCATGTGAAGCCGTTCTGTCGGGCTTCCTCTAGCGGGACTCCCCAAGTGACTGGCCAGACAACCTGTGGTGGCGGGTCCAGGGGGCACTCGTGCTCGGTCCCGGTTACCAATAGGCCATAGGGGGCTGGTGGCTCAGTGGTTTCCCTTTTGAATTCTACTCCGCGGTTGACCAGGGCCAGGGTCCACTGGGCTATGCGAGCGTTTGAAACTTGTCCGTCTTGTATCTTTCCCGACAGGATATATTTGAGGGGCGTGTGAGTGGTTTGAACTATTGTACGTGAACCTCCTATGATAAATTCCCAATGGGTCAGACTCCAAACCAGAGCAAGGCATGTCTTCTCGCATGGGCTAAACTTAGTTTCTACTGCGGTTAGGTTGCGAGAGGCATAGGCTACTACTCTAGCGGTTCCTGCTTGCTGCTGGGT
This sequence comes from Eublepharis macularius, assembly GCF_028583425.1. Classification (NCBI taxonomy): domain Eukaryota; kingdom Metazoa; phylum Chordata; class Lepidosauria; order Squamata; family Eublepharidae; genus Eublepharis; species Eublepharis macularius. The sequence goes on from NC_072799.1 coordinate 6,280,674, forward strand.
GAGCGTGGCTCCTATGCTCTTGTCTGATACTGCTAACTGGATAAAGAAGGGCTGGGTAACATCTGGATGGGCTAGGGCCGGGGCTGCGGCCAGACTGCGCTTTAGCTCGGCTAAGGCTGTCTGTTGCTCCGGTCCCCACTCCCAGGGAGTGTTCTTCTTGAGGAGAGCATAAAGGGGGCGAGCTTTGTCTGCAAAGGACTCGATGAAGTCTCGGGAGAAGTTAAAAGTTCCTAGAAGGGCTCTGAGGGAGGGGACATCGGTGGGTGCAGGCAGCTTGGAAATGACCTCCATTCGCTGGGCGTCCGGGGTGCGACCCTCGGGTCCCAGGGTCAGACCCAGGTACTTGACGCTGGTCTGAACCAATTGGGCCTTTTCCCTGCTAGCCTTGAACCCAGTCTCGCGGAGGAGTTCCAGGACTTCCCTGGTGATTTGGCGGGCTAATTCTTCCGTGGGGGCGTGGACCAAAATGTCATCCACGTAGCTCAGTACGTGGGGCCTCGAGGAGGGTTGGAGGCGTTCCCACATCTGAACTACATGAGCATGACAAATGCTGGGGCTGGAGTGGAATCCCTGGGGGGTCCGCTTGAATGCGTATTGCTGGCCGCGGAAAGTGAACGCGAACTTGTACCAGCAAGACTCATGCAACCGGATGGAGTGGAAAGCATTGGCCAGGTCTATGACCGAGTAGAACCGGGACCCAGCGGCAATGGCCGTTAGGATCTCATTATACTTGGCCACAACCGGGGCAACTGGAGGGGTGGTGGCATTCAGGGCACGGAAGTCGACCGTCATTCTCCAGGTCACTCCATCTGCTTTTAGAACTGGCCACAATGGGGCGTTGCAGATGGACTGCATCGGGAGTATGACGTCCCACTCAAGGAGTCCTTCTATAGTTTTGGCTATCCCTGCCTCAGCTTCCGCTGGGTACTTGTACTGTCGTTGGGGAGGGGGGTCCTTTCCTTCAATCAGGACGCAGGCGCCCTTCACTATCCCACACTCGGCCTTGTCTGTCACCCACACTTCGGGAAAGTCCTGAGCCCAGGGGTCTCCTGTGATGGGGGCGAGAGGAAGGGGGGCCTTGAGGGCTGCGCATCGATGGACCGCATTAACAAAGTCTGGGCCTCCCGGGATGCGCCACAGGAGCCCGTTCGCTAAGTCAATGGTCAGTCCCTCGGCACGGAAGAATGGCATGCCCAAAAGTCCATCGTCTTCTCCCCGGTTTGCGCACGCCGAAATCCGGGTGGCCAGGTTCCCAACGGAGAGGGGGATATCCTGCCAGACCGGGGATTCCTGCGTGCCGCCCCCAAAACCGGCGAGCTGCATGGTAGTGGGGGTCTGGGTGCCCTTTGTGACTAAGGTGGGCCGGAGTATATTAAGTGAAGCTCCGGTATCTATGAGGAGGGTGGCAGGCTTCTTCTTTTCCCCGGGAGTCCCGATCCCTGCCTTTACTGTCGGTCTCCCCCATGTGTCCGGCTTTAGTTTGGCAACTATGCCCACGGAGGGAGACTGGGACTCGGGGCAACCCTATTCTGATCCTGCACCCTGATCGGTGGAAGCGGCGCTTCCTCTAAAGGGGTTGTTGGGGCTCGGGCGTTCCCGAACCGCAGCTATCGGGGGATTCGAGAAGGGAGGGTCCGGCGGCAAAGGGGGCGCCGACGGAGGTACTGGGGGCTGCTGCTGGTCTTCCCATTCCATGATCGCCTTCATTAGAACGGACGTGGGCTTTCCGTCGAAGAGCTCCATGTTCGCTCCAATGTTTTTGAGGCGCATCCATAGTTCCCAACGGAGGGAGTCCCTGGACTGGGGCGTGCTGCCGCGGTCCCGGTAGCCCTCGTGGTCGCCCTGCGATGCTCCCCAAGCATTAGACTGATCTGGAGGCGGGTAGACCTGATGGTGGTACGGGTGCGATGCTCGCGAGTGAGAAGGGGCTATGGGTGCATCCTGTAGTCGGGGCTCGTGGGGTCCCGGCTGGGAGGAGGAACTGTAACTCGGGGTAGGCGCAAAGGAAACTCCCGGACGGTAGTCCCTCGGTCCTCTTCCCCGGTTAAAGCTACTGCTTCTTCCCCTCAGGATTCCTCCCCTTGCCTCCGGATACGGGCTGCGTCCCTGTGGTCGGTACTGAGAGTGGGGGCCATGATTGGCATAGGTAACTGCACTAATCGGCTCGCTTTCCTTTCTACGCGAGGCCGGGGACTTCACATGGCGGATGGCGCCGGTCTCTCGCAACAGGCCAGCAATGCTCCTGATGCGGGATTCCAGCTCTCCCCATGTAATGCTCCCGGGCTCGACTCCTGCTAGGGCTAGGCGAGTGGTGCTGTTGAGTCCATCTATGACTGCCCTCCTGAATTCTAAGTCGTCGAAGTCCGGCATGTCGCTCAAATCTAAATCTACCTCGTCTGCTAGTTCGGCTAGGAGCTGTTTCCTGGCTAAATATGCCTCTGGATCCTCTCCGGGTTTTTGAGACTCTGCAATATACAGGGCTTTTAAACTCTTGGTGGGCCACAGGAAGGCGCACAACTCTTTCATGGCACCATACTGACTGCGAGTGGCTAGTCTCCGGTTAGAAATATATGCGTTGAGGGAGGTGACTATTTCGGGGCTGGCACAATGGCGAGCCAGCTGAGCTACATCGGAGCCACTGGCGGAGGGCTGTGACATGGTCACGTGTGCAAACCATTGTATAGCTGAGTCTCGATTCAGGGGTCCCATGCGGTCCGCTATGGCTTGGAGCTCATCGGGCCTCCAATTGCGGGTCTCCTTAACTATTCGGTCTGTCTTCCTGCCATCATCGTCTGTGGTGACAATTTCTTTGGTAGCTATCGGATGGAGGGGCTGTGGAGCTTCCTCGGGCTGGGGCGAAGGAGGTGACCAGTGGTCGGTACTACCTTCGGGGAGGGCCAAGAGGGCTGCGGGATGCACGGCGGAAATTACGGCCTGCTGCATTCCCAGGTGCTGTTTTAGGGCCTCTAGCTCCCTCTTACAAGCGGAGTGGTCTGCTGCGGCTATCTTTGCAACTTTCTGCTCTGCCATGAACTGGGCAGCATGGGTTAATTTGGCAATTTTCTCTTGTCCTTCAATTACTGCGTGCTCAGCCATATCGGCACGAGCGGTGGCTACTTCAGCCTTGTGCTGGGCGTCCTGGAGGGCAGCGGCTAGTCCCTGCTTCTCCAGCATGAAGTTAACGCGTTCTGAACGCCACTCGGCTGCTTTTTCCTCATGTTCCTTCTTTTCTCTCCTTAGCTTTTCTATCTCCTGTTCCTGTTCTTCCTGAGCTATCTGTAGCTTATTAATTAGGGACACGCTGTCCTGTAGGGCGGTGAAAAGTGCCCAAGCTCCATACCTATCCTTCTTACTTGACCTGGGTTTCTCCTTCTCGCAAAAATCCTGGAAGGCGCTTCTAACTATTTGGAGCGGGTCAGGTCCCTTGAAGGAACCGGCTTCCCAGGGGCAATCTCCCTTCTTAACTAGCCACTTCTCCAGGCGGGGCACGGTGGGGGCTGCCCGGTACATTTTACTTTTTAGTTTAAGGCTGATCTCGGGGGAGGTTAAAGAGTGGACCAGCGACACCCGGGGTGGGGCGATTAAAGCTGCTCAAGGGTTTTAACAACTTCTTCCTCTCTATGTTCCTTTTGGGAGGTTTATCCTTCCCTCAGGTCCTCAAGGGTTTTTACCAGGGGGTTTTAAGGTCCTACTTTTAGGTTCACAAGGGTATTTTTAAGGGTCCTACACTCTGTTCTTCTCCACCGGGGGAGAAGGAAAAATTCCTATTCCCGTTTTAAGCTTGCCTACAAGCCACGGGACCAGGAAAAGTTTACTGGCTCAGAGGGTGCTCTCAAGCTCTCTAAGCCCAAGAACCAAAACGCTCAGTGCTTCCAAGCCTCTGCCTAGAAGCCAAAGCTCAGGGGTCTCCCAAGCCTATACTCGGAAAACCAAAGCTCAGGGGTCTCCCAAGCCTATGCGCTCAGAAAACCAAAAAGTGTTCCCAAGCCTCTGCCCGGAAACTGCAACTAAGGGGGTCTCCCAAGCCTCTGCTCAGGCAACCAGAAATGCTCCCAAGCTTCTGCTTAGAAACTGAAATGCTCCCAAGCCTCTGCTCAGAAGCCAAAATGCTCTCAAGCTCTCTGCCCAAGAACTGTACTCAAAGTGTCCCCAGGCCTCGTGCTCAGAGACAAACGGTTAAACTGTCTCCAAGCCAAGACCAAAAGACTAAATGCGCTCAAGGACTGCCTCTGCAAGTCCCCAAGCAAAATTGCTCAGGAGTAAAGCTTACTGTACTCCCAAGCAGAAAGCGCTCAAGAGTTCTAACAACTCCCAAGCAAAAGTGTGCCCAAGAGTCCCACTGACTCCCAAGCGAGGTGCGCCCACGAGTCTGACTTAAAACTCGCAAGCGGAAAGGCGCCCAAGAGTCTACCTTAAAACTCTCAGGCGAAAAGCGCTCAAGAGTCTAACTTAAAACTCTTAAGCACGGTGCGGCCGGCTGCCGCGGGGCTTCAGGAACCTGGCTTCAGATTCCCAAAGCTAAACTAAAACGAACGGACTATCAATCCCTTCACGTTTCCTCCGGAGCGGGGATTGAAGCCTAAGTGCTGGCAGGAGCGGGGTCTGGACGGACTTAGGAGAGACGGGGGAGGGCGGAAAAGAATTTTATATGTGCTGCTTCAGGATATATATCTATAGAGCCTACTTCTGGGATCCCACCCACATAGACGCGTTTAGGCGGCCCGGAAGGTGGCCAGGAACTTCACCAGTTCAGAGGTCCTCACCCACAGTACACCGGTTATAACGGCTGGAGGGCCTCGCGGTGCACCACAAAAGGCAAGTAGTCCAAAGCTGGCTGAAGGAGGAAATGGGGAAAAGCCAACCCACAAGATAGGAAATGCTCGCTAGAGCCACACACACTCACACTTTTAATTCCCTAAGCTAAATTGCGCTCTTTGCACTGAGGTCTGGAAAATTTTCCTCTAAGTCAGTTCGCCGAAAACACGCGTGTCGACTCACGTGTATTCACACGAACTGGGTTATGCCTGCATTCTCCACCAGTAAACTGTTACCAGAACTGCTCTTTATTATAATGGGGAATTAGCTATAGCAGTCTGTAACTATTAATATTAAGCGAGGATCATAACCTATGTTTACGGAGGTCCCGATCCCAGACACTCTAGTGAAAAAGAGGCAGACAAGGAGTAAGGTTCAAACACGTGTATTGAGTGTAGCGTAAGCCTAGCTTGCACAAGCATACAGAGAACACACAAGACCTAAGAAATACAGGGTATGAAATACAGAGACGTTCGCATTAGCTGGTTCCCAACGATGATAGGGGGGAATACTCACTTATCCTGGAGCGAAGCAGAGACACAGCAGCGAAGGTGGCCCAATGCCAGCACTGGGACCACAGACGGACAGCAAGGAGGTCTGGATAGGGAATGGCCGGAGCACCGAGTGGTCTGGGAGACCAGCTTAAATACCCCAAAACGTACCCTGGGGCTGGTGCTGTACTTGGTGGTTCTCACAGATTAAAACAAAGGGTCTAATGGGCTACTGAATGGCTTGGATGGGCCACTTTGGTAATCAGATTGTGATAAGTGACACCTCAGGAAGAGGGGACAAAAGAGGGAGGGGGAAATCCAAGTGGGCTGAAAGGATGTTCCAGCGGACAGGGCTTGTCCTGATGTCATCAGCTTCTGGAATGCGGAGGTTCCTTTGAGATGCATTCTCTAAGTGCTTGGGATGGTCAGCACTTAGCTCTTCTCCGGGGCGGCTCCTAAGATATGCAGAGCAGGGCGAGGGGCTCTCGCTGCGGACGTGGTGTGCCCGCTTCACCGAAATGGCTTCTCAAAGCAGTCTTCTTCCCAGGGTCTTCTGGCTGTCTGAGAACATGGATGCCGGCTGGGCATAGCTGGGGCTGGATAGCAGGCTGCCCGGTAGCGAGGGCAGGCTCGGCGACCGGCTCGCGGGAGGCTCCAGGCGGGAACTGACCAGGGAGCGCCTAGCCAGGCTCGCTGGAGGTTTCCCCGGCAGGCGCCCGGCTGCTAGCAGCGGCTTGGGCCCATATGAGGCAGGCTTCCATGGAGGCAGGGGGAACAACACTTTAAAACACAGTCCAAAGCAGGGAACAGGCACGGTCTGTGGCAGATGGCAATGCAGGCACGGGGCACACTTGTAACAGAGTCCAAACACACACTTGGAAGTCCAGATACAGGTCAGGGCAGGGCTGCCCAGAAAGAGAGTCCTTTGTGCAGTTATCCAAACATGGAGTCAGTAAACTACACAGTCTATTGCAGCAGGGTAATTGACACGCAGGCAGGAAGCTGACACGTGTATCAGAATACACACACGTGCACAGCAGTCTTTGGGTGTAGCAGTAAAACAGCAACGCAGGAAACTTTAGCACAGTTCATAGCAGGCTTCAAAGCAGGGGAGGGGGCCTACTTGGCAACATGGCATTTCTCTTTCTTGCTCTGGTTCCTTTATTATTAAAGGGCCAAGAAAAAAGTGCAAAAGTAGATACAGTCTTTATATTTTAAAAGCGAGCCTCAAAAGCCAACTCTACAGTCCACTTCAATCATACTGGTTTTCCCACAGATCTTGGGAACACAGAGGAAATTACTCTCAATTTCTTTGGGAAAGCCTAGCTCATGTCATTTGCACTTTAAATATTTAATCCACAGAAATTCAGCACTCGCTTTGCTGGGAGGCAAAAACACACAAAACCAGCCATACAAGTAGGTGTTGTACCTAAATATCAAGGTATGCAGCCATTACATTTAATGTATTTATTTATTTCATTTAAAGCCCATTTTTCTCCCCTAAAGGGACCCAAAGTAACTTATAACATTCTTCCCTCCTCCACTTTATTTTGTTATTTAGAGTTTGCCTTTCTCACTAAGACTCAAGGTGGATTACACACTATAAATCAATGCAATCCACAGAAAGACACATTTTATCAGCAATGTAATAGGACTAGGAATTGCAGAATTTTCAAATGGAGCTGTCATCTGTGAGGTAGGTAGATGTGACTGGCCCAAGGCTACCTAATGAGGTTCCATGGCAGAGCAGCCTGGTGAAGAGTTCTGGTGAGTTTGAGAGCTTGCACAATGAGTTAAGTCCCTTTGGTTGGTTACACAGATTTCATTCTTGAAAAGGTATACATAGCTATCGCTGCACATAGCTGACATACATCACCACACAAAGGCTGCCTCTTGAGCCAGGGAACTGGGACTGTTTCTACTTGGTGCCAGGCTAGCACTACAAAATGTTTAATTCTGCACCAAGAAAATTCAAATTAGTCACTGTGGACGATATCCAAAATGAATTTTTAAGTTTCTGTAAATCTGACCTGATTATGCCCCAGGCATGCCATTCTGAATTGACAGCGGTGTGTGTGTGTGTGTGTGTGTGTGTGTGTGTGTGTGTGTACGCGTGCATGCACTAAAAAGTAAAATATACTCCTTCCTGCTCCATCATAACACTGATGCAACCGTGTGGCAAAAGGGCAAATGTATATAACTGGTTACAGAAATACATGAAGAACTAATGACCTATTTTAAAGCTTGGGTGTAAACAAAGGTACGCATATGGCATGGTTTAACCCACACACAGCATATTCTGCCCCAAGGCAAATGCCATTCTGCAAACCACATGCCTTCTGCAAACTAGGCTAATTTCCTCCAGATAGTTTACTCCCCCTTCTGCTAGGCAGGCCAATGCAACATACAGAGGCAGTAAAGCTCCAAGACCAGTGACTAGTAACCCTACTTCAGCCTTATTCTGCTTCTGAAACTTCACCAAGAACACTGTCCATACACCTTTGCAGCCATAAGGGATATAACTTTTTTTAATGGAAACTAGATTTCTCGGGATCCTGAATTCTGCATTCAATATCTGTTTGCATGTTTCTTCAGTGAGACTGCAGAGGAGACAAGGAACTGAGGGTGGGGGGGGGGGCGCCATCTCCAGTGGTGTGTTCGGCAGGAAATGTCGAGAGAATTTTAGCTTTAAAGCCTCAGCGATTGGCAGGCTTGTGCATGCGCAGTCCCATGTGGGACCGCACAGAAGATGGACAATGAACACAAAGGTCTGGTCTTGGGGAGCAGGGGAGAGCCAGGTTCAAACTTCTGCTCGACAGACAAGTTCTCCCCCTCGCCCTGAGTATGAAATGCGTACACTGTAAACCATTCTGGAAATGTGTCCAGACAAAAAGAAAAAAGATAAAAACTCATGCATGGCACCTACTTTGGATTAGCTTGGAGACTGAAATGAAATCCTGCCCTCAAGTCATAGTTGACTATTGGCAACCCCTGGTGGGGTTTAGTCAGGGTCACGTGGCACGTGCCTCTGCCCCTCTCCACAGCCCTCAGTCCTGGGCATCCGCCTACTCACTTTGCTGCTACTCCCCCAATACTCTCTACCCCTAGCAGCACTAGTTTTGCCAGTTTTCTAGAGGAAGAGAATTTCTAGTACACCCAAAACCCAAACGAGGTATGCATGCTGCTTAAAACATGAAAAAGTTTCCACACTTGTGGAACTTATTCCAGTTGAAACATCTGAGATTATCTTTTTTTTGCAAAATTCAGACTGCTGAAACACCACATCTACAACGCAGCGCTCCGTTTCTGCCTCCTGCTGAGTCACAGAACTGGCAAATGCCAGTATGCCACACAGGTTCTCTTTTCCCTGCAGAGACTCATGCCGTATCAACGTGATTATCATCGGCACCGAGACAACCCACACGCCATCCCCCAGGCTTCAGAACATGCAACCGCTCAACAAGCCACTTTGAGTTTGGAATAAATTTGTTCCTGAGCCGCAAAAGCCCCCAGGCCCCCACAGCCCTTGGGGAGGGATGCTGTCAGACAAGCAGCAGGAAGTGCCTCGCACACCAAGAGGTCCGATCTACATAAGCACTAACATCCCACTGCCATAGCCAGCACCATGTGTGTGCAATGGCCAGAGAGACACTTCAAAGAGAAGGGGAGGAAAGGATGCTAAGACTTTGAAAGCACCGAAGGAGTCCGCGCAGCCTAATTACCCACTCCTACAGCACAACTGGAAAGGGGGAGGAGGATAAAAGCCATGCACACTACACAGCCAAGGTTAAGTAGTTAAAAAGAGGAGGGGAAATCATGTCAAGTTCTTGATGCCATTTACAGCGGGCGCCTTGGCTGCGTCCCAACTGGGGTAATCGCATTCCAGCTAACCTAGGAAGTTTTCTGCTCCACCCCACAGCGGTTTCCAGTTACTGCTATGTCAAAATCACAGTGATCAAAGAACTGGTTTAAAATAAAGCCACTTCACCATGTGCCGATTCTCATTGTTTCCTGTTACCTCAATCTCTCCCCAAAGCAACATGGGCCTTGCTTCACAGCTCGGAAGGAGGGGGACCCGGGATTTGTGTCAAATCAAAAATGGAAAATCTGTAGCCATGAAAGCTAAATTTTACAGGACTGCTATAAATAGGATTAAGCAGATTACTCCACTGTTTGAAACACTGACTGATTAATCAGGTGCTGTTTCAGACATCAAATGGAGTATTTTTATTTACTTTAGACACAGCCACACATTTAGGGATGAATGGGTCTGTGCTCAAACAATAAGCTTCATAGCAGAGTAGGGGGTTTAACCAGAATTCTACCAACTAATCAACCATCATTAACTCAGACAGGGAGTGATGATATTTCTACCCAGAAACACACATAGGGCCAACAAACTCTAAAAATCATAGAAGCAATTATGTGTTGTGAGGTCTCAGTGGCCTGTTTGGAAGTTGCTAGGTAACAACCAATCAATGGGGGAGATTAAAAAAGTAAAAGATAGAAGAAGAGAAGGTAAACCTGGAGCGAGGAGCAAAAACTGTAAAAAAAAAAAGCTGAAAATGGGGAAGGGTACAAAAAAAGGTGGTTGGGTAGAGGATGCTGCAGGAGAAAGAAGAAGGTAAGTTGGCAAAAGAAAAGGGAAGGTGTTAGGCTGCAAGAAGTGCTAGAGGGAGGCAAAAAGGAAAAGCAAGAGGGAGACAGAATGGGGAAAATGAGATTCCTGGCCCACCAGTCTTTGCCAGTCCCCCACATATAGATTTATATATCTTATAGAACACGAAACACTTCTGAGCATTTGTTATTAAAATAAATATTATTCTAGTCCCTATTATTAAGGACAGATATTTGAAATTATGTAGAATTTAAAGAGACTGGTTGGTTGAAACTTACACAAATCTAAGGCAGATCAAGATGGGTAGCTGTGTTAATCTGTTTGTAGCAGAGCAAGAGTCCAGTAGCACCTATAAGACTAAAATTGTGGTAGGGTATGAGCTTTCATTAGTCACAGCTCACTTCTTCAGATATAGCTCATTTCTTCAGGTATCTGAAGAAGTGAGCATTGATTCACAAAAGCTCATACCCTACCACATATTTTGTTAGTCTTAGAGGTGCTACTGGACTCTTGCTCTTTTCTACAAATCTAAAGGTCAACCAACACACGGCTTCGAGGATCTTTGACCGGATCTCTGCGTATAGTTTAGGATGCCTGCATTCCTTACAATGGTTAAAAGTAGTTCATGTGGCTGCTTTCATTCAGTGAAACAACATCAGGGAGGCAGTAACTCTCTCCTTCCCCAGCACTGTGGGGTCACAACCATTGTTCAGCCATCACACAGCTGTTTGGGAGTTCGATGGGGAAGTTACAGTCATGGTGCTCCAACTAAAGACATGAAATCGGGGGGTGTAGGTGACTGAAGAAGGGAGCTCAGACTCTCCAAAGTTTACACCCTGAAAATCTTGTTGGCCTCTAAGGTACCACTGGACTCAAATCCTGCTGGCCAAATAACACACACTGTTGTTTACCTCAAAAAGTTTCCCATTTCCAACTTTTTATTTTTCTCCTACCTCTGAACTGGCACAAAACCTAAGATGCATAGACTAAAATAGCATGAATGCAGCGGTTTGCATCTCTCTCTGTGTTCACCAATTTGCTTGTAGAAAACCCTAGGCATGTATAATTTTAATGTCGTAATTTGTCAAATTTCATAAATCTGTCAAAGAGTAAAATTATTCATTTTATAGATCCAGAGGAGTTAGCCGTGTTAGTCTGTAGTTGCAAAATAGTAAAAAGTCCAGCAGCACCTTTAAGACTAACCAACTTTATTGTTGCATAAGCTTTCAAGAGCCACAGCTCTCTTCGTCAGATGCACCTGACAAAGAGAGCTGTACTTCTCGAAAGCTTATGCTATTCATTTTACGTCATTAACTCATACAATAAGCTTAGGTTTGACAGGCAAGTATTGCATCTATTTCAGTCTCTCCAAACCTCTCTTAACTCCAGCATCCTGTGCTGCCTTGCTGTATGCACAGAGCTTCTAATAACTTAGCACTTGCCCCCCTCCTCCCTCTCAACAATCTCCCCAGTGTTGCAAGTTGGTTTTTCAAACACACTCTAAAAGTCTTTTTAAAAGTTATGCCAAAGAAAACATTCAAAAGTAAAGTTTATGAAAATTTTATTTCCTCCAAGGAGGCTACCTTTTTGAACAGATGCTGCTTCAACCTTACCAATGGACAGTTTGGAAGGGTTTTTGTTTTGACACAGACACCCTATAGTCTGGATCTGACCTGGATAGCCTAGGAAAGCCCGATCTCATCAGATCTCAGAAGCTAAGCAGGGTCAGCCTTGGTTAGTAATTGGATGGGTGACCTCCAACAAAGACCAGGGTTGCAGAGGCAGGCAATGGCAAGCCACCTCTGTTAGTCTCTTGCCATGAAAATCCTGCCAGCAGTCGCCGTGAGTTAGCTAGGGCTTGACGGCACTCTCTACCCACCATCCTATAGTCTGACAGCAGCATCTCAGCATCTTCTCTCTTCAGGGACATTTCAAGAATAGCAACAAGTCTTGGGTGGGTCTATCCACAAGGAAACTTGACTTCAATCGCTAGGGATTAAGCAAGAGCAGACAAGTGGAAGGGTTGGTTTGAACAGAGGAAGAGAAGAAAAGTTGCTGACTTTTGATAGCACGTCTAGTTCGCAAAGCACAAATGCAACAGAATGTAAGCCAGTTTATCTACTCCCACTCTCCCATCTGCTTTAAATACAGTCCAGCCCTTGCCGATAAGAGCAAGCAAAGCCGTCCAAGAAAGCCTCTCTACGGTCTGGTGAGCCACAAGTGCACCAGCCCCCCTCCCTTCCGAATCCTCATTTAGAGCCATGTAGGGAAGAAGAAAGAAAGGATGCCACCACCAGGGCTTTTTTTCAGCAGGAACGCGGTGGAACAGAGTTCCGGAACCTCTTGAAAATGGTCACATGGCTGGTGGCCCCGCCCCCTGATCTCCAGACAGAGGGGAGTTGAGATTGGGCAATCTAAACTCCCCTCTGTCTGGAGATCAGGGGGCGGGGCCATCAGCCATGAGACCATTTTCTCCAAGGGCAAACCACTGAGTTCCACCACCTCTTTTCCCAGAAAAAAAGCCCTGGCCACCACAGAGATGCATCTGAGTACACACCGTTCATTCTTAAAACGATTAGTTAGTGAACACCGTAGTCCACCTTTTCACCGAACACTCAAGAGAAAATAGGGTCAATTTAAAATATATCACACACAACCCATTACGCTACTCTCAGTCCAAGCTTGACCTGACAGAGAGGGACAAGATGAAGCTAAGAACTTCCAGCAGAGGTCCATAACCAGCTCTCCCACCCAAACACACACTGACATTTGCTTAACGCAACCAAACCTGAGCCCGCACAAAAGTGCCACATCGACTACTTAGTATCTCCAACTGTGTGTGTAACACATGCTAGGTTTAGGTCTTTAAAAGCACTTGAGAGACACTGTGTGTCTTGAGAGAATGAGCAAGACATTTGGAATACCCTCTCACCCCCCCAAAAAACCTGGCAATGGACACACAACAGACACCCACTTTTAAAATAAGAACGGTTATTGTTAAGCAACCAATGTTGCAAGAACCTTGCTTCCTTTCCAGGCCAAATAAACCAGCTTAATATACTTTTGTGCAACACTGTATGGCAGCCTTCGACAGCCATTTCTCACTTGGACCTGGTTCTACATGGCACTTGGGCAGAAGTTCGATACAAGCAGTGAAGTCACGAAACTCACGAAAAGTGCCACTCGCCGAGTCTAAAAAATCCTTGCAAGAAATCTGATTATGGGTAGACGGGGAGAGCGGCAGCACTAGAAATATGCAGTTCAGATCGACGGGGCCAAGACACCATTGTTTTAGTGCAACATTACAACTACACACACACTAAAAAGCAGGAAAACACAAATACCAAGGGCTAAAGCTCACAGTGGATGGACAGTGGCTAAGTGCATCATTCTCTGAAATGCAGTGCGCTCTGAAATGCTCATTTACTTGCGACAGTGTGATGTTGCCAGAGAAAGGTGATAAGCCCTCCTCTTTCAGAAACGTTTTCCCACCCCCTTAAAGGGCAGCACTTTATTAACTTACTGAAAGACTTGTCAGTCATCATAACAACAACAACAACAACAACAACATTCGATTTATATACCGCCCTTCAGGATGACTTAACACCCACTCAGAGCGGTTTACAAAGTATGTCATTATTATCCCCACAACAAACACCCTGTGAGGTGGGTGCGGCTGAGAGAGCTCCAGAGAACTGTGACTAGCCCAAGGTCGCCCAGCTGGCTTCAAGTGGAGGAGTGGGGAATCAAACCCAGTTCTCCAGATTAGAGTTCCGCGCTCTTAACCAGTACATCACATTTCAAGTGTAGTTATTCTACACCTGACATTTAAACCAGTTTCACAGTTAATGGCCATGACTTCAAGAACTTCCAGTACTCAGAAGTGGCAGGTCAGAAGATTCAGGAAAACCAGGCCCAAGAAAATAGCTTAAAATCAGTATTGTATGTTGGATTCTTAAGGGAAGCCTCCGGGAACATTCGAGATTAAAATATTCAGCAGGAAAGTCTTTGATCGCTACTATCCTGCGCACGCCTGTTAAGAGTGTAAGTCTCATTGAATGGGATTTATTTCCGAGTATATGTGCTTAGAACTGCACTGTCACTTTAAAAAAATAAAAGGCCAGCTCTTCATCCTGTTTGGCAGGTATATTTTAGCAAGTCTACTTGTTTGTACCCCAAACTGCAAGAATTTTAAATTTCAAGCAAGCCTCTAGTGGTTTTTTTTTTTTAATGCCGCCGGGACGTAGGAACTCTATTTGCAGTGGGAGGTGGGGAAAGTAACAAACATTAACTTGTCTGCAAACCCAATTGACATTTCCCATCCAGTTTATAAACCCAACTGTATGATGGCTACTGTTTAATCTTACTATAACCAAGGGGCGATCTGGAAAATAAAAAGGCACAAAGCTGTCAGCTGTAATTTTTAACTTCTGTACTCTAGACGAGGTAAGGTACAAACCGATATAGATTTCCCCATTACTTGTACTAATTCATGCTACATCTATTTTCTTATACTAAACTGATCCACAGATCTTGTGGGTCTTTCATCCTGTAACGAGTCAGATCCCATGTCTAAAACCAAGTTTCAACTTGCCAAGAGAAAGATGGATCTCTCTCCGGGGAAGCCGAAAGCAGTTAGTCTTTAGACCTGTCAAACAGATAAGTTCTTTGAACCAGCTGTTTATCAGTACATTTATTTATATAGGGTTCAATATTGCTTTGCAACTCCCCATCAAACACACAGACACCAATCTAGAGTTTATTTCACTTTATTGAAAATACACCCTAGTTTTTTAATGAAGCAAGCAATCAAAATATAAATGGCTATTAATATGAATCCTATAACAACAGAACATAGAAAGGCAATAAGAAATAAGTTCACTAACATTTCTCAATAAATCCTAAGTTTACATTGCTCAAAGTTTCTATGAAATACACAGGTAGAAATAGTTTCTCACCTAGATTCTCCCAAGAGATTTCTTCCATCAGTACCCTGCTTATTTTTTCTGTGTTTGCAATTATGTACCTAATCATATGTAAATATTTAGGGTCTATTCACATGATAGCACAAACAAATATTGATTGGTTTGACACTTCACTGAATATTCATAATTTCATAGTACAGCCTTCCAATTAGTTAAAAAATTATGTCATAATCTGAACTTCACAACAAAACTACAAATCTCTAACAAGTGTCAGGAAAAGTTAAGTTGGACGATCACCATTGGTTGAATCTCTGATAGAGGAACATCAATCTCGGTAGAGTCCACTATTTTAATTAATTGTCAAAGGATGAAAGCACACCTGCTGAATTACCTTACACATAGAAAAATACACTGAAAGTTCATGCAAAGTTTAAAAGTTCATCTAGAGAGTATAGAAGCTAGGCCTAGTATTGTTCAGTATTGATTATTGGCATATGATCTTAATCTATATTGGCATAACGATCCTCCCATCCATTATATGCTTTTTCATTTGTGTGTGCGTCTGTTATGTGCCGTCGTCAAGTCACCTCCAACCCATGGCGACCCTACGGATGAAAGATCTCCAAAATGTCCTATCATTAGCAGACTTGCATTTGAGAACTCCCCAATTAAGGCAAACAAAATAGCATCCTCATAAGTACCAGGAGTCTAAATGGCCCCAGACAGTGGGACAACTGATTTTAAATGCTACAAAAGCAATATTATGATTTTTGCATCATACTGAAGCATTAGCATTTCAGGGAGTTTGGTTCTTGTTTGTTTACACCTTCAGTAATTACCTGATGCCTGTGCTTTTAGCACAAGGAGTCATTAGAAGAAGGCAAAATGTATGGGAGATCTGAGAGAAATGATAAAGATTTCCCCCCCATCTTGCATCTACGTATTAAGAGGCGTCGACAATTTTTACCTCCCCACAGAACCAAATTCAGGAAAGACAACCTGGATTGAGTTCCGCCTTGCCCATCAGAACATTCATCACACAGTATCTACTTGAGGAATGCCTTCTGACAGGCCACGCAGGAAAGAACAGTTTGATTTATCAGATAGAAAGATTAATGACAAGACTTAGCACTCACACGCCAGAAAACCTTTAAGATGTGGAAAACAAAGGGGGGGGGCATCCCATGAAAACACTTCTCAAGAGTGTTGGGCTCCTGCAAATGACACACACTGGTGCACATTTGGAAAAGGGAGCTCTTTAATCCCTTGGGAATCCATTGGTTAGAATAATTTAGCAGTTTCCTGTCAGGAAGGGCACATTCCAACCCAGGAAGATCCAAGCCAGTGCAAAAAAACCCACAAAACCTTAGAAAGAAAAGGAGAAATTCTGCTAGTGTGGCTGCTTCCCCCCGCCCCTTCCTTTTCTTCCAGGTAGGCTCACTATGATAACATCTGAGAATCCCTTAGCCAGAGGTCTCTGCCAGCTTCCTCTCTACTTAAAGAAAAACAATCCAGCTACTTCTAAACACATAACAAAGTCTTATTAAAAGTTAGAATGACTTACTGTGAAACTAATAATTCACATTTGCAGAATGGGCCGGTAGCTTATCCCCCAAGGGATCCTTGAGCAATTGCCAAAGGAAGTAGAAGTTCAAATTGCGTACCAGTCCATGCCTTGACGGTCCAATAAGCATGTTCATCTAAGCACAGGAGGGGAAGCTGAGCACCCCACAAGTTAATTTTTGCTGATCAAGGAGAGTATGGTGCACAGGCAAAATGTAACAACTTTAGACATTCTTAAGCAAGAGCCCACCGCACTTCTGGTGTGCGAACAAGAATACTCAAAAGCTGGTTATGAGAAAAATATATACAATATGGACTTCACAAACCTAAACTTTATTAAATACTCCAAAAAAAGCAAAATGTATCACTTCGCAATCAGGATAAAAATTAATATTGCTTGGTATATATATCAAGTATATACACACACACACCTCAAAATGCAGCTGCAGCACTACTGGCCCAGAGCAAAATACCATGGCATCTTTTTCTGCCAACCAGCAAGTTGAAGTGAGGGGTGGGGAAGAGATAAAATTTGAAAGGAGAAAAAAAATACTGTGGTGAATAAAATGGGTTATTTTGAACTTATCATCTAGACCTCAGTTTTACCAAGAAACAGAAGAAACTCCTTTTATTGAAAGTTCAAAAGGGCATTATCATTATGTAACACAATATCACTAATATCTGACCATCTGGAAAGTAA
The DNA here is from genome assembly GCF_028583425.1 of Eublepharis macularius. Classification (NCBI taxonomy): domain Eukaryota; kingdom Metazoa; phylum Chordata; class Lepidosauria; order Squamata; family Eublepharidae; genus Eublepharis; species Eublepharis macularius. The sequence goes on from NC_072799.1 coordinate 6,297,786, forward strand.
GAATTTCATAATCTTTCCTATGACGCCCCAAGCTATTCCCTTTTGTTAAAAAAAAAATCCCCATTTTTCTTCTGTATCATCACCTTTCTTCTGTGGTCCAACTTCTTGACCTTTGCTTACTACTGCAGTGAAATAGAGTGAATGCTGTCAGGCAAATAATAGGGAAGCAGTGGCAGGGGACAGAGAATGTGCATACTTGAGTTGCTGAGGTCACTATCACACTTTTAGGGAACAATCAATATGAAAAGCCACCATCTATCTATGCTTCCCAACTATGGTAGCCCTCAAGGTACACTTTGTACCATCCGCTGCAGTGCTGAGCAGAGCCGCACAGCTCCGCTGGAAAGAAGTCATTTCCTGGTTGCTCAAACAAACAACTTCTTCCATCGGTCAGAACACAGGATGCGATACACACCTCTAAGAAATGAAACAGTTACACCAGCTTCCCCCCTCCTTCCCAGACCCTCCAACAGCCACAGGAGTAGAATCCTGCTAAGATGAAGCCACAGCGAGGCTTGCAAACAGTTTTAAAGCTACGGCCAAAGTTGAGCAATCTGTTTTCTAGCACAGGGTGCATCTGGCCCGGGGAGAGGTGGGGGGAGGTATTTTAAAAGAGACGCACACGCTTCTCACTTTATTAGTCCTGGGTCAGATTTCTCAGACATGTTTGAAGTGAACCCTTATTAACAAAGGCATGCACAACACGGGAGGCGACTGCTGCCCTCTTTAAAGATGTGATCAAGATACAGAGCACCGCTGAGTTGAAAGGCTGACAAAAAGATTTCAATGAAGGCCAGACAGTATTTCAGGTTGGGCAGAAGAGGCATTCCCCCTATCCCATGTCAAACTGAGCTGTGTCATACAAGGATAAATAAATACAGACTTGGGAGAAATATACCTTCTCTAAAGCATCAATCTTGTGAGATCTCAGAAGCTAAGCAGGGTCAGCCTTGGTTAGTAATTGAAGGAGCGTCCTCCAAAGAAGATCAGAGTTGTAGAGGTGGGCAATGACAAACCACCTCTGTTAGTCTCTTGCCTGGAAAACCCCAGCAGGGGTCTCCATAACTCAGCTATGACTTGTGGGTACTCTCCACCACCCAAGAACTGAAGAGCCTTTTTGGACCACATTCTCATGGTTCGGGGACAAAGACGGGACACCTGCTTGAGTAAGTCCACGAGGCAGACCATCAAAGCCACATTTTAAGACACTGTTCAAACTGAAATGACGGTGCAAAAATTGCAGACACACTTTGCCGTACGAGTTGAGCGATCAGCCTCAGGCAAAGGGCAAGGGACGGCTGCAAAGGAAACAAGAATGCTCCGTGGAGAGAAGTGACTGGCTCAGCACCAACAGGTAAAGGAGACGGAAGATAAATGCCAGCACTGTACCCGTATGGTTACTGGGTAGCAGGAAGGAGGTTCATAGCATCTCTTGGCCCAAACCGGAGGAGAACATCCAGCGCAGCGCAGGTGAAGATTTAGGCCTTCCCTAGCAACTGCTCATTTCATGTTTTCAAAACAGCTACGCCCCCAAAACGACATATGGCATGTTCCGCTACCTCTCTGAGTCAGTGCAACTCTTTCCAGGCCGTGTTCTATAGTAGGTTCTTCCTCCACACGTTAGCCATTTCATTTGCACTCAAAGGATTCCCAGACAGCAGTTCAATGTTTCCTGCAGCTACGCTGATTCTGCTGCCGACACAGCAAAGCGAGATTCAGCACCCATTTTTTAATGTTCAGGAGTAATTAAAGTAATTTAAAAATTTCTGTGGCCACACGCTAGGAAAGGGAAAACGTATTGCTATCCCCATTCCTGTAAAAACCGAGACACAACTGGAGCAGTGGGAGAATTAATTTTAATTCAGCTCTGAGACCCCTACATGTTCCACGTATGCTTCCATCAGAGGGATGTGAAATAAATACAAGAAAACGTTTAAAAAGTATTAAAGATGTGCTATTAAAAGACAGAAGAAACTGAGCATAAATACAGGAGCATTTCAAAAGCTACACACATCTAAGTATATAATATTATGCTTCTAAGGTTTTTATTTATTCTTATATTTATTTCAGAGCCCCCTGATGAAGCATATGAGAAATATGTAGGGGTTTCAGAGATGGATTAAAATTAAAACCAGCTGCCTCTTGGTATTTGGCTCTGTGCTTGGTGTGGCCCTCCTTTTTCTTCTCTTCCCCATTCCAGACATCTCTACATAGAAAACTTGGGTGGAGGAAGAAATCAAAAAGAGCCAAGATTATTCTTCAGAAGTCAAATATTTCCATCCACACTATAAACTGCCACCTGCAAAAGGGATGTTTTTAAAATGAAGGTTTTTTTAGAACATTAACTAAGGTATCCTTACCATTCAAGCTGCTATAAACGCACACCCTGCCTACAAAGAGTCAAGCATCGCTAGCGTGAACACCCTGTGCCTAGGTTACAAAACAGACCCATGCGCCAGGAAGCCGCCCCCCTCAGCCACAAGAACCACTTTCATGAGTTGCACAAACAGCCAGTCGACTGAGCCCTCTGTCATGGTTTGGGCCTAACTAAAAGGTTATTGCCCTTTGACTCTATATGGGCAAATCCAGCATCTTTACCAGCCCAGCATTTATACACAGAAATCAAACAAATTCATTTGAAGCACCTTTACAAAATGTGCCACATGGTAAAGCATGCCACGTGCGGCATTTTGATTACCAGAAGAGGAGAAGCACAGATCAGAATTCAAGTTTCAAATGGAAGTATCAGCACAACAACTTTTTTTTAAAAAAAGACAGCATGGAAAACACATACTTTAGCACTAACCATGTCAGATAGCACCTTCAAGGTTCAGCATTTTAAGAGTTACATCACATCACAGATCCGGAGGAGTTAGTCTGTAGTTGCAAAATCATAAAGAGTCCAGTAGCATCTTTAAGACTAACCAACTTTATTGTAGCAGAAGCTTTCGAGAACCACAGCTCTCGAACCACAGATCACATGACTGGCACACTGGCATTTCCCACCATCAATGGAGCAAAAACGAAGGTATTTCTACCACCTGGGCATAATCTTAAGCAGGTACATAACTGGGCAGTCTCCTGGTGCACACCCACAGCAGGTTGAGAGAGCTCAACAAATCTCCAGCACCAGGTTGACATGGCACCTAGACATTTCATTTTGGCCACTATATTCAGCAACGATTTTACTAGAGCATCTTTCAGCAATTGTTAGTGGAAATACAAAGAGTTTTTCCAATTGTGAAAAGGGGGAGAGGGTGTCCCTCATGACAACCAGAAAGACTATGTTTGGGATCATGGGACCTGCATGTACAAAAGCTACACAGAATGGGGGCTGTTAAACGGAGGGGAACCGGCAAGGACTGAGCAAAGGAAAAAAAGTTTCCTGAATTCAGCCCAAAAGGTCCTTTATCATTTTGCATCAGCGTGTTTTGTTTTATGATGCAAAAATAAAATGCACATGAAGTTTGCACAATTTCTTGTTTATATGTAAGCTTAACTTTACACCATTCAATTGTGGCGGATGAATCCATTCCTTAACCAACTGCTTTCTACACTGGCTCTGATATTCAATTAAATGGTGCTTTTTAGAGCAATAATGGAATTACAAAAACTCAGGAAGAAGTTAGGCTAGAGCTCTCAGCTGTGATAACAGCAACCAGGGTTACTTAGTTTTAATGAAATTGTGACAAACTCTGAAGAGGTTAAAGATTACACGTTTTCTGATAGTAATAATGAGAAAATTTTGGTCACTAAAATAAGAAACCCTGAAGGCTGAAAATAGAATCCAGCGCCTAAATTTTTCGGCTGGCTCCTAGAGTCAAGGAAAATTTGTCAAGGCCATCTTCCCCTTCGTGTCTGCAAGCTGACCACTGCAAACTTTAGCATTCTTACTGTGTCAGCTGAAGTGTTGCACACTTACACAATCGAAAGGTTACATACTCCTAGCCAAAGTTGAGTTTCCTCCCTGTCTGAGACAGGAATCCATCCACACAAGTACCTCCCATGGACTACTGGAAATAATCTAAAACTACGAAGCTGAAATAAGATTTACTTTGCTGTATTACTGTCAGTTTTCACACTCTCAAGAAGCTTTTCAGTCAAAACTTTCCTTCCTGCTCTCTTATTTAGTAAACTACATAGGCAGAGAGAGAGAGAGAGAGAGAGAGAGAGAGAGAGAGAGAGAGAGAGAGAGAGAACACAACGATAAAAGACTGGATATTAATTAGGAGAAAATGTCTGAACAAAAACAAAAAGATAAAAATCTAATATGCAATTCTGACGGCGTATACTGCAGTGGAAGAAACTGAACTACAAATACGGTAGCCCCCAGCTCAAGCTCTGTATCTGCCATGAACTCAAGATATTCTCCAATTCAACCCCCTCCCATCTGCAAGAGAAGATAAAACTGACCTACTTTACAAACCCCCTACAAAGAGATTACGGAAAGTTCATGCATATGAAGCACTCTGAACATCTGAAAGTGCTACATACATGCTAAATGTTATAAATATGTTGCCCAGAGCTAGAAATATAATTAGCAATGGAGATCCAGAAATATCAGCAATTATCTACACTGGTTACCTAGGAGGTAGTTTCTACAAATAGGCTGAGCTAGGTATTTGCATTTAAAAGGCCCAACAGCAGGCATGAATTCCCTAATGAAACTCTCCATTAGATTCCAAGAACCACTTTTGAAATCTATATAATTTCACAAGTTTGTCACAGCCCCATTATCCTGGTTTCAATACTACAAAGAATTAAAGAGTCCTGGAGGTTTTTCAACAGCACTTACACAAAAGAAGATATGCATCACAAGAGCAGGACACACACACAAATACCAATAGGCTCAGGAATTAATTGCAACACAACAACCGCCCCAAGGCATTTCCACAACAGGGATGCATGCAGACACCAAGCCAACCTCAATTTGTTCATGATGAGAAGTAGCCGAAGGAATCTGGGGCTTGCATACGCTGAGGAAAATGAATAATTTTAGGACAAACTGCATGTTATCACAGCATCCAAATCAAACAAAACAGAAAGAAAACCCTGCAGTTTGCTCTCTTGCTTACAAATTGGGACTCTAACTTGCAGTTTAATCCTGATTTAGAATCCTGGGTTTTAGGCACCAGTGAGAACCAAAGTTTTACTAGTTCAAGAAGCCATCCGCCTCTGTAAGCTCATGGACTTCTTATCAGGAATAAAGCAAGGCTTGCTTATGACATTTAAATGCAACCCCTACAGAGATGCATTTTATAATTCAGTCTCACTCCAGTCAAGAATTAACAGTGTCCAAGAGCCCCGTGGCGCAGAGTGGTAAGCAGCAGTACTGCAGCTCAACCTCTGCTCACAACCTGAGTTCAATTCTGGCAGAAGCTGGGTTCAGGTAGTTGGCTCAAGGTTGATTCAGCCTTCTATCCTTCCAAGGTCAGTAAAATGAGTACCCAGTTTCCTGGGGGTAAAGTGTAGATGACTGGGGAAGGCAATGGCAAACCACCCCGTAAAAAGTCTGCCAAGAAAATGTCGTGATGCGACGTCCCCCCATGGGTCAGTAATGACTCAGGGCTTGCACAGGGGACTACCTTTACCTTTTTTTAGTTCCTTCAACATGTAGAACAAACCCACTGCAGGAACTAAGGCAGTACCTATGCACTTAAACTATTTCCCACACCTACTAAAATCTCCCCCTAGGACTTCAATAGTGCTAGCAAGCAATTAGGGAAGAAATGCTTTACAACCACACATATGCAAGTGTAAAAAAGTCCTTTTCAGACTTCTCCCCCCACCCCCCATAGAAACTTATCCATCTTTGTTATAAGCAGTGGATGTCACTGACAAACAGATGCAAAGAAAGGTATTTGTAACTCAATTGTCATATCCTCTATTAGTAACGGTATTATGAATATGCCTGAACTCACATCAGCAGAGCCAGGGGCAAGATAAAAATTCTGTCTTTCCTTGAAATGTATCTCAATAACCGCCAGTTTACTATGCCAAGGAAACTTGCACTGACACTTATATCCTGAAAGTTTCCGGTCCCTAGAATCCCTGCAGAAGCCCAAAATGTCTAGAATAAAATTAATCTATGTCAGGCCTCTGTTTACGCACACATAGGATACTTTCAGAATTCATGCCCAACCTTAGTATCAGAAGGGACAGGGCATTCAAGTCCTCATGGTTAATTCCAGCAGTAGACATCAAAATGTCAAGCAGACTTAGCCACATTCCTATTAAGCCCCCGTTCAAGGGAAGAACCGCCATCAAATATAAAAAAACATTACAATGCTATTGGGTAAATTAACAGGTAAACTATGGCTTTGTCAGCATTACAACAAAGAAAACAGATTCTTAAAACAAGTTTCTCCAACTGGGGTACAGAGACGCCGGGATCCATAAGGGTATTCCCGGAGTCCTTTAAAAAGAGGGGTAAGTTCATCTCATAGTTCTCTGGGTAAAGTGAAAATGCAGCCCTCTGAGTTTTCTAGAAATGGGGGGAAACAAGGACATTACACATTGAGGGGGCAGTTTCCCCATTTTTGAAGGGCAGGGGCTCATACAATTACTTCTGCCCACAATCACTTAAAGCTCCCAGATCACTCAGAGAAAATTCAGCCAGAAAACACCATAGTTGGATCCTAGGAAGCAGTAGCTCAGATCTAGGGACTCAACTTGGTTGAGCAAAACCGTAGAGATCCAGTCCTAATGAGCTTTTCACACTTGGTGTGAAACTGCCATTCTGAATTCATAGACAACAACACCCAACGTTGGTTTTCAACTAAATACCAGGATTTCAGGTTGTGCGTTAGCATTGGGTTCCCCCACCCCCACCCCCGCCACCATATCTGTGAGCAGCTCCGAAAGTTTTTCCAGGCCCCTTCCCAACCCTTTTCAGCTAGCATCTAACTGGAAGTTACTAACCAATAAGGATGTTTCGTGCTGTCTCCATTAAAAAGTCCCTTCTAATCAAGAGATGTGAGACTGATTAGAACTTGAGTATGGCTCTTTTGAGTTCTGGCCCTCTAAAATGATCTTATCTTCTGACAATAAAACCATTTTCTTAAACTTGCTGATGAATGTGTATGTGGTGTATTGTTCTGACAATACAATAGACTTGCTACCCACTCTCGGAAAGGGAGTTGTCCACTGAGAGTGTCTCTACACAAGACACCTTGGCACATGTTCGACAAGAGTAGGGAGCCACAATGTTAACTGAGAAGCATAGTTTTAAAAGACAGAGCCGGCAGAGATCACTTTGCAGAGGGTTTGTTAATTTCATCTTTCATCCTTCCAGGCTCTGTCAGTTTTACCTCTCCAGTCTAAAACTGCGTGGGCTCACAACTAGAGGGAAGGGAGGAATGGAAACGGGTTGGAGCTTCCTTCCAGAGCCAGGGTTGGACCTGGAGAGGTTATCATGGGCTGAAGTTTCCCTTCTGGCATTTCACAGCCCCTTCACACAGCTCCAGTGAATACCAGTCAGTGCCTTTGTCCTGCTGCCAGCTCTGTCTTTTTTGAAACTACCCTTCCTGGCTAACATTGCATCTCCTGACATGTGTTCTTCACGTGTCAGATGTCTCGTGTTGAGAGACTCTATGTGGCATGGGCCAATGAGGGCTTGCATGGGGAAATCTTCAAAAAATTTAAAATCAAAATCTTCAGAATGCTAAAAATCACTGCCTTAACAAAAGGACTGAAATACGCAACTGAATATTGCTTTAAGATCTAATCCACTTTACGAGGTATCAGAGCCACACCAATATGGTCATAATGCCTTTAAAATGTATACTGAAGAACGTTTACTGGGCCAGGATAAACTGTAGCAGTGTTCAAAAACAAAGTCAACCATGCTTAAGTAAAAAAAATGTGTTCAAACATGACTTGTTGCAGAGCTTATGAAGCCCCCCCACACACACACACATACGCACACACACACTTTTTGTGTAAAATACAATAAATGAAACAGTAAAAAACTGACTAGCTATTCATGGATATTACAGAATGAAGACATGTGGGTAAATTGGAGTTAGCACCCATCCAGTAATGGGAAGAGAACAGGAACAGCAGAAGTCTGGCAATGAACTAGGTTTGTGTACTTTTAAACCCCGGTTAAGTTTGCTATACCTTGACCTGGATAGCCTAGGTAAGCCTGATTTCAGAAACTAAGCAGGGTTGGCCTTGGTTAGGAATTGGATGGCAGACCTCCAAAGAAGGCCAGGGAATAGCAAACCACCTCTGTTTGTCTCTTGCCATGAAAACCCCGCCAGGGGTCGCCATAAGTCAGCTATGACTTGAGGGCACTCTCCACCAAGTTTGTTATATGACTTCAGCCTGTTTTGCATTCTTCAGTATATTCTGGGAAAGGCAACCAAGCCATTAACCATTCAGCTGGCCTAGCCTGGCCTCTGCCCAAGGAACACGATTCTCATTCTCTTCCTTGTGCCCTGTCTCTGTGAAGCCTGTTTATTTTACACTAAGAGAGTTCCTCTCTTCTATTTTCCATAATCCAAGAACAAATTGTGGGTTTAGGGGTAAGAAAGGGAATATTTATGGCTTTTAAATGCAACCTTGCTTTGACTGGCTTCTTCCCATTGGTTTGTTGGGGGGGGGGGGGTGAGGAAATGAAAATGGATGGTTTCAAACAGGGAGGACTGTGATGCTGTATAATTACCCAATACAGGCAGCTTGTAAATCCTAGCAAAGTCAGAGCTACAATTACTCTTACACACTCAACTCGACTGTTTCAGAATGAATAATTAGCAGGAATAACTCACAGATGGGTGAACGGCTCCTTTGAAAATTCAGCACAGCTTGAAGCGGCAGAAGGGTCCAAATCTTCTTCCAACTGTTGGGTTTTTGTGCCCTGGGAACAAATGGCACCCATGCACCTCAGTGCCAGGTAGGGCTAGAATGCCAGTCAATTGTTTTTAGTCAAAGACTACCACCCACTGCTGAATGCTCAGGCACTACCTCGTGATTCCAGTATTCCATCAAGAACACCTTTCAGTAAGCAACATCTAACTTTTAAGGGAAAAAATCACAACATGCAGGTCATCAGATATTAAAGCCTTCCGCTCCTATAGCTATTATAGACCATGGCCATTTCCACACACGTTGAATAATGCACTTTCAATGCACTTTAGCAATCCTTTGGAAGTGGATTTTTTGTTCCACACATGGAAAAGTAGTTCCAAATGTTCACTAAAGAGTATTGAAAGTGGATTATCCAACGTGTGTGGAAGCAGCCCATATGTTGCCATTTCAGGAACCTCCTAAGAACATAAACTCAATGTCCAAAAGGAAACATGGGACAAAGACACAAGCAGTCATCCCGTGGTACAGGTCTCAAATGCCCAGGAATTCTACTGCCTGTGCTATGAAGAGAACCGGCTTGGCCTTTTCCTCTTGATGAAGGGTTCTGAATAACCCTTATGGCTTCACTATCAAGATGCAGCCATTACATGAATGGAAAGCAGCCAAGGTAATAGTCTACCATGCCTATCATTGGAGGAATCACATTTTTCTATGTTCTATACTGTAGTTTAGTATTTCAATAAAATAAATCTAAAGAAGGGCTCCACTGGAAAAAAAAGAAGGGGGGTGGTTGTCACAGATATCATATTATTTTCTCCTCTTGGCCCTGCTCGGAGAAATGAAACAGGCAGCAACACAACCCATTAAGGCAACTGCAAAGACAAGCCCAGAGTTAATTGTCCAGCCTGGCTCACCGCTTATCTCCTCTACCTGACTGGCAGGTCCATTCTTTAAAATAATCAGACCTACATAATCTACAGTTCATCCCAGACTTGCTGCTGAGTATCGGAAAGGCTTTTGGGGAAACCAACCTGTGACAATGAGATATTAACCCCTGGATTATTTTTCTGATCAGAATTGGCTCATGTGAGGGGACATACAACACAACGGAGCCAAAGTTATACACTAGATTCCATCATTTTCCTTGGAGCAATATAACCATAGGCCTAACTCTTCCCACTCGAAATAAATAAGCCTTAAATGCTTAGCTTAACTGGATCAAACCCACTTTTGCAATGCTGATGAAATTTCACCATGTCCTATTTAGGCTGCCAGGAGGAACCTTACTGAAGATTATCCATGGTTGCCACTTCAATATATTTTATATGAATAATAATGTGACAGGGTGAACAACAGTAGTTAAAACAAATTACCCAGGAATGAGAAATGATATCCCTGATGCACAAAGAGAGTACTGGGTAAGAAAGGAATAAACACAAGGATTGAGCTACAAGAGCAAGATTGGAAGACCTCAACTCATCTTCTCCTGCAGCCGCAGAAGTACGTAGGTGTGCTCTACTCTCTACCCCACTCTCCTGGCTTTCCGCCCTGAGCCTGCTGGCGTGAGGAGGGTGGAATATAAACCTAATAAAATAAATAAATAAATTTCCGCAAACGATGCAAAACTGAATTATTCAAAAAAGGCTTTTCACTCACATGGGAGGGCTGTATTGTAGGGAGGGAATCTCAGATGCTTCGCTAATGAGTTAGGGACCGTAGACTTCACCGCTATGTTGCCTTACATATTATCTGCTGCTTTAAATATGTACTCCTATGTACTACCTGTGCTTTATGTTGTCCAATGTCAATCCTAGAAGTTATTTATGTTCTGTTCCGGTATTTTCTTCTACTTTGTACTGGATTCTTGCTAATGCTATGTCTTTTAAAACTTGTATCTATTTACGCTATGGCATTATTTATGGAAATGTCCTTGACACTGTGTGGAAATGTCCTTGATACTGAATGGAAATGTACTTGATGTACTGTATAGAAATGTACTTGATACTGATCATACTAAACTCGTACTGTGTAATCCGCCTTGAGTCTCAGTGAGAAAGGCAGACTATAAATGACATAAATAAAAATAAAATACTCCAAGTTCAGAGAACAACAGTGCAATCACACAGTACAACATCCAGTATGAACTGATTATATGGCTCAGAATATGACCCCAAACTTTTTGCAACACACATTGACAGCAGATGTGCCAGGTTTCCTTAGCCAAACACATCAGTGCGCAGAGGATAACCTCCAAAAGGTAGAAAGCTTTCCAACTGCTGCTCAAAACCAAGCAACCTTAAAAAGCCGTGTTATGTGTACACACTCAACTGGCATCTCAAGCCACCTTACACGCATTTCCATGAAGGATGGAATACAGTACTGGACACTGGACACAGCATCCCCAGAATCTCAAGGTCCAACAACATGGGATACTGGTCAGCCCATGTCTTTAAAGATGGGCCTCCCCATCTGGAAGCGAGAGGGGTCAACCTGAAAAGGAAAGATGCTGCCAGAAGTTGCTGAAGCCGTCCCCAGACCTGTGGTTTATCGCCCTGAAAAATCACCCCAACAGCACTTTTCCTGCACCCAAGAAACAGGTTACAGGAAGTTGGGCTTGTAAAAAAAAAAGTGCTTGGGGGCTGGGGGGTGGGCAGCTTGAGAAGGTTACAAGTATCAAGACAGTTTCTACACTGATGCCGCCTCCTCTGCTCTTTAAAACATGACCCCCACACAGTCACTTACTGTGCATGAGATTGGGGCGGGCTTCTGTTCAAAAACATATTGCCAGTTTTAAGGCTCCTAGCCCCCTCAAGAGGGCAAAAAGATGCCCCGCCTGCCTAATTTCAAGTCTCATGAAATCTCTAAAGTTAAGACGGCAAACCCTGTAATTATCTCTGGTTGTGCATGTGTATCTTATCAGTATTCTGCATAGCTTCTTACCCTTCCCCGTGACTAGCAGAGGCAGAAGTAGGAAAAGAAAAAAGCTCATTGACGTAGTTTGTATTAAAAAATAGGTTGCATAATTCAGTCTGCTTGGCATAGATTTTGGTTGCCTCGGTGCAGAAATTTTAAATGCTACAGACAGAATGACCGCAGTGTTCCAAAGACGCCCATTTTCTCCAATTCCTGCACTTATTGTTTTGTGTTCATGTGATAAACATATGCATATGAGTCATGCATATAGAATATTGAGTGTTCTTGGATTTCAGAGCAAGTGTCCATAGATACCAATGAATACTTATACATTCAGGTGAGTTAAGTACTATTTTTTTTCTGGACTGTGCCACTTCAGGATGCAGGTGGGGGAACTCCATGTTTGAAAGTTCCCTCTGCCCCACCTAAAAAAATCCAAAACCAAATGTGAATATGCCCAGGAGCAGATCTGATACAAGAAAAAGTCTTGCCTGAACCTTGGATGTGTATTAACTTGTTCAGCTCACAATTATCTAGATGCTCTCCCTCCTCCTGACCCAAAAGTGGTCAGTCGTATCTCAACTATCCAAAAATGCTAGCTCATTTCAGTAGCAGTGTCAGCTGCATGGGTGACCTAGAGAGGGATCCCTGGTGATGTTATCAATATATCTAGTTCAACACAGCTATATCCATGGATACTTACAATCCAGAGACTGTACCCACAATAGACAAGGAAGATCTTTCTACAAAACCCCATATTTGCAGAGAGAGACAGCGGGAGCGGGAGAGAGGGGGAGAGGGAGAAAAGACAGGCAGGAAGACAGATGCAATACCTGTAGCTTTAAGAAATGAATACATTTCCTGTTGCTAGGAAACCACAACAGTATTGCAAGCCTTCAAGGCCTGGTCAGGACAGACTGCTTGCTGCTATTCAACAGCAGCCACCTCAGAAAAGTCAATGTGGTGTACTGCTGGCTTTCAGACTAGAATCTGGGAAACCCAAGTTCAAATCTCTACTCTGCCATGAAAGCTCACTGGGTACCTGGGCCAGCGACACATGCTCAGCTTAACCTACCCCACAAGGTTATTGTGCAAATAAAATGGAGGAAAGGAGTATGATGTAAGCTACTTTGCATCCCCACTGTGGAGAAAAGCAGGCTATAAATGAATTAATTAATAAATATATATCTGAAGGAGGGGGCAGATAAAGGGAGGTTGGTGGGTGTGTGGGAAGAAGAGGAGATAGCAGGGAAAGGCGAGGCTATGGGAACTGCCAGGAGGAGGGGAAGAGGAAATAGTGTGAGGAGGAGGAATACAAGGAAAGTGAGGTCACTTCCCCCACCAAAAAAGCTTCCCCACTGAGTAACTGGGCTCACCCTGGCTGATACCACATAACTTGGCTGGACTTTTTCCAGGGAGAGGGAAGGAGGGAACGCTAAAGAAAGGGGGAAACAGATAAAGGTAGGTTGGTGAGGGGGAAGGCGAGAAGGAAGCAGGAAAAAGGGAAAGGGTATAGAGGGTTTGGGGAAAGGGAAATAGTGAGGGAGAGGAATACGAGTCCCCACCCTTGCCACAAGTCCTTGCAGGTCCCCTCGCCTTGCTTCTCACTATTTTAGACAGGATACACATTTCGATGCCTTTTGGGCATGGAGAGAAAACTGTTCAATGGTTCACTTTCCAACTACATGCAGCCAGGGCGCATTGTTCTCACAAGGCCCACCTGTCTGGCTCTGCCGAACACCATCTACCTGCTCCTGAAGGGAAAAAAAAAGATGTAGAAACACACTTTCTAGGGAAAAATATAAAATGAGACAAAGTGCTAGAAAAAGTCAGATATCTATCTCATCCGATTTGTTGCTTCTAAAACACACCCTTGCTCCGCATATTAACCCCAAGCATAAAGAATCCAGATTATAGTCCCTCGAGACCCCATCAACCATGCTTGCCACACACACAAAAAAAGTAGTCCAAACAAATTACATATTACAGAAGAAAGGCAAACCAGCCTTTGGAGTCATATTCAGTCAGATTCAGGAGAAAAATTATTTCCTGATCCAAATATAGCAAACCCTTGTCAGGAAGCAAAGCCATCTAAGAGGCACTATGTCAGATATTATTGGTCCTCCAAACACAAGTATGACGTACACAAAAAAATCCTCCCTCTAATTGGCATGATTCTGACTTCCCTGGGGATTGAAAAAAAAACCTTTCCTGACCTCAACAAGCCATAATCGGAGCAGTGTAAAATTTATAAATTATCTCCCCTAAAGGGGTGAGGGGTGTGAAATCAAATACATTTAGGTATTTTATGTATTTTAGGTTAGCAGAAATGCAAGACAGGTTCTTAGTTAGAATCTGCTAGCAATATTGTAGGAAGCAGCAGGTAATGACTCCATAGGGAAAGAATCCCAGTTAATTTATAATAATCTAATTTGACCGGAGAACTTAACATATGTTTGGATTGTACCTGCTGAGAGCTTAAGGCAGCATTTCTCAAACTTCTAGAGCCTTTCATCTCCTACTCATTCTACTTTCTGAAGGCCCCAACCCGGTATTCATCATGTATTCCACATGTGACTTTGCAAAAATTTCTACACAGCTCTGTGCACCGAGGATAGTAACTTCACAACGGTATCTGAAGTTCTTTTCTCCATATCTCTAATCCCTTCTAAAAACAGAACAGCAGCTCTTCCCAAATTAGGCAAAGCCAAAGGAGCAAGTATCACCACAAATTCAATGGTGATTTTCTGCTGGAAGGCATTCAGTCCAACTGGAGGGATGGAGGAAAACGCCAGCCCTCTAGGGATCCTACCCCCGCCCCCCACCCACCCCAATTTCAGCACAATAAACCACCATTGGTCCCCAAGAAGGGGGACCGATGCCCCACAGATTGACAACCAACTTAAGCGCAGAGCAGGAGAGAACTGTAGGTGGTAAATTGAAAGTTAAGAGGCATTTTACTAAAACGGGTTAAGAACTTTACCTTGCATTGGAAGTAAAGAAAGCTGTTACCTAACATGAAGAAATTGGTTTTGAGAAGTTTAACACCACCAACCTCTGCACTGTAATCCTTCACTCCTACCTCCACTATTTCTAGGATTTAAATTTCATGTTTAAAAAAAGAAAAAGAAAAAAAGCAAGCAGATGGCAAAAATTTTGGCCTATTGCCATAATAAGTGCCATGCAATTCTTCATCCTCATTTGTGGGTGAAGCACAGGGTATTTTGCAAAATCCAAAGCCTGCATGATAGCTGCTTGCAACACTGCATTTTTGACACACACTTTGCAAGCATGCAACTCCATTGGGGACCAAATGAAATAAGGTTCTACAAGATCTCACTAGATCCTTCTACTCTGTATTGGCTTATTTACCTGCTCAGACCTTCAAAGAAAGATTTAGGAGCAGGTACTGGGCTGGAAGAAACCATTTGATGTTGCCCTCTGTTTGATAGATAATACTGCATCAACACGTTTAAGCAATACTCTAGTTATAAGAAAGGTTTCCTTTTGGGAAATAATGTTAATTTTAAACGGCTGTGGTACAAAGTTCAGCAGACACCACTTCGAATGGGCAGGGGCTATCCCAGAACTCCATGTTCTAAATTCTCTATATACACACCCACACGCACACCACTCCCAAAAAGCCACCCAATTGAGGGTACAACTTAACAAGCTGCAGAGAGTCTGTGATTCAACCTAAAGAGATCTTTAAGGTTTAGTAGCTGCAACCCCTCCCCACCAAAAAATACACTGGATCAGGGCCACAGCATTAGGGGAGGGGAGGTTTAGCCCTTCTCTCTATGGCATCCCCCCCCCTTCTAAATAACTCCTGCCTGCTACTGTGTACCCTGCTGGGGAACATGTGTACTCATTTTTCTGCAGTATAGTTTGTGGGACAATGCAGATTGGAAAAGACCACAAAATGTTTTTGTTTAAAAAAATCTTATTTTGATTCCAATACAATTTGATGGCTCCTCCTCTGATACAAAAATTTTAAGATAGTGGGAGACCCAATCGCAGATCTCTTGCGTCTCAGAGACTCGCACCCCGAGATTTCCACTCAAGCAAAAGCTCATTCATAGGCATTCCATAGCGTAGTTACCTAAACGGGATGGAATATATATTTTAATCCACTTTTCAGACATAAGCAATTCTTGGCAATTAAAATTAAACACGCAATGCCATAAGCAATTCTTGTCAATTAAAATTAAACACGCAATGCCACTGACAGGTACTGTCTGCATATGAAATTACTTCTTGCAGAGCCAAGCAAGAGAAAGGAAGCCAGCTTAACAACGCCAGAATAAGAGAGATGAGCAGTTAACAGGCATTTAAGACTCAGCTGGGGCTAACCTGATCTTGCTGTGCTCGTGATTTTGAATGGACGGAACCGTGGCAATTACGCCTAGAGGCCACAGTCCGCTCCCATTCTCACAACTGACACAATATTTCACTGCATCTTTCTTTACCCGATAAGCTAAACTTGTCTTTGGCTGAATTTCTTACTATTTACTTCAAGGAATTGAGCCTCCGTGAATACTGAAGGACAGACCTACTTCCAAGCCCCATCGTATGGAAGACCCGCAACTAATGTGATATTTTGGTTTATAAAATGTACTATTATAGATACTGTGTGTTGCCAGGATTTTAATTTAATTTAGCTATGGGGAATTGGGGAGGAAAGAATTTTTAACGGCACTATATTGGTCGTGTCCAGCATACGATTCCCCCATGTGGGAATTGTCCAAAAATTTTCTCAGAGAGTCAAGGGTCACTCCATCCCAGGCGCACACACTCCCTACAAAAGTGGTCTTTTGCCCCAACTGAAAAATTCCTGTACATAGCCAATAAGCACACTGCAGATACCACCCTACAGTTGGACTAAATCAACAAATGCCTATACGTGCACTTTTTCTGTGATGGCCCCACCTTGTGGAATGACCTGCCTGAGGAGGTCAGGAAAGCTCCCACTCTCCTAGCTTTCCACAGACTATGCAAGACTGAAATATTTAGGAGGGTCTTCTACTCAGATTATAGGGCTGTGTCATAAGAAATAATTCTAAGAGATAACTTCGAAAGAGACAGGGACTGTAGACTAGGCTACTGAGTACTGTCTGCTGATGTAGATATGCTCCTACTGGGTAATTCAACTTTGCTAAAGATGTCACATTCAGGGCTCATTTTGAGGGGGAACACACAGGAACGCAGTTCCGGTAGTTCTCCAAAGAGGTCACATGTTAGGTGGCCCTGCCCACCTGATTTTTGGCCATTTTGGGCCTGTTTTGGCCTGGATTTGGCCCAAAATGTCCAGGATCAGGCCTAAAATAGTCAGGACTGGTCCCAAAACGGCCAGGATCGGGCCTCTGGCGGGTGGTGGATCACTCTCCCACTCAGCAACAACCCGATTCTGACCATTTGGGGCCCCTTTTCGGCCATTTTCAGCCCCTTTTTGCCATTCTGGGCCCAATTTCGGCCCTGAATGGCCAGGATTGGGTCCAAAACAGCCAGGATAAGTGATGGCAAGAGGTGTGGCATATGCTAATGAGTTGTACTAATGAGTTATGCTAATGAGTTCCTCCAGCTCTTTTTCTACAAAATGACCCCTGGTCACATTAATTTCTTACGCCATAATTCTTTCATCTAAGTGTTCAGCTTTCTGCTAGTTTTCAAATTTGCAGCTATCATATCTTATTGTATCCGTTTTCATTGAATGTTTTATAGATCATATTGCATGTTTGTGATTGCCTAGCTACTGATTATATTGTTTTCACTTGCAATACATAATCACCCTGGATCTAGGTGAGAAAGGCAGACTATAAATTTAAAAAAAAAACAACAATGATAAGGAGCTGTGGCTTAGCTGCAGAGCATCAATTCAAGATTCAATCCCCAGCATCTCCTGTTAAGAGGATCAGGTAGAAGGTAACGTGAAAGACTTCTACCTGAGTACTCAGAGAGCCCCTGCCAGTCTCAGCAGACAACACTGACCTTGATGGGCCAAGGGTCTGGATTCAGTAAAAGGCAACTTCATGTGTGTTCAAACCTCTGCGCGTACACCTATGAAACAAACTGCTGGCGCTCTGCCAGGCAGCGGCGAGAGAAGGAAGAGCTAGAGGACAGAATACTTTTAAAAGCTTTCCATCCACATGTGTTTCTGAGACTCCTCTGCTGGAAAACACATTGGGCACAATCTTCCACCGGATGTAGGGGTGATGATCATGGAGCCAGCAGATCCCCAACACCACAGAGAACTTCACGCTAGGGCTTACTAGAAAGGCTCTTTCCTCCCAGTGACTCCCCATCCCCACGGGGGTTAACTCCGCCTCATAACTGGGAGGGGTCCCCTTCATAGGGGTTCCATCCATCTGCTCAAACCGACTCTGGTAACTTCACCAGGTCGAGTCCCAAGCCTGTTACTAAGGCAGGCGCTATTAAGTCTCTGCTACACCCCGAGTCTATTAAGGCCCAGACCCTGATATGAGTCCCCTTCTTTGGGTTTACTAAGGTGATAGGGATGAAAAACAAAACTCGCTGCGGTCTCACCATTTGCGGCACCGGCTTCTCTGAGACCTGCTGCTTGGCACCCCCACAGGGTGATTATTGTTGTGGGGATAATAATAACACCTTTGTAAACCGCTCTGAGTGTTAAGTTGCCGTGAAGGGTGATATATAAATCAAATATTATTATCTGCAACACCACATATTGGTTCGCGAGCAACACCACATATTGGTTCGCAGAGACACATATCTAATACATATGATTAGCATGTACAAAGGAAAAAGATGGAAGTTTTTGCAGATTAATCCAGAGTTTTAAAAAGATGGATTTTACCACTGCACTATAAAAGCAGCTCCGCAGTACCAAAGAAACAGCACCTTGGATCAACGTGGCATCATGATCCGGTTATTAAATATACTCAAGATTAAACATCAGTGTGAATCTCAACTATAATTAAAAAACAGCACAATACTGGATGATTGCCCTACGTACCAAGTGCCATGTAGCTCAGAAGACTCTCCCATTCAGAAAAATGTTCCCACATTTGGGAGTTAAGTTTTTGCTCCCCATATTGTCCACCAGCCTGGAGCAATAACTCTATAAACCAAGGAAAAGGGATGACCTTATACCCGTCAGATGCAAGCCGTTCACAATCATTCAGCATCAGGTTAGTGGAAAGGAGGCCGCACCTGGATGTGCTTCCACTCTGTACTTAAACAAAGGGGAGAGCGAGGTTGCCTTCTAAAGCTGCCTGCAGCCAAATCCAGCCATCCTTTCTCAAGGGTGGGAATAACACAGGTGTAGAGAAAGCCCTTGATCTTTCTGGTGTCCATTGTTGCTCCTTTCCTTCACCATTTCCCTACCTCCCATCTTTTTCACTTTGCAAGTAGAAACCAGGATCTCATATCCTTGGGATCAAGTCTAATTTTTCCACTCTTTTAAAATACACATGTGGCTTTATAGCACTTGAAGCAAACAGGAACAACACAACAGCAAATGTTAAGTTTGTATATATATACAGTTATATATATATATATATATATATATATATATATATATATATATATATATATATATATATATATATATATATATATATATATATATATATATATATATATATATATATAAAGGCAAGCATCCTGACTGACTCATCAACGCCCAGCCCAAACCCCTGTACCTAGAAACGTGAAATTTGGGGAGGACGTTCCTTTTGTGATGTAGAGGCTCACTGAGAAGGGATTTTAAGAAATTCGCTCCCTAAGGGGGTAAAAAGGGGTAAAATGTGTTTTTCCATAGGGATACAGCTTCCCTGTGTGGCTGGCAGGCTGCTGCCTGCCTGCACCGCCTCCCACTGCCAGCTTGGTCACTCTTACCTGATTGGGCCAGCCTTTCAAGGTCATTTGCATATGCAGGCTGATTAGGACTCACAACATTCCACACCTCATCCCCCCGACAGTTGGAACACAGAGGTCATTTGCATATGCAGCCTGATTGGTCCTCACCCCCCACATTCTAAACAGTATGGAGTTGCTATTGGGAGTCATTGAATGTGTCCTGAGGTAAAACATACCTCCCAACCCCAAAATGTTACATACCCATAAGTAGTATAATTGGATTTATAGTAGTTAAATACCGTAGCAAAGCACGGGTATCAAGCTAGTAATAACATATTAATAACAATAGCATTTGAATCCTGGCCTATGGTTCAGTAGCAACACACAATCGTCATCTTCAACACTTCAGGTCTGTACCCTTTGTCACTATTCTACATATTGACTTCATTTATACCCTGCCTTTCTCCCTAAGGGGGACCCCAAAGTGGCTGACATCAGTCTCCCTTCCTCCATTTTATCCTCACAAGAACCCTGTGAGGTAGGTTAGGCTGAGAGTGCGACTGGCCCAAGGTCATCCGATAAGCTTCAGTGGCAGAGTGGGGATTCTTCGTCCAACACTTTAACCACTACAACACACAATGCTAATCCAGAAACCACAATTTTGTTTATAAAAGTCAATTGTGTGTTTATGCTTTGCATTTAAACATTAACACACAAGTCTTGCTAACAAATAAAACCACACAATTCAGAGACCATTTTGGATTCTACGGGGCCGACCATGAAATTTGGAACTCCTAAACAACCAACAAACCCAACCCATTCGAATCCTATCCGTACACCATGCTTATTTACATAAATAGGACCTGAAGTAACGCCCGTTTGTGCAAAAGAGCAGCTTCCAAGATAACAGTACCAATGAAGAAGTAAACTTGTTTCCCAAACTCTGGCCTGATCAATATTTGCAAACTCTGAACAGAATTTTTTTTACCAAGCACAAGTTTAGTAACTGTCACAGAACAACTAAAAATAAGTATTCCCAGTATTAAGGAAAAAGCCATTTTAGTGCCTGGGCTGTTATACTTAAATAAAAGAAATCACTCAACGTGCAGAGACTGCGTGAATTCCACAGGCAGACAGTCCAATCCCTGCTCTGATCCTGGCCAAACACGACTGGGTTTTGCCAACTGCAACATCAACTGGAAGACAGATGTTAACGGCAGTCTTAAGAAACTGTGGAGATGTGCGCCCATTTAGTCCTTAAACCACTGCATCTTTCCCCAGCAACCGGAATGGTGGCTGTTCTCCATGCTTCGTAACTTACTTTTTGCTTACAAATTCCAGCCGTCTCCGCTCCAGAAAGACCGACCTGAAGCTTCTCTCTATACAAGCAAAAAAACCCTGTCCCCGCCATCTGTTAGACTGTTTTGCAGCACTAAGCATGGCAGGTTCCAGCGATCCATCCGCACTGTCCCCTCCCAGCCCAGTCCATTATTCCTCCCTCTCTTCTAGAAATCCCCAGACAAAAAAAAAACAGAAAAGAAAACCCACAAGCATTTTCACAGCATCCGGTACATTCTCAGCCAAACTTTCCCAAAGCAGTAGGGAGAGGGGAGTTTAATTTCTAATCTAACATACCCAAGTTTAAGCACTGGAGAACTGCATCCAGCTTCGGAGGCCCACGGCGGGGCCAGACCTTCAACAACAAATCAGCACCTCCGTAGCACACAAACCAAAAGAAGAAAGAAAAAAAAAAAGGATGGAAAATCGATGGAGAGCAGAAGACATTAAAATGGGCCAGGATTCCTTTCACATCAATATCTGCTGTTCCCAGGTTTTAATGTCATTCTATATTTAGAATGAGAAAGAAAAAGAATCACTCCCTTCCTTCCTGTCACTTTTTCCATCCCTGGATGACACCCCAGAACACCGAAAATAAGTCCATTACATCTGAACTACTTTCCCCTTTCTATGCAACTTCCAAGTTGCAGAGAAGCCTGCGCTGTTAGAAGAGGGTAGCGCATGGGCAGCAAAATATCAGATTTATTTGGAGATTGGAGCATTCCTTCTTCCCCAAAAGTTTGACCGTTTATGAGTGAAAACAGGAGTGAAGAATCGGAAGACGGAAGTAGAAGATTATACTCAAAGGAGAGGTTTGAACGTAGGAGGGGGGCAAAAGCTGAGATTTAAAATGGCACTCGTTCAGATTTTGCCAAAAAGAGCAATGAGGAAAATGAAGCCATAATAATTTAAAAAAAAATGCAACCTGGTCTTGTCACACCTGTAATCAACTACATCCCCAAACCTCCACCACCATTACCTTTCTCGTTGTTTCCTTATACTGTAAGAAGATTGTTATCCATATACTCATCTGTCATACCCTATCAGTTTCAGTTATTAGTTTGGGTTACACTTCTTGCATCAGGACATAACAGGGTCCTTCCTGGGATTTAAAGTCCTCCCCCACCCCACCCACTGCAACAGAACAAGAGGAAGAACTTCCACTCTTATTCCATGTGACATTTCCACAAGCAAAGTTGCGGCTTTCTTCATGAAGCTTGCAAAGGAATGTTTTGATTGCCTCCACGCTAATTGCATTCTGTCCCCTTGTGATATATGTCCCCTTCTTTCCTCTCTCTCTTCTCCCCTCCTCTTCTGTATCTGCCCAGTTTGGATCAGGCATCTGACGAAGAGAACTTGATTCTCGAAAGCTTATGCTACAATAAAATTGGTTAGTCTTAAAGGTGCTACTGGACTCTTTTTGATTTTGCTACTACAGACTAACACGGCTAACTCCTCTGGATTCATGAAGCTTAACTGCTATAAACAAGGCCTCCTCTGTCATTGTACGCTTTATAGTTCACTGGGACAGCCGAAGCATGAGGACTCGTTTCAGCTGCCTTCAAAATTACAGAGATTGGTGGTAACGTCTGGTGGAACCAGTCCAATAAGCGGTGTCATCTGACTATTTTGGATGTGGTGCGAACAAGTTCATATTTGTTAACACAGGCTTGTAAGTAGCCTCTCGTCTGCTCTGCTCTGGATAGTGAGACAGGCAAATGGGGTTTCTTGTTGCTGTCATGCCGTCAAGAGGCAGCCAACTTAATGGCAACCCTGCAGGGTTTTCAAGACAAGAATCTAACAGAGGGGTTTTGTCATTGCCTGCCCCTGCGTGGCGACCCTGGTCCTCTCAATGGTCTCCCATCCAAGTAATGACCAGACCTGACCCTGTTTAGCTTCTGGGATTGGATAAGATGGGGCTACCTGGCCCATTCAGGTCAGGGCTAAGAATTGGCTTCAAAGATATATTCTCTTTAGGAATGCACTGTTATTCTCCCCCAACCATCTCCAATGTGCCACAAATAACTAGCGTAGATAAGTGTAAGTGACCAGGTAAGCTAGAACTGTTCTATTTTTGGTGGTATGATAATTTGTGGACTTACTTGTTTGGTTGTACCACCATCATATGTGAGATGCTGTTATTCCCTTGTAGTAACATGGCCAAAGTTGGAAACATACACCCCAAAGACAAAACAACATTTTCCAGGGTATAATTTTCTTCAGCCAAAGCTCCCTTTGTCAGATACAAATGAAAGTGAACGTGGGTTAGGCTGACTATAGATCACCCAGTGAACTTTATGGTTGAGTAGAGATTCAAACCCAGATCTCTTAGATCCTAGTCCAACACTCTAACTACTACACCATGCTGGCATCTCATCGGCCACTGTGCAAAAGAGGACGCTGGACCAAGAGTGCAATCCTAAACATAGTTACTCCCGTCTAATCCCAGTGAAATCAATGGGCTTAGACTGGAGTAACTTTTCTTAGGACTGCACTGTAATTGCCATTGGTCTGGCCCAGCTCAGCTACTCTATAATTTCGTATGATTTTAAACATTATATACATTTCTCACCAGGGCCATCTGCGTTCTCCAGCGCAGGCTTCCTCACTTCCTCAAAACTCAAGAAGTCAGCGGAGCTTTCAGAATTTGAAATACAGTCATTCCGGCATCCGTATTTATCTCCAGGTCACGTTATCACAGTTTTATTTCTTGTAGCCATTACCACTCAAAACAGGCCCTTAAAAAAAAATTTAACCTAGATATTGCTCTGCATGTTTCAACCAGTGCAGTAAGAACTGGGAGGCTGAGTGCCAGATTTCACTCCCTGCCATCAGCGGCTGCCAGTTCAGAGGCAAGAGGAGAGACGGAGAACTCCAAAGACAGGATAAGACAGCAGCACATGCCAGGGAACAGAAGTAAGGCCCCAGCCCATCACCTTACATGGTTTTAATTTCAAGCATTTCCCAAAAAATATGATCCTTTCCCCTCTCGCTGTAACCAATCAAATAAAACGAGCTGCTGACTAGGGAACTATCTCGCACTCCGACGATTTCAATTTAAACGATAAGATTATTAGTAGAACCAGAAGGCAGAACTTCCCAGTGGGCTAAGTACTGTGCCTTAACAATAAATAACCATGAGACACGCCCTACCGTAAAATTATTGTTTCATATTTGGGTGAGAGCAAGACAATTTTAAAAGGACATTGAGCGGTCACTTATCCCTCGACAGTAGTATTATAAGGCCACAAAACAGATGCTCTTCAGAAATAAAGGTAATGCCATTGCTGTAGAATTAACACCACCACCACCACCCCCAGGCGTACCAGAGAAAAAAGCAAAAGCGATGGAGCAGGACTGGGTCCACCAAGCTTTCTCAGGGTCAAATGCTCTCTCTTCACAAAGGATCAGGCTAGGCTGGAGAAACCGGCACGTAACTCGAAAAAAACTTCCAATGCCTAAGCCACCCTATCGCTAGAGCTTTAGGCAAATAAGAGTTTCAATACACACAATAAAACCAGCAAGGAAAAATTCACACAAGGCCTTGCAAGCAGAGACAAGACACAGAAGGAAAGCAAACAGACCAGATGAGATCTTGACTTTGGGGTGACCAAAAGGCGTGAAAGCCTCCAACGGGGAGACAGAACTTTAAGAAGAAAAGTTTTGCAAGCCTTACTTTCAGGTGCATGTTGCATGAAACTTTACTATGACACCCTCTGTGCAACACTGAATAGAACAAATTTCATCTACAGCACAGAAAAAAGAAACACATCTTTTTACTTATTACTTAGCCTCGGTTACCACGGCACTTCCTGCTTTCCATCTTCCATTCTAGCCAGACAGGAAGCTCGTCATCCCGACTAGTGGATGGAAAGTTAGACTTGCATGTGAAGGGCTGGTTCCGGGAGGCCCAATGTGGGCTCCAGAAAATGTCCAATGGAAACAAAGTCCACGGAAAACAGAGAACTTCCACATTTACTGCCTCAACTGGATGCCAAAAGCCATTCACTCTATCGCCCATGGAGACCTTTTTGGGCACGAAAACTGTCAAACTGGAGAAGCTGGATGGTTTCCCCTTTCAGCCCCACAGGACTGTGTTCCTAATCCATCAGGATAGTTGCATGCTACTACTTCTGGTGGGCTTATGTGTAAACCTACTATAAATCCATCCCTAGCCAGGCTTCAGTTAAAGTTTCAACAGCCATAAAATTATGGGAGAAGAGCACTGAGCCACACATAATCCTCGTACTTGCTCAAAGCTGACAGCCTCTGGACTGGGATGACAAAGCACACAGCCGCCACACCCTTCTCGGCATCTAAGTAAGCAAAGAGCTATACCCCCACAGCTCCACGGTATGATGGATTTGTGTTACAGTCTCACTTAACTGGAAACGAAAAGTTTCACTATAAGACAACACGACTGTTTGTGCACCCTGGAACCTAACAAGAGTTGATCTACTCTGATCTACTAAATGCAGTGAGAACAAGGGTAATTCTAGCAAGAACCAAACTTTTACGAACTTTTATGTTCCAAGTCAGAAAACAATATGTCACTGCCCTCGGTCAGCAATGCGTCTCTAGGGGGCCCAGATCTTTTCCGGAACATCAGCTCTGGAGAGACCAGGCTGGATTTCATTCTGCTGTGAAATGCGCCCTGACTCCCGATAGCTGCTCTGCAAAGAAGGAAGACAAGCAAAGAGAGCCCTTTCCTAATCTACCCCTGAGCTCATACCATAAATACTGCCTTTGAGGAATTAATTTCAGATGAGGCCAGGGAGGCAAACATCTTTCTGCCCTTTAACTGGAAACATCCCTGTGTGGAAAAGGTAGTTCCAATAACTGTGTCTGCTCCCTCTCGGCGGCCACTTCCTTCGGCGTTCATTTCTCCATGGGGTTGTGCCAGTGCTGGGGCAACTGCCTAGGGTACTGCCCATCCTTGCCCCTTACTCCTGCTGAGCTCTTAGGGCAAGTACACACTCAAAAGAGCACCTATCTAAATCTCCAAGAGCAAAACCGAGGGCACATTGTTACAAATATGAACATCTGACAAAGCAAAGATCAGCAAGCACATATTCTCCACACCGCCGAACTCTCTTTCCAGAATGGAAGAGGTCTGGCTCTCCTATTTCAGACATCAGTAACCCAGAGGAATTTCCCCTCCTTTATAACATCACTGTGTGCTGCATGGATCAGGTTGTCAGGGGCAATAACCCAGCCCTGCAAGAATGCTCACAAACAGTATCTAGCCACCTGGCCACACACCCCTAAATAATCCTCTGCAGCACGTTGGCAGGACTGTAAGAAAAATAACACCAACTTTCATCCGATTCACAGAAGATTCCTGGCTGGTCCTTCGAAGGAATTTCTTACTCACCGCTGGTTACTAGGCAAATTGCAAGCCTGCAAATAACCTGAATGCTGGATTAAGAGATAATTGGGCCTTTTTCACTAACCAGACTAGCAACTGCCTCTCTGACCTTCATACCACAATATTCCTTCTGCCTGCACACTAACAATTAATATACAACAGAGACCTGCAATTTAAGTGCCCTCCCTTACCTTCATTCTCCCCGGCAGTTTCCTATATGTCAGGAGAACATGCTCTGATCCAAAGGCAGTTTTACTTTGGTGGCAGATAACTACTTCATAGTAAGGCCAAACCTACTCACCACACACACACACACGAACAAAAAGCCTTTTCTTTCAGACACACCAGGTTCCACCTGCTGGAGTCCCCTCTCACCCAGCACAGTAGGCACCCACGGCTCGACTGAACATACCAGAAGTGAAAGAAGTTTGTCACACATCCAAATTCAGCTTCGAACCACCAGCATTTTGGACCCCCACCAGAGAACATAAGCTATAAACCTCGTGGCTTTTATGTCTTGACAAGTCTGTTTCTTAACTCAATTATTCCATGCTCAGTGAAAAAAAAGATGCACATTCCCAAACTTCAGGTCCAGTAGCGCCTTAAAGACCCAACGAGATTTCCAGGATATGAGTTTTCAAGAGTCAAAGCTCTTTGTCAGATAAGAGCTTTGAGTCTCAAAAGCTCATACCATGGAAATCTAGCCGGTCTTTAAGGCGTTACTGTGCTCTTCTACTACAGACCAACATGGCTACCCACCTGAAACTATTCCTAAACTTGTAAACAAAAACGGCGAGAGGCACAAAAAAGTGTTCAAAGATGACAATAGGAGAGAAAAGGAGGAATGTGTCTAAATTAGATGGTTATCTAATACAAGGCATCAGGCAGCCATCACAGACAAAGCTAGCTTTACTTTAAGAGGACATATCTATTCAGACAGGTAGCCAGATAATGTTACAAAGCATAGCTGCCATTTGCTAATGATAACAACCACCACCTCTAGTTTCTTGGAAAATCTTTAAGGAAGATTTTCTCTCGAGAACGGCAGGAGGATTCTATAGAGCTGTTGTGTAGAAAAAACCTTTTCCCACCAAACACCTGTTGTCATAATATATATTCCAAGTCCCACATCCAAGGGTAGCCAAGATCTCCCTCCTGCAGAATCTTATTTAGAGAAATCAAAGGCTTTGTTAACACACTGTCCGAAGGTGTGATCTTTTACATGGGGCAATATGGACAGAAATGACACATCTGACTAAGGAAACTATCTATTCAGTTCAAAACCTGGGCCTCTGAGAAGCGCTCCAAGAAACTTTGGAAGGGAATGGGCTGCCCAGCAATCTATTCAGCAGCAGGGATGTCTGCGCTATCACAGAGCATGCACATTGGACAGTCTCTATAAAGCTGCTGGACACCACGTGCTCCGTGGTCGGTGGCTCAGAAACCAGGCCCGCACACTTCAGAAACTGAGGAACACAAAATGGGCATTTAAAGACACTTCGTAACGTCAGATGGCTTTAACACCCATGCTGCTTTGGAGACGGCAAGGTCTACAGTGAAACAGAATGGCTTCACAAAGAGGTCTGGGGGAAAGAAATAGCAAATGCCTGCAGATGGGTGCCTCTTTTTCAATGCATAACATACTAACCTCGTTCAAAGTGAGAAACCCTTTTACCAATATACAAACCCCAATGTTTATTGCGACAGAGAAATAGTATAGCAGAAGAGAGGGAGAAAAACACGCCTGCAATAAAGGTACACCCCTCCATTAAAACCAGCCTTTAAATACATATTTAAGCAACCGGACGACAAGAGGAAGAGTAACTGAAGAGGGTAATCTGGATAGTGATGGAAGAGAAATTGTTGCCCTTGACCCAGAATTATGCTTAAAATGAGCTTAATATCACAAACTCAGTGCACCATAATATCAATTAAAAGAAACTACACACACCATCGGAGATACAGAGGAGTCAGCCGTGTTAGTCTGTAGTAGCAGAATCAAAAAGAGTCCAGCAGCACCACCAAGACCATACAATTCCACTGCAGCACAAGCCTTCGATAACCACAGCCCTCCCCGCCAGACGCACTTAACATTACAAAACATGTTTTTAAAGAGTACAGATTCAGCTCTCAACTCCGGCTCAACAACTAGCTTTGCTGGACAGCCACGCAGAGGTCAAAGCCCCAATTCCCACCACACTCACACCCAATGCTCTGCTGCCAAGATCGGTTGCTACAAAAGCAACACCATTTTTCAGCCTCTCAGTTGTCAACCAGGGTTGGAACACTCCCCCAGACACCTATTACAGAGCAGGATTCAGCTCTCGGGCCTCCCATCCCCGACTGTAGGCCCAGAATCCTGCAGAAACAGACAAACTGTGAAATCCTAAGCAGAGTTACTCCAGTCCAAGCCCACTGAAATCAGTGGACATAGAGACTGGAGTAACTCTGTTTAGGATTTCACTGTAACAATACCTGAGGAGGTGGGGGAAGAGAAAAGACATTCCATCTCTATCTCCTGAGGAGAGCGAGACACAAGGCATTTTTTTAAAAAATCAGAAAAATTACACCTTGCAATAAGAACCACCCACTGAAAGACCCTCTTGCATTAACCCCCTCAAAGCACCCCCCACTGGATACTATTCCCCTCCCTTGAGGAGTTTAGGGAGATTTGGGGGGGGCAGAAAAGTGGTACTAGAATAGTATGCAAACACACTTGGGAGGAAACTCCCTCTGATCCAGGGCCATACTACACCTTTCCAAAATCAGTAGATGGAAATGAAAACGGGAAGGCAGAGGGATTTATTGGAAAAGAAAGGTGTCTTGCGATAAGAGCCACCCACACGCTCTTACCTTAATCCCTTCCAAGCGCCCCATGCCTGCACAGGAGCTAACCCCCAACACCCCAATTCAGTTTGAGGAACGTGATGTGTGGGGGGGGGGGGGAGAATGGTGCTAGAATAGCATGCAAACCTACTTGGAAACAAACTCCCTCTGATCTGGGATTTCCAAATCCAGCAGATGGAAATGGAAAGGGGAAGGCAGTAGGATTTGCTGAGAAAGATGCCTTGCGATAAGGGGTGGGGGAGAGATATGGTGCTAGAATAGCATGCAAACCTACTTGGAAACAAACTCCCTCTGATCTGGGATTTCCAAATCCAAAAGATGGAAATGGAAAAAAACAAGGTGGGGGGAACACAAGCTTATGCAAACAGCCTTGACAATATAAGCACCCACTTCTGAACCCGGAGAGCGGAGCTGACCTCTCCTACGAGCTTAACTGTTGCAAGTGGGGGAACTTAGTGGTGGGGGAGGGTAAGAAGCTAGAGATGCCTTTGCACCAGAAGACCACCCACCCATTCGGGGGGGGGGAGAGAATATCAGAAGGGGCTGGGCACACCCTCCAGCCCCCCCCAATTAAGTTGGAGGGGCGAGTCAGTTTCCCTGCATTTCCCCGACTCCTGGTGGTGGGCGTGGCAAAAGGAAGAGGGCGGAGCTCCCGGGTGTTTTTTTTAAAGGAGGAATGACTCAGACTTACCGTTGCCAGGCGACGCGGGAGGGGAGGGGGACGAGGGGGCTGCGCGCGCACTCTCCCCTCAGAGCGCCCGGGCCGGGGGGCTCCTCCAGTCCCCGCGGCTGCTGCTGAAGCGGCTCCTCCCCTGGCCGAGCGGCGGCTGCCCAGCCCGCCCGCCGCCTCCGCGGTGCCGCTCCATGCAGGGCGGAGGGGAGGAGAGGGCGGAGGGGCGTCCGGGAACCGGCAGCGGCGGCTCCTCCGGGTCGAGGCGGTTCTGGTCGTCCGCAGCCTTCGCCTTCCCTTCCCGCCTGAGGCGCCTCCTCGCCTTCCCCTCAGCGGCGGCGCCGCCTCCCTCTTGCCTCAGCCCACACGCGGGCCCGTGCAAGGCGCCCGCTCATTGGCCCGCTGGGACGGGGGCGCTGATTGGCTACGGCGCGCCAGCTCGCCCCGCCCCTGCTGGTCGCGGGAGGAGGAATCCCGCGCGCCCAGCCTCCTGCTTCCAACGGAGGGCAGCAGGGAATGGGGAGGGGGGGGCGGCTTGCCTCCTCTGCTCGTTAGTAAGACGAGCTGCACCTATAGACCATTAGAGTCCCTAAACAAAGTCAGTGTTACTGTTATCCCCACAATACAGCTAGGGAGTTGGGCTGAGAGGAGGGGCTCACCCAAGGCCAGCTGCTGAGCTCATGGCAAGAGTGGGAGTCGAACCAGCAGGGTGCTGATTGGCATCCCAACCACTTAACTACTGTGCTACTGCAGTTGCTGAGGCTGCCAGTTTCCCGGGATTAATTGCAACTGGTCTCCAGGTGAGGAAAATAAGTTCCCCTGGAGAAAATGGCTCATTTGGAAGGTGGATTATATGGCATTATACCCAGCTGAGGTCCCTCCCCAGGATCCACTGCCCCCCCCAAAAAAATCTTCAGGCGTTTCCAAAAACCAGGACATTCCACCAAAGACTTAAAGGTCACTGTAGTTCAACAGAAACCTTTCAAAAACAAAATCCAAGGGGAAGCTGCTGAATTGGAATTCATATGTAAATTTGACTCTGTCAAGCTGGGACTGAATAGGGACTATGAATGGTTATGTCATTATCAGAGGTAACTGATTTCCTTAACAGAAGCAAGCTGATCTCCATATCAGAAGGAGCTGTTTGCATCTACTCCGCCCTCCCCTCTCCTCCTCTATATCTGACCAGTTTCTTTTTGCCCTCCATGCATCTGACGAAGAGAACTGTGATTCTCGAAAGCGTATGCTACAATAAAATTGGTTAGTCTTAAAGGTGCTACTGGACTCTTTTTGATTTTGCAAATATGGACGTCAACCCTAATTTCCCTTAAAATAATAACGGCGCTTGTATACCACTCCTCTAGACCGATTAGTGCCCCCTCAGAGTGCTGAATAAAGTCAGTGTTATCCCCATAGTGCAGCTGAGGAGCTGAAGCTGACTTACCCAAAGCCACTTGCTGAGCTCAGGGCAGTAGTGGGATTCAAACCAACAAAATGCTGATTTACAGTCCAGTCACTTAACCACTAAGCTACAGCAAATGTCTACAGTACCACTGGAACAAATATGGATAAATGGCATGGGTCCAGGGGCTGAAATTGAGAGGGCGAAGGGGTGAAATTACCCCCTCTCCCCTCCTTTAGATATTCTTGATTATCTGCAGTCCAGTCACTTAACCATTATGCTACAGCAGCTCTTTCCACATTCCCAGCACTTTGTATTCCAGAGTCCCTTCTGTCTCTGGACGTGGAAGGCTAGTCATGGCTAATAATGAGGGTTGCCATCTCTGGGTCGGGTAGAGTGGCCAATCTCCAGGTGGTGGCTGGAGAACTCCTGGCATTACAACTGATCTCCAGGCTGCGCAGATCAGTCTCCTTGGAGTAAATTTCTGCTTTGGAAGGGGGGGGTTCTATCGAATTATAGCCCTGCTGAAGTCCCTCCCCTCTCCAAACCCTGCCCATCCCAGGCTCCACCTCCCAAATATCTAGGAATTTCTCAACTTGGAGCTGGCAACCCTAACTGGGAAATTCCTGTTGATTTGTGGGCAGAGGTTGCGGTGGGAACTCAGCAGGGACATGAGGCCATATAGTCCACTTCCTGAGGCTGCCATTTCCTCTAGGAGGATGAGTCCAGTGGCACCTTAGAGACTAACAAGATTTCCAGGATATAACCTTTCGAGAGTCAGATACCAGATAATCGAAATAGCCCTCCAATCCTCTGCCTGGATTATAAAGATTCCTGCCTTTTCCCATTTCTTCTATCTGATGAAGGGAGCTTTGACTCTCAAAAGCTCATATCTTAGAAATCTAGTTGGTCTCTTAAACTGCAAGTGGACTCAAAACCCGCTGTTCTACAGCAGACCAATACGGCTTCCCACCTGAAACCATTTCCTCCAGAGGAACAGATTTTTAGTCAAGATCAGTTGTAATTCCAGGAGAAATCTACACCTCGCCTAGATGGAGACAGCCTAACTTATATCCTGAAAAGAGCTCAGCCAAACGGGACCCCAAAAAAATACAGCAAGCCCAGCACCTGCCATTATATAATAATCTTTTTTTAAATAAATGCTAAGCATTAAAAGTGACTCAGTGCAAATAAATAAGGAACAATATACAAAACTAGATTCTCATATGATAACAATAGAAATTGCAAGGAAGAACATGGATATACAAAGGCAACCGGCCGAACAGTAAAGAAAGAAACTTCTAATCATTATCTCTTCATCTCAAATAGGCTTCCTCGGTAGTAGGTATGAATCAACCGGAACAGTCCAGAAGAACCGCCGGATATAAACAATAAAGTCCGGAAAGTTGTAACAAAAGTCCTTAAGTCCGTTTCTTTTCTTGATGAACATAATACAGATGAACAAAACAAAAATGTGGATCTTGGTTATTGTTACTAAGGGTGCTTCTTTTTGTCCTTTGCAGCATCTTCCATTGGCAGATATGTCAGATAAAGTCATCAGGAGAGCATGTATGCTGAAATTTCCCCTTCCTGGCAATGGCTATATAGAGGTACATTGCCTCTGGACATGGAGGTTCAATGTAGGTATTAGAAAAACCGCCTTGCCAGAGCAAACATTTATCTAGTCATGCATCCCATTTCCATCAGGGCCCAGCCCAATGAGTCAGAGAAGCTTTTTTCTAATTGATTTCAAATGTATAAACTGCCTTTCCACCCAACTTAGGGCACCTAAGGCAGCAAAACACATTAAAACAAGATTAAAAACACTTACATGCATAAAAATATTCAAAGATATATTATGGCTGGATATGGACAACTCTCTGCTGAGTCAGCTTTTAATAGCCATCTGAACTAGCTACTGTTGTGCCTTGTGGCAATGAATCCCATAAGCTAACCTATTTTTACAAACCTTTAAGTCATGGTTGAACTTACTGCCAGTCAGGCGACTAAGGTGAGCCCAGCAAGATCAGACCCAAGGGATTCTGTTTCCGTGCTGTCTTTAGGGTGTTGCAAGAAGCTCGCAGATCGGTGGAAGATAAAACCAGAACAGCAGTTTGTGGGTAAGAGGGAGGTGGGCTGTCGAAAGTGATGTTTGTTGTCAGATGATTTACCTTTGGCAGTACGTTGCTTGGGCTGAAGGTTTCAAAGGAAGGGGCAGGATGTGGTTGGTTCTCTGTGGTCATCCGACTCCGTGGTTTGGGAAGATTCTGTCCCAAAGTTCCGGCTTCTGCTAGTTGGCCCAGAAGTTCATATCCAACACTCGTCATTGCAGGTATTATAATTCCTCATCGTAGAAGCCCTATATTAATTGTACATGTTAAATGTACGGAAGAGAGAGCAGATTCTAGATTACCTTGGAGAAAATCTTGTGATGTTCGTGCAACATCCTTACAAGGCTATATCATGGGGAATAACCACAGATGCAAAGTGCAGCATGTGATAAGCCCTTAAAGTGTCAACAGCATTGTCATTTTGCGCTGGGACAGCACAAACGGAGGAAGTTCATAAACTCTTCTTGGCCACTTACTTTCTCAATGTAGCATAAGCCATCAGGTGAGATCCATCACTGCCCAGTTTCATTCTGTAATCTGGGAATGGCTTTTTTCTCCATGGATTTAGGTAGTTAGTGGTCTCAATGACCTCGAACTAAAAGCGTTGCATGAAATCTGCATGGAAAGTTTTATCAGGCTGTACTTAAAAGTATGCTCTGACTTGGATAGCCTAGGCAAACCTGATCTCATCAGATCTAGAAAGCTAAGCAGGGTTGGCCTTGGTTAATAATTATACGGGAGATCTCCAACAAAGACCAGGGTTGAAGATGCAGACAATGGTAAACTACCTCAGACAATGGTAAACTACCATGAACAGAGCATGGTTTCCAGTTCTGAAAAACACCAGGCTAACAAAACACTCCACACCCGACAATAGCCCTGCAGAGAAGATTAGCACATCAAGCCCCAATCCATATGCAAAAGAACCTCCTCAGGATACAGTGAAGCCTCCCACCATTAGCATTCCACACCCTGGGAAACTCCTACAGGATGACTCAGCCCAAACCCACCCCTCCTGAGTAGATATAAATGACCTGCCAACACCTTCTCCACACTGTGACACTGAGAGATCTCTGTCTTTTGGTGCTACACCTCTGAAGATGCCAGCCACAGCTGCTGGCGAAATGTCAGGAACTACAATGCCAAGACCACGGCAATACAGCCCGGAAAACCCACAACAACCATACCTCAGTTAGTTTCTTGCCATGAAAACCCACCAGGGGTTGCCCTAATTTCAGCTATGACTTGACAGCACTCTCCACCCCCACCATTTAAAAGCACAAACTTGAAACTGAGTTTTTGCATCCTGCTTGTTCAAGAGTAGTGGAACTACCTTGATAAGAGGCTTGCAGTCAGACATCACAACAAACTGCAATTTAATTGAAAACTTCAGCTGCAATGTTCCATGGAGGGGGAACTGTGCAACAAGAACAAGCTCTAGTTTGTTTATGGTGTCTGAAGGCACCCTTAATTGTGCTTAGAAAAGGATTCAAAGATGCTGGCCTTTGCAATACCTTACACATTTATTTAGATATTTGTACCCTGCTTTTTTTTCCAATGGGGACCCAAAGTGGCTTACAGCACTGTTCTCCTCTCCTCAAGTTTATCCTCACAACAACCACCCTGTGAGGTAGGTTGGGCTGAGATGGTGTGACTGGCTCAAGGTCACCCAGCAATCTTTATCATGGAGTGGGGATTCAAAGCTAGTCTTCCAGATCTTAGTCCAACACTGTAATCCAACAGCAGTGAATTGTGTCTATAACTAACCCATGAGAGGTCCCAGGTGGCACCTCTGAAATATAATTCAGGTGGGTAGCTGTGTTGGTCTGTGTAGAAGAACAAGCTAGCTTTGAATCTTGAAAATTAATACCCTGGAAATCTGGAGAGCCAGTTTGGTGTAGTGGTTAAGAGTGCAGGACTCTAATCTGGAGAGCCGGGTTTGATTCCCCACTCTTCCGCTTGAAGCCAGCTGGGTGACCTTAGGTCAGTCACTGCTCTCTCAGAGCTCTCTCAACTCAGCCCACCTCACAGGGGGATTGTCAAGAGGATAATAATAACATACTTTTTAAACCACTCTGAGTGTGGCATTAAGCTGGCCTGCAGGGCAGTATTTTAACTGAATGTTGTTGTTGTTGTTATTATAGTTGGTCTCTAAGGTGCTGCTGGACTCCAGTCTCTCACCTCTGAGATAAAAGAGGTTCCTGAAATCATTCCAATGGACAAATCGGATTAGAACCTCGAAAGTATTCAACATAAAGTCCTCCTTGCGTAGGTATTACTCCTTTCCAGATCTGCGATCAAGAATGCAGCCATGGAATACAAGGGCTTTTTCAAGAGAAAGCACCAAAGCCTGGTTTAGTAAGTGTTCTCCTAGCAAAAAAGATTCTTCTGCCTTTTGCTAGAACCACATGTGAGTCTGATCAGAGCTTTTTTTCAGCTGGAACGAGGTGGAACGGAGTTCCGGCACCTCTTGAAAATGGTCACATGGCCGGTGGCCCCGCCCTCTGATCTCCAGACAGAGGGGAGTTTAGATTGCCCTCCGTGCTGGGCAATCTAAACTCCCCTCTGTCTGGAGATGAGAGGGCGGGGCCACCAGCCATGTGACCATTTTCACCAAGGGCAATTTAAACTTTTAAAAACTCCCCCCTTGTTCCAGCTGACCCAAAGTGACGTTATTGTGCAGTCCTAGGAGTGTGTGTGATCTTTGATCATGCACATGTGGTACCGGGGGCACCACCTCCCGCCCGGAGTTGCCCCCTGTGCTGGCAACCCATTGAGTTCCACCACCTCTTTTCCCAGAAAAAAAGCCCTGAGTCTGATTGTGATTTGTGTTTTTTGGTGATGTATTCCTTAACGCTGTGGTTCCTCTCTTTACGGCTAGCCAAACTGTGCCAATGATCTTCCATCACATTGACTGGAAATGATGAACCTGCTAGGGTTGAACTGGGAATATTATTACAGTTGTTGAATACTGGTCCAAAGACAATATCATTTGACCAGCACTTTTCCCTAATTTCATCTGTGCTGAATTAGAAAATCCTCTAGTTAGCCTCTTTATGCCACCTAGTGCCAGGATAGGGAGTTGCAGGGAAGCATGCAGAGCCCTAGATCTCCCAGGCGCTCGTACATCCTCATGTTTTCACTACAGATTAGAGCTGCCTGGAGAAAAAAAATCTCCCTGCCCTTTAATAAACTGACCTGGATAGCCCAGGCAAGCATGATCTTGTCAGGTCTCAGCTGCTAAGCAGGGTCGGCCTCAGTTAGTACTTGGATGGGAGACCTCCAAAGAAGACCAGGGTTGCAGAGGCAGGCAATGGCAAACCACCTCTGTTAGCCTCTTGCCTTAAAAAACCCAGCAGTGGTTGCCATAAGTCAGATATAACATGACAGCATTCTCCACCACCACTTTTAATATCGGTTTGATTTGATGTTATTTACCGGGTAATGTTATTTACCCGGTATATTTATTTATCTTTTAGAAGATTCTCAGAGCTCAGTAACCTATGCTGTGGCCAAATTCTGCTCTTTAGCTATCAGAAAACGTAAACTTCTCTTAGTGAAAAACACATTATAAATTTTTTTCCTATTTTCATTACTGTTATTCCATTTTAACTCTTATCCCTTTTATGCCTTTGGTTTTCCTGTATTGATAATATTGATTTATTGCTTGTAATTGTATTGTTTTATATTGCTGGCTTTTGCTGTAATAAATTGGAT
Organism: Eublepharis macularius; assembly: GCF_028583425.1. Lineage (NCBI taxonomy): Eukaryota > Metazoa > Chordata > Lepidosauria > Squamata > Eublepharidae > Eublepharis > Eublepharis macularius. Next base: position 6,334,799 of record NC_072799.1, read on the forward strand.
TTGGATTTGGTTATTTACCTCCATGCCCTGAAAAGCTTCTCCTTCCCATTTCTACGAAGAGACCTGTGATTCTCGAAAGCTTATGCTACAATAAAATTGGTTAGTCTTAAAGGTGCTACTGGACTCTTTTTGATTTTGCTACACTTTAAGACTCTGTTAAAGGGACTGGACATTTTTCTCCAGATTTGTTGGCAACCATGCCACAGACCAACTTCCTTTTACCTGTCCTGACAAAAGGAAGTACCGCTTCATTCAAAATACAACGAACAGAGGCAGTGTTGTACAGTGGTTAGACTACTGTGCTAGCCTTTAGTTCAAATCCCCACTTTGCCGCACAGCCTGCTGAATGATCTTGGGCCAGCCATCCTCTCTCAGGCTAACCTACCTCACAAGGTTGTTAGGAAGATTAAACGAAGGAGAGTGGAAATGCTGTAAGTCACCCTGAGCTGCTTGGAGGGGGAAAAGGTAAAGGTAGTCCCCTGTGCAAGCACTGAGTCATTACTGACCCATAGAGGGATGTTGCATCACGACGTTTGCTTGGCAGACTTTTTGTTATGGGGTGGCTTGCCATTGCCTTCCCCAGTCATCTACACTTTACCCCCGGGAAACTGGGTACTCATTTTACCATCCTTGGAAGGATGGAAGGCCGAGTCAGCCTTGAGCCGGCTACTTGAACTTGGCTTCCGCCAGGATCGAACTCAGGTCGTGAGCAGAGCTTGGGCTGCAGTACTGCAGCTTACCACTCTGCGCCACGGGGCTTGGAGGGAGGGCAGGATAAAACAATGAGACAAACAAAACATACACTTGTGGAACTTACTGCCACAGGATGTAGCGACAGCCACTACTTTAGGTGGCTTTAAGAGGGGACTAAACGGATTCACAGAGGAGAGGTCCATCAATACCTGAGTGGAGCCTCCATGTTCAGAGGCAGTAACCCTCTGAATATCAGCGCTGGGATCACACCAGAGGAAGGCTTTGGCCTTTGTTCCCTGAGTGTGGCCCTTCTGGAACAGGAAGCTGGACTAGATGGCCTTTGGTCTGATCCAGCACAGCATTTCTAATCTTTCCTTTTTTTGCAGAAACAGATGACTACTCCTGCTGAGCTAGCTTCCTGTCACTGTTGACGCTTAACTCTCAGCTAGTTCCTTTCTCAGCTTCTTCTTTGTCTCCTTTTCGTTTCATCTCCTTTTTGATTTATCAGTCTGCTAGTGCAGCATATAAATGTGCTTTCCTCCAAAATGAAGGGAGGCTGAGAGACAGCAAAATCCCCGTTCCCCTTGTGATCGGCTCTTCCAAGAGGGGCTGACTTACTTTTCACAAGAGGTCAGAGTGTCCTTGTAGCGCAAACAAATCCAGTCACATCTCTGGCTAAATTTCCAGGACAAACAACCTCAGACCAAAAACTGGACGCAAAGAGTACTTACTTACTTACATACTTCATTTATACCTTTCTCCTCAATGGGGACCCAAAGGGGCTTACATCATTCTCCTCCATTTTACCCTCCCAACAACCCTTTGAGGTAGGTTAGGTTGAGTGTGTGTGACTGGCCCAATGTCACCCAGCGAGTTCCGTGGCAGAGTGAGGCTCTTGGGCTGAGCCCTGGCCAAATGCTGGGTCTATTTAACTCCTTCTGGCCAAGCAGCTTTCAAGTGCCCTTAGGAAGGCCAGGGCTGATTGGAAATCCCTTCCCCTGAGCCTCAAAACCCAGCCAAGCTGGTGAAAGGACTGTGCGGTCAGCAATACGAGGCATGGACTTCATTTGTGTATTATTGACGCTGGCAGTTTAAATAGTTTTAAAAAATGCAAATAAATGGGCTGCGCTGGGTTTGTACAGTTCTTGGGAGCTTTCACTGAGGGCCGAGCTACAAGTGAGGAATGACACTTGAACGGCAAGTGAACAGACTCAGGTGTATTCCTCCCTGTTCACTTGCGCTCCAATTGCTCTCCCCGCCAGTCTGTTCACTTGCCAGTTAAGTGTCATTCCTCACTTGTAGCTTGGCCCTTACAGTAGCATCCTATTGAATATTTCTTACAGGGAGACAACAGGGAGTCAGGGAAGGAATGGAATGATGTGGGGTCTGTTATTTTGGTTTTGCTGTTAACTGGAAATGCTTTTTAGCTATCATGGTAAGCTGCCTCAGACCATGTGGAAAGGCGGGATATAAATGTCTTAATAAATTACACACATGGATAAAATAAATAAAAATACACCCAAGGGTGTTGTGTGTGTGTGTGATTGTACTGAGTACCTACACCTTTTTTCAGAGCTCACCCAAACTCCGAACCTCATGCACAAAATCTGCCGCATTCAAACAGAGCTATGCTACAGCAGCTCTGGGGCAAATAGTTGTGAATGTGCGTGCACGTGTTTGGACGGCAGTGGTGCAGTTACCAACTTCTAGGTAGGGCCTGGAGTTGTCCAAGAGTTACTGCTGATCGCCAGGCTACAAAGGTCTGTTCCTCTGGAGAAAATGGCAGCTTTGGAAAGCGGGATCTATGGCGTTGTGTGGATCTGGGGGAGAAATCCCTGCTCGAATTCCCCTCTCCACAGTCTCCACCTCTAAATCTCCAGAAAATTCCCAGGCTGGCGTCGGCACCTCTCAGCCCTAAGCAAAGGGGAATCCCACACTAAATACATCAGCGTTCTGTTTGTGTTCGTAACCTCTCCTGCCCCTGAACGCTGCAATCCTCCGCTTGCTTATCAACTCTTAAGCAAAGGGGAATCCCACACTAAATACCATCAGCAGCGTCCCGTTTGCGTTCGTAACCTCTCCTGCCCTTGAATGATGCAATCCTTGCTTGCTTATCTGGAAGCAAAAGCCTGCGGAATTCCTGTTTGCGGCAGGATTAAAATCTTATTTGCACAGTGAACGAGCCTCGGCTCGCACTCAAACGTGCAAGAACTCCAGCTTTGCAAACTCCTTGCAAGCAACTCGAGCCTGCTAAAGGTCATAGATCCAAAGCAGTTAGCCGCGTTAGTCTGTAGTTGCAAAATAGTAAAAAGTCTAGTAGCACCTTAAGACCAACCAACTTTAATGAGGCATAAGCTTTCGAGGACTCCATCAGATGCATCTGACGAAGAGAGCTGCGGTTCTCGAAAGCTTACGCCTCAATAAAGTTGGTTCGTCTTAAAGGTGCCACTGGACTTTTTAGGGTCCTGTTAAAGTGTGCAGTTTGCAGCCCAGCCCTTCCTTTCCTCCCCGCTCCCCACCATGCGCCTGTTACTTGGTAACACGACCTTCCAAACGGATTGGTCGAACTCTCCAGAGCGGAAGCGAAACAACCAATGGGAAGCAGGCACTGCCAGGAGAGGGCGGGCTGAGAACGTTCCCTGGGCCTCCGCGCGCCGCTGCACTGCTCGTGCCAACTGATCTTGCTGCCTGGCATGCAAATTTTTTTTTCCGGAACCGAATTGCTTTGCGATCAGGTAAAGGGAATCGGGGGGGGGGGGGCGTGACAATGCGCTTTCTCCTGCGTGAAAGTCTTGCTCAGGGGTCGGGCCGCGCTTGCCAATTCAACACGGGAACCCCCCTGTCTTGCATCACGCGCTCTTTGTTAGGCGCAGTCGTTTACTGGATTCGGCGACTGGGATGCCAGGAAGTTCTTTCGATTTCATCATCTGGGGGTATTTTTAGCCAGCTGAAATAAAAAAAGGGGAAATAGTCGGTGGGATTGAATGATTCTGCACTAGGCCTCTTCTGTGAATGACAGGACATTTTAGAAGTCCAGTTCTAGAGTTACCAAATCTGGTTTCGGAAATTCTTGAAGATTTAGGAACACAGCCTGGGGAACGTGGCATTTGGGGAATGGAGGATGCTCAGCGAGGGTATGATTCAATAGCGTCTACTCTCCAAGTCTGACATTTCCTCCAAGGGGACTGCTTGTTGAGATCCCCAGCCACCACCTGGATGTTGGCAACTTTATCTCAGGAACGACTTCCCCCGCACATAACACACACGCGCTCTTTGCACGATCTTGCAGATTGGCCGGTGTTGCCCAAAGCGACGTAAAGGACGAAGATACGGTTTCCCTTGACCTGTTTTTGGAATCGTGAGAAAGGGTGGTCTGTTACTGGTTTCCTTTGCGAATATTTACAGAGTAAGCTATTTCCTTGTTTTAAAAAAAACTACTGGCTGGGGGAGGGAAGAATTCCTGAAAGTGTGGGAGAAGGCTCAGCTGCAGGGATAGAGGGTGAAATTCGGGTTCTTAAGAAAGGAGGAGACTCCAGAGCCATTGCACCGTGTTTCGGTGTTGGTCTGCAGTAGATTCTGCGTCTTTACTGTCAAGTTGGTTAGTCTTAAACGTGCAACTGGACTCTCTCCCATCTGAAGAAGGGAGCTTTGAGTCTCGAAAGCTGATATATTGAAAAAATCTTGGTCTTTAACATGCTGCTGGAGTCTGATCCTGCTATTGCGATGCAGATATAGGGAACAAACTTAATCAGCTGGCAGCGAAAACAAGGTTTCTCCACTTCCTGGTTTGGAGAGCCAGCCATGGTGTTTCTCTCTATTCCAGAAAAGTTGCCTCTGAGATTGGATTTCATTGAAGACCTTTCCAGAGGATCTGTTTAGAATGCAAGAAAAAGTTTGCACCATATACATTTATTTCCTATATTTAGTAAATAATAATAATTGTGTTTATATACCACTCTTCTAGACAGATTAGTGCCCCACCCAGAGCGATGAACAAGTCAGTGTTGTTGTTATCTCCACAATACAGCTGGGGAGCTGGGGCTCAGAGGAGTGGCTTACCCAAGGCCACCTACTGAGTGCATGGCAGGAGAGGGATTCGAACCAGCAGAGTGTCATGGATGGCTGTACCCCATCCATACCTGACATGTTTCTAGGGAATGCTAATTGTCAATGCTATGGCTTGATTTCCTATTGTAATTGTCACTGCTCTACAGGATACCAGGTGTCAATCCTGTGGTTTGCTTTTATGTTACAAAGATTAGGTACATCACTTTCATTCCTCTCCTTCCCTGCCTGGGAATGCAGCTGTGATCTAGATACTCCTCTGAAGCTTGCCGAAACGTCCTTGGATGTCTGAAATGCTTTCTATCTTGTCTAGTTGATGTGGGAGCAAAAGTTTCCCAGACGAGGAGGGGGGACTGTTTGAGTATTTTAGAGCTGTACTTTTCTCCAAGCCTCTTTTCCCTTCAAGGACACTGTACTGCTTAGTTGTACCTTACCTCTAAGTAAGCTTTTGGACCTGTGCATATGGAAAAGATCTGACTCCTGAATAAAAGTCATTTAACCAAGAACCTGTGTCTGGCTGCAATGATCCAGGGAACTGTCTGCCGTATTCTGTCATCCAAAGCCTGACACGGAGTGCTGATTCACATGCGAACCACTTAACCACCAGTGTCCTCCTTTCTCCCAGAGATGCAAGGCAGATTACACAGTGTAAATTGATGCAGTCCGTAGGATGAGACGTTGAAAGGACTAAGATTACAGAAATCCAAAATATCCGTTGAATATTAGACATTTGGGGAGGATCTGGACTTCTTCCCTTAAACTGATGCTCCTTCTTATAATTATTATAAGGTCTCAGGCCATCCCACTATATTTTATTTATTAATTTAACTATACTTGCCTTTCTTCTTGACTTGAGTCAGTTTATTCTCACGACTGTACCCGCCAAACTTACAGCACTTCAACAGTGCAACCTCTCTGCAGAGTTACTCCGGTCCAGATCCGTTGATTTCAGTGGGTTTAGATTGGCATAACTCCATATAGGATTTCACTTCTAATCTGGCGCTTCTAATGTGCAATCCGGTGTTGAAATCCACACACTTTCTGCGGCAAAGATGCTGCATTTCCTTGGTGACAAAGAATGTTTGCTTATCAGTGGGAGAAATGCAGTTCGGTCTTCCCTGTCTGTGAATCCACATAGTTGAACATGTATTGCAGGAGCCTCTTGGTTAGCACCAGTGACATCTTGAGCTGCAAACCACATATACCCATGAAGTTCATATAAATGTGTAAACTTTGGCTGATATTTACATTGTTTTCTCTAGAGGCTGCGTACTCTGGTACTGTAAAGGAAAAAGGGACGGGGGACCAATACGCAACCCAAAATAGTATAATAATACCATTCTGTTTATATACCACCCTTCAGGACAACTTAATGCCTACTCAGAGCTGTTTACAAAGTATGTTGTTATTCTCACGACAATCACCGTTTGAGGTGGGTGGGCCTGAGAGAGCTCTGAGAGAGCTGTGACTGACCCAAGGTCACCCAGCTGGCTTCAAGTGGAAGAGTAGGGAATCAAACCTGGCTCTCCAGATTAGAGTCCTGCCGCTCTTAACCACTACCCCAACCTGGCTCTCAAAGATGCTGCAAAGGTCGAGCTACAACAAATAAAATGTAATGAAAATAAATATGTAAAAATTTACATCTTACCACACAATATATGCGATAACATCCGGTCAGAATTGATATATATTAGTTTCTGGATGTGTGGGTTTGTTTTTGTAAAAGTGTGTATTTTTTATCACTGAGGCCAAAACACGTATGGTCTTGTGTCGTTCACTTGATATGTTCATCAAGTGTGTTTGGAAAATATTACAGCTTACATGAAGCTTGCTCTGACTCAAAAGGCAGCCTGACATTCAGGCCCTATGTTTTTAATTTTAGTATTGTGTACTTCGGTACTGCCCCGTTCAGTGCTAAGAAAGTTGATTCAGCTCAATTAATCTCACTGTAATACTTCACCATTTCATGAATATCTTTAATACAAAATACAAGGTACAACTTTCAGGCATGTTTACACTCTGTTAACCCTTTCATTGAAATATTGTATAAGACTAGACGTGCACCATGGTAAAAAGACTGTGCGTTCACTGTCCTCTCATACTCCTAACTAGAGATGGGCACGAACAGCAATACGGAAAGAAAAAAGCCACAAACAGCCCAATCTGCTGTTCGCGAGGCCCCATTCTAAACGAACAGGTGGTTGTTGCAAGCCTCGTTTGAGTGCGTTGGAGCTTGAATTTTCTTTGTGTGTGGTGGGATAGGGGTCTACCCCTTCAGGTTCCAGGGCTGCTGCCAGGCTCTGGGCCAAGCTATTATTTATTATTGGTACCTTTCCTGCTGCCTGCTCAGGTCAGGTTTCTGGGAGTGCTGTGGTAGGGATCTACCCCTTCAGGTTCCAGGGCTGCTGCCAGGCTCTGGGCCAAGCTATTATTTATTATTGGTACCTTTCCTGCTGCCTGCTCTGGTCAGGTTTCTGGGAGTGGTACAGTAGGGATCTTGACTTGGATGATGGCTGGAGGAGAGCCTGCTGCCCTCCCCAAACAGCCAACCACGAATATGTTTGTGAATAGGGCCATGTTCGTGGTTGTTCGTGAGTCCCTGTTCGTGGATGGCAACGAACATTATGTTCGGGTTTTTTTTTCTGTTCATGCCCATCTCTACTAACCAGGTTAGCCACAGAAACTAGAATTGTCAGCCTTGGTTAGTAATTGGATGGGAGACCACCAAGGAAGACCTGAGTCGGCATGCAGTGGCAAACCACCTCTGTTAGTCTCGTGCTTTGGAAACCCCAGTGGAGTCGCCATAATTTGTCTGCAGCTTAAATGCACTTTATATATACACACACGCACCCATGCAAAGTGTTTCTTCTGAGAGCACAAAGTGTTGTATGTACTTTATCCTGTTGGGTGTAGTTAAGAGCGGCAGGACTCTAATGTGGAGAACCGGGTTTGATTCCCCACTCGTCCGCTTGAAGTCCGCTAGGTGAATTTGGGTCAGTCACAGCTCTCTCAGAACCAACTTCCTCATGGGGTGTCTATTTGTGGGGATAATAATAACACTGACTTTGTTGACTGTGTCCGGGGTCAGCAGCCCAGCCCCCGGACTTGCTGGCAGACAGCGGCAGGGGGCAGCCGGGAGACAGCAGTTCAGCTGCTCTGTCTGGCAAACAGAGCCAGACCCTGCCTACTCCAGGGGGAAGGGGCAAAAGGCCAAAGCCTCAGAAGGCTGGAGGGAGCAGGGAGAAGCCAGCTAGTCCCACCCACCATGGGGGAGAAAGGGGGCTAAGCAGGCTAGAGGAAAAGGGCCAAGGCAAGGGGAACAGGGACACAGCAACAGCCCAGACAGAGCCCTTACCTTCCAAGGAGGAGAAGCAGCCACCACAGCCCAGAGCCACACCCTGGCTAGAGGACAGCAGCCTGGCTCAGGAGGTGCTAGGAGCCAAGCCCCTCCAGGTGGAGCTGCCACAGGCATTCTGGGGGAGGAGATGGGTAGCCCCTCCCAGCATCAATGAACAGGCAGCACAGAAGCTGGCCAGGGCAGCTCCTCGCGAGCATGGCCAGACAGGCTCAGCAGCACAAAAGCTGGCCAGGGCAGCTCCTCGCGAGCAAGGCCAGGCAGGCTCAGCAGCACAGAAGCCGGCTGGGGCAGCTCCTCGTGAGCAAGGCCAAGGAGACCTCAGCTGGGGATGGCTCGCATTCAACCCCACCCTGCCAGCAAGGCAAGGAAGCCAAGAAGGGATTAGTGGTAGGAGGGAAACACCTGAGGGAAGGCACAGCTGGGCCAAGTCAGGAGAGGGAACAAGCCTAGAAGGAGGGCAGGGCGGGGAAAGGAAGCCCTATATAAGGTGGCTAGGAAGAGCTCTGAGGTGGTGGGTGTGAGTGAGGAGTGATGATGTGGAGTGAGAGCAGTAGGATGCAAGGGTGGTGGCTTGGAGGAGAGTTCTGGGAGGAGGAGATGAAGGAGGACGCAGAGGGTAAGCAGGCCAGGTTGAGCAGGCCAGCGAGTGGACTGAGAGGGAGTCTGGGTGAGGTATACCGCCCCTCCTTCCACAGAGCAGGGTCCTGCAGAGTCCCTGGCCCCCCTGTGACGTCAGGAGCAGACTGCCCAGTGCCACGCCCAGCGGCAGCCGCAGCAAGCCCTGACAGACTGCTCTGAATGTGGCACTAATCTGTCCAGAAGAGAGCTATATAAGCACATGGTTGTTGTTATCATTATTATTATTATCCCAGAAATTCTTATAACAGCCCAGTTATATAGCCAGTGTTATCCCCATATTGCAAATTGAAAGGCAGTATAAAGAGAATAGTGACCGTTTCAAGACCTCTTATAGGGAGCTTGTGTCTTAAGGAGAAACTTCAGCTGAGGTCTTCCTTTGTTCACACAACCAGTGCCCCCCTTCTGTCCTGCTTTCTTCCTCTTGTCTTTCATCCTATCATACAAATTTCCCTGAGAGTCCCATTCTGGAGTTAGGTTATGGGGCTGCCCCCATGGCCGTTGCAGTGCATTAAGCCTCCACTGTGTATTCACACAGTTGCACACTTCTGTAATAGCCATGGTTTATTTTATTTATTTATGTTATTTATAGTCCACCTTTCTCACAGAGACTCAAGGTGGTTTACGTAGCATGAGATTAGTACAATCCATATTGGGAGAATTTTCATATAGTATCAATGACCAAGGCCCGGCAGGATTTGTTATCTTTCCGCCGGGCCTGCAAGACGGAGCTGTTCCGCCAGGCGTATGGGCAGTGCTAGGTGGGGCCCCCCCTGGCTGGTTGATGGTGGAATAGACCCTCCCTACTACCAATACCCCCATCTAGTAATCTCCTTTACTGCTAAGATTCTCTGGAGATGGTTAAGGTTTGCTCGGTTGGATTTTTTGCTGGTGTGTTTATGTTTATATGTAATTTTGGCTGTTTTTTATGGTTTTTAACATATTAATTGTCTTACGTATTTTAACTTGTATGTGTTGTAATCTGCCCTGAGCCTGCTGGGGTGGGGAGGGCGGAATATAAATTGGAAAGAAAGAAAGAAAAAGAAAGAAAGAAAGAAAGACATTTCCCTACAGTGTTAAGGACATTTCCGCAACAATGTCATAGGATTTTACAAAGAAGTAGCATTAGCAAGGATGCGATACAGAGTTGAAGAATTGCTGAAACAGAACATAAATCAATTCTAGGACTGACATTAGATAAATATGAAGTACCAGTAGCATAAGAGTACATATTCGATCTCTCTTATTCTAGGGTGAGGAGGTTTCCTTGCACCACCGCTGGGAATCCCCTTCCGTTCCACCTCGTGCAAGAGAAAGTAGGACAGGTCCCCCTGTTGAACCAGAGATGAGTGGATCAGGTGCTGCCTCGTCCCCAAGCCTTCCTGATCCCTTAGAGGTCCCGTGTCCAGGGTGCAGCAGCACCCACTGGCCCGGCCCATCCAGTGTTGCAGCGATGTGAAGGACTGCCCTTTTAAATCCTTTGTGTCAGGCTATGGATGTCAGGATGTGCCAGACGGATCCCTGTCCCATTGCAACAAGAAGTCCAGGCTCTTGGTTAAATGGTTTTATTCAGAAACCAAATCATTTCCATATATATGTCTATAGGATTACTCAGAAGCAAGGTAAGCATCTAAGCAGTAAGAGCAAGATTGACAGGAAGAGTAACATGGGGGAAAATCCTTCCTCTTAACACACACATTGGCTCCTTCCCCTTCCCAATAGTAAACAGGATCTTTGGCGCGCACTTGGCATGAGAACATTCGTACTATCCAGCTGAGTCACTGGAAAAGCAAGACATAGCAATGCAGAGGAGTGAGTAGCAGATAAGGCCATGAGCATTGAAAGTTTCTGCAGTCCCTTAAGCACCTGCAGTAATCCTTTGAAAGAAACGGTTATGGCATTGGCAATATGATATCAAGGTACAGTATTAAACTGATTCAGAACAGCAGGTCAGTGATGGGGCTCAGACATGATGCTTTGTCTCTTCGGCTGAGGGGGCAGAACTTGTGCCCTCGTTTGTTTTGCTCCTGGGTGCAGATGAGCTCCGTTGAGGGCTCTTTTTGTTGACCTAGCTTGGTCGCTTCATGCCTTTGCTACCAAACCTGGAACCTTTTACTCTGCCGATCTGCCCTTGGTGTTCTAACCCCCGGCCCTCTGCTCCACCACTCCTGTTGACCATTCAAGGTCTTCCATCCATGGCTGATGCCCCATCTGGTACGTGGAGCTTTGCACCACCCTCTTTCCTCCGATACTGCAGCACATCTTCCCCTTCTGGAGGGAGCGTGGACGTGTTTTCCTGGATGCCTCTCTCTGCTGTTTAAAGCTATTGTGGGGAGGGCCTTCAGGCACTGGAAGTTCCTGAGCTCCAGTACAGAATTGTCTTGCCCATCTCCTTAGAACGGGAAGGACTGTCTTCTGCTCACCTGGCGGCCTCTCCCAGCTTAGCTTGAAGGTGCCGCTGTGCTAGCAGTGTAGTTTTCTCTGCTCGCTTGGGCCCTTGGCCCGGGGCTTGCAAGTGTTAGCGTTAAACACTAACCAGTGTTTTCTTTGCACTTTTCCTTCTAGGCGCTAAGCGAAGATGGGGTTTGCTGAGAATGAAGTGAAACAGTACCTTTTGAGGAACTTAAGAAGGTTCCAAGGCTTGCGTGTGAACCAGTTGCTGAATTACCTTCCGTGCCTCACTGAGGGAGACAGGGTAACTTTCCAGAAACTATTATTTCCTTGCTGATGCCCTGTGTTTGGGACGGAGGAGCTGTCACAGAGGATGTGTCCAGAGAGGAATATGGGCTGTGGGTTCTAAAAATGTAGAAAAAGCACCGAATGCGGAATTGAGTCCAGTGTGCAACTCAGGTTCTAAAAAATCGCAGCTTTTTTTTTTTTAAAGTTTCTAGCCCTTAAGATTGTGAAGTGTGTGGGCAACGCTTGGTGAAATTTCAGAAGCTGCAGTTGTTGCAGAATAATTGCAGAATAATTACCTCTGGAGGCTGGAGAAGGCCTTCACTGCCTGCCTACCTCTTGGCCCATTGCTTGTTACCTGCAAACATATTTAGAGTAATTGCAAAATTGCTCTGGATAATTCAGGACATAAGAGTTGTCAGGATTTTGTGGTGCAGATACACCCTTCCCTTTCGCCCTGCCACCACTTTCAGCTTTTCCCTGGTTCAGACTGAACAGTGCTGCCGAGCTTGCGTAACAGAACTCGCTCTGGGGAAAGAAAAGATGTGTTTGAATGCAGATTCGGGCCCAGTTACACCTTAGAGACCAACTAGATTTCCAGGGTGTGAGCTTTCCAGAGTCAAATCTCCCTTCGTCAGAAGAAGAGAGCTTTGACTCTTGAAAGCTCACACTTCAGGAATCTAGTTGGTCTGTACAATGCTACTAGACCCGAATCTTGCTCATCTACTACAGACCAACACAGCTACCCATCCGAAACTAACTTTGAATGCAGAGAAAGTGTTTCCAAACCAGCTTCCCTGCTCTAAAAATGTTATATCTGTCTTCACTTGTTGCTTTGAAGATTGCTCCTGGGACCGTTCTCCATGCAAAGTATGATGGGGGGATTAAGCCACAGTTAGTCTGCCTAATTCTGGCAGTTAAATTACCTTCTGTCCAACTAGGGGAAATGCATCCAGGTGGCAACAGATCAGCTGTTGCATCTGACGAAGAGAGCTGGAGCTCTCCAAAGCTTATGCTACAATAAAGTGGGTTAGTCTTAAAGGTGCTACTGGACTCTTTACTATTTTGCAACAACAGACTAACATGGCTAACTCCTCTGGATCTAAAATCAGCTGTATATGCGTAGAGTTTCATAATAAGAATTCATTGGTGTGAATGTAGCTAACTGGCATTTATATGAAGGCTAGTTCTTGAAGAGCCCTGTGGCACAGAGTGGTAAGCGGCAGTACTGCAGCCCAAGCTCTGCTCATGCCCTGAGTTCGATCCTGGCGGAAGCCGGGTTCAGGTAGCCGGCTCAAGGTTGACTCAGCCTTCCATCCTTCCAAGGTCGGTAAAATGAGTACCCAGTTTCCTGGGGAAGGCAGTGGCAAACCACCCCATAAGAAGTCTTCAAGAAAACATTGTGATGCAACGTCCCCCTATGCGTCAGTAATGACTCGGTGCTTGCACAGGTGACTACCTTTACCATACCTAGTTCTTGATGATGGTGGTGATTTCTGGAGAGAGGCTGTATTAAACCCGTGGCAGCAAAAACTGTCTGGTGGCACCTGAAAGACTAGCAGGCTTTTATTGCTGTACAGACTTGCATAGTCTTAGTCATCTGATGATGTGGACTTTCTAGAAAAGCTTGAGCTGGAATAAAAACTTGTTAGTCTTTCAGGTGCCACCAGACGCCTAGATTAAGCACAGTCTTTGCCTTGTTTTCATTTGGGGTGCAGTTTTATTGTGTGTGTTACTAATGGTTACAAGGCGATGACTTTATGTCCAGGGTCCCCAACCTTTTTGAGGTGGCGGGCGCCTTTAGGAGAGGGAGTAGTAAGTGCCACTCCAAAATGGCTTCCTCAGGAGGTGGTACCAAATTTAAAATGGTTGCCACGGGAGGCAGAGCCGAATGGAATCCCTCCCTCCTCACACTTTCTGGGAAGATGGAAATCCTGAAGGGGGAGTGAAGCCACACACTGACCAAGGAAAGCCCAGTTCTTACCAGCCTTCCTCGTCTTCAAGCGGAAAACTTTCACTTGAATGAGAGACACCAGTAACAAACCCTGCCTTACAGCTGCCGCACCCACCAGTTCGGTGTAACGGTTGAGAGCGCAGGACTCAAATCTGGAGAGCCGGGTTTGATTCCCCGCTCCTCCACGAAGCCAGCTGGGTGACCTTGGGCTAGTCACAGCTCTCTGGAGCACTCTCAGCCCCACCCACCTCACAGGGTGATCGTCGTTGTGGAGATGATAATAACATACTTTGTAAACCGATGTGAGTGGACGTTAAGTTGTCCTGAAGGGTGGTATATAAATTGAATATTACTATTATTATAAAAGCTTGATTAGCACCATGGTACGGAGCCAAGACGCCTATGAGCGCCACGTTGGGGAGCCTTACCTTATTTAATAACCTAGTGGGTTGATTACTAAAATATGCAAAATATGCTTGGGGATCCATCTAAAAGCTGTACGAGGTGGTGTTCTTCATGTCCACCGTCCTTTGTTCCTGAACTTGCGTTTGCTTATTCTTCCTCTCTGTAGGAAGAGATCAGGGCGCACATTGAGAGGAGAGGGGACCGTGATTCTGTGTATGAATTGTTCAGCCGCCTGTGGTGCAGGAGTGGGTGGCTGACAGACCTGATCTCTGCTCTCGAGGAGAATAATTCTGAGCTGGCTGAAGAGCTCCGTCGAGTTCATGAGTCTCGTCAACTCTGTAAGTTGCTTTTCCGTCTCTTTACAATCCAACTGCTTTCGCCTCTTTAACTTCTTGAATGTCAGGCCACGCCTGTAGGCAAGGAGGTGCCTGGATCTGTCCTTTGTACTGTGTCATGGCCCAGTCTGAGAGTGAGGTCTCCTCTGGAGGAGAGGAGCCTTGTGTAGCCAGCCAGGACTCCTCAGGAGAAGAGGAGCCCTGTGTAGCCAGCCCTAGCCCTGATTCAGCAGAAGCCAGCGATCAGGAGCAACACCTGCTGGCTGATCAGAGCTTGCAGCCAGCAGCTGAGGCACCAGCACCCTCTAGCTCCAACACCACAGGGGAAGCTCAGCCAGGGACTTCTACAGGTGCAGCGCAGCCAACAGCCTCCACCCCCCCCCCCCCCAGGTTTACCCACGCCCAAGGAACGCTGCAGGCAGCGCCAGAGACTGGAACTGCAGGAGAGACGGCGCAGTGCTCGCCTCTTGAGCCAACGCCAGCTGCTGGAGAGTGACGATGAGTAGTGTCAGGATGGAGCCCCAGCAGCTGGCTGAAAACCACGCCTGGCTATAAGAGCCAGTCTGGAGGAACTGCTGGGCGTGGAAGCAACGTGTCTACTGCCTGCAACCATGCTGTGTTTCGTGAACCTTGCCCGTGCCTGCTTTTGGACCTGACACTATCGGTGACTGACTTTGGACTGTGCCTGACCTTGCTCTTGGACTCTGGACTCACTCCTGGCTTTATCTCGTGCTCTGGCCACCGGTTTGACTTGGCTTTTGCTCTTGGAACTCCCCTTTGACTTTGGCCTTAAGGTTTGGACTTGAACCTCCCTGCTTGGGCTGGCCCAGCCCATGACATACTGGCCATGTCCTTTGGAGTAACCTTTGAGTGTCTGCAGTGTGCTGAAAGCACGGCTGCCTTTGATAAGTGTGTGGAAAATTCAACGTGGCAACCAAATTGTCTGTTTGCAGCTGGCTGCGGAAATACAGAGCATGAGTTCATTTGTCACAGTAACTTGTTAGTTTGTGGGCAAAACTCCAAATGATGTTAATTTGTAAAGGCGTTCCATGTGACTTGGGGTCAGAATAACTTTAGGGCCCTATTCTTAAACACACAAACACTTCCCTTTAAGATCATCCAATGAGATTCTGCTTAAAGTGCCCCAATCTTTGTAGTAGGAAGCTGCAAGAAACGGGGTCTTCTTGGCACTTGCCCCGCAATATCGAAATGCTTCTGGGAGAAGGCTGCTTTTGATTTTTGCTTTTGGAGGAAGAATAAGACTTGACTTCATAGGTGAGCTTTTTACTGCACAGTGAATAGCTGCAGAAGAGATTGTTTTCTTGTTTTAGTTTATCGTTGTAATGATAGTTATTGCTGATGGCGTGCTTTTATTGGCTGTTTCATGTGTAACTTAGGGCTTTGAATTTATATGTTTTATAAATTGTTTTTATATGTTTTATAAACATATGTTTTATATGTTTAAATATCTGAAATCTGGTGCCTTAAAGGTTCAAAAGTCTACAGAGAGGCAGGTTTTTTGTACTGGCCTGTACCTGGTTTTTTTTGGGGGGGTGGGGGTTGGTGTTTGTAGTGAAAACTTGTTAGAACAAAGGAAAAAGTTACATGGTAAGTAGAAAGTGAAAATGAGATGTGTTCTTATTCCTTTATTATAGGTAAATTAAAAATAAGGTCTGTGAATTTGTATCTTATCACTACCATAAAAAGTACAATAATGAATGAAGAACAAATAACAGTTGCTAGACTGTTAACTGTCTTGGAGATAAATCTGTCAATGTTACCAGCCCACCAAAAATTAGATCAAAAATGACTACTGGATAAACAATACTAGCCTGTCTGCTCACCTATATTTGTAATCTGTGATGTGGAGAAGAAATTATCCACTCTTTTTTAGTTTATGAAAACTTCTCTTGCCGATTACTTGGCAATGTTTTTTTACTTGCGGAGGGTGAGTGTCTTTACAAGCTTGCACCAGAAAAGAAACATCATGCCCAAATTAACAAGTTATGTAAGACTGAAAGAAAGTAGATGGAAATCATTTGTTAAGTACTGGTTACCATTTATTAAAAGAAAAATAAGGGCAAGTGATACTTAGTGTTTTAGGCTTCACAGAGCAGTTTTTCTCTTTTGCACGAATATATGAAATTATGATACTGTTAATATATTTCAAAAAGGGGCACCCCTCCAAGACTTATGGGGGGGCGGGTTCTTTTTTCATCCTCCAGCTCCATTCTCCTTCCCTCCCGGCTGTTCTCCCTGTCTATCTTTTACAGTGAAATCCCAAGCAGAGTTACTCGAGTCTAAGCCCACTGCAATCAATAGGCTTAGACTGGAGTAATTCTGCTTAGGATTTCACTGTTAGTTTCATAGTGGGGGGTTGCCACTAAATTCCTGTGAGACTCTCTCATGTGATCTTGGAAGCCATTTTTGCTCGCATAGGCAGCCACAAACAAAACTGTGGTTGCTTTCACAATCAGAGGTGGCCACTGAGATCTCTTGAGGTGCTCCTGCAAGATCTTGGCACTTAAACTATTTAGTTTTTCTCCTCACTCCTTTTTAGTTACATTTTAAATTTTTCTGCAAACTTTTGAGAACTCACGGGTCAGTGGAAACGTCTTCCTAACCCGTTCTGTCCCACTGTGCAGATCTTAGATAAAATATGAACCATATATCAGCCCATCCAGGGGTGATTTTGTAGTAAAAGAGCTGGAGGAACTCAAGCATAATTGATGGTTGTTGTGGGTTTTCTGGGCTGTATGGCCGTGGTCTTGGCATTGTAGTTCCTGACGTTTCGCCAGCAGCTGTGGCTGGCATCTTCAGAGGTGTAGCACCAAAAGACAGAGATCTCTCAGTGTCACAGTGGAAAAGATGTAGGCAGGTCATTTATATCTACTCAGGAAGGCGGATTTGCGTTGTGTCATCCTGTAAGAGTTTCCCAAGGTGTGGAATACTAATGCTTCACTGTATCCTGAGGAGGTTCTTTTGCATATGGATTGGTGCTTGATATGCTTGATATTGTAGTTCCTGATGTTTCGCCAGCAGCTGTGGCTGACATCTTCAGAGGTGTAGCACCAAAAGACAGAGATCTCTGTGTCACAGTGTGGAGAAGATGTTGGCAGGTAATTTATATCTACTCAGGAAAGTGGGGTTGGGCTGAGTCATCCTTTTCCACACTGTGACACTGAGAGATCTCTGTCTTTTGGTGCTACACCTCTGAAGAAGCCAGCCACAGCAGCTGGCGAAACGTCAGGAACTACAATGCCAAGACCACGGCCATACAGCCCGGAAAACCCACAACAACCATCGTTCTCCGGCCGTGAAAGCCTTCGACAATACATCAAGCATAATTCATTAGCATAACTCACTAGCATTTGCCGTGCCCCTTGCCATCTCCTGAAGTGTGTCATTAGCATAACTGATTTGCATATGCCACACCCCCTGACATCACCTATTCTGGCTGTTTTGGACCCAATCCTGGCCATTCAGGGCTGAAATTGGGCCCAAAATGGCAAAAAAAAGGGCTGGAAATGGCCGAAAAGGGGCCCAAAATGGTCAGGATCGGGCCGCTGCTGAGTGGGAGAGTGATCCACCACCCATCAGAGGCCCAATCTGGGCCATTTTGGCCCCAATCCAGGCTGAAACGGGCCCAAAATGGCAGAGTCAGGTGGGCGGGGCCACCTGACATGTGACCTCTTTGGGGAACTGCTGGAACTGCGTTCCTGTGTGTTCCCCCTCGAAATGAGCCCTGAGCCCATCTGTGGGGAGGGCGGGGTATAAATCGAATAAAATAAATAAGTAATAATTGCCTATAAAATTAGCGTTGCAGCATTTGGTCAATTAATTGGCTACAGAAGAAGCATTCTCTTTTACATGCAGGAGAGAAAATGGAAATACTCCTTTTAAGGTACAGCTGGATCATGTGACACCCATGAACATAATCCTAAAAACAAAGCAAGTCAACTAGCTTTCATTCAGTGCTACAGTTCATAAGATTTCTGTGGGTTCAATCAGGAAACAGTTATACAGTTAATCAAGGTAAGATGTCCTTAGGCGAGCAACAGCTGTAATAAAAAGACTTGAAAAATCCGTAAATACCTCCCTTGGTGACCTATTCGTCTGGAAGAGTTGGCCACCTGAAAAAATCACAATCTTGAAAGCTTTCAGGAGCAGTTGAAGGAAGTAATTAAAACCACATCTGCACAGCAGTGGTTTGCTTGCAGTGTGGTGCTGAGTTCTTTCTTTTCCCTCTGTCGTCATTCAGTTAGAGCAGTATGACTGGTCCTAGAGGTATGGTTGGAATGCACACGATACAGCTGCCTTGCTGAATCTAAGCAGGTCTGAATCTTGGAGTGACAGAATGGGGAACCACCTGGAAAGTAGAGATGGGCACAAACCAGGAAAATTCCAAATCGTGCGGTTTGTGGTTCATCACATTTCACGAACCACGAACTTGCCCTGGTTCACGAACTAGTTCGTTCGGTTCATGAAAACGTCACTTCCGGATGAGCAGAAGGTCTGCAGAAAGCGCATCCCCCCTGTTGTCTAAGAAACTGATTGATCAAGGTCAGACTGTCTGCAG
This sequence comes from Eublepharis macularius, assembly GCF_028583425.1. Classification (NCBI taxonomy): domain Eukaryota; kingdom Metazoa; phylum Chordata; class Lepidosauria; order Squamata; family Eublepharidae; genus Eublepharis; species Eublepharis macularius. The sequence goes on from NC_072799.1 coordinate 6,353,500, forward strand.
TGATGAACCAAAATACGAACCAAATGAACCAGGGTAAAATTCGTCATGGTTCATGAGAAATGAGCTCCCACAAACTGCCGGTTCGTGAACCACGAACTGGCCCAGTTCATGATGAACCTTGGTTTGTATTTTGGTTCATTCCCACCTTGACTGGAAAGCCTGTACGGACTTTCTTGATAGGATTCATATGTAGTAAATAAATAATGCCCTGACCTGGATAGGCCAGGTGAGCCTGATCTCATCAGATCTCAGAAGCTAAGCGGGGTCAGCCTTGGTCAGTAATTGGATGGGAGACATCCAGAGAAAACCAAGGTTGCAGAGGCAGACAATGGCAAACCATCTCTGGTAGTCTCATGCCTATAAAACCCCACCAGGGGTTGCTATAAATCAGCTATGACTTGAAGGCACACTTTCCACCACCAGATAAATAGTAAAATGTTCCCTGTGTCCTTGCAGTGTGGGGGTACATGAAGCTGAATCAGACCTTTGGTCCATCAGGTCAGTACTGCCTACTCAGACTGGCAGCAGCTTTCCAGGGTCTCAGGCAGAGGTCTTTCACATCACCTGCCATCTGATCCTTTTAACTGGAGATACCGGGGATTGAGCCTGGGACCTTTTACGTACCAGGCACATATTCTACCACTGAGCCACTGAAGCCTCCCCTAAATGAATATATAACAGGGTAAATGAAGGTGACTTATACCAAGTCAGCCCATTGACCCATCAAATTTGGCATCTTCTAAAAAGCATGTGCTCTGCCACAAAGCCATAGCCCTTTCATGAGAACACATGCCACGGCTGTGGATATAAAAAATGCAGAAATGTAGAAGCTGCTGGGAAAGGGGCTGGGGGGAAAAGACAGAAATGTTTGGAGGGAATTGAAATATATGCACTGTTTACTTCCCTAACAAGTCTACATTTATTTTATTGTTTTAACAACATAAAATACATAATTTATAACAGCATATCAAGTTGATACTACTTGGTATATTTACGGAATTTAAAAATTACAAATACCTTTTGTCTTCTTCAAGCAAAATAAAGAGAGCTACAAACTAGTTACACCCTATGCTGCCTTAGCAGATGTGGCTTAATTTTTGCCATCCGAAAGGCAGGAAACCATGAAAGTTGAAGGTAAAAAAAACCCAAATTCTGCAGCAAACAAAATAATTATTTGAATAGTCACAATAGGTAGGGCTACCAGCATATCTGGATATCAAGTTAAGGTTTATACCATGGCAAATAACTGAACTGGGAAGCAACATATTATCATTATAGTTTATTAATTGTTGCAAAAAGTATTCACATTTAAACAATAACCTTATCCTTGAAAATATGTTTAGTACAGTATACATAGGAAGTATCATTATTTAATGTCCTTTGTGTTTAATAAATGTTTCAGTGCTGTATGCTTTGAGTAAATAAAGTCTTAAAGAGAGACAATATTTGGTAGGAGCTTTTTCAGAGCACCCCAAAATTTCCTAACTTTTCCACTAATAAAATTGAAAATAAGTCCTCAGGAGGGGGTGGGAAATGGACCCCCTCCAGATCTTCACACCTGCACAACATATGTGGATTCAGATCATTGGCTGATATTGTCAACTCTGATTGGCAGTGGCTGGTCAGGGACTCAGGCAAAGATCTTTCTCAGAATTTGCTAACCAATATCTTTTGTTAACTGGAGATGCCGGGGACTGAACCTGAAATCTTCTGCATGAAAAGCTGAACTTACAGTTACAGTCAGTCTCTCCGTTGTGTGTTCTCCGTCCTTCCTAACACTTAAGCAAAAACATGGGTTGGGTGGCGGAGAGAACCGTGGCTTAACAGTAGTACCTTGCGGATACCGGGATTACCGTTCCCGCAGTAGCAAATTGGAGCGAGCGGGAGATGCAGGAACGAGATTGGTCCTGTAAACTGCAACATAGACTGGGAGATGCAGGAACGAGATTGGTCCTGTAAACTGCAACATAGACTGGGAGATGCAGGAACGAGATTGGGCCTGTAAACTGCAACATAGACTGGGAGATGCAGGAACGAGATTGGGCCTGTAAACTGCAACATAGACTGGGAGATGCAGGAACGAGATTGGGCCTGTAAACTGCAATATAGACTGGGAGATGCAGGAACGAGATTGGGCCTGTAAACTGCAACATAGACCGAGTGTTAGGACTGCCGGCCCTCTTTGTGGGAGATACTCTAAATGACCAGCTGGTGGCCACATAGATATCCAGAGAAAAGCAAAGAACCCCTCTGGAGTCTTGCGGGCTCGGAAAAACAGTGCATTGTCAGGCGAAGACTCCTGGATGGCTGCTGAATGTCTCGACCTCTAGAAGGACCCGAAATAGAATCGCACTTGCGCTGCAGGTCAGCGAGGCTGTTCTGTGATACCCTCCCTCTTTCAGAAATTGCCACGTAATGATTTTAAGTATGTGTGTTGGTTTTAAATGTTTGACGTGATAGAGATGAACGAGAGGGAAGAGTGAGTGAGATGATCGGTTGATGACTGAGAGGATGGACGGAGTTGAGAAGTGTGACTGGAGTGAAAGCTGATCGGACAGTGGCAATGCTCTGGGGGCGGAATCAATGCAGATTTTAGTTACTGAGCATTCAGTTAACTAAAGGGGCATTCTGGTTTAGACAGGCAAGCTGTGCGCAGCCTGAGAGTGTCCGTGTATTACTGAGAGAAAACATTTCAGTCTGGGCAAAGCAGGCAACCTGTGTGGAAGCCTGAACTCTGTGTGTCTGAGAGAAAACATTCATTCTGTCGAAAGCAGGCAAACTGTGTGCGCTTGAGAGAGAAAGTTCTATAATTCTACATGACTGAACCTATGTAAGGAAACTTTTAAGAACTGATATTTTTGAAATCATCAAGGTTCAGTAATAGAGTGAAACCAATAACACTTCTTGCAAAAAATAAAAGTTTATTGGGGGGGGGGATTTGGTCATGCTATTCCTATATCTAGAGTTGCCAGCCTCCAGGTGGCGGCTGGAGATCTCCCGGAATTACAACTGATCTCCAGCTGACAGAGATTAGTTCCCCTGGAGAAAATGGCTGCCTTGGAAGGGGGACTCTGTGGCATTATTCCCTGCTGAGGTCCCTCCCCTCCCCCAAACCCCACCCTCTCCAGGCTCCCACCCCCCAAATCTCCAGGAATTTCCCAACCAGAAGCAGGCAACACTACCTATATCCCATTCCTATCCTCAGGGCCACATGGTCCCCCGAAGGAGCCTGACACTTGGGCACGTTATTCAAGGGGAAATTTAAATGAACTATTTTGGAATGTAATTCCTGGTGGCAGCAGTCTACCCAGAGGGTGTAAGAGGGTTTAAGGCAAAATCTTAACTACACAACAGAAAGGGGGTCGTAACAGGCCACCTCATGAGTTTGTGTGTGTTCTTCTTACAGCCCCTCAAAGGAGCTCCTCGGCAAGCTCTACTCCCCCCGCTGCTGCAAACGCCTCTCAGTCACACGTTTTGAAATCTGCTCCTGTGGTCCCCAGTGCGACCTCTTCTGATGATCGCCCGCTTTCTCCTCCACGTAACCTGTCAAGACCAGCCAGAGCCCAGCCTCCCACAGCTGTAAACGTCTCAACACCTGCACCGTCAGCATCCCCCCAAGATGTAGTTGATTGCAGGTCTCCTGTTCAAGAAACTAAGTTTCAGTCATGGAGCAGCGAGACAACTGTAAATGCAGAGGTTTGTCTGTGTTCTGTCGGCTTTGGGCTCGGGAAACGCGGTACTGAAAATGAGGCGAGACTTAGGGCCACTAACGCCTCAAGGGCTATATTTTTCATTGGAGTAACCAACCCTAGCCTGTGGCCAGGTATGTAGGTTCTGCATTAGGGGAATGAGATACGGATGGGGTGGAAGAAGTCGAGGACTCTTTGTGCATTGGTAGACAAGGGAGGAGGAGAGGGCCATGAGGAAGTAGGAAAATAGTAAAGCGGTAGCACCTTTAAGACTATCCAACTTTATTGTAGCATAAGCTTTCGAGAACCACAGCTCTCTTCGACAATACAACCACAGCTCTCTTCGTCAGATGCATCTGAAGAAGAGAGCTGTGGTTCTCGAAAGCTTATGCTACAATAAAGTTGGATAGTCTTAAAGGTGCTACTGGACTCTACTATTTTGCAGCTACAGACTAACACGGCTAACTCTTCTGGATCTATGAGGAAGCAGGGAAGTTGAGGCTTGGGTGGAAAAGTTTTGCTACAGAAGCAAGCCTGGGGGATAGGGAAACTAGACCTGGGATGAGTTTTCATCAGCCTAAGACCACAGTGGGACATTCAGCTGGTGATCTGAGGAATAAGAACACAGGGAGTTGCCTTATTCCAGGTCAGAGCCTTGGCCCGTTTAGCTCTGAATTGTCTGACAGGGAATATCTCACTAATGTCTCAGATCGGGAAAAGCTTTCCTAACGTCTGCAGCAAACCTTTTAGTGGGAGAAGGGGCCAGGAATAGGAGAGACTTCGTGATGATTAATAGGAAGTAGGGTAGTGAATCCTAATGCTCAAGAGGCTTCCTTTTGTGGATAGTGCCTTACAATATATTTTGCTTTCTTCTTCCAAGATAGTTTTTCTTGGAGTTCAAAGCTTTATGCAAGCAAGAAGGGGGGACCACATCAAGGCAAAGCAAAGGCAATCGGTACAAAGGGAAGGATCTTCAATAATTATGCAACCCTTAATTGGTTGCATAATTATTAAAAGATTCTTTCCCTTTGCACCAGTTGCCCTCTTTTTCTTCATTTTTGCATTCAAAGCTACGAGTTCAGGACAGCCTTTCACTTCTGTCTGGGACAGACTCCCTCCAGGATTTCTAGAAATTAGGGGAGCAGCTGTAGTTCAGTAGAAATGCAGAAGTTCCGAGGATCAATCAGTAGTTAACTCAGTCTGCAACATCTTCCATTTAAAAAGAACTCTTGTGAGCTAGCCTCGAGGAGGACGTGAGAGCTTGGAGAACTGCTGCCAAGTCAGAACAGCGCAGACGTTCTTCATTTGACACTTTATCTTTTAAACATACAAACCACGTGATTGTTTGTGTGCCGAAGAGTTTCACACATTGCAAAAGGTGTGTTCCCAGCTGATGTGCACGTTCAGGACAATTTAGGTGGGTGGCCGTGTGGATCTGCAGTAGAACAGCAGGATTTGAGTCTAGCGGCACCTTAGTGACCAACGTGGTTTTCAGTTAGTAGCTTTCGAGAGTCAGATCTCCCTGGTTCCCATGTCTGAAGAAGGGAGTTCTGACTTTCGAAAGCTTACAGTCTGAAAATCTCGTTGGTCTCTAAGATGCGACTGGACTCAAATCCGGATGTTTAGGACACCAGCTTTAATTCCAATAATCTTTTTTCTTGCGGCAGGTAGGGCAATTGAAATATATTTTGCAGTTATCTTCAATTGAATGCCTTTTCTTTTAAAAAATTATTTTTAATATATCAGTATATTTCCTTGTCCTTTGCGGCTGTTGCGCCTCTCTGTAGGTTAATCTGGGGGGTGACTCTGCTACCCCTGTCTAGTTACATTATTTCCTTGATTTTTCAGGCACACGGGGAGGACAAAAAGCTAAGTAATTCCACTCCAAATCAGCAAAGTAGAAATGCAGCAGAATCCAGTGTCAGCTTAGAGGTGCAGTATGAGAAACCGCCTGATGTCCAAGCTGCATCTTCCAGATCTCTGGCTAAGCGCCAGAGCCACTCCAAGGAGGAAATGCAAAGTGCCAAGCCTGTATCCTCAAATTCCAGCGCAGGTAATTTGGTACGGAACTGGGATGGTTTCCCGCCACGTCCTGTTTGTGTGAAAAATGGGTATTTTGGGAACGTGAATCGATCGGTTGACGGTGGTGTATCTCCAGCAGCCGCTGAGCCAGAAGCTGCTGCCTCTACCGACCTTGCAGCTTCCAGAAATCAGCCCGAGGAGACTTCCTATTTGTCTTCTGACAGCTTACCCCCCATGACTCCAAGACGTCGAGATAACACGCAACCTGAACAACACAACCACCAAGCTATTTGTGGTTACCAACAAGAAAATCTGTTAGGTGATCCTACCAACAACAAACCCTTCAGCCAGCAGATACAAGTTGAGGAAGAGCAAAAAGATGCCCACGGTAAGCCGGGCAGGCACAGTGAAACCACCTCTGTTCTCTTGCTCTGGAAAAAAGGTGTGGGCCAGCTCCACGAAGGATCTCTGGCTGGTTCCACGGGGGGGAAAACAATTGACCTAGAAAGAAGGGGTAAGCACCCTCTTGTGGACATTCAGTTAAAGGCCCAGCTTGCTTACGGTGGGGATGAAGCCAAGATACTCCATGAAAAAAACTTACGCCGGGGCTGCCTCCTCTGAGGAACCCTTTCTGATTCTCTGGCCCATTTCTCGCATAATGAGCCAGCTTGCCTGTTAAGATCTTCTGAAGAGGGCCAGTTTCAGATTCCCATTTCATTAAATACAGTAGGATGTGGAACAGGGCCTTCTATGTTCAGGCCCCATTTTTAAGGGCTGAACTGCTGCTGTGAAGCCATCTGAGGAATTCCTCTCAAGCACTGAAAGTGGAAGGGGTATAACTTCATGTCTTGTCTCTCTTTGTCATCCAGTTTTAACTTAACTGTCAGCCTCACTTGAGAGCCATCAGAGCAAATCCTCCTAGCTCTCACGTAATGCTTTAAAGACACATTATTGCATTTATTTTATTGATTCGAAACCTTTGTATGCTGCCTTTCCGCTCCGTTTAGGGTGCTCAAGGCAGTGAACAATCACAACATAAAAACAAGATGTCAAATACAAATGAATGTATCATTTTTTTCAACTGGAGAACGAGTAAACATATAAACACATATATACAGGAAGAAGGGACACTGAAAAATTCAAGGCTGTGTGCTCAGCGCGAAAAATCACTGACATTCTGCTAGAAGAAAAGCCTTAATTCATGCTAACTGCAGAATTATGCAATATAAAGACCATGTGCATATTTTCCCTCATTCTGCATGAATTGTTTTTAGTTTTGCAGAGATCTTTGCCCCTCTTTATGTCTTGTGGGGCATCGTAACCGTACCCCTAAACATAGCGGTCTCGGTCAGCTGCTTCTGAAATTATAACAGGATTTGTCTGCATGCTTTCCAACATACCTTTGGATCCATAAGGTCTAGAAACATGGTCATTTCATTTCCTTTTGAAGCTCTGGGGAAGCTGGCCTTTGTATCCAGTATTGCATTCTTCAGGTTAACGCTTCTGCAGAATTGCAGCATATGCACTGCAAAGTGTCCAACTCCATAACGTGTGTGTTATTTGTGTGCAGGTCCCTATGTTCCAGTAGCTGCAGCCGTGGCTGTTCCACCAACGGCTCCTTTGCTTGGCCAGTCTCCCTCCCGGGGTGATCAGCTCCCCCAAAGGTCGTCAAAAAAGGAGCAGAACAGCCGGATCTTCAACGCTGCTCTTGCTAGGTTTCGGCCTCTGCCTTCAGACTTCACTGGTTCTTCCTCCACCGATGTGATTCCTCCCAGCTCACCTGCAGCTGTTTCAGACACCCTGAGCGATGGATATTCTGATGATCTTAAACACCCTGTTCAGGAGAGAGAGCTGGAGGGGACAGAGGTCTGGACCTGCTCTGAGCTGGCGCAGGAGAAGGTAATTTGCTGTGTCAGCTTTAGAGGCATAGATGTTGCGGAGCATCAGAATTCACAGTAGGTGGAGGGGAAAGCCCTGAAATAATGTGGGAATTAAAAAGCATGGAGAGTTATTTAATGCACAGTATTTAGTTTATACAGTGCAACAACTATAACACTCTGGTATATTTGCAAAAGTTTGTGTTGTTTTCTGTTCAATTATTAATATACAAAATGTGTGGTGATGGAAAGTGCTGTCGAGTCATAGCTGACTCATGGCGACCGTGGCTGGGATGTTCAAGAGACTTAACAGAGGTGGTTTGCCGTTGCATTCTGCACGGCGACCATAGTCTTCCTTGGAAGTCTTCCATCCAATTACTAACCAAGGCCAACCTTGTTTAACTTCTGGAATCTGACAAGATCGGGCTTGCCTAGGCTATTCCGATTGGGGCAATATACCGAGTGGTAGGTATTAAACTGGAGTTGGATCTCAGCACTTTTTTTGCCAGCATCTGAACAGAAAAATGAAAGTTAAAAACGAGAATCATCAGTTGTGGCAAGCAAATGTGCAATATTTATATTCCTCGTGACAGGGTCTTCTACCAGTCCCCCTACTCTCAAGCCTGTGGGGTTATATCCGGATTTTCCAGCTGGATCCAGATTTTCTGCTCTCAGAAGGCACTTAGAGAACTTTCCTGCCTTCCTGTCTCCCACTGCACCCAGTTGATACCCCTGGAATTGTTGCATCTGTGAAGAGAGAAGACTCTCCGAGATGGCAACGAGGGGCAAATTGGGGGTCTGCCTCAGGAAAAGGGCAGAAATTACACCTACTCTTCTATTAGCAGAAAGTGGAGTCTGAAGCTAGTTCACAAAGCATGACAACCAGTTTCCTGTTGCTGTCCCAATGCTATGGAACAGCTTCCTGGAAGGGGTGAGATACGAAGTTTTCCCTTGAGGCTTTCCAGGGAGTCTGTAAGGCAAAGTTATTTAAAGGGACTTGCAGGGCAGTTTCAGTGATCTCTGTTTTAACTGTTTTAATTACTTCTTTTGATGCTATTGAAGTTACCCACCTTGAGTCCTAACTATGTCAGGAGAAAGGCAGGAGATAGAAATACTCTAAATAAAACAAATTACCTTTTTTTCCACTGGGGAAGAGCTGCAGTTGCAGGAGTGGATTATCTCGATGCAAAGGGATGGCTGTGATCATACAAAGCTCATAGGGAGCTGGACTGTAAAGTCCAATCTCACACTTAGGCCAGCTCTTTTCTCTGAAATCCTGCAACCGGAGATGCCAAGAACGGCATGTGCAAATCACATCCTCTGTCACAGAGCTGTGGATTCACCTGTGGCCCACGAAAAGATTTGTGGAATAAACTGACATTGAGGGAGAGTTTTGAAATACCAGTTTAATGGAGGGGGGTGGAGAAATAAGGGCAGGAACGAAGAAATGGGTTTCACTTACCTGTTTGGAAAGATGAGTGAATGTCTCTCTTCCCACAGGTGACTGGGAATGCTTCTTGGCCCTCCTATGGTACTCCTACGAATTCAAGGGAGGACAGGAATGATGCCAGTCGCCCTTCCAGGGACAGTTGTGTCTTCTGCAGTAACCAAGAAGAGGAAGACAGCATGCTATCGAAACCTGGTGTTCTAGTTTCAGTGGGAATCCCAAAGGGACGGCTTGACCCGCAGGTGAGCAACCTAGACACAGAATATTCAGGAACCTCAGATAGGTTTCGCTTCAGCGACGACTATTCGGTGGAAAGCAATTCCTTAATGCTGAGCAATTCTACTCAGCATAGTCACTCTGAAGAAGCGTGTCTTGACCCAGCTGAAAGCACAAGTTCCAGAAGAAACGTGACGAGAGGAAATGGTAATGCTTCTCTTGACAACCATTCAGATGATAGCTCCATCAGAACCCACACGTTTCACGTGGAGGAACCTCCTAGCGTTGATCTTGCTGCAGCGCCCGATGTGACTGGTCTGGCTTTTGGGAATGCTAGCCAGTCTCCAGGGGTCTTTTCTGACTCTGTCGCCAAGGGTCAGCCGATCAAAAATATCAACTCCCCTCCTTTGAGCAACCATGGTCAAAGAAATTCACTTCAGAATGAGAGTATCGGCGATGCGGAACCATTGCTCATGAGTAATTCTACAGCGCTTGCTGTTGGTTTTGCCCTGACTTCCCTGGTGGCTGTGGCTTTTGGACTGTATAAGAAGCTGAAGAAATAGGAGCCGGAGAGAGGTAGTAGAGAGAGTGCTACAGAATACTGCTTTGAGCCAGCTAAGAGAAAAATCGAGGCTCAGTCTCATGCGTGCTGTAAAATCTTACCTTCCTTTCGGTGCGAAGCTGCATAAAGAAAAAATAACGAAGCCGCGCTTGTTTCCTTGAATAGATTCCCTCCAAAAACTTCGTCTGATGGTTTTGATGGTTGCCTTCCACTCAGAAATACACTTGAAGATTCTGTAAACAGTCTGTATTGTGGTAGTGGTATTTTATACTATATGTGTGCCATGTTTGATCAGAGCCCATGGTGGACAGATTTACTGCTGTTCATGACACTTTATCCAGTAGAAGATGCCACTGTTAGTGGAATTGGTCTGTGGAGTCCAACTCAACGTATTGCTTTTGGCCAAATTCTGCAGCGAGCACTTCTGCCATTTTTAGAGGAGCGTTTATGTCTTAGTAGCCTTCCGTGCTTAACTCAAAGGCATGATAACCTTTGATTTTCAAATGCTCTGAATGGATAGCACAAACATCGTGCCTTAAGCGAGAATCTCAAGGCCTCTGGGCTTCACCGCTAGTGGAGACGGAATACTGAACAATGATAGACATTGGTACCTGTCAACTGATCAACGTTTCTGCTGACCTGTAATAGGAGTTTCATGGCATGTCTTGTATGGCTAATTGGTTAGGGAGCTGCCTCTTCCTTGAAATTCCTTTTTCACACTCCAGTGGTGTTCTGATCTAGTAGAATACCAGCTGCTCAGTTGCCTTTGGGGACGGGGCTTAAAAATGTGAGGCCCACCCCTTTAATTTTTGCACTTTTTATCATAAAAAAATAAAATGACTCTGGCGTTCTATAGATTTGTAGCTGTTCTTTGAGCCCTGGTTTTCTGTAAGTGGATGGAATTATTCCCCCGTTTATAGTTAGGAGCGCTCAGATTTGCCCTGGACATTTTCAACTTGGGTTGGTATCTTGTCATCATGGGCAGTGAATTCTAGGGTAGGAGGAAAGGGCATTGCAAAACTGGAAAAAGTACTGAAGAGGGCAACTGAGATGACCAAAGGGAGTTGGAGCACTTTTCCTATGAGAAAAGGCTGAAGAGTCTGGGACTTTTCAGTTTAGAAAAGAGACTGCTATAGGAGGGGCACAGTAGAAGTTTATAAAATTATGCAGAGGGTACAGAGAGAACATTTTCTCCCTTTTCTAAAATACTGGAAATCTAGGGCATCCAATGAAGCTGATGGGCCGTAGATTTAGGACAGACAACAGGAAATACTTCTTTCTCTCTTTGAGGCGGAGGACATCTTTGGGTGCTTCACAGTGTCCAGTTGGGGAGGCAGGAATTAATTTTCTTCCTGGCGTGTGGGGCACTCTCCTCAATTCCTGCCTCTAGGAAGAGCAATTCTGTAGCAGGCTCTGCTTCCTGTTTCTTGTTCTTATCTCTGCCTGTCTCTTACCCTATAAAGTTCCATCCATTTTTCACTTCTGTCTTTTCTTGCTGTCCTCTCCTTCTCGTCTTTTCTCCTGGTCGGCAGGGGCAATTACGGCAGCCATTTTAGGCAGATGTTTGCAAAAGATGGAAAGCAGGGACTCCAAGGACAGCTTCCATGACAAGGAGGAATACATCCCAGTGGCTACTTCGAACACAGTGGAGAACGATGGATCCGGCGCTGACGTGCCTTCTCGGTTTGTGTGCGCTGCTGGCAACAAGTCGGCCATTTCAGAGCTGCAGAAACGCTCCAAACAGCCCCAGGAACCAGAAACAACTTCGCACTCCTGCTGTGTAGCTGTGAGTGCCATTCTCCTCCAGCCCGTGGAATTGGCAGAAAAAAATGCCAGGAGCCTCTCCAGCTCTGAGATAGCAGCGAACATGGCTTACCAACCTCCTATCGAGAGATTCCGCTGCAGGCTTCTTCCCTTCAGACCAAGTCCTGCCACCTCAACAAGATCCTCCTCATCAACTGGGTAACGTACCCGCATCTCAGAACGTACCCACGTCTGTTGACTTTATTAATGTACTAAGGCTAGTTGTGAGAGAGGAAATCTATCGTTTCTGCTAGTCTGAAGCATCAGGTAATGATAAAGCTGCATCTACCTCCTCTTCTGCTCCCTCCGCTCCCAGATTGGTTGCCAGCCAGCGCTCAAGGGGGAAGTGGGCAGTGGTTGACCAAAGCCTCCAAAAACGAACCCTGGATAGGAGAGCATGCAGGTAGCCTCACTGGGGAGGGGATCAGTCATCAGATACTGGGTCTTATGACGAGGAGGAAATCTGTGTGCCAGAACAATTACCACGTTTCTTTAATCCTAAGATCTATCAGTACTTGCTAACCAAAACACTCTCAGCCTTAGAGCTACAGGAATCGCCCTGGCGGGGAGGGCACCAAGCCAGGGAGCTCCAAATCCAGGCCCAAGGGAAACAAAGAGTTCTTTCCCAGGGATGGTTTGTCGGAAAAGTATTAACGCTGAGTGGTCTAAACTATCAGCTTATCATCAATTTCCAAATTCTGTAAAAAAAAACTGTACTGCCTGTGATTGACGCTCCAGTGGCTGCTCTGCAGTCATTCGGTCTCTCATCAGAAGACGATCAGGGATAACCTAGACAAGAAGGGAGAGGCAGCATTGAAGAGAGCTGATGAGGCCACAGCAGAGGCCATGAAGGCTGCAGCTATATCCTCCACCGCCTCCAGAGTGTCTATAGTGTGGATTACAAACTGATCCAACTTCTTCCAGACAGTAAGAGCATGGACAGCAGACCTACAGTCCAAGAATGTGATTCTGGCTAACCCAGGGGGATAAACTGTTCAGGGATGCTCTTGAAAAGATCTTGATCGAGACCTGGGATAAAAAGAAAGCATTGCCGAAGACTCTCAAATGCTCTGACAGACTATTCGTTTGGCTCACAACCATTTCGATTGCCGAACACACTACTTGGACCCAGACAGGACCCCAAGCGGTTATTCGAGACAGTCCTCCAAGAGAAGCAACTTCAACCCATGATCAAGCAGGCAGCTACCTGCCCGTGGCGAGAGACTGAGAGCCAAGCTACAAGTGACGCCTGACACAGGTTGGACACTTGTCAGCTTCCCTCAAGTTTTGATGGGAAATGTAGGCATCCTGGTCTTGCAGCTGTAATGGAGAGCCAGGCTGTAAAACCAGGATGCCTACATTTCCCATCAAAACTTGAGGGAAGCTGACAAGTGTCCAACCTGTGTAAGGCATCACTTGTAGCTTGGCACTCATTCTCAACACCAAGCCCTGCAAGGCATGACTCAATAATAATAACAACCTTTGATTTATATACCGCCCTTCAGGATGATCATGGCATTAGAAATAATAATAGTCTACAATCAGAGACGGATAGGCAGAAGCATAAGCATAAACAAGCAATTAGTAGCTGTTAATAATAAAATTAATAAACATTCAGCAATCGAGTGCAGCTATATGCTTGGATTTAACTTTATAAACTTCTGCTAGAAATTTTGCAGCACTTAACACAAGGGTTACGATCTTCTAAAAGGTAAACTAAAATCCCTCCTTTAATAAAATTATTACGCTATTTTTTTTAACTTCAGGATGATTTAACACCCACTCAGAGCAGTTTACAAGTATGTCGTCATTATCCCCACAACAAACATCCTGTTAGGTGGGTGGGGCTGAGAGAGGTCTGGAAGAGCTGTGACTGGCCCAAGGTCACCCAGCTGGCTTCAAGTGGAGGAGTGGGGAATCAAACCTGGCTCTCCAGATTAGAGTCCTGCCGCTCTTAACCAATACACCAAACTATCTGAGGCTAGAGAAGTGTCAATTCATCTTTTGCAACATACTTGTTAAAAGGAGGAACAGGATAATATCACCATTGTGTCTGTGAGACCATTTGTGAACGTTTATTTGGTGGACTTACCTGTTTCTACTCACCGTGTGATTTAGCAACGTGAAGGTAGTCAAAGACTGTACCTGTTGGATCAAAGTTGATGCACGTATTGTTCTGAGCGGCTTGCCTGTATGTTATTCAAGCCTTTATTATAATCCTGTTTACATCTTTATTGATTTGTAATTAGTTACCTGTTGACTGTGACCTTGTATTTGTGTATTTACTACTTTGTTCATTAGAGTGTTGATTTTTGTATTTTCGAGTTGCTTATCGTTTTCTCTACCCCCTCCACGTGCAGATTGTTCTGCTTTTTTGCTGTTCTAGTCTTTGTGGAGGAGCCTCCTTGGTAATCCCCCCCCTCATAACAGGCTTGAGTCCCTCTATTTTCCTCCTTCATCTACCTCCCTCCACCCTCTAACTGCCATTAGGAGGCAATTTCTCCTCACACTGAGCAGAACCACAAGTGACAAAAGGCACAGTTTGGACACTTGTCAGCTTCCCTCAAGTTTTGATGGGAAATGTAGGCGTCCTGGTCTCGCAGCTTCACTCTCTGACTGCTGTCCAATAGACTTTTCAACTGTCACTTGTCCAACATTCCGCCAAGCTGCCTACATTTCCCATCAAAACTTGAGGGAAGCTGACAAGTGTCCAACCTGTGTCAGGCGTCATTTGTGGTTCTGCTCGCTGTCTGCCAATCCCTGTTGCTAGGCTACAGCAAGACTCCCTTCCTCCAAAAGGCGCCATGCAGCAATAGGCCCTCACGAACTTAGGAGCCTGAACAATGCACTCAAATATATGGCTGGCCTAGACACTTAACAGGGCGGAAGATCACTTGGTCTCGATCAGAGCTGAACGTACCAAAGGCATAGCCAATGTTCAGGCAGACTGGTTGAGCAGGGCGACCATTCGGCAGGGGGACTGGTCCCTCAGGAGGGAACTCTTCCAGCTGATCACATCACGCTTTGGAACGCTTCTCTGGGACCTGTTTGCATCCCAATACAACCATCGGGATGGGTGCCCTGATACTGCAGCAGCCACTGGGTCTCTGTGTATTTCCCCGCATTCTTGTCATACCCAAACTCCTGAGAAAGATCAAGAAATGGAGCGAAAGTACTGGTGATTGCCCTGCAGTGGTCCAGCTGACCGTGGTTCTCCATTTCAACAGATGTCGATATCTCCGCCTCTCGCCCTGCCAACATCCTGAGATATGTTGCAACATGGACTGAATTGGCACTCCCATCCAGACTGGATCTGCTTAACCAAGTGGAAATGGAGAGGAATTCCTTCCTAAGCAGGAGTTATTCTCCAGAGGTGATACCCTTCTGGTCTCCCGGCTGTCCGCTATCAGGATTTGTAATCCCTCCTGGAAAAGCTTTCATCAGGTGAGGCAGAAGGAAAGCAGTGGATGTTCTACACCCTTCCTTAGATACAATCCTAGGGTTCTTCCAAGATGGTCTCAAGACCGGCCTCAAACCAGCTATGCTCAAGAAGCAGTTTGCAGTTCTGGCCATGGCCTTCCCTGTACTGGAAGGATTCAATTTATCCAACCATCCAGACATCAAGTGTTTTCTTCGAGGGCCGACACTCAAGAGTCCTCCCCCAGTCCATTGTTTCCCTACGTGGAGACTTCACACTGTCTTGTTGGCTTTGACCAAACATCCTTTTGAACCGGTTACGGACGTGCCCTTGTGATGACTGAGAATGAAAACCATCTTTCTCATTGCGGCCACATCTGCCAGAAGGATTGTGGAATTCAGCGCCTTGTCTGCCAAGACTGACCTCTACATCTTCCCGACAGTTAGGGTGGTTCTCCATGGGGAGTACAGACCTCATGTTACCCGCTCTGAGCCTGCCTGGTTGGGAGAGCAGATTATAAATCTGATGATGATGATGATACACTGGGAACTATTTTGAAAAATTTAGCAACTTACATGGAAAAACTGCAGCTTTCTGACATAACACCTACAGAACTGCAAAAGACGGCGTTACTTGGAACAGTGTACATATTACACCGATACCTGGCTGATACTTAGGTGTCTGGTGGAAACTTGTATCAGCTTAGCAAGGCCAATCAGTCATAACGTGATCTTTATTTATTATTGATTGTGTTGCGTGTAACTCGAATAATAACAACTTTCCTTTCAGTGTTCTGCTCTAAATTTCACAGAGACACAAGAGATACGGCTACCATCCTTCTGTCAGGATCTGACGTCAGGAGAAGACTTAACTGTTCCGAATGGAAGAAATACAAAAGTCAGACTCCTTGTTCATTAATGTTTCTCCCCCCAACTTGAGGAAGAAAATGTCTTTAGCAGCCGTAGGTTCTGCTTTTGTCATGTCTTATTAAAGCCTACCAATCTCTCAACATAGAAGTTCCTCCTGGAATAACGGACCATTCAGTGAAGAGCGCCACCACTAATACAGCATTTCATAGGAACTCATCAGTAGAAGTCTGTCAGGCGTCAACGTAGTTGTTGGTCTTGACTTCCGTGAAGCATTACAAATTGGATCTCGTATGATTCAGCAGACACTGCCTTTGGTAGAAGAGTACTGGACCATGTTGTTTTGGACGAAGATGACAACCCACCTAAAGATGTCCTCTGCCTTAGAGGGAGAACGTACTTTTGGACACTTACGATCAGGGCTTTTTTTCTGGGAAAAGAGGTGGCGGAACTCAGTGGGTTGCCCTCAGAGAAAATGGTCACATGGCTGGTGGCCCCGCCTCCTGATCTCCAGACAGAGGGGAGTTTAGATTGCCCTATGCGCCGCTGAGCGGAGGGCAATCTCAACTCCCCTCTGCCTGGAGTTCAGGGGGCAGGGCCACCAGCCATGTGACCATTTTCAAGAGGTTCCGGAACTCCGTTCCCCCGTGTTCCCCCTGAAAAAAAGCCCTGCTTATGGTGAAGGGTCCTTCCTACTCTGAGGAAAGGAGGACCTCTTGCCCTCCCTAGGTCTTTGTTCTCTTCTGTTCTGCTGCCTCATTCTTCTACCTTCTCAGAGCTGTTTTTTACTTACCGTTCCAGTTAATATCTCAGAAGTGGTTTTGCGAGTTTGTGGTTGTTGATAGATAAGTTGAGGTTGCTGCTTTGCGGAGTCACACGGACTGAGGAAAGGGTGCCCCACACACCAGAAAGGAAGAGGAAGAAAATTAGTTCCTGCCTTCCTGATTAGATGGTAGGAAGCACCCAAAGATGTTCTTCTTTCCTCAAGAGTAGAAGGACCCTTCACGGTAAGTGTCCAAAGGGGTCCTTTTTATAACAAGTGATTAGGAAGTGGAATTCGCTGCCAGAGGATGTAAGGATGGCCACAGGCACAGATGGCTTTAAAAGGGGATTAGACAGATTCCTGGAGGATAAGTCTATCAATGGATACTCGCCAGGGTGACTAAAGGGTGGTCTGCATTCGGTGCCAGGAGGCAGCCTTAGGGAAGGCCTTGATGTCTATGCCCTGTAGGTTTGGTCCTCCAGAGTAACTGGTTGGGCACTGCGAGACAAGATGCTGGACTAGATGGACCTCTGGTCTGATCCAGCACGGCTCTTCTGATGTCCTTCAAGTGGCTGGGGAGGGCCGGGCAGCAGAGTTTCCATATTCTCCTCTCGATGACGATCCAGGTTTTGGAGTTAGATCCAGTATTCTGCAGACACAAGAGTGCCCTGTCCCCTCCCTCCCTCTAGCATCCATTGCCAACCCTGAGAAGGTTCATTTCCAGGGTTGTGGAAGGCTGCATCGGGGAAGGAGGCCGAATTGCATTCCCTTCCCTCTTCGGTCAGTGGGATTGTGCTGAAGGAAGAGGCAGCTTTATCCCCTTCCCCATTGCAGCCTCCCAACCAATGTGGCTGTGAATCCATGCAAATCCCGGGACGCTAGGAAGTAAACTGATCCATGGCGATCAGTGCTTTCCCCGATGGATTGATGGATTTAACCTTATGCTGCAGATGTGGGATTTGAATCTCATCTGGGGGGAGGAAAAGTAGATCAGTAGACGGGTGTGTGGGGGGGGGATTAAGCACCCCTCCGTGACCCGATTCTCTCCCCTGTTCCTTCGTCCAGTGTTGCTTTGCAAAGGAGAAGAAGTTACCAGATCTCACGATTTCAGGCACCTCCAGCCTTTAGCATCTCAGTCACATCCTTCCATGGAGCTCTCTCTACCTTGCTGCGTTCTCTGCCGAAGTAGAGGGAAGGGAGTTGCAGGCTCTTGGTTGTACAAAGAGTTCCGGGTGTCTGAATCTTTTTTTTCCCCCAGATCAAATTAAAGGGGAAACTGTCCCCAAGGTAATGGATTGTGTGAATGAATCATAGCAGGACCTTTCCACGTAGTGGAATTGTGTAGCTGGTTCTGCACCCGGCTCAGCTGTCCTACAGGTATAGAGTAGCCTTCATGCTTGAGAAGGTGTCGAGAGTAGGATCCAGCCTTTACTGATCTCTCTGGAATGATACGGTTCTGTGGGTCCCCTGCGTTGCCAGTGGAGAGGAGCACACTGTTGGCTTAATGGTTTAATCGGGCACCACCAGTGCTGTGGCCTTCAGCCTTTCCGTTCCAGGATGGAAATAAAAAGGGGACAGTATGTTGTGTGATGTCAAAGTCCCATGATGGGCAAAGGGGTTATGATTTGCCAGTGTCAAGGCTACAGTAGTGGGCATCATACCAAGTAGGGAGGAGCTCATGGCTAAGTGGGAAAGGATCCGCTCGGCATGCAAAAGGTCCCGGGTTCAATCCCTGGCATTTCCAGTAAAAAGGACCAGGCAGCAGGTGGTGTGAAAAACCTCTGCCTGAGACAATGGAGAGCTGCTGCCAGTCTTGAGTCGACGATACTGACCTTGGTGGACCTCTTGTCCGTTTCAGTAGAAGGTGGTTTTGTGTGTTCATGGAAGCTGGGGAGGAAAAAAATGCTGCAAGGAGGTATACCGCAGCAAAGAAGCCAAGGATCAAAGCCGTGGAGGAATTTTCTCTGCTATGGAGTGGCCTTGCCTTGCCCACACTGCTGTTTCTCTCAGAGCGGGACCACAAGTGACAAAAGGCACAGGTTGGACACTTGTCAGCTTCCCTCAAGTTTTGATGGGAAATGTAGGCAGCTTGGCGGAATGTTGGACAAGTGACAGTTGAAAAGTCCATTGGACAGCAGTCGGAGAGCCAAGCTGCAAGACCAGGATGCCTACATTTCCCATCAAAACTTGAGGGAAGCAGACAAGGGTCCAACCTGTGCCTTTTGTCACTTGTGGTTCTGCTCTCAGTGTGCATGCCCAGAGAGAGCCAGGCAGCAGAGTGCCCTTGCTCTCCACAAGAGGTGGCAACCTAGAAAGTAGAGGGCCATGGCTTCTGGGTTTGAAACTGCCACCCTTACGTTTGTCCTCACTGCAGAGTTGTGGAGTTGCAGTTGAGTTCAGTGCGAGGAAAAGTCGGGGGGGATTTTAGATGATTTTTTTTTCCAAAACAAGAATAATGCTGATTATCCTATTATAAACGCTTGGTTCCTTGTTTGAAAAGAAACTTTCAGCCCAAAGCCAGGTTTTTGGTAAAAACGGTTGAACTCAGGTTCAGGATTGGAAGTGTTGTCAGGCTCTGGCCTAGTTCAGATATGTGGTGGCCGATTACTAACACCTGCAGAGCAGTCAGTTCAGAGTCTCTCTAGACGAGACGCCGTGGCACGTGTCCGTCAAGTGTCGGGAGATGCATTGTTAGCCGGGAAGCGTAGTTTTGAGAGACAGAGCTGGCGGAGATCACTCAGGAAGGGATGCTTTCTCTCACAGCCTTCCACCGACCCTGGTATGGCGGACTCTCTCTCCTTCCAGAACTTTTACCCTGCTGTCCTTGTTGCTTAAAACTTTGAATTAACCGAGCTCCAGCAGGGCAGAGACTCGAAGGGGAGGTGGCAGAGGGCTGTGAGAGAATCTGTCTCCTCCGGAGCAATCTCTGCCAGCTCTGTCTTTTTAAGCTACGTTTCCCGGCTAACGTTGCATCTCCTGACACGTGAAGAACACGTGTCAGAAGTATTGTGTAAAGAGACTTTTGAGTCCCCCAGTGATTTTTGCTTGAAAGACAGTTCTCAGAGAAACTCCAGGCTCACTCCCTAGATTCTCACACAGCTGAAAATGCTAATTAACAGCTTTGACCGGATGGGCGCTCGAGTTGCCAGGTGACACACTGAGTCCTGAAAAAGATGGCTTCCCAGCTCACCCAATTCCTTTCCTCTCTGAGTTGGTTTTCTTTGACCAAACTCGGTCAGTGATGCATGTATGCCAGAGAGAAGCTGAAAGCCGCATGCTGTCATGAGTCGGCCAGGGCTCAGCAGTACTGGGGTTTCTCTGGAGAAAAAGAGCCCCGTGCAGCCAGCCCCAAACTAACAAAAGCTGACCATCAGGAGAATTAGCTGCCGGCTGATCAGGAGTCGCCACCAGCAGCTGAAGCAGCGCCATCGACACCCTCCAGCTGTGATCCAGCAGGCGAAAGTCAGCCAGCTCCTGTCCTCCTGCCTCACCTCTACCCTTAGATCGCCGCAGATAGAGGCTGAGAACTGAACTGCGGGCAAGATGGCAAAGCGCACACCTCCTGGGCCCCACGCCAGCTGCTCACTGATAATGATGCCAAGGACTAACTGCACGATCCTGAGCAGCTGTCTGCATGCATGACCCTTAGGCCTGGGGCCATTAAACCAGCCAAAAGAGGCTGCTGGGCTTGGCTGCGAGACGTATGGATCGTCGTTAAGCCGCTCACTCTGCCTTGCCTGGTTTCCGGAACCCCGACCCTGGGCTGAATGACACTACCATGGCTGCCTTCTGGGCCCTGCTGCTCAAAACCTGCTATTCATCATCTTAGCATGTCCCTATGCCGAACCAGCCAGGCATGGGAGAGGGTTCACATGGATGGGTGAGACAAGCAACAAATGGATGCCAAACAGATGCCTAGGTAGCTAGCTCTTAGGTTTTTAGATAGGCAGATTTTATTATCTAGCAACAGTCAGGTTTTCTTATTTCATGTCTGTTGCCTGTGTAAAAGTGCTTTACCCTTTTTGCAAACACTCCTTGAGCTAATAAACTTAACTTTTAAGCTGAGTCTGGAATTTATGACTTGGGCATGGGTACACCCCAGAACAAACCCAGAAATTGGAAAGCCAGGGCCTTTGGGAAAGGGAGAGCTTTTGGTCTCTCAAATGGAAGGAAACTTGTCTCACCTGCCTGGTTGCTGAAGTGGCTGTGATCAGTGCTCAGAATTAGGAGGAAGGGAGGCAGGCAGCCTCCCCAACATTGGTTGAAAAAGTTGCTGTAGTCCTACAGTTGTTCCTTTTCCCTCTTCCTAGATTTTATTTTCTGTTCTTTCTCTTTTTAATGCCCGTGTCATGCTTAAAAACATTTTTAAAACAAAAGACAGACTGCATTTTTCTTTCTCTCTCAATAAAGTTAAACCTGCTGATTTCATTGGCTAATATTTTTTATTAATGTGTGTACGCTTCTTGATGACAGTGTGTGTACACAAACATGCTTTTTCTCAGTACACTCTGTGTGTGAGTGCATAGCAACATGCATATATTTCTGTAGTGCAATTGCCTAAATTCTGGACTTGGAAAAGGGCATTTTGTTTTAAGAGGAAGAAGTCCAGACATTTATGAAACATGCAAAGCTTAGTCCTGGAGCCGAGATGGTTAAAAATGACTCGCAGTGTAATCCTAAACAGAATTACTCCAGCTTAAGCCCATTGACTTGAACAAGATTTCACTGTAAAAATGCAAGGGAGGGGTGAGCCCAGATTTGATCTAGTGACTTCATTCTACCTCCTCCATGGTTCCCTTTGCAACCGACTCTCCTAGAAATGGGCTTTCTGAATGACTTTCAAGGAGCAGGAAACAGAAAAAATAACCTCTCCAGATTAGTCTGCCAGCTTGGCTTTTGTCTCCACCAGAAAGTGTTGTTAACAAGAGCCAATCAAAATACAACACCTCTCGTTTCCTGAAAAGTCTATGGGTGTAGCGATCCCATCATTTTTCCCTGTATGCAGCCACCTAGAAAGAGCAGTAAAAAAATACCCTCGGGACAGATACTGTTAGAACTGTAATGGCTCCAGGGCTCAGTTTTAAAAATGTGATTCGTGCACAACTGATAAACTGCATAGAGTGGCCGATCCACGCATCTTTGGGGTAATGCCACATTCTAAAGGCAGACAAATAGCAACGTGGTGCCACTGAGGCCAGTTTTTTTTTCCTCCTGCTAACGCATCAGTGTAGAGTCTTTCTACACAAGATACCTTACACGGAGATGCTCAAGTGTAGGGAGATGCAATGTTAACCGGGAAGCGTAGTTTAAAAGGACAGAGCAAAAGGCTCTTGTCAATTTCACCTCTTTACAGGATGGTAGTTTAAAAAGACAGAGACAGTGGAGATGCTCCAGAGAGGGTTTGTTAATTTCATCTTTGCCTTCCCAACTGGGAGGTGAAATTAACAGCCTTGTGGAGGTGAAGATGAAATTAACAAACCCTCTGAGGAGCAATCTCTGCCAGCTCTCTTTTAAAACTACACTTCCCAGCTAACATTGCGTCTCCCAACAGTTGAGCATCCCCGTATGATGTCTCGTGTAGTGAGACTCTGACAGTAGATGCAGGAAAGAAGCTGTCCCATAGCCAGAAGGGGAGGAGCCATGACTGGGTGTTTGCCCTGCTTATGGAAAATCCCAAGACAGGTTCAGTTCCCTAGCAGGCTAATTTAAAAGGAAGATTGGCTTAGCAGGACTGTGCCTGACACTTTTGTTAGAGAACACTGCTAGAGAACACTGGAAGCAGCCTCATCCCAAGTCAAACCCTTGTTCTATCAGCATTGCCTGCTCTGACTGGCAGCAGCTGTCCGAGATTGCTGGGATATGACTCAAGATACTGAAGGTGGCTCTATGATCCTTATCCTTTTAATGGGAGATGCTGGGTGCAGGAGACCATGAAGGTCAGCACAGGTGGAAAAGCTGGAAAAGATTCTAACGTGTAAGGAAGCATTGTTGAAGATCAAGAAAATTCATATTAGGGAATTCATAACTATGTATGGACGTGAAAGTTGGACAATAAAGAGAGCTGACAGGAAGAAAATGGATTCATTTGAAATGTGGTGTCGGGGCTCTCATAGGTACCATGGATGGCCAAAAAGACAAATCAGTGGGTTCTAGATCAAGCTTGAATTCTCCTTAGAAGCAAAAAGCTAAAATTGCTGAACCAAGACTGATGTACTTTTGTCGCATGACTAGAAAAGACAATAATGCTAGGAAAAAATTGAAGGCAGTAGTAAAAAAGGAAAATCTAACAAGAGTCAATAAAGGAAGCCATAGCCTTCAGTTTGCAAGACTGAAGCAAGAGCAAATACTGTTGATGACATGTTAATTCATAAGACGGCCATAAGTCAGGAACTGTTTAATGACATGCAACACGCACGGGCCTTTTGGACTGAGCATCTGTCTTTAGCAATTTTTTACAGAGGCTAAACTCCCTGCTGTTTCCTACACTTCTGCAGACTCAAAAGTTTCCTTTTGTGTGTGCCTTGCTCACACTACTGCTGGGCTCCAGTGTATTACTAATATGCTGCTAGGCTCCAGCATATTTAAAACATTTGTCTGTGAACTTTTTGCTCAATTTGAGCCCTCAAGGATGTAGACAAAACAGAGTAGAAACCGTTTAAAAAAAACCCAGTAGATATAAATTAAATAAAAACAAATATGAAGGGAGGGCCAGTAAGGGTATGAAACAAAAATCTTCGCTAGTGGAAGATAGATTTATGGGGATGGAGCAATCTCCCAACTCCGTAATTTTAGCTATCTCCTGGGGCAGAGAGGGCTGTTTGAGTCAGCAGAAGAGAGCAAGAGTTCAGTAGCACCTATAAGACTAACAAAATGGTGTTAAGACTAACAAAATTTGTGAGCCACAGCTCATTCCTTCACTCAGTAATTCTTCTGGGAAATTAATTTACTGGATTATTTAGTTTAACAAACAGCAGGAATAGTCTGCCGGAGGGGAACCTAAACGTTGACTGTTGTGAAGCTGTAATCTCTAGAAGTGGGTCAGTAGGTCAGTGAAGGAGATGGGGTGGAGGGAAAAAGCTACCCGAGAGTTTTTCCAAGTCTCTATTCCAGACTGTCCACTACTTACTGTGCAGCTAGACTGTTTTTTGCGTTGACAAAATGTTAAGAGAAACTCAGCCCAGGTAACCAAGTTTTAGTTCTGCTTTTTCCTCTTGTTCTCAGTATTTTATATTGTAGAAACTACCCTTTGGCTAAATCAGGGCTGTGTATAGTTATTAATCAAAAAATACAATAAAATCACTGATGAGTAGGTAATGCAACAGAAAAATGCATAAATTTGGTAAATGAAATTTTCTCTGCCATAAAGATGGGTGTAAGCTTTATCTTACACTTTAAAAGAATTAGCAGCTATTAGAGCCTTTCTCATTGAGATCCAAGGCAGATTACACTGTGTGAGTGAAAATACAATATAATCAACAGCTAGGACATTGGATGCAAAACTAGACGTGGGCACAAGCCAAAATTTGTCATAAACTGGGCCGGTTTGTGGTTTGCGAACTGGCGGTTCTCCAGAGCCCATTTCTGATGAACCGCCATGAACTTTAGGCCAGTTTGGTTCGTTCTTTGGTTCGTCACTGCAGGCTGGTTCGTCTTTGCAGGCTGGAAGGAGGTTGCCAATTTTTCAAACAGTGGCTGTAGCTGTGCTCTAATTGATAGTGTTAAGGGGCTGTTGCACGTACGAGCCAGGTTACCCCCCCCCCCAATTTGGCAGTAGAACTCAATGGGGTCAATGAATATGTCGAGGATTGTAGTCGGGTGGTAATATACGTGTCGTGGACTCTGCAAGGCACTTCATAAATATTAAGTATTGATAGTTTTTATATTATTTATATTTATAATATAAATAAACTGATAACATACATGGACACTAGAAGGCACTTCATAAATATGAAGTATATAAATAAATAATATATATTATACTACTATAAATAATAAATGAAGATGTATCCACTGGACACTGGAATGCACTCCATAGATACCAAGTATTTATATAAAATAGTAAAATATATCACTATAAATAATAACAATGTATTCAGATAATATATGTATACGCTGGAAAGTACTTCCTAAATGGTATTATTTAAAAGTGTATATTGTAGAATTTAAAATAAATTGTGGCAAGATAATATATGCGGACGCTGTGAAGCACTTCTGCGATTTGACACCAGCCTATGCGAATTGCTCGCCTGCCATTTTTCCCCCTTCCTGCACCAAAGCTAGTCTTTTTGTGGGTTGTCATGGATACCTGAGTGCCAATCCCCGCCCGCTAACCCTAATCTCGCCTTCCTATTGGAAAATACCTCTGCTGCTCCGGCTGTTGGACGAGGCGGTTGGCTGGAGCGACTCTCGTCTCGGTGCCGCTCCTTCAAGGCTAATCCTCGCAATCTCTTATCAACCTCCTTCCACGGCTGGCGCTCATTGGGAGGATTTGTCCTTTCCGCCCACCCCTTTCGTTTCCTGCCGTCCTGATTGGTCCGCTTACTTGTCGCTCGACTGGAGGACGGCCAAGAGTGGCCGAGGCGTGAGGGAAACGTTCCCCCTCCTTCAGCCAAGGACTTGGGAGGAGGCAGGGCGTTTGGCGCATGCGCAGTGTCCCCTTCGGCTGCTGTCGCCGCGGCGAATGGGGCTGGGCAGCGCTGCGGATGGAGCCGCCGCTGCGGAATGGAGGCAGCGAAGAGAGCGCTGAGGCGGCCTCGACGGAAGGCGCGGTCGGAGGCGCCGCGACGGCCGCCGACCAACGGCAGCGGCCCAGCCCTACGCGGCCGAGCGGGCGGCGGCGAGGCGGAGGCGGCGGGGCCGGGCGGGCGGAGACCCCCGCGGGCCGCGAGGGGGAGCGCCCCGGCCCCGCCCTCCGCCCGCGCCTCGACTCCCTGCGCAAGAACCGCCCCCGTGAGTGGCCGCTAGGAGGCCTCGGGAGGAGCCGCGCCTCTGAGGGGAGTGGGCGGGGCTACGGCGGGGGCGGGAAAGCGGCTGTGTGGGGAGGGGCGGGGTTACCGTGTGGGCGGGGCTACCTGCGCAGAAGGCGATTGGTGGAAGGTGGTGGTTCAGGGTTGCCAACCTCCAGGTGGGTGCTGGAGTTCTATACTTGCTCCTGATGGCCAGACTGCTGGGATCAGTTAGGGTTGCCAACCTCCAGGTCGTGCCTGGAATTGCAACTGATATCCAGGCCAGGAGAAAAATGGCTGCTTTGGAGGGTGGACTCTAGGGCATGATCCCCTGCTGAGGTCCCTCCCCAAACCCTGCCCTCCTCAGGCTCCCCCCCCCCCAAATCTCCAGGAATTTTCCTACCTGGAGCTGGCAACTCTTTCTTGAGCCTGTGGGGTGGCGCTCAGTCCTGAAACTCACAGGGTGGCCTTGGGACAGTCCCTTTCAGCTGACTCAACCTCACAGGGTTGTTGTTAGGGCGAAATTTACAGTCACTTGCGGAAAAAAAGTATTTACTTTAAATTCTTGGACCACTCCTTATCTATTTGGATTCAAGTGGCTAAGAAAAGAACAGCCAATGGCAGCTGAGAAAAACTCAGTGTAACAAGTCTCAGATTTTATCAACGAGCCACTGTGGTTCTAGTGGCTCAAATGGTGGACTAGGACCTGGGGGACCCAGGTTCGAATCCCCACTCTGCCGTGGAAGCTCGCTGGGTGACCTTGGGCTGCCACATCCTCTCAGCCTAATATACTTCACAAGGTCGTCGTGAAGATAAAATGGAGAAAAGGAGAATGATGTAAACTGCTTTGGGTCTCCATTGGGAGAAAGGCAGCATATAAATGAAGTTTAAAATTTTTTAAATGAAAACAGCGCAGTCAGATCTCCCCGAAACATTTCACCATCTTCCAAATTTAAATAAATCCATTTTACAAGCCTTCCTGAATATGGAAAATAAATTGCCTTCTGCACCCTCTCTGGTACCTATCTAGGTTTACATCTTGGAGGATTAAATATTGATATATATTATTAAAATAGAATTTGTGGAGAGATATTTAATACCAGAAGTATTTAGATATATTTGATCTTGCCTCCGGAAACTGGAATTTACAGTTATGAAATAGATGCGTCTTTAGATTGTAAACTCCCTGTTGGTAGAGATCTGCCCTTCAAGTATGCATTGCTTTTCTCACTCTGTGCTGAGCTGCATATGCTGATTAAAAACAGGCTCATCTATTTTTATCCCACCCATGCTATTAAAAGAAAAGGCAGCATACTTGCTCACTTCCTTTGTTTTATGTTCACAACAAGCCTGTGAGGTAGACTAGTCTCCGTGTGACTGGCCCCAAGGTCACCCAGCAAGCGTCTTGACTGAGTGAGGATTTGAACCCAGGGCTCCTCAGTCTAACACACTGTGCTGGCATTGAAACAAAAAAGCTCTTGCTTGTACAAGCTAATTTCATCAAATGCATAAAATGGACAGTGATAAATGTGTGTATGCTCAGGAGAGTAGAGAGGATCATTATTTTTTTATATGAGATTTTAAAAGGAAGTAATAATGTTGCGAAAAATTTTAAAAGAGTTTTTTAAAAGCAATTTTCTCCCCTTTCTGAACCCCTGCGACCCACATTAGACTGCCACCATCTTTATCGTCCTCTTTGTACCTCTGACAAATTCAGCTCTTGTCTACGAAATTTATTAGGCCTGAGACACCAGTGCAATCCTCAGAATACTTTCCTGGGAGTAAGCTCCACCGAATGGACCTGAGTAGCATTTGGAGCACAGCTGCTTAGGGTTGCTCTCTTTTCGTTGACTGCAAAGAACTAACAGGGCAACTCTTGAAGCAGGGTGGATAAAAATCAATAATATTTTTTTAAAAAATGAAAAAATCGGATTTTTAAAATTTAAATTGGAATTTTTAATAAAATGTTTTTTGAGAAAAATGTATCTAAAGATAGTTTTCTATTATAGTCCAAAGATTATCAGCACAAAATAAGGATTAGTTTTTAATTATGTAGCGTGAGGCTGTATACTCAGGCAATGTGTAAATTTTTGGGTAAACAAATTCCATTAATCCGTTCACAATGTCATGCCCTTCCAGAGGTTTCTGTAAGATTATTGGGCAGTTTTTCTGTCTAGAAGATATTATCACAGATGCTTGGTTTTACACTTCTCAAAACTGAATTTATGTCTGCAGAGATCACGTCTTTTCTTCACAGCAAAAAGGTTATAAAATAAAAATACAGAGTTGAGAAAAAGACCTTAATCCCATTGTTCCTTTGCAGATCTTTGTACACAGAACCAACCCCTCTTAAGTGCTAAGTTTCAAAAAATTCAATGAATAGAAGATGGTTGGGAGTGGAATAGATTTGCACAAGAAGCTAAGCGTGAGGAGTCTTATGTAGAAAACCATTTGTATCTAGTCTTAATGATTTAAATCATTAGTTAAATCGAATCGATTTAAATCAAATCCACCCTGTTGTGAAGAAAGTACCTTGGTATCTCCATATTATTATTACTGTCAGGTCTTTATATCGACAGCGAGCTGGTACAGTTGAAACAAGGTAGAAATTCTGGCTTTTGATCTCAAGGGCTTGCATTCTGAGCATAGGAACCATGATACAGTGTTGTTATAAAGCCAAGAGGTCTCTTGTGGGCCGGGGGCGGGGGGAGAGAGAGAGAGCTTTAAGACTAAACAAGTTTATTGTAGCATGAGCTTTCAAGAACCACAGCTCTCTTTGTCAGATGTATCTGATGAAGAGAGCTGTGGTTCTCAAAAGCTAATGCTACAATAAAGTTGGTTAGTCTTAAGGGTGCTACTGGACTCTTTACTATTTTGCAACTATAGATGAACACGGCTAACTCCTCTGTATCTTGACACTACAGGGAGTACTTGGAAATGAGGTAGACGCATAGAATGGTGTTAGATGTTGAGGTGGGACTAGAGCTCAGTGAAAGTACTGAAATGGAGGTATTTAAAGAGGAGAGGCTCTTGAGAGAGGACAGAAAGGGTCAAGGTACAACCTAAGGGGCAAATAAGTCATTTTAGGTTTGCTTGTACAGTTGCAGATAATACCTCATTCAGAGAGAGGAAAACTGAAATGGAGGTTGCCGGTTTGCTTCAAAGACTGCTCATTTTAGAGGACCCTGAATGAACGGAAGACATTAAGGGGCTGGATTGTATACTGCTATGTGGCTTTCTGCTTTCCCTCCACCAAGAACATGAATTTTAGACTGTTGGTTAATGTGCTCTCAGAGTGACTGGAAGCCACACCTAAGAAAACACAAAGTGCAGGTGGTGTCTGTAGCGACACTCATATGGGAAGGACATTTTGTTCATGCTCCAAGGCAGCCACAGCATGGGCAAAGGGAAAATACATCTGTTCATTCTTGATACGAATCCCTCGGATTCAAAGGTTTGGCACCAATTTCTGTAATAGATTTGAGTGGCCAAGGATAGCAGTTTGTATCTCAGAATAATGCATTATGTCTGAGTGTAATTTTCCAGCTGAGAAAATGTGTCTTTGCCACTTCAGGCCTCAGAGAAAGGATGTCTAATGAGCCCTCAGTAGAGACCAATTCGCAGGACATGTTTGGATTTTGATCTTTGTATCTGTGTAAGTTGCGTGTGTGTTTTGTGCCGTCAAGTCACCTCCAACCTATGGCGACGCTATGAATGAAAGACCTCCAAAATGTCCTATCTTTAATAGACTTGCTCAGATCCTGCAAATTGGAGGACATGGCTTCTTTTAGTGAGTCAAGCCAACTCATTTTGTGTCTCCAAAAAAAGACTGTCCTCCATACCTCCTCAGGGAGCCCATTCCACAAGGCGGGAACAGCTATACAAAAAGGAAGAGCTCTGGGAGGCACCAAGAAGGCCACATGAGCAACTAGGAGGGCTCGAGTGAGGGATGTTGGCCGCGGCCTAAAACGCAGGGCTTTTTTTCTGGGAAAAGAGGTGGTGGAACTCAGGACCAGACAATGACGTCACTTTGGCTTAGCTGGAACAAGGGGGGAGGTTTTTAAAGTTTAAATTGCCCTTGGTGAAAATGGTCACATGGCTGGGTGGCCCCGCCCCCTGATCTCCAGACAGAGGGGAGTTTAGATTGCAGTGCGGAGGGCAATCTAAACTCCCCTCTGTCTGGGGATCAGGGGGCGGGGCCACCCAGCCATGTGACCATTTTTAAGAAGTGCTGGAACTCCGTTCCGCCACGTTCCCGATGAAAAAAAGCCCTGCTAAAATGAATTATTTCCCCCACTCTACTAGATTTTAAAGCGATCTCCTGGAGAGTTCTTAATGTATAAAATGGTTTAAAAGGTGCTTTAGAACAGGTTTTAAAACGACAAAATGTTCTAGCTTTGACAAGGGTAGTATGTTGCTTTTTCTCAGTATCGCAAGTGCAGCCACACGTTTTGTGAAATAAACAGCAGGTGTGGAAACGCCTGTGCTCCATTAGTCTCTGAAATGGTTGGTAAATATGACCAAGAGGGATGTTTTTTAGAATTCTGCGCATTGTCGCTGCAGAGAGCAGTGGTTATAAGCAATGCCCCATTTAGCTTCCATTATTACAAACTGCTTTGAGGCAAGAGGAAAGACGACGTGTAAATACATAAATAAATAAGGACATCGACAGCCTTGTTCTGGTATAGAAAACAGCACATCTTTGCCTTGATGCACATGTGTGTTCTCCACCATTTCCCTCTCCCCTCCGTACAGATGCCGTCTCATGCATGCATGTTTACAGTCATGTAAGGAAAATGGTGTTTGTGCAAAGCATTGATTTTTTTAGTACACCCTGTGATTGTGGCATCACTTTTCTGATCTGCTGCAGTTCTAGGGACCACCTCCCTCCTTATGTCCCTCCACGGCACCTTCGCTCATCCGAACAGGGTCTCCTGCAGGTGCCAGCCTGCACATGGGCAAAATCAACAGTAGCCCATACGCGGGCCTTCTCTGTGGTGGCCCCTACCCTGTGGAACGGCCTGCCTGAGGAGGTCAGGAGAGCCCCCACTCTCCTAGCTTCCCGCAAACGATGCAAAACCAAATTATTCAAAAAGGCTTTTTACTCAGGAGGGCGGTATTGTAGGGAGGGGGGGTCTCATATATTTCGCTAATGAGTTAGGAACCATAGATTTCACCATTATGTTGCCTTCCATATTAATCTGTTGCTTTAAATATGTACTCCTATATACTACCTGTGCTTCATGTTCTCTAATGTCAGTCCTAGAACTGATTTATGTTCTGTTTCAGCAATCCTTCAACTCTGTATTAGACGCTTGCTAATGCTATGTCTCTATAAACTTGTATTCATCTACCCTATGGCATTGTTTATGGAAACGCCCTTGATACTGTACGGAAATGTCCTCGATACTGATTGTACTAATCTCACACTATGTAATCCGATTTGAGTCTCGGTGAGAAAGGCGGAATATAAATGACATTAATAATAATAATAATAATAATAATAATAATAATAATATAATAATAATAATAATAATTCTAGGTGAAGCCATACAGTTGGCACATGCCCTTCTCCAGGACCTGAACGGAACTCACGTGCCTGCTGAAGGGTGTGGGACTATTGAAAGTGTTATTTTTAGAGCCGTTCCAATGTAGCATCTAGACGTAGCAAGTCAAGTCAGTGATTTAACTGCAAACGATCCTACTTTTGGAGGGAAATTTTGAATCCTTGTGAGGCCGTAAGCCAACATGTTGTGAAACTTCACTTTGAGGCTTCCATCTTCAGGCCAAGCTGAACATGCAGTTTTGTTAAAAAAGTTGCGTCCAGGTTCCCCTGACCCAGCTCAGGTTCCACACAGCAGCTGTAGGGATTGGCTATTAAAAAATAAAGAAGAGCTCAAAAAGTGTTGGAAGGCCACCGCAGGTAGGGTTGCCGAGTCCCCTGGCCTTAAATCTGGAGGATGGGGGGGGGCGGTCCGGAGTCCTTTCATCGTGCGGACGTAGCAAGCGTGTACTCTGGAGGCTTCCTTGTCACACTGGGAATGGTGTCATTCTCAGCGCAACAAAGGAAGCGAAGGCCTGTTGGCGCAGCGTGGTTTGAACTGTAGCTGAGCTATAAATAAGGCTTCCACACACTTATAGCATTCAAGTGTATGTACAGTTTGTTTACAGTGACTTATATACAGAATCTTGTTCTCAGTGTCAAAGTGCTTCGCCAAGCACCTAACGGAACAAGCTCCACACCAGCACAAGACACTGCTGGCTTATATCCTCCCATAGCACCCCCCAGTGTCCAATCATAACACATCTGGTGAGGTGTCGTAGGTTGTTTCTCTGCTCTTGCATCATCCAAGGACCTGTCAAATAGATCTTTTACATCAGTAGTGACATGACAGATACAAACAGCAAGACATAGACATGCTTCTTGGCTCACTATGTCAACAAGGCCACCACGTGGCTCTGTTTTGCTTAAAATTGCCCGATTTTAAGCAAAACGGCACCACACAGGCACCTTCACTTCCTTTGCCATTCCCGGTGTGGCAAGGAAGACTTTGGAGCATGCTCTAGATTTCCTGGGCCCATTCCCTGTGCCCTTTCCCCCCCCTCCCCCGCTGGCCAGGTGAATGGTGGCAGCGGGTGGAGGCCAGGGGAAAAGATACCTGGGGACTGGCAGCCCTAACTGCAGGGGAAGGAAGAGCTCTTGCCCCCCCCCCCCAAGCCATTTCCCGTCTCAAAATAGCACAAGGAGGGGAGGGTATTTGCCTGTTTTTGTATCTCCCACACCCCCTTATCCCACACCGGCTCAAAGTGCCGAGGGGGTGGCAACATATGACTTACCATTCGTGGCTGTCGTACGGCTAAGTGTGTTGGGTTGGGGAAAGCAACGGTGAACTACCCTGTAAAACCTTCACTGAGAGACTCTGCAGATCTCCCTCGACGCGCTATAGGACAGAAAGGCCTGGAGGGGGACGGTCTACGGAGTAGCTGAGGGTCGGACGCGACTGTGTGGCTTGGATCGGATCGGTATCTCCCACGTGCTCAACAGCAAAAACAGACACAGGCACGCACCCATTTGCAAGGCGGAACTATTTCAGCAGGCCTTTGACCAGCCATGCCTAATATGGAATCGTTACCACCCGATGGTTGGGTTTTTACCACTGGTTATATTTCTGGCACCTGTTAATTGCAGTGTTGACATTTTTTTTGTTTTAACATATAATATTTATCGTTCTTCTAATTGTTTTGGTTTCAGTTACTGTCAACTGCTTCATGCCTCGTTCGAGGGAAGGCAGTATAAAAATCTAATAAATAAATAAGACATCACAGCAGATCAGCCAGTGGTTAGGAGCAAACCTATCTGTAAGCTCTGCTTTCCCAGTCGACCTATTCTGATGTCATGGCAGGTCTACAAGTATCACAATATTCTCAAGTGGATGTGAGCGCTGGCAGCCGCTGCTTAGTTAGTTTTTATATCTAGTGAGCATAACTGCTGTTATAAAACCCTTTCTCTCCTTGTTCCTTAGCCTTTCCTTGGTTTGGCTTGGATATCGGAGGGACCTTGGTCAAGCTTGTCTATTTTGAGCCAAAGGACATTACCACTGAGGAAGAGGAAGAGGAAGTGGAGAATCTGAAAAGCATTCGGAAATACCTGACCTCCAACACCGCCTATGGATCCACAGGCATCCGGGATGTCCACCTCGAGCTAAAGGACCTTACGCTGTGTGGACGTAAAGGCAATCTCCACTTTATACGCTTTCCTACTCATGACATGCCTGCTTTTATTCAAATGGGCAGCGAAAAGCACTTCTCGAGCCTCCACACTACCTTATGTGCCACGGGAGGTGGAGCGTATAAATTTGAGCAGGACTTTCGCACAGTATGCAATTTTTGGCTTATCTACCCCTTACGCTGCAGTAGCCCATTGTTAAAGCTTGCCCAATTTCAGTGTTCTCTGTTATGATGCTTTTGCGGCAGTCTCATTGCCTGATAGGAGCTTAAGGGCCACAAGAAGTTGAGCCACACGCCTGTAAAGCAGAGATTAGCTAGTTGTAACAGTTGTGGTTAAGTTCTGTGAAATAGATCTTCACAGGAGGAGCTGAGTAACAAAGATGCAAGTCATTCCACCAGCTCCCATAATGCTGTCATGGCCCTCTCTTGACATGCCTTGCTGACCGAACACTGGAAAATACATGAGGCCATACATTAGGAAAAGCTGCTTGATGTTGGGCACTTACCGCAAGGATGTATATTTTATAGTCGGTGTGCATGGAATGTGTCTGCTCATACCTGTTAAACATAGAACCAAAAACCAGCTTGGGAGGGAACAGTGATCAGAGCAATGAAAAGGTTCCTTTTGCAGCATTTCTCTATCAGCGGTGGCAGCTGTTCCTCTTTGTTCTGAATGCAGGGACACTGGCTTCTGCGTGTATCCTATTTTCATTGTGAATCGTGGAAATTTGGTGTGTCCTGCCAGATCCCTTTTCACTTGGAAAAGAGGCATAACGTGACAGCGCAGGCTAAAATCAGTCTGACTTGAGAATACCTGGGTGAGACCTCCCCCTTCCTCCACTTCCTGTGAAGCATGAGGAAACGGCCACATTTAGGAGCAAGGTTCTTGGAAGCATCTCTTCTCTCGCCCTTTCTCTGTCTCCTCGCTCCTTTTTGGCCAAGTCACTGAACAGAACATCATAAAGGTGTTGTACAAGGGACATTCTAGCGGCGTCTAGCCCCTTAGCTTTTTGTTCTTCACAGCAGTCAGCCCCCAAGGTCTCTGGCCGTTTGTTATTTGAGGTCCTTGTTAACTGGAGCTGCCAAGGATGAAACCTGAGACCATCTGCTTGCAGTTCCTGTGCTCTGCAGTCAAGCTGCTTTTGCTCAGTAAGTTTTAGCTTACTTTGTTCAAAAGCTGACTGGGACCGTGATCGTTCCCCTGCTGTCAATTTTACTAGATATTAAGTCGTTTGTTTCTCCTGCTTAAGTCACCTAGGTCTGTTTCCTCTGTAGTGCTGCCCTTTCTTCTAGCGGAATTTATTCTGACGGGAAGGTTGGCCCTTCCTCATTTTGAGCCAGGTAGCCTTTGTAACTCGGACATTTTGCTGCTTCCTAACCTAAAACGAGATCACCAGATGGCAGACACAGGTTTTCCAGCTGCAAAGGCAAACGTTACGGCTAAAGTTCTCCCTCTGAGGCGGAGGACATCTTGGGTTGTTTCCTTTTGCCCAATCAGGGAGGCAGGAAGTCAAAAAAATAGCTCTTCCTCTTCCTCTTGGAGCCTAGGAACGCCCCCTTGTTCCAGTTCTTTCCTGCCTCCAGGGAGAGCAGTTGTGGCTACAGTTTTCTCTGTCAGCCCACAGTCCTGTCTTTTTTGTCTTCTTTGTTCTAGCTCTAGTTTTTTCCTTCCCTCTTCCTCTCTTATTCTTCTCTACTCTACCTTTCTTATCTCTACTCCTCCCCCCCCTCCTCAACTCTTTTTTTCTCTGGGCCCAAGTCTATCAAGACGATGGAGTCCAGGGACTCCGAAGATAGCTTTATGGAGGGTGAGGAGGGAAGCTCACCAACGGCCGCATCGGCGGCAGAATCGGCTGCTGTACCCGGTACCGTCTTGCCGCCCAGGCTTGAACGGCATCCCGGCACCTTTCCGGCTGCAAAGCCGCGTACTTCTTCAAAAAAATCGCGACGCAAGAAGAAGGACTCCCAGGCATCAGGGCCAGTCGAGCAGGCCACCAGCAGCCCGTTAGATGCAGCCGCGGTTTTGGCGGGAAACCAAGATGGCGCCCGCGCCGATTCCCGCGCGGCTCCCAGTGCCGCGGTCGCCAACCTCCAGCCGGGAGAGTGCCCTGCAGGCCCTTCTACAGTGACGTGGCCTCTGCAGTCGATCGGCACCGGAGCCCATGGGACGGGTAATGTACAGGGCGACCTCGGTTCCCTCCTGAGAGGCGAGTTCATGTACTTTCTACAGACCATGCGGGAAGAGATTTTTCATTGGTGCCAACCCCCTCCCGAGGCAACAAGCCAGTCTTCCTCCCTGCCTCCTTCCCCCCCCCCCAGTAAAGTGCGGCGTACATCCTGCCAGTGGCCTACCAAGGCAGCCCAAAAAGCACACCCAATCCCGGCCAGAGATGGGGATATTGTTGTAGGGGGGGGAGCCTACTCTGATAGCGAGGAGGGTGAAGAAAGGGAGTTCCTTTCAGAAGAAGAGGAGGAGGAAGAAGTCATTATGCCTGACCAGTCAAACAGGCTGTTTAAATCAGAGGACTATCCATACCTTCTGAGTAAGGCTCTGGCTGCCCTAGAGCTTCAGGAGAAACGAGGAGGGGAAGAGGCATCTAGTGGTACCAGTAGGGATTCTTCAAGACCCAGAGGGTGTAAAGAATTTTTCCCAAGGGGTGACACCCAGGAGAAGGTCTTCCCTTTTCCGGAATATTTTGAAAGACAATTAAAAGCAGAATGGGTCTCCCCTGCCTCTAGCAAACAATGCTCAAGCGCCCTTAAAAAACTGTATGCATTACCTTCTTATGCATCTGAGCTTTTACAGGTTCCTCGAATTGATGCCCCGGTGGCGGCGCTTCAGTCACCTGGGCTGTTGTCGGAAGATGGCCAAGGCTCAGTCAGAGACAATCTGGATAGGAAGGCGGAAGCGGCACTCAAGAGAGCGCATGAAGCAGCAGCCATGGCGATTAGAGCATCTTCCACCGCGTCCATCGTGTCCCGGGCGGCAGTAGTCTGGCTGCGCAAGTTAATCCAGCTGCTACCTGAAAATCAAAAGCGTCTGTTAGAAGGGGCTAGTAGAGTCTTAAAAGCAACCACCTTCACGGCAGATGCTACTCTGGATGCTCTCACCTTCTCGTCCAGAGCCATTGCCTCTGCGGCAGTGGCTAGAAGGCTTCTCTGGTTGCGCGCATGGCCAGCTGACATCAGATCCAAATTTATCCTGATGGCGTACCCCTTCCAGGGGGATAAACTGTTTGGAGATGCCCTGGAAAAGGTTCTCATCGAGACCAAAGACAAGAAAAAAGCCTTACCCAAGTCGGTGAGACGGTATGACAAACGACCCTTCAATAACCAGTCCTTTCGTACACACCATTCCTTGGCGAGACCACGTCCAGATTCCAAACGGTCCTCCTGGAGTGCCAACAAACAATCGTTCAAGAGAGCTAACTTCGGTTTCAGGTCTAACAGACAACACCAACAACGAGGGGAAAGGCAGGACTTCGACTCCAAAACTCAGAAGTCCTGACTCACGGCCGCTTCCGGTGGGGGGAAGACTACAGTTCTTTCTCCAATCCTGGGTGGACTCCAAGGCGGATGCCTGGACACTGGAAGTAATCTCAAAGGGTTACTCCACAGAGTTCAAGTCGCACCCACCGGATCGCTTTCTGTCATCCCCCCTACGCCGAAACCCTCAAAGGAGATCCATCACCTTAAACGCGGTACAACATCTCCTGAACATCCAAGCAGTCGAACCTGTACCTCGTCAAGAGCAAGGCTCCGGTGTTTACTCCCTATTCTTCACCGTGCCAAAAAGAAACGGAGACTGGAGGGCCATTTTGGACTTAAAGTTCGTAAACCGTTTCATAAAGCTGAGGCACTTTCGCATGGAGACTCTAAGATCTATCGCGGAGTCACTACGACCCAAAGAATTCCTCACCTCCATAGACCTCACAGAGGCATACTTACACATTCCGGTTCATCAGGCCCATCGCAGATTCCTGAGGTTTCATGTGAATGGTCTCCACCTTCAGTTCAAAGCCCTCCCATTCGGACTTGCCACAGCTCCCAGGTTGTTCTCCAAGATCCTGATCAACCCCATCGTTCGACTGCGGGAGAGGGGGATTCATATACATCCCTACTTAGACGACCTGCTACTCAGAGCAAGCTCCAGGGAAAAGGTGGCGGCCGACACACAGACCACGGTTCTCTACCTGCAAGCGCACGGTTTCTTGATCAACTTATCAAAATGTTCTCTTCAGCCTTCTCAAAGACTGCTTCATCTAGGAATGTTGGTCGACACCAGGAAGGGTCGTTTTTACCTACCACCGGAGAAGATCCAGAAAACCAAGGAGATGACCGCTCTGGTGCTGAGCCGCAGCTCCGTTTCTCTGATGTCGCTCTCCAAGTTGATGGGAACCCTCGTAGCGAACTGCGAGGCCCTGGACTGGGGCCATCTGCACACACGGGAACTCGTGTCCTTCCTCAGACCGTTCCAATCTCTTATTGCACTAAGATGCGATCGACAACTCACAGTGCCCTTGAAGGTCAAGTCCAGCCTCAGATGGTGGACCTCAGCACCCAACCTGCGGCGGGGGAAGTCGTTCCTCAATCCTCCCAGGCTGCAACTATTCACCGATGCCAGTCTCACCGGCTGGGGGGCAGTTCTGAAAAACCGACCTGCTCAGGGTACGTGGTCTCCGGAAGAGACTGTCCTGCCAATCAATCTCCTGGAAGTCAGAGCCATTCGCCTTGCTCTCGCTTTCTTCAGCCAAGACCTCGTCGGCAAGGATGTTCTGGTACGAACCGACAACGTCTCAGCCAAGGCATATATCAACCATCAGGGGGGCACTCGGTCCCCCATGCTGCACAGAGAGGCCATGAAGATCTTACACTGGGCGGAAGCCAATCTCCTCTCTCTGCAAGCCGAACACATCAGGGGCGTGACCAACATTCAAGCGGACTGGCTCAGCAGGCAGTCCATCCACCCAGGGGAGTGGACACTCAAGAAGGAGGTTTTCCATATGATTGTGGAACGTTTCGGGACACCGATCATGGACCTGTTTGCCACTCCTGCGAACTGTCAAGTTCCGAGGTTTCTCTCCAGGTTCCTGTACCCCCAGGCAGAAGGGATAGACGCTCTCTCTACTCGGTGGCCCAAGGGGCTACTGTACGCCTTTCCACCGATCCCGGTTCTTCCCAAACTTCTACGGCGGATAGCGGAACGTCAAGCGGAGGTAATCCTAGTGGCTCCATGGTGGCCTCGGAGACCCTGGTTCTCCACGATACAGGCACTGACGATTTCCCCTCCGATGCAGCTACCAACGGTACCAGATCTTCTGCATCAGGGCCCGGTGTGGCATCCCCATCCAGAATGGATGTGTCTGACCGCGTGGAGATTGAGAGGCAGTACCTTACCAGATTGAGGTACCCTCCGCAGGTGATCCTTACCCTCCTGGCGTCTAGGAAGAAATCAACTATTAGGCTATATAACACCACCTGGAAGGCCTTCGCTCGCTGGGCTAGGAGGAAGAAGGTTAATCCTCTGCGCCCATCCATCGTTATGATCCTGGACTTTCTCCAGCAGGGCCTGGAAGCTGGACTCAAGCCGGCCACTCTCCGCAAGCAGGTAGCGGCTCTGTCTTCGGTCTTTCCTGTCCTGGAAGGTTGTCGACTCTCCCGGCATCCTCACATCCAACGCTTCCTCAGGGGTGCGACCTTGCTAAGCCCCCCAGTTGTTCATCGTTTCCCTACTTGGAGGCTTCACGTTGTCTTATCGGCCTTAACCAGGCCCCCGTTTGAACCTCTCCATTCAATTTCCTTGAGATGGCTAACCATCAAGACTATTTTCCTGGTAGCTGTCACGTCAGCGAGGCGGATCTCGGAACTGGGGGCTCTGTCAATCAAGCCCAACCTGTGCATTTTTCACCGGGATAAAGTGGTTCTCAGGACTGACCCCACCTTTGTTCCCAAATCCTGTTCCAGATTCCATAGGGCTCAGGAGATCAATCTGCCATCTTTCTGCCCTAACCCTTCTCATCCTAAGGAAAGGGACTGGCATACCCTCGACGTTCGTAGAGTCCTCAAGTCGTACCTATCTAGGACTGAATCTATCAGGTGTTCCGACTCGCTCTTCATCAATATTTCTCCTCCCAACCAAGGGAAAAAGATGTCCTCGGCAGCCATTGGGAGGAACATTCGGTCCTGCATCACGGAAGCGTACAAGGCGTGCAACAGAGAAGTGCCTCAGGGAATTACTGCTCATTCGGCAAGAAGCGCGGCAACTAACGCAGCATTCCTCAAGGACGCCTCCGTGGAAGAGGTTTGCAAGGCAGCCACCTGGTCATCAATTTCCACATTTGTCAGACACTACAAAATGAACATTTTCAATTCAGCGGACGCTGCCTTCGGAAGGAGAGTTCTCCAGCACGTGATGTTCGACGGGGAGCCTCTCCCACCCGGAGAAGACTAACTGCTTTGGGAGTACCCAAGATGTCCTCCGCCTCAGAGGGAGAACGGACCTTTGGACACTTACCGTGAAGGGTCCTTCTCCTCTGAGTGCAGGAGGACATCTTGCCCCTCCCAGGCTCCCCCGTCTCCTGTTACTCCTCTCTGATACTTCCTTATAAACGACACCTTTCCGGCTGGAATTTTCTGTCTCTCCTTCCACTCTCAACATGCCGCAGTCGTTTTTTCTCACTGTTTTTTACTTAACATAGTTCTGCACACCGACTAAGTTTTTTCCTTTTTCGGGTCGGGTGCAAGTTTTTTCTTCTTGAAAGTTCTAGTATTTGATAGTTTTTTCTTCTACTGCTTTGTGGAGTCACCAGAACTGGAACAAGGGGGCGTTCCTAGGCTCCAAGAGGAAGAGGAAGAGCTATTTTTTTGACTTCCTGCCTCCCTGATTGGGCAAAAGGAAACAACCCAAGATGTCCTCCTGCACTCAGAGGAGAAGGACCCTTCACGGTAAGTGTCCAAAGGTCCGTTCTAATCAGCTTCTCCAGTACTTGGCACAACGCAGCCTAACTGTAGGTGCACCATAAATCCCCCACTAGAACTTCCCAATGAACTTTAGTCCTTAGGTTGGATTCCACACGTGCTACACTTGCACGAATGGTGGCCCCTTCCCTTGCGTAAGGATCTGCCTCACAAGAGCTGAGTTTCTCCCTTACCTTAACTCTTCCGCTATTTTTGATGGATGCACAGCGGGAACAGTTTTGAACAGGCTGTTCACACTAGCGCTGATGCGCTTGCAGGACATGGCATTCCGGATACCAAAACTTCAGAGACTTCTCTTGAAATAAGTCCATGTCCCAGAGTGAGATGCATAAGATCTCAAGTGAGAAAGGTGGACTATAAGTTGTGGTTAATAATAATAATAATTACTGATAATCGAGAGTATCCAGCTGTTCGGTCCTTCTAGGAAGGGCTCATCCTGCCCTCTTCAAAGCTTGTTTCTCTCTGAACAGGTGGGGGACCTCCAGCTTTGCAAGGTGGACGAACTTGACTGCCTTATTAAAGGAGTCTTGTATATCGATTCAGTTGGCTTCAATGGACACTCGGAGTGCTACTATTTTGAAAACCCAACTGATCCCGAAAAGTGTCAGAAGCTCCCCTTCAACCTGGAGAATCCATACCCTCTCCTTTTGGTGAACATTGGCTCCGGGGTTAGCATCTTGGCCGTGTATTCGAAAGACAATTACAAGCGGGTGACTGGGACCAGGTGAGAGTTTGAAAAGCGACGTTTTTTAGACACACCCAGCAAGAGTTGGTGTTGTGCAGTGCAACCCGTATACATGATCGCCTGCCACCAATGCAGCCACACATCATGTGTGTTGCCCTGAACATAGGGTAGTTGAAATTTAATGCTGTTGGGGCTGCTGAGAAATGACCACAGGTCTCCAAAGATTCCCTCTGGCATCCATCTTCCCCCCCCACCCCTGAAACCCCATACAGACTCTTCTGCTATATTCTACTGCGACAGCTTCGCTCATCAGAGCAGAGCTTACTAAAGGTGCCTCCCCTACAAGCAGGTAAAATCAGTTGCCCGTTTGTGCTCATTCTCTGTGGTGGCTGCCGCATTGTGGAATGGCCTGCCTGAGGCTTTTAGGAAGGACCTCGTGCTTGTATCATTTCACAAATTGTGCAGAGCAGACTTCTTCAGGAGGGCACAAGGAGAGGGAGTTGAGCTGTGGTGGAATGGATCAGCTCAGGAGGGAAAACGTGTTTGTTTTTCTTCCAGTTGTTCAGTCCCAGCCCCGCAGCTTTATGTTGTTTTAATAGGAATCTTTGCTGTTAGACTCAAATGTTAACCTATGACATGTTTTACTTCTACTTTTATATTTGTATATCTATTTCTGAACTTTTAAACCGGTTTAATGTCCTGCTTATGCTGGTCGCAGACCGTAATCAATAAACTTGGTAACTTGGACTCAAATGTTACCGTATTTTGTAATCTGCTTGCTGATTGACTAAATAGTTCTGTAGTACTTGCAAGCAGCCTTGAGTCCAAGTGAGAAAGGCAGTCTATAAATACGATGTGACAAAAAAATCCCTTTTCTTGCTCAGCTTTATAAGTCCCCTGTTCTTGGCAGCCATGAATATAGTGGTTAAAAATACAAACAGTTCAGGCTGTGGTGAGTCCCCGTTTTTCCTTGTGCTGCTTCCCCTCTTTACTTAAGATGACAAATTACTAGCAGGATTTGATACAAATCCCTTTGGTTCCCCCTCTTCCCTCCCCAGCTCCCGTAGCCCTTCCATGGCCCTCATTGGTTGGCAGGAACTATTTATGTCTCTTTTCTCTTTCTTTGCTAGCCTGGGAGGAGGAACCTTTTTTGGTCTCTGCTGCCTTCTGACCGGCTGCTCCACCTTTGAAGAGGCCCTGGAAATGGCATCCCACGGGGACAGCACCAAAGTGGACAAGCTCGTGCGAGATATTTACGGGGGCGACTACGAGAGATTTGGGCTCCCGGGCTGGGCTGTAGCATCCAGGTACAGCCTCCTTTGGGGTTTTTGGAGGACACACAGCGCATTACACGTGTACTGTTTTCTCTTGGGGAGCAACTGGATGAGATGTCGAAGATCCATGATTCAGTTCCCTGTATTGATGAATTTTTCCAAATAGCAGCTGCCGCCACCCCAATTCAGATTGGTGCCATGCTAGTGGGCAGGAGGAGGGACTTCATCCTCTCCCAAAGCCCCTTTTCACAGTGCTGTTTGCTCCACTGTTCTGTCTGGTTGTGCCCTTGGTTTTTGCCTACAAATGGGGATGGAGTAGAATACAGGTAGTTTTAATCACTAGCAGGCAGTCTTGGAGATGGGCCAGTCCAATAAGCTAGCGCTGGCACTGAAACACACAGCTCTAGCTTTCATCGCTTGCTTCTAGTAAACACTGCAACAAGCAAACCAGGGAATGAAGGATCTCTTGACTAAGGATGTGATGCCTTAGTTATCGTCTGACTTTCCTGTTCCTGAATAGCTGGCCATACTGAATATTCGTCTTCCAGCTTGGGGAAGCAGTGGCCACTGGGAGGGCCATGAGCTCAGGGCAGGGTGAGTGCGTGTGTGCGTACACATGTATAGGAAGCTCACCTGCCTTAGATCTCAGTTAAGTAACACTCTTCCATGCTTAGCCTGCCAGGTAAGCTGCCTCAAGGAACCCTGGTTTGGTGACAGGCAGCCTGTGGCTGCTGCCTGGGTAGCCATGATTGGTGGTTGTTTGGGCCACTGTGAAGTCGTGGTTAGAGTTCTGGACGAAGGCCTGGGGTCGTCTTCACTCTGCCCTGAGGTTCCCTGGGTGGCCTTGGGGCAGGCCCGTGTGCTTGTCTCAGCCCAGCCCCTTGAAAGAAGGGTGGAATAAAAATGTGCTGGATAAATCTCTGGGATCATGATGCAGTGAAAGAGCGAGGTTTGTTGCTTGCCTGGGATTAGTCCAAAGCGAAAAGAAAAGAACTGTGAAACCTTACTAAGCCTAGTCCTTAACAGCAAAAGTACATCCAATCTTATACAGCAAGTTTAATGAAATGTACAAATACATTTGTAAGGTAACAGCTTGTGTACACATTCCTGTGTAGTAGTTATATTATTTACAGTAAAGTGCCAGTGCTCAGAACGTCTACAACATATTGTACAAATCCAGTGAGATAGAAATAGTTACAGTGAGGTTGATTAAAGTGCTCATTTATCCATAGTTCATTCAAAATAGAGAAGTGTTTTCAGTAGTCCATATTCAAACTATTCCTTGCTGAAGCAAGTTGACTGACGAAGATTCCACAACGCTTTGTATGACGAACCCTGGAAGGTGCTGCGATGTATTTTTTTTTTCTGACGGGTTGTCTAGATCTAGAGTCTCGTTTCAAGAACTTTCTTTTTCAAAGAATCCCATGCAACATTCAGGCATCTCATTCAGGCATACAGACATGGTTTGTTCCCATCAATGAAAAGTGGAGTGCTTTGTGAAGTTCCTAAAGCTGGGATAATGATGCTGTAAAAGAGCAAAGTTCATTGCTTGCCTGGGGTTAGCCCAAGGCACGGCCTGAAGAAGGCATGCCGGTGTTCTTTCGGAGCATGGGATTGAAGGC
This sequence comes from Eublepharis macularius, assembly GCF_028583425.1. NCBI lineage: Eukaryota > Metazoa > Chordata > Lepidosauria > Squamata > Eublepharidae > Eublepharis > Eublepharis macularius. The sequence continues at coordinate 6,397,395 of NC_072799.1, forward strand.
TATCTGACTGCCCCACAAGGTAGCCGGAGGATTGCTGTGCTCAGGCCTGCTTTCGGTAGTTCCGTCCTCTGGCGCATTGCAGCATGTCAAGCAGGGTGGGCAGGACATTATGCCCAAGAATGTTTTCCTTGGGATGACTCAGCAGATGAGCTTACTTGCACACACACTCACAATCAATTACCTGCCATATTTGGGATGGGAGAACAATGCTCGGATCGCAGTGGCCGTAGGACGTCTGCTTTCCCCGCTGCAGCTTGTGGTTCTGCTCGCTCTCTTTGAGTCACGTAGGGGAGTTGTGCTGCTGTTAGTGTACAGTTGCTCTCTGTTTGTGGCATGTTACATGTGGGGGTGGCTGGATGAGCATGAATAGATGATGCCGCATCCCAGCAGAGCAGCTGGGCTAGGTGGCCTTTGGTCTCTTCCAGTTCTATAAATGTGTGTTTGAAAAATGTATTTTCTGTCTTGCTCGCATGCTGTGCATAAGAAGACTAGTGATAGTGGCTCGGGAGCCATACATGGCGCTCTGATATGTCCCCTGTGGTTCTTCTGAGCCCAGTTTCAGGAAAGTGGGCAAGGTCCTTGCCCAGTGGGACTTGTGGTTGGCATGTGGATGCCAGCTTGGAGCAGCTGCTGGCAGGTGGACAGGGTAAGCTGTGAGTCTCCCTGAGGTTCAGGCCTTGCAGCAGGGATGGGGGGGGGGTCTTCTAGTTGACGGTATTTGTGAATCTGGCTCTCTGCAAGCTGCAGAGTGAGTCCCACTGCCTCTCAAAGTCCCATTTAGCAATTATGGCTAATAGTCTTATCCTCCATTAATTTGTCTGGTCCCCCTTGGAAACCATTGGCTACCCCTAAACCTGGTTGCAGTGAATTTCTTAAATTGTTGTATGCATTGTGTAAACAAACACTTCCTTTTGTTTGCCCTGAATATATTACCAATCAATTGTATCAAATTCTTCTATTCAGGGAGAGGGGGGAAAGTTCTTTCTGCACAAAACTTTATAAGGCACCGTCTTGTTCTCCACTGACTTCTTTTTCATGCCAACTCTTCTGTGCAGCTTTGGGAACATGATGAGCAAGGAGAGACGAGAGGCAGCCAGTAAGGAGGATCTGGCAAGAGCCACGTTGATCACCATCACCAATAACATCGGCTCCATAGCCCGGATGTGTGCACTGAATGAGGTACGGAAAGAGGGTTGAAATCGCCGTCAAAGCCGGCTGATCCAGGAAGTGCCTGCGTCTGACATGCATCTTACCATCAGTGACTACAGGTGGTGTGGTTTTGTGGGGAAGGAATGCTGTTCTCTGGTGAGAAGTACCATGAAAGGGGAGAAGGAAGGAGCACTCACCTTGCCCCCAGCAGCAACCTAAGAGGCAGAAATGTCACTTACCCTCTTCCCATTGCAGTCAGCACAGCAAGATTAATCATGGGTAGGAATGACTCATCGGGGATGCTTTAAATGAGCCAAATGATTCAGTTTTTGTAATGTGATCTGATTCACTTCTTCAGTTGTGAACAGTAAGTGAAAATTACTTTTCTGAGGATGCTCTGGAAAAGAAAAGGCCGATGTCCGCTGCAGTTAAGAGGCAAAAAAGGGAACCTTGCTGGTCTTCCAGCCTGAGGAAGGGACGGGCTTGCTGTGAAGTGGCGTGTCCAGAGGCAACCGTTGCTGCATCTGCCCCAGCCTTTTGCAGGGGATTCTCAAGCTTGGTGCTTTTAGCTTCTTTACAGTGCTGCCTTGTTGCAAGCAAGTCAAGCAGCATTGTACAGGGCTATGAAGGCGCTGAGGCCTGCTCATCTCATGGAGTCGGACGGTCCTGATCACGAAGGGGCTGGGTGCCTTGGAAACCCACCAGCTTGGCCAGCAGACAAGAAGAGGAGCGTTGGAGGAAGATGAACCACATAGTTGTTGAAAAACAAGAAATAAAGCTGGGGTGATGCGGTTCCAGTTGAAGCCACAATTGGAACTGATTTTATCATTTCCTTGTTACCTGTCTTAATTATGTGTAGATCAGTTTTTGCTAGAGGTCTGGCTAGCGTATTTCTAATTAGTATGACTTTCAACCCTTTCTCCTATGCCAGTCGACACCCTCCCACACCCTTTTCCCTCCAAGGTTCCCCCCGCCTTCTCCATCATAATAGTATTCCGCAGCTGCTGCTTGCCCATCAACAGAATGTTGTTTGAAAATTCTGTGATGTCACAGCAGCTCAACCCGTGCAGAAGACTGGCAATCCAGATTTTAACCTGAAAGAGGGTCTCTGCCTTGGCTCGGATGCCGCCTTCTCCCTGTCCCATTCTCTCTTCATTCTAGCTTATCCTTTTCCCTTTCCTTGGGGAATGAACCTCTCTTTTCCAAACAGCCTTTATCTGTGAACCGTTCTCTCCTCATAACTTATCTAGAGGTGGGCACAAACCAAAATACGAACCAAAGTTCCTCACGAACCAGGCTGGGTTTTTTTGGTTTTGGTTTGTGAACCGGCGGTTCATCGGAGGGCATTTCTGATGAACCACGACGATTTTTAGGTTGGTTCGTTTTTCGGTTCATCACTGCAGACAGTCTGGCGCCGATCAATCAGTTGCCTAGGCGATGGGAGGAGGGAGGAAATGGGCTTTCTGCAGACCTGCTGCTGCCCCGAAAGTGACGTATTCACGAACCAAACGAACCGGTTCACGAACTGGGCAATTCCATGCTGGTTCGTGGTACGTGAAATGCGACGAACCATAAACTGCTGTTTTCCTGGTTTGTGCCCATCTCTAAACCTGTCCTTTTCTCCTCTGGACCAGCACCTTCAGCCTTCTTATAACTTTCTCCCTAACTGCTACCAAGGAGTGGTGCAGGGCGAGAAGAGGCACCCAGTATGAAATACCGAATCTTAAAATAAAAGTGGCGTTTGGGGAATGAAAGCCTCCGAGGACTCCAAAGTTCCTCTCCTGCCAAGGCTGCAGTGAGGCATAACTAATACCCTTCTCCGGCAATGCCCTCTTTTGCAACCTGTCTTTATGGGATGCTCCAACAACCCTGCTTGGAATTAACATGGAGCAGCAGGGAGAACTGAGTTCATGAGTAAGGCTCTCTATCCATGTCTATTAATACCAAATATTTTGAGCATATTTGTCCTTTCGAAGGTGATTTAAAAGATTCTAATACGTTTTTTTTCCCTTTTCACAGAACATTAATCGGGTGGTTTTTGTAGGAAACTTTCTGCGCATCAACACCATCTCGATGAAGTTTCTGGCCTACGCTTTAGACTACTGGTCTAAGGGGCAGCTGAAGGCCCTCTTCTTGGAACACGAGGTGCAGCCTTTACAGCGCTGTGCAGAGGCACTTTGCTCTCTGTAGTTAATTTGGGGGGACACCAAGCAGCATGAAAAGGGGGGGAGGGGTCTGTTTTCATCTTGATTTGACACTTCGTTAGCTAGTTTAATCTTGAATTGTGCATTGAAATACTTGCTCTAGTTCAGCCTGCTAAGGTTTATATCTTGCCCTATTCTAAGGGCTCACACTCATTAGCTGCAGTTTAGTTTTAAAGGACCTTGATGAAGATAGTTTCAAGTGGGTAGCCGTGTTGGTCTGTAGTGGAAGTGCAAGATTTACGTCCAGAAGCACCTTAAAGAACAACTAGATATCCAGGGAATGAGGTTTCAAAGGAAGCTGTGACTCTGAAAAGCTCATACCTTGGAAATCTAGTTGGTCTTTTAAGGTGCTTCTGGACCTGAATTTTGCTGTTTTAAAGAACCAGAAATGTACAGTCAATCAGGAAGTCCTGAGTTTGATTCCTTTTTGTGAATTAGCAAAGTAGCCTTTTATACAAGCCGCTTTTTCTCAGCCTCAACATCCATCTGCGGTATGAGGATAATACCTAACATTTGCAACAGGGTGTAATGTGCTTTGGACATTGAAAAGTACTGTGCAACTAATATTGTATTAATTTGTTCTACCCTTCACTCGCAGCCATCTCGAGGTGGCTTACATACACAATATGAAATGTATTGTCGAAGGCTTTCACGGCCGGAGAACGATGGTTGTTGTGGGTTTTCCGGGCTGTATTGCCGTGGTCTTGGCATTGTAGTTCCTGAGAGATCTCTCACTGTGACACTGAGAGATCTCTGTCTTTTGGTGCTACACCTCTGAAGATGCCAGCCACAGGTGCTAGCGAAACGTCAGGAACTACAATGCCTAGACCACGGCAATACAATATGAAATGATAAAATATAAATATTTTAAAAGCACATAAAGTAACACTTACCAGCTCAAAGCCGTTTTGTTGAGTCACTCCACCCAGCAGTGTGGGTCAGGAGAAAACTGAAAATAAAATGCTTAGAACTAGAGAGGGGCAAAGACCGGGAAAATGGCAGTTTGTTGCGGTTTGTAGCGTTTCATGAACCACAAACCGGCATGAAATTGCCGGGTTTGTGAACCGGTTTGTTTGGGTCGTGAATACGTCACTTCCGGGGCAGCAGAAAGTCTGCAGAAAGCCCATTTCCCCTTCCCCATTGCCTAGGAAACTGATCGGCGCCAGGTTATTTGCAGTGACAAACCAGAAAACGAACCAAATGAACTGCCCTAAAAATCGTCGCGGTTCGTCAGAAATGCCCTCTGATGAACTGTTGGTTTGCGAACCAACAAAAGTTTATGACGAACTTTGGTCCATATTTTGGTTCGTGCCCACCTCTGCTACTTAGAACCAGTTGTCAGAGGTATGAAGTAAAAAAGCAAACCAACTAGGGACAAGGCTTTCAGCCTAATGGAGCGGGGCAGAGAACCATCCTGCAAGCACACAGCTCCTCAAAGCTCAAACCCCTCAAAAGCGAAGTGTCTAGCAATGCAGCCCTAAGCAGAGTGATACTTTTCTAAGTCCATTGGCACTTCAGGTAAGGCCATATAAAAGTACCCCACAAAGGGGTGGTAGGAAGGGCACAGAGAGAGAGAGAGAGAGAGACCAGCAGTTTGAAATGCAAAATATTAAAACAATGTACCTGAAGTAGCTTTCCCATGCATGAGGAGCAAGTAATTCCTTGGGGTGGGTGGGTAGGCATAACTGGCCCAGTTGGGCACAGAGAACAGGATGTGAGAGGCAGATCTGAACTGGTGGGCTAGATATTATGGGAGGAGATAGTTGTTAAACATGATATGCTAAAACAGTGCAGGAAAATGATATTGCGTAAGTAGGAAACATTGCAATTAGTTAGTTTTATGGTCTGCTACTATTTATTTAAAGTGTTTATATACCTGGCTTCCCCCCCGCCCCAAGTAAGTCTTACTAGCCTGAGGGCCGTTTTAAGAATATTAGTCTAGGCCGCTGAATTAAAAACAGAGGATAAACATGGAGCCATATACTATTTCCTGCTTGCTGTGTATGGCAAATTTGTGTACACACAGAATTAGATGAATGGTGTTTCTTTCTCTCTTTTTAAAAGGGTTACTTTGGAGCAGTTGGAGCTTTTCTGGAGCTTTTGAATTCGTCCTGATTCCGTATACGGAGCTTGAACCCAGGTTGCTGCTGGAGGATTCTAAGCAAAAGGGAACATCTCTCTTAATTTAGCTTTATTTCTAAAATGTCTGCCTGACAAATGACTGGTTGTAGTTATACTTGTACAATCAATGCAGAGAAGGACAATGTTTTTTTTTTAAGTTAAAGCTAAGACTGTATATTAGCTTGTTTGTAAGGGATGCCTGTGCATGGGCTAGACATACAAATACTGTGTTCTGCAGAACGACTTTTGATATGTGAACTCTGGTGACTGGGGAGAAGGTGCCTAGCCAGCTGTTCTCTAGCTCTTAAACACTAATTTTGTATGGACTTTGAAGGGCTGTGTGAGTTTTCACAACATTGTTGAGATGTGCAGAATGTGCAAAATGTAGACTTCACGTAATAAAGGTTTTTTTTTTAAGAACAGTGGTCTTCTCTTTAAAGTGGTCTGCAATATGAGTTCTGGACTTAATGCTAAATAAAGGGTAGAACTCAATTGCGATTCATGCAACATAACTTTTAAGAAGGAAGAGGGGCTGGACAATAAAGTGGGGATCTGGTTCAGAAAGGTAATACAGATAATATATTTTAATAATACATATTTTAGTGCTTCCTTTCCCCCAAGGTTCAGACTAAAAGTTGACTACCATAGAGGCAGTTGTGCTCCGGGGAGATTGCAGGTTCGAATCTCATCTCAGCCTCAGATCTAATACAGAACTTCAGACATTGAAAGCTCTGTATCACTGATAAATATTATTAAAAATGGTAATACAGTATCAAGAAGCAGGTTCTAAAAGACTATTTACTCCACCTTTTTTGCTGAGACTCACAGTGGATTACAAAATATAAAACCCCCATACAATTCATCCAGACTGCACAAGACATCCAAGGATCAAGGCAGTAGGGCTAAGATTACAGAATTAGAAAACGATGCAAACAAGAAACTGTCTAAGGCATAGATCCAGAAGATTTAGCTGTGTTACTCTGTAGTTGCAAAATAGTAAAAAGTCCAGTAGCACCTTTAAGACTAACCAACTTTATTGGGGCATAAGCTTTCAAGAACCACAGCTCTCCATATGCCTCTGATGAAGAGAGCTGTGGTTCTCGAAAGCTTATGCCTCAATAAAGTTGGTTAGTCGTAAAGGTGCTACTGGTCTTTTTACTATTTTGTCTAAGGCATGGCATACAATGGAGGAAGTAGATTACAAAGATAGAAAAGAATGAGTACAGGGCAAGAAGCATGTTCTAAAAGACTGTTTACTCCATTTGTAGCCCACCTTTCTTGCTGAAACTCAAGGTGGATTACAAAATATAAAACCCCCATACAATTCATCAAAACTGCATAAGACATCCGAGGGAACAAGGTAGTCGGACTAGGATTACAGAATTAGAAAACAATGCAAACAAGAAACTGTCTAAAGCATGGTATACAATGGAGAAAGTGGATTACAAAGATAGAAGAGAATGTGTACGTGCGAGGTGGCAATAGCCTCCTTACCTGTTCTGTTATAGTACAGTTCTAATCCCTTTGATGATTGGAATGAGGAAAGGGACTCTATGTGCAAATGTTTGTTGGAATGCTGTATGCATGCTGTTCTTCCATATTCATATTTATGCAGATACGGTTTTGGAGTAGGCCTGTGGCCAGGGCTTTTTTTCCTGGGGAAAGAGGTGGTGGAACTCAGTGGGTTGCCAGCACAGGGGGGCAACTCCTAGCAGGAGGTAGTGCCCCTGGTACCGTATGCGCGTGTGCAAAGTGCATGCATGCTCCCAGGAACGCACAATGATGTCACTTTGGGTCAGCTGGAACAAGGGGGAAGTTTTTTAAAGTTAAAATCGCCTTTGGCGAAAATGGTCACATGGCTGGTGGCCCCGCCCCCTGATTTCCAGACAGAGGGGAGTTTCGATTGCCCTCCGCACCACTCAGCGACACGGAGGGCAATCTAAACTCCCCTCTGTCTAGAGAGCAGGGGGCGGGGCCGCCGGCCATGTGACCATTTTCAAGAGGTGCCGGAACTCCGTTCCACCACGTTCCAGCAGAAAAAAAGCCCTGCCTGTGGTGAACATGCAGTACAAAAATAACAAACCCATTTAAAGCTGGACAGACTCCTTCTGCTTGGTTCGTAGATCAAGAATGGATGGCTGTGTTTGTCTGTTGCAGTAGAAAACAAGAGACCAGTAGCACCTATTTTTTGTAAAAATGAAGAAAGTGAGCTGTGGCTCACAAAAGCTACCCTACCACAAATTGTGTTAGTCTATTGGACTAATCTATAGGTGCTACTGGACTCTTGCGCTTTTCTACTACTTGGCTCATGTTATCCATCCTCCCACTAGAGGGCAGCTCAGTTCCATCTAATGAATTTGGGGGATGAACAAATCCAAATGTGAGGTCTTTATCTACTGACAGACTTTGGAGCTTATATACCCTGGGAATCTTGTTCATCTTTAAGGTGCTGCTGGACTCACATCTTGCTCTTCTACTGCAGATGAACACAGCTTCCTACCTGAAAAGTAGTAAAGAGTCCAGTAGCACCTTGAAGACTAAGTGACTTTATTGTAGCATAAGCTTTCAAGAACCGCAGCTCTCTTGCTACAATAAACTTGGTTAATCTTAACGGTGCTATTGGACTCTTTACTGTTTTGCAACTACAGACTAACACAGCTAACTCCTTGTCTATGGATGTCAGGTTATGGCAGATAGATCCCTGGGTCACTTCAGCACGACACATGTCCTTGGGTAAATGATCTTTATTTAGGAATTCAATCTTGTACATATACACAGGTCCATAGGAGTACATGAAGTAAAAGGCAGATGAGCCTGGTAACTTCTCATTGAAAGGAATAAAGCTGCAGGCTATTACAGGGCAATATAATCAACCAACCTCCTCCCCCCTAGATCACAAGCATAGAATTAGTCTGGGAAACATTTCTGAAGTTCCCACACTAGATAGACAAGATACCGAGTAATGCAACATTTCAGACACTCAAGGTCAGTCTCCTGGACAGACTCCATATCAATAGAAAAGATAGTCCGCAGCTGCCCGTGAGCCTGAGAAAACGAAAGTGGTTATTGCAAGTTAAGGAATGTACTTATCGGATGCGACATAAGACCAGGTACAGCACCAAGGCAACTTTGGACCATACACTTAATATCGGCATGGACGAATGGGCACATTCAAACGTGGCGCTCCTCCGGATCTACACGAAAAGGTCTGACTACTGAATTACTGAGTTGGTTCTCCTAAAAGTATCATAATACATAGATTGTGTTCTTGACTTTTTGGATCTTATTTGTGGACCGGTATGGTCGTAAACAACTTGTCTGTCCCCAAAAAAGCAAAAGATTGAATATTGGACCTTTAAAAAGCTCCAAAAATGACAGTATAATATTGATTTATTAGCACCAGCCAAAACAACCTATGCCGATGTGCAAGTTTTCAGCGCTCTTCAACAGTACTGACAAAGGAGGAAAGGGGAAGATGGTTCAGGATGTGGTAGAAGAGCCCTTACTCGTCTATAGTTTGTTGGAGTTTTGCAATAGAGTAGGAGATATGTTGCAGTCGTTATTTTTTACAGCGTGCAATCTAATAGATTCTGTCACACCCGCTGCTCTCCTTTTTAAAGAAAGGTGACTTTGTGCTTAATCCATTATGCTGTGAAACAACTTTCTTCCTGTTTTTTTAAAAAAATTAAATTACACAACAAAATCACAAACTACAGCATCTTTAAAAACAAATTTGGGGCAAACCCCATCTCGCTCTTTGCTACTCTAGAATATAATGGAGAAAGGTCTCCTCTGTCAACAAACATCTGTGCAAACGTTTGTCTCCATTGGAAGTTTTTAAAAATACGTTAATGTAGATGACAACACAACTCCTTATCCTACACAACAACTCTGAAATCGTTCATGTTCTGTCTGTTTCCAGGAGGACACAATCCAGACTGGGGCTGGGATAGGGTGCTGCAGTTGAATTCAGTATCATTTCCAGAGCTGTATTCTCCGCTTGTCCGTCTTCCTCCAACTTGTTGTTTTTTTGTCCTAAACATCCACTCTGATGAAAAGTTCTGTTAATCTCGAAAGCTTGCTCAGCTTTTTTTAAAAAAAGTGGCAGGTGCTCCCCCTTTTTTAAAAAAAGAAAGATAATTAACATAACGATTAACATTTAATGAAGGAAGCTGGATTGTCTTTGATGTGTTCTAGTAAGTGGTGGAGCAAGGGGAGGGGGGACACACAGTCTTTCAGCTCCAAATGCCGAGGCTAAAAGGAAAGGTGCCTTGAGCCTGGGTTCTGGGCCAAATGGAGAACACAAACGTTTCATACAGAAATTCCCATCTGATCCCTGGAACTTTCATCTAAAGGTCTCATACTACAGATGTTGAGAAACACCGTTCTGTGCTTGCAGGGCCACTGCTAGTCAGAGCAAGAAGAGGGTGGCGCCATGTGGTCAAATACACCCAGGCAGAGAAAAAGCTGTTTGATTTCTGTGAGTCCCTGAGACAGTAGTTGCTCTTGGCAAACTAGCCTCTTCTGGCTTATCGCAGCAATTACTGCTCAGTATGGGTTATGATCAAGCCAAAAAGGCTATTAGGCAGAGAATAATCGAGGTCGGGAGGCAACACGACTTAAATAGAACGAAAATGTTACTGTTTGACCCTGATCTCATAATTAACCCCTATGCCTTATCTTTATAATCTGGCAAATCATGAACTCAGGAGAACCTTCATGTTAATGTGATCGGACGTTTTGCCCTCTGCTGTACTTGAAGGTAGATACAAAAGAAGGCCGCTAGAAGAATGTTTGTGTCCTTGTGGTGATGGGAAAATAGAATCATTAGAACGTGTCATCTTTGGCTGCAAGAGATGCACGCAGCTATGAGAAGATAACACGAGGCCTATACTTTCTACCTATCTGGGAAGACAGAGAGCTTTTCTCCTTTCAAAAATGCTCTTGGATAGATCCCAGGACATAACATGTAAGGTTGCCAAATTTGGCTGGATGGCAATGAAGAACAGGAGATTGTTCATTACTAACTAAAGATAGTCTTGTATATAGTTTTATGATATCTGGTTTTATGATATGCTAACTTCTAAATTTAAAACTTTTTAATGTAAGGCAATATAATTTATTACTAAATTGATACACCTTTTAAACTGTCTGCTCTATTTTTATTCTTGTGATACCCTTGCTGGTCTAGGACCATAATAGATTTGATTTGATTTGACAAGAACCAAATTCTGGCCAGGTACAGTTTTATGACTCCTTTATTTGTGATGCTCCTCACAGTGGTTTGTGCATACCGCATCTGCGCCCTCCCTCTATAAAAGTGAATAAGATCCAAATAAGTTTGCCCATCCTTGTCTACCTTGAAGAGCAGCAGAGATGCAAGCGGGGAGGCAGAGGGTCTCTTTCTTTGCTTCTGCCTACCCTAACTGGAGATTAACCCTGAATGTAGCATCTATAAAGTGCAAACTCTGCCACTGCCAATTTCCTGATAAGCTGCCCCACCCCTTCCCTGCTCCTACCATCGCCCCTGCTCTGCACCTGCAGAACGAACAGGATTCTGGGTGTACCCCCCCCCCCCCCGCCCGAGGTAAGGAACAAATAGTAAGGGAGGCTGCTCAAAGGGCAGGCAAGCTACTGTTCTCTCTACTCCCGTCTCCATAGTGAATTTAAAGATCTGCAGAGAATCAGGTACAATCTAACCTGAATTAACTATAAGGTTTCTCACTCTCCATCCACCCCATTGTATTAAGGTTAGGCCGTGGTGATCTTAACAAAACCAAGAACTCTCCACCTCTTAATCTGATGCTGAAAAAAAAAATCCTTGGGTTAGCCTGGGCTGAGTTTTACCATCTTTGCAAAAATGATAGCGCAGAAGTGCATGTGTTCCTTATCCATTTATTCCACATTTATTCATTTATACCCTACCTTTCTCCCCGTTGGAGACCCAAAATGGCTTACCTCCTTTGCCTCCATTTTATCTTCATGACACCCCCAAGAAGTTGTTTGGACTGAGTAGATGTGTCTGGCCTCAAAGCATCAGCATGCTTCCGTGGCATTGTGGGGATCTGAACCGGCGTCTCCCAGATTCTAGTCTGACATTTTAACTACTACACTACGTTGGCTCGCTTGTAATCAGGTATCTTTTGTCCTCTGTTTATTTCCTTGCCTTGCATCATTTATCATGGATTTAAGTACTTTTTGTAACGTCATTTTAATTTTAAGCAGCCTCGTGCAGGCGCTCTGAAGAGGAAGCTCAGAAGCATCCAAATTAATTAAATTTTGAGATGTGTTATTCATAGTGCTTTCATGAACTGTTTCATATGTACCGGATCAACTTTTAGATATGGCAGGATTCCTTATCTGCGAAGGTAAGGACCCGAATTAAAACTTACTTCCGTTATAGATCTTAGCTATTCTAGCTACACAAATGAGAACGGTCTCTGGTTTTTTTTTTATAGATTTAAATTTTACATTATTCCGTTTCATCCTGTAGTTCTGCATTTCCCGATCCCTTGCCTCTGCTTGGCGTTTTTCCTCCCTAAAACTCCTACATAAAATGAATACAAAGCGGGGATCCGTTCATAGCATGTGTTCATTTTATTACAGAGTTACTTTTCCTCTGTTCAGAATGCTGGGCTTCAATTCACACTAAACAAGCATTAGTTTGTATATTTGCATGCCCTGGATTTCAGTAGGAAAGAAGAGTGTATGGCTTCCTAGCAAAGCATTCTGAATCGAGGGAAACGAACGGGGTAATAAAACGGACACATTAACAATCGGGTTGAACGCCCGTGTCTTATCAACGGGCCACCCTGCCGAATGGGGCAACAAGCGAGAGATGCCCAGCTGGCACATGTGCCAACTCCAGATGGTCCAACTGTCTTTGGTTTGGGAGTGGGGGAGAGGAAGAATCGAGCTTTGTTCTAGCAGCCTTTATGGCAGGAAGCAGGTTTCCTACAGCCCGTTTTTAAACAATCAAGCCCAAAAGAATATAGCCGGGAACACCTGCCACAAATCCAGACTGCGGGATTGTTCTTTTCTAAGCAGCTGCAGAACAAATGCTACGTAATGAAAAAAGCTTGTAGAACTCATTTTCTTCTTCTTTCAGACAGCAGCAGAAGCCCCGCTGGGGTCGTTAGAACAGAAGTGTGGCCTGGTTTCCAGACACAAAAACACCCATTCCCTGGCCCACCCATCATGGGTTACACGAGTTTAAGCACATTTGAGTCTCAGATTACCTATGTATTTGACATAGGGTTTGACGTAGGAAATTTCTGGAGATCTGGGGGTATATCCTCGGGACGGGCCCTGATCTGAATAGCCCAGGTGAGCCTGATCTCGTCAGAAGCTAAGCAGGGTCAGCGTTGGTTAGTAACTGGATGGGAGACCTCCAACGAAGTCCAGGGCTGCAGAGGTAGGCAACGGCAAACCTCCTCCATTAGTCTCTTGCTATGAAGACCCTGCCATAAGTCAGCCATGACTTGAGGGCACTCTCCACTTACGGGGCGGGACCTCGGCAGGGTATAATGCCTGTCAACACAGCAATTTTCTCTGGGGCGATTGATCTTCATAGTCTGGACCTCAGCTGTAATTCCAGATCTCTAGGCCCCACCTGGAGATTGGCAACTCTGATTACAGCTGTTGGAAGAGGTAGGATCCCACCCTGTCTTTTAAAGTTGTCTCTGTTCCCGACCCTCTGTTTTCTTCAAGCTCCTTTTCTCAGTCACTTTAAAAGGACCCCCCCCCCTTTACTCTTGTGTTGCAATATTATATTTTAATTTTATATGTTAGGTAACTTCAGCGCATTGGAATGGTGGGACGGCAGCCTTTCAGCTAAAGAAAGAGTCCTTGTAAGGTCCCTCTCCTCGCCAAGCCCTGCCCTTCCCAGACTCCACCCTCAAATCTCCAGGAATTCCCCCAACAGTTGGCAACAGTATCCTAGGAACAGCATGCTGAGGGAATCATTTTCAGCAGGAGAGGGGGAAATGAGCAAAAATCAGTCCCCGCATCTATGGAAATTCTCCGGTGGCTGCAAGCCCATGTATCGGATGAGTTAATTAGTAGAGAATTAAATTTAATATGATGATAATAGCTATTATCAGGGCTTTTTTCTGGGAAAATTTGTGGTGGGACTCAGTGGGTTGCCCTCGGAGAAAATGGTCACATGGTGGGTGGCCCCGCCCCCTGATCTCCAGACAGAGGGGAGTTGAGATTGCCCTCCGCGCCGCTTGGCGGCGCGGAGGGCAATCTCAACTCCCCTCTGTCTGGAGATCAGGGGGCGGGGCCACCAGTCATGTGACCATTTTCAAGAGGTGCTGGAACTCCGTTCCCCCGCATTCCCCCTGAAAAAAAGCCCTGGCTATTATCGTCGCAGGGCTCTGTCTTTCAAACTCTGAATTACAGTCTACTAGTCTCTGGGCTATCTAACTCTGTTGGGACTGAATTCCTTTTGTAAGAGGAATGAAGAACGCAGCACTTTGGTGGAGAAAGTGAACACGGCTCCCCCACAATGTTTTGCAAGGTTGTATAAAGAAGTCAGGGAGACAATTTGTTGCCAGTTTCTGTTTTCTGTCATACCTAAGTGTTTATATAAATCTTTGCTGCATTATTTATTTATCTATAGTCTGCCTTTCTCACTGAGATATAATCAACCGCTAGGACATTCGCTGAGCAAGTAATAACACAACAAGAAGAACCAATTTATATACCGTCCTTCAGGATGACTTAACACCCACTCAGAGCGGTTTAAAAAGTATGTCATTATTATCCCCACAACAAAACACCCTGTGAGGGCTGAGAGAGCTCCTAGAAGCTGTGACTGACCCAAAGTCACCCAGCTGGCTTTGAGTGGAGGAGTGGGAAACCAAACTGCCTCTCCAGATTAGAGTCCTGCTGCTCTTAAGTGACTGGCCCAAGGTCACCCAGCTGGCTTCAGGTGGAGGACTGGGGAATCAAACCCGGTTCTCCAGATTAGAGTCCCGCGCTCTTAACTACTACACCAAACTGGTACAATAATTAACAACAGTTAGGACATTCAGTGGAAGAGCTATGATATGGTGGCAGAAAATTTGAAAAACAAACATAAAAACCAAGCACAGAGATGAAAGCCTTTTGAAACAAAGCATAACTAATTTACATGGCATGTTAAGCAACGTGGAAACTCCCTAGTGGCACATATCTGCATCAGCATACAGTATCCAATGGCATAGCATACAGTCCCTGACTCTACCAAAGCATCCCTCTGAGCTTTTTTTCTTACGACACAGCCCTATAATTTGGGTAGAAAGCCCCAATTTTGCATAGTTTTTGGAAAGCCAGGCGAGTGGGAGCTTTCCTGGCTTCCTCAGGCAGGTTGTTCCATAAGGTCAGGGGCTTCCACAGATAAAGCATGTGCGGGGACAGCTATTGATTTTGCCCAGTTACAGGATGGTATCTGCAGAAGGCCCTGCCCAGATGAGCAAAGCTTCAGTGGTGGAGCACAGAAGAAGTGGTCACACAGATATGAGAGGACAAGGCCATGAAGAGCTTTGAATGTGATAGTCATGACCTTGAATTGAGCCCAGTAACTGACGGGAAGCCAATGGTGTCATGTCTGTCACCCATCCATGCCATTATTTTCAGCTGATGTGTTACTATGAACCATTGTTCTATGCTATGCCTTGATGTCATATTGCTAATGCCATAACTTGCCTTGCATTCACTGGCCTGCTGTATGTCTTATCTCTTGTGCTTTGAAGCTCTGTCTCTCTGACCTTGCAAACCTGCTAGTTCTCAGGGGGAAGAAGAATAACCTTGTTTCATTCTTAATCTATTGCCTCTCTTGTGTCTAGACAAAGCATGTAAACTATTTAGGGAGTTCTCAGGACTGCTTAGTTATGTTTTCCTATTGGGAGGGGGGAGAGTGCTTGGAACCTGTATGAACAATAGTTTGTACAGATCTTGTTATTCCTGTCAACTTTTCCTGTCAACTTTTTTTCAACCTGTGGACATATCTATGAATATGATTTGATTCCTGAATAAAGCCTTTTCAACCAAGACCATGGAGTGCTTGCTGTGAGGGTACAGGGACCTATCTGCCATAGCCTGTCATCCACAGAACTGACAAATGGGGTGACTGCCGAATGGGAGGGGTATGCATGCATCCAGTTCCGGAGAGCTGCAGAGTTCTGCACCAGCTGGAATCTCCAAGCTGACTGTGAGGGGAGGCCAATACAGAATGCATTACCGTAGTCTAGTCTCGATGTTACTGTGGCTTGAATCCAGGTGGCCAGATTGACCATGTCAAGGTAGGGGGTCATCTTCCAGGCTAGTCTGAGATGGGAGAAGGCCCTTTTTTTGCAGCTGCATTTACTTGTTTCTCTATGGTGGAGGGTTTTGAGCTAAAGACTTTCTGTTCAAATTAGTCTGGGGAGTGTTGCTTTTCATTTAACCCCATAGGACCTGCTCAGACAGTTGGAGGCTGTACATGTCTATATCGTTGCTTTGAGTCACATGCCAGGTCTCAGTAGAAGGCAGATCTTAGCTGTCTGGTCTATTCCCACTGGTTTAAACGCTTCCAGATCTTCCAAATTATTATTTTTTTTTAATCTCCAGGAATCTCTACCTTTGAAAACATTTACAGGCTAGAAAAAGTTGATGGCAGGTAGCAGAATTCAATTGCTGCTAAATTGTCAGCGCGCCGTAACAATTGACATGAACAGACAACTAAATATAATGTATTTGGATATTTGGAATTTTTCACGGTATTTCGAAATTGCTATTTATTTAGTCCCAATTTTCTTGTGGATCCCTTGGCAATGTCCTGCGGAACGCCAGGGCTCCACAGCACTCTTGTGGGGAAACAACTGAGGCGGGTGTCTGGGAGAGCCATCCTAAGCAGGTCAACTCAGAAGTAAGCCCCATTTTATTCAATGGGGCTTACTCCCAGGAAACTGTCCTTAGAATTTGCTCTGCATTTATGTTGGGAACGCTCTAAAGTAACAGTCTTCTGGCAAATGATATTGGGAAAGGTGAAGGAGCTTTGTGATGCTGAGATAAATTTAAATGGGGAGATCCTATTTATGGGCATCTGGGGGAATAATAAAGTACAGGAAAACAGACAGCCCTTGTTAAAAGCCATGATTATAGCTGCCCATGCTGTAATAGCGTATGGATGGAAAGATGCCTCTAAATGGACTTTGGAAAGATGAAACTGGTATCTATATGAATGGATCCAATCAGATATTTTATCGATACTAAAACAGGATAAGACATAGGAAAATAAGACGTTAACGATAAGGAAGAAATGGTCTAGATAGATAAGATGGGTAAGAGGAGGAGAGACCAACCAAATTATATTAACGAAACTCCGAAGAGTGTGCTCATGGTTAAAGATACAGAGCAGATGGTTCTTATGGTCGATGGTTGTTGTGGGTTTTCCGGGCTGTATTGCCGTGGTCTCGGCATTGTAGTTCCTGACGTTTCGCCAGCAGCTGTGGCTGGCATCTTCAGAGGTGTAGCACCAAAAGACAGAGATCTCTCAGAGATCTCTCAGTGTCACTGTGACACTGAGAGATCTCTGTCTTTCGGTGCTACACCTCTGAAGATGCCAGCCACAGCTGCTGGCGAAACGTCAGGAACTACAATGCCAAGACCACGGCAATACAGCCCGGAAAACCCACAACAACCATCGTTCTCCGGCCGTGAAAGCCTTCGACAATACATTTTATTTATTATTTATTTATTCAATTTATATACCGCCCATCCCAGGGGCTCTTATGCCCCATCGATTCTTATGGTCGTTCCTCTTGGGGTGGGGGAGAAAAGGGGGGAAACAAGCTTGTATCGGATGTATGGATTGTTAAATTTATTCTATATGTACATGCAGGGCTTTTTTTCAGCTGGAACGTGGTGGAACGGAGTTCTGGAACCTCTTGAAAATGGTCACATGGCTGGTGGCCCCGACCCAGGGCAATCTCAACTCCCCTCTGTCTGGAGATCCGGGGGCGGGGCCACCAGCCATGTGACCATTTTCTCCGAGGGCAACCCACTGAGTTCCACCACCTCTTTTCCCAGAAAAAAGCCCTGTGTATATGTGCATGATTGTATGTGCATGTCTGTTGTCATTGATATCGAGGGGATTTGACCGGAGTAATTCTGCATGGGAAAAAGTCTGTACAGAGTGAGAGAAAACCCTAGGGTCAGATCAGACGCAGGTTCAAACTGCATACCCACATTCTTTTTGACCTGCCATTTTGGGTCTGGCTGCAGGCTCTTTCACTACACCAGTGTTCAGCCATGCTTTCATCTGTGAACACACTAGTACCCTTCCTCAGTAAAAGCCTGCCTGTTGTCGTGGTTAGAGGGCCAGACTTGGATCTAGAAGACTTGGGTTCGAATCCCTCGTGCCGTGGAAACTCGCTGGTTGACCTTGGGCCAGTCACACACACACTCAGCCTAACCGACCCTCACGGGGTTGTGAGGATAAAACGGAGGATGGAAGAATGATGTAAGTGACTTTGAGTGCCCACTTAGGAGAAAGGCATAAACAAGTGAATAAATAAATAAAATAGAGATGATGTATCATAGCCTCCTCGGTGGACCTTTCATCCCACTATTTAAATCCTCTGAAAGCAGACTTGGTAGCTGTCATCTTTCTACGGTGTTCCCTGTGTGTATAAATTGCTGTCAAGTCACAACTGACTTACGGCGACCCCTGCTGGGGCTTTCAAGGCAAGTGGGAAGCAGAGGTGGTTTGCCGTTGCCTTCCTCTGCAGAACCTTCCCTGGTGGTCTTCCACTCAATTACTGACCCCGCTTAGCTTGATGAGAGATGGCTGTACCAAGCCGCCTTCCCTCCCTGCGGTATTCCCTGGAGAACCACAATGACCCGTCAAGAACCTCGGGAGTTGGCCGAAACAGCCTGGAAGTTAAGTGGCCAAAGGGAGCGCTCTCTCTCTCTCACACACACATTTATGCTGGAATAAATCTTGTTAATTTTGAAGGTGCCACCGGACTTCTGTTTAATTCCCCTGGAAATCCATGTTCACAGAGACAGGAAATAACAATCTTTGATGGGATTAAAAGCCAAACAAAACATAGAACGCCACGAGCAAACAAGCCTGGGATACCTCCCGTGGTGACCTCCCAAGTGGTTCAGAGCACGCCAAGGGGTGTTTTGCTATTGTTCAGAACGGACGGAAGGTCTCTTGGGGACAAGCTACACGGCAGCTGTCCAGTAGCTTCAAGAACAGATAGCTCCCCTTCACTGATTTAATTAATTTCAGAGGCTTTCAAACCATAAGCCGGTCCCGGGAACAGGAGGCTACAGGGACTACCTCCTTATCCGTGCGAAGGGATGGTGAAAACATTCGCCCTGTCAGAGGGTGCCAGTCACCTCCTGTGCTGTGATGGTGCCTCGGTGCCCCCTTTGCTGTGCCCCCTTCACCGAGTGGCTCAGGTGGAGAACCGGCCCCGTTTGTGGGACCAAAGGCAGCCGCAGAGCCCTTTTAAAACTGTACCCTCTGTTGACTGATTCAAGTGTTTGCATGCTGTCCTGGTTTTATCTCTCCGCCAGCACCTGCAGGGGACAGGAACAATGCCAACCACATTTGGTGGATGCCCGTGATGCTGGAAAGGTGCCAGCTGCCTGGCCTCGTGCCATCAGCTTGTCTGGCTGGCAGCATACCCGGGGCACAGCCCTGGCCCTGACTGCAACCCTCCCAAATAATTCTGTCGTTTCAGTGCTCCACTGATAGGCACCCCGCATGCACTGCAGCGCAGACATGCCAGGGCCACGGGCAGAGGGCACAAAACCCAACTTGCAGCAAGAGAAATGTGAGGAAAGTGCCATTTACCCACGAAGCTGCCTTAAACTGAATCAGACCCGTGTTCTATCAAGGTCCATATTGTCTACTCAGACCAGCAGCCACTCGCCAGAGTCTCAGGTAGGGATCGTTCACAGCATCTGCAGCCGGGTCCTTTTAGCTGGAAATTCCAGGAATTGAATCTGGGACCTTGGCCGTTCTCACACTACTTACCTGCTCCCGGAACGTTGTAAAACTTCACGCAAAAAACGCAGAAGATAGCAACTTCTCGCGAGAGTTTTGCGCAATATCGCGCAAAACTCTCGCGAGAAGATGCTATCTTCTGCGTTTTTGCACGTTTTGCAACGTTCCGGGAGCAGGTAACTAGTGTGAAAACGGCCCTTCTGTGTGCAAAGCACAAGGGTCTTCCACTAAGCCACATTCTCCTCTAGTCACATACAGCAGCCTTTAGGGCGCTGCTGCCTCTTCTGCAACCTGCCCCCCCCTCCAAAGCCCCATTTGTCCCAAGAACAGCAGCCAAAATGCAGATTTAGGAAGGGCTCATTGTGAACCCAATGTCTGAGCCACACCAGCCAAAAGCCAGGGAAGCTTTCAAAGACTGAAGCCTGTGATCATTTCATGGTAGTTTATCAGACCAGGCAAAACACTGTTTTGCCGATAAAACATTTCATGCTTTAATTTCACCTCTTGCCTCGCTCTACCATCATAGACAGATGGACTCACATTCTTGCTGTATCTGAAGAAGTGAGCTGTAACTCACAAAAGCTCATACCCTACCACAAAGGTGCTACTAGACTCTTGCTTCTTTTCTACTGCTACAGGCAGACAAGAGGCAGGCACGAACCAAAACACGAACCAAAGTTTGTCACGAACTGGGTTGGTTCTTGGTTCGTAAACTGACGGTTTGTGGGAGCTCATTTCTCAGGAAACGTGATGAATTTTAGCCTGGTTCATTTGGTTTGTATTTCGGTTCGTCACTGTAGACAGCCTGGCACCGATCAATCAGTTTCCTAGGCAACGGGGGGGGGATGGGCTCTTTGCAGACTTTCTGCTGACCTGAAAGTGATGTTTATGAACCGAACAAACCGGTTTGCAAACCGAGACAAGTTTGTGAAGGATTATGGTTTGTGGTTCAAGAAACGCGACGAACCATGAACCACACAGTTTGGAATTTTACCTGTTCGTGCCCATCTTTAAGACAGACGAACATGGCTACCCATCTTGATCTACCACCATAGCGATTTCATCCCGAAGGCTCTTTCCAAATTGCAGGGAACCATCTAGGCAAATGAGAGTAATGATTCTCACACATTATTCTTACTTCCAAAATCTGCCTTTATTTACAGTTCAAGTCAAATCACATGCAAACTTTTACATTTCCTTCCCTCCCCTTCCCCGGGCAGTTTAAGAACAGTAATTAGCAAAAAGGATGCATTAGATTTATTTTTAAAATAGCAATTAAATATACAAAAATATAGCTTACAAAATAAAAACCCAGCAAAAGTTTTTTTTCCTTTCTTATTTAAAAAAAATACTCTGCTGCAGAATTTTACTTATTTTAGTGTACAGACAAGTCTATGAACTGGGGAGCAGCCTCGAAGTTCATAAACACTTCTGCGAGTTCCGCACTATTTACAAGAAGGTTGGAAGGGAAGAGATTAAACTGAGTCTTGGGCGATCTCAAGTGGTCAAGACTATCGTAAGTCTAGGCAGGAGCAACTCCTGAAATGCTTGCCAAGTTATTGGAAGGCTGCCCTACTTTAAAAGGGCTGGGAAGAACAGTCTGTGCCATTGTTAGACAAAATCTATACAGTACAATGCAACGCAGAAGAATTTCTTTGCTGTATCTTTTGCACAGCACGTATTGTTGCTTAACCAAACTTGAAAGGGAGGACAATGTTTTGGGATAACACCCTGCTTCTTTTGTATACACTGAAAAGACAACACACAGTTTATCGTTACCACACAGTCTTGCCGTCAGAGATTCCTCTGCAACAATAAGGACCAGGAACTTGTGTTTTATAATGCAAGCTCATTCGTATTGTTTTCAGGAAGTCAAATTCATAGAGAAGGGTAAACTGGGTTCCGATCTGCTCTTAGGCAGAGCAATATTCTTAGGAGCCACGTTTTCTGCAGCGACCAGGGAAATCAGAGCCCAAAAGGAGGACCTGCCAGAATTATACACAATTTCCACATTTGGAATTACAGAACTGATATTACTAACACAGCACTGACATTTTACAGAATACTGATCGAGAAATGGAATCGTTACTTGGAAAAGCTAGAATTCTAGCCACAGAAGCCAAATTTTCATCACTGAAACCTGCATCACTAACAAACCGGCAAGCATTCAAATTTTAGGGCTACGTATTTGCAACTTTAAAAAAATATATATCCAATTCACTTTAACCATTACACCCTACTTTGAGGATCGGGACAAATCAAAATTCTTAGGTGCCAGCATCAAATGTTTAGCTATCACAGCTTTCCCTATAAACCTGAAGATTTCTGAGCCCCCTGGGAGATATTACTGTTCTATTTTCAAATGTTCTAGATCGTAACCCAACACTCCTGAAGATTATTATTGTAAGAAAATCAAAATTCGAATAGCTGAATTTCCTAGGACTCGTCAGGCTATAAGTTAATTGCACGAACCTTTGTTTATACGTTTTATACTGGAGCGAAAGGAAAGAAAAACCCTACAGAGGTAGATAAAACTGTTCAGCAAGATTCCAGAAAGGGTGGACCTCATAAAAGTGAATCTGAGACTGGCCCAGCAGGTTTTCAACTGGCCAAAACATCGGCACAAGACGGCACCTTTATTAAAACATCAGCCCTTTAAATTCCCCAAACCAGTGAAGTTGTCAGCCGGCAAACAGCGCAAAGCTGCTGAGCTTTGCAATGGACTTGGTGGGTCTTTTTGGAAAGAATGTAGCGTGTCTGTTAATCAGTGGGAGAAATGGGAAAACTGACCGGGACTAATCTGGCATTGGGTAAACCACGGACAGAAGTGGAACATCTGAGACTGGACAGAGATCCTAGTTTGTGAGAGAGTTAGAAGTCTGAGTGGGTCACACTACTTCTCATCAGGAACAACAGACATGTTCTTTTCCAGCCCGTCCATTGCCTCTGATCAAAGTGGTTTTGCAAGATTTTGTTTTTAAAACCTGCAAAACCCATTTACCAAATACGGGAGCCTTTGCACGTCAGCTGCAGAGATTTTGCCTCCAAAGAACTGAGACTCTTGAAAGCTTACACCTTGAACATCTTGTGGGTCTCTAAAGTGCTACTGCACTAAAATCCAGCAGTTCGGCTGCCGACCGACATGGCTATCTGCCTGAAACTCCTATCACTGAATAGCTCAGGCCCAGCACTGCAACACAGATTTGCAAAACCACAGCCTAATGCCGAACAAAAATGCATGAGTTCAGCTGCAATGCTAACGTGATGCACTCAAAGTTGAATGCGGAGACACCCCCAGTTGATGCTCTAGTTCAGACACAAATCCGACTGGTACCAAGTCAGATCACCTGCCTAACAAGGTCAGTCTTGCCTACTCTCGCTGGCAGTAGCTCTCCAGGATCGTAGCAATCTTTTGTTCACATGACCAGCTTCCTGATCCTTCTTTATAAACTGGAGACGACAGGGACGGAATTTGGGTCCTTCTGCATGCAAAGTGGACGCTCTACCACTGTAGCCATATGTCAGAGCCATCACCATAAATAAGCATTACGGAGGATCTCCAGTACTAAAAAAGTCCAATTTCTGACCACGGAAACCAAATCCCAAAGGGAGAAAAAGACAAATTATGCAATCTATCATATATCGGGCTGATTTTGTATTATTTGTTCCACTTTCAGCAGTGACAGGGAGGAACGTACGCAAAAGACTTATCTCTGTGCTCGGCTCCCTCCTCTTATAGCCCTAAGGGCCTCTGAGATTTCACAACATACTCTCTGCTGACTTTTTCAGACCAGCTCCACAGAAATCAGGATTAGGATTTTTAAAAAGCAAACAAAAAAAGTGGAGAATGTTTTTCTAAGAAAAAAAAACCCTTCCGCCTTGTTTGGTATAGCTGGAAAAAAATGTGGCTCCTTGACTGGCAAATGATTTATATCCGGCACGGAGTGGCAGCGATGTGGCTATCCTGGGTGGATTTCTGGCCTCCCCCCGCCCCAAATTACATTATAAACTGTGAAAGAGAGGTTAGGCAGTACAGGGTGGGGAGGACAAAGGACGGTTCTACCGGCGCTCTGAGGCTGCTCGCCTGAACCGGTAGTTGCTGTTATAAGCAGGGGAAAGGCATTTGTACTGCAGATGAGCATTCGGGACCATGATAGCACACGACAAACCCAGAAAAAGCCGCTTTAAGACTCATTCGTGAAAATGCACTTTGTGCTCGCGCACAGTTCAGAATGGATTCACACTGTGGGACGAAGTCCGACGTATTCTGGTGTCGGATACAAGCGTCTTCAGCCCCTCTTGCTGGCTGCTCCCTTTAGAACTCATGGATGAAGAAACGGTTGATGAATAACAGAGGAAATGGTTTCTCTCTCCAGGGGCACTTAAAGGATCATTTATTTTTCAGGCAGGGACCGTGGATTTCAAGCACCTTACTAAGCACTTCCAATCCGGGCACCGGTGAACCATCGTCTCCTGAACCAAACACGTCCTGTGCATCTTTGTGATTTCTCCAAACGGTTCTCTCTAATAAGCACTCGCTCTTCCTCAGAGGCTGAGGGCGGGTTTCACTGTTGCTTCCCACCACGAGAGGGAGAGCGTTGGCAAGCATCCCGGAGCAGCCTCCAACGTCAAGATTATGCCTTGATGCTGACCGTTCCGGAAGCCACAGGCAATTCGGTATGAAGTAACCACCAGGGAGCAGCGGAATCACGTGGCACAGGAAGGGGCGTGTGGAGTCTTGTTTTTGTTCCATGATGCAAAGACGCACACACCCCACATGCACGGGGGGGCCTGCTCATCTCGGCTTCTGTTTCCCTTAAATGGCTTTGGGTTTCTGCGCCATCCCAAGTCGAAGGTGCTTGCACCGAACTTTATAAAGTGCTCTTTTAAAAAACAGAAGAAAAAAAATTCCAGAACCAGAGACTTCCCATCGGCCCCTCTTGCTGCACTGGCTGACGTTGCGCTACGGGTGTGTCCGTAGTCCGAGCATCTGGCCTTCCCCCTTCTCCCAGGGCACACTGAGAGTCCTTCAAGAGACAAAGGGAATCCTGGAAGATCCTCCGAGGCCGCAAGAAACAAGTTCAGCAGCGAGAGAATCTCTGCATGAGTCCGATGGGCGATCAGGTGCGCTAGAAAAGTGCATTGTTTGAGGGAAGCTATACGAGGTTTGCTGCCCCGGGCAGGGGCTCCTGTGGGGGGCCAGGGTCATTTTGTTTGCTGTGAAGTTGGGCCAGCTGAAGGACGGGCATGTTGCACAGCGGGCACACCTTGCGCACCTCCAGCCACTTGATGAGGCACCTGCAGACGGAGACAAAGAAGATCAGTCAGTCATTCCAAGCCACCTTCAAGCCAGGACCGTCACCCAGCTACAGAAGTCTTTGTTGATTAAAATTCAATAAGTGGATTTAATTCAATCAATCGTTTACCATGGTTCCGGAGCAGCAGAGTAAGACATGTGATAGCAAAAATATTTACAAGAAACCATTATATTGAAAATACAGAAATAGTGAATATAGGTAATTAAGAGCAAGAGTCCAGTAGCACCTATAAGACTAACAAAATTTGTGGTAGGGTATGAGCTTTCATGAGCCACAGCTCACTTCTCACACCCTACCACACATTTTGTTAGTCTTATAGGTGCTACTGGATTCTTGCTCTTTTCTACTGCTACAGACAAACATGGCTACCCAGCTTGATCGGTAATTAAGTCAGTGGTGAACTATGGTAGACTCTAGTGGCTGCACAGAATCTAGAGACTCTATCCATACTTCTGGGCTCGAGGTCTGCTAGAAGAAGGGAAGTATACAATTCCTCCAGTCCTCCCGGGTTTTTTTGGGAGGATAAGAGTGATAAATGCATGCCTGAGATTGCCATAGACGGGGAAATGCAGAAGGACACACCCAACCATTTCCATTTTCCCACTTGCACAAAGGCAACATGCATTCTTGGTATGATTTGATTCCATTTGTATATGAATAAAATAAGATATAAAAAGAGACAGTTCTCTTTATTTTGGGATAATAACAACAACAACAACATTCGATTTATATACCGCCCTTCAGGACAACTTAATGCCCACTCAGAGCGGTTTACAAAGTATGTTATTATTATCCCCACAACAAACACCCTGCGAGGTGGGTGGGGCTGAGAGAGCTCCAGAGAACTGTGACTCGCCCAAGGGCACCCAGCTGGCTTCAAGTGGAGGAGAGGGGAATCAAACCCAGTTCTCCAGATTAGAGTCCTGCCGCTCTTAAGTGACTGATCCAAGGTCACCCAGCTGGCTTGAAGTGGAGGAGTGGGGAATCAAACCCGGCTCTCCAGATTAGAGTCCTGCCGCTCTTAAGTGATTGACCCAAGGCCACCCAGCTGGCTTCAAGTGGAGGAGAGGGGAATCAAACCTGGCTCTCCAGATTAGAGTCCTGCCACTCTTAAGTGACTGACCCAAGGTCACCCAGCTGGCTTCAAGTGGAGGAGTAGCGAATCAAACCCGGCTCTCCAGATTAGAGTCTCGTGCTCTTAGCCACTACACCAAACTGGCTCTCTGGATGGGTAATACTTGAAAAAGCAGCAGGCACTTTATCGGAAAATGCTTCTTCTAAGATGGCACCAGCGACCAGGGCCGTTTCCACACGACTTACCAGCCTCTGGAGCGTTGTGCAAAACACGCGGAAGATAGAAATCTTTGAATCTTAGATAGAAGATAAAAATCCCATTCTAATAGTGTTACAAGACCAAATGAGTTGAGGACATGAGTGAGTGTCTGTCAGCAACCATGTGATGTATCTTCTGGGGAAAACAAGAAATGGCATTGGTCTTTTCTAGGAATCATCCCAAATTCTATGGTTCTCAAGTGAGCTGGGTCAGTGGATCTAGGACCAGCCCAGGATGATGGAGTATTGCAGTGCCTGCTTTTTAAGTTTCTTTGCTGAAATCATATTTTTTGCCTTTATTTTGTAAGCTGCTTCGAGCCTCCACTTGGGACAAATAATAAAATAAATGTAAAACACACGGAAGTTCGAAGAGGGCAGGGTGAAGCAATCTCTGTTCCCTCCCCGTGAGGACGTGGAGGTTAAAGCTTTGGAACTTCAAATCCCAGCTGAGGCACAAAGGTTACATCGGGCCAATCGCGCTCTCTCGGTGCGATGATTCAAACGGTGGGGAGGGGAGGGAAACCTACACACCCTGCTCTGAGTTCCCTTGATAAAAATGGGATAGAAAGATTAAACACAGAAAGTCAAGGAATCCACTCGTCTTAGAGCCAACCCCTGTTTTTTTGTTTGTTTGTTGTAGTTCATAAGCTAGCAATTGTCCAGGAGTTTTTTTACAGTTATTTGCTGGATTGGGCACCTACTTTCTGTGGAAGGCATGTTTGCACGGACAGATCCCCAGTTCATCTTTGGGCTTAAATTCCTCCAAACAAACTGCACAGATCTGAAAGAGAAGCAAGGGAGGAGAAGGGGGGAGAAGGGCAGTCAGCAACAGACACAAGGAAACATTTTGCATCGGAGATGGAGATCAAAGAATCGTAACAATGAGCATTTCCCGTTATTTCTGAAGTATAGCGCAAGAGCATAAAAGACGACTGCCTAGCCACATTCGCTCTCCCGATGGCTAGAGACTGCATGGGATTTGCAACTGGTTAGGGCATGCCTTCCCCCAAAGCAGTTCACACGTTACTTGCTTAAGAACCTAGTAGGCACAGCCTTGTGGATTCTGCCCTTAGCTGCTAACAGCCCCAAACAGTGGAAAATCTGGAGGGCCAGCCGTTTCCCCTGGGTAAAGATGGACAAAACAAGACACACATGCTCACTCAGGGCCAAGCTACACATGACGAATGACACTTGAACAGCAAGTGGATTGAGTGGAGGGCAAGTGAACAGGGAGAAATACACTTGCCGTTCAAGTGTCATTCGTCATGTGTAGCTTGGCCCTCAGTGTGTGATGTCCAGGGGTGGGCGGGGAAGAGATTGTTTTTAATGAAAGGTTGAGGCACCGTGCAGACAGCAGCGACGGAGAAAACTAAGGGACTACCTGTTTCCCACGAGCTACACCCTCCATTGGTGCCCCCCCACACCCGCTCTTCAAACCATCCTCTATGGCTGGGGCTGGGGAGCTTCATTTAGCCAAAGCCATGTTGTGACAGAGTGGCTCATATTTACAAGAAAAACTGTGTGTGGAGGGTGCGTCCCCTTGGACCTGCCCCTAAATTTTCTGGGAGTGCAATGTGGGTATCCAGAGAGATGTGTGTTCACCTTTTTGTGAACCTGTGCACCCATCCCCAAGTTTCTGTCCTAGAAGACAACTTTTGTAACCTACAACTTTGAAGCAAAGCAAGGCACTACATCGCAAAAGTCAACAGCAACGAATGCTTTAGCATTTAAAGAATGCTTTAGGCCGTTCCTGCACTGGGCAAGGGGTTAGACTAGATAGTCTGTAAGGCCCCTTCCAGCTCTAGGATTCTGTGATTGGACCGGGCTGCAGTTTTGCCCCAAATTTCTTTTACACAGCTACTGTTTCAATAGAGCCGTTCAAACTTCCCTGTGGATCGTGTCTTACATTAAAAAAGCAAAGGCAGGTGGAGTGCTGTTTGCAGTTTCTGCCCCAGGTACCCTCAAACTACACTTTGGATTTATTATAGTCTGCCTTTCTCACCAATAAAAACAACAACATCCTCAGCAACAACAGTGTGCTTATATACCACTCTTCTAGGCAGATTAGTGCCCCACTCAGAGTCTCTCTACATGAGACATGTTACACGGGGACCCTCAAGTGTAAGAAAACTCGATGTTAGCCAGGAAGCATAGTTTTAAAAGGCAGAGCCAGCAGAGATTGCTCCTCAGAGGGTTTGTTAATTTCATCTTCGCTACTTTGAAGGCTCTATCAATTTCACCTCACCTGAGGAGCGATCTCCGCCTGCTCCGTGTAGAGGTTAAACTACACTTCCCAGGTAACATTGCATCTCCCTACACTTGAGCGTCCCCCTGTAAGATGTCTTACAGGGGAGGAACGGCTTTGCCAACGCCGCTTGCTGAGCTCATGGCTGCAGTGAGATTCAAACCATCAGAATGCTGATTCACAGCCCAACCACTTAACCATTATGCTGCAGCAGCTCCTATAATAACAACTGTGCTTATATACCACTCTTCTAGACAAATTATTGCCCCACTCAGAGCAGTGAACGCAGCCAGTGTTGTTATTATCCCACCAATACAGCTGGGGAGCTGGGCTGAGAGGAGTGGCTTCCTCAAGACAACCTGCTGAGCTCAAGGCAATAGTGGGCGTCAAACCAGCAGAGTGCTGATTCACAGCCCAACCACTTTGCCACTCAATACAATCAACAGCTGGGACATTCACTGAACAGTACAACAGGGTATGTTTGGCAGAAATTTGAAAACAGGCATAAATCTGAATACCCACGTTCAAAGTAACAATTCGGGGATCAGGCCTGGGGGAGAGGGGATTGCCTCTCACACCTCGCTCCCAAACAGCATTCTGAACTTTGAAAGAGCTTTGTGACAGCAGTCTGGAGGAACTGCAGGCCACCTTCTGAAACAAACACTTAAAAAAAAATTCTCACTCTGTGTGTGTGTGTGTGTGTGTGTGTGTGTGTGTGTGTGTGTGTGTGTGTGTGTGTGTGTGTGTGTGTGTGTGTGTGTGTGTGTGTGTGTGTGTGTGTGTAAAATGCCCGAGTCTGCACCTCCCAAACCTTTGCCCCCCCCCTCCCAAGGAAAAGCAAGAGCCAGTTCTCTTGGGAAAGGTACATCTCCTTGGCAGCCTTCCCAGAACCTTGCTGGGTTACTCTCCCCGCCCCCCACATCAGGATTTATAGCCGATATAAATAACTTCTTCATTTCTGTGGCTATTGGCAAGGGCAGCCGCCTCCGAGTTGCATAACCAGATTCTCACTTTGCCTCTCTGGAGCAGCAACACAACGGTGTCGGGTTCAACGAGGGGTGTCCTGCTTGCGCAGATGGAGCCAGCGTTCCCTCCTCCCTCCCCCATGTCCCAAAGTTTAAATTCAGAGTCTTTGCCAGTTGTTCTGTTGATGCCACAGCCCTCTAAAAGGAGGAGAATTTCTCCCCCTTCTTGCAAGAGAGCTGGGCAAAGATATTAAGAGTTAAAGAGGCAAGAAGTTACTGACCAGCTGGGAAATAGGTCAGCTATAAGGTGACTCAGCTCCCATTTCATTTCATTGAGCCCACGCCTGTTGGTGGCCTGGGCAAGCTTACAGGCTTCAATGAAGCCTTCTGCAGGTGGAAAAAGGAGGCTGTGTTCTGAGTGGTATTAGAGAAAGCGCCACACCATTTAAAGAAAGTTCCCAGCAAAAAGGGGTAAAGAGCAGGGAGGTAATGTGCCTTGATCATTCGCTAGCATCATGAATGTAGGTAACAATCCACAGCAAAGAGAGAAAGGCTGGGGCTGGAGTCAAGTTTTTAAGAGAGCTGAAAGGTGGTGGGCTAGAGGCATCGCCTGCCGGTAGTGCAGAAACATTTCTTTCATCTCTGGTCAAACAGGCTTTGCAGGTTTTTGAATTTTTTAAAAAAACCTGCAAAACTTGTTGGACCAGAGGCAAGAGTGGGATGAGGATGGAGCGGCGTCACCTTTGACTCTGAAAACCCTATTGGCCATCACTAGCCTGAAGGTGTCAGTCATTAAGGGACCACCATCGCTTTCTTGTAAAACAGCAACTCGTGGTTCCAATTTACTCAGTAATATGTGCGCCAAGAGGTTGCCGTTCGACACTTCTGAGAGAAACCCGAAACATTCATAGAGGATAGGTTTATCAGAGGCTACTAGCCCTGGTGATTAAAGGAAACTTCCGCTTTCAGAGGCAATAAACCTATAAACATCAGTACCGGGAAGCAACGTGAGTGGAAAGCCTCGGTCTCTATGCCCTGTTGTTGGCCACTGGGTGAGACAGGATGCAGGAATGGATGGACCACTGGTCTCATCCGACAGGGCTTTTTTGATGTTCAATTCTATCGTCTGGTCCTGTTCAGATAATCCCATATCCTGAGATGAACGGTCTGCAGGGCTTACCCCTGAGCTCCAGTACATGTTCTTTTTAAAAAAATTATTTTGTCAAAATAAAAAGGGTACAGAAAGAAAAAAACGGAAAAGGAAAAGAGTAATAAAGTCACAGAGATTTTACAGCTATTTGCTACCAGTATTATTAAAATACAGAGTACACAAATAAAAAAAGGGGGAAAAGAGCTTAACCTTTATCAACATTTGTCCTTACTGAAGTGAAAATTACAACCAATATTAAATCCAATTAATATATATATTTCCCTCTATACTACACAAACTGAGTACCTACCTCCTCCTTCTTCCCAATCAATAATAAAAATCGGTGAACAAAAAAAAAAAAAACTTCCTCCCCTATTATTACTACAATATCTCAGCTTATCAAATCCTGTCCCTTCCTCTGACCACATGCAGACGATCGTTTCTATAATTACATGGCAGCGACTGCTCCCTTAATGACTTTCCAAAGGTAGCACCAGGGCTCATTTCGAGGGGGAACGCGCAGGAATGCAGTTCTGGCAATTCCCCAAAGAGGTCACGTGTCAGGTGGCCCCGCCCACCTGACTCTCGGCCATTTTGGGCCCGTTTCGTCCTGGATTGGGGCCGAAACAGCCTGAATCGGGCCTCTGACGGGTGGTGGATCACTCTCCTGTTCAGCAGCGGCCCGATCCTGACCATTTTGGGCCCCTTTTCAGCTATTTCCAGCCCCTTTTTGCCGTTTTGGGCCCAATTTCGGCCCTGAATGGCCAGGATTGGGTCCAAAGCAGCCAGGATAGGTGACATCAGAGGGTGTGGCATACACAGATCAACTATGCTAATGACACATTTCTGGTGATGTCAAGGGGCGTGGCATACGCTAATGTGTTATGCTAATGAGTTCCTCCAGCTCTTTTTCTACGAAATGACCCTTGGGTAGCACTACTCGCTTGAGGAACCAGGGTGCATACGTTGATCGGGGAGGGGGCAGGAAGAGAGGAAAGAAGCCAGCTTACCTCGTGCAAGTTGAGTTCTTTTACTTTTTCTTTTAGAATAACCTGCAAGGGAAAAAGAACCCATCAACAACAGAGGAAGCGTGGCAGCAAATGCAGTTGCAAGCACAATTTATGCCTGCGCAACTAACGGACAAAGGAAGGAGGGCGCATGCAGATTACTCGTTTGCAAAGCTCAGGAGGCATGTAAGGCATTGAACAACATCTTTGCAAGAGGAGTCAAGCGCAAGAGGCACCTGCCACCGTTCACTTTAGAGAGCTGGTTGAGAGAGAGAGATCCTACAAAGTTGCCTTATACCGAGCCAACTTCATCTAGCTTCATAACATCGCTTCATCTAGCTCAGTAGGGTCTCTTCGGCCTGCCAGTGGCTTTCCAAGGTCTCAGCCCGTTATGCCTGCTGAGCATCCAATGAGGATGCTGGAAAAGAATATCTACACAGGAAGCGCGTGCTTAAGCATGGCAGTAGGAGCCCCTCCGCTCTTGCTAATGCTCAACTGGCTGCCTCGGTCACTCAGGGCCAAGCTACAAGTGACGAATGACACTTGAACGGCAAGTGAACAGACGCACGTGTATTCCTCCCTCTTCACTTGCGCTCCACTTGCCCTCCACTTGATCACATAGGGCCAAGCTACACATGACGAATGACACTTGAACGGCAAGTGGATTGAGTGAAGGGCAAGTGAACAGGGAGAAATACACTTGCTGTTCAAGTGTCATTCGTCATGTGTAGCTTGGCCCGTAGTGAACAGGGAGGAATACCCGTGAGTCTGTTCACTTGCCGTTCAAGTGTCATTCATCACTTGTAGCTTGGCTCACAGTTTAGCCCTTCACTTCTACTCCACCCTTCTTCCAAAGAATGAAGAGAGGCAAATGTAGTTCTCCTCCAACCCCACTGTTTTGTCCTCACATAAACCCTGTCCAAACAGCGTAGGCTGTGAGTGACTGGTCCAAAATGACCCACTAAAAAGAAGAAGAATTGGTTTTATACCCTGCCTTTCACTACCCGAAGGAGTTTTGGAGCTGTTTACAATCACTTTCCCTTCCTCTACCCACAATGGTGGGTGGGGCTGAGAGAGCTCTGAGAGAGCTGAGACTGACCCAAGGTCACCCAACAGGCTTCAAGCGGAGGAGTGGGGAATTAAACCTGGCTCTCCATGTTTAATTCCCACCGCTCTTAACCACTATACCAAACCAGCTCTCAGCACCATGGCTGTTTAGGGATTGGAACGCAGAGCTCCCAGATCCTGATCCGATACTCTTAACTGCCACACCGCACTGGCTCCCAGCTTCTCACCCATGGAGTCCATGCATAGCATGATGGATCACGTCCATGTTAATCTGCTTCCACCAGGGGATTTTTCCCTGCATGGAAAAAATCCCTGGATTAAAGGGAAACACCAAGGCGACAGCATTCCCAGGCTTTCCCTTTTAACCAGGAGAAAAACAAAAGCAGTTTTGCTCTGGTTTAAAGGAATCAGGCGAGGTGGCTCCAAGCACAGCATCCTCCATTAAGGCTGCTGGCGGTGGGGGTTGGCAGTAGAACAGCAGGATTTGAGTCCCGTGGCACTTTAGAGACTAACAAAATTTTCAGGGTGTAAGCTTTCAAGAATTAGAGCTCCGTTCTTCAGATCTGCAGAACTGGAGGCCAGAGCAACTTAAGAGACCAACAAGATTTTTCAGGTATACGCTTTGGATAGTCAGGGCTTCCTTCTTCAGACACCTGAAGAAGATGTCTAAAGAAGGGAGCTCTGATGCTTGAAAGCTTATACTTTGAAAATCTTGTTAGTCTCTTTGGTGCCACTGAGCTCAAAGCCAGTAGCGAACAAGCTTTTCTCTGTGCCTCTCTCAAAATCTGGCAGGGCTTCAGGGAACAGCCTTGGACACTGCGTGGATGCGGGCATACCTACCTAACCCACCCCCTTTGTCCATCTCCGCCCCAAAATTCAAGCTGTCGGGGGACAGAGCCAGGGGACGACAACTTACCTGTTTGTAGGCATAGAGCTCTTTGTGGGCTTGGTGTCGGAGCCTGGAAGCCAAAAACAAAAGGAAGGCATATATGAACAGGGAAGGCTCTACAAAATAACACACAAATGCCAACACAACGACGCTCAGTGGCTGCTGAGCCTGGTCTACTGAAACAGCCAATCACAAAGTAAAACCGTTCTGGGGTTGTCTTGCTTCAAACTCAAGATGGCAGAAATCAGATCATTTCTCAGAAAAATCCCTGCATATGGAAAGCTAGACACCATGGAGAAAAGTTCTAGCCTAGCCTTCTCTCCTGACATGCTGGATTTGGGAGGATGGGTTTGTTTCTTTCGTGGAGGCATGTTCAACGGAGATGTTCCACCAGGCGTATGGTTGAGGCCAGCATGAGACCCTCACAGAGCCTCCCACCAGCCTCCCACCAAGTGTGGGGTGATACAGTGTCCACCGGCCGACTGCCCAACATATGGGTACAGCACGGGGCTATGTAGTGCCCATTCCTTTGCTGACCCATGTATGGGTTGCAGTACATTATCCGTCCACTTCCCTCCTCCTGTATGTTGATGGACAGGAATCTGGAATTGACCCCATCTTGGGACAGTTACTATCTGTTTGTTGTTTTTATGAAGAACTGTTGTTTTACGGTTTTAATATTTGTATTATATTTTTATAATCTGTTGTACCTCACCCTGAGCCTGCTTGTGGGAAGGGCGAGTTAGAAATGTAATAAATTATAATAATAATAACCCCTCCACCTGTGCTCCAGAAACGCTTTTATCATGCGACTGGCTGTTTGGGAAAATGGGGTCTTAAATTCCCCGTCTGTTTGAAGGGGGGAGCAAACATATTTTAAGTGCAGTGTCCAGTTGTCAAGGAGCTCACTACCGTAGCATTTTGCAAAACAACTTTGCTTAATGGTAACCTTTCAGGATTTGACATTTTAAACAGTGGGCATAACTGGTTGATTAGACATCCCTTCTTTCCATTGCCTGGATCTTCCGGAAAAATCTTTCGTTTTTATTTGTGGGGGTTGGGGACATAGGAGAGGAAGGTGATAACAGCCGAGCCATATCAAGAAAACTCAAAGAAAGAGAGGAACGATAGATGGAATTGCCCTGGCTTTAAAAGTTAGAAGTTAAAACGATGAAATATTCTCTCCCCATTTTAACGCAACGTTTTTCATTTGATAGAAGAAGTCATAAAAACATCGATTCTGTTTAGCTTGACTTAACGTACTGCTATCAAAACCGGGGGTGTTCCAATGTTCATATATGTATTCTTTCAATGCAAGTGGATTTACTCTTAGGGAGGCTGCGCATCTATCAGTCCAGATTGCACAGTATTGGATTACTGGATGTTTGCTGACATTTTAGGGTTTTCTTTTCCTTTAGCAATCTCATCTCTTCCTCCGAAAGGCATATCTATTATCTATGCTGTAAACTTGTATCAGTTTAAGAATAATAATTTCTGCCCTAAAGTATCCTGGGCATTGTGATTTGGGGAGAGCACCAAGAACTCTTATTAGATTCATAGAATCATAGGGTTGGAAGGGACCTCCAGGGTCATCTAGTCCAACCTCCTGCGAAAGGCAGTAAATTCCCAAATGCCTCCCCCGCTCCCCCCCACACACAGTGACCCTTACTCCATGCCCAGAAGATGGCAAAACACCGTCAGGATCCCTAGCCAAACTGGCCTGGGGAAAATTGCTCCCTGACTCCAAGGTGGCGATCGGCATAACTCAGGGCATGTAAGAAGGGGCCACAAGAACTTCCTCTCATGACCTGCTTAGGTTCACAGAATCAGCATTGCTGTCAGATGGCCATCTAGCCTCTGCTTAAAGGTAAAGGTAGTCCCCTGTGCAAGCACCGAGTCATTACTCACCCATGGGGGGACGTTGCACCACGATGTTTTCTTGGCAGACTTTTTACGGGGTGGTTTGCCATTGCCTTCCCCAGTCATCTACACTTTAACCCCAGAAAACTGGGTACTCATTTTACCGACCGCGGAAGGATGGAAGGCTGAGTCAACTTTGAGCTGGCTACCTGAACCCGGCTTCTGCCGGGATCGAACTCAGGTCGTGAGCAGAGCTTGGGCTGCAGTACTGCCGCTTACCACTCTGCGCCACAGGACTCTTGTCTAGCCTCTGCTTAAAAACCCCCAAAGAAGGAAAGCCCACCACCTCTCAAGGAAGCCGCCTCTCATGGAACTACAGTTCTCCAGGGAGAGGGAGTGACGGCTATAGCCAGTAGGGGTACTGTAGGGGTACGTGCTCTACTCTTAAAAAATGAATTTACAACATCTCTGTGGCTAATTTCCCCTTTGATTTCCCAGCTCAGGGTTTTTTCTAGTTGAGAAAGCAAACACTTGCAGATGACTAACGGCAATCAACGGCAGAGTGGGGAAGAGAGAGAGGAAAAAAAAACATTTTGATAGATTTACCTCCATTAATAGTACACTTAATCTCTCCGAGTTCAAAGATAGAAATCTGTAAAACAGACAGCACAGCCTAGAAGAAAAAACCTTGTCAACGACTCAGTTTGCAACAGGGGAGCATCGTACGGTCTCCATTGAGAATGCCGCAGCAGGTCAGACATACACATTCACAGTCCTCCCCAGGGTGGGAATGCTGGCAGAGGACCTGTTTTACCACCGTGAAAAAACACTCAGTGTTTATGTTTTAAAAGTCTCTCCGAGGCAATTATTTGCTTGGTTCCCTGGCTCTTGAACAAACAAGATTCTTGAAACTCGCTTTTGAGATTCGAGTCCGGCAGCACCTTAAAGGCCAGCAAGATTCCCAGGGTGTAAGCTTTTGAGGGTCAAAGCTCCTTTCATCAAATACATTTGAAGGTTGTGCGCTTCTATTTACTTAAATGCATATTCAGTCACACACACTGGCTGGTAGGAATTAGTGCTTCCTATGTGGGAAAGCAGAAATAGTTGCCAATTGGTGCGTGGGCTGCATGGAACCAGTTCAAGGGCGTGGCTAAAATATCCAAATGTTCTCCCCAAGGAAAGGAAGAAGGAAAGACCTTCATCTGAGGGCCCAAATACATGATTGCACGACACGCGTTGGGTCACAGGTACCCGACCCAATTCTCGGTCATACATACATGTGAGGACTAACCTTTAAAAAATCTCTTGTTGCTTCAAACACTGCGAGGGGGAAGGAGTTGCTTCAGGCTTCCACACTGCTTCCGCCAGCGGAAATGGCCACGGGGAGGGGGGCTGTTTGTCCCTTCCTCAGGCTTCACATGTGCTGGGATGGGCATGTATAGCCCAAGGAACGGGGCAGGTCCCCCTGTGTGGCTGTGTCCGCTGGGAAAAATGGAAGCCCCTCTTTCCCCCTTGCAATCCTTGGAACTGCATGAAAGATTCTTCTCTGCACATGTACGTGTAACTGACAGTCCGGTTGAGCATGTGTGATGTAACACGTGTCATACGTATCGTGTATTTTGGCCCTGAGACCCTGGAAAGCTGTGGCCAGTCTGGACAGATTGCATGGATCTAAAATGAACGGTTAAGGGATTACTGGCAGTGCACGGCACAGTCCCACAATGAAGTGTGCCATCTTGCATGGGGGAATCACTGACTCTGAGACTCTCACATTAAAATCTCCTGCGTGTGAAGAGGTTCTTAGTTTAGCCTTCTTATTGAGGGTCTGGCTTTCCAAATGCAAAGAAATGTGGATGCAAACATGCCATTCCCTCATGCACATTCTGAGATGGTCCCGTGAAGACTGTACCATGCGCCTAGAAAGGGTTGTGTGAGTCTATTCCCAGTCTATGAATGAAACTGCCCACAAAACAGGCTATACATGATTCAGAGTGAAGATCTGTGTACGACCCGACACTCTCTTTCGGTATCAACCAACAGAATGGCATCTTTGTGGAAGGAGGAGACTCAATCTCAGTGCAACAGCAACAAATTAGTGTAAGAATGTGCTGAATGAGGAAAGAGAAACAGCATCAACGTACCATGTGGGACAAAGAGATACTGCATCTTTAGCTTTGCAGAGGGAACAACCAACGACTTGTTTAATCTGGGCAAAATTTCAGACTGAAAATAATCAGCTTTCCAAAAAACTAGCCGTTTGCTCTGCTGTGGCAAAAAAAGAGGAAATGGCTTCAAAATGAGAACTTTACAAAACACACTACAGTGTGGCTATGCCAGGGGGAGGGAGGAGGAAGAGAACTGTACAAACTTAAAATGAGCCCCAAAAGCTTGTTTGAAATAGGTGAAACAGGCTGGTAAAGAGCCATTAATATAGTCATGTCTACAGAGTAAAAGGTGCCTCCAAGTGACCATTAGGTAAGGAAGATTTTTGCAAAATGTTCCTTTAAAAACATTATGCAATGGATGCATCATATATGGGTAATAGATCATTACAAACAGCGACCCACAAGCAGTTGTGGTGGGCATTTCTTTTTCCCTTTCCCTGCTATTTATAACAACAACAACAAAAACAACAACATTCGATTTATATACCGCCCTTCAGGACAACTTAACGCCCACTCAGAGCGGTTTACAAAGTATGTTACTATTATCCCCACAACAAACACCCTATGAGATGGGTGGGGCTGAGAGAGCTCTAAGAGAGCTGTGACTCGCCCAAGGTCACCCAGCTGGCTTCAAGTGGAGGAGTGGGGAATCAAACCTGGTTCTCCAGATTAGAGTCCTACACTCTTAACCATTACACCAAACTGGCTCTGTTTCCTCTTTCCCTTCCCTGAAATCCCCCATAGCCGCTCCCCTTCTCCTGCTTCCTTCTCTCTTCCCACCAACCACCCAACCTTCCTCTACAGGCTGCCCATCTTCAGCTTTCCCTCCTTCCCTCTCCCTGGCAGCTTCTCCCTGGGTAAACTCTTCATGATTCCAGCCGCCAGGTTGGGCTGGGCCCAGTGTAAAGCAGAGAACAGAAAGGACTTGCAGGGAGCAATTCACGTTCCTCCTCCCCACAGACTTCCTGGCAACGCTCATACTCTCATCTTTCCCTGCTTCCTACCTTTTATCTCTTCCCATCTTCTACTACATTTATTAATTAATTAATAGTTATAGA
Organism: Eublepharis macularius; assembly: GCF_028583425.1. Classification (NCBI taxonomy): domain Eukaryota; kingdom Metazoa; phylum Chordata; class Lepidosauria; order Squamata; family Eublepharidae; genus Eublepharis; species Eublepharis macularius. The sequence continues at coordinate 6,435,913 of NC_072799.1, forward strand.
CTTACTTCATTTATACATTGTTTTCTATCCTCCATTTTATCCTCACAACAACATGTGTGGCCCAAGGTCCCCTAGTGAGTTTCCATGGCAGAGTGGGGATTCAAACCTAGGTCTCCTAGATCCTAGCCTGAAACCGTAACCACTATAACACATTGGGCTTTATGTGTGCTGAACAGTAGCAAGCAGCCCGTCTTGTGTGTCATGCAAGTCACATGGTAGGAAGTCACCTGGTGCTTGCTGCTGACCCTAGCCCCAATTAATCCCACCTCAAAGGTCAAAACACCCCTGGAAAGGTCCCTACCTCTTCCCCTGTTTTTTCCTGACAGAAACCAAGACTTGAAGGCTGGCAATACTTTTGTGGTTGCCTAGCAACAGCCCCTGCGAAAGCATTTGTTTATTAACACTACAGGCACTGCTTTTGTTATTTTAGGGTTAACTCCCTATTGGGCTTGAGTTTTAAGATTACATATCTTCCAACAAACTTGGGCCTTTTTCAGGTTGGTAGAAAGTTCTATCTTGTTTGTGGCTCTAATCTCTGGATTTAAGTATCCATGGATTTGAGCATGTTGAAAATTAGATATATTGATTTGTTTGAGCAAGGTACCAAGATTTCTAGTACTAATGAGGTCTCAAAGAATGGTGTTAACAAAAAAAGCACTGCACAGTTAACGGACAGTTTATTTTAAGTCCTTGGCTACACCTTCCATTTTAAGTTTTCCATTCTATGACTACACTTCTAGAATTTAAGGCTCTTAAGTTCAACTCACTAGACCACATGGCTGAAGGGTACTTGGGTCATGAAGGTCTCAGAAAAGACGATATTCTATATATTTCCTGGATATTGTTCAGGTATTGAACCCAATGAAATTTAGGGCTAATCTTTCCTACAGTTGCCAAGTGGTTGAGCAGCTATCCGCAGACAACGCAAAATCCTGGAAACTCTAGCTAATAGGCTAATAGAAAATTCTCAGCATGTTTGTTTTGGGGTGTGGATGGGGAGAAGCCATGACAGTTTCACAGATATACAACTCAGCACATTGATTGTGTAGATGCACCCTTTATTATCAATTTATAATCCTATGCAATTCCTCCGACGTTTGATTTAAATCGGGGCCATAGGTGATCTTTGTCCATCCAGCTTTGGCAAATTCTTAGCGGGCAGCTACAACTTGATTCTCACCCACTTACTTCCTTTATTGCAGGGCTCGTTTTGAGGGGGAACGCACAGGAACGCAGTTCCAGCAGTTCCCCAAAGAGGTCACATGTCAGATGGCCTCACCCCCCTGACTCTCGACCATTTTGGGCTCGTTTCGGCCTGGATTGGGGCCAAAACGGCCTTGATCGGGCCTCTGACAGGTGGTGAATCACTCTCCTGCTCATCAGTGGCCCAATCCTGACCATTTGGGCCCCTTTTCAGCAATTTTCAGCCCTATTTTGCCATTTTGGGCCCAATTTCGGCCCTGAATGGCCAGGTTTGGGTCCAAAACAGGCAGAATAGGTGATGTCAGAGGGTGTGACACACTTCCGGCGATGGCAAGAGGCGTGGCACATGCTAATGAGTTATGCTAATGAGTTATGCTAATGAGTTATGCTAATGAGACCCTCCAGCTCTTTTTCTACAAAATAACCCCTGCTTTTTTGTATTTGACATTTTTGCAGCCAAGCACATGGGCCCCTCCTGGGTGGACAGCAACGTCAGGCCAACCCAACATTACAGCCCAATGCAGACCTAGGCCTCACAGCCTTGTTGGGACTGGAGCAAGTCTGGGCATTTTCTCTTACGACTCTTGAGCAGTGAGCCCCGCTTCCAGAATGGACACTGAGTTGCTTGCACCCGCTGCTGAGCGAGGAGAGGTTATTCAGTCATAAAATATTGAGCTTGGAACCTACATGTTTCTTGGAAGCCACTTCACCAAGAGCAATGCACAGCATACGCACATATTAACTGCCCACAAGTAGAAGTACAGGATACTGCACTCATTAAAAAAAAAAAGTTGAGGGAACTTAAAAAGCTGCCAAGGCAGGACACTCTAGAAGGATATTAATTGTTCTTTGAACTGAATTGCGTTTGCATTACAAAACTGCTTTCATAGTTAATATTAGACACTTTTCTTCTCTCCCAAGCTTAACACACAGCTCATTCTCAGAGAACAACCCATTGCAGTTATGGGACATCAAAGCCGCATTCCAACGGGAACAGAACCTTCTACTGACAAACGATGGATGACCTTGGACACAAAGTCGAGGAATAGTTAAGATAAAAACGTTTCTCTGTTTCAAATAATTTAACAAAATTCAGGAATCCAGGAGCCACGTCCATACGACAGGAGCATTTTCAGTGACGGTAGAACTCCTTTCCACTGGACACTCAGCTGACTGAACGTTTTGCAGAACTCACAGAACTGATGTAGGAACCAGTTTGATTTGACTTTTAAAGCTGGGTGCAAGGAAAATTTTAAATCCATGCAGTCTTGCACGTTGTTCTGTAATTTATTACTTTTATGTGTTTTCTCTCTCTGTTAGTAAGGGATTGAAAATTAAAATATTTACGCAGTATGCCACACAGGGAACATGTTTATATGGTTGAACGATAAAGGAGAAATCAGAGAAAACAGGTCAACTCTTGGTGCCATATCCTGTTTTTTTTTAAAAAAACTTCCTGAATAATTACATAAAACGTACTTTCCACTCTCCTACCCCTCAGTATCTGGGAACTGTGCCAGCAATTCCTTTAATCAATGGTTGCAATCCTAAATAAGCTTCAGAAACAGGAAAATCCCCTGAACTCAATGCCTCTTTCCCTTCTGAGAACGCTTGCCTTGGAAAGGACTGGAAAAATATTTGCACAATAAGTAACCTTTGCTTCAAAGCAACGATTCCTGAACTCAGGGCTGGGAGGTGTGGCTTATAACATTAAACTATCATCAGGGGTGCATCCTCTGCTCTATGCCCCTTGGAGTGGAGAGACCTGGTACAACATTAATCTCCTTCCACACACTCTTCTTAGCTAGTACATGAACAACGATAGCATCTCCATGTTAATTACACTCCGAAGGTGGGGAAAGAGAAAGTGTGTGTGTGTTCCTATCTTTGTGAAGCATCTGATTTATAAGCGGACAAACGTAGCGAAAGCCAAGAAGCAGCGCCACTCTGTCCATCGAAACTAGAGCCCGGCAGGATTTGTTATCCTTCCGCCAGGCCTGTAAGACAGCGTTGTTCCGCCAGGCATATGGTTGAGGGCTGGGCCAGGCCTCCGCTGGCCCTGCAGCGGGAGAAAACGATCTAAACCTCCCCATCAGATACGTCTACCACTCTGTTTCAGTTGTTTAATTGCTTTTGATAATTATATTGGCTATGGCCTACGGTTCTCATCCAAAGTGAAATAAACAGCCAAGCAGGGGCGGCTGCCATCTTGATAACTTTTTATTTATTTATTTATTTATTTATTTATTTATTTATTTATTTATTTATTTATTTATTTATTTATTTATTTATTTATTTATTTATTATAAACTAATTAAGCTTTTTATAATGTTTTATTTTTTTTTAAAGGATGTGATCTGCCCTGAGCCTGCTCGTGGGGAAGGCAGAATAGAAGTCTAAGGAAAGAAAGAAAGAAAGAAAGAAAGAAAGAAAGAAAGAAAGAAAGAAAGAAAGAAAGAAAGAAAGAAAGAAAGAAAGAAAGAAAGAAAGAAAGAAAGAAAGAAAGAAAGAAAGAAAGAAAGAAAAGGAGGCTGGGACATGGGAAGGCAAATTAAACTGAGTTATCCCAGAGTTGCAAAGGAGGATGTCTGATCGTTAGGCCTGGCTGCCAACAGAGATCTCTCTCTGTATAAAGAATGAAAGTGAGTCTTCAATGCCAATTCTCACACACACACACAAAAATCCAACCTCCTACAGTTATTAAAGATTTGCTTATGCGTTATGAATGAGCCGTATTCCCATTTTACTTAACTGGGAAGTTTTATCGTTGCCAACATTCCCAGAATGGAAAAATGTAATTGTTCTCCTCTTCAATATAGTCCGATTTCACCAGACTGCTGAAGCTAAGCAGCTTTGGTACTTATATGGGGGACCACCAACAAAGAATCTGCAGAGGAAGGCAATGGCAAACCACCTTTTAGGAGTGTGCATCAAAAAAAAAAAGATTTGGAAAATCTGCATCTCAGATTCAGGGATCCCCAAAAATCTGGAACTCTCCAAATCTGGGAAAGATTCTCTGATCTGGCTCGGAGAAATCAGAGTGATCCGGGTTAATTTGGCCACCTCTGTGTCTCCCTTGCCTTGAAAGCACCATGCTGTGGTTGTCATAAGTTAATTGCAACTTGATAGCACACACCTACATTCGTAGATCCCATGGATGTGCTACGCAGTCATTTCTCAGATTGGAAGCACAGGACTGGATCCCATGGATCTGTTCTGCTAATGTAACAGTTGTTGTTATTATTTAATGGTGCTGCCTTCCTCTCAGGGCTTTTTTCTGGGAAAAGAGGTGGTGGAACTCAGTGGGTTGCCCTCGAAGAAAATGGTCACATGGTGGGTAGCTCCGCCCCCTGATCTCCAGGCAGAGGGGAGTTTAGATTGCCCTCCGTGCCGCTCCTGGAGATCAGGGGGCGGGGCCACCCACCATGTGACCATTTTCAAGAGGTTCCAGAACTCCGTTCCCCCGCGTTCCTGCTGAAAAAAAGCCCTGCTTCCTCTGATGTAAAGCCCCTTGTGCAGGGGGAAAGCACCAGCAGTAGTGGGACAGCGCCAACCAGTGCTTCCTCTTTGACAAGCAGCATGCACTGTAATTGGTGAGGTGATAAAGGCTGGTTGGAAAACTCCAGTTGGGTGCCCAGCACTGCATTGGGAGTATTTTCCCATAAGAGCAACTGCCACCCAATAAAATCCATTGTTCCCAACAAGAATCATAGAATCACAGCGTTGGAAGGGGCCTCCAGGGTCATCTAGTCCAACCCCCCTGCGCAATGCAGGAAATTCACAACACCCCCCAACTGCCCCAGTGACCCCTGCTCCAAGCCCAGAAGAGCCTGAATGCTGTATGCCAAACGGGCAACACAGATTTTCTCAGATGCTGGCTGCTCTGTTGTCATTTCTTTTTCTTTAACCCCCACGCAGCCACCCGTCCAACTCCAATCCATTTTGTCTCCCTATTCAAGCTTCCCAAAGGGCAAACATTTGGCAAACGGGTTGCCGTTTGAGAGATTTGTCCCAACTAACAAGACTGGCCTCTTTTCATTGACTCCTAAACTGTGCTGTAGAAAGAGCATGTCTTACGAGTACACAAACGGGAAGGGGCCAATACTGATGATTTCTGGACAAAGGACAAAATTCACTGGAAAGAGGAGCAAGATTTGAGTCTGGTAGCACCTTAAAGGCCCACAAGATTTTCAGGGTATAAACTTTGATTCTCAAAAGCTTATAACCTGGGAAATGTTGGTCCTTTAAGGTGCTACTGGACTCGTATCTTGCTGTTTTACTGCAGACCAACGCAACTAGCCACCTGAAATTACCGCTGGAAAAAGAGAGACAAATTCACTGGGTGGTTCTAAGCCACAAACCATTTACCAGGCTCTGTATACAGTAGAGTACAAAATGGGCTAAGCTTACTCCAAAAGCTACAGAAAGAAAACAAATTTTTCCCATGCATTTTTTTAAAAAAAGCCAGTTCCCTCCAAGCTATTGTGGGGAGGCGCTAAGTGCCATATAATTACTTTTCCGAACACCACATTCTAAAACCTGCCTGGTACATCAAAGAAAAGTGTTTTCTGCACCTGCTGCTGCTGCCAAGAACTGATGCTGCCTTCAGTGGGAGACTGAATGAGCTGTTCTCCTTTCAAAAAGGGGGAAATTAAAACGATTTCTCGGAGGTGTCAAAGAAGATAGAAACCAGCGATCAGGATGCTAAGTGGGAGAGGCGAACGGAGACCATCGAGCTGTTTGTACTAGATAAGGAAGTCAATCATAGGTGAGTTAAGTCTGGTGGGATTTGGAGCACCGATGGATGGGGGGGAAATAGTAGAAAAGGTTGTTAATGGATATTGTTTCTTTTAATTTAAAAGGTTGCCCCTGAGCTTGCAATTCTGTGCTTGTTCAATGTCAAAAAGAAAGGGTCTAGTGGAACAGACGTAGTTTTTTCCTCCTGACTGCAATCAAACGTTTAGGAAAGGCTGAGGCTAGGGAAATAATAACATAATAACGTCTAATTCAGGACAACTTAATGCCCACTCAGAGCGGTTTTCAGTTTGTTATTGTTATCCTCACGGCGATCACCCTGTGAGGTCACCCAGCAGGCTTCAAGCGGAGTGGGGAATCAAACCTGGCTCTCCAGATTAGAGTCCTGCCGCTCTTAATCACTACACCAAACTGGAAAGCAAGAGCACCCATTCTGGAGTCTGCAACCGTATGCTATGGTCTGGCAACACAGTGCCAGTAAACCCCAATAATTTGTATCATTCTGCAGGGCTTCTCAGTCCCACAAAGTGTGGGATTTGCCCGTCATAGAGCTAACTTGACCATACAAAGGCTGAACTTGCGCTGTGTGTAACGTGCTATGGAGTCGCAGCTGTCAACAACAACAACAACATTTGATTTATATACCGCCCTTCAGGACAACTTAATGCCCACTCAGAGTGGTTTACAAACTATGTTATTATCTCCACAACAATCACCCTGTGAGGTGGGTGGGGCTGAGAGAGCTCTGAGAGAACTGTGACTAGCCCAAGGCCACTCAGCTGGTTTCAAGTGGAGGAGTGGGGAATCAAACCCGGCTCTCCAGATTAGAGTCCCACGCTCTTAACCACTACACCAAACTGGCAAGAGACTAACAGAGCTGGTTTGCCATTGCCTGCCTCTACAACCCTGGTCTTCTTTGGAGGTCTCCCATCTAATGACTAACCAAGGCTGACCCTGCTTAGCTTCTGAGATCTGACCAAATCAGGCTAGCTTGGGCCATCCAGGTCGGGATGAACTTGCCCTAGTCTCAGTAAAATTAAGGAATTATGTGGAATCTTTAAAAACCCACATTGTCATCCTCCACACAAACAATGTGGTGAAAATCCACAAGCCACAGGTCTTGTGATAGCTTCACATGCATCCTGAACATGGGACCATGCTACATTTTTGATTGCCGCCTACAGGGGTGCCTTGGCGGCTGTAAAGTCGCTTGGTGTGTTTTTTCAAAAAAATTCACCATCTCCAAGAACAGCTCACAATCCCAGAGGCGTCAAAGGAGAACAACATCAGTGCAAACCCAAATAAAAGGGAATCAAAGGGGAAGCGGAAGAGGCAGCCGCTTGATTTCTGAAGCCTTTTGGACTCTTAAAGAATGCTGCAGGACGAGAGCCAAAGGTTCTGACTAATCTTGCAGCCTGTTTCTGACGGAGGGTAACCACAGGAAGCTTACAGGCAGAGCATGGAGTTGTGAGTCTGAACATGTGTTAAATCAATTTGCTAAACCGGAATGCGTACGGACAGTCTAGTACAAAGTGGAGAGACACATTTTAAAAAAAAGAAGACGACGTGACATACAATAGTGGTGCGAATCCACCCAGCCTGCCTGGAAGGAGATGAACTGGGCATGCCCCAGATAGCAAGAGGAGTGGCTTGTTTACCTGATCAGGTAGCAGCAGAAGAGCAAACTAAGGATGAAGACGAATATGGCTGTGCCAAAGACCACAATGTATATGTTGAGAGGCAGGTTCTGGAATCCAATGTTTGGCATCCTGAAACTGTAATGCTGGAAATCCGAGCTCATGGATGGTCTGCCGGAAAACCGAAAGGAGAAAAACGAAAGCGGTGAGCATTTGCATGAACGAAACCAGAGGCAGAGGTTACAGGACAAAATCGCATTGGCTTGTTAAAATCCACTTAAGAGGAAAGTTTTCCTCCACCCTTAAAAAAGTAGGGGAGGGGGCTCGATCCGGGAGAAGCAAGAGGTTACTAGGGAAGAGGTGACAGCCTTCCTGTCTTCCCCACGCAAAATCTTGCCCGTGCCTCGACTGAGCCAAGAATTTAGCTCCCCCACTTATGCTAATAAACAGGCAATTGATTTGCAAAAGTGTTGTTTGATGGCACAATAAAATCCCGCCACACCACAGAAAACAAACGGGACAAAGATCTTCCTTCAACTTCCAAGCATATCTCTCTTCTTCCCATTATCTTTCAACCTCAGTACGCACCCCCCCCCCCCGTCCCCGGATTTGCAAAAGAGAAATAACAATACTGACCCACCTTTCATAGTTCAACATCATTCCAAACCCTTGACCTGACTGTAATCCTTGCAACAGCCCTGTAAGGAAGGCCGTCGGTATTACCCCCATTTTGCAGGTAGGCAAGCTGAGGCTGAGAGAGAGAGACTGCTTTGCCTAAAGCCACCTCAAAAGTTTGTGGGAAGATTTAGACCAGGCACCTCTCGAACCCGGCTCCTTCTTTTAGCCACGAGGGAACATGATCTGCTCAGAGCTGTCATAAGGATTACTGACGTAACAGTTTGAATTCTCCAAAGCATTAAATGGGTATTTTCCTTCTCATTATTACTACTTCTATTGTTCCTTTTGTCAGCGGTGGAGGAAAAAAATGTAATAAGAGGACTGTTTTACTCCCCCCACTTGGGAGAAGAAGAAAAAGTTCTTGGCGAGGAATCCAGAGACAAGCTGAAATGCAAACAAACCACAGCACAGAGAAAAGCATTCAAAGATCGCTTATCTGATCTTCCTACGATGATATTTTCCTTCCTAGACCTTTATGCAAGAATTCTTAAAAAAGAGAGAAGCTATATAAAAAAATTTCTGCACAATTAGACTTACATTGCGTGAGGCATTGAGGATGAGAGCACGGGACCGTCGATATTAAAAACTTACAATGAACTATGAAAGATCATCTATCTAAACAAGCGGCTTCTCGCTAAGATGAACAAAAGTTTCTTCCGGCAGTTTCAAGACACAGGCCGCTCATCTGGCACAATCCCACTCGGAAAACTTGAAATCACACAGGCAAAACGCGATCGTTCCTTAGCACTGTTTAAAAACCTCTGCAGTAATCCTTCTCCCGGCCAGCATGAATGAGCCCAGAGGCAGATAAAGCATTCTTCTTGCATTTCCAGGCGTGGCTTCCTATCTCGGCTCTGTGTTAGGCTTCCACGAGGGAGGAGATTTCCATTGGCCATGTGGCAGGGTCAGAGGAAAATTACAAGCATAACAGAACGGGGGATTTTACCAACTCACCCACCGCTTTCCACCCGCACGAGGCTGCCCAACTACTCCGCAGCCTTTAAGCTGGATTCCTTCCTTCTCCAGCCATGCTCAATTTTACCCTTGGGACAAAGGGAACATCGGTCCAGAATATTATCATTATTATTATGTCATTTATAGTCCGCTTTTCTCACTGAGATGCAAGGCGGACTACACAGTGGCTGATTCCGTACTTGTTGGATAATGCATTTTCAATGCGCTTTATCAATCGTTTGAGATGGATTTTTTGTTCCGCACACAAAAAAATCCATTCCAAATGATCTATAAAGAGGATTGGAAGTGCATTATTCAACGTGTGCGGAATCAACCCGTGTGAGATTAGTACAGGCAGTATCAAGGACAGTTTCATAAAGAAGGCCATAGGGTAAATAAACTCAAGTTTACAAAGACATTGCATTAGTAAGGATCCAAATACGGCACCCTGCCTCTTGTTGGGCCCCTCTGCATGAAAACGGTCACCACCGAGTGGGGGCACTTGAAATCAGATTGTATAGTGAGTGACTCCATGTGGCATAGTATGCGGCACTCAGAGGCTTGCCACGTGTCACTGCTCATTTCCAGGCCACCACAAACAACGTTCCTGTCAGGCTGACACATCTATTACAGTGGCCACGTTGCTGAAATGCTCCCCCTTCCTGCAAGGAGCTTAAGGCAGCATAATCATTATCTCCTCCTCCATTTTTATCCTCTGAACATCTCCATGAAGTAGTCTAGGCTAGGATCCCCTGCTCCCACAAATCACCCCCACTTACCCCCCCACGAGGCGGCACAGCGCAACGACGAGCAGCATGGTGCGCTCCCATGCCCCTCAGCGAGCCCATTTCAGGCTGAATCGGGCCCCGCAGGAGGGCAATTCAGCTCTTCGCGAGCACGGGAGCACTCCTGGGCTGCCCTTTGACCCACATGATGATGTCATTTCCCAGAAGTGACATCATCATGCCAGCCGGGAGCGTGTGCACTGTGCATGTGAGATGCAAACAAGGAGGAGGAGAGGAGGTAAGAGTCAGCGTCCCAATGTCCCCCTGGGGGAGTGAAGGGACCATAGTCTAGGCTGAGGGAAAACAACTGTCCCAAAGTCAACAAGCAGGGTTGCCAAGTTGCCGTCTGACACCGCTAGGAACTTTGGAGGTGAGACAAAGGGTGAACACTGTGCTGTGTGTAGATGTCATGTCTGGGTGAAAACCTGTGTAAAAAACAATGGCTTCTCCCGTAATATACCACCAGAACTACCAGAGAGAAAACTCTTGGGAGAAATCAACCACAACCTTGTAACTTATCACAATTATTTCAAAAGTGCAGTGTGCTATAATCATACATCAAATTCATATACAATAAATATATATCCATATACAATCATTCATATACATATACAAGAATAACCCAAACAAGACGGGCAATAAAGTCCAAAGAGGATCTCCTTCAGTATATAACTTCTTTTGCCTTCTTGTAAACACTCATACTCATACTTCCATACATGCATATGAGTGTTTACAAGAAGGCAAAAGAAGTTATATACTGAAGGAGATCCTCTTTGGACTTTATTGCCCGTCTTGTTTGGGTTATTCTTGTATATGTATATGAATGATTGTATATGGATATATATTTATTGGATATGAATTTGATGTATGATTATAGCACAATGCACTTTTGAAATAATTGTGATAAGTTACAAGGTTGTGGTTGATTTCTCCCGAGAGTTTTCTCTCTGGTAGTTCTGGTGGGTGAAAAACTGGGCATAATGTCGGTTGACTTTCTGGAAACTCTATGGTATCACCATAGAGTTTCCAGAGTGTCTGATATGATATCACATCCTGAGTTGTGACACTGAGTTGACACATGGCGCAACGTCATTTCTGCCTGCCTTCCCCAGGGCCAGGAGAACGCCTGCTGAAAGTGCACAAATGACTTGCCAATGAACAACTGAACTTCACTGCAGACTGGGGGGACTAGAACCCAGGTTGCCCTAGTCCGAACACTGGTTCTCAATGGCTGTTATTAGTACCAACACGCCCAAGACAAGAAGTGCGAACCAACTAGGTTGGAATCAACCCCTCAAACTGTGCAGCCCATGTGATTACTTCTGCCGTTATCTCACTTCTTTAACAGCGCGTTCCCATCACATGAAAGGCTTTTTGTACAGCGGCAAAGCACGTTACCATGGCAACGGATGAATCCGTACCTGACAGAAATGCTTTATGGTGACGGTGGAGTCAGAGTGCACAATCCAAGTTGCGTCGCCAGCTTGCAGCAGCCCGAGATAAAATTTTAAGGTGTTCTATCACAGTGGCCATTTGAACAAAGCAAGACTTGGATGGACTTCAGACGGGGAGGGAACATGCCAAACCAGGTGCAGGAGCATGCCCCAGGGCCCAGGTCTCAGTGGGTGTTTATTTTCCAGTAGGGCAGGCATTTGGGTTTCATTTTGAGGAGAGAAGAAAACAATCGTAACAAAACTAGTTTCACTAAGAGGCTCTCATTGAATGAGAAACATTTTATTGCTCTTGAATTCATCACTTCAGACCAATGGCTTATACAACTACCCAGGGCTTTTTTTCAGCTGGAACACGGTGGAACGGAGTTCCGGCACCTCTTGAAAATGGTCACATGGCTGGTGGCCCCGCCCCCTGATCTCCAGGCAGAGGGGGGTTGAGATTGCATGGAGATCAGGGGGTGGGGCCACCAGCCATGTGACCATTTTCTTCGCGGGCAACCCACTGAGTTCCACCACCTCTTTTCCCAGAAAAAAAGTCCTGCAACTACCATTAACCTGTTCTGATGGAGAGATTATGGAGGAAGTATTCTGCAATCCACCCAAAGAAGGAAAAATAATTTTTGAGTTCTGGAGAAGGAATTTGCTTATGATGTGAGGCAGTAGAGAGATGCTGGTTGGAGGCATCAACAAGATCAGAACATACTGGGAGCGTGGGCAGATGTGAATAAGATGCAATTTAATATGGACAAGTGCTGGGATCTCCACCTGGATAATGCAAAGCATGCATACTGGATGAGGGATACATTTCTGGGTAGCAGTGTGTGTGGACAAGATCTTGGGATACAAGTGGATGGGAAGCTAAATATGAGCAGTCAGTGTGATGCAAAGGAAGGTGGCATGGTATAGCCCAACTTCATCCGATCTTGGAAGCGACGCAGGGTCGGTACTTGGATGGGTGACCACCAAGGATGAGTCTGCAGAGGAAGGCAATGGTAAACCACCTCGGCTTCTCACTTGCCTTGAAAGCCCCTTGCTGGGATACGCCGTAAGTCACTTGCAACTTGACAGCACTTTACACACACAGTGTGATGCAGCAGCAAAAAAGGCGAATGCAATCTTAGGATGTATCAACAAAAGCATAACATCCAAATCACAGGACGTCGTTGTCCCACTATATACCACGTTGGTCAGGCCCCACTCGGAATACTGTGTGCAGTTCTGGGGGCCTCACTTCAAAGAGGATGTGGACAAACTGTAACGGGTGCAGAGGAGAGCAACCAGAACGAAGAGAGCTGTGGTTGTCGAAAGCTTATGCCACAATAAAGTTGGTTAGTCTTAAAGGTGCTATTGGACTCTTTACTATTTTGTAACTGCAGACTAACATGGCTAAATCCTCTGGATCTACGATCAAGATCCCAGAAGCCCTGCCAAACCAACCACAAAAAAACTTGCAACTTAATTTTTAGGCCAATTTCTCCAATAAAAGTGACAGCTGTTTAAATCAAAACGGCTCTGAATAATCCCCAGCTTCAAGTTACATATTGAAACGAGGAATATTTGTTTTTCAAACTCTGCAAGCACCAAAGTAGGCCATAGTACTATCATTCAAAATCCTGTGTATATTTCTCAGCGCTTTATAAACAGTAACGATAAGGCTTCGGGGACTGTGTTAATCTTCTGTGTAATTGGGGCAAACAAACAAAAGTGTATTTACCGACAAAAACACACATTGCATGCAGTCTCCGCCCCATCTAATAATTTTCGGTCAACAAAAGAAGCCTAACACTTGAAATCATCAAATGGCCAAAGATGGGCGGGCATGAACTATATATCCTCTGCAATCTTGCCTTAGTACGATCATTTAAAATACATTCAAAATGCAGTCTTTTCAATCTTCCCAATATCCCCTTTTCCCCAATCCCCTGCCAGTATCCAACCATGCATGCCATTTTATTCCACAGTCTGCTTTGTGCCTGCAGCCTAGTGTTGCCAACCTCCAGGTGGGGCCTTGAGATGTCCCAGAATTACAACAACGACAGTTCCTTTGTATACTGATCTTCCGGACAGAATACTGCCTCACTCAGAGCAGGGAACAAAGTCAGTGTTATTATAATCCCCACACAATACAGCTGGGGATCTGGGCTGAGAGGAGTGGCTTACCCAAGGCCACCTACTGAGCTCATGGTAGTAGTGGGATTCGAACCAGCAGAGTGCTGATTCACATGCGAACCACTTAACCACTAGTGTCCTCCTTTCTCCCAGAGATGCAAGGCAGATTACACAATGGATGCAGTCAGTAGGATGAGACGTTGAAAGGACTAAGATTACAGAAATCCAAAATATCCGTTGAATATTAGACATTTGGGGAGGATCCGGACTTCTTCCCTTAAACTGATGCTCCTTCTTATAATTATTATAAGGTCTCAGGCCATCCCACTACATTTTATTTATTAATTTAACTATACTTGCCTTTCTTCTTGACTTGAGTCAGTTTATTCTTACAACTGTACCCGCCAAACTTACAGCACTTCAACAGTGCAACCTCTCTGCAGAGTTACTCCGGTCCAGATCCGTTGATTTCAGTGGGTTTAGATTGGCATAACTCCATATAGGATTTCACTTCTAATCTGGCGCTTCTAATGTGCAATCCGTGCAATGCTGAGTTTGTGGCAGGAGTGGGAGTCGAACCAGCAGAGTGCTGAATCGCAGCCCAACCACTGCACCACTAAGCTACAGAAGCTCAAAACTGGGCTGAGCAAAGTGGCTTACCCAAGACCACCTACTGAGCTCATGGCCGTGGTGGGATTCGAACCAGCAGAGTGCTGCATCACAGCTCAATTATATAACCACTACACCACACCAACTATCGTACGTCACTCCTTCAGGCCATCTACCTAGTCCATATAGATCGGTGTTAGGCGATTCTGACTAAGGAGTGTCTCTACAAGATCTTTTCCAGCCCTGCTACCTTTGACTGAAGATGCCAAGGACTGAAACCGGGACCTTCTACAAGCAATGAAGGTGCCATACCACTGAGCGGTGGGCCCCCCCCCTCATATTGCGGAAAGGAAGCTCCAAGCAAGTGCTGCGCTGGTATAGCTAATGTGTGCGTGTGACCAACCTTGCAAAGTCAGGTGGTGACAGAAAATAGGGTCTGCAGCAGCAGTGTGGCACAGTGAAGGAGATGGACGTGCAGTCCATACAAGAATGATGGGATATATCTTGGAGAGATTGCAAATCCACCTCCCGGCGGGGGGTGGGGGGGTGGGACTAGAACTCGCAGCCAGTTTCACAGTGCAGTTTTCTTCCCCACCTGGCTGGTTCATAGCCAGGGGTCATTTCGTAGAAAAAGAGCTGGAGGGACTCATTAGCATAACTCTAGCATATGCCACACCCCTTGACCTCACCGGATGTGTCTCATTACCATAACTGATTTGCATATGCCACACCCCCTGACATCACCTGTCCTGGCTGTTTTGGACCCAATCCTGGCTATTCAGGGCCGAAATTGCGCCAAAATGGCAAAAGGGCTGAAAATAGCCAAAAAGGGGCCCAAAATGGTCAGGATTGGGCTGCTGCTGAGTGGGAGAGTGATCCACCACCCGCCATTTTGGCCCCAATCCAGGCTGAAACGGGCCCAAAATGGCCGACATGTGACCTCTTTGGGGAACTGCCGAAACTGCATTCCGGCGTGTTCCCCCTCGAAATGAGCCCTGTTCATAGCTATCTTCCAGTGCTTGCTACAGTTCTATCCCATCCCAGGCTTGCTTTGGATTCAAGTCTCTTACCACTTGCAAAACACCACACATTATCAGTGCTGCATAGAATTCTAGAGTTTTTCGTGGTGAATTTTTTTGGCAGAAGTGCTCGGGGGAAATGGATGCACAGCCAGAGAACTTCTGACCTCATTCCCAACAGCTTCCAAGCTCGACTGTTTTAGAGAATATCTTGGAAAATCCCCGATGCAATGTTGCCATTCAAAAATGTGAACTATTTATTTACACTGCTGTGGAGCGCTTGCATCTAAACATTCGGTTCTGATGTCCGGGAAAGCGAAATTATTTTTCCCCCTTGGCTCTGGAGTTCCCTGTTTGTGAAAGCTCCGACCCAGTGACCTTTCCGTTGCTTTTGCATGAGTTAAGGAAGAAGGCGCACGCACACACACTGGCTGGGTTCTCACCGAGGCCATAGATCTCGTTCCGATTCACCCATCTCAGGGCCAAGCTACACATGACGAATGACACTTGAACAGCAAGTGTATTTCTCCCTGTTCACTTGCCCTCCACTCAATCCACTTGCCGTTCAAGTGTCATTCGTCATGTGTAGCTTGGCCCTCAGATTGCAGTCAGAGAAACATTTGAGCAAATGTCCCTTCTTAGCAAACAATTCCTCCTCACATCCACACAGGAAACTAGTAGCAAGTCAAGGAGGCGGCTTGTAGCCTTGACTTTCCTCAATATGCTCCTTTTTAAACGTGCGTGCAACTTTTCTCCCACAAAAAACATTCAATTGTGTAAGCCCACTCCTGTAGTCTGAAGTGATAACACCCCAACACAGGTTGCTGGCAATGTAATTATGTCTCAAGAGAGGCACTGAAATAATTCCCTGTACTCCTGGAAGTGATGTCAGAGCATCGCCAGGGTTGTTCTAGCATTTAAGCAAAACTCTATGGTCTAATCACAGAGTTTTGCCCAAACGCTATGGCTTAATCATAGAGTTTTGCCCAAATGCTAGTGTGTCCCCAGCGATGTGCTGACATCATTTCTGGGCACACAAGGAGTGACATCAGCACATTGGGACACTGTTCCCCCCTCCCAATTTCCTAACATTTTCCGTGCAATACCCAGCTGAGTGGCTATGGGAAGCTCGCTGGCGGCAGAGGATCCCTCGTCACCAGCGGAAACTTGGCAACTCTGCGTGTACTGCCTCACAAAAGCGGCTGCTTCAATTCAAGATGAAGGGAGGAGGCCAGACTTTCTCCCTGCCCCATTTCCCCAAAGTCAATGACCCGTACCCTCAGTGCAATGTTTTTACTCAGGGCTTTATTTCTGGGAAAAGAGGTGGTGAACTCAGTGGGTTTGCCTTCGGAGAAAATGGTTACATGGCTGGTGGCCCCACCCCCTAAACTCCCCTCTGCCTGGAGATCAGGGGGCGGGGCCACCAGCCATGTGACCATTTTCAAGAGGTTCTGGAACTCCGTCCCTCCACGTTCCTGCTGAAAAAAAGCCGTGTTTTTACTTATTGCAGAAACATGCAGGCACAAGAGGTAATTTGTATTTCCTCTCTGTGGAGCAAACACTGAGGTTGAAAAATTGTGGCGGGGTGGAGGGAAGAGGGACCAAAGTGTTAACCCCCTCTATGGGCCAAGCTACACATGACGAATGACACTTGAATGGCAAGTGTATTTCTCCCTGTTCACTTGCCCTCCACTCAATCCACTTGCCGTTCAAGTGTCATTCGTCATGTGTAGCTTGGCCCACAGTTGTCACAGTCTTAATGCAAAATCAGGGGCCCCTATATCTGCTGTTTATCAAGAAAAGACTTGCTGAAGGATAGACCCGATCTCACATCTTTTAGCATCTCGTCTGGTTTGACCCTGAGAACTGGGCCGCAGACTCCAAGTACGGTGAAATGGGTTATGACAGCAACAGCAGTAATGCATCTCTCCCAGGAAAACCACGTGCTTTTTAAAAATAGCCTAGGTATTCTGGGGAAAGAACAGAAGCAGAGCCCCTGAGTAACCTGTAACCAAAGGCCTTGGAGAACTTGCTTTGAACCTTCCCCAGACTGTCAGGAGCCTGCATAAGAGGCTGGAAGCAATGCACTCCACCCCCAAGATGCAAATTGCGATTTTTCTGGAAGTATAGAGATGTTAAAGCCGGGGGGGGGGGGGGAGAAAAACCTGGGGAAAGAATGCAGTTTTTCTCTTCTCATTCTTATCAGCGGACTTTTTCCTTCAAAATTTCCAATGAAAAAAATTGGAGCGCTCGAAAAAATTCCAAAGATGTTTCTTTTCCTTTGAAATCAGTGAAATGCTTTTTACGACCATGCTTTGCATACCGAGAAAGAAGGAGTGCATGAAGATATTTATGTCAGACAAACGACAGCGGTAGATACTAGGTCCTGAAACAGTCAAGAAAATGGAGGACATACGAATATGTATTGGATCCTTGCTAATGCTATATCTTTGTAAAATCCTATGACATTATTTATGGAAATGCCCTTGATACTGATTGTACTAATCTCACACTATGTAATCCGCCTTGAGTCTCAGTGAGAAAAGTGGACATTAAGTGACATAAATAAATAAATTGACATAAACTGAGAGCCAGTTTGGTGTAGTGGTTAAGAGTGTGGGACTCTAATCTGGAGAACTGGGTTTGATTCCCCACTCCTCCACTTGAAGTCAACTGGGTAACCTTGGGTTAGTCACAGCTCTCTCAGAGCTCTCTCAGCCCCCACCCTTCCTCACAGGGTATTTGTTGTGGGGATAATAATAACGTACTTTGTAAACCCATCTGAGTGGGTGTTGTCATCCTGAAGGGCGGTATATAAATTGAATGTTGTTATTATTATTATTAAATAATAAATAAATGAAATAGTTTCAATAAAATAACAATAATTTGTACCCTGTAGACACAGACAGTGCTTTTTCATGGATATTTATTGTTTAAAAATGACTAATCTTGTGTACAATATGCTATAATACAGGGGTCTCCAGCCTTTTTGAGCCTATGGCAACCTTTGGAATTCTGACACAGTGTGGTGGGTGCAGCCACAAAATGGCTGCCACAGAAGGCGGAGCCTGCCACAAAATGGCTGCCGCTGCTGCCCTTCAAATTGCACAGTGAAGATAATTGTGCTGTGGTGGCCGCTGCTGCTGAAGCAACATTTAAAAATATCCACACAGCCTATCAAATCTCAAAAGAACATCTTCTTGCGATCAGGCCAGCAGTCCATCTAGCCTAGCATCCTGTGTCACACAGTGACCGACCAGTTACGATGAAGAGCCAACAAGAGGATATAGAAGTTGTCTCCATCTCCAATGAGCGATCAGAAGCCCCATCTGTCCACTTTCTTAAAAAATGTGGTGGCCATCCTGCTGGTGGTAGGGTCGCCAGGTCCCCATACCCTCCAGATGGGAGGTGGAAGACCGGGCAGTCACTGGACAAACATCCTTATCTGCGCGCTTTGCATGTGTGCACTCCCAAAGATACGAGATGATGTCACTTCCAGGAAGTGAAGTCATTGTGAAGGCTACATGCCACCCCCGGGAGTGCTCCCGCGCTCCGCAGCAGACCAATTTCAGCCCATTCGGGTCTGAAATTGGCCCGCTGCGGAGCATATGAGTGTTCTCAGGGCCCTGGAGTGCTCCTGTGCTCTTCAGAGGGCTGATTTTGTCTTGAAACGGGCTGAATCGAGTCCAATTCAGGCTGAATTGGTCCCATTTGGGGATGAAATTGGCCTACTGCAGTGCATGGGAGCATGCCATGCCACCCAGGAGTGTGCCGTGGGAGGCACATTGCCCCGCCGGACAGATAAGCAGGGGTGGGGGGTAGACGGTGGGAGTGGGTGACCCCCACCCCAGAGGGGGACTGGCAACCCTAGCTGGTGGGCACCAAGGCATCCACAGACACCCTGCTAGGGACCCTTGCTACAATACACATGATAACACTATTGAGTTCAACGATTTTAATGTTATAAGGTCTACCTTGACATCAAGTACCGTACTAGCCCTAGTATGGCTGTTTAAGGCCATTTCAATCCAAACAGCACACACTTTTTTTTTTTTACTATAGAATTAAGAATCCAGTAGCCCCTATAAGATTAACAAAATTTGTGGTAGAGCATGAGCTTTCGTGAGCCACAGCTTGATTCTTCAGATACCAAATTTTGTGACTCACAAAAGCTTGTACCCTACCTCTAATTTTGTTAGTCTTATAGGCGCTACTGGATTTGCTCTTTTCTACTGCTACAGATAGACTAACACGGATACCCATCTTGACCTATAAAATCTGTGTTTTTTATTTTCAGCTTAGATACATGAGCTAAGCTCTCTCACGGCACACCTTTTGGGAATGACTAGGGAGAAAATGTTAGATTTTGAAGAAGTTTGTAATCTTGCTCAAAACAAAATTGCTGGATGGCTTCAGGCAAGCCACCATCTCACTTAATACAGAGGTGTTACAAGGATAAATGAGGTGCCAATTATAACCACGTTCTGGCTATTCATAATTTACTTGGAAATGTGTGAGAGTAGACATGTACACATCCAAGAGACCAATTTAAAGGCGGCAACTCCTCAGTCCACTTCTACAACTTCCTTGAATGAAGGAAGGAGCCTGATTTAGGGGCCACAAGTGGCAAACTGAACATTGGAGGATTTATAGGTGGTGTCACTACACCAGGATATGTGAGGGGGGAGGACAGAAGTTAAGTTTCGGTGTGAGAGTGGGAAGGGTTCCCGAGTCCCTGGTCAAGATGGGGGATTCCCTGATCCCAGCTCCTGCTAGGGTTGTCCGGTTCCCCTACCCACCGGGCAGGAGGTGGGAGGCCCAGCACTTACCTCTTTGACACTGGGCGGTGTGATGACATCACTTCCTGGAAGTGACATCATTGCGTGGGACACCGTGGAAGCGCTCCCACGTTCCGCAAGGGCCAAAATAGACCGATTCGAGCCTGAACTGGGCTGAACTGGATCTGGGCCCGGATTGGGCTGCTGCAGAGCTTGGGAGCACTGCTGCACTTCTCAGCAGCTCAATCCGGGCTTATTCAGCACCAATTTGGCATGGATTGGGCTGCTGGGGAGCAGTTGAGAAAGCTGCTCTGCTCCATAGCGGCCCGATTTGGCCCTGGATCAGGCTGCTGCAGCGCCCGGGAGCATGCCGCACGGCCCGGGAGTGCACCCCAGGAGGTGTGTCCCTCCTCCCGCCAGCCAGGTAAGCAGGGGCGGGGGTAAAGAATGGGAGTGGGGGATCCCCTGCCCCCAGTGGGGGACTGCCAACCCTAGCCCCTGCCCCCTCTGACCTGTCCAGTGGGGGGGGGGAAGGTGCGTGGAACAGGAATGGGAGCTCCAGAGTGCACTCCTGAGCATTCGGGAACCTTCATGGTTACACCAGGAATGACATCATTACTGGCTTGACAACGAAGGGAAGGCCCCCGCAGGGAGGGTATTTTTGCTTAAAATCGCCCAATTTTGAGCAAAAATACCTCCCACAGGAGCCTTTTCTTTCTTGTTGCACTGAGGATGATGTCATTCTCAGTGCGACAACAAAGCTTTGGAGCATGCACAGTAAGTTCCCCCCTGCAGTCTCCCAGGACCCCTCGGTCCCTGGTTTGGGGGACCCCTCGGTCCCTGGTTTGGGGGACCTGGCCACCCTAGTGCGTGGGAGGTTCTCCCTCAACATGGCTGTGCTCAAAAGGAATCCTTTTTCAACTACTGAGCAGCCTCACCTCCTTCTCCTGCTGTGCCTCATGCACATGCAATGAGAGGTAGAAAGTACTCTCTACACATGTGGGAACAGCACGTCTCTCCAAATATCAGCAAAAAAAAAAAAAGGCAGCTCAGTAGGGGCTTGCAACCAAGGCGCTGGAGTTCTTGCCAGGGGCATGATCCATGGATTCTAGGTTTGACAATCTTTAGGCAGGGACTAGAGATCTTCTGGGATTACAACTTATCTCCAGGCTACAGAGATCCGTTTCCCTGAAGAAAATAGCCACTCTGGAAGAGCTGACTCTACGGCATTATACCCCATTGAGGTCCCTCACCTTCCCCAAACCCTGCCCTTCCCAGGCGTCACCTGGCACTCCAGGAATTTCCAAACCCAGAGGTGGGAACTCGAACGGGTCGACAACTTCTGTTTTAGAAAATAAAATCAATCAAAACGCAGAGACAGAGAAGAGTCCAGTAGCACCTTTAAGACAAACCAACTTTGCTGTAGCATAAGCTTTCGAGAATCACAGTTCTCTTCTTCAGTTGCATATGAAGAAGAGAACTGTGATTCTAGAAAGCTTATGCTACAGTAAAGTTGGTCCGTCTTAAAGGTGCTACTGGAGGGACTCTGCTATTTTTGCTACTACAGACTAACACGGCTAACTCCTCTGGATCTATAAAACGCAGGGAGAGATCTTGACCTAGAAATTGCTAATAAATGAAGCTCTGACAACTTAACTTGGTGACATTTTACATTTAAGGCCGAGCAATTTGCAAATAACAAAGTTCAACGGTCTGATTTTGAAAGGTATTGTGGTGATTACCGGACAAAGCAGCTGGCGGAAAAATATTAACTGGGAGGTGTGGCTGGGAGGTGTGCTGTGTGTGCCTATGTGCTTTTGTTTGCTTGCTCCGCTTAACCAATCTTCTGTATACCCCCCCTCCCCAAAAGCCTTATCATCATTACTGTTTATAAAGTGGGTCGCAGGAATGAGCAAGAAGAGAGATGATTCAGCACGGGTAGTTGTACGTGCTCAGATCCATTGCGGCTGGAGATGAAACACAGAAAAGGTAGTTTTGAAGAAGGCCTTCGAAAGAAAAGAGGTTGTCCAATGCAAATGTTTCAGGAGCGAATTCAATGCAAGTCAGGGATTGAAAACGGGAGGGGATTCCAGGTTGGCGCTACCAATGATACCAGCAAAAGCAGGCTTGCAAAAATACAGGTCTGTAGGGAAACATGAATGCAGTCGGGAAGGCAGGACGTTAGTTGTTGTAGATTTTCCGGGCTGTATGGCCGTGGTCTTGGCCGTGGCAGAAGGCCACAGCCACACAGCCCGGAAAATCTACAACTAACGTTCTCCGGCTGTGAAAGCCTTCAATATACGGCATGAAGTGTTTGCAGGGGAGAATCTAGGGTGTATTGGGCAGGGGCGTGCTTCACCGGTCCGTTTGTACACAGTTCTCTTCCTCCATTTTAACCTCACAACAACCCTATGTGGTAGGTTAGCCTGAGGGCCAAGCTACACATGACGAATGACACTTGAACGGCAAGTGTATTTCTCCCTGTTCACTTGCCCTCCACTCAATCCACTTGCCGTTCAAGTGTCATTCGTCATGTGTAGCTTGGCCCTCAGAGAGACTGATCCACAGTCATCCAAGAGAGCTTCACGGCAAATGGGGATTTGAACCTGGGGCTCTTCTGACACTCTGATCACTACACCACACTGGCTCTTAGGACAATTTCCCTTACAACTAGATGTCTTCTGGTCTCAGCACTAGCTGGGAACAAACCCCACATCTCCAGTGGGGAGGAATTCACGGGGGACAACCCGCAGATGCCCGAAGACTGAACCCCCCTCTTGTTGATGATTCGACCTCACAAAAGTCCCCACTGCACCTTCACAGTGTTTTTAGACAATCTCTGATTTGGGACCCCCCTCCACAATTTTTGCTTTGTAACAAGACACCACACCTCTGGCACAGGGGCCCTTACCCACGGGCGCGATGATGTCACTTCAGGAGTGACATCATCGCGCAGCTCCTGGGCAGGCCCGTTTTTGGGCGCTGCGGAGAGCTCCTGTGCTCCGCAGTGCCGGAAACGGGCCGTTCTGCTGCGGATCGGGCCCGTTTTTGAGGTGCTGCGGAGCGTTCATGCGCTCCACAGTGCCTCAAAATGGGCCCGATCCACAGCAGAACAGGCCCATTTTGGGCACTGCAGAGCACAGGAGCGTTCCTGCACGCCACAGCGGCTCAAAAACGGACCCAATCCATACCAAAACGGACCTGTTTTGGGCGCTGCGGAGCGCAGGAGTACTGCTGTGCTCTGCATCAGCTGAAAATGGGCCCGGTTTGCCATGGATGGGGCCCGTTTTGAGCGCTGCAGAGCGCAGGAGTGCTCCTTTGCTCCATAGCGCCCCCAATCTGGGCCGAAACAGGCCCGATCCCAATGGCTGCGGAGCACGGGAGAGCGCAGAGTTGCGGGGGAGCACGCAAGGAAGGTGTGCACCACCCCCGCTGCTTAGGTAAGTGGGGGCGGGGTGTGGGGAGCAGGGGATCCCCCAACCCCCACCGTGGGTCTGCGATCCCTACTGCAACTTGACGGCACATTCCACCACCAACCCTGATCTGCGCCACCGAGTTTACCGAGACGGGGTTTGTGAGATTCTTTGAAAACACTAGATGAATGCTAAACATTATTAACAAGTCAAAAGGTGGCGTTTTAAGCTGCTAACCAAATCAAATGCTGTTAATACTAACTCAGCTACTTTGTAAATAGACAGCAATTGCCAGAATCTCAGCTAATGCTCCAACATGGAGTTAAACAAATTGACCACGGCCAGAATTCTCGCTAGAATGGAAGCGTCCTTGTCAATGTTTATTAATGCTTGAAATTACGGTCCTTATCTTGCCACACAGGCAGGCAGGAGCACTTCTGTGTGGAGGGGTGAGAATTAGGAGCGCAGACCCCCCCCCCTCCAACTTGCATCAGACACAAAAAAGAAAATAACATTTTAAACGTCCAAACACAGCACTCAACTGCTTTCTTTTCACATATCATCGGACTAGAATCTGGGAGACTCAGGTTTGAATCCCTACTTTGTTGTGGAAGCTTGCTGGGTGACTTTGGGCCGGTCACACTCAAGTTTAACCTACCTCGCCAGGTTGTTGTGAGGATAAAATGGAGGAGAATGATGTAAGCTGCTTTGGGTCCCCATTGGGGAGAAATATGGGGTATAAATGAAGGAGGTAAATAAAATCAAAAAGAGTCCAGTAGCACCTTTAAGACTAACCAATTTTATTGTAGCATAAGCTTTCGAGAATCACAGTTCTCTTTGTCAGATGCATGGAGGGCAGAAGGAAACTGGTCAGATATAGAGGAGGAGAGGGGGGGAGGGGGCGAAGGAGGAGAGGGGGGGATGTAAACAACTCCTTTGATATGGAGATGCAGACAGCTCCTTTTGGTGTGAGGATCAGTTTGCTTGTGTAAAGGTTCAAAGGAGTTTGCCGTGTTAGTCTGTAGTAGCAAAATCAAAAAGAGTTCAGCAGCACTGCAGCACAAGCCCTCGATAACCACAGGTTCAGCCCCCCGGCATCTCCAGTTAAAAAGATCAGGTAATGAAATCCCTCTCCATATTCTCCTCTCCACGGGCACTGCCCCAAATATCCAGGAATCTTCCAGGCCAGACTTGGCAACCCTAATAGGAGTATTTCTTTAAATCGTGCATAGTAATTTCACCGAATTTACCAGCACATGGTTTAGTGATGCTGCTACCTTTCGTGGTTTTAAAAGGAGATTAGACAGACTATGAGAGGACAGGTGTATCAATAGCTATTAGCCGTAACTGGCTAAACTAAACCTCCATGTTCAAAGGCAGTATACCTCTGAATACTAATTGCTGGGGGGAGGGTAACAGCAGAGGAGAGCTCTCATGATGCTTGTGGGGTCCTCAGAGACACTTGGTGGGCCACTGAAGAAAATGGGATGCTGGACCAAAAGGGGAACTCTGCTTTCAGGACTGTTCTGCCTTTCATAAATCATCTGTCACACATTCCTAGGATACGGAGTCCAACCTCAAGACTTTCTTTACTGGATCAGACCAAGTACCTTCTCCTCTCCCGTCCACGCTTCAGCGTTTCTGCACGTCCTTAAAGGCACAGCCCACTCACCGAATGCGAGCAGCTTGTCCAATTCACTCCGGACATCTACTTTTTCAAAACGGTTGCAGGCTGTTTGGCTTCTGTTTTTTCGGCACCTTTTCTGGAACTGCGCTTTCCCGCAGTTGTCAGAAAAGGCGGCGAAAAAATGGAAGCTGAACAGCCTGCAACAGTTTTGAAAACGTAGACATCTAGAGTGAGCTTGAGTGAATTGGAAAAGCTGCCCGCATTCGGTGAGTGGGCTGTGCCTTTAAGGATGTGCGGAAATGGCCTTCCTTTGGGAATTAAAAGGCGTCTGATCAAAAAAGCCATCATATATACATACAGGCACAAATTTAGCAGAGCTCAGGGGGTGAGGGTAGATTCCAGCAATCTTGACAGAGCTAGAAAGATTCCTCACTTGTCCAGGGATGGTAAGCAATCCTCGAAAAAGATAAAAGAGACAAAGAAAATACCAGAAGTAGCATAAACACAAGGAAGGAAAAGTACAGAATGCAACTATGAAAGACGACTGGTTTGGAAGGAAAATTCGCACTGGCCATAAGAAGTACTGCAAAAATGTACAGCTTAAATGGTATCACATTCAAAAAGGGGAATTCGGGATGTCTGTGGACAGAGAGATTGCCGGAGGAAACAGGCCTTTTGCACCATGGATTTATCGTGCTGGCTTTCAAAAAAAAAGTTTATTCGATTTTTATCCCACTTGTCTTCAAAGGAGCTTTGTGTGGTATACTTGGCTCTCCCCTCCTTTATTTTATCCTCCCAACAACCTTGTCTGGTAGGTTAGGCTGAGAGGGAATGATTGGCCCAGGATCACCAGGTGAGCTTCATGGCTAAGTAGTGATTTGAATTTTTGCAGCCATACTCCAACCCTATAATCCCTTACCTGTTAAATGTGGCAGAAGGTTCTACTACACGAGGTGCTGTGCAATCGTGCAAATAGTTCGGGTTGAAAAGTCCCTCTGTCCTGGAAGCTCTCTGGGTGACTTTGGGCCCGTCACACTCCCTCAGCCTGCCCTACCTTACAGGGTTGCTGTGAGGATGAAATGGAGAACAGTGAACTACACATACAGCTCTGAGTTTCTTGGAGGAAACAACAACAACAACAACAATGCTTATATACTGCTCTTCTAAAAAGAATAGTGCCCCACTGAACAAAGTCAGTGTTGTTATTATCCCCACAATACAGCTGGGGAGCTGGTCTGAGAGGGAGTGGCTTACCCAAGGCCACGTGCTGAGCTCATGGCAATCGTGGGAATCAAACCAGCAGAGTGCTAGATTCACAGCCCAACCACTTCACACTATGCTACAGCAGCTCCTATAAACCACTCTTCTAGACAGATTAGTGCCCCACTCAGACTGGTGAATGAAGTCAGTGTTATTATTATCCCCACAATACAGCTGGGGAGCTGGGCTGAGAGGAGTGGCTGACCCAAGGCCACCTGCTGAGCTCATGGCAGGACTGGAAGCTGAACCAGCAGAGTGCTGATTCACAGCCCAACCACTTAGTGCCACACTAAGAGGGAACAAAGTCAGTGTTATTATTATCCCCACAATACAGCTGGGGAGCTGGGCTGAGAGGAGTGGCTGACCCAAGGCCACCTTCTGAGCTCATGGCAGAAGTGGGATTCGAACCAGCAGAGTGCTGATTTGCAATCCAACCACTTAAACACTGTGCTACAGCAGTTGTCTTACATGATAAAAAATGTTATAGCCCCCCTCATCCCTTTTTCCTGATACAGTACAAAACCGCATACACACACCAGAGCCAGGTATCAACCCCATTTTCCATAGGCAAAGTCAGATTAAGAAGGATTAAGATCAAAATTATATTGACAGTTATTACCCCCCCTCCCCAATATTTTCCTCCAGCAGTAATGAAAGGCCCTCTTCGTGCACCTTTTTAAAAAAAAGGTTTTTAAAGTATTGTAGAAAGTTCAGAAGAAATATTATTTTGCTTTAAAGATCAAGGGGGGGGGGGGAGTGCAGCCACAACCTTTGCCTCATGGAATTACAATTTCCAGGTAAGATATCCTGAGACTTTTATTAGAGAGGGCATAGGAAGGATATTTCATATCGAGGATGAATATTAAAGAGGGAAAGGATAAGACTAAGGAGAAATAAAGGGAATGGTAAAAAGCTTTGGACTGTATTATCCTAGCATTTCCCGCATGTGTTGGTGTGTGCCTGGGGGAGGAATCGGTTGCTCCAAAAAAAATGTCAAAAAAATGAGAAGTCCAAGAACACACGATGGCTCTCCTGTAAGAAAGCAGGGGAAAGTTCAGAGGCTCGGCTCCAAATGGGAACAATGCCTATTTTAAAAAAAAGACGAGCAAAGGGCACTCCCGGGGAGGGAGCTAGAAAGAGGAGAGAGAACACATTGAAGTCTTTACTCGCCCTGTATTTTAAATTCTCTTTCGGGCTCAGAGTAGGCCCTGGAAACAAAGATGATAACTTTTACGTTTCTATGCAAAGCCTGGACGTGATGGGACTAAATGGGCACCCAGGACAGATCTAATAATACCCCGCTTTGGGACCGGCCAAGATTTTTCAGTACGTTCTCAATGGCCCGTGCCAACCGCTCAGTTCTGTTCTCTCCCCAGTGAAAACAAGACGACAGACTCTCTCAGCTAGGCTTTATGAAACACCGTTGAAGCAATACGCACAGAAATTACTAAATACGGAAGGAAAAAAAACTACAGAAAGCTGTAAGTTGTAGATGGGCAAGGGAAAACACGTGGACCTCTGTGGATGTGGTTATTCTGTTGGGTCACAATTTTGCGTTTATTTCTCCATTCTTACACACACACACACCCACAGTCTCTCGTACTCCCTACTGCATATAACAGTTGACTAATTCACTCAGAGGGCTGACTTCTCCATGCTCTACTGCTTCCTTCCCCTCTGAGCATACACAGCCCCGCTGATCAACAAGGACTGCAGGCCGACAGTATTTTTAAACCCCTGAGCAGTTGAAGTGTTTGGAAACATTCCGTAACGCCCCAGCAGCAAGCCAATGGTTAAGATGGGCTCATTTCAATGGACTGAAGCCAGAACTTCACAGCCAATGGTTATGGAGCTTTCAAAAATTACAGTCTGTGCTGATCTTGCATTTTTTTTATTTGCTGAGCTTTTCTCCTCTGCATTTCAACCCCTTATGTGCTTCGATACCTAATTTTGTATTTCTACCACCACGGCTGCAACATAAAGCCATGCAAGTTGCAGAATTATAACTGTGCAAAAGGCAAAGTCGGCTAAACCCCTTTTTGTGGGGTTAACCTACTTAGAGGCCGCATCCCCACCAATTCAAGTGTGCTGCAGGTAGGGTTGCCAGTCTCCAGGTGGTGGCTGGAGATCTCCTGGCAGTACAGCTGATCTCCAGAGATCAGCTCCCCTGGAGCAAATGGCAGCTTTGGAGGAGGGACTCTATAGCATTATACGTTGCTGAGGACCCTCTTCCCAGACCTTGCCCTCTCCAGGGTCCATTCTCAAAATATCCGGAAATTTCCCAACCTGGAGCTGGCAACCCTAGGGGAAGCACATTACATGCACGTTATTACTTCTGCAAGCCCTTTCTGAGACTCCAGAGATGCTTGGATGGGACGGCCGGCTGGCAAAGTTGCTGCCCTCCCTTGGGCGCTGCCTCCTTTGCCTCTTCGTGACCAAGGGGCGTACTAAGCAACTAGCACAAGAACGGCTCTTTATCAGTTGGCCGATGTAGAAACCGCAGCATGAAATTTCAACACTGAAGGGGCAGGGTGACGAAATGCCAGCCTCTCTGCCTTTCCACAGCCAGGGCATGACCAGGTTTTTTTTGTCCTGAACCATAAAGCGCCAGGCTGTATTATCGAAGAGGACAACTCTGGGCCAAGGCAACGTTGACCCGGTTGGAAGCGGGCCTGCACCGTGCTCTCAATTTGCAACCCCTGTGATGGCTTTGCAAAAAAAAAAGCAGAAACAATTCAAGCCAAGGCCCATTGGTCCAAAAGACAGAGAATTCTGATCTTGAGATCTTGTTACACAAAACAATAAAATGCATGTGAACTGGCTGACTTGATACGAGCCGTTCCACTCTGCATACTTTCTTTACTTTTTTGACATTCTCTGGAATTTGGGTGGTGGAACCACACCAAAGAAGAGGCTTTCTAGATCAACCTGGACGTGCATCTAGAGCAGCAACCTATTCTCATCAAGATGCCTCCAGGAAGCCCTGTTTGCCCCCAAACCAGCCATTCACAGGTATACTGCCTTTGAACATGGAGGCTCCCTCCAGCCAGCTGCTGATAGACTCCCTCTTCCGCAAGCGGGTTTCTTTTTTGAACGAGCAACTATTCTGCTGGGAGAGGGTGAAAGGAAGCGACAGCCATGGGATAAGGGAATGTGACGGGAATTCATGCAGCACTGATAGGAAGCTGTGCGGAGAACACAAGCTCTCCGCGCTCAGAAAGCCTCAAAAACCAGCCCACACGTACCAGCACCTGCCTTCCTTTTCTCTTCTCCGCTGCTCCCTCCCTGTCTAAGCTGATCAGCATCACTGCTGACATCTTGCTCTCAGCCATCTAGTTTTGTTAGGATGCAGTCAACGTATCAGCACAATAATCCTAAAGAAACAGGGCCAGTGGACTGAAAAGCCAATAGCCATTTGAATAATTCTCATATTACATTCAACGTACATATAGCTGAACCCCACATTTAAGCAGGTACAAGTCTCCAGTTCTGTTTATAAAGCAAACACCTGTTTACTCTTTCAGATGTGCGCTTACACATACAGATTGTACATGCATTCACTGTAACTTGTGAACAGGGTCGTGTGTGATGGTTGGGTCTGTAGATCAGCTGACAGACTCCCCGAACCTAAGGTCCCCCAGTGGGGGCAAGGAACCCCCCGCTCCCAGCCTCTGCCCCTCGTGGCCACTCACCTGGCTGGTGGGGGTGGGGAGGGCCAGAGAATAGGCCTGAGAGGCAAAACACTTCCCAGGCCAGCACGCAGCAGGTGCACTCCTGCCGAATGCAACGTCAATTCCTCCAGTGACTTCATCTCACCTGCCAAGAACATCTGCACACAAGAATACCTTCCCAGTAAGTGGCAGGTTCCCCCTCCTGCCAGGCGGGTAAGGGGATCTGACAACCCTACCTGGACCGCACAGTTAAGGTGTGGCCTGGCAACTCAAACTGCATAATGCTCTACTCAAAATCTTTTTATAAGATAGTTAATTTTATTAGGATTTTTTTTAACCAGTAAAAATTTCATGGGCATATTTTTGCAAAAGTTGGTTTCATCTTGCACAGCCTTTGCTTCGAGGCCGTTGGCGAAATTTCTTGGCCAGCTGCTGGGGCCTTGCTTATTCTACGGGGGCCACAAGATTGCAGGGGGGAGGGGCACTGTGGCATTTGTTGGCACCAACGAGAGGATTCTGGGCTGCAGGAGAAATGGACTACCTCCATCTAGGCAAGAAAACCCGCCTGGTGGGTCCAAATGGATAGAGAATCTCTTTTTTAAAAATATGTTTATAATCTCTCTCTCTCTCTATATATATATATAAAGACAAGTGTCCTGACTGACTCATCAACGCCCAGCCCAAACCCCTAGACCAAGAAACATGAAATATGGGGAGAGCACTCCTTTATTGATATAAACACCCACTATGAAAGGATTTTAAGAAATTTGCCCTCTAAGGGGGTTAAAAGGGGTCAAATGTGTTTTCCCCAAGGGATACAGCTTCCCTGTGTGGCTGGCAGACTGCTGCCTGCTTGTGCCCCTGCCCACTGCCAGCTTGGCCACTCTTCCCTGATTGGGCCAGCCTTTCAAGGTCATTTGCATATGCGGGCTGTCTGGGGCTCACAACATTCCACACCTCATCCCCCTCCCACACACACACACACCAGAGACAGCTGGAACACAGAGGTCATTTGCAAATGCAGGCTGATTGGTCCTCACTCCCCACCTTCTAAATAGTCTGCAGTTGCTATTGGGAGTCACTGAATGTGTCCTGAGGTCAAATGCACCTCCCAGTCTTCCCCTCAAAGTTTGCTAGGTTGCCAATCTCCCTGTGAGGCCTGGCTTTCCTCCTGCCTGCTTGCACCTGCCTCGCTCTGATTGATCACCTGTGGGAACTCTGTGTTCTGAGGTAAAAATCAGGTCAAGGAAACTGCAGACAGTGGAAGAAAGACAGTACAAGACTCTTGAATAGGGATTTTATATAAAAGTCAGTATGGCAACTGCAACTGAGTTTTTAAATGTTCATGGGGAGATGGTGCATGACCTTTCTAGGGGCCATTTCGATGCAAACCTCTCACATGAACCTGCCAAAGTGCCCACCACACCACCCCTCCCTCAGTCCAATGCCACCTCACACCTCTTGCAGTCATCTCCTCTTACTGCCCCCCAAAAGCCTCCTGGCAGACCGTGCAAGATACACCAGCGCTAAAAGGAGGAAGCAACTTAGAGATGCAGCCAAGAAATATGCACTTCGTACTCCTTCGGTGCACTGAGCAGCGGTGGCCAAGTACCACCAAGATCACCCAGAGGTGCACAGAGTAGCAGAGTCTCTCTATAAGCAAAGCAATCCTGGAAGACGAGTAGAGAGGTGCTCTCTTCCATAAACTCAGGTCAACTTCAACTAAAAAAACCCCACAAACCAAAAAATGTAACATACACATAAGTATTATAACTGGATTTAAAGTAGTTGAATACAGTAGCAAAGCACAAGTATCAAGCTAGGACAACATAAAAACCAGCAATACAAAGTGGTAAGTGCAAAAAGGAGGTAAACAGTATAACAGTCCATCATTCTTCAGAGATAGATCTTACATTTTGAGTAACCTTGGGCCAGCCACAGTCTAACCTACCTCACAGGGTTGTTGTGAGGATAAAATGGAGGAGAGGGAAATGAAAGATGCTTTAGGTCCCCACTGGCTAGAAAGGTAGGGTATAATGGGAGTAAATAAATAAACTTGCTTTCATGCTTTCTGGAGGCATCATCGGGCCATTTTGGAAGATGCTGGACTAGGTGGATCACTAGTCTCCGTTCCGATGCTCTTCTTTAAAACCATTAATGCGGCAGGTTGGCCATTAAGGCCACCAAGAAAAACCTGGAAATGGTTTAGACAGCAGACGGAGGGAAGGAAGGCACAAGGCCAGCAAACGCAGTCACACAAGTGTAAATGTGGTGGTTACTGTTGAAAATTAAGACCAAGGAGTTAAGCCGAAAGCCAGATAAAAAAGCTGATTTTTGAGAAAACTATGAAAATATATTAACCCCTCTGCTAATCTAACATGAAGAATTTGGTCCTTGCTAGCCTGCCTCTTTGTAAACATCAAGAATGTTAGCCTAAACAGGGTAGGCTGGAGAGAAGTGAATTTATACCTCAAATACGATAGGGAATTTATTTATCTGAGATACTCACTTGAAAGGTGCTTAACTTGGGGGTGGAACATAGATTCCACATCTACTTGCAACTGCTAGAAGGCAATAGTTTACCTTCCTAAAATTAACACCGACGGTTATTTTACTGGTATTTGAAAAAGCAGGAAAAAATGGAGAAGTGATACAATTGTTGTGGTGGGGGGGTGGGGGGGGGACAGAATAAGGAACCAAACAGAGAAAATCAAAAAGAGTCCAGTAGCACCTTTAAGACTAACCAATTTTATTGTAGCATAAGCTTTCGAGAATCACAGTTCTCTTCGTCAGATGCCTGATACAGAGACTGGTCAAATACAGAAGAGGAGGAGAGAGAAGAGGCAATTAAAGGTGCTACTGGACTCTTTTTGATTTTGCTACCACAGACTAACACGGCTAACTCCTCTGCATCTGCAAACAGAGAAAAGCCACCTTCTATTCTTAAATCTTAGGGCCAAGCTACACATGACGAATGACACTTGAACGGCAAGTGTATTTCTCCC
Organism: Eublepharis macularius; assembly: GCF_028583425.1. Classification (NCBI taxonomy): domain Eukaryota; kingdom Metazoa; phylum Chordata; class Lepidosauria; order Squamata; family Eublepharidae; genus Eublepharis; species Eublepharis macularius. The sequence goes on from NC_072799.1 coordinate 6,468,870, forward strand.
TGTTCACTTGCCCTCCACTCAATCCACTTGCCGTTCAAGTGTCATTCGTCATGTGTAGCTTGGCCCTGAGTCCAGAAGGCCTTTCAGTCCAAGTGCAATTACCACCCAGCTTGAAAACACAGAGAAAGCACACAAGGCTGTCTTGAACTGGGAGACCAACATTAGTTCCTAAAAGACAGATCGCACAAACAAGAGACAGAGTTGTAGAGTGGTTAGAGTGGAAGACCGGCTGCATCCACACATCATTGGAGATTATGTCCCAGTTGCGCTACAGCAAAAGTTTACAACTAGATCTTCCTGAGTGGGCAAGACGATTGGTATAGTACAAAGATAGTACAATCTCTGACAAAAGAGGGGGTTACCAAGAACTGATTCAAAGCTAAACTGAGCTGCGAAGCTTGGCGAGTGAACCCGGGCCTGTCATGCTCCCTCAGGCGAACCTACCTCACAGGGTTGTGAGAAGAGAGAGTTATGTACTACACGCCAAGCTCCACAGAGGATTAAAATCCAAATTAACAGGTACTGCGTTATTGGAACGGTAAGTCCAAACCAGACACGGGTATCGAAGAACTGGCATACAAATTCAAAATAAGAAAAATATGGCAGAGAGGGAGGAGAAATTTGGCAGAAATGGCATAAAAATAAGTTGAGGGACTTCTGGTGGGATCCCTTCTGCCTCCTCTCTCCTGCGATGAAAACAGTTTCCTCTCCTCTTGTATTTCCCTGTTTCTTTTGCATCTCGTTCGTTGTAGGCATGGAGGTAGTAATGGGTGCAAGCGAAACTACATATTAAGCTGAATGCACGATTCCTTGATAGGCAGTGCGCTATAGCGGTTAGAGTGTCAGATTAGAACTAGGAGAGCCAGGTTCTAATCTCCAGTCTGCCATGGAAACTCACTAGATCGCCTTGGGCCTCTTACATACTTTCAGCCTAACCTACCACACTGGGTTGTTGTGAGGATAAATTGCAGGAAAGGAGAAGGAGGAGAAGAAGGAGGAAGAACAAGAAGAAGCAGAAGCACATTATTATTATTATTATTATTATTATTATTATTATTATTATTATTATTATTATTATTATTTTAGGTGGGTTGCTGTGTTCATCTGCAGTAGAACAGCAGAAGTTGAGTCCAGTGGCACTTTAGAGACCAACAAGATTTTCAAAGTACAAGTTTTCGAAAGACAGAGCTCCCTTCATTTGAAAATCTTGAATCACCCTGAAAATCTTGTTGATCTCAAAGGTGTCAATGGACTCAAATCCTGCTAAAATAACAACAATAACAGAAGTTACAGCCACCTGCCCTGGCTTTCAGTATATAAGGCACACAGGCAAAGACTCCCTTTCCGCAACTAGCAGCAAAGCGGCCAGAGGGAGAAATGACACGTGTCAGGCTGGGGTTTCAGGCCAGGAGGGCAACTACAGCCAACCCTTGGACTAGATTGGGCAATTAACAACTGTGGGCCAAGCTACAAGTGATGAATGACGCTTGAACAGCAAGTGGATTGAGTGGAGGGTAAGTGAACAGGGAGAAATACATGTGAGGGCCAAGCTACAAGTGACGAATGACACTTGAACAGCAAGTGGATTGAGTGGAGGGCAAGTGAACAGGGAGCAATACACTTGCTGTTCAAGTGTCATTCGTCACTTGTAGCTTGGCCCTGAGAAATATCCAACTTCTTCCTAATAAGTTCCTAGGCTTCATCTCCTGGGTTTTTGTTTTCCTCTGAGGGCCAAGCTACAAGTGACGAATGACACTTGAACGGCAAGTGTACTCCTCCATTCACTTGCCCTCCACTTGATCCACTCGCCATTCAAGTGTCATTCATCACTTGTAGCTTGGCCCTGAGTCTGTTAGGGTTTTTAACCTCTCCTGTGCGATGTAAAATGGAAACCTAGCCTATTATTCGACAAGGCAACTGTGCATGCGATTGGCAAATAACTGTGTATCCCCGGGGTTGTGGGGACTGTTGTAATTTTGTGGGAGCCAACAACACAGTGCTGGGCACAAAAGGCTAAAATAAAGCAATTTACTAATTTTTAATGTCATATTAAAGACTCAAGCTATTAATGCCCCTTGAGAAAGAAGGTCCACAGGTGGATACTGCGGCCAGTTCTTACCAACCTTGTTGGTATTCCAACTAGAAATGGGCACGAACCATGAAAAAACTGAACCGTGCAGTTCATGGTGTTTTCACGAACCAGGAACCACGAACTCCCATGAACTGGGGCAAGTTCACGAACCGGTACATGGTTCATGGGGTTTAAATGCCCCTTTCCAGTCGCTCAGCAGCAGCAGGGAAAAGGCCATTTAAACCTCCAGATCAGCTGCTTGTCGGGGAGATCTGGGAGATCCCCGACAAGCAGCTGATCATTTAAACCGCGGGGCTGTTTAAATGGCCACTCCCAACAGCGGGGAAACGGCCATTTAAACTGTGGGTAGGGCATGGCTGGCTGGCCGGGAGTTCCTGGCTGGCTAGCCAAGCCCCACCCACAGTTTAAATGGCCATTTCCCGCCACTCAGAGCAGTGGGGAAATAGCCATTTAAACAGCTTTGCAACAGCAGGGAAAGGGGCATTACTGTTTAAAACGAACCAAATGAACCAGTAGACCAGTTGGTGGAAGTTTGTGGAAATGAGCTTCCATGAACCACTGGTTCGCGAACCACAAACCGAGCTGGTTCGTGGGTTTTTTTGGTTCATATTCCGGTTCGTGCCCATCTCTAATTCCAACTACTCTCTCCTTGAAAAGTAAGTTTTATAACCGAGTAGTCCATAACCAAGTTAAATTAAAAAGAGTCCAGTAGCACCTTTAAGACTAACCAACTTTATTGTAGCATAAGCTTTCGAGAATCACAGTTCTTTGTCAGATGCATCTGACGAAGAGAACTATGATTCTCGAAAGCTTATGCTACAATAAAGTTGGTTAGTCTTAAAGGTGCTACTGGACTCTTTTTGATTTTGCTACTACAGACTAACACGGCTAACTCCTCTGCAAGTTAAATTACTAACTATTGTAGGTCTGCCCTTAAAGACATAGCGATTGGTACGGCAGGATTTAGTCCAATGGCACCTTAGAGACCAACAAGATTTTCTGAGCGTAAGCTTCAGAGAGTCAGAGCTCCCTTTTTCAGACACAAGGGACTGGTACAGAATACAAGAGCAAAGAGAGCAACTGGTGTGACTTCCAGACAAAGGGCTGATGCCTAAATTTAAAGAACCCAAAGAACTGTCTTCTCCCAGATGAACCTGCCCTGCCAATGAAGACAAGAATCCAAAGCCCAATTTCGTACGCTGCCACCTTCTGAAGAAAGCCAAGTTATCACCAGTCACAGGGCAGTCACCTTGGGCGGAGAATTCTTTCCCCTTCTAGTCACCTGTCTCTTTTCTTAAATTGTAGGCACGAGGCGGAAACATTTATGCTGTCTGATTTTATTTGGAAGCGTTCTCACTGAAATGCTTTTAAATTATTCTAAATGGATGTTGTGCGGATGGATTATCTCCGTAATAGCCGTTTATAGTTTTGGCTGCTCTCTTATCTCGCTTGTTTTATTGATTTTATTATCCATTTTAGTTGTTTTGCTACTTTGATAAAAGCATTTATATATATCTAATAATAATATTGTACGCCGTTTCAGGCGTATCTTATGGAGAATGCAGCTAACGTATCTAAATGAAAATAACAAATAAAGATAAGCCTGGAGGTGTGGGAAATGCCTGGGGTGTATAGTGTGTGGGTGTGCGTGTAAATTTCCAGCCACTGAAGTCTCCATGTTCCGCACAGCTTCCCACATAACTAGCAAAACCCAGCATGATTTTAAAAAGTTGCAAACGTTGGAATACATATCATCAAAAATAATTTGCACACATTGCAGAATGCAAGTTTTCCTGGCTCAGAACACAGGATAGAATTGGAACCAATGAAACTGCGCTGATTTATCCAGTGGATACCTTTGATCTCACAAAGATCTCACAAAGAGATCCCTCCCCAGTGCCTGCTAACAGAAATCTTTTAAACTGTAGACAGAACAAGGGACCCCCAATGTGGATCGAGATAGGTAGCTGTGTTAGTCTGTAGCAGTAGGAAAGAGCAAGTCCAGTAGTACCTATAAGACTAAGAAAATTGGTGGTACGGTATGAGCTTTCGTGAGCCACAGCTCACATCTTCAGATACAGCTAGAATGTGAGTCCATCTGTCCTTATATCTTGGAGAGTAGAGTGATTTCAGATGCTAAATGACAACAGCTGGTGAATGACAATAGCAGGCGTGATTGGATAGGGCAAGCTGAGGGGTATGCAAGGGGTGGTGGGTGTGAAAAAATCAGCATTGGTAATGAGACAGGAGGCCTAGGTCTCGATTCAGTCCAGGTGGATGCATTGTCTTGAGCTTCGTTATCGGTAGCAATTCAGCAGCCTCTCTTTCTAATCTCCTTTTGAAATTCCTCTGCAGGATATCTGCTATTTTTAGGACAGTAACTGAACAGGAAGGTCCTGGAAGGTTAAAATGTTCCCAGTTTTTTTGTAATGGATCCAAGTCATAGCGCTCGGGAATGGATGATGGAGTGCCACCTAGTCAAAGCTGACTTATGGCAACCCCTGGTAGGGTTTTCAAGGCAAAAGACTACCAGAGGCGGTTTGCCATTGCCTGCCTCTGCAACCCCACCTTTTGCTGGAGGTCTCCCATCCAAGTACTAACTAAGGTTGACCCTGCTTAGCTTCTGAGATCTGATGAGATCAGGCTCACCTGGACTATCCAGGTCAGGGCACAGCATTGGGGAAGAGGGGTTAAATGAACCCTAAGGTAGTCCATTTTTATTGAGCCCTTCTTCCCAGAAGTTCAGTGTGATGTACAATGTTCTTCCTTCCCCATTCTCATCTCACAACAACCCTGTGAGGAAGGCAGGGTGAAAGAGAATGACTGCCCAGCCAGTGAGCTCTCTCTACTTTCAGGCTAGGGTGTTTTCCAAAAGGGCGGGGGGGGACCAAACTGAAAAGGGATGAGCAGCAGAATGGCGCAATACATCCCGGCGCCTCCCTGTTGACCTCCCAGTCCTGTTTTGTGCCCAAATTTATTCCTGGTTCAAAAGTTAAAATGCTTGTCATGGAAAGGGCCAAGCAGACGCATTGTTCTGCTGTGCCTTTAACATATCAGCAGCTGCTCCTGAGTCATCGTATGCATGCTATGAGCTTGTTTTTGCTAGGGGTGCGTTCTGGGCTTGCCAAATGGCAAGAGCCGCATTCTAGTGAAGCCACGTCAAGCTAATTTCCATTCGGGAACAGGCACAGCCATACTGCCATTCGGACTTACCGACAAACAAAAGCAGCCCTGGGAATTCAGGGAAAACGTTCTCAAACCTTTTTATCTTCAAAAATCTGGTATCCAAGGCCCTCATTTGGACTGGCACTAGGGCTGCCAGCTGTGGCTTGGGAAATTCCTGGAGATTTGAGGGTGGAGCCTACAATGCCATAGGGTCCGCCCTCTAAAGCAGCCATTTTATCCAGGGGAACTGATTTTGGAGATCACTTGCAATTCAAGGAGCTCTCTAGGCCCCACCTGGAAGTTGGAAACCCTACATCTGCACGCAAAGCAGGCACTCTCCCCTTGAGCCACGCTTCCCTACCATCGTGAATAGTACATACGTATATATGTGCATGAGCTTTTGAGAACCACAGCTCTCTTCGTCAGATGCATCTAACGAAGAGAGCTGTGCTTCTCAAAAGCTTATGCTACAATAAAACTGGTTAGTCTTAAAGGTGCTCCTGGACTCTCTACTAACTGACTTCAAGCGACCCCAGAAAGATATATATATACCTTTTTCTGCAGTGCTACCCCAGTTTCCTCTGATGGTCTCCCATCCAACTTCTGACCAGGGCCGATCCTGCTTCCCTCCTCCCATGGAAAATGGACACTCAGAAAAGGGATACTGGGTCAGAACGTGTGCCTTCACAATCACTAATTCACATCATTAACAGTGCAGATTTACTCCCGTCCAGGGTTACCAGTCCCTTGGTAGTAGCGGGGCATTCCCTGTTTTCACCTGCTGCCCCCCAACACCACTCACCTGGCCAGCAGGGGAAAGGTATAGGAACAAGCCTCCTGGGCATGCTCACGGGACGGCACAACAATGTCACTTCCCAGGAGTGATGTTATCGGGCCCCCCCAAGAGTGCTCCTGTGCTTTGCAGTGGACTCATTGAGCCCCAAACTAGCTGAATTGGGCCCGTTTGAGACCCAAAGCGGCCCCCTGTGAAGCACACTCCCTAGTAGTGACATCATCATGCAGACGCAGAAGCACGCAAGCGGGCGACACAGAGAAGGTGAGTGCCTCCCGCTGGGAGTTTAAGGGGACCTGTAACCCTACTCCAGTCTAAGTCCATTGTGGACTTAGCCTGGATTAACTTTGTTTAGGATTTCACTGTAAATATTTTTTCCTTCTTTATCCTAGATAGAGATGGGCACAAAATGAACCACTGAACAAAATTCTGTACGGAATGGCTGGTTCGTTTGCACCGAAACACGCGTTTCAAGGGAACGCATTTTTACGGAACAAATGAATTTTTCCAACCATTCCGTGGCCAGTTCAGAGTATCACAGACCCCGCGCTGGTTTCAGCCGATGGTCTGAACCCAGCGGGGGTTTGTGAAACTGACAGCCCCTTTCTCCTGCCGCTCTGGCAGCAGGAGAAAGAAGCTGTCAATTTCACAGACCTCTTGCTGGGTTTAGCCCATCGGCTGAAACTGGCGCAGGGTCTGTGATACTGATAACCCCATTCTCCTGCTGCTCAGGCAGCGGAAGAAAGGGGCTGTCTGTTTCAAATGCCCCACACCAGCGTCAGCAGCCGGTGTAGGGCGGTTGAAATGCCACGAACCACAAACCATGAACTGAGAAAACATCGGAAGTTCGTGCTTCGAGGTTCCGTGGAATGCTACGAACCACGAATCACGTGGTTCGGGGGTTTTTTTGGTTCGTGCCCATGTCTAATCCTAGCTCAATTTAATGGAGATTTTTCGAAAGATGCATGTTACAATACACTAGCATGCTAAAAGGAAACTTGGGGAAGTTCTTGTCTTTCTCATAAATTAACAGGTAAGAAACTTGGCATATATACCTGTGTGAACCGAATAAATGTGTAACTTAAAAATAAAAAGAAAACTCTTCCTACCCCTGAGCCTGCCTCTAGGTGCAAAACACTGGGGAGTATTTAGAAGACGGCATACATCGCTGTCAAATGACCCTGCATTCCAAACCGTACGTTCTGTTTGCCATCTGTTTCTCCCACTTCTGCAAAACTCTCAATGCCTGTCATGTATTTCAGAAAACCCAATTTCCCATACAAATCTGATGGACACTGAGATAGACCTCAGGGATATCTGATTTCCTGACGGAAAATGAACCACGCCTTCCCTGCCCACACCTGGGTGGGGGCACAGTTTTATTTTGAAGGGGGGAAAAGATAACCATTCCCAGGCTCACCCTGGGAAAGGAGGCAGAAAACAGCTGCCGTGATATTGTCTGCTGCCCCTCCTAGTATGGTATTTACAAGATTTTTGAATAACACAGAAAGCTTCAGAAATCAAAGTAGATTCTTATGGAGTGTGAAACTCAGAAACCTACAGCAAACAAAAAGTGGTTTCACAGAATCTTTCCGCCGACACCCCATTTTCTTCAAGCTGCCGGTTTGAGAGACTAATGTACATATTTTCTTAATTTAATAGATTTGTCTTTCTTCTTGGGAGCCCGAGGCAGCTAACAGACCATAAACATGGACCCTTTCCCCATGTCCTTAAAGGGATGGCCCACTTACCGAACGCCGGTGCCTTTTCCTCTTAATTCCAGACTTCTTTGTTTTCTAAATGGTTGCAGGCTGCCTGGCTTCCATTTTTTTGGTGTCTTTTCTGGGAGCACACTTCCTGCAACCGTTTTGAAAACAGAGACGTTTGGAGTCAAGGGGAAAAGCCGCCAGTGATCGGTGAGTGGGCCATCCCTGTAAGGACGTGTGAAAAGGGCCATGGTCAAAAAGAATTATTTGAAATTGATTCGCAACTAAGCCAGCATTTTTAACACCACTAAAACAATACCACTTATCAAAATACTCATTGGAACACATGTTGTAACTCGTAGTCTGAAGGTCCATAATGGTGGAATCTGATGAATCCAAGGGGAAGGGGCCACAACCGAGAGGGCCCCAACTAGGAGGGTTGTTGACACGATGCACAACTTTTGCTATGAAACATCATACACAGCCAGATGTAGGCCACAGTATGATAGGTATGAAACACCCGGCGGATTGTCATGCTCCAATAAAACAGTCCGCTGTGAAGTATCTTCGACAAGCCTGCATTAAAAGCTTGTATTCTTACTTCACTGCAGAATTATACGCTACCGTGACCTTTTGCGAGAGACCGCCCTGCCTCTGGCATGTTTGTCACCAAGACACGTTGCTTATATCAATAGTATCGTCCTACCTCTCAGCATTTCAAGTTTCTGGTTACATGCAGCATTGTGGAATCGGCTACAAAAATAGTCACCCTACAACATCGTTTCTTGCTCATGTCGTTGGCAGCTTGATGCACATGCGCGTTTTTTTCATGCGCTCATGCACCCTGCAGGGATTATATGATATTTAACAGAGTGTGCTGTGAGTGGATGAGAGTGTTTGTTGTTTTGGGAGGTGCGGCGCTCCTGCTAGTTCCCAATTTGCTTCCAGGCCTAATTCAAGGTGCTGGTATTGACCTTGGGGCCGGCATCTCTGAAGGACTGCCTTCTCCCATTTGAAGCTAGCCATCCACTCTGGTCACCTTGCTTTGGATGCCCCCATCATCTGAGGCTAGAGAGGTGGTAACACGAGAAATGGCTTTCTCGGTCATGGCATCAAAACTTTGGAACTCCTTTCCAGGGGAGATTTTGCTTGTCTCTTTGTGTCACTGTCTTCCGCTAACATGTGAAGAGTTTTTTGTTTCATTTGTAGGTTGCCAGGTCCCTATACCCTCCCAGCAGAAGGGTGGGGGAAACCTGGCACTTACTTTGTGCTGGTGAGGTGATTTTTTTTCATGCGCAAAGCATACACGCACTCCGGCACCTGTGCAATGACATCACTCCTGGAAGTGTGGGGCTGATTCAGCCTGTGTGGGCCAAAATTGGCCCCAAACAAAGCCTGGGAGGGCAGGGTCGGATCTACGGTTGCCGGTGCCCAGGGCAACCGAAGACCAGCCACTCACACGTGCTCCCGGCACTGCGTGATGAAGTCACTTCTGTGACATCATCACACAGGGCGGTGCATGCTGCCCCCAGCAAGCCAGCTGTCCCGGCGTGCTGTGGAGCTGGCGGCGGCAGCGCGAGTGGCAAGGAGGCCGCTTGTGCCATTCGCCTGCCCCGTAGGACAGGGGGCGGCAGGCTTGCTGCGTGCCCCCTGTCCTGCGGGGCAAGTAAATGGCATGGGCGGCCTCCCAGGCACCTGTGCTGCCTTTCGCCTGGCCCGCTTGCCGCGCGCCCCCTGTCCTGCCGCCCACGCGCTCCCAGGGCTGGCAGCTGCACCCGGCACCCCCTCTTTGGCAGCGCCGGGGGCAGACTACCCCCCCTTGCCCCCCTGTCGATCCAGCCCTGTGGGAGGGCTCCTGTGACCAGCATGATGACGTCACCTCCTGGGAGTGCATGCACTTTGCATGTTCCTGGAGTGCCTGCCAGTGGCAGGCGACTTCCGAGGGCTTGCCACCACCCAACGATTGCTGGTGGATCGGCAGGCACGGAGGCAACCCCCCCCCCAGGCGTTTGTCCACCACCAGCAGACACCTGGGAACTGTATTCCTTTGGCATACCTCCAGCAAACTCTTACTGGCCTCCTCCTTGTTTAGCTTGTGTGTGTTTACAGGGCTTTTTTTCTGGTAAAAGACGTGGTGGAACTCAGTGATAGAACTCAGGACCGCACAATGATGTCACTTTGGGTCAGCTGGAACAAGGGGGGAGTTTTTTAAAGTTTTAATTGTCCTCGGTGAAAATGGTCACATGGCCGGTGGCCCCGCCCCCTGATCTCCAGACAGAGGGGAGTTTAGATTGCCCTCCGTACCCTGTGGCGTGGAGGGCAATCTAAACTCCCCTCTGCCTGGAGATCAGGGGGCTGGGCCACCGGCCATGTGACCATTTTCAAGAGGTGCCGGAACTCCGTTCCACCATGTTCCTGCTGAAAAAAACCCTGTGTGTTTATATGTTGTGTTGCACTGTTTAAATGTTTTATACATTCTTTTAAAAAAAATTGTTTTAATGTCGCAAATGTTTTAACGTTGAAATGTTTAGAGGTATGCCATGTTGGAGGCCCTATTTGGGTAGAAAGACAGCATAAAACTATTTAGAAACTTTATAAATTAAATAAAATATTCAAATATCCATTCAACTGCACAGTCCATAGGCGGGCCTCTGGCAAAATCACTTTAACTTTATTCATAGGATAATTCAGAGACAATATGAAATTCACAAAACTCCTTATTTCATTAGGAGATACAAAAACACAAAGGCCAGCTCATGAAATATGTGCTACCCTGGTCCTAAGAGAGATCAGATATGTCAGGTTGTGACGTATATGCAAACCTGTGACATTTGTAACATGGGCAGCTGGCAGCTGGAGACCCCTTGCCCAAATGTTGTCCTTGGAGGTCCAATGCCATCTTTCAGTGGAGGAAATTTAGTGAACATGCCATCTGTATGGCAAATACAGGTGATGGTCAACCTATTGGAACTGGATGCTTTCTCACGGAGAAACAACTCCCATCCACACAGAAAACTAGCGCATAAAGGAGAAGTGTTCTAGCTTTGCCTTCTTCCTAAAATGCTAGCTTTCTATGTGGAAAGGAATTGTATTTAATTTACTTATTCATAAGATTTAAGCACTCACAACAGTTTTCCCATAGGAGAACATTCAATCCTCACCTGCTGCCTAAAGTGGTACAGTCCAGACACGAGATTACTGCCTTACCTACAGTTTGTGAGAACTAGGGAACTTTTGAACTTGGGAGTGCAGGTCCATTATATTTCCTTTGCTATGTGTATCCCTTACAACTACATCTCTTCATGCAAGGCAGAAAGGGAAAGACAACACACTTTTTAAAACATAGTCTTTCAAGAGATAAACATCAGAAAACAGAAAAAGGTTAGTATTGTTTGCCGTGATTGACAGCAGCTCTAGACCAAGCAAGGCCTTTCTCACCATCTCCTATTGGACCGCTTCAGTAGAAGATGTTGGGGGCTGAAACGGGGATGTTCTGTACGAAAACCATTTCTTTCTTTATTAAAATATACCCTGCCTCTCTTGTTGGCTCAAGGCAGCTCACAAGTCTTAACCAGGACAATTTAAACCCAACAGAATAAAACCTGATACCCAACTTTTAGCAGTCAGACGCCTTCTTCTTAATAAAAGGGCACTTTATGGATATGAAATATCATAAACCCCTTGCCAGAAGTCCCAGACATCGCCTGGTCCCAGGCAGAGTGGATGCCAGCCGGCCTGGAGACTGGAAAATTACCAAGACGTGAGTCATAGGAGATGACTGACTGACTGGCCCCCACGCCCCGGGGAGCAGCAGAGATAAGGAAGCTTCCTCAGGAGACTCCCAGCCAGCTTCATCCCATCAACGCCCTTCCGTGCTTCCCCTCACCTAGCTAACCTAATCAGGCTATTCAGAGAACCTGACAGCTTTCCTGTTCAATATTTACGAGGTCATCAAGCAATATTTTTACCTACAGACCAGCCCAGATAATCAGATCACACCTTTCCCAACTTATTGTTCCACCACCGGGCAAGCCATTAACGTATTGTTTTCTGGAAGCAAGACGCCAGTTCTGATCCAGGGTATGTTTTGCTCTGTAACTGGGATGTCCAGCCATGTGCTCAGTGTGTGCGTGTTCTGGATCCAAACGCCCACCCTCAAGTTCGCCGGAGCCCCCTCTTCGTGAAACGCTGGCCGTTTCACTGCTGTCCCCATGGACCTCTCCTTCTCTTCAGGATTGGAGAATATCACCCCATCCCAACTACTCTCTCCTACTTTCCTCCCTCTTTTCAAGCTAGCCTCGTAGGTGTGCTGTGTGCGTTCTATGCCTGCTTGATCACCTTTTATTCCTCTTTAAATAAAAAAGCCTTTCCCGTTGTGTTTATTTCAGAGTTCTCTAAGAGAATAATCCTGGTGTACATAGGTAGAGATTTCCCAGTTACCCCATCTCGCTGAGTCTCCTTTAATGCTAAGTCTTCCAGCTCACAAGGAGACCCCCCCCCCAGTTTGGGTAACACAACCTTCCCTCAAAGGATTCTTACAGTCTATTCTACATTAAAGGCCCTGATGAATAAAATGGCCTTGCAGCCGCTCTTGAAGCTTTCTAATGATGGCGCTCCCTTCCCTCTTCAGGGTGCCCGTTTTGCAAAGGAAAAAGCATGGGCTCTGGTTAAGGCCAGGTGGGCCACCATAAGTATCACAGAATCCCAGAGTTGGAAGGGGCCATACCTTCTAGTCCAACCTTCTGCCCAATGCAGGATGAGCCTAAAGCATCCCTGACAAATATTCATCCAGCCTCTTCTTGACAACTGCCAGTGAAGGGGAGCTCACCACCTCCCGAGGCAGCTGGTTCCACCTTCAGAAGAAGTAGAAGAACAGACAAGAGTTTGCCCTCAGAAGTCAGTTCTTTAGAAATTTGTTTCTTATGCCATGAAGGGCTTTAAAGGACACAAGTCAGCATGCGTTCTATCACTAAGCTGTAGCACTTTCCCTCAATATAAAAAGTCGCTTGTTCTAGTACGATCATGGGCAATACATGCCATTTCATGACAGTGGAATAAACTCCATGAATCTCAGCTCTGACTCCCAGAAGTTCTATGCAGATAGAGGCATATGAGAAAATATCCACAACCAGGGCTTTTTTTCAGCAGGAATGCAGTGGAACGGAGTTCCGGAACCTCTTGAAAATGGTCACATGGCTGGTGGCCCCGCCCCCTGATCTCCAGACAGAAGGGAGGTTAGACTGCCCTCTGTGTGCCAAGCGGCACGGAGGGCAATCTCAACTCCCCTCTGTCTGGAGATCAGAGGGCGGGGCCACCAGCCATGTGACCATTTTCTCCAAGGGCAACCCACTGAGTTATACCACCTCTTTTCCCAGAAAAAAAGCCCTGTCCACAACTCATGTGTAACACATGACATTCTTTATTAGAGATAGAGGAGAAGACAAGGGAGTTGTCTCCCTTGTCTTCTACCAGACTGGAGAAGCTGCTTAGCCGTTGGGTGGTACCCGTTCCAGGCTGCTCTGGGATACTGGCCACGCATATGGAGAGCTCAGCATGAATGAGGCATGGCTTCCCCTTAACACATTCCTGGTTTTTATGAATGGGGCGTGTGCATGCACACACTGATGTCTTTTGCACCTTGCATCCGAAAAAAAATGTGACCCACCCCGTCACGCAAAAATATTAAGCCAGAAAAAATATTAAGCCTAAGCATGCCTTGCTAGGTTTGATCTGGGTGGAGTATTTTTGTTTTTCACTTACTCTTAAGAAATCCAAAAACTGGGTATTTTTTTAAAGAAAAGCTCACGTTTGTAATGTTTTGATATAATCTTGATTTTAAAATGATGGTTTCTCTTACAGATCTTTACCCACACACACAAACACACAGAACTACAGTTCCTGGATTCTACGGGGACAGGGAATGACTTATAAGAGTCAACACAACCCGGCTGCTTAAAATGCACCGTATCATTAAAACATGCCTGTTGCCTGCCACGTAGGATTTTCCAGGTTAACAAGATGCTATAACGATTTCAATTAGCAGCACCTGTCACGATCGATTAATGACATCCCAGTTGTTGGGCCCTTATGAAAATACTGTGTCATACAGTCATAAAAAGTAGATCAGCACCTCCTCTTTCAAGACCAGCATATTCAAAATTGTAAATAGGTGGAGCTGTGGCTCAGTGGCAAAGCATCCGCTTGGCACGCAGAAGGCCTCCTGTTCAATCCCCAGTATCTCCAGATAAAAGAATCAGGTAGCCAAAGATGCAATCTACTGTCATTGTTTTATCGCCTTAACAATTATGTTTTGGTAGATTTGGAAACTGCTCCAAGTGCTTGTCTGAAAAGAAAGATTCGAGTCCAGTAGCACTGTAGAGACCAAGTAGATTTCCAGGATATGTGCTTTTGAAAATCAAAGGTCCAAGGGAAACGTCATACCCTGGAAATTTAGTTGGTCATACCCTACCACAAATTTTGTTAAGTCTTATAGGTTCTACTGGACTCTTGCTCTTTTCTACTGCTACAGACAAACATGGCTACCCATCTCGACAATAAAGTGTAGAGAATCCTGACTTTGATTGACGAATGGCTTGATGCGGTATAGGGCGCGTTCATGTCTGCAACTGAAATTGTGCATTATGCTGGCTAAAAATGCCACTGAGGCAGCTCTCGGAGGCACGCTATATGACTTGGCACAAGCCTGTACACAGAGAGAACGTCCCATGGCTGAAAACGTGATTCCTCCCCTTTGCATGCATTTAAAAACGTGTCTACGAAAACATCCTAGGCAGTGCCGGCGGGTTTTCTGGCCTGAAGCGACGGCCTTCTGCCAATCAGGATTACTTCGCTGCTCAACAGAAGCCAAGACTGCAAGACTCCAAAACAAATCCAACAGGACGGGCAGGTTGGATGGTTTGGGAAAAATAAAAGTTCATCTGAAAGCAAGACGCAGCGTCTTTCAGAGGGAGGCGTGTCACTATACAGTTTTCTCTGTCTGTCGTTTCTCTGTTTTCTCTTGCCAGGCAGATTTACCCATCACGCATTTCCTACAAAGACACCATGGTGCCACCAAAGAGATGGAAAGTCCAAACAGAAGCTCCCAGCCCAGCCCCTGACAATACCGTGCTCTTAGCCTGCTCTTGTTCATTTCAGCCTGGCCTGTAAAGGAGAACATCCCCTAGATTTCATCCCATGATATCAAGTTGCTCACCCCAGTTCTGCTGGCCAGAGAAGGGTCTTGCAGCCAATTCAAGCTAGGACACCAACACCAGAGACTGGTACCTTCCTGGTTCTAGAAACCGATGTCAGAAAACTAGTCCAAGATCGGCTGCATTCCTTCTGTGCAGGCAGCTTATCACTAGAGGAAGCCATCTGGGTATCTTTGGCCTTCCGCAAACTATGCAAGCCTGAATTATTTAGGAGGGCTTTCTACTCAGATTATAGGGCTGTGTCATAAGAAATGGCTCAAAGAGATACCTTGGTATGGGACAGGAACTATAGACTGGGCTATTGAGTATTGTCTGCTGGGTAGTTCGATGTTGCTAAAGATGTATGCTTTAATTCAGAAAGGTTTCATTTATGTGCGGCTTTACACTAGTTTTCAGATTTGCAGCTACCATACTCTACTGTACCGGTTTTCATTGAATGCCCTAAGTATTGATCTTTCTGTATTTTTGCTGTGACTGTCCTAGCTACTGAGTATATTGTATTCACTTGCAGAACGTAATTCGTCTTGGATCTCAGTGAGAAAGGCGGACTAGAAACAACCACAATAACAGTATCCATGCACCATGGATATAGTCCTATGAGGAAAGGTTGAAGGAGCTCGGTACGTTAAGCCTGGAGAGGAAATGACTGAGAGGGGATATGACAACCATCTTCAAGGACTTGAAGGGCTGTCATATAGAGGATGGCACAGAGTTCTTTTCCACTGCCCCAGAAGTTTGGATCAGAAACAACGGGTTGAAATTAAATCAAAAGAGTTTTTGGCTAAACATCAGGAAGAACTTCCGGACAGAGCGGTCCCTCAGTATAACAGGCTTCCTCGGGAGGTGGTGTGCTCTCTTTCTTTGGATGCTTTTTAAGGAGAGGCTAGATGGCCACCTGACAGCAATGCTGATTCTGTGAGCCTAGGCAGATCATGAGGGGGGGGGGCAGGAAGGGTTACAACAGTGCTTAGCTCTCGTTGTCCCTTCTTACACACCCGGGGTAATGCCAATCGCCACTTTGGGGTCAGGAAGCAATTTTCCCCAGGCCAGTTTGGCTAGGGCTCCTGATGGTGTTTTGTCATCTTCTGGCCATGGAGCAGGGGTCACTGGTGTGTATGTGTGGGGGGGAGAAGTTAGTTTTAAATTCCCTGCATTGTGCAGGGGGTTGGACTAGATGACCCTGGAGATTCCTTGCAGCCCTATGATTCTAATTTTTTTCTTCTCCCAATATAGTTTGTGGGGAGCAAACTGAATTTCCTCTGCCTGGGCATCTGACTTCCCTGCTATTCTTATGGCACCGTACATCTGCTAGCCACCTCTCTCCACAAAGAAGGGGGAAACAACTCAACGCTCACCAAGAACAGCTGTGCACGCATTCTTTCTTCCTCACAGCAACATGGAAGCTCTCTGTTCCTTGCCAGACTCAGCCTGGCCTCTGTGCTTTCAGAGGGACCCGAGTCGGCGCCAAACCTCAGGAGTCAAGCTGGATGACTTGGGAGCCTCTCGTCTCACAGGCACCATTGCCCATTTAAATAAAATAAGCCACAATTCAAATTTCCCAGCCTCTGATGTGGCAATTCAAAAGCATAAGTGAGAATCTCCCATCAGGCAGAATGCCAAAATAATTGCAAGAGAAATGAACAATTGCTACTAAACAAAGAAGTTGCCGTCTCAGAGTCTTTCTAAATGAGATGAAGTACACGCGGAGGCTCAAGTGAAGAGAGGCGCAGTGTTAGCTGGGAAGACGAGATCGGAAGGCTTTGTCAATTTCCCTCTCGAGTTCTCTTCACTGTGATTCTCGAAAGCTTATGCTACAATAAAGTTGGTTAGTCTTAAAGGTGCTACTGGACTCTTTTTGACAAGGGATTCTGAAGCACATGAACAGGATCTTTGTTATCACGGGAAGCTGCCTTACTTAGGAGTCGAACTATTGGTCCATATAGGCCAAAGTTGTTTCTGCAGACTGCAGCTCTCCTAGGTTTGGGCAAAGGTTTTCCTAGCTAAGATTCTCGAGATGAGGGGGGATTGTTCCGGGGACTTTTTGCAAACACGAGAAGGCACTCCCCGACTGAGGTGCAGCTGCTCGCTCGCTCACAAGCTCCTGTCCTTTGGCAGTGCCCCCATACTGCAGGCCCCACACAGACCAAGAGGTCACGTTGCACAGCACAAAGTACTTCACAGAGAATGAGGGAAGCTGCTATTTGGCTGCCCCGTAAGAGAAGCATTCAACAGCAATTACGCAAAGCCACTGATCTAGACCAAATGTTTCACTCGTAAAGCTGTCAGCCTGGAGTTCATAATATTAATGAATGGGGTACATCAAAACAGAAATGTTCCCCATTGAGCACCGGATGCGGCAATTCAGGAGTGCATCTGTCACTCCTCTGGTTTATCTTAGCTCTCTTCCTCTAACTGGGTTGTCTAAGGAGCCCCATCTAACCATTTAAAGCCAGAACTGGAAAAATGAACCGTTTAGGACTGCAGCTCTGATGAGACTTCGTTCTGCCTTAAAGGGCCAGTTCTGCATTCGTGATTTGCATTTCAGATCCACTGTACACTAGCATTCTCTGCAAGCCGGAGCAGAGAAGAATTGCCGTTTTCAACCCAGGATATACCATACAGATTTTACACAAACGGACCGCACGATGACACAGTTTCAGGGCAGTTGTGGACTGCACACTGTGGCACTGGGCGGCAGGCAGGGAGGTTCATGTTGCCGATCTCAGCTGTGGAGAAAGGGTTAGGGTAGATTCCTTGTGCGGTGAGGCGGTGAGGAATCCAGTAAGAATTTCCTAGTTGTCTGCTTGCCAGGGAGAAACCACACATACTGCAGAGTATAACATCAGCACAATGACCATCATGCTATTGAATTGGAGGGGGGGCATATGGGAAGGACGGAAGGGGACCTAGCTAATCCCTGCAATTTTCTAAGCATTTTAAACCATTAATCGCTTGATCTCATTGGAAAGGATTAGAATCTTTTCTCTCTTTTTTTGCCAGATTTTTTTTTAAGAAGAGTGTTTTCAGCTCCCACAACCAAGATCGCCAAGAGAATCTTACCAAACTGAAAGCTTCAAGTGACACATGGAGGGGCAGAGAATATGGAAAGGGGGGGGAAACCCTCTTCTCTTTCTCCCACAATAGTCGAACTCAGGGCACCCAAAGAAGTTAAAGGGCAGGCCTTTTCACAAAGAACATAGTTATCTGACACCACTGGCTGCCACCAGATGTGGGGGGGTGGAGCCTGAGAAGGGCGGGGTTTGGGGAGGGGAGGGGTCTCCGCTGGGTATAATGCCATAGATTCCACCTTGCAAAGGATCCATTTCCTCTAGGGGAGCTGATCTCTGCCGCCTAGAGATCAGTTATAATTCTGGGAGATCTCCAGCTACCACTTGGAGGTTGGGAACCCTATTTTCAGTTGACCTGCATCGGCCAATTAGGTAAACTATAACTTGATGTTTTAACTTGGCTTACGATATGTATTTGGGGGTTCAACTCCTGCCTTCTCATTTTCAAATAAGTAAAAATATCCTCTTTCACATGATTCGTAGGGATAACTGCCTGAAAAAACATGAACTGCAACTTTGACGCAGCCAAGCTTGACTAATGTTGTCTTGGCCTCCATTCACAACTATTAATTTTATGAAGCAATGAATCTTCGTAAACGGATGAAAAAAACTTCACATAAAAACAAAGCAATGGGATTATTATTATTATTATTATTATTATTATTATTATTATTATTATTATTATTTTGGTATTTCTGGTTCCTGTACTTCCCTGTCAAGTTTTGAATCAAGTTTTGTATTAATGTTTTGATGTATGGAGTACAACGCAGGGAGAAACCTCAGAGCGTCAGGGGGCTGCAAGTTACATATACTACATGCTTGGTTATTTTGGGGATCTGATGCAATGCACAAGGCAGACACAGCGCTCAGGTCAGAGAACGACCCACCTCCTTAGATTACTAGAATGCAACACACGCACATACACGCACACCCAAAGCAGCCTAGCTTTTAGATTCTCAGCCTAGACGACTTGCTTTTAAAAAAGTAGTGGAAGCGGGGAGAGAAGCAGAGATATCCAAGCTGAATTCCTGACATACACAAGGCAGCACGAGAACTTCACCAACATCGCTGAGGCTATTTTTTACAAGAAAGTAAACCAAGCGACAATCCTCAGTGCCCAGGACATCTAAAGGAAACAAGCATTTCCATTTCAGCCCCAGTGAAAACTAGATTTTTAGCTTCTTTATTTTTGGGGTGAAATACTTACAGTTGGAAAATCCAAGTTGCAAGAGTTAGAACTCATGAGAATTGAACATTAAGAGGCATTAAGGTTGTGCAATAAAAACCCACCTCCTACAAAACAGTCTTCTCACTAGGGCTTTTTTTCAGCAGGAACGTGGTGGAATGGAGTTCCTGCACCTCTTAAAAATGGTCACATGGCCAGTGGCCCCGCCCCCTGATCTCCAGACAGAAGGGAGTTTAGATTGCCCTCCGCGCCGCAGCACGGAGGGCAATCTAAACTCCCCTCTGTCTGGAGATCAGGGGGCGGGGCCACCAGCCATGTGACCATTTTCGCCGAGGGGGATTTAAACTTTAAAAAACTCCCCCCTTGTTCCAGCTGACCCCAAGTGACGTCATTGTGCAGTCCTGAGTTCCACCACTGAGTTCCACCACCTCTTTTCCCAGAAAAAAAGCCCTGCTTCGCACAACTCGTTCTTGCTTCTCTTGAATTCCTTTGCAATTTATTTACTTCATTTATGCCCCACTTGGGACTCAAAACAGCTTATATCATTCTTCTGTCCTTTATTTTATCCTCATAAGAACCCTCTGAAGTACAGGGTATGATGTCCTAAGGTCGCCTAACAAATTTCTACGGCAGACTGAGGATTTGAACCTGGGTCCCCAGATCCTAGTCTGGCACGCTAACCACTAGACCATACAGGCTCTCAGGAACCTCAACTTTCATCGGCCAAATCTATCCTAGGATGCAATTTTGCCTCCCGCATACAGAGTTCCTTCACCGGATCTACAACAGGACTGAGAACACAGATGGCACAGTCTGGCTGACAACCTTCACTAATGCTTTCTCTGGGTCCCAGTTAGGGGACATAAAGAATCCTGAAGAGTTACCTGCACTTAGAGGAGAATGACTGGTGTATCTCTGCATGAGTCACTGTCCTGTGCTGGGCTCCTTCCTGTTTGGAGGTACATCCAGGTAAGTAACACATGCCAACTCAAAGACGAAAGGTAAAACTCCACAGAATCCGTGCCATGGACTTGAAGTAAACGTTTAACTTTCACTTTCGAGTTGTTGCTTAGCTGCCGACTCTAAAAACACGGACTTGAAGGTTGTTTGTGGTTGCAGAGATTCACCTCAAGAGCAACACAGTCATCTAGAAAAGTAGTACCGAGACAAAGAAATCACAACGATTTGCTTTCAGTCTATCACTGTGACGGGAAGAACCTGCTCTCAGAGTGCTTCCTTGCGACGCACTGGCTGAAAATTCAACTTGCATGACATCGTCAGCAGAACTCACCCTTGATCTTCCCTTGAAGTATGCCAACCTACTGAGGATGAGGTAGTTCATCCACGCACACATTCAGGGTTGCAACAGCGATTCCCTTACAGGTTCCATGGTTCTGGACCAGAGATAGCTTTGGAGTCAGACTCTGTGTCCCTTTTTCGTTGTCCCACTAACAAGTCCCCGCAAAACCTGTGCCAAGCCGGGAAAAATCCAGACCACGTGCAACAGTTATCTATCCCCCCAGCCCCTCAGCCAAAACACACAGCCTGTCAAAATGTAGACAGAAACTTCTCTAAGGCAGGGATCTGTTACAACTCTATTAAGTGAGCTGTTCAAGCGGTGCAAAGGCAGGAAGGAACAGGCTTGTGTGTGCATATCAAAGACAGCCAAGCACCGGAGAGGAAGAATTTGTGCCCTTTTAGATATTGCAGCGATTACGCCTGAGGAAGAATCTGATCCGTTTCCAATTTGCAATTCGTTTTTTTAAAAATTAAATATTCTCTAAATTTACTTGACAACAAATACCAAAACAGTAACATACCACAAGCACGGCCTACTTTTGCAGGCAATGCACACACACCACAGGGTCAGGGTGTGTGTGTGTGTGTGTGTGTGTGTGCAAAAGGGAACCCAATGAGACACCAGCCTAATGCAAGCACATCATTACGACATCCACTCGTCTTCCTCCCCAGCAACACAATTACATAACACACCCAGTCAAAAATTTCCACGGCACAATTCCAGACAGAACAACAGACCGCTCGGGGTTCTTTCACAACACAACAGTCCCATGCATTGTGTAACCAGGTAATGCCAGAGCTAGTTTTTGTGACAACAGAAGGGATGCGATAATGGGCAGAACCCATCTCTCTTTGAGACGAGCTGGATTTAAGAAAGGGGGCTAACAAGAAGGAGGCCGTATGATACCCCACATGCAAACAGGGGAATAATGGTTAAAATGTGCAAAAATGCAAATGAGCCACAACAAACCCTGTCACCCTGTCACAGATTTTTGGGAAAGTTAACTTTAAAGAAAAATTCAGATGCCCAGACTCCAGAAAGCGTAATGGTGCAGTTTAACACAATGAGCAGAGATCTGGGAAGTCCTAGATGCCAATCATGCCTCTGTCACAAACTCACTAATAGTGATTCTGCACACGCTGGATAATGCACTTCCAATCCTCTTTATAGATAATTTGGAACGGATTTTTTTGTATGCGGAACAAAAAATCCACCTCAAACGATTGATAAAGTGCATTGAAAGTGCATTATCCAAGATGTGCGGAATCAAATCTTTCTACACGAGACATCAGACACATGAAGAACACGTGTTGGGAGATGCAATGTTAGCCAGGAAGGGTAGTTTTAAAAAGACAAGAGCCGGCAGCACGGCAAAGGTTTTGCTATACACTGGAGCTGTGTGAAATGCCAGAAGGGAAACTTCAGCCCATTATAACCTTTCCAGGTCCAAGCCAATTTCCATTCCTCGCTGCCCTCTGGAGAGGAGAAATTGACAGAGCTTTGGGGAGGCGAAGATGAAATTGACAAACCCTCTGAGGAGCGCTCTCCACCGGCTCTATCTTTTTAAACTATGCTTCCTGGTTAACATTGCAACCACATTTGACGAACACACACCGAAGTGTCTCGTGTAGAGAGACTCTTAGTTGCCTTAGGCAAGCCACTCTATCTCAGCCACCAGCCACCACAGGACTATGCTAAAGATACTGGCATGTATCTAACGGCAGGAGTTCATCAGCGACTAACGGGATGTTTCATTAATGCAAGGATCATTGTGCAAACGCAGCACAGCCCACAGCACGATACTTGTGCAATCCCGCTTTGAAATACCATTCGTTAACGACATCGTCACACTAAAAACTAATATTAAAACATTTTGACCATTAGTCTAGGTCTTGCGCGGTGCCCTGTGCAAGCAGCAAAACCTCTTTGGACACAGTGGGGTTTTCTTTGTGGGACAGCGTAATGCAATCTTTTAAAACTGCAAGGTCATCCATAAGCGCATGGATGCTGTTGGAGAGGAAGCCAGACACCACTGGCCTAAATTCCAGTACCTGGGACGACGCTAACTCCGAAGCCCACAATACAAGATTTACTGTGCTATTTGTAACAAGTACGCTCAGAAGTCCTTAGCTAGAAAAGCAGATGCAGTTTCCACAAGCACAGGGTTCCACATTTACCAGTATTAAGTTCAGATTTAATTTCAAACTGGCTTATTTTTAAAGAGACCTGCAATTAACAGATTTCAAACATAAGAACATTCAGATATAATTTTTTTTAAAAAACCCTGACTTTTGTCCATCCTAACTCCATTCTTTCAATGTTTTAAAATTCAGGTCACATTTGAAAAATATGTGCAATTGAGTTTAAGATCAGTCAAATGAAGGACAAAGGGCAACTAAACTCTTAACATTAGATATGCCTTCAGTGCGAAGAAGCAGCTGGATTCAATACACAAGAACAGGGGTAGCAGACATGCTAAGACAATGGGCACTTTTAAATGATTCTTTCTGCAAGCGGCATCTAGAACGCCGTCAAGTTCAACCTTTCCCTCTTTGCACAAAAATGTGCTCTTTGCATCTAAATCGAGAAAACGGCCACAACCAACACACACTCCTTCCACGTCTGTCCACCTTCTAAGCCAACCACTTTTCACTGACTCGAGACAATTAAACCTCAGATGCTGCAAAACAGGCAGGCGCCCCCCCTCCCCCGTGCCCCCGACAGCCAACTTCTCTTGCTCTTCCACCAGAATTCCTGCAACGGCCTCTGTCCGCTCCAGCCAGCCCTGAATTTCGGTAAGGATCAGAGGGCAACTTACATGAGGTTGGACATCTGAATGGAGATGGTCATTTTTTAAAAGCAAATAATGAAAGGAGTTCTAACAGCCCAGAGAGCAGCATATAACATGGCAGGAGCAGGCAAAGAGAGAGAGAGCCACTAACCCCGAATCCCACTGGCCGCAAGAGGACGGCTGCTGCTACGACACTGGAAATTAATACAGGAGGCAAGAACCCTGACGAAGCAACGGGGCCGGAATGACAGGCGCATCTGCTCTGCACATGGGGGGTGGACAGCTGACCGGACAGGAGCTGGAGGGGGCGGGGCGGGCTTTTTATTTTGAGAATTAGTCCCATTGTTTGTATTGTTAAAAGGCTTTCTGTGTTTGGCCACCTGGAAAATGCTACAATACCTCCCCATAAGGGTTGATTTGCATGCAATGAAGACATCCCCTGCTCCCCAGCACGCCAATGGGACTCAAAGATTCCTCACTTTTACGGGCCGTCCATAATCCAGGGGACTCTTTTGCAATAAATCGTTTGGCCATGCCTTCTGCAACACAGAAATGTACATGGGGGGTGGGGGTGGATCTCGTTTTTCACGTTTCCAAAAGCATGCGTTCAAGGAGGATGGGAAAAGCCCCTGGAAGTCCCAAGATGGCAGTAACAGTAAGTATAATTTGTAACAACAACAAAAAAGAACCACAGGCAAAGGGTTTAACAGAAGGAGAAACGCAGTGGCGTTTTGCTGTATGCAGCCCACTTAAAAAAATGAAACTGGCACACATAATTAGAGGCTGTCATAACCCGCAGTGCTTTGTTTTCATCTCCATATTCAATAATTAATACAAATTACTACCGACTGGCTGCCAAGGATGTGACTTGGCTATTTCAAATCAATACGAGGCTCTTTGGCCTTTGCAGGATGTGGCCATGTGCGGCTCTTCTGTTCTCTTCTCTTGTTCGTTCCCTCTTTCCACCTCCTGCTCAGTCTGTAAACTCGACTCTGGATACACCACTTTGGACAGCTGGTGGGGCTTACATGATGGAACGATTCTCCATTCTTTAAAAAAAAAAATCTTTGCACATAGAAAACTAGCAGATCAAGGAAGCTAGGCTAGACCTCTTCTCCCTGACATGCTAATGTTCTAGGTACAAGGAATTTTTCTAACAGAGGAGCCTGCAAGCCTCTGGCTCCATTCTGAAGACCAGGGCTTTTTTTCCTGGGAAAAGAGGTGGTGGAACACAATGGGTTGCCCTCGGATAAAATGGTCACATGGCCGGTGGCCCCACCCTCTGATCTCCAGCACGGAGGGCAATCTAAACCCCCCTCTGTCTGGAGATCAGCGGGCGGGGCCACTGGCCATGTGACCATTTTCAAGAGGTTCCAGAACTCCATTCCCCTGCTTTCCAGATGAAAAAAAGCCCTGCTGAAGACACAGCTTAACCACTCGTCAGAACATGGACTGAGTACAAAGCAGTCTAAACCCATTAAAATCAATGTGCTTAGGCTGGAGTGACTCTGCCCAGCGTGGCACTACGAATCTCCTCCTTCTAACCGTCCCCTCATTCCCTCGGAGGGCTTCCAGACCCTTTCCCTATTTCCCTAAATCTACTTTTCTTAGAGCCAAACTACAAGTGATGTCTTACACAGGTTGGACACTAGTCGGCTTCCCTCAAGTTTTGATGGGAAATGTAGGCATCCTGGTCTTGCAGCTGTAATGGAGAGCCAGGCTGTAAAACTAGGGCGCCTACATTTCCCATCAAAACTTGAGGGAAGCTGACAAGTGTCCAACCTGTGTAAGGCGTCACTTGTAGTTTGGCTCTTAGACTCCCCCAGCCTTCCCTGCACTGTAATCTCTTCCAGCCTACTTTCTGGCCTCCCTCGCTCCTCTCTGACCTGAGGGCAGTTCAAGCCAACCACAAAAGGAGGTTTTATCACCCTCAGGAATCCAATAAATGGATATTATTAGACGCTCGTATTTAGAGAGGATTGCAATAATCTCTTGATGATGCTCATATTTAGTCCCAATGATGCAGCCGCCGGTTCTGCGTGCCATAATTTGCCAGTTTAAGTGTGCGGCTGCTGCACATGACAGAGTGCTTCCCTGGGCCCCGGGTGAGGTTGAGTGCCTTGGTATGCAAATCTATTTTTAGTGGGGTTGGGATGTCAGGCCACTCCACTGGGTTAGCCAGAGAAACGCTTTTTGGAATACAGCTTCCCAGCTCTCCGCATCTTTCCATACCTCACAAATAGGAAAAGAGTTCCCAACACACAGAAATATCGAGGGCACCCTCTCCGAAGTCAGAGGCTGTAAACCCCCAGAGCTTGGAGGCAATATCAGGGGGAGAACTTGGCCTCTATGCCTAGTTCGGTGGCTCTCCAAGGCAACTGGCTGAAACAGGATGATGAACTAGTTGACCTACTGGTCAGATCTAGCAGAGATTTTCTTACATTCTAAGATTTGTAGATTGCAGGTTTAATACCAAATATTGAGAGTCGGTTGGCAACTGCACCATAGGGGCAGATGTCGCATGAACATGGGCAAGAGAGAAATGCCAGCAGCCAGAAAATCAACCATGCCTTGGGCAAGATGGTGGTGGAGGAAAGTGCCGTCAGGTCACAGCTGACTAATGGCGACCCCCCCCCCACACACTGGGGTGTTCAAGTCAAGAGACTAACTGAGGTGGTTTGCCGTTGCCTGCCTCTGCATAGCGACCCTGGTCTTCCTTGGAGGTCTCCCATCCAATTACTAACCAAGGCCGACCTTGCATAGTTTCCAAGACCGGGCTTGCCTGGGCTATCCAGGCCAGGGCAAGATGTTAAGTTAACCATCGTCCAGAGGCCTCTTAACAGGGAAAATTGTGGTTAGGTGGGCTTGAGTAGATCAAAATTAGGTTCCACAAAAGCACATGCTTGACACAAGAAACAAGAGTCGGTTACACTGCTGGGGCGATATAGCTGGTTTGTCATGTCAAGCAAGATCCGATCATGACACAGAGTATCTCTACATGAGACACCTCGTCGCGTGTTCATCATGTGTATGGAGACGCAATGTTAGTCAGGAAGTGTAGTTTAAAAAGACAGAGCCAGTGGAGTTGGCTCCTCAGAGGGTCTGTTAATTTCATCTTTGTCTCCTGGAAGGCTCTGTCAATTTCACCTCTCTACAGGAGGGTAGTTTAAAAAGACAGAGCTCAGGAGATCACTCCTCAGAGGGTTTGTTAATTTCATCTTTGCCTCCCAGAAGGCTCTGTCAATTTCACCTCTCTACAGGAGGGTAGTTTAAAAAGACATTGCTGGCTGAGATCACTCCTCAGAGAGTTTGTTAATTTCACCTTTGCCTCCCTGAAGGGGAAGTGAAATTGGCACAAACTTTGGGGAGGCAAAGATGAAATTAATAAACCCTCTGAGCAGCAAACTATGCTTCCCAGCTCACATTGCGTCTCCCTACTCTTGAGCATCCTTGTGTAAGAAGTCTTGTGTAGAGAGACTCACAAACTCAGGAGAGGAAGCCAATTGCTTCCAAGGTCATTGATGGGTGGGAGCACACAGAGTCGCAGCAAGACATGGCACCCTCTTCATTGGCCCTGAAGCAGCCCTGGTATGCTCTGACAGGAGAACTGGGCCAATGGTTTGATGGTTTCTTGGGAGAGGGCAGAGTAATAAATAACTTAGTTTACTTCAGTACGAGCAAGAGGGTTTCAGCTATGGGTGGGTCTTATGGAGCAATGTTCTTCCCTGGGTGTTTATACGGACAAGTTGGATGCGCACCATCTATGGATTACATTCTTTCCTATAGTTCTGCAGAGAAGTCAGTTTGAACATATGCATGTTGATAAAAAGAACAGGCTTGGATTGCAACTAAGGTTTCAGTTTGCAAAAGGCACTTCCAGGAGCAGAAAAGTGAGCCAATTTTTGCTAATTCCTGCATTATTAACTGAAGCCTGCTGTTCCTTCAAAATCCTGCCCTGGGAATAACTGCCCTCCCCTCTAAGAACTGGATGGGAGCAAAGTGAGTATCTGCAGTGGGAGGGGGGAATATAGGCAAACAGGGCTTTTTTTCTGGGAAAAGAGGGGTGGAACTCAGGACCGCACAATGACATCACTTTGGGTCAGCTGGAACAAGGGAGGAGTTTTTTAAAATTTAAATCACTCTAGGCAAAAATGGTCACATGGCCAGTGGCCCTGCCCCCCTGATCTCCAGACAGAGGGGAGTTTAGATTGCCGAGCGGCGTAGAGAGCAATCTAAACTCCCCTCTGTCTGGAGATCAGGGGGCGGGGCCACCGGCCATGTGACCATTTTCAAGAGGTGCCAGAACTCCGTTCCACCGCGTTCCAGATGGAAAAAAGCCCTGTCAGCAAAAATAGCCATCTCCCCACAAAGCCACCAGCAAATTGAAAAAATAGGGATGATACTAGCTGCTGCAAATGTCTTAATTGAACATACTTGGTAGATAAATTCCCTTCTGACAAAGGCAGCTTTGACTCTCGAATGCTTATACCCTGGAGATATTGTTGGTCTTTAAGGTGCTACTGGACTCGAATCCTGCTCTGGGTAGACAAAGATATAAAGAGAGCCAGTTTGGTGTAGTGGTTAAGAGCTCTGGACTCTAATCTGGAGAGCTGGGTTTGATTCCCCACTCCTCCGCTTGAAGCCAGCTGGGTGACCTTGGGCTAGTCACGGCTCTCTGGAGCTCTCTCAGCCCCACCTACCTCACAGCGTGTTTTGTTGTGGGGATAATAATAGCATACTTTGTAAACCACTCTGAGTGGGCATTAAGTTGTCCTGAAGTGTGGTATATAAATCGAATGTTGTTGTTGTTGTTGTTGTTGTTGTTGTTGTTGTTGTTGTTGTTGTTGTTAGATGGGCACACACTTTTAAGAACACATAGATTAGTCAGTCAAGGACATAGACATCTAAAAACAATATATTGCATAGAAAATTCTTTGCACATAGAAAGCATGTTGCATGGAAAATAGAGACGGTACAGTGTAGTGCCTAGAGTACTGGACTAGGAGTGACCCGAATTCAAATCTCTGCTTGGCATGAAACTTAGCAGACAACCCTTGGTTGCCTCAGCTCTGCTTACCTCACAAGGTTGCTATGAGGATAAAATAGGTAAAACAGAAAAGGAGAAAACCATGTAAGGCACCCAGAGTTCTTTGGAGGAAGGGAGGGATACAAAAGCACTTATTGCACCATGATGCGAAGTCTACTATGCACAAAAACCACCTTGAGAAGTGGCTTTTAGATATGGAATATCAGGAGCTAAAATAATAAAGAAAACAAATAACAAAACCCAAAGCTTGTGCATTCAGAACACATTATCCGCTGCTTCATATGTGGGTCTTTAGGAAGAGCAATGTGAAGGGGCTAAAGCGCAACGGAAGGTATAAAACAGCCTCACATCAAAGATATACTGGAAGAGCACCACTGATTCTCTATGTACTACCGTCCACTTCCAATTCACTCCCTGCAGTCCATCGGATTAAGAGGAAAGCAGCCAGGTTAAGTAACACAGAATATCCACTATTCTTTCATCCATTTTGCAATTTCAAAGGAACAGGTATTTTAAGAGTGGCTCTGAGCTTGCTTGGGACGAGAAGCTAATCTTACCATCATTGCAACCAATACACCTGGGAAAAAGAAATTATTGTACAATCAATGGTTAATTTAAAAAAATAAAGGATTCTATTGAAGTGCTCAGTGCACAATTAGTCACGCATTTTAAACAACACATTTATACATGCAAAGAACTGAAAGTCCCAACAAAGCAGTGGGGAAGATCAATAATGGTCTGTGTCCCTTTAAGAGAGTTCCACAGAGGTAGTAAAGCAGTCTCGTAACCGATTTTTCTTATGAATAAGCTCTGGAGACTCCATCGGGCAGCCGTGGATGGCAGCAGATGGACAGACCTTCACCTTCTCGGCAGGATCAAGCTAGACCAGAAAAGGTGCCGCAAAACGGAAGCCAAACAGCCCGCAAATGTTTTGCAAACGGAGATGTCCGGATTCCAGGGGGAAAGCTGCCAGTGTTCCGTGAGTGGGCCGTCCCTATAGGGACGTGCAGAAACGGCATCTTTCTCATGCAGGACAAAGTTCTCAACGCAGTGGCCTCGATCCAAGGAATCACACGACTTTCTGCACAGCCAGGCAATGTTTGGAGTTCGTTGAACGGGAGACTCCTACATTACGTGCCAAATCTGATTTGATGCACTGAGCGGAGCGTTTGTGATACGGGCCGGGGAGTCTGCCATTCACAGGAGAAAGTAACCCAAACATACCCGCGGGCACGCCCAAGCCCTTGTTGGCACACTGAAAGACGCTCTCTGGACCTTGGCCAATGTGTACAGCTACTGGTTATATATAAATTCAAGAATGATTGGTATTTGGGGCCTGGTCTGGAGTAGGGCGAGGGAAAGTTTTTAAGATTACGGAGACTTCTGGTACATGTGAAGAGTGGGATAGTCTTAGCAACACAGATAACCTGGTGGGATATTCTGAAGTCGGAGGGTCTGAGTCTTTGCCCAACACTAGGATGACAGATGCCCACAAAAAAGAGCAAGATTTGGGTCCAATAGCACCTTAAAGTCCAACTAGATTTCTAGGGTACAAACTTTTGAGAGTCAAAGCTCCCTTCGTATCTGACAAAGGGAGCTTTGATTCTCGAAAGCTCGTACTCTGGAAATCTAATTGGTCTTTAAGGTGCTTTTGGGCCCCAATCGCGTCCTTCTACTGAAGACCAACACGGCTACCCACCTGAGACTATCCCACAAAGAAATCGTTCTTTACCCCTCTATGGGGAGCTGTGTATGTACGCAAGTGCAAGGCAAGAACAGAATCCAACTTACGGATCGGGTCCCCAAAGAAACAGAATAAGGGGCTCTGGCAAGATAGAGACTACCAATTAATTCTACAAGAAAGTTCTCAGGGGGTTGCTGACTTGGCAGCCAGGATAAGGGCTCATTTTGAGGAGGAACGCGCAGGAACGCAGTTCCGGCAGTTCTCCAAAGAGGTCACATGTCAGGTGGTCCTGCCCACCTGACTTTCAGCCATTTGGGGCCCGTTTCAGCCTGGATTGGAGCCAAAACAGCCTGGACTGGATAGGTGCCAGGCGAGGGAACCCTCCCCTGCCCAGAACCGACCCGATCTGGGCAGTTTCGGCCCCAAACCAGGCCCAAAAGAACCCCAAATGGCCACTTTCGGTCATTTAGGGCCCCTTTATGCCATTTTGAGCCCAATTTCAGCCCTGAATGGTCAGGATTGGGTCCAAAACAGCCAGGATAGGTGATGACAGGGGGTGTGGTACATGCAAATCAGTTATGCTAATGACACACTTCTGGTGATGTCAAGGGGCGTGACATATGCTAATGAGTTGTGCTAATGAGTTCCTCCAGCTCTTTTTCTACGAAATGACCCCGGCCAGGATCACGCTGAGCCCTGGTGGTGCTGGCAGGGTCACTGGAGCCACTCAGGACAAAGGGTCAGTGGAGGCAACAAGGGGCACCAGCTCATCAGTTTCCTGTTCTTTTGAAGCCGTTGGCCTAACTAAATGGTTAAGAGCGGCAGGACTCTAATCTGGAGAGCCAGGATTGATTCCCCACTCCTCCACTTGAAGCCAGCAGGGTAACCTTGGGCCAGTCACAGCTCTCTGGAGCTCTCTCAGCCCCACCCACCTCACAGGGTGATTGTTGTTGTGGGGATAATAATGACATATTTTGTAAACCGCTCTAAGTGGGTGTTAAGTCATCCTGAAGGGCAGTATATAAATCAAATATTATTATTTATTATTAAAGTGCAGCCGTTCAGGAGGCTTGGATCAATGGTCAGTGTCTCTCCAATTGTTTCATCCTACTCTATCACCCCCCCAGATTTAATAACCTTATATACTGCTCTTTAGTACAACTTAACACCCACTCAGAGCGGTTTACAAAGTGTGTTATTATTATCCCCACAACAACAAACACCCTGTGAGGTGGGTGGGGCTGAGAGAGCTCTGACTGACCCAAAGTCACCCAGCTGGCTTCAAGCAGAGGAGTGGGGAATCAAACCTGGCTCTCCAGATTAGAGTCCTGCCGCTCTTAACCATTACACCAAACTGGTTTGAGCCAAGTGGTCCTAGGAGAGGCACTCTTTTTCTCCTAACTACCTGGAACCAGGGATGGATTGGGATACTTAATATTTTCCTGGCTTGTTTTAACGTCCCAATCCAACCCTGGCTCTGGTTGAGAGGGAGAAGGTGCCCGCAGCAGCAATTATATGGTTCTGTCCCGTGAAGTTTTGCCTGTTTCTTTATTCATTCAACTATTTATACCTCACCTCTCCTCTCGGCTTCCTTTGGAGACAAAATCCCCCCTTCCCCCAGCACAGAGTGGAGGTTTGCTGTTAGAGGTCAGCGTGGATGCTGCCCGATACCAGAACGTCACACGTTTGTATCTGCTGATTTCCTCAAACTACTCTGATTAACGTCAGTGAGGTTAAGGCAGCAGGCCAGCCCCGCTCATTTCAGGCAGCGATTTATCATTTCAAGAGGTGGCTGAATGCTCGTTCACAGCTGCCAGGCTGGTTGTACTAGTCTTGGGAACACAAAGTCTCTTCCCAGTAAACTGGATGGGTTGAGGAAAATTTGGGAGATTTTATTTTGTTTTATAAATTTATATTCCGCTCTCCCTGCAAACGGGATCAGAGTGGATCACAAATGCAGTAAAAACATTCTAGCATATTCAGTCAATAAAACCTATATTAACACAGTCGCGCACATATTGCATATCCACCAGATATTAAACAGATCTGTGGGGTAGGGTGGTCAGCAAGCAGATGAAAACGTTCTGGGAGGACAACACTCCCCCCTACCTGGCAGGAGGCCAGATTGGTGGCCTGCCCGCCTCAACCACCATATACCTGGTGGAACATCTCTGTCTTGCAGACCTGGTGGAAAGATAATAAATCCGGCTGGGCATGGGTTTCCACAGGCAGAGAGTTCCACCAGTTTGGTGCCAGGGCCGAGAAAGCCATGGCCCTGGTTTAGTCTAGGCAAACCACTCTAGGACCAGGGACCACCAGTAGATAGACAGAGCAGCCTCCAGGGAGCCTCCGGTACCGCAGGTATGCTGGTCCCGGTCCACTAAGGCCTTAAAGGTTAGGACGAAGACCTTGAACTTGATCCAGAGTTCCACTGGGAGCCAGCACAGCTGGTGCAAAACTGGTGTTATATGTGACCAGAACGGAGCCTCGATTAAAATACACACCATTGCATTCTGGACCAGTTGCAGCTTCTGGAGCAGGCCCAAGGGCAGCCCAGTGTACAGTGAGCTGCAGTAGTCCAACCTGGAGATGACCTGGAGAAGTTAGTTAGGCTTGATGCTTTGGTTAGTAAGGATTATTATTTGTTTAGTTATGTGTACTGGTCTGTTTTGAATTATATTTGGTCATGTGAGTAAAGTTGCGCCTTGTATTTATTATCATGGATGAAATAAAGATTAAAATGCTTTTTTTTCCCAAAATAAAACAGGCCCAGATCTTTAATATCCTAAAAACAGCATTCAAAGAGCCACCAAAACGACGATCTAAACATACTAGCAATGGGACAGGCTAGCTAAAACCAACTGCAGTGGGTCTCACAAGCGTGTTTGGCAGACTTGTTAAGGTAACAAGGCAAGAAGACGACTCCCAAACCCTCTGAGGTCCTATGGGTTGAATAGGAGAGCAGTTGCCTGTAGTGGTCTTTAAGGTGCTACTGGACCCAAATTTTAATAATAATAATATCTGATTTATATACCGCCCTTCAGGACAACTTAACACCCACTCTGAGCGGTTTACAAAGTGTGTTATTATTATCCCCATAACAATCACCCTGTGAGGCAGGTGCGGCTGAGAGAGCTCTGAGAGAGCTGTGACTGACCCAAGTCACCCGGCCAGCTTCAAGCGGAGGAGCTGGGAATCAAACCTGGCTCTCCAGATTAGAGTCCTGCCGCTCTTAACCACTACACCAAACTGGTTCTTGTTCTTCTACAAGATGTGTCCCTTCCGAAAGACTGCTGTGCTACCAACCAGGAACTTTGGGACAGATGACTCACCCTCAGCCTGCAGTTTGGCTTCCTAAGGTCCTTGTGACCTTTCAACAATCCTGGTTAAGAACCAT
Organism: Eublepharis macularius; assembly: GCF_028583425.1. Lineage (NCBI taxonomy): Eukaryota > Metazoa > Chordata > Lepidosauria > Squamata > Eublepharidae > Eublepharis > Eublepharis macularius. Next base: position 6,502,310 of record NC_072799.1, read on the forward strand.
GCATCTGTCTTCCGGGGACCAGCTGCGTATTCCAAGGGGCGACTGCACCTGCTTCATTTGCATTTACAGCTCAGCAGAGAGAATAATTAAAGCTGAATTTGCACATCTGCGCCCGGCACAAAATCAAAACAGACACACCACCCTCGTCCTTGGATGGAGGAGAGAGGTGCCGGCGGGGAGACATGGCCCCTGGAAGGCTTTTTCATCGAGCCATGCTTTCCAGTCAAAGGTTTCTCTATGGTCAAGGGCGGGGGGAGTTTGACCTGATGGCATGGGTGCAACATGGTCATGCAGGCGATGGTGCTGAGTCAGTCCTCGGCATTGACCACGCAAGTCAAAGTCATATTTTTAAATAGCTTGAATTTGCATTGGTTTCCTTTCCAAATATCCAACTGATTCTGGCCGGGGATACAGATGCATTCCACGGATTTCTTGTCCCCAAATGACTCCCGAGAACTTTATATAACCAAAGACCTGCAGCCAAAGGTTTGGCAACTGTGAATTATTATTATTAATATGTGAAATTCAGTCCACCCTGACTCTATGACCTTTGGCACCCCACCCCACTAGTTCTCTCCAATCCTGGCCTCTTGCCTCTATTTTGATCTTCACATTAAAGTCCCCATCCTGTCTTCTGGCTCTGCTTGAAGTTTACTCTAGCTCTCAGCCCCCAAGCACCTCTCAAACCCTCTCCCACCTATTCCCCAGCCTCTCCAATCCCTTTCATGCCAACAGCAAATAGTCCCTCTCCCTTCCTTACGCTTCATGTGATGTTCCTTCAGCCTAGCCAACTGCTTCGTTCCCACACAGCAACTGTATAAATCCCCCACAACCCATGACGGCTCTTTCTCCCTCATTCAGCCAAGAATGTTTGTGAACATTCTGTGACAACACAGCAAAGTCATACTAACAGGAAGTAGTGCTTCACAGTTACAATAAAGCAGACTTTGTCTCTGCTTTCAGATATCACATACTTAGAGAAGTCAAAATAGTAAGGAGTCCGGTAGCACCTTTAAGACTAACCAACTTATTTGTAGCATAAGCTTGCGAGAACCACAGCTATCTTCGTCAGGCTGTTCTCCTGAGACCAGTTATACCATTTCAAATCTGCCAGTTGTTTTTCAATATGTTTTTTGTGCTCCTCCTATCCTTATCAAGCAGCTGATTCTTCATAAATGCCCTTCTCCTTCCTGTATACCACTAAAGAGTAATCTTCCTGGGCTCGACGCCAAACTTTCATTTATTATAACAATCTGTCACATTTATATCCAAAAAGCTCGAGGCAGTATGCAATTTCTTCTCTCCTCCATTTTATTCTAACTGCCACCCAGATAGATAGCAACTGGTCTGGGCTTCACGGCCAAGCGGGAATGAGAAAGTCCTCAGCCGAAGAGCTGCACAGCAGACGTTACCGACCAGTCTAATAGCAGAACCACAAGTGACAAAAGGCACAGGTTGGACACTTGTCTGCTTCCCTCAAGTTTTGATGGGAAATGCAGGCATCCTGGTCTCACAGCTTCGCTCTCTGACTGCTGTCCAATGGACTTTACAGCTGTCACTTGTCCAACACTCTGCCAAGCTGCCTACATTTCCCATCAAAACTTGAGGGAAGCTGACAAGTGTCCAACCTGTGTCACTCGTCACTTGTGGTTCTGCTCTAAGCCAACTGACTATATTTGCATGCAGAAGTTTGTACCGTTTCCACTTTGATCTTAGGTGAAGAGTTCCTTGGATGTTTTCAAGATTATACTGTGATGTCCCTTAAAGCAGTAATGGGAAACTAAAAGGATGCAGTCAGGTTTTTTTGCTCACTCATTGGGCATTTCCACACACGTTGAATAATGCACTTTCAATGCACTTTAGCAATCCTTTGGAAGTGGATTTTTTGTTCCACACGTGGAAAAGCAGTTCCAAATGTTCACTAAAGAGTATTGAAAGTGGATTATCCAACGTGTGTGGAAGCAGCCATTCTCATCTTTATTATATCCCTAGTCCCACATGGCTTCTGCTTATGCAGGTCCTATAACCTTTTGGGTAATAAAAGGAGTCTCGTCTCCCCTTTTTCACGAATGGAAAAGCTGTCTGGATCCAACTCAGTGACTATTCTTTTATTTATTTTATTTTATTTATGTCATTTATAGTCCGCCTTTCTCACTGAGACTCAAGGCGGATTATACAGTGTGAGATTAGTACAGTCAGTTTCCAGTACATTTCCATAAACAATGCCATAGGGTAAATAAACACAATTTTACAAAAACACAGCATTAGTAAGAATCCAATACAGAGTTGAAGAAATGCTGAAACAGAACATAAGCAATTCTAGGGCTGACATTAGACCACATGAAGCACAAGTAGTTCATAGGAGCACATATTTAAGACAAAAGGTAGTACATAAGGCAACGTAGTGGTGCAGTCTATGGCCCCTTAACTCATTAGCGAAGCACCGGAGAGCCCCTCCCTACAATACAAAAGCTTTTTTGAATAATTCGGTTTTGCATTGTTTGCGGGAAGCTAGGAGAGTGGGGGCTCTCCTGACCTCCTCAGGCAGGCCGTTCCACAGGGTAGGGGCCACCACAGAGAAAGCCCGTGTATGGGCTGCTGTTGATTTCGCCCATGTACAGGGTGGCACCTGCAAGAGACCCTGTTCGGATGAGCAAAGCTGCTATGGAGGGAGGGGGCAGTCCTGTAGGTATGTCGGGCCAAGTCCACGAAGAGCTTTGTATGTGATAACCAATACCTTGAGCTGAGCATGGTAACTGATAGGTAGCCAATGGAGGGACTGCAGAATGGGGCTGAAGTTCATGCTCCTGCTCACTCCTGATAGCAGTCGCGCCGCAGCATTTTGCACCAACTGCAGTCTCCTACTTAATTTGGATGGGAGACCTATGTATAGTGCATTACAATAGTCGAGTCTTGATGTTACCATAGCATGGATCCAGGTGGCCAGGTCGGCCGCATCGAGGTAAGAAGCCATCTTCCAGGCTAGACTGAGGTTGTGAAAGGAATTTTTTGCAGCTGCCTTAACTTGTTTTTCTAGTAGTAGCACTGGACCCAATATAACCCCTAGGCTCTTAACCGCGACTGCGAGGGTCAGACAAACTCCATAGAAAGTGGGGAGTACAATGACTAGTGGAGTTCCTGCCTACAACCCCCCAGTACCAACCACATACTTGGAAACCAGCCTCATGAATTTCACTGAAAGTTACTTTAATGTGAGTGGAAGTAGGAGCACAACGCTGAAGATACCCATGAGGTTTTGCTGTTGGTAACTGTGTAGAATTACACTGTAGTCAGCGCACACGAAACATCAAAGCAAGGATGCCAAACATTGCAAAATAAAGAACCAGGTCATTTGTTATAGCTTCCAGGCAGTCAGATTTAGCAAGGATGCTTGGAGTTACTAGTTAAACTTTAATACGGCATCGAACCACCGATACAAGTTCTAAGCATTCAAGCAATTGCCAAATGCAACTGCAGGGAATCAATTTTATTTGCTTTCGTAATGTTGCATAATGGGGGGGGGGGATGTATTCACAATGTGTAGAGCAGCAAAAGACTGGAGAGGAGGGAGCAGAATCTCTTTACTTTCTCCACAGGGTGGATTTGATTTAAATCAAATTGATTTAAATCACGATTGAAATCACTAGTCGGTAAGACTAGATAAAAAACATGGTTTTCTACATAAAGACTCCTTGCATTTAGCTTCTTGTGCAGATCTATTCCACTCCCAACAATCCTCTATTCATTGAATTTTTTGAAACTTAGCACTTAAGAGGTAAGGGCTTGGTTCTGTGTACAAAGATCTGCAAAGGAACCATGGGATTAAGGTCTTTTTCTCAACTCTGTATGTTTATTTTATAACCATTTTGCTGTGAAGAAGGGACATGTGACATCTCTGCAGACACAAATTCACAGTTTTGAGAGCTGTAAAACCAAGCATCTGTGATATCTTCTAGACAGAAAAATTGCCCAATAATCTTACAGAAACCTCTGGAAGAGCATGACATTGTGAACGGATTCATGGTATTTGTTTACCAAAAAATTTAAACATTGCATGAATATACAGCCTCATGCTACATAATTAAAAACTAATCCTTATTTCACGATGATAACCTTGGACTATAATGTATCGTAAATAGAAAACTACCTTTAGATAGATTTTTCCTCAAAAACATTTTATTTAAAAAATCCGATTTAAATTTTTAAAAATCTGATTTAAATTTTAAAAATCCGATTTTTAATTTTTTTTAAAAAAATCATTGATTTTTATCCACCCTGCTTCTCCAGAATTACCTGAGGCATCCAAGCACTTTGGTAAGGAGTTCAGAGAGGTAGCCGTGTTAGTCTGTTGTAGCAAAACGAAACGAGTCCAGTGGCATCTTTTTTTTTTATTTTAAATAAACTTTTTCTTAACTTTAAAAGAGTCCAGTGGCATCTTAATGACCAACAACTTCTCTTCCGGTATGAGCTTTCATGAGTCAGCAATCGCTTCTCTGGATAGTACAAAGAGGAAATCATATTCCATGTTTATAAGCACACTATAAAAATGTGGTATATGATTTCCTCTTCATAGTATCTGAAAAAGCAAGCTCTGACTCACAAAAGCGCATGCTGGAAGAAGAGGCATTAATCTTTAAGGTGCCACTGGACTTCTCTTTTATTTTGTTGAGGACGACCTCAGTGCGGTGGGCCATAGCCTAGATGTTGAGATTCTATTTATTTATTTTCTAGCCCCGGTGAACCCGATCTCGTCAGACCTCAGAAGCTAAGCAGGGTCAGCCTTGGTTAGTAATTGGATGGGAGACCAACGAAGAACAGGGCTGCAGAGGCAGGCAATGGCAAACCACCTCTGTTGGTCTCTTGCCATGAAAACACCACCAGGGGTCGCCATAAGTCAGCTATGACTTGACAGCACTCTCCACCACCACCGAAACATTTCTATGCTGTCTTTCCACCCAGCTCAGGATTCCCAAGGTGGCAAACACTGAAACACTTCAAAAACAGCTATTAAAATAAAATATACATAAAATATTTAAAACAAGTAGAATACATAAACACGTATAAATACACCATCAGGAAGGAGGGCTAATTAAAGTTAGCGAGGGAGTTCGTGGAACTCTCCCAATCACTTTCTAAACAGAGAAGGTCAAGAGGGACAGCGGAGCAGACTCAAGTCTCAGTATCTGGATGGCTCAATATCTGGATAGCTTCTCATTGAGACCCTGGTTTCCCGTGGCTCCCTGCACGGTCCTGAACCAAAGATCTTACTGCAGCCTGTCAGCCACAAATGGAGCTCAGCCCACAAAGCAAAGCAAAGAGCACCTGCGCAGGAAATGCTGTCGCATCAAAGAGGCCCCCATTTTCCACCTCAAGAGAAACAGCAGGACCCCAGATTCCAGGACCTAGCACACGGCAATGATGGTGTCACCACGAGCCAAGATCCAGACGTCACTAACAGTGTGATTCTCTGCAGTTAATTCAGTTTCAACCCACTGGAATCAATGGGTTTAGACTGGAGGGACTCTGCACAGGACGGTACCGTAAGGGATTCAAGTTAGATCCCTTTTCACCCTGACCTGGACCCCGGATGCCTGCGGTTAGTAGTCTTTCTCTACCGTTTCAGACTGGAAGAGGGGAATTGTGTGGCTGAAAGCTCCCCCATGGGGAACGAGCATGTTAGGAAAAACAACAACACTGAAATCCTTTTACTCACCATACCAATGTTTTTATGCTTAGCTACGCCACTGCCCCACCTGCAGTTTAAAATAGCAGTCACTGGACTGTTTTGACACGTCCCGTATTATTTGCAGAGGATAGGCGAAGGCTGCCATGGCTGAAGTGGCAGATAACCGTAAAATAATCTTACACCTGGGAAAGAGGTAAAGGTCAGCTTGTCCAACTCTCTCGGCTGAAACACGCCTCCATTCACGTTCCCTGGACTTCTGTTTTGTTTTTCTACCGTAGACTAACAGAGTTGGACTTCCCTTCGTGTAAACATTCCTAATGGATTAGCCATCATTGTTCAGAGAGTGTAACGAAAGCTGGATGAGGCCACACGATGGAGAACCACACCAACAGAACCAGAATTCAGGAATTTATTTTATTTATGCTATTTGGTGGTAGAGTGCCCTCAAGTCATAGCAGACTTATGGTGCCCCTTGGTGGGGTTGCCCTGGCAAGAGACTATCAGAGGTGGTTTGCCATTGCCTGCCTCTGCAACCCTGGTCTTCGTTGGAGGTCTCCCATCCAACCAGTAACCAAGGTTGACCCTTCTTAACTTCTGAGATCTGACAAGATCAGGCTCACCAGGGCTATCTAGGTCAGAGTATTTTTGCTATTTATAGTTTGCCTTTTTCACTGAGCCTCAAGGCGGATTACTTAGTGTAATTCCATGCAATCAACAGCTGGGACACACAATAAACAACAGCAATTTGACATGACATAATAAAAGATAGTAACAGCCTTTATTGAATCATCTCTTTGAACCATCTCCTTACGGCACAGTTCTGTTCAAGTGCCATAAAAGAAACAAATCAGGAATACGCTTTGAAAAATGAGTGATAGGAAAAGCTTCACAAGGAGGACCAGAGAAAACAACAACCAGGCATATTCATATCCCTAATCATAATACAAGCCCCCCAAAGCAGAGAGTTTAGACCCACTAGCAGTGCCAAGCAGCAGCGGCGCCAGGGTTTTTGGTGTTCGCAGCCAGCCGGCCGGCCAGCCGGGCGCCCCTAGGCGCGTGCACACACACCGACCTGCGTGATGACGTCACGTGTGACATCATCATGGGAGCACGCGCGCCGCTGGCCTGATCGCTGCAGAGGGCGGCTGGGACGGCGCGCAGGTGGCCTCCAAGCTCTCCCGCTCAGTTGCCCTGTGCCGCCGCAGATGCCTGCCCATGGCTGCTGCGCCCGGCTGGGGGCGTGTGCTGGCGGTGGCGGCGATGGCGTGGGCCGGGAGGGCTAGGAGGCTGCAGCTCCATGCTGCGCACTCCCGCCCCCCACCCTCTCTCCGGCACCCTGCGCCCTGAGGCTACCGCCTACCTGGCCTCAATGGGCACGCTGGCCCTGGTGCCAAGGGTAAGGGGGACAATGTTGGCTTTAAACCAGGGTGGATTTGATTTAAATCAAACTGATTTAAATCACGATTTAAATCACGATTTAAATCGCTAGTCAGTAAGGCTTGATTTAAATCATAGTTTTCTACATAAAGACTCATTCGGGCCACCAGGCCTTGCATTTCTTTGTTGCAGTGTTTGCATTTTGCACGCATGCCTGCCTTACCGATAGGTAAAGGAACTTCATTAAAGTATTCCCAAACTGGGTCTCTTTTACGGCCTGCTGCCATTATAGGTTTTTTCCTCCAAGGAAAGAGTGTGATAAACCTCAGGTCATACACACAAAAGATCCAAAGACTTGTGCAGTATTGTGCTCAAAAAGTTTCACTTTCATTTTGTACTGCTTGCCCCTCCCTCCTCACACTTAGTTTCTTCTTGTGCAGATCTATTCCACTCCAAACAATCAGAAAAATAGTGTTTCTATTCACTGAACTTCTTGAAACTTAGCACTGGAGGGGTTGATTCTGTCTTCATAGGTTTGTAGAACAATAGGATTAAGGTCTTTTTCTCAACTCTGTTCATGTTATAACATTTTTGCTGTGAAGAAGAGGCATGTGATCTCTGCTGAGCTGACACAAATTCAGTTTTGAGAACTGCAAAACCAAGCATCTGTGATAATATCTTGTAGGCAGAGAAACTGCCCAATAATCTTACAAAAACCTCTGGAAGAGCATGACATTGTGAATGGATTAATGGAATTTATTTACCAAAAAAATTAAACATATACAGCCTTATTCTACATAATTAAAAACTAATCTTTATTTCATGATGGAATAACCTTTGGATGGTAATATATTTTCCTCAAAAAGCATTTTATTAAAAAAAATCTGATTTAAATCAAAAAATCTGATTTAAATCAAAAAAATCCGATTTAAATTTAAAAAATCCGATTTTTTTGATTTTTTTAAAAAAATCATTGATTTTTATCCACCCTGCTTTAAACTGGCCAATACATCTTCTCAGCTCCAGATATAGAAGTCAAGATTCCCCTAGGTAATAGCTCGGCTTCCATACTTCCATCGGAACAGCAGAAGAAGGTCCTATAGCAAATATCGCAACCCCAAGGGCTCTGTATTCAAGTCTTGCTTCATCTCTTGCGTCACGAACATCTTTTTTATCTGGCACAGAGGCAGGAATAGGATCTCTGTAGGTTTGTGGGTGCTATTTTTCTGCGTGCTCTAAAGAAGCCCACCTAAGAGTTACAAGGCCTCCAGGGCTGTTTCCAGACTACTCACCTTCGTCTGGAACGCTGCAGAACATCGCGAAAAAAACGCGGAAGATAGCGTCTTCTTGCACAAGTTTCGCGCGACATCGTGCAAAACTCGCGGGAGAAGACGCTATCTTCCGTGAGTTTTTCACAACATTCTGCAGCGGTGAGTAGTGTGAAAACGGTCCTGGCAGAAGCACTTTGGACACACTTCCAAATCATGCTAATCTTGCACAAAGAGCGATCAATATTTGTGGGGCACAGTGAGCTAATGTATACCATGTGTCTTCAGATGTGATGACCTTCATATGGATTTAATGCTAATCTTTCAGAGAAGAGGGTCTCAGACCTTCAACATAAACGTGATTAAAATTATCTGCCCCTTACAACCGTTTGATACATTCCAAGGTTTTGATTTACTGATTTTCCTTCACCTTTGCAAATAAATATTAAGCATTCTGGTTAAGCTTAGATCCATTCATAGCTACAAAATAGTAAAGAGTTCAGTAGCACTTTTAAGATTAACCAACTTTATTGTAGCATAAGCTTTCGAGAACCACAGCTCTATTTGTCAGATGCACCTGACGAAGAGAGCTGTGGTTCTCGAAAGCTTGTGCTACAATAAAGTTGCTTAGTCTTAAAGGTGCTACTGGGCTCTTTACTATTTTGCAACTACAGATTAACACGGCTAACTCCTCTGGGTCTATTCATACCTACAGTTTCCTTAAAACCACGTCCTTTAAAAACCTATCTAGTGCCCTTTTTCTCTACTTCGTCTTTTATTCAACACCCCATGCACAGCTCACAGAAATCTATCTGACAAACCATCAGCAATTGACAATCAGCTTTATTTAAATACAAATATTTTAACAGTGAAGATGCAGCTGATCTCTGACAATCAGCTCACCAGCCCGCCGTCACAAGCGGCTACGCATCTACGCATACGGTGCATTAATGATTAATTTCATCCAAACATCTAGTCTCAAATTAACGCAAAGGTTGTTGCATGCGCAAGGATCAGTGAGCAGGGAAGAGATTTCTCAACTAAATACCAACACAGCTAACTCCTCTCCCTTCCAACACACAAGAACAGCTTGGATGTTTTCTTCTTTTAAAAAAAAACATACCAGAAGGCCAATATTTTAAGAGACATTTCCCCAGACTCGTGTATCTGCTAGAACTCTTCCCCCACGCCAATGTCCTCGGAAAGAGTCTTACAAATAAGAAATTCAATCAACTGGCATGTGGGAGTGCAAACTCGCAATTCCAGGACAGCAGAAAAACGCAGAATGTACACTCCTCGTGTCCAAGGCGTACCGCAAGAGGAGCCAGAGAGACAGCTGTGCGTGTTGTTAAGCACACTGCAAGCACCACCAAGAACTAGTGAAAGAGGAAAGCCAGGCAGGGTGATATGCAACCACAATCCCGTGCCAACCGCGGCATGGTCTGTGTCTTTGCTTTAAATACCGCCCCCCTCAAGATATTTAGCGTTTGTCACCTTTTACATTTGCAAAAAGCAGCAAAAGAGGCCAGCACCAAAGAGAGATCTAACTGAACTGACAAGCAAGGTTAGATGCCAATTGAAAAAGCCAGCTCTTCTCTACCCCAAGAATTTCCACAAAATATCCCATAGGAGATTTCCAAGCTCTGTGTTTGGCCTAACACATAGTTCAACTGACAGCTCAATCCCGGTAACGTCTCTCTTCTTTTTCACCACAACAGATTTCCCCACCGACCCACCCACAAACCCGGAGCTTGTTGGCTCACACTATAACCAAAAACGTGTGTGTGGGAGCTCAAAACATGGACCTGCCCTCTTCTGCTGTATGTCTAGACATGCCGAAGATACTCATAATCTTGTCTGGCTTCCTTCACACAAGCCAGAGGAAATTGCACGATCAGAGCTTCTTCACAGAGCCACTTCTGAAGGACTCTCCCCGCCAGCGTCTAGAAGGTACGCTCTGACGTATGCCCTGCATGCTTTAAATTTAACACGTGTTGCCAACAAACTAGGATCTTTCCTTAAAGTATAGAAATTTTGATCTTTGACAAAAGAGGGAGGTGGGATCCATGCCAACACACGGGCATTTGCAACAGCTGGGTCCAATAAAAACAGAGGGAGGGCGCAGAACAGTCGTGCAATGCCAGCCAAATTAAACAGCCACGACCGAATTAGAAAGTGGGTCAGTACCTCGGGGAGCTCTCCTTTTCCCTACAGCCAAGGTGGGTACGTACGTTGGTACTGGCCACCGCAAAACACTCAGGAGAAAGAATTGTGGCATTTAAAACAGGTGCCTCATTCTTTTTGGATATGCATACGTGCACGCCCTCAGCTAGGCAGAGCCACCGCCCCACAGCGGTAGTCCTATACGGTCACACTGTGTGCCATCCACAGACCAAAATACAAACATCCCATTGCCACATAGGGCCACAGACTGGAGATCTTAAAAGCCCCTACGATTTCCTCCCAAGCTGCAATCCCCCCCCCCCAAGAACCGATACTGGACACTGAGAGATCTCTGTCTTTTGGTGCTACACCTCTGAAGCTGCCAGCCACAGCTGCTGGCGAAACGTCAGGAACTACAATGCCAAGACCACGGCAATACAGCCCGGAAAACCCACAACAACCATTGATACTGATCTACTTGCTACATAGAGACGCAGAGGGAAAAAAGACCCTACAGAAAAGACCTTCAAGCTCCAGATACTGGCGATGGGACAAAGCACCTATACATAATGTGCATAGATGGCTATGAGGAGCCATGCCTCCCCATTTCCAGAGAAGCCACATGCAGTCAGTCACATGTATCTCCTGAGAAACACCGAACTTCTCTAAACATTGCCACATCCCCCTAAGCTCTGTACAGCATCACAGGGCATAAACGGAAAACGTGAACATTGCAGAACATGCGCACCCACCGTCAAATGCCACAGTTATCCACAAAGCTGCTCCACAGCCTCCCCCCACGCCCATCTTCTCACAGCCCTACAGAACTGTGTCTCCCATCCTCTCCTTTTCAGCATCCCACGGAAGGAAGGAATAGCCCCAATAACTCACGGGGTTCTCCAGCCCACATCCCCTCCGCACCTAATAGCTCTGTGACCTGGCCGCACAAAGCAGACCAGATGCTTCGCCAAAGGAAGTCCTCGCCCGACTTTAAGAGATCCACAAGCACCCCACACAGTCATCCACCCTAATCTTTTTTTAAAAACAATATTCCAGCCCTGCGCCGATTTCTTCGCTTCCTACTAGGCAGGGGTGCCAAACTCCAGGTTAATCCTGGAGATCTCCTGGAATTCCAGCAGGTCTCCAGGTGAGAGAGTTCAGTTCCCCCGGAGGAAACAGCTGCGGCGGAGGAGGGAACCCTATGGCATTTTAACCCTTTTATTTATTTATTTATTTTAGTGTGTCTTCTGCGCTGAGACTGACCGTGAGAGTCAGTGCAGTGAATTTCAAAGACATTCCAGCAAAGAACGTAATAGGGTACATCCATCATGCAATCTGCAAAGATTTAAAACTAGCCAGAATCCAGTACGGCGCTGAAGCACGTCTAAGACTGACGTATTAAACAACATGGAAACGATCCTCCTCAGGCTCCACCCCCAAATCTCCAGGAATTTCCCAACTTGGAACTGGCAACCCTACGACATCTCAGTCACATGCCCTTCCTGGATGCCACCCGGCTGCCCCTCCACCTACGACTTCCACCCCACAGATGCAGGGGCAGCCAGGAGACAGCATGCCTACCAGCTCCCTTCTCTGCTTCCCTTTGTTGCAGCGCCATCCTATGATGAGCTACTCCAGTCTAAGTCCACTGAAGTCAAAGGACTTAGACTGGAGCAACTCTGTGTAGGATCGCACTGTTTGAGAGGGCAGCTCTGGGTCTTTGCAAGCCTGCGCAAATTTTGGAGCGTGTGTAGAGCGGAGATTCCTCCCTCCGATGTTGCATAGAATCACGTCCCACCCAATGTTCTTCCCCCCAATGTTGCATGTCAATAGACTCAAGATTGGAGTGACACTCCATAGGGTTGCAATGCACACACAGGGCAGCTCCAGGTCTTTGCAAGCTTGCACAATTAGTGTGTGTGTGTGTGTGTGTGTAGAGGGGGTATTCCTCCCTCCGATGTTGCATAGCATCACCTCCCACCCGCCCTTTCCCCATTTTGCAAGGAAACCACCTCTGCCCAGGACTAGCCACTCACCCGGAGGATGCTGCTAAGCCGGCGGAAGAGTCCCGGGAGCTCCACACGTTGGCAGCCGCCTCACAGTCCGACACGCCGCTCAATGCCAGACTGACACAGCCGCGCCACCGCGGGCGGAGAACCCGGATGCGTAGCACTCCGCCCCCTCTTCTTTTTTTTTGTTCTGGCCCTTCTCTGGGCGCTCCTCGCTGTGGCTTCGCTTTCCGTGTCTGCGCAGGCGCGGGAGCCATGGTGACCGAGTCTGGCCTTCTTTCTTTCTTTTTTCTGCTGCTGGACGCGCTTTCGCTGCCAGGGGCGCTGCCTGCCCAAGCCGTGTTTACTCAGAAGTAATTCCCACTGAGTTCAATGGGACTACTCCTAAGCATAGGATTTGAGATTTATTTTATTTATTTACATCATTTATAGTCAGCCTTTCTCTCATTGAGACTCCAGGCGGATTATTACACTGTGTTAACCAGTACAGTCATTTTCAAAGACATTTCAATAAACAGCATAATAGGGTATAAAAATGCAAATTTGCAAAGATTTAAAACTCCATGCCATGGAAATTAGTTGTGCTTTGTTTCAGATAGCTTGCCAGGGAAATCCTAAACAGTGACTCCGGTATAAACCCATTGATTTCAGTGGGCTTAGACTGGAGTAACTCTATTTAGGATATAGCAAGAGTCCAGTAGCACCTATAAGACTAGCAAAATTTGTAGTAGGGTATGAGCTTTTGTGATCCACAGCTCACTTCTTCATATACAGCTAGAATGTGAGTCCATCTTTCCTTATATCTTGGAGAGAGGAGTGACTTCAGATGCCAAATGACAATAGTAGGTAAATGACAATAGCTGGTGAATGACAATAGCAGGCATGATTGGATAGGGTGGGGTATGCAGAGGAGTGGTGGGTGTGGAGAAATCAGCATTGGTAATGAGACAGGAAGTCAATGTCTCGATTCAGTCCAGGTGGATGCATTGTCTTGAGCTTTGTTATCAGTTGCAATTCAGCAGCTGCTCTTTCTAACCTCATACCCTACCCCAAATTTTGTTAGTCTTGTAGGTGCTACTGGACTCTTGCTCTTTCCTGCTGCTACAGACAGACTAACACAGTTACCCATCTTGATTGGTTTAGGATTTCGCTGTTCATCTGTGCTCAGCTGTATGCTTGTTTAATTTTTTTTTCTGCGACCATTCCCTATTGTATCTGTTTTCCTGAATGTCCTGTTCCCAGCAGACGCAACAATGTCTCTTCCAGAAGTAAAATCATCCAGCGTTGCCAGCCTCCAGGTGGTGGCTGGAGATCTCCCGGAATTACAACTGATCTCCAGCTGACAGAAATCAGTTCCCCTGGAAAAAATGGCTCTTTTGGAGGGTGAACTCCATGGCCCCTGCTGATGCCCCTCACCTCCCAAACCCCACCTGCTCCAAGCTCCACCCTCCAAATCTCCAGGAATTTTCCAACCTGGAGCTGGCAACTCTATGTGCCACATGCAGGAGCGCACCCACGGCTACATGACGGCACATCCAGAAATGGCATCATCACACAAGTGCTGGAAAGTCACACCTGTGGAAGTCATGAGGTAAGTGCCAGCCTCCGCCCCGCTCCTGCCAGGAAGGTATAGGGATTTGCCAATCCTAATTACAGAAAGGCCTCTCCGCCCTGTTGTTGGGCCTCCAGAGTAACTGGTTGGGCACTGTGTGAGAGGACATGCTGGACTAGATGGACCACTGGTCTGACCCAGCAGGGGTCTTCTCAGGGATTTTTTTCTGGGAAAAGAGGTGGTGGAACTCAGAGCGGAACTACAAGTGACAAAAGGCACAGGTTGGACACTTGTCAGCTTCCCTCTAGTTTTGATGGGAAATGTAGGCATCCTGGTCTTGCAGCTTGGCTCTCCGACTGCTGTCCAATGGACTTTTCAACTGTCACTTGTCCAACATTCCGCCAAGCTGCCTACATTTCCCATCAAAACTTGAGGGAAGCTGACAAGTGTCCAACCGGTGCCCTTTGTCACTTGTAGTTCTGCTCTCAGTGATGGAACTCAGGACTGCACAATGATGTCACTTTGGGTCAGCTGGAGCAAGCCGCATGGCGCAGAGGGCAATCTAAACCCCCCTCTGTCTGGAGATCAGGGGCGGGGCCACCAGCCATGTGACCCATTTTCAAGAGGTGCCGGAACTCCGTTCCACTGCATTCCTGCTGAAAAAAAGCCCTGGGTCTTCTTATGTTCTTGGAGGCTTTACGATTAGTGTGTGTAACCAATATTAGCCAGATGGCTCGGGATGGACTTTGACAAAGAACGTGACTGCAGCAAGAAAGTCTTCTTCTAGAGCAGCCAGTCCCTGGACATAAAACAGCATACTGAGCTGACATTGTGTGTCAGTGGGCGGCAGCTGCTGTGAATGGGGCGGGGGGGGGGACTGAACGGAGTCCATGAAAGCTGCTTCAGGCAGTGCGGGCTGTGAAATAACTCTGGATCCCAGAAGGATCCTTAAAAACAGCAGACATAGTTTCCCCTGATTTTCCCACGTTGGTTTGGAACGCGCTATGTAATCTCCACTAGCCAGTTTCTTCCAGGGTAGGATTATCAAAGTGTTCATGCACAGGAGTTCTGTCTTGCCTCCTATGTTATTTGACTGCTGGGAAAGGTTGCCTGGGGATCTGGGGTGAAATATTGTGGAGATATTGATGACCTTCCCCCCTCCAGCTCCATTTTTCCTTTCCGCCAGAGTCGGGGAAGACAGCAGATGTCTTGCACAAACACGTGGAGTCTGTAATGGGCTGGATGGGGCCGGTTAACTAGACCTTGAACTGGACAGTGGCAACATTGTATAGTGGTTAGAGTGTCAGTGTAGGATCTGGGAGACCCAGGTTCGAATCTCCACTCTGCAGGGTGACCTTGGGCTAGTCACACACTCTAGCCTAACCTACCTCACTGGGTTGTTACAAGGATAAAATGGGGGAGAAAGACGCGGTACAAATGAAGTCAATCAATAAGTAAATCAATAAATGGACAAGACTACAAGCCAGTATAATGTAGTGAAGCAAGATTTGACTCCAGTGGCACCATAGAGACCAACAAGCTCTGACTCTCGAATGCTTTTCCCCTGAAAATCTTGTTCTTTTCTAACGTTCCACTGGACTCAAATCCTGCTGTTCTACTGCAGACCAACACAACTACCTGAAAGTATAGTGTAATAGTGAGATGTTTGTGCCAGATGGCCACCAGCCACCTAACGATAGAGAGTTGGCTGGTGGCCATCTGGCACGATGATCTCATCATAACCATGATGCCGGGAACGTGATTAAGCCTCTGTCCATAAATAAAAGTTGTTCCGCCCTTCTTCCATTGAACTCAGGGCGGTGTACACGGTACTCTCCTACCTTACTTGTCCCTCACATGACACATGTTGTCACATGAAACTGCCTTATATTGAATCAGTTCTTTGATTATCAAACTCGGTACTGTCTACCCAGACTGGAAGTGGCTCTCTAGAGTCAGAGGTCTTTCCCATCATCTACCATCTGGCTCTTTCGTCAGGGATCGGACCTGGGACTTTCTTCATGCCAAGAAAATGGTCTGCCTACTGAGCCACGGACCTTCACGATGCTCCTGTGAAGTCGGTCAGGCTGAGAAAGAGTGACTGGTCCAAGGTCATCCAGGAAGATTCAGGTCTGAAGGCCAAACCAGATGAGCATTGGTCATTCCATTGTCAGAGCTCTCAGTGATTTTTAAACTTAATTTTTAGGAGCGCAGGGACCCAGTTTGGATTTATTTATTCATTTTAGTCAACTTATACCCTGCCCTTCTGCAGAAGGGCTGAGGGCGGCTCACAACAGAAAATACACAATTAAAACATCATAAAAATATAAAAACAATTTGACAGCTAAAATCCAGGCGCCTCTAACATTGGCCGTTTTCACACTGCTTACTGGCCACGGAACATCGCGCCAAGCTGCCAGAACGGCAGCGTCTTCCTGGCGCGATTTCGCTAGGAGGACGGTAGTTCTCGCGCAAAATTGCACCAGGAAGACGCTGTCTTTCTAGGAACTTGGCACAATGTTCCGTGGCTGGTAAGCAGTGTGAAAATGGCCATAGTGGGGCCACTTTCTTACCAAGCCATTTTCTCAACTTGGCAGCCATTCCAGGAAGCTGGTATATGCCCCATTCAGACCATTTCAGGTTGGGGAAATGACACACAGGGGGCAGGGGATGAGAAAGAATGTATAAGTCTCCTCTACCCAGGGGTCATTTTGTAGAAAAAGAGCTGGAGGAACTCATTAGCATAACTCATTAGCATATGCCATGCCCCTTGACATCACCGGATGTGTGTCATTAGCATAACTGATTGGCATATGCCACACCCCCTGACATCACCTATCCTGGCTGTTTTGGACCCAATCCTGGCCATTCAGGGCCAAAATTGGGCCCAAAATGGCAAAAAGGGGCTGAAAATGGCCAAAAAGGGGCCCAAAATGGTCAGGATCAGGCTGCTGCTGAGTGGGAGAGGGATCCACCACCCGTCAGAGGCCCGATCTGGGCCGTTTCGGTCCCAATCCAGGCCAAAATGGGCCCCAAATGGCTGAAAGTTAGGTGGGCGGGGCAACCTGACACGTGACCTCTTTGGGGAACTGCCAGAACTGCGTTCCTGTGTGTTCCCCCTCGAAATGAGCCCTGCCTCTACCCCATGTGCTGTGGTCCCGGCCTTAATTTGTGCCCCTTGCACACCTGAAAGTTATACTTTAAAAAAACCATTCTGAATATGGAATATGTTTGACCCTCAGGCATGAAACTTCTTCGGTGACCTCGGACCAATCCCTCTTTCTCAACTTAGCCTACTTCATGAAATTTTGGTGAGGGCAAATAAAAGAGAGAACCATGTAGCTTCCTAGAAGAAGGGCTAAGTAACATTTAAATCTACCTACCTACCTAGTCTGTCTTTGGGGTGTGACTATGTTCCAGCCAAGCCACTTTGGAAGGAAGGTTTTTCATTCCTTTGTTTCTGCCCCCTCCTTCCTGTGTGTGTGTAAAGTGCAGTCTATTTGCAGCTAACTTATGGAGACCTCATAACTTTTCAAGGCAAGAGACTATCAATGTTTTTTTTTGTCATTATCTCTGTGTAGTAAACATGGACTTTCTTGGTGGCCTCCCATCCAAATACCAACCCTGCTTAGCTTCTGAGATGTGACAAGATCAGGTTCCCTCCCATAAACCCGCAAAAATTGTGAAAGGAGGAGAGGTCCTCATTTTGTGAGACTTTCACACCCTCCTCCTCCTCTGTCATTTCATGGGCTGCAATCGCTGTCTGGCCCTGGGGTATGCGGACAGCACCAAATCCTTGAAACCTGTTTGCGGAGAGGAGCTGAATCAACACCTGGGCCAAGGTGTAGCTCTCTGACTTCTGCTGTCTTAAGTCCACATTTTCATTTGAGCTGATCAGGGGAAACCGCCAGGCAGAGATGGAAATTAAAGCCCCCCAAATTACCTGTGCATGAATCAGTGCTCAATGTGGAGCTCACAGATTCTCTAGGGATTTTGTACCGGGACGCTGATGGCATTTGGACTGAGCCCAGGAAATCGGTGGGACTAAAACAGCTTAACCAGCAGGCAGGAAAGACGCAGGCCCTTTGGCGTCTTTTCAAAACATTATCTGCCAACCTCAGGAATGCATGAGTTACGGGAGCCGCAACCTCCTGATTACTCTTTAGGAATCTTCTGCTCAGACTCACAAGAGCTCGTTGTCCAAAAAGGAACTCAAGGAGGCAGGGAAATGCACCCCACAGGAAGAAAGAGCCAGTGTGGTGGTGTGGGCTAGCATCTGGGAGACCCAGGGCCGGCGTGTCCATAGAGGCAGGTCTGGCAGCCGCCTTGAGTTCTGAGGCACCGGAGGGGGTTCTGGGGGTGGGGGCGCTGCAGAGCTGGCGGCAGCAGCGCTGGAGGGCTGGGAAGCCACCCGCGTGCTGCCCTGGCCGCCTGCCACGCCTGGCCCACAGCTGCTGCAGCCTCCTAGCCTTCCCATTCAGCTGCCCTGTGCTTCCACTGCCACTGCCAACAGAACGTGCTCCCGGCGGGGCTTGGCGGCAGCAGGCCAGGCGCAGCAGGCGGGCGGGGTGGCGCACGGAGCAACAGAGCGGGATGGCTGAGAGGATGCACGCACACCGTCCCAGCTGCCTGCTGCATAACACCATCACACAGTCCAGGTGTGCATGTGTGCTTTGCGCGCGTGTGGGGGCAGCAACAGCGCTGAAGCTGCCCCCAGCCTCAGGCACCAGAAAACCTGGTGCCGAGCCTGGGGAGACCCAAGTTCTAATCCCCGCTCTTCCACAGAAGATCTCAAGGACTGCCTTCTCCAGGGCTTTTTTTCTGGGAAAATTTCAATTCTTTTAAAATGTCGTTTTAATCTGTTGTTAGCGTTTTAATGTAGGCCACCTTGGGGACCCTGTTTTGGGTGGAAAGACAGCACACAAATGTTTTCAATAAAATAAATAATAAAATAAAGTTGGCTGAGTGGCCTTGGACCAGTCACATACTCTTGGCCTAACCTACCTCACAGGGTTGTTGTAAGGATGGAATGCAGGAGAGGAGAATGATGTAAGTCGCCTCGCATCCCCACAGGGGAGAAAGTTGGGATACAAAGGAAATAAATAAATAATATACAAGAAGAGCGAGCGGGCAACTCCAGTGATTCTAGTTATAGCCACCTGGCTGCAAATTACCCCTCTGGATATGCGGTAGCTTAGGTAGGAGGTAGAAAAAATGCCTTCTGCCCATAGTCAACTGCATTCTCTTTATTAATTTCTTTTAGCATCATAACAGCAGGAGTCAAGTCCAATAGCACCTGAGAAACGGACAAGATTTTCAGGGTGTAAACTTTCTAGAGTCAGAGCTCCCTTCTTCAGACTCTCAAAAGCTAACACTCTGAAAATCTTGTTGATTTCTCAGGTGCCACTAGACACAAGGCCTGCTATTCCATTGCAGATCAACACAGCTACCCAGCTAAAACTATTAACATTGGAGTTTGGGTGCTCTTGTGTATTCTGTCAAATCAGCACCCCCAGAGATACCACAGACTCCTATCACGTTTTTATATCTCCCTCCCTCCAAGAAGTTCAGGGTGGCCTACCTAGTTCTCACCGTGTCCATTTTACGCTCGCAACAACCTTGTAAGGGAGGTTAGGCTCAGTGATAACAACTGGCTCAGTCATTTTCAATGGAGATTTCTAACCCAGATCTCCCTAGTTCTCATCCAGTGCTCTAACCAGTATACCATACAGCCTTTGTGTGCCGCAAGGAATGCCCAAAAGTTTGTGTTTCTGGTACAAGGGCAGAGTTTTGCCTCCTGTAAATAGGGCAGCTTCAAACTCTGTGAGTGCCTTGGATGAATGCCGGACCGAATCACTTCCATCAACCTCCTTCTCCTGTGGCTGAGATCCTGAGCTCCAAATCTGGAGGTGCCCAATTCGAAACACAGCTGAGCCATAAACTCACTAGGTTAGCCCTCCCTTGCTCATCCTCAGTCCTCCCACATCTACAACAAGGGGATAAGAATCCCGATTCCCGACCTTCCATACAAGGTCATTGGAAGTATTATCACAAGGGCCGATTCCAGACGGCCCCCCGCCTCGCGAAATGTCGCGCGTCGTTGCGCAGAAAATGCGAAATATCGCGTTTTCTCGTGCGAGTTTTGCGTGACCGTCTGCAGTCGATTTGGAAGTTATTGTGCCAATGGGTTGATTTGTTTTGCTTTCCTCGGTGTAGGAAAAGTACCTGCATCTTAATCTGGAATTTCCCATGACATTGCTGGAAATTCTGGGAAGCATTTGCAGTGCAAAATGTGAGTCAGCCGTACTGGAAACAAAATAAGAATTAGGGCTCCTGTACAGTTTCCCTTTCGATTTAGCCAATCCACAGAGCTGCCTAATACCTCTGTTTTCTCCCATCCCCTTCAGTTATGCAAACCCTCAATTTATGTTATTATTCCAGAGCTGACAAATTAATTCTTCGAACTCTTTTGGAAGACGCGATCCAGGGAATGTCTCTGAAACTCGATGACCAGTCTGGATCACTGACTGTAGGCCTCCCAAAAGACATTTTTATTTTAAAAGGCTACCCTGTTTACGGATTGATTACTATTCAGTTTTAATCTCTTGTCTTTATGATTTTACAGTTGTAATGATACAGTGCTCTGCATAAGCCGCCTTGAGAAGTACACAAACTGGAAAGGTAGCGTGCAAATAAATAAAATGAATAAATCATGCCAGGGCCTGTGACCTGGGCTAGCCTTTAGCTTGGCATGGGTCCCTTTGGGACGGGAAAACGAGAGGTTGGTGAGACGGGAAGGGTTCGGGTAAGCAGATGACTGTGTGATTCCCCAGGGGCATTGCATTTGGGAGTACCAGATGCAGCGTCGGTGTGCTGAGGATGGCATAGTCAGGGTCCCTTTTTGCAAAGTACATAAGCAAATCCTTGGTGGACTGGTGGTGCCTTTGTGGCTGATTTTCTTGTCACAGAGGTGGGGCGACCAGAAAACAAAAAGGGAAGGTCTCCAACAAACATCCAAAAACCTGGGGAATGCAGTCCAAGGAGACCCAAAAGATATTTTTCAACAATACGCCAAAGTAATAATCCAATGTATTTTTTTTAAAGCGCAGGTGCTATAAGTGCAAAAATAATTATACAGACAGCTCTTATAAATTGTTTTCAATCACTAAACACCCCTGAAAATTAATTACTATGTCCAACCGATGCAAGTTGAATTGTACTGGAAATATTACCAATGCATATAAATATTTCATTATGTATGGAATGCAATTTGAATATGGCTTGTGAAGAAGCTTTGCGAAATGGGATGTTTTAGTTGTTAGTGCACCCATTGCCAACTCTCCTGGATCACTGCTTCCCGTCGGATGAAACTTGGTTCTTCACGATGGTTATTTGCCTGCAAAAGAAAAAGATTACATCAACAAAAGGACTAGATCATGTGAACTTACCTTATACCTTTGTACTTGCTGGATATACTTACCATATTTGAGCATTGAGTTCCACGGGTTTTTGGACAGGTTTGGGGCAGTCTGACCTTATCGTTGCAGGGAGCTGGGTGAACACCTGTGGTTACCAAATGCATCATGGGTGTCCGGGGGCGAGTACCCCAAGCACCCCGGACTTGCCCCAGACCCCTTACCTGCAGCCTGATGGCACCCCAGCAGCAGACGCAGAGCCTAGAGGAGTTGACGCAGCTCCAGCCAGTGGAGAGGGAGGGGGGAAAGCTGGAGAAGCCAGCCAGGCACACGCTGCCCAGCCAAGCCTGAAAGGGCAAGAGGCACACACGCCCACCTGGGACGCTGACACCAGGGCAAACAGGCTAGATGCCCCTGCCCAAGTCCTGGGGGGAAACAGCAGCCAAGTTTACCCTGGGGAACTGGCCAGAACCCAGGAGGCCAGGGTGGCTCATCGTGGGCAGAGGCAGCCAAGCGGCATTGCCTGGAAAGGCCCTGCCAGCCCCACCCTGCATGAAAGAATAGGGGAGCAGGGAGAGACTGGGATGAGAGAGGAAACACCCGAGGGCACACCCAGCTGGAGGGCATCAGGGATAGGGCAGAGCCTGGGAGGAAGGGAGGGGGAAGTTGGGAGGAGCCCTATAAAGGCAGGTGGGGAGCTTGTGGTGGGTTGTGTAGGGTTGGAGGCAAGAGGGTTGGAGGCAAGAAGCAAGGGTGCTCAACAGGTTGAGCAGGCCTGCGAGTGGTAGAGAGGGAGAAAGGGTGATGGATACCTCCCCTCCTTCCACAGAGCTGGAACCTGTGCTGTCCCTGTCTGTGCCTGGGAGCTGTAGTTCAAGCCTACTGGCGCTCTGCGCAGCCGTGCCCATGCCAAAGCCTGACATTGGGTAAGGTGAGATTTGGGGACCGGTAGAATTAGTGTCAATCCAGAAGAGACGATGGAACAAATAACGATACGATGAGGAATGGTGAATCGAGTGCACTGTTCTCAGATCTCTAGAGGAAGGGTAGGGCGTGTCCCTATTTTTACCTGTGACATAGTTGTGTGTGTGTTATGTGCCATTAAGTTGCTTCCAAAGTACACTGGGAGACCACTGCGTATAAGCTAGATAAAGCAAAAAAACACTGGAAAATTCCTGTTAAATAACTTATACATCCAAAATCTCTTACACAATGATAAAATGACATAAAATCATTATAATAATAGCGAAGCTATGATGATACAATACATCAGAAACATAAATTTTTCAAGCAATTGTTGTACATAATATAATACATAACATTAAAAATAATCAATCACACACATATACAGAAAACATCAAGAAATTTTCTGAAAACTGTGTCTGAATAAACCCTAAATTAAGTGGTTTTGAGGTAAGTCCAAGTTACAGCTGAATCCAAGTTGCAACTGACGAGAGCCCAGGTAGAATCTCGTTTCCAATGGAGTCTTCTTCAATGTCCGCTTAAGGAATTCAGCTTAAATAGTGCCGTTCCCATTTAGTATTCAGCATATCAATGTTCAGCATCACAGCACTGGGACAGTCTTAATCTTGAACCACTCTTCAAATCACAGAAATGCCAATCCGATTTCTCTAGTAGCAACAGAGGCTTCTGGTTTCAATAAAGTTGGCTGGGTTCTCTGGTCAAGTTGCTTTCAACATGGCAACCTTATGAATCAATGACCTCCGAAATGTCCTATTATTAACTAACTGCCTTGCCCAGATCTTGCAAACTGGAGGTTGCGGCTTCCTAATTTGACATAGATAAGTGAGATATATAGTTCTTGAAGCTCCTCAGAGGGTGACATACTAGCAACAGAGCTCCTGGATCTTTAATAGTTGTGTCGGAATCTGAGCTTGTTAGATGGGGCGTCTCCCCAAATTCCCTCTTTGGTACACTTTGTTTTGTGTCTGTTGACACTGCCTCATAGGAGGCTATTCTACTTCAACCTGATTTCATCTTGCACTGGCTAGCTAGATGCAAGAGGACTGTGGGCCAAACTACAAGTGACGAATGACACAGGTTGGATACTTGTCAGCTTCCCTCAAGTTTTGATGGGAAATGTAGGCAGCTTGGCGGAATGTTGGACAAGTGACAGTTGAAAAGTCCCTTGGACAGCTGTCAGAGAGCAAAGCTGCGAGACCAGGATGCCTGCATTTCCCATCAAAACTTGAGGGAAGCTGACAAGTGTCCAACCTGTGTCAGGCGTCACTTGTAGCTTGGCTCTGTGTCAGCCCCGGGCCTCAGAGGCACAGGCGAGACACTTTTCTCTTTGCTGCAGTTGGCTTTTCTTTATAGGCTTATGCCAGGGACGACAATAGAATGGGACAGCCTGCTGACACGGGCCGACCAGGACAATATGTTCTGCATGGACACGCTGTTCTTTTGTTGCTTCATGTCGAGCGTGGAGACCAATTTTCTTTGTTTTAAGGCAGGGATTTATTTTTAAAGGCACATAAATCTAGAAGAGTCGAGATCTGATGTGAAAGTTTTGGGTGGCTAGAAATGACTCGTGGAAGGCAACTTGCAGGACATTGTCCGGCTTCTTCAGTTCTCTTGGATCTCTGGACAGAAACAGGGGCAGATTGGCCACAAACTTGCTGAGAAAGTCCCGGGAAGCTGCTCCTTTTGAAATTTGATGGTCAGGATGGAGCTAACAGAGCCGAGCCCTGGAGGTTCTGTTGGTACTGTGCAATCTGCTCCGCTCTGACCCAGCCAGAAAGGATGACGACCGGTCTCTCCTCCAGCACCCTCACTGGCCTATTGTGAGCCGAATGGCACCCGGCGCACTATCCCCCAGGGACAACTTGGATGAGTCATGGCTAACATTGTGTGGCAGGAGGCGACGGGCAAGCCTACAGCTGTTGTAGGTATTAAGCGGCCCCAAGGTGTCTTGCTGGTGGCCAAGTCCAAAATGACTTCTGGAAGAGCTACCAGCACCTCTGGAGATTGCCTTGGACTGAGGTGGCAGCAATGTGAGCCTGGGAAACAAAATAAGATTTAGGGGGGGGGGGGCTGCCAACTCTGGATTGGGAAATTACTGGGGATTTGGGGGGGGGGTGGAGCCTAGGGAGGGCAGGATTTGGGGAGGGGAGGAACCTCAGCATTTGTGTAGAGTCCAACCTCCAAAGCAGCTATTCAGTACAACTGCTCTCTCTACTCTGGAAATACTTCCTAATCCCAGGAGATCTCCAGGCCTCCTCTGGAGGCGGTCAACCCTAGTTCTCCCCGTGGTCTTCTTGACTTTTATTCCAAGGCTATTGTCCTTTGTGTCTCTGTGGGGACGTCATTTCGCATGCCGGAGGGCAGGCGCATCTGTGCCTTTCCACTGTGCCAAACTAATTTTGGCAGTGAAATGTCAATACCGTTTGATCAGTCAGCTCGGGGACAATAGAATGAATAACGGGAGGGATTCCAGCAGGGCTGTGTAGTCCAGAGCGATCCTTCTGGATGAATGGGTGTCCTCACTGACCCAGCCTCTCTCGGCAATCTCTGTTGACCCATCCCCCTCCTCTCTCCCCATACATTCCGTTGTGGGGAAGCGCTGTGCTGATCTTTCACATCTTTAACCCCTCACTGAACTACAGATCCCAGAATTCCATGGGAAGGGGCCAATACTATAAGGATAAGTAAGTGCAGACCATTAGTAGCTATGGGTTGGATCCAGCCAGTTTTTCTGGTAGTAGAAAAGGAAGGAGTTTCCCCTTCAAACCCACCACCGAAGGCTATGCTCAGGATCATGATACCTGCATATATAAAAGCCATGTGAGGTTGTATGGGATCTGAGCAAAACTCAGTAAGGGAGCTTGCTGGATCCAGCCCCGAGAATCTCTTCTTAGAAACCATATTTGTAGCTGAGAATGCAGCCTTTGTCCCATGCCCAAACACAGGGAAAATGGATACACTTTATTGAACTTTGGGACAATGAAATTGCAAGCCTATTACCATCAAAACCTCATCAACGATCCCCAGCAGAAGGGGGGGAAACAGACGGGCACCTCCCCATCATGCCTGGATCTCGCTCCAAGAAAGAATCCCCTTGCTGAGAAACCTTCAGTTATCATTCCAATTGTCTTTTGATTCCTTTTGATTTTGGCTGAGAGGTGGGACACAAAATATAATAACAATCAAAATCATAAAAATACACCAGAGCCCTTACCTAGTCGGTGTATGTGACATTTCAGAAATAAATGAGAGCGTTACATTTTTAAATGTCTTTAAGAAGCAGTTAAGATGATGATGATGATGATGATGATGATGATGATGATGATGATGATGATGATGATGATGATACAAAGGAATGTTATGAAAGCCAAAGTTCAGAAAATCAGAGAAAATCCAAAATGTCGACTTTGCCATTAAAATGATGAAACCGTGTCCCTTATTATTTGTGAATGCAGCAAAATTGCACAGATGGACTACAAAACTAGACACGACCGGGTCGCAAAGCTGATTCATTGGTCATTGAGTAAAAAGTATAAACTGCCAGAATCAAAGAATTCATGGGAACATCAGGTGGAAAAGGTGCTAGAAAATGGTCAAGTCAAGATCTTGTGGGATTTTAGAATATAAACTGATCGACACCTTAAACACAATACACCAGACATGACAGTTGTGGAAAATCAAAAAGTTTGGATAATAGACATTGCAGTTCTGGGGGATGCCAGAGTCGAAGAAAAAGAACAAGAAAAAATGATTAAATATAGAGATGAAGCGATAGAAACCACCTGACTTTGGAAGAAGAATGCAACAGCCACCAGACGGGAGCTTCCTTTATAAGATAAAGGATCAATCTGCCCTGGTATGTGATGGAACTGGGGAGGGATCCCTGTGTTACTAAATCCAGAGAAATGATGCTCAAACCTTCCCCTTCTATTGTTCTCTGTGCTTTGATGGAATGTCAGGCTATGCATTGGTTTAGTTAGCTGATACTTCACAAGCCTATGCTTGGTCAGAGTCCAATCCAATGTTAACAACTGCTATTCAATAATGTGCGTCAAATTGCTTTAATTGGCTTCTTGCTGTTGCAGCGTTTAAACCCTCCTCAGCCCCTTTAATCCAGCCTTTCAGCACAGAGCATTGTTTCCAAATCTGTCCCCCATTCTCTGCTTCTGTTGGATCATTTCTGCTTTAGCTTTATATCCTCCTGGACCAAAGAAGACTTCCAGCATCACCCACAATCCATTTAAACCACCGACCTACACTGGACGTCAGAGGGAACTTAAGCCGGTTGATGTGCAATCTGACGTCAGTTTAAGCGGTCTGTGGGTTTGCCAGTTTGCTTAATCTGGAATTTAAAAAAAAACTGCCCACACCGCTTTTTGAAGATGGTTTGTGGCCTGGTGGTCAGGACAGCGAGGGAACTGAATATCCGGGTGAGAACTCTTGCTGTGCAGATGTGGCTGAAGGGATTTGCATGCAAAAGGTCCCCAATTCAATCCAGGACACCTCCAGGCAGAGGATCTCGGAGAGCAGATGTGGGAGAGATCTTATGCTGCCGAAGAGCCTCCAGAACCACGGACAGTCAGAGTAGACAATACTGAACCAAGTGGACCAATGATCCGAGATGAAGCATGGCAGCTTCTCACGAGGGGCTGAGGTCAGCAGAATCTCGGCCACCTGTAAGACCACGCATGGGTCACCAAGGCTGGATTTGACCGAGCAAGAACTGTAGATGTCACACCGGCAAAGACCGGAGGTGGACTGAAGGCTTTAAGTGCTCCTCCCCCCTCCTGCTGCTCTGTTGAGCTGTGGCAAGCAACCCCAAAATAGAGGGAAACCTGGCAGCCCTGTTTCCCTAATTGGGGGGGGGGTCTCCCTGTGAGTTGGGAGAATTAGCATTAAAGGAGACGCAATGAGAAGGGTTAACTAGGGATCTCCACCAATATGCACCTGGATCGTTCCCTTAGAGAACTCTCAAATGAAGAGGCAGATTTTCTGGGGAACTCAAAAGCTTGCTGTTTTAAAACACGTTGGCTGGCCCTGAATAAAATACGACTCTTGTTTTCAAATTTGTCTACAGAACAACACAAGCCCCTAAAACCTTTGCAGCATATCAAACATTTTTCTCATAGAATGCTGGGTGGAGGGGGGGAGAGAGATGTAGCTTAACTTCTCTGCTGAAAAGCTAGCTTTCTATATGCAGGGTGCACCCGTTGAGGGGGCAGAGAAGAGTGCAGACCTGTAACTCTACTCCTCCAGCAGCTGGACGTGGCACAGTCCAGGCATAGTTTCACCACGTGGTTTGCTTTGATGTAGGGCTGCCAAACTCAAGGTGAGGCCTGGGGATCTCCCAGAATTACAACAGTTATCCAGACGACAGATGTCAGTCCCCCTGGAGAAAACGGCTCCTTCAGTGGATAGACTCTATGGCATTATACCCTGCTGAGCTCTTGAGCCCCAAATCCTGCCATCCCCATCAGCCGAATATATTTCTTGAGATGTATGAGATGTTCTGGTTTTCTATTTGTATGTTATGATTAACGCAGGGCAGCATTTCAACATGTGATTCTCTTCCCCCATACCCTGAAATGGCACAGTCTATTCCATGACATTGTTCTTCTACCATTATTCCAATTTCAGGGTTCGAATTTTGTTCTTATACTAAGCTTTGGAGAGCCATGGACATCAGAGGAGAGTAAAATAGGCCTGATTACAGAATTTGGCAGTATATTACATACTCAGAGTGTCTACTTTGGCCTGGGGTAGCCCAGCTCTGGAACGGAAAATTCCTAAAGACTTGGCGGTGGTGCCTGTGTTAGGGAGAATTTGTGAAGGGGGTTCACCTAGAATTAGGGTTGCCAGTCTCCAGGCAGTAGCTGGAAATCTCCCAGAATTACAATTGATCTCCAGGTAACAGAGACCAGTTCCGTTGCAGAAAATGGCTGGTCTGAAGGGTGAACTCTCTGGCATCATACCCCACTGAAGCCCCTCCCCAAACTCCACCCTCCCCAGGCACTCCCCCTCCCAAATCTCCAGGAATTTCCAAACCAGGACCTGGCGACCCTATCTAGACTCTATGGTATACCATGGAGTTTGCCCTCCAAGGCACCAATTTTCACCAGGGGAACTGATCTATGTAGACAGGAGATTGGTAATTCTGGGAGAACTCTGGGGCCCACCTGAAGGTTGGCAACCTTACTTGGGCCCCATGTAGGGTTGCCAGCTCCAAGTTGGGAAATTCCTGGAGATCTGGGGGGGAGAAACCTGGAGAAACCTGGAGAAAGTGGGGTTTGGAGAGGGAAAGGACATTGGCATGGCATAATTCCATAGAGTCCACCCCCCCAAAGTAGCCATTTTCTCCAGGTGAACTGATCTCTGTGGCCTGGAGACCAGTTGTAATTCTGGGGGATCTCCAGCCGCTACCTGGAGGCTGACAACCCTAGCCCCATGCCCCTTGGAAAAAGCCCTGGGACCTGGTCGGTGCTTCATTTGTGCCGGGCTTATGGAAAAAAAACTTAAGGGAACTATTAATCTCTCGGTGACAGAGAGGACAGGAGAAGGAAACATGATGTATTCCTTCCACTGAAGTCTAAAGAATGCTTTGGGTCATGTCCGCAGATTGTTTGTATTAGAAAGGGAAGTCTTTTTTTGTTCCCCCTTCTCTCGGCTGAAGGGGCACTTTAGAAGAGGTCACTGCGAGTGATGTCACAAGCACGGGATTGTTAATAAAACGTCTTCCGTAATTGGTTGTCCAATCCCCTAAAAAGTACAGGCAAGACAAATAAGTCCTCCTTCCTTGTGTAAACACATTGCAGCCATTGCTATTTATTTATTTATTTGGGGCCTCAAAACCCTCAAACTTGTATAAACCAGCTTCAACCCAAACATTAGAAGCAAGCAAACAGTTCACACAGTAAGGCAGATAAAGCAGCACAAATGAAGTCATCGGTCTGATAGGTTCTGTGGATTTTTGCAGTCATTGCTCCGATGGGGGCTATGAATTTTGCTCTTATACCAGAGGGATTCCAAATTTAGTTTTTTCTGAACCATTCGCCCAGCAAATTGCTGTGGAAAAATATTTGTCCGTTTGAACAGCAGCAGAATTGCAAAGCTATTTATTCTCAATGATCAATCATGTCTAGCAAAAGGCTCCCTCCACCCAGATGTTTTGTTCATGTGTGGTTAATTCGCAGTCATTGTGCATGATGGGTTTTGTAGTACTGAAGGCTGAATTGCATTTGGCTCTCTTATGTAGCATTTGGTTCTCTTATGTATGGGAGAAAAGCTTTGATATGGTATGGGGATGACAGAATGCTTCCTGGATGAATGAATGTGCAGCGGAGTCAATGAAACATTATGGATTTTTTTCATAGACTCGCTTTTAATGGACCCAGCTTTTAATGGAATTTGACAGCAATCTTTTAAAGCATAGACAGGCTGTGCTTTAGTTTAAACCAAAGTTCTTATACATCATGGCTGGCCTGGTACCCACTTGGGCATTAGGTAAAGGTAGTCCCCTGTGTAAGCACCGAGTCATTGACCCATGGGGGGACATCGCATCACAATGTTTTCTTGGCAGACTTTTTATGGGGTGGCTTGCCATTGCCTTCCTCAGTCATCCACACTTTACCCCCAGGAAACTAAGTACTCATTTTACCGACTGTGGAAGAATGGAAGGCTGAGACAACCTTGAGCTGGCTACCTGAACCCGGCTTCTACCAGGATCGAACTCAGGTCATGAGCACAGCTTGGGCTGCAGTACTGCCGCTTACCACTCTGCGCCACGGGGGCTCTTATAACTTGGGCACTGGAACTATTTTATGTATAGTCCTACAAGTTCTGGCTTTGCCTAGGCGTCCACCCTCTCTGAATGCTCCCTAGTCAAAACTGATGTGTTGGGTATACTCTAAATTCTGTGCCCTCTCAAGAGGCAGCACACCAGATTCTCACTATTCCATTTAGGAAAACCATGCTTCTACACCTTAGGGCCAAGGGAATGCATTTGATGTGCAGCTAGTATCCACATAGACGGCGCTTATATGTTACACATGAGTTTCAAATGCTTCGTTTCTTTTATTTTCTTACCCATCAATTTGTCTTAGTTTATAAGAAATCTTTATAAGAAAGCTTCTGACGTGAGCATCACCAAACCAGGGCTGCTGCTATGGAAGAGGACTAAATTTGGGGGAGAGTCGCTGGTGCCCATTAATATGGGTAAATCATGGAATGTGTTAATACACTGTTTGGGTTGGATCTGGGAGCTGAGAGAAGAGATCCTAGGAGCCCAGGGTGGCGTTCAGCATACCGTCGTTAAACTGGCACCTGGAATTAAATGCCTGTACTCGTCTCCACTGCCAGGGCACATTGGCAGTCCCTATGCTTGCATTTGATAAAATTAGGGAGACAGTGTTGTTTAGTGGCTAGAGCATTGGACTAAGATCTGGGAAACCCAGTTTTGAATTGCCCAGTCAGCTGTGGAAGCTTGCTGGGTGACTCTGGCCAGTCACACCCTCCCATCCTAACCTACCTCACAGGGTTGTTGTGAGGATAAAATGGAGGAGAGGCGAACGATGTCAGTCGCTTTGGGTCCCCATTGGAGAGCGAGGCAAGATATAAATGAACTCACTAACTAAATAAATAAAAGGGGGGAGTTGGGATATTAGATCCTGAATGTCTCAGATCACAAATGGTTTGGTGTTTAATCACTAGAGTGACAGCGAAAAATCCTGGCTGAAAAAATAAATGGTGTTTTGTCTAACCCAGGTTCAAATACATCACAGCACCAAGCAAGCAAAAACCTGCAGAAAGGATTGGCTTTTGCATGTTGAACTCAATGGGGTGGTGGCACAGGCATTCAGGAAGGGTTGCCAACCTCGTAGAGTTGGGAAATTCCTGGATATAGTGCCATAAGAGTCTGCTAGGATTTGGAGATCTCCCAGAATTACAACTGAGCTCAGGCTATAGAGACCAGTTCCCCTGGAGAAAATGTCTGCTTTGGAGAGTAGACTCTATGGCATCACAGTCCTGCTCAGTTCCCTCCATTCCCCAAACTCTACCCCCAAATATCCAAGAATTTTCCAACCCAGAACTGGCAACCCTACATTCAGCCTTCACAGAATCATAGAGTTGGACGGGACCTCCAGGTTCATCTAGTCCAACCCCCTGCACAATGCAGGAAATTCAGAACGGCTTCATCTGGTAGGAGGTGACAGAGCGGCAAGAGCTATCTCGAGTTTGCTCAGGGCACTCTTGGTTGGTGCCGGGGCTGGAACTGTTGCTCAGGTGTTCGATAGAGGAGAAAGCTGCTTCAGAGAACTGTCCAGGCCCTCTTGGTTTCATGAGTGAGCCACCTGAGGCATGAATGAGAGAATGACCGTTTTCACACTGCTTACCGGCCACGGAACATCGTGCCAAGCTCCTGGAACAACAGCGTCTTCCTGGTGCGATTTTGCACGAGAACGACCGCGTCTTCCTGGTGCAATTTTGCACGAGAACTACCATTCTCGTGCAAAATCACACCAGGAAGATGCTGCCGTTCCGGGAACTCGGCATGATGTTCCGTGGCCGGTAAGCAGTGTGAAAACAGCCAATGTTTGACCAGTGATGAATTGACGGGCCTTGGACTGTGGTCAGCACAGACTTCCTCGTCTAGCTTTCTGAATGCGTTTGAGTTGGCACTCGACAAGCTCCACCTCCTTCCCTCTGGTTTGTTTTCTTATTCGCAGTTCTGGATCTCAAGGCCGGTCCTGTGGGCTTATCAGCCCCTTGGTCTGTAGCTGCCTCCCCTTATCTCTCCCTGTGGCCCTCCCCTCACTGACTCAGACAGGAAATGCTGTTAGGTGAGCAAACTGACTGATACAAAGATGAAATCACCCGCTGCTTAAGCATGCAGGATTAAGTATATTTCCTTCCTCCCTCCACACATTTCCTTGCCGGAATGAATGTTGGTTTGAGTAGGATCCTGTGAGCCTTGATCCCAGGTCTTAGGAATTTGCTACTAAGCCATAGGGTTGCCAGCCTCCAGGTAGGGACCTGGAGATCTCCCAAACTTACAATTGATCTCCAGAGACTACACAGATGAGTAGAGACAATTGCAGCTTTAGAGGGTGGGCTCTGTGGCATTATATCCCTCTGATGTCTCTCCCCTTCCCCAAACTTTGCCCTGCCCAGACTCTGCCCTCAAATCTCCCGGACTTTCCCAACCCAGAGTTAGCAACCTTACTTGAGGCCTGGCATTGAGTTCGAATCTTCTTGCTCACAAAGTGTACGTTGGCCTAGTAACTCTCAGTTTCAGCCTAAAGTACCTCACAGGGTTGGTGGGAGGATAAAAAGGAGGAGGGGAGAACCATAACCCCAACCCCAAGTTTGTAGGAGGAAGCACGAGATCAAAACAGATAGACTTATTTATTTATTTCATTTAATATCTCACCTTTCTTCCTGAGGGGGACCCAAAATGGCTTACATTGTTCTCCTCTTCTCTATTTTATTCTCACAACAAGCCTGTGAGTTAGGGTTGCCAGCCTCCAGGTAGTGGCTGGAGATCCCCCGGAATTACAACTGGTCTCCAGGCCACAGAGATCAGTTCACCTGGAGAAAATGGCTACTTTGGGGGGTGGACTTTGTGGAATGATGCCATGCTGAGGTCCCTTCCCTCCCCAAACCCCACTTTCTCCAGGTTTCTCCAGGTTTCACCCCCCAGATCTCCAGGAATTTCCCAACTTGAAGCTGGCAACCCTGCTGTGAGTACAGTTACAACTAGTAGGAGAGACTTACCTTTGGCAGAAGAGGTGAGGAGTGGCACAACGCAGAAGTGAAGTCACTGTGTAGGATGCTCTATCATTTCCCCCCAAACATAGAGTCACCATGTCACCAGTTCTGTCGCCCCCCCTTCCCATTTCCCCCCAGTGGCTCACTGACTGGCAGCCAGGGGAGAAGACTGTCGGAGTGAGTTTTCCTGCTAATCCGGGAGACCTGGCCACCCTACACAGGTTAGGCTGAATGTGTGTGGCTGGCCCAAGTTCATGCACTTAACTTCCATGGCACAGTGAGGATTCGAACCTGGGTCTCTGAAATCCTGGTCTGACACTCTAATCACTACACCTCAGCGGCCGAGTCTGTGACAGTGAGTTCCATAAATTCCTTACGTGTTTGAATAAATCCTCCCCCCCCCCCCTTTAAAAAACTAAGCTCCATTCAAGAGCAGGATTGTAGTTTTTGTTTCAGGGGCTAGCCCCTGCATGCATGCATGCACACAAACACACAAACCAAAACAGCCAAGCCCGACTCTGTGGCCCAGACCTCTGGAAGAACATCATGTGCTTTCAAAGACATGTTTTTCCTTTTTTTTTTATAAACAAAGGAATGTGCAACTTCCTCAACTCAAGGCCCATTGTGTTGAACTCCCTATCCTGGGAATTCACTCCGGACCTTGGTGACTAATCAGCATGAAATGTTGCACTTGGAGTTATCTACAGTGCGGCCTCCATGAAGTGATGACGAAGCCACCCTAATGTTTGGGTGATTCATCCGCCAGCTGCCGCAGGTGAACTTCAGCTCACTCGGGCACTCTGTCCAGTGAGGAGTGGCTTAGTCTCATTGTGAGATAGGGTTGCCAACCTCCAGGTAGGGCCTGGATTTCTCCCAGGGTTACAACTGATCCTCAGGTGACAGAGGTTCGTTCCCCTGAAGAAAATGGTTCTTTGGAGGGTGGACTTCATGATATTATGACTACCAAAGTCCCTTCCCAAGAGCCATTCCCAAATCTCCAGAAATTTCCCAGTCTGGAGTTGGCAACCTTGGCCGATTCCAGACGGCCCCCCCGCCTCGCGAAACGTCGTGCGTCGTCGCGCAGAAAACGCGAAATATCGTGTTTTCTCGCACAAGTTTTGCACGACGTCGCACAAAACTCGCACAAGAAAACGTGATATTTTGCATTTTCTGCGTGACGACGCGCGATGTTTCGCGAGGCGGGGGGCCGTCTGGAATTGGCCCTTATTGTGAGATACTGTTGCTGGCAAAAGGCAAAGTGGAATCACTTTTCAGTTTTGACCACTAGACAGGCACGGACCAGGGCAAGTGATCAATGGTGACAGCAATCTAGAGATCTTGTTTTTCACCGCACAAAGCTCAGGGCGAAACCCCCCACAACTCATACCTTCATTCATGCTGCCAGCTTTCCTCTCTGGTAATTCACTTTTTAAAAAGTATTACATTTTTAAAAGAACATGACAGCATCTTGTAGTAATTGGACTAGGATTCAGGGGGCCTGGGTTCGAATTCCTGCTCTCTCATGGAAGTTGCCTGGGTGACTTTGGGCCGGCCACTTTCTCTCAGCCTAACCCACCTCATATGGTTGTTGTAAAGACAAAAAAGGAGGAGAATGGTTGAGGTATCTTGCCGTTAGCTGCTTGCAGGAAGGGTGGGATAAAGATGAATTAAACAACCCCTCCCCCAAAAAACCCTACCAGTTGAACTAGTTAGAGCTTTCCCTAATGAATTATGGAAGGAGAGAAGAATTCCACTCCTCCACAAATCCATCCTCTTAGCTTCCTGTGCTCAGGAATTAGGTCCAATTAGGTGCTTGCCTTGCGTGTGGGAATACCAGCTTCAGGCTAGGAAATTTGGGGGTGGAGCCTGGAGAGGGCAGGGTTTGGGGAGAGAAAGGACCTCAGCAGGGTATAAAGCCATAGACTCCACCCTCCAAAGTAGCCATTTTCTCCAGGGGAACTGATCTTTGATGATGATTGCTAGGTTCATTGTTGTAGCCACAGGCCATAACATCCCCACATATGCACCAACATAAAGCAGTGTACCACAGCAAACATATTTACACATATTTACAAAGGAGAATGAAATTTGTAAGTTTAAAATTAAGATGGTAAATAGACAAATACAAAAACAGTGAAATGACGTGGAATTTCAGTTTAGCTAAAATTCTTACAGGATTATCAGGAACTAATTTCTTCCTTATATTTATAGATAAAATGATAAAAATAGCCACTTTGAGCATAACAAGAAGAAAAACATCAGCCAATAAAAATTGAATACATTCCTCATCTGAGCCAGAAAAATTTGCTAAAAATTGATCCAGCAATTTATTACAAATAGACTCATAAAAAGGACAATGTAAAACATAGTGTACTTTGAGTCTCTCTACATGAGACATCTTACACCAGAACACTCAAGGGTAGGGAGATGCAGTGCTGCGAAGCTCCTTAGAGGGTTTGAGCCGAAACAGACGTTACGAATTACACGTGTTCTCCACGTGATTGAATTTACACGTGTTCCCTGCTGGATTTGCTGTTCACGTGCTGTTCGCTTGTTGCCGCAGTTTTCCTTCCACATGTTCATGGTCTACTGTCCACAGGACCTGAGTTGCCTTTCCATGACGCACTTCCCTGTTAATTTCCTGTTCCTCTCCCCAAAGGCTCTCTCAATTTCATCTCCCCGAAACGAAATTTACAAATCTTCTGAAGAGTGATCTTTGCTGCTCTGTAGAGAGGTGAAATTGTCTTTTTAAACTACGCTTCCTGGCTAACATTGCATCTCGCCACACTTGAGGGTTCTCATGTGAGATATCTCATGTGGAGAAACTCTCTGTCTTCCAGCTGATTAAGACCAGAAGAAAAGAGACTCTGTTCTACAGGTAATTTTTGATCTCTGCCCTGTAAGTACTTGGATGGCATATTTTGAAAGCGAGCACTAGTAAATGCCTTTCTTAATGGAGCATTAGGAAGATCAGCTAAATAGCAAGATAAGAATTTGTTTGTCTTGATCCAGGGATACCAAAAAGAAAATTTAGATTGTTGGACTACACCTATGTCCCAAAGGGCATCTTTTCAAAACGCCAACTACGAATTTTTCTTGGTTCCCAAGACATTACAACCTCTAAGGAGTGCAAAGAGTATAACTGCACAATAGGGGATAGCAAGTTGGACCACTGATTCCCTTCCTTATAGTATCAAAACAGTGTTTTACCAGTCTTCAGTAATGCTATCAAGTTTCTAATAATATTTTAATAATTTCAAGTGGACTCTTGTTGTAATAGAAGGTATTTTGACTTCTAACTTTAAGTGTGCAGCGGGAGTTCCCTGCAGGAGACCCAAGATTTTCCTTAAAAAGTTGTTCTGAATTATTTCAAGTTGATCAAGTATTTTCTCATTCCACCCTCAAATTTCAGGGCCATACAAGAGCTGCATGGTAACTTTGCCCTGGAATACTTTGAAGACTGGGGCTATTAATTGCAACCTTTTAAATAGAAAAAAATTAAAATAGCTCCCATTGTACGGCAAACAGATGAAAAATTGACATTAAAGTATGTTTGCCAAGACAGACACCCATTAAATACTATACCTAAATATTTTAAAGGGGGGGAGCATTGGTCTATTTTATGAGCATTAATAATCCATTTGTGCTTGGATCTGTTTTTGCCCAAAACAACAATTTTAGTTTTATTATAATTAATTATAATCAGTCAATCTAATTAGCATCCTACTGAATAGAGTTTTGGTGAAAGACATAATTGCCATGTCATCTGCATACAGCAGGATTGAAATTTTTCAATCAGCCAGTGTAGGGGGGGGGAGTTCTGGGATTCCATGGCCTGGACCAAATCATTAATGTAAAAATTAAATAGAAAGGGGGCCAACAGGCAACCTTGTTTAACACCCTTCCCTAAAGGATTAGGATCAATAAGAGGGCCATTAGAACCCACTCTGACCCTGTGAGATTGGATCCTTCAGTATCTTTGAGGGAAACTTCATGAGATGCTTGGGTGTGTGTTGGGTTCCGCAAGGTTCCCCGGGTAGTGTAGTCTTACAAAGAATAGCCGCTCAATGTGATTCTCTGCCGGGCGAAGAGCAGTAAGGGGGATTCCTTGCTCTCTTCCAAAAAGTCGCTCTAGATTTCCTGCCTCCTGTTACGTCCTCCCCCCGAGTTCTCGGAGGAAAACCCAAGCCAAGGCTTTTTGCAAGAGAGAGAGACAATCCCTCCCATCTCTCTTCCCCTGGTGGAGAATCACATTGAGCAGCTGTTCTTTTTAAGACTACACTACCCAGAGAACCTTGTGGAACCTGACACATGAAGAACACGAGTCTAGCGTCTCGTGTAGTTTGGCTCTTTGTCATCTGGAGATCAGTTGCAATTTTGGGGGATTTCCAGTGATGATCTGGAGGCTGGCAACTCTACTTGCATTTAATTAAG
Organism: Eublepharis macularius; assembly: GCF_028583425.1. Lineage (NCBI taxonomy): Eukaryota > Metazoa > Chordata > Lepidosauria > Squamata > Eublepharidae > Eublepharis > Eublepharis macularius. The sequence goes on from NC_072799.1 coordinate 6,539,962, forward strand.
AGATTTCAAACAAGTTGCGTTCATGTGATATAGGCAAGCAAATTTGTTGTAAAGTTCTCAGCATGCTTACATGAAATATGAGATTCTGCACAAGTGCAATCAGGGATCAAGCTGACCAGGTTGCTGTGTGCACAAATTTTAACTGCTGATTGTCAATGAAATGCTTGTTGATTGCTGCAAATGAAAACATTTGATGAAGTTGTATCCCCCCTCTTTCTCCTTCAGATCGAAAATTCTGTCTTGTTCCTGGGCAGAACAATGGGTCAATCAGGAACCACAATTCGTATGGGACACTATGATAAAGGGCAAGCATCTGGCATAGGTGCATAAGCTAACATTTTGAGTCAGGAGAGGACTCTTAGAAAAAGCATTTGCCCAAAAGGGCACAGAAAAAGCTTGCAAAGACGATGCCATTTTCAAATCACGACGAGGAGAGTTTATCCATCATGATTCTCCATGGGAGATTGAATCTTTCCCCAATACATCCTGATCCCCGCATGGGCCTTTTTGAGTTGGGTGGAAGAAGAGGACAATTTGATCTTTTCCTTCCAGCCCTGTATTTCTAATTATATTGCTGCAACAGCAGAGACATTTATGGCTCAGATGGGGAAAGGGGCCCACTTTGCACTTCCAAAGACATCCAAAGCAATCCCAGGGGTGGCTGGCAAGCATCCGAGATGCAGCAGTCTGGAAAATCCTCTCTGCTTTGAATTCTGGGAAAGGAGAGGGATCCCTGTTGGGTCTCTCAGACATGAGATCATTTCTGAGCAAGCCGGTCAGAAGATAGAACATCTGGAGACAATCACCTCTTTGGGAGGTTGGAATGCTTTCCGTTGGGAGCCATTTCAGGCCCCCTCCTCCCACTTCACAACTGCATATGTTTTCTGTCTTGCTGGAAATTCTTTTGGCCGTCCCTAGAGCTGTTTCTTGCTCGTAGTTTGAACGGTTTCCATTCGGTTGCCAGAACTCCAGTAGAAGAATTCCCTGGAGTTTTAACTGCCATTACTCTGGGCAAGAAATTAAATGAGAATTCTTTGCAAAAAGAAATGGAAGACAATGCTGGAATCCCCTTAGGGGCCAAATTCACTCATACAGCTGCTGGTTTCATCACAAATCTGGTAGGGTTGCCAACTCCAGACTGGGGAAACTCCTGGAGATTTCAGGGTGGTGCCTGCAGAGAGGAAGTTTGAGGAGGAATTTCATCTAGGTCCTTCGTTATACTATAGAGGAGGGATCCCCAACATGCTGCCCATGGGCGTCACGGTGCCTGCCAACAACTTTCCTGGCACAGAAAAACGTGCGGGGTCAGGTGGGGCTTTCGCAGGGCTTCTGATTGGCTCTGCGGTTTTTAAAAAAGTTGCAAGGATCTTCACTGCATGACTGAATGTAAAACATTTTAAACACTATGTCCATTTTCAAAGGCATCCTGTTAAATAGAGCATCTGCCTGAAATGTTGAAAAGTTACTACAAGGGTTATGCATGACCTCACATCCTGTCATTTTGTGTCTGGCTCCGCCTCCTGAGGCAGCCATTTTCTAGTTCCTCCCACTACCCTGGGTTGGAATTCCGAAGGTGCCTGGAAGATCAAAAAGGCTGTGGACTCCTGCCATACAGCCTGCCCTCTGCAGCTGCCGTTTTCTCCCAGGGAACTGATTTGTGTAGTATGGAGAGCAGTTATAATTTTGGGAGTTGCCAGCTGCTGTTTGGGAAATTCCTGGAGATTTAGGGGGTGGAGACTGAAGAGGGTGATGTTTGGAGAGGGACTTCAGCTGGTTATAACGCCATAGAGTCCACCTTCCATGGCTGTCATTTTCTCCAGGGGAACTGATCTGTGTTGCCCACAGATCAGTTGTAATTCCAGGAGATCTCCAGCCACCTCCTGGAGGCTTGCAACACAGGCTCCACCTGGCGGTTGGCAACCTTAATCCACAGTGTTAGGCTAGTGCTTAGAGTGTCAGCCTAGGATATGGAAGACTTGGGTTTCAGTCTCTGTTCTCTGCCATGCAATTCACGGGGTGATCTTGGACCAGTCTCCATTTCTCAGCCTAATGCGCATGCGTGCGCTCTCTCTGGATCCATGGAATTTGACACCTTCTCTTCTTCCTGCTGCATCTCTGCCCAAAGCTGGAGAAGGCAGTAGTGGGAGCCTCTTGCTGATGCCACAATGGCAGGTCAGGGCCAGAGGTCTCCTCCTCCCTGGACTGTAGCAGCTGCCCCCCACCATGCCAACTCCTGGTCATTTGGGCTGAGCATATCCGGAATTGCATGGATTGAAAAATGTCAGGCGAGATGACTGAAGGGAGGTCTGCGAGGGTCTATGACAAAAACAGAGCCAGACAAGATGGTGTGGCAACCATATTGGCTTAACCATCTCTCTGTCTCTTGTTCATGTAGGGGAGGGGCCATGCCTGATTGGCAGAGTATCCGTAGCATGTCAAAGGTCCCAGGTTCGCTCGCTGCCATCTCCAGTTAAAAGGTGCAGATAGGAAGTGATGTGAAAGACCCTCTCCTGAGATCCTGAATAGCTGCCACCGGTCAGAATAGACAAGATCATCCTTGGTAGAATAAAGGCATGGCTCGCTATAAGGCAACTTTGGGGCTGTGGCTCAGTGGTAGAGCATTTGCTTTACAGACAGAAAGCCCCAGGTTCAATCCCAGGCATTTTGAATTAAAGGCTCAGGTAAGGGGATGGCAGGAAACTGTTCTGCTGGCCTGAGACCCTGGAGAGCGGCTGCCAATCAAATTCTGGAGGTGGAGATTGCCGTCAAGTCATAGCCGACTCATGGCGACCCCTGCTGGGGTTTTCAAGATGAAACTACCAGAGGTGGCTTGCCATTCCCTGCTTCTGCAACCCTGGTCTTCACGGGAGGTCTCTCACCTAGTTACTATCCAAGGCCGACTCTGCTTAGCTTCTGAGAAGTTTCTCCATGTGTTTATCTGAAATCTGCCCTCCTATCACTGAACCCAGTTACATATAGGCCATTTCCACATGCCCCTAAAGGGACAGCCCACTCACGGATCACTGGTAACATCTCCGTTTGCAAAATGTTTGCAGGCTGTTTGACCCCTTTATTTTGGTGCCTTTTCTGTGACTGTGGAAAATGCATTCCCAGAAAAGGCACAGAAAAAACGGAAGCCAAATGGCCAGCAACTGTCTGGATTCCTGGGGAAAAGCCGCCAGTGAGTGGGCTGTCCCTTTAGGAGTGTGTAGAAACGGCCTATATCTAACTGGCTTCAGTGATGGGAGGGCAGATTTCCAATGAACAGAAGGAGGAACTTGCGGAGCAGTAAAGAACGTGCCTGTCCATGTGACAGCCCTTCAAGTATAGGGTGTGTGCCTGATTTTAACATCAAGAGAGGGTTATGGGTGAAGGGAGAGGCAGGTTCCTCTCCCTGGCTTATCTCCCCCAGATCTAATGCCCTAGCAGCCACCCCCATCCTGGTGAACTTCTGGTATCAGAGGTGGCTGGGAAAAAAGAATCAAGGTGAGGTTCACCGATGCAACCCTTTAGATGTTAGAATCAGACCCACTCCTGTTTTATACATGGATGAAGAGGACACTCTGCTGTGGCGGACACTCTTCTGTTGGAAGCTCCCCTCTGCGTGCTCTTCTGCCTTAGCAGCCGCACGAGGTTGCCAACCTCCAGGTGGGGCCTGTAGAGCTCTCAGAATTACAACAGATCTCCAGAGGATAGAGATCAGTTGCCCTGGAGACAATGACTGCTTTGGAGGGCAGACTGTATGGCATTATACCCCACTGAGGTCCCCAATCCCCCCTTCCCCAAGCTCCACCTTCAAATCTCCAGGAATTTCCCATCCCAGAGTTGGCAACACTAAGCGGCATTCTGAGTTAAATACATCATCTGCATTAATTCAGCACCGATATTATAAAAAATTGCAACAGATGGGTGTGCGTTGTAAAAATTTGAATTAAACAAACAAAAAAACCTCAAATGATACAGAAATAGGGTTGCCAGCTCCGGGTTGGGGAATTCTTGGAGATTTGGGGAGTGGAGCCTGGAGAGGGCAGGTTTTTGGAGGGGAGGGACCTCAGCAGGGTATAATGCCGTGGAATCCACCCTCCAAAGCAGCCATTTTCTCCAAGGGAACTGATCTCTATGACCTGGAGATCCGTTGTAATTCCAGGAGATCTCCAGCTACCACCTGGAGGCTGGCAACCCTACGGTGGTCACAGTGACTGCAGCCCGTGAGAATGGAGTCTACTTGTCAAGCAGCTGCTCTACTCCTACGTCTGCATAGCCCCCTTCTGGCTTTTGCTTCTGGGTCACACAAGAGTGTGACCGAATGTTGAGTGAGAACTGACCCAGAACTCGCTGTATTCTTCCAGCTGTAATTATTTAGGCTCCAATGAATGCAGAGAGAGCCGAGACTGCTTGTGTCACGTTTTACAGGCACACCTGATGCTTATCAAGCGTTGTTATTTAATGTTTCCTTGCAATGTGCGTTCTGGGCACTGGATTGTATAATGTCTTTCTCCTCCATTGTGATGCAGCTGGGAAACACCGGATAGATCATTAGCAGAGAAGATCCTGGATCTTTATATAATGAAAATTTTTGACTGGGGAATTCTGCTCCTCTCTTTCACACCCCGAATTATGTGATTGGTGATCAAAAGGGAGAGATTGCAACTTGCATTGCACCAAACCAACCTCACCCATGTTTGGATTGTTTTCCCTACTCAACTGACAATTGACCTCTGCTGAAAGGAAAAAGAATAATCTTTTTGTGAATATTTATTCAGGACTGCATACTTACCTACTTTTTACCAATGGTGTACGATTGATTCTAATTCTGTAACCTCTTCTATTTATTGCTTGTAATATTTATGAAATTAAGCATATTTATTGAATTGAATCGTAACTGTGACAATTTGCACTATTGAGCACCTTTTGCACTTTCTATAAATTAAAACAAAAATATAAATTATAGATTGTTGTTTCCCTCCGTTAGGCAGTGTCTTTTTGCCTTTTGTTTTTGGGGGTTTGTCTGGCAGTCCTACAGAAACGTCCAACCATATTTCAACGCCATTTTTCTCTCTCGAAAGACAGATTTTTTGTTGTTGTTGCAAACTTGGAGTTTCCTCCCAGGTTTGCAGTAAACTATATTGTAGCTGGATCTGGCCTCATTGTGCTGATTTTATGGAGACATTGCTCAGCTTAATAGTAAAGAGTCCAGTAGCACTTTTATTCTGGAAGCAGCTGGGAAAGATGCTGGCTTCCAAGTAGCTCTAACGCGCTGCCTCTTTCAACCCAGATTTAAAGGAATCCTTACTTACAGTTAGAGCCAGGGAACGACACATGGTTCAATCAGAAGCAAGATACATCTTTATTGGTCCAGATTTATTTGTAGACTAGCGGTGAATTCATGATAGCTGTTGCATCCTTGTTTGAGGGGGTAAGATCCGAACAAAGGGAGGAAGAGGACCATCAACTTTTAACACCTTCACAGGAAGCCTACAATAAACTTCTATATTGGAGGGGGGGACTACAATTCCCATGAGTACCAATTGTTAAAGGGACAGCACATAGTTCTGACTACACAGATACTGAGGCTTTCTAAGCTGTGGTTACAGTACAACCTTTAAGACTAACCAACTTCATTGTAGCGTAAGCTTTCAAGAACCACAGTTCTCTTCATCAGATGCATGCATGCATCTGACGAAGAGAACTGTGGTTCTTGAAAGCTTACACTACAATGAAGTTGGTTAGTCTTAAAGGTGCTACTGTACCCTTTTTTCTGTTTTGCGATTAACACGGCTAACTCCTCTGGATCTATTGCTCAGCTAGTAGATGTAAAGAACGCCACTTCAAATTCAGTCCTTTTCCAATAGAGTCACTTCATGCATTCCATCAACAAGGGCACAGTAAGCAATGCAGAAGCGCATGTGTGAATCTGATCTGAACTTGACAGGAGACTGGCAGGCACAGAACTATTTTAAAGAAATAAAAGTGTTGTTCAAGAGACATAAAGCTTGCTGGAGAGACCCCTGGACTGAGACTAGATCTCAGGTTTCCCTTTCATTATGTTGCAAATCTAGCCATGGAAGAATGACATTTCTTTCATTTGTGGGAGAACAAGGTGCAAGCCGGCCTACGAATTTGCCTTCTCTGCAGGCTGCCCATGATCCTGGGTCTGGCAGCTCTAGAGCTCGGCTTCCCTACAAATGACAACATGACCTCTGCCTTTTCCCAAGGCAAGATGGACAGGTGACTGCTGCCTCTGCTACTGAGCTGCCCCACCGAGGTTGCCAAGGTCGGGCTGTTTTTCAAAACAGATTAAATTTACGGCGAAGGAAATCACAGGCACCTTTGCTAAGCCGCTGCCTGTAGGGAGATGCAGAGGGAATGACAAAGAGTTTGCACTGCAATACGCCTCTTTTTCTGGTCAGTAAACAAATGCAACTCCGGGCTGAGCCATATAATTGTGTGCATGACATTCATCTTGAATTGTGTTGTCCCAAGAAAGGCTCAAGCCCCATCTGGTGGCATCATGGGTGCAAAGAGGTAATGGCCACTGCCTCCCAGATCACCAGCAGCAGGGAGCAAGTCGAGCCCCTGACGGGCATTGCCCCCTACCCCAGTTATGCTGCCCAAGGAGAATGGCAGGAGAAATGTCTAGGTTTGCCCACCAAGGTAGAGTTGCCTCGATCCCTCCCCCATACTGCTTCTGCGGCTCATGCCCAAATCCATGCCCACTGTAGAGGGTGAATTGTTTTTTTTTTTATTTTACAATTTTTATTTATTTTTTTCCAAAGAAAAAGAATTTTTATAGAATACAATCAAACAGACCAAGCAACAATTTCAACATTACACTTTAAGTGATAAATATATAAATAGACAAACATGGGAAGCAACTTAATATAACCTGATAATACTCAAAGTTGGCAACATTTGTTAAACACGGACATCAGAAAGATGTTAGTGCTTTAAAGTAATCCATGTGTAGACTTGTTGGGTTCGTTGGTTCATTGTTAGAAATTCAAGGACAGGTAAAAAAGTTCTCATTACGTTTTGACGTTTCAAGTTGTGTAATATGGTCTGCTAGCTTTTCCAAAATGAAATACTCCCATAGTCGACTTTGCCATATCATAATTGATGGTGGGTTGTTTGATTTCCAGTTAGAGGCTATAACAGATTTGGCTATGGACAGTAGAGGGTGAATTGTCTCATCAAGACAATAATTTATACTAACAAATATTTAGTAAAGAATTTATATCCCTTTTGCAAGCTACTTTAAAATACACACACCTGGGCAGCTCAGAATAATATTAAGCAACACTTAAAAGACAACCGGTGACTTTTTAAAATGAAAACATAAAGCCAATTAAAAATTCAGTAAAGCATCAGTCATAAAAAAGCAAAAACCACTCTAATTTGTGCAAAAGTCGGGAGCCTTCTGGGAAAGGAAAGCGTTAACCATCTCTCTCCCGAAGCCTGGAGGGATCCAGCCCAGCAGCTGTTTGGGAAAACCCAGAAGTCCCAAGTTCAGCATCTAGAATTTCCATTTCAAAAGATCTTGGACTTCAAGCTGGTAGGGGACATTTCTCTGGCTAAGACCCAACCGTGCTGTAGCATTTATTTCATTTTATTTACGTGGTAACCCTCCTTTCTTGCTAAGACTCAAGGATGATTATAGAATATTTTTAAAAAATACAGACAGCAAAGACAACCAGCGAATCATACAATAGGACTAGGATTACAGAAGTGAAAAAGAACGTGAACAAAAACACCGTGTAAGGCACGATATACAGAAATTGAAAATACTGAGCTAAACAGAGACTGCGTTAAGGGCAACTTCATATGTTCACAGGCCTAGAAGAGGAAAGGACTTACCCAAGGTTGCTTCCTTCAGAGGCGTCATAAAAAGACTATAATGTTTATTTCAGAATGCCTGGAACACTCAGTAGTTTGACAGCGCAATTCTGTGCATTTCTGTCTTAAGCGCATTAGAAGCCATAGGCTTAACTCTGTGTAGGATTGCACCGTAAACTTAATAACAGCTGAATGAAATAGATTTGTTTTTCTCTCTTTCATTAATTTGTTTCGCCCCATTCCTCCAAGGGGATCAGGGGAGCATGCATGGCTTACCCCCTTGCTTTATCTTCATAGCCACCCTGTGAGGTTGAGAAAAACAAACTGGTCCAGATTCCCCCATTGATCTTAATGGCAGGATACTGATGCGGATTCAAGTTTCCCACTGTCAGAGACATCTGACAGTGAAGAACACGTGTGGGGAGATGCAATGTTAGCTGGGAAGGGTAGTTTAAAAGACAGAGCAGGCGGCAGGGCAAAGGCTTTGCAATATACTGGAGCTGTGTGAAGGGGCTGTGAAATGCCAGAAGGGAAACTTCAGCCCATTCTAACCTCTCCAGGTCCAAGCTCAGCTCTGGAAGGCAGCTCCAACCCATTTCCATTCCTTGCAGCTTTCTGGTTGCAATTCCACACAGTTTTTGACTGGAGAGGTGAAATTGACAGAGTGTTTGGGGAGGTGAAGATGAAATTAACAAACCCTCTGAGGAGCAATCTCTGCCAGCTCTGTCTTTTAAAACTACGCTTCCCGACAAACATTGCATCTCCCTACACTTGGCCAACACACATTGAGGCGGCTCATGTAGAGAGACACAGCTGGGAAGGAATTCAGCCCCATTGCACATAACAGATGGAGCAGAGTTGTTTTCTGTTGCCCCATCGGGTTGGATCAGAAACAATGGGTTAAAATTAAAGCAAAAGAATTTTCAGCTAAACTTTAGGAAGAACTTCCTGACGGTTTGAGCGGTCCCTTAGCGGAACAGGCTTCCTCGGGAGGTGGTGGGCTCCCCTTCCTTGGAGGTATAAGAAGAGGCTAGATGGTCATCCGACGGCTGTGATGATTCTTGGACTTAATATGAAAGCACACAGATCAAGAGGGAGGGCATGAAGGGATGAGCCAGTGCTTGGCTCTTGTGCCCTTCCTTATATGCCCAGGGCAATGGCAATCGGCATGTTGGGGTCAGGAAGGGATTTTCCTGCAGGCCAGATGGCCAGAGATCCTGGAGGTTTTTTGCCTTCCTCTGGGCCTCGAGGTCCTCTGGGTCACTGTGAGAGGTGAGGGGGGAGATAGCTGTGAATTCCCTGCATTGTGAAGGGGGTTGGACTAGATGACCCTTGGTGGTACCTTACAGCTCTATGTTTCTATGTACCCATGCACTCTCAGTTTTTGAGTTGCAGCATAAGCTTTCAAGAACCACAGCTCTCTTCATCAGATGCATCTGACGAAGAAAGCTGTGGTTCTCGCAAGCTTATGCTACAAATAAGTTGGTTAGTCTTAAAGGTGCTATTGGACTCTTTTCTATTTTGCAATTACAGACTAACACAGCTAACTCCTCTAGTTCTTGAGCAATTAAATACAAAAGCAGCAATAATAACAAGCAGAGAATCTAATTCATCCCAAGCAGCAGTGTGTTCCCAGAGCCACGGAAAACAATAAAATAAAATGCATCTAAGATACTAAAGGTATAGAACTTAGATCTAGAAATGTTCAATGCAGGTGAGGGGCTGTGACCTTCAGATCTTGCACGGCAGTTTCCTAAAGATCCTGGTCATTGTTGGAGAAAGGATTGGAGACAGTGTAGTGTAGTGGTTAGAGTATCAGATTAGGTCACCGGTGACCCGGATTTAAATCACCACTCTGCCATGGAGGCTCAGGTGATGCCGGGCAAGTCACTTTCTTTCAACCTAACCAACCTCACAGGGTTGTTGTTCAGGATAATATGGAGACGGGGAGAATTATGAACACACTCGAACTCATGAAGCTGCCTTGTATGTATGTATGTATATTATTTATATTCCGCCTTTCTCACTGAGACTCAAGGCGGATTACATAGTGTGAGATTAGTACGAGGACTTACATTGAACAACATAAAGCACAGGTAGGAGTGCTTTACTGTAGCATAAGCTTTCGAGAATCACAGTTCTCTTCCTCAGATGTGATTCTCGAAAGCTTGTGCTACAATAAAGTTGGTTAGTCTTAAACGTGCTACTGGACTCTTTTTGATTTTGCTACTACAGACTAACACGGCTAACTCCTCTGCAGGTAGGATATAGGAGTACATATTTTAAGCAACAGAGAATATGTAAGGCAACATAATGGTGAAATCAATGGTTTCTAACTCATTAGTGAAACATCTAGGATCCCTTTCCTACAATGCCACCCTCTTAACTGAGAAAAAAGGCCTTTTTGAATAATTCAGTTTTGCATTGTTTGCAGAGAGCCAGGAGTGTGGGGGCTCTCCTGACCTCCTCAGGGAGGCTGTTCCACAGGGTAGGGGCCACCACAGAGAAGGCCCGTGTAGGGGCTGCTGTTGTTCTTGCCCATGTGCAGGCTGGCACCTGCAAGAGACCCTGTTCAGATGAGCGAAGCTGCCATGGAGGGACATAGGGAGGGAGGCGGTCCCGTAGGTATGCTGGACCAAGGACATTTGGTTCATCAGGGTCAGTATTGTCTGCTTTGGCTGGCAGCAGCTCTCCGGGGTCTCAGGTAGGAGCATTACCTACTGCCTGATCCTTTCAACTGGAGAGGCCAAGGATTGAACCTGTGACCTTCTGCATGCAAAGCAGATGTTCTTCCACTGAGCCACAGCCCCTCCTCAACGAATGCTATCCTGAGCTCCTTGGAGAATGGGTGGGATAAAAAAGTAGACCCTTGATTTGATCTGGCAGGACTTTTATTGGGCTCAACATCACAATGACCGTATTCTTCAAAATGTAGAGGAAACCTTCCAAATGACTGCTGAAGAGCCCCCCGAAAGAGAGATGAGCCACCTGCAAAATCAAAAGCAAATTGAAGTGCAGGAGAGGCTGTTGGGCTCGGCTCTAGCTGTGACATGCTGCCTTTGATCATTTTTCCGGGCTTGAAAAAGCGGCACAGCAGGTCTGCAGCGGAGAACCTCCATTGTGCCGGCATCCGGGATCTTCTCTGCTAATTATTTATCCGGTGTTTCCCAGCTGCGTTTTATATCATGCTGGAGAAGAAATAAATTATGCAATCCGGGGCCCAGAATGCATGTTGCAAGGAAACATGAAACGACGATGTTTGATAAGCATCAGGCGTGTCAGAAGGAATCATGCCTCTCTCTATGCAAATGTCATACTTTGCATGCCGGGATGTGGAATATACGCCTGTTTCTCTCTCTCTCTCTCAGTATACACACAGCCAAAAATGAGCTCCCAGCCTTTCCACTCCAGTGTACCTGATAGGGTTGCCAGCCTCCAGGTAGTGGCTGCAGATCTCCCGGAATTACAACTGGTCTCCAGGCCACAGAGATCAGTTCACCTGGAGAAAATGGGTACTTTGGGGGGTGGACTCTATGGAATTATGCCATGTCAAGGTCCTTTTCCTCCCCAAACCACACTTTCTCCAGGTTTCTCCAAGTTTCACCCCCCAGATCTCCAGGAATTTCCCAACATGGAGCTGGCAACCCTAGTACCTGAAGGAGCAGGCTTGGTTGTCAACGTCTCAATTCAGACTGTGCAAAAAATAGATTTAGCTCTTTCCAGTATTGATGTGTTTCTTCCATATGCATTAATTGCTAATTCATTAAATTAATGTTTCAGGTGGGTAGCTGTGTTGGTTTGTGGCAGAAATAGAAAATTAAGATTCCAGTCCAGTAGCACGTTAAAGACTAACTAGATTTCCAGGGGTATGAGCTTTTGAAATTTTGTATCTTTTCCCAGAGACTGGGATATTTTCCTTTGTACTTCATGTAGTCTAAACGAATCTGTTCCCATGCAACCTCTTTGGGGTTTCGCGCCAGAATGTCAACGGACCCCGGGAGGGCGGAAAGTTTCCCTATAATTAGCAATGCCTTTGTTTGAATTGTCACTTCTGCCAATTGCCACCTTCAGGTGAACACCTGTACTGTATGGATCTCAATAAAGCTACTTCAACTGGAACACCTGTGTGTTAACTGTGGAGGGCTTGAGGGACCTAACTGCCAGGAACTGAAAGGAATTTTGCTAGATGTACCACAACGTTTGGCACCCTTTTGGGGGCCGATTCCAGACGGCCCTCCCCATGCTGAAACGTCACGTGTTTTCCGTGCGACAACGCGTGACGTTTCGGCATAGGGAGGGCCACGACGTCGTACAAAACTCGCGCGAGAAAACACAATATTTTGCGTTTTCCGCACGACAATGCATGACGTTTCGGCATGGGGAGGGCCGTCTGGAATCGGCCCAGTTCTTTTTGACGTTTCAGCTGAGCAGGAATCTCCCAATTGGCCTTGAATTTTCACTTTGGGAGAAACTGGGTAGCAAGACTGACCCCCTCCCAAACTATATTTTCCCTCCAGCCCTTCCTCCTGTCTCACCTTTGCCAAATGATTGGGGAAGCATTGTGCTACCACAGCAGTCAGAAGAAAGCCCCACAGACTGCTGTACACTAACAGAGAAACGAAACTGGAGGCTTTCTTGCTGGGATTAATGGATAAAAATCTAGAAGCTCCTTATGGTACATTGTTTCTGTAGATGACAATGGCAGCGAGATTGTTATATGCTCAAAGGGCGAGTTTGAGTGTAGTGGTTAAGAGCAGCAGGACTCTAATCTGGAGAGCCGGGTTTGATTCCCCACTCCTCCACTTGAAGCCAGCTGGGTGACCTTGGGTCAGACACAGCTCTCCGGAGCTCTCTCAGGTCCACCCACCTCACAGGGTGATTATTGTTGTAGGGATAATAATAACATACTTTGTAAACCGCTCTGAGTGGGCGTTAAGTTGTCCTGAAGGGCGGTATATAAATCGAATGTTGTTGTTGTTGTTATTAAAAATTAGTGATTATTCCCATATTTTTCTTTATATTAGTGGTTTTTTTCTGTCTTTCTTTTCAGATTTTCTTTTCTGTTTTTTATATCCTGCTTAAAACTCAATAAAAAATTCATATTTTTTTAAAGAAAGAAGATAGCCACATACCCATTCCTTCTGATGGCCCGACACTTAAAAACTGTCCAAAGTTTCTAGGCTGAAAACCATGTTGGCCTGGAGGGTATTCTGTAGAGACCTAAGATTGTAGCACTTAACAGAAAATCTCTTTTCCTGCTGCGTGAGAGGAAGGGAGCAGAAGCAGTCCTACGTGGCAACCCATTTCCACATGCTTGCCGAATCAGACCCAAAGTCCACCCATTGCAGTTTTGTGTCCCACAGCCAGCCAAATGGTGCCAACTTTTCAAATGGTTTCTGTTATGTCTTGAGCTAGCTTCTGGTCAAGCTAGGCTCCTCAGGTGTGAAATCCTATTGGGTAGTTAATTAGCAGCAACCAATCGATTCTCTGGGATGCGGGCCAATTGCTGTTCGGTAAACAAGTTGCGTTGTATTCAGGGCATGCAAATTAAGGATCCTAGTTACATGTGTTCCTATTGGATGCATATATCTGGCTCTTTCGGGAGCTTGGTAACCAATTGTACTTGCAATAAAGATGTTCTGATGAGCTAAAATCACTGCCTGGCTGAAGTCACAATGGGCTGAAATAGTTTCTTCTGCTGTGCACGAACAATGAGCTTGGTGTGCTAGAAATGAATCACGAAGCGAGGTTCCTCACCGCACAAAAACAGACATTGCTTGCAGTTAATTGCTCCACGTGGAGCTGTTGTTCGAGGTGCAGCTTCGGCGACAGGTTGAAAAATTGGCAACTCTTATCAAATGCTCTGAGCATCTCGAAGAGGTACATAATCGAGTTATGAAGCTGCCTTACATTTATTCAGCTAGACCGGCCATCTGTCAACCCAATCTAGCAGGGCCTGGGGTCTTGGGAAGAGAGAAGTCTTTCTCAACATATACTACCCATGATTCTTGATCCAGAAAAGCCCAGGCTTAAAATGGCACCTGCTGCATGCAAAGCCATTGCTTTTGCACCGAGCCACGGTGCATTTTCTGCTGTGGTTCATCTCCACCTTCTGATATTCAGTGATATACTGCCTGTGAACATGGAAGTTCTATTTTTAATTAGCATGCCTAATAGGCATTGATGGAAGGAAGGCAGCATGGTATAGCTGGATCTCATCAGATCTCAGAAGCTAAGCAGGGTCAGTTCTTGGATGGGGGACCAGCAAGGAAGACTCTGCAGAGGAAGGCTCTGGCAAACCACCTTCGCTTCTCTCTTACCTTGGCTGGTCCTGCATGAATTTGTTCAATGTCCTTTAAAGCCATCTAAGCTGCTGGCTGGAGTTGCATTTTGTAACTAACTAGCAAGCCTGGCGACGCAATAGGCAGATTGAAGCTTCCCACAGAGGAAGAGTGCTCGGTGTCTTGGTTGATGGGCGAAGCCATTACATAATAAGGGAGTCGATTGTAAGTTACGTGCTTGCTTTCACAGCTTTACTGAAACCTGGCAGAGAACTGGGGAATTTTGTCAAGACAAACTGTGTTTTAGCACACGGCCAAGTTTTGCTCAATAACAGGATCGGGGTGCCAACTCCTTGTGCCGAAAGCTGAATGGGAAACAGAAACCCCACACAGGGAGAGAGGCCGAAATCGCAGTTGGAAAATACAACAGGTCGGGAAAGAATGCATTTTAAGTGGGGGGCCCTTCCCAGCAACTGCCATGGTCGCCAACTGTTTGGACTGGCCTGGTTCAAGCGCCCCTGACAAACAGAAATTAAACAAGTACAGCTTTATTACCGTGCCAGGAAGAATCTCCCATTGCCAGAGGTCTGTGGGTCAGGGTGCTATTAAAGACAGAAGAGCATTGCTGGTAAAAAAAGGTTGGCAATTCCAGCAATGTATGGGAATTAAAAAGTGACAGCTCTTCAATTGGTTCCTGCTGGTGAGCTTTTGGATTAGCAGGTGATAATGTTTTTGGCTGTGCCAGGGAAGACTCTTGTAGCTGATTGTGCCGTTAGAGACACAAGAACACGGAACGATTGATTCCTCCTTGGTGAATTGGCCGTCTAAAAGGGAATGTTACAGGTACAGTCAGGGCTGTGGAATTTCTTCCTGAAAACTATCCCGCTTCGAGAAAGCTGGACGCCTGCAGCAGGAAAATCCACCCTTTGCAAAGTTTATTATTCATGCCACTGCAAGCAGATTTTTAGAGTGATACACTCTGGTTGGTTGCTGTACATGCCCATCCAGGCGTCGCGAAAAGCCCCAAGAGAAGAGGTCGGAAAAATTCCTGTTAAACACCTACAGGTTGGTATCGGCGAGCCAGGAGACGGCATCATTCCTTTGGAGTCAACAACGAACGCGTGCCCAAACAGGATCCGAAGGTGCACGCCCGGGGTTGCCTACGTGGCATTCCTAAAATAAGCAGCTCTTTCTGTTTGGTGAAGTCTGGCGGAGGCGGCCCTGAGAGCCAGAAGCAGTTTCTTCATACCTGTCGTGTTTGGAGGGAAGAGGAGATGCCACGTCCGTGACCAAAGCAACAAAGAACTATTTTATATTTTCTGGGAGGCTGGTACTAGACCTTTGGCCACCACACACACACACACACAAACACAAGAGCTGCCTTATACCAGATCAGACCCTCCGCCCACCAGAACGACTGGCCGAAGGTCTCTCAGAGTTCAATGAAGATTTGAATGTTGGCCTTCACGATCCTAGTCTGACATTCCAACCATTATACAACACTGCCTCTTGGCATGGTTCGGTCCACAGTTGCTGTACTAGAAACCTGTATCTCTTCTGCTGTCCTTGCTGGTCTATCGGTCTCCACTCTGCCAGTTCTGCTCTACTCCTCCTTCTGCAATGGGGAAGGTCTAACCCATGATATCCTCAAGGACCGATGGCCCCCCTCCGACATTGCTATCATGATAAATGATAGATCTCGCTGCTTCTGTCAGGGGCTTAGCTAATGGCTCCCCACAGCTGCTGTATCGAGTGTTGCCAACTACCAGATGGGGCCTAGAGATCTCCCAGAATTACAACTGATCTCCAGACCACAGAAGTCAGTTCCCCTGGAGAACTCGGCTGCTTTAGAGGATGGACTCTATGGCATTATACCCTGCTGAGGTCCCTCCCCTCCCCAAACCCCGCCCTCTCCAGGCTCCACCTCCAAAATCTCCAGGCATTTCCCAACCCAGAGATGACAACCCTGTGTAGGGTTGCCAGCCTCCAGGTAGTGGCTGGAGATCTCCTGGAATTACAACTGATCTCCAGGCCACAGAGATCAGTTTCCTTGGAGAAAATGGCTGCTTTGGAGGGTGGGCTCTATGGCATTATACATCACTGAGGCTCCTCCCCTTCTCAAACCCTATCTTCTTCAGGCTCCACCCCAAAATCTCCAAGAATTTCCCAACCTGGACTTGACAACCCTTTTCCGGATCTCCTGCCCCCTTACAAGGCTGGGGCCTGGATTCTCATTCTACTTAGTAGAGTCCAGTAGCACCTTTAAGACTAACCAACTTTATGGGAGCATAAGCTTTTGAAAACCACAGCTCTCTTCGTCAGAACCACAGCTCTCTGACAATGCATCTGACAAAGAGAGCTGTGGTTCTCGAAAGCTTATGCTCCCATAAAGTTCGATAGTCTTAAAGGTGCTACTGGACTCTACTGTTTTGCAACTACAGACTAACACGGCTAACTCCTCTGGATCTCATCCTACTTGGAGCACCTTCACTTTGCCCATCCGGTCGGTTCTCTTCCGCACTTTAACAAGCAAAGGAGCAGGGGAGCAAACTCTTTAGCATGTGAGAGAAGGAAACAGACGCATCTATTTTGTGTTAGGAAAACAAGGCGCTCAGTGTAGTCAAACTCATGTTTACATTACAGATTCAGTACAGTTGTATGGCTGCTGAACAGTTCTGGCTCCTCCCTGAAGAATCCTTGCCATTATACATTGGGGAGAATGCCAGATATTTAGCATGCACACCCTGCACAAAAAGCGCAATTTCTAGAGTTCTGTTGGGAGGTGGTGGCTGTTGAACCAGCCGAGGTTTGCAGCATCGAGCATTGAGTTGGCTGATGTGCCCCACCACAGAATTCCTGAAACATTGGCACGCACCATGCTCATCGACGCATCATTGAGTAGGAGAAACTTGCGCAATACCTTTATCACACGAGGGTTGCTGGAAACGTCACCTGAGCCTTGCGTCCTCCATACCTCCACCCTAACGTCTAGGAGGATATGTGGTTATTCCGCATTGCTGGGAAATTCCCAGGACAGCCACAGCTGTGAATGAACTGCTCTGGCTATGAACCAGAAGGAAGAACCGTTGGTTGTGGGTCACAGATTATAGTGGCGGTCCGGAAAAAGCATGTCAAGTGGAATTTGTGTGCTAGAGGCAAGTTGGTGGAACAACTTCTGGTCATCTTTAACAACCACTGCATCCTGAGCGCCTTTACACACCTTACTGAGTGCTTGAGAGGTCTGCTGAAGGTATTTCATACCAGTCCAGATAGAGTACATTTGAATATAAGACCACACAGAAAGTAAGTCACTTGAACGTCCCTGTGTAAGATGTCTTGTGTAGAGAGACTGTGTCTGTCCTGCCTTCGAAATGGGGCCTTGAGGATGAGGGGAGGGGGGGGGGATGGCTGAATGCCCTCCCCAGAGCCACTGCCCCGGCATTTTTACACGCTGAGTTTCCAGTGGCCTCTTCAGTATAGTTTTACCTTCTTTTGGCAGCTGCTGTTCTGTCCTGCGGTTCCCTGTTCTTTTGTTTTACATTTTCAAAACCTTGTTTTTAAATTGCAAATCTCCAAAATATTTTTAGCTTGGCATCGTTTCTCATTTTGTGCCCTGCCTTGCTTGTGGAGAGGCCATTTGGACATTTTGAAAGCACACACTGAAGGTGGAATCAGGGTTGCCAACTCGTTTGCCCTGGCAAGGCTCCTCTACCCCGTGAACAGCTTACCTGACAGCAGAAAGTGGGGGCCTGGAAAAGAAATAGTTATGGGGACAGCTGGGCTTTCTTCATTTCTACATGTGAGACAGCTGGGAAAAGCACAGAAGCCCCGCCCAAAACAGCTGGCCAGCCCTATAGAGGCGAGGGTGTTGCCAGCTCCCGGCTGGGGTTGCCAGCTCCAGGCAGGGCAATTCCTGGAGATTTGGGAGGTAGAGCATGGGTTTGGTGAAGGAGGGACCGCAGCAGAGTATAATGCCATAGGCGTCACCCTCCAAAGCAGCCATTTTCACCAAGATAGCAAAGTAGGGTTGCCAGGCTCCCTTAATCGCCCAGCGCGAGATTGGGGCCTGGCTCTTACCTGGGGGGGGGGGGCACGCGCACGCTCCTGCAAGCATGATGATGTCACTTCTGTGAAATGACGTCATCACACAGCCCCTGGATTGTGCCGTTAGGGGCTGCTGCGCTCCTGCACTTCGCAGCAGCCCAAAACGGGCCCAATCCGCGCCCAAACGGGCGCGGATTGGGCCCATTTTGGTGTGGAACGGGCCCGTTTTGGGCCCGCCAAAACGGGCCCGATCTGCACCCTTTTTGGCACGGATTGAGCCCATTTTGATGCGGATCGGGTCCATTTTGGGCCCCTGCGGAGCGCAGGAATGCTTCTGTGCTCCACAGGGGCCCCGATCCAGGCCAAAACAGGCCTGATCCTGGCGGCTGCTGTGCGCGGGAGCACGCATTACTGCAGGAGGGCACGCATGGAAGGTGCGCACCCCCCTGGTGGTCAGGTAAGTAGGGGCGGGGGTGAGAGGGTGGGGGCGGCGAATTCCCCGCGCCCACCGCGGGTCTGGCAGCCCTATAGCAGAGTCCAGTAGCACCTTTAAGACTAACCAACTTTATTGTAGTATAAGCTTTCGAGAGGCATAGCTCTCTTTGTCAGATGCATCTGATGAAGAGAGCTGTGGCTCTCGAAAGCTTACACTACAATAAAGTTGGCTAGTCTTAAAGGTGCTACTGGACTGTTAGCTATTTTGCTACTGCAGACTAACACGGCTGACTCCTCTGGATCTGTTTTCACCAAGGGAATTGATCTCTGTGGCAGGGAAAGGAACTGCCATTCTAGGAGATCTCCAGCCCCCACTTGGAGGTTGGCAACTCTTCAAGGGAGGGCCTGTAGTCTCTCTCAAAGGCCTTGCCCAAGTAGACGTTCAAACAGACATTTTGACACTCTTGTTTTAAAGCCCTTGGGTGAATTCCTGTGTTATGTAATGTTACTGATCCACTTGTGAAAGGGAGGGACGCAGGCAGGCTTTGCGCTTACGTAAGAGGCTTATGTGGTTTGGGGACAGCAACAGTCAGACAGAGCAGAACGCAGAGGTCATTTTGGAACTTGGATGCCACCTGCTGTCCATTGCGTGGCATAGCAGAGTCCTAGTCCCTGGCCCAGGAATGTATGATACAGAACGCTGGTCTCTCTTTCTAACCTGGTATTACCTGCTTCAGTTGGTAGCAGTTCTCCAGGGGCTCAGGCTAGGGTTGTCATCCTCCAGGTGAGTCTTGGAGAACTTCTGGAATTCCAATTAAACTCCAGTCTACGAAGATCGGTTCTCCTGGAGGAAATGGCTGATTTGGAGGGAGGACTCTGTGGCATTATAAGGTCCCTCCCCTCTTTCAGTTCTCCTCAGGCTCCACCCTCCAAACTCCAGAAATTTCCTTACCCAGATTTGGCGACCCCCGCTCAGGCAGAAAAAGCTCTTTCCCTACCACCCATTATCTGGGATTCTTTTTTAAAGCTAAAGATGTCAGGACTTGAACTCGAGACCTTCACTGTGCGCAGCAGGTGCTTGGCATTGCTGTGCTCGGGGCCCTTCAGTAGGGTTCTCCCCTACTGAAAAGTTGATTGTTTGGTGATGCATTCTAGGGTTGCCAGCTCCAGCTTGGGAAATTCCTGGAGATTTTGAGGGGGGGGAGTAGAGCCTGGAGAGGGCGGGATTTGGAAAAGTGAGGAGCCTACGCAGGATATAATGCCACTGAGTCCATCCAAAGGAGCCCTTTTCTTCAGGGGAACTGATCCCTATTGCCAAAAGATAAGTTGTAATTCTGGGAGATCTCCAGCCATCTCCTGAAGGTTAACAACAAAAGAGAGGCTGCCCTGGAAAACACTGTGTGCCACAAATGGAGGGGAACCCCCCCCCCCCTTACCAGGGCTGTAACCTAAAGTAAAAGGTAATGGTAGTCTCCAGTGCAAGCACCGAGTCATTACTGACCCATGGGGGGACGTTGCATCACGACATTTTCTTGGCAGAGCTGGCTACCTGAACCCGGCTTCCGCCAGGATCGAACTCAGGTCATGAGCAGAGCTTGGACTGCAGTGCTGCCGCTTACCACTCTGCGCCACGGAGCTCTATGTAACCTAAAGAGGTCACTCTAAAACACAATAAATACTGTAGAACAAATTGAAGTTACTCAATAATAAATATTTATATATTAATTTATACTATTTTATCAAAAGTGCAATATTAAAGTGCAAGGGGCTCAAAGTGCTCGTACAAATTCCTATGTTCAATTATTCCACAATTCTAACACGAAATATCCAAGAGACAATATACAAAATAATATTCCCTACAAAAGTCAATACAATAGTACAAAAGATCACAGTGGCCGTGAATCCTCAGCGCATTTGGAATACAAAAGTGCAGTGGTTAAGAGCAGCAGGACTGCAATCTGGAGAGCCAGGTTTGATTCCCCGCTCCTCTGCTTGAAGCCAGCTGGGTGACCTTGGGTCAGTCACAGCTCTCTCAGAGCTCTCTCAGCCCCACCCACCTCACTGGGTGTGTTTGTTGTGTGGATAATAACATACTTTATCAACTGCTTTGAGTGGGTGTCCTGAAGGATGGTATATAAATCGAATGTTGTTGTTGTTGTTGTTGTTGTTGTTGTTATAACTTGCACTTGGGCTGAGGGTGTTCCTCAAAAATATGAGTTCTTGTTGGGATTTAGCAAGTGTTTACGTTCAGTCATGACAGAGTTAAACTGTTTGTGTTACTCAGTTAGTAAACTTATTTGCATGTAACCACTTCGGCTTCAGTGAGGATTCTCGCCATAGAAAGGGGAGTCTCTATACTTAATGAAGTTGAGTTAGGATTCTCTGTTGGGCAACCAGTTTATTGGGGGGGGGGCAATTAAGTGGAATGACAAACTGAAGTTTTATTGCTCTTTGTTCAGTTCCAGTTCACTTTCTCTAGCTTGCAAAGGTGTAGCCTAGTTAGCTATTTCATATTTTCATCCAATGTAACCCTATTTTTATCCTTTATGTAGTAAACTATTTTTATAGAGCTAAACTGGAGTCTTGTGCATTCTCATTACATCCAATGCGCATTTCTGCTAAACTCTGCTAATTTAAGTGTTAAGAATATATTTCCTACAGTTCTTCAGTGGTGAAGGGGAAAAAAACCATGCAGATGGATTTGCAGAGGAGGTTGGGGTGGGGGGAAGCTTGGTGGTTTCCCCCCCTCTCCGAATTTCAGACACGAAAGCCTCCTCGAACCTTTCCTTGCATTGTTGGAATTTCCCCCTGCCTCTCCTTAAGCCGCTTTGTGGAGTGTGCAAAAGTGACTCAGGAGAACTCCAGGCAACGTTCCACAACGCTGAGGAGGGGGTGTGACAAGCCACTTCACAGCCTCCTCGGTGTTCCCAGGGCGAGGCAGGGATCTTGTAGAGGAAAAAAGAAAACCACAAAACTGCACAGGGAAGTTTCTGGCAAACGTTCAGGCATCAGAGGTGAAGCGGGCAGGGCCTTCGTCTGGAGCCAGACGCTCCATTAGGCACACCAGAGCTGGAAGGGTGCCCCCAAATTCTGAAACTTGATGAACGGGCTGGTTGCTATGTGTGGGGTGTGGTTGCCAACTCCAGGTTGTGAAATTCCTGGAGATTTGGGGGTGGAGTCTAGGGAGGGCAGAGTTCAAGGAGGCCTCGGCAGGGTATAATGCCATACAGTCCACCCTCCATAGCAGCCATTTTATCCAGGGAAACTGATCTATGTTGTTTGGAGACCAGTTATCATTTGGGGAGGTCTTCAGGACCCACCTGGAAGTTGGCAATCCTAGCTGCTGGAGGTTGGCTGTGCTTCCCCACTCCCTTGCTGAAGCAAATGTTCCCTTTTAACCTGGGAAATGGTTCCCTCCTCCCCTCCCCCTGCTTCTGTGGGACAAAATTGAGAACATCCATCCGGGACTTTATGACTGTGCAATGTGAATTTCTGTGCCTAGAGGCCCCTGACTGGCATTCCAGCACTGGCTGCTACATAACATGACCTGTCTTGAACTGAGGAGGAGGAGGAGAAGAAGATGAAGGGCTTGCCTACCAAATTAAGCAATGAATGTGTAACCAACCCAATGAGATCCAGGCGGAGTCTTTGCAACCCAGTTTCAGATATTAGATCTCCGGTGGAAGCAGATGAGAAGGCAGGAGCGCCTCGCCATGTCCTAGCTCCATCCTCTCCACGTCCTTGACATGCAGCCAGTGATATTTGCATGGTGGTAAAGTGGATGCATGAAGTCTTAAGTCTGATATCACTAGGTAAAAGATTTTCATTTGCAGATGGCGGGAAAGACTTCTCTTACTTGAGATCTTGGAGAGCTGTTGTCCGAATAAGAGGGTTCGTGATCTGATTTGTTTGTGGCACAATAGGTCTCCCAGGGAGCTCATTCTACCATGGGAGAATGTGGAATTTAACCAGCTGGCCCAAGGTGCTAGCCCTTAATGAGGGCTTACCTCTGTAGTTTTACTGCATGTCCCATGACAGACATACTATTTCTTCTGCTGCTGCCATATTTTAGAGACGTGGTTGTCTAGTCTTCTGGAAACTAAACTCTAGTGTTGTTTCTTAAAAGGCTCTGCTTCTGTTTAGGAACTCCAGGCTATTCTTGGCTATGTAGTCCAAAGTGCCTTGGGTATATGCGTCAATAGCTAAATTAACTTCTTATATACATAATAGACCAATTCTAGAATTTCAGAAAAAAATGGAAAGCTTTCTTCCACTGTGTAGCTGAAAATGAACATAGCTGAAAATTAAGAAAAACTAAGAAAAATTGTTAGTAAAACGGACCAATTGTTAAAGTAGTTAAATTAGTAGCCTAAAATGCCAAATTTAAAATGCTGAATATAACATACTAGTAACAAAGCCCATTGTGGGGAAATAATACAACAGGCTCTAGAAAGGGGAGGGTGGGCAGGTGGGCATTGGCTCCTCCTCCGTGACTGATCTCAGACGGGTAAAGGTGGGGGGCACATTGCCACCTGCTCTGTTCCTGATCCCGGCCACGTGAAGGGGTCACGGGCATTGCCACCTGCTCCACTACTGATCCCAGATGGGTGGGCATTGCCTACTGCTTTGTGCCTGATTCTGGCTGGGTGAAGAGAGGGTGAGCAGTGCTCCCTGCTCTGTTCCTGATCCCAGCTGGTTGAAGGCAGGAGGTGGGCATTGCCACGTGCTCTGCTCTTCATTCCAGCAGGGTGAGGGGGTGGGCATTGCCACTTGCTATGCTCTTGATCCCAACTGGGTGAAGGTGGGAGGAGCAGGCATCGCCACCTGCTCCACGCCTGATCCCGGGCTGAGCTTCCTACCGTGGCATGCTCTCAGAGGGATGGTCTTCCTTTTCCGGGCTTCCCACCATCGCAACGCCCTCTGGAGGTGCACCAGGGTAGTAAGTGAGTTGTCTAGAACACGGTTAGCCATTTATATAGTAAGATTGATGTTGAGTATAATGTATTTTAATATAAATGAATATGAGGATGGAAATATCTTGTAGATTTATTAATCTATTATATACTTTGTTACTGATCTTTTGTGTGCTGTTTATTCTTTGCTTTAAATAAAATACATATAAAGCTTTAAAAGAAATGTGCCTTGGGCCTAGGAGAAGCTGTGGAAATCCAGGCAGTCGTCTTTCCTCCTTTTTACCTTGGTAGGTGCAGGCAGACTCTGAGAAACAGGTAACAAATCTGCTGATCGTTTACCAGATTTTCAGGGAGCCATTCTCAGCCCCCAAAGCTATATCCCAGTTTTAGGCAGTGCTGTGTGTGTGGTGCCCTCAAGTCAGAGTTGACTTATGGGGACCCCTGCTGGGGTTTTCATGGCAAGAGACTATCAGATGTGGTTTGCCATTGCCTGCCTCTGCAACCCTGGGCTTCGTTGGAGGTCTCCCATCCAATTACTAACCAAGGCTGACCCTGCTTAGCTTCTGATGAAATCAGGCTCCCCTAGTCTTCATCAATCAGAAGAGCAAAACTGGCAATTCTTTCTCTATCTCTCCCTCTCACAGCCCCAGCCACTAAACATTAAGTTGCTTTTGTGGAAGCCGCTGGCCTCACCTGCCAATTCAGTGCTTAAGGCAGCCAAGCTCATAACACTATGATATCATTCAGAGTGGTGCAAAATGGCCCCACCAGCTGGCATGTATGCACATGAATGCCTGTGCATTAGATACAACTGACCGCCTTTAGAAATTTGATGTCTTTATTTATTTATTTCAAATTTCTATTCCGCCCTCCCCACGGGCGGGCTCAGGGCGGATAACAACATATTAAAATACAATAAAAAATTCACCTACATTAAAACAACAGTGTATTAATACACATTTAAAACAGGATGGTGGACAGCCTTCACAGGGAGGGTTCAGATTTTATACACCTCTTTTTCTGGCCGGTGGAGGCCCAGCCTCAGCCATATGCCTGGTGGAACAACTCTGTCTTACAGGCCCGGTGGAAGGATAGTAGGTCCTGCCGGGATCTGATCTCAGCAGACAGAGCGTTCCACCAGGTGGGAGCCAGGACCGAAAAGGCCCTGGCTCTAGTCGAGGCTAGGCGGGCCTCCTTGGGGCCAGGGACCACCAACAGCTGTTTGTCCCCTGATCGGAGTGTCCTCCGGGGAATATATGGGGAGAGACAGTCCCGTAGATAAGCTGGTCCCCTATAGATTCAGCACAAAGGGGTGAAACCCACGAAGTGGGAACTATAGCACACAAACACATTGTTATAAGGTAGCCTCAAAATCACCCTCAGAGACAAAATAAGCGATTTATGTGGGACAAATTCCTGAGAATAGGCACTGCCTCTGCTAAGTAGAGAGAATTAACAGTATATTGACTCTTTTCCGGTCTAGCCCCCAGGATCAGTAGAAATAATTTTTCTCCTTTGGAAGAGAAACGTTATCCCATTTCAGTCTGTAATATGGACATAGCCTCTATTTTAGTTTCCTCCTCCCCCGCTCAAAATAAGAAAAATAATAATGGCCTACCTTACAGAGCTGTTGTTAATAGGCTACCAAGTCCTCTGTGTAGAATGTAAGTCCTCTGTATAAATTGTTTATATATTGTTTATAGTCCGCCTTTCTTACTAAGACTCAAGGTGGATTACAGAGGACTTCATAGCCTTTATGTTTCCTTCCAAGGCTGGTTGCTCTTACCTGAATAAAAAGTGGTAATTTTCTGCCCTCTAGTGGTTATCTTAAGAATTAACAAACAAAAATGAGTTGTACCGCAGTATCTTAAAGGCAAACTACACTCGTTCACACCCTACAAACACATACACACAGGGAGAGGGGGAAAACTGCAAACAGTATGTTGATATGCAAGAGGTCCAGTCTGTGACATTTCTGTGTGAAGCTTATTTGTATAAAAGATCAACAGAACCAACCATCACACCTCTGGGTGTAGTATGGATCATCTGTTTGCTGTATGCATTGTCCTGCTGATTATTACTGAATTATTTTTTACTGATGCAATACCATTTTTCTGCACTGCATCTTCATGCTGAATCATTCTAATATTCTATGCTTGTTTCGAATGTCGGTAATCCTAATACATTAGTTATTAGACGTCCCCTCCAATCGAGCACATCGATTTACACTATGTAATCTTAGTCTTAGTAAGAAAGGCAGAGGATAAACATAGTAAAATAAAACAAAAAATAAATAGTAACAGATGATAGCACAATCTTCCTAAACTTTCTAACCAACTTTGATATTGACAACATAATGGGAATCCATTGTCTTTGTTGAGGTCCAAGAAGACAGTGTCAAGCTTCCTGGTGAAATCTGGGTTGATTTTGACCTTCCATCATGCATATGGAAGCGCATTCAAGAGGATATTTTTGGCGATGCACCTACTAACAGCACACCATTATTTATTTTATTTTATTTATATTTCAATTTATATACCGCCCATCCCCAGGGGCTCTGGGTGGTGAACAGTTAAAATCGATAAAAACAAGAACTAAAATCAATATACAAACAATAAAACAAATTAACAAAGTGCAGTGGTGGGGAGAACCCTCCCCCACCCCAAAAATATCCACAACTGGGGATATACAGTGAGAAAATTCTCACTGACTTATAGAGAACACTTAATCCAACCGTACAAGATTTTGAATATTTTTTAAATATATTTTTTGTTAAATAAGTGCCGTAGAACTTTAAAGTGTCTAATGCATACAATAAATAGACATTAAGTGTTCTCTATAAGTCAGTGAGAATTTTCTCACTATATATCCCCAGTTGTGGATATTTCCTTAGATTTCTTGATTCTGGGTTTTTCCCGGGGTGCCTCTAAGTTTGGAAGCAGGCAACAGGGGTGGCACCATTTGCCTGTCATGCTCTGCTCCCTGAGAACACTTGTGATGTGCTATCTGTGAGTGTAAGGTAGCATAGCCACACTCCCTCAATCTAATCTGCCTCACAGGGTTGTTGTAACTTGAGAGGTTAAAGTAGAGGAGAGGAGTACGATGTAAGCCGCTTTGAGTCCTCATTGGGAAGAAATGAAGTAAATATAACCATTGGGTTATAAATGAAGTAAGTAAATAAATTAAGAGAGAATTCTCCGACCCTTTAACGTGCAACTGGAATGCTAATTTTATGTACTTTGCAACCATGTTCTAGCAAGCAAATTACAACGTGTATTATTGCTAGCTTCCTGACACTCTATTTTCAATACCCCTCCCACCCTCTGCCTGGATTATAAAGACTCCTACTTCTTTCCACTTGATGTATCTGACAAAGAGAGCTTTCACTCTCAAAAGGTCATACACTGGAAATATAGTTGGTCTTTAAGCGGCTACTGGGCCCAAATCTTACAGGATTCTTTTAAAGTAATCATAATGAAAAGTTTGCACCTGGTTTATGGTTGTGGTTTTTAAATTGTGGGGTATGCATCTCCCAAAGGTATATGAGGTGATGGGAGAGACAGCAATGAGATCCTGGAACCAATTGGCTGCCACTGCTGCCGGAAAGAGGTTGCCAGCATTTCTTCTGCTCCTGCTCCTATGCATTTAATTTCCTGTAATGGTTATATTTTGTTCTTCCATTCCTCAACCTTTGCTTTTCTGATTTTGCATCTGTTCCCTTTTTTAAGGGCTTGTGGCTGAAAAGAAGAAAAAAGTATCTATCCAGAACTTTGCATTTATGTGTGTCAAATTGAAGTTAAAGGCAGAGGACCAAAGAGTACAAAAGCTGGCAGCCTAGGCTGGCTATAGACCCTCCCCTCAGCTACAGGGCAAAGCAAGAGGGGGAGTGATGAATAGACCTCCTCCCACTTGCTGCAAACCCACTTTTCAGCAGAGAGAACGTATCTGGGGTGGAGAGAGAACAGGGTTTCGCATCCCAAGTGGGGACAGGAACTAAGCGAAGGGATGGCTGGAGAGGGGAAGTGCGATGTTTCTCATGCTGTAACCAACAAATCCACTCCCACGGGGTGCTTTCCTTTCGGAATGCAAACAATCCTATTTCCTTTGCCTTCCTTCCCTTGCATACACCTCTCAGAACAGGATATCCCAGAACAATCGGCGCAGCTGTCCCAACAGTAATGACGGCAGCGGCACCAGCCAAATTAGAAGCTGGCGCAGTGCACGGCTGGGTGTGGTTTGCATGCTGTCACAACAGGGGCATGTTTGGGCCTGTCACTGTCTCTCCATCTAACTGACCTCACAGGGCTGTTGTGAAAATAACACGAGGGAGGGTGAACCTGCTACTGTGAGACATAAATGCTGATAGAGCAGAAGCTGAGAGTAGGGAAGTCGGTTGAAACGCCCCCCAACTATGTCCAGTTTATGAGGCTAGGTCAACTGATGGGCACAACATACTCGTGCAGTGAGCTAAGTTGGTCTAAACAGAGACAGGGGTAGGTGTTTATTTTAAGCTTCCTTCCTCAGGTTTGGCCCGGCTGGCTGTTCTTTTGGCAAGCTCCCTTCTTCTAAAGGAGTAAGCCTGAGGGAGACTTTGAGAACACAAAGAATGGAGGCACAGAAATGAAACAAGAACTCACTGTAATTCGGGATATAATAGAGGTTGAAGAAATCCCTACCAGGCCCCCATACCTTGAGATCCACAGAGTGAAACAAAGTTGGAGCACCTTTCCTATAAGGATAGGCTAAGGAGTTGGGGACGTTTTGGTTTAGGAAAAAGATGACCGAGAGGGAACGTGTTAGAAGTTTATAAAATGATGCGTGGGCTAGAGAGAAGTTTTTATTCCTCTCCCATAAATATGAGAACCTGTTGGCACCCAATTAAGTTGATGGGCGATATGATAATGGATAAAAAGAAGCCCTTCTTTACTCGATGGCTAATTAAAATGTGGAATTCGCTGCCAGAGGACGTAGGGATGGCTACAAGCATAGCTGGCTTTATAAGGAGGGTCAGAGAGATTCAGAGATTTCTCTGAGCCCACTTGCGGGGAGAGCAGAATATAAATTGAATGAAAATAAATAAATAATAAAATGTGGGGAAGACCTTGGCCCTCTAGCTGTCCCTTTAATATCAATTTGATATCGGCAGTTATCAGGCAATGCTATTTAAATTCATGCCCTGAAAAGCTTCAATGTTCGTTTCTACCAATTAAACCTTTATTAAAGGGACAGAATCTTTTTTTCTTGTCTAGTTGGCCACGTTAGTTATCGCTCCAAGGCACCTGGTTGGCCACTGTATGAAGCAGGATGCTGGGCTAGGGTTGCCAACTCTGTCCTGAGAAATGCCTGGAAATCTGGGGGTGGAGCTTGTGGAGGGGGGATCTGTGGAGGGATTTCATCTAGAATCTGTGGTATACTGTAGCATCTGCCCTTCGAAGTAGCCCATTTTCTCCAGGAGAACTGATCTCTGTAGTCTGGAGATCAGATGGAATTCTGGGAGAACTCCAGATCCCACCAGGAAGTTGGCAATCTTAAATAGTAGGATTGCCAACAAGAGAAAAATGTCCTGTCCCTTCCATAGAAGCATAGTGTGTGGAAATGGGCATTTTATGCTTTTTATGCTGTATGTTTTTTTAAAGCTTTTTATGCTTTTTATGGTAAATGTTATGATGATCTTTCCGATCAGCCCAGTGATTCTGACTCGTAGTGCTTAGAGAAAAAGCTCAGATCCAATGGCCGAGGAGGACCAGAGGGGTTGGGGAAGGACTAATATTGTTTCTTATGAGCAATAAATATGAATTGCTCTATGGGTTTTTTTTAAATCTGTACCTTTTTGGTATCATTTTTAATTTGCATTGGTTTTGGTAAGTCGTCTTGGGTGGAATGGGAAGTTAGGCCAAAAATATTCCACAGAAGCAAAAACATTACATGGTGAACGCCAAGCCACGAATCTGCCACGCGGAGCAGTGCCTCTTTGCTCTGTGGATAGTGGCAGAAGTGGATGCCATCTTACGAGGTACATGTGGTGAGCCTCTATGTGGGAATATTACTTTCTCTGCCACCTTAAGAAGATCATGTTTCTTGCCTTCGTTCCAGAGAAAACCATGCAATGCTCCTGCAATGCAGAAAATGATGTATGTGGGCCAGCAGCTTTTGAGGCACACCTGCACAATTTCCAAGAAACCTTCCCTTTGTGGCAATAAGAAACTCTGCACATGTTCAGATTCCCTCATCTCGAGGGGAAAGCATTTTCATAAATGATAGCTGGTCATCCTAGCCCTAAGTATTTGCACACGTCTGTTTGCAAGATGCTTTCGGACATTCCCACAGTGTTCCGCAACCTATCGATGGGTTGGTAAAGAGTAGGTTGATATTCTCAGCTTTCTCTCAGCTTTATCTTCCACTGCTGATACAGTGAGGGGAAAAAAAACCCACGTCTCTTGGCTGTGACCTTGAGGTTCAGCATGGAAAGGTACAGTGTCTGCTTTCATCTTATACGAGACCCTCAAATCCCCCAAATTATTTGTTTGGAAATAAATCTCTTGCTTGGCAGAGGTGTGAAAATATCTGCAGAACTCAGCAGTCAGCTGATGGCCAGACTGAGAACCCTTCTCTTCTCTTTATTGCTCTTCTGGTCCGTTTTCATCTCCACCGGATGCGTCTTTAAAACAATTCCTAGCTAAGCGCTTCAAAGCTCAGCTAAGCTTAGAATTGCCGCAAGATCTGGAGCTCAACTGCAAGTCAAATGCAGAGGCATATAAAAAGGTTGGCCCTGTGCATTCTCTGTAGCCATCGGCACAAGCATAGATGGCTTTAAAGGGGGGTTAGACGGACTCGTGGAGGTTTGTCAGTGGCTACTCGCCATGGTGACTAAAGGGAGCCTCCATATTCAGAGGCAGTCTACCTCTGAAAACTAGAGCCGGGAGGCAACACTGGGCAAGGCCTCGACTTCTATGCTCTGTTCTGGCCACTGTGTGAGACAGGATGCAGAACTACATGGACGCCTGGCCTGATCCAGCAAGGGTCTTCTTATACTCATGTCCAGAGGCCTCTAGATATCTAGATATCCTTTTTTCTGAGAAAAGAGGTGGTGGACCTCAGTGGGTTGCCAGCCCAGGGGGCAACTCTTGGAGGGAGGTGGTGCCCCTGGTACCACATGTGCACGTGTAAAGTGCGTGCATGCTTTCCGGACCAATGACATCACTTTGGGTCAGCTGGAACAAGGGGGGAGTTTATAAAGGTTTAAATCACCCTCGGTGAAAATGGTCACATGGCTGGTGGCAATCTAAACTCCCCTCTGTCTGGAGATCAGGGGGCGGGGCCACCGGCCATGTGACCATTTCCAAGAGGTGCCGGAACTCCATCCCACCGCGTTCCAGCTGAAAAAAAGCCCTGGATATCAGTACCAGGAATATTTTGGCCTCGATGCCTTCCTTATTGTTCTTCTGGGGGTCATCTGGTTGGTCCCTGCTTGAAAGAGAATTGGGGACGAGACGGGCAATTGGTCCGATCTGGCACAGCTGCTTCTATGTTTCCTTGGACTGGCAGCAACTCTCTTGGACAAGCCGTGGGGCAGGAGTCCATTTAACTGGAGAGGCCAAGGGCACAGTATGGCACCTCTGGCACGCAAAGCACGGGCTCTGCCTCTGCATGCCCCCCCCCCCCAGTCCTTTCACCGAAGCAGAATATTTAAGATGAAAGCACAAATATGAAAAAGCAGCACCGTCTTTCAAAACCCTTCGTAGCTTTATCCCCTATGTGGTGGCGGAGAGTGCTCTCAAGCCATAGCTGACTTATGGTGACCCCTGGTGGGGTTTACATGGCAAGAGACTCACAGAGGTGGTTTGTCATTGCCTGCCTCTGCAACCCTGGTCTTCGTAGGAGGTCTTCCATCCAATTACTAACCAAGGCCAACCCTGCTTAGCTTCTGAGATCTGACGAGATCAGGCTCACCTGGACTATCCAAGTCAGGGCTCTTTATACCCTACAACATTGATTTATTTACTTACTTCATTTATACCCTGTGTTTCTCTCCAGTGGGGACCCAAAGTGGCTTGCTTCCTTCTCCTTTCTTCCAAAGTGGACTGGCTTTCATGGTACAGCAGGGATTCCAATGTGATTCTCCCAGACTGACTCTCTGACCTGCTCTTTGGGAATAATAACTTGTGCTGTATAACTCCGCGCAGGAGGGAGAATGTCTCTTTCCCCAAATGGCTCCCCAGCATCCATATACTCCAGCAGGGCTGTAGCTGGCTCCCTCACTAAGAAGGGCGGCCCTGTCTAATTACCTTTTCAGCTAGCTCAGAATCAAGCCCTCATTCTTTAAATGGAGGTGATAAAAGTCTCACATTTTAAAAGCCTGATTTTTTGGAAATTTGTACATGGGGTGAATTAATAAATCAATGTTTTTGGTATATTGGTATAGAAATATAACACTATTAAATTGCTTACTGGGGAAAAGAAGCCTGACAGGGAAACTAATGACAACAACATTTGATTTATATATTGTCCTTTGGGACAACTTAACACCCACTCAGAGCGGTTTACAAAGTTTGTTATTACTATCCTCACAACCATCTCCTTCTTTGGAGGGCTCTCCTTTGGAGGGCTCTCCTTCTTTGGAGGTTTTTAAGCAGAGGCTAGATGGCCATCTGACAGCAATGGTTATTCTGTGAACCTAAGCAGATCATGAGAGGGAGGGCAGGAAGGGTTACATCCATGCTTAGTTCTCGCTGTCCCTTCTTACATGATCAGAGTAATGCCGATCGCCACTTTGGGGGTCAGGAAGCAATTTTTCCCAGGCCAGTTTGGCTAGGGATCCTGACAGCGTTTTGCCATCTTCTGGGCACGCACTAAAGGTAACTGGGTGTGTGTATGGAGGGGGGGAGGTAACTGTGCTTTTCCTGCATTGTGCAGGGGGTTGGACTAGATGACCTTAGAAGTACCTTCCTACCCTATGATTCTATGATTCTGTGAATCACCCTGTGAGGTGGGTGGAGCCGAAGGAGCTCAGAGAAGCTGTGACTGACAAAAGGTCATCCCGATGGCTTCAAGCAGAGGAGTGGGGAATCAAACCCGGCTCTCCAAATTAGAGTCCTGCCGCTCTTAACCACTGCACCAAACTATTAGTATGATAGCCTGTCCCCGTACTAGTATGCTGGTGTCTAAATGGCATGTTCAGCAATGGCCACCAGGGGTCAGGTTTACACATCTATTCCATGCCATTTGCCAATACATTGAAGACATTTAAAATTATTTTCCTGGGTTAGAAATGAATCTCATATCCTCATCTCCAGCCCAGACGTTCAAGTTGCCTCTGTGATCCCATCGGGCTCATTCGGGGTATTTAGTTGCAGCTTCTTGGTTCTTTTTAAAAACTGTGTATTCATCAGAGGTTGTTATGAAATTGGAGAGGCGGCTAAGAGCTGCCAGGTTTCAGTTACATTCCTGTAGCCTGGCAGCAGATTGGCAGCCTGTTGAAAAACAATTTACCAGCTGATTCAGTTACTGTTTAGGATTATGAGTGTTTCTGCCTTCTGGAAGGTCTGTGGCTTAGCTGGCACGGAAGATTACAGAAGCACCTGAAAGGGACGGCTCTCTCCAGCCACGATGCCTGGGAATGGAGCCTCCATGTTCGGTGGCAGTATGCCAGGAAGTATCTGTCTCCTGCCTGTCATGTTTGAAAGCTTCCTTGCAACATCTGGCATCTGACGAAGAGAGCTGTGGTTCTCGAAATCTTATGCTATAATGAAGTTGGTTAGTATTAAAGGTGCTACTGGACTCCTTACTATAATGCCATACAGTTCACCTTCCAAAACAGCCATTTTCTTCAGGGGAACTGACCTCTGTGGCCTGGAGATCAGGTGTCATTCCAGGAGCTCTGCAGCCACCTCCTAGAGGTTGGCAACCCTCCTGAGCAAGCTTGGACCAGCCATTCTTTCTCCACCTAAGCTACTTTAGGGTTATTGGGAGGATAAAATGGAAGAGGGGAGAAGAATTTGTGCTTCTCCAAACTCCTTGGCCAGAGGGCAGATAAAAATGTACTAGGGAGAAAAGTGGAGTGTTGATAGAAGTTTATTAGCCGGTAACATTCTGTGCTTTTCCTTTACTGATTATAAGGAAACAAAAGAGCCCAGCTGGGGTGGGAGAGGTCAGGTGTCCCGCTGGTGCTGTACTTTTCCATCCACCCTCTTACTCTAAGCAGGCATTTTGCTGCATCCTAAAGGGATATTTGTGTCTTTCCTGGATGATGCCTCTTCATGATGGGCGGGAGCTTTACTATACCATAACTCCACCTCCTTAAATAGACTTGCTGGTAGGCAATGGATTTTTTTGGTCTGGAAATGAGCCAAGGCAGTTCGGTCAGTTGTAGTGGCTCCACTTTCTGATGAACTCCGAGGCAAACTGAGGCAGAGGCAAAGGCCTCTTTTAACCCATGAATTCCCAGGCAAACTGAGGCAGAGGCAGAGGCCTCTTTTAACCCATGAACTCCCAGGCAAACTGAGGCAGACGCAAAGGCCTTGTTTAACACATGAACTCTCAAGCAAACTGAGGCAGAGGCAAAGGCCTCTTTTAACCCATGAACTCCCAGGCAAACTGAGGCAGAGGCAAAGGCCTCTTTCAACCCATGAATTCCCAAGCAAACTGAGGCAGAGGCAAAGGCCTCTTTTAACTCATGAACTCTCAAGCAAACTGAGGCAGAGGCCAAGGCCTCTTTTAACTCAAGAACTCCCAGGCAAACGGAGGCAAAAAGCCTATTTTCACCCTCCTGTCCCCAGAGGGTTCACTCTAAGCGATGTCCCAATGCAAATAGCAACAGAGGCAGAATTCTCCCTGTTAGACCCTTTAGGGGCTCACTCGCAGTTTCCTGGGTTGGGCTCAGTGATTTGGGGGCGGGGGCGAGGGTGAGCTGGCAGCATTCCATCATGTTCAGCCTCCTGCCTAGGGAGACTATTCCTCTTGTGGGGTGGGAAATCCCCCACCCCCTTCTCATGTTGTCCACAGCTGCTCAGAATGGTGGCGGAAGAAAAATAAGAAAAACCCCTTAGCATCATGTGTGGCGTCAGTTCCCTATTCTCCCAAGGAAAAGTCGTACGGGGTGTCCCAATACTTTCTCTACACCATTTCTGTTGATTTTCTTCCAAATCAACAGAAATTAATTATTGTTAAAAACGGACGTGGTTCATACTTACCTGTATTCTACAGAAACTTACCTGTGGGATGTTTTCTGGCTTGTTGTTACTGTCCCTGTTGAATTATGATAATGGAAGATTTTTCAATACTATTGTACTATAACAACGGTTGGAATTGTCGATACGTTTGCTTATTGCATTTATTGTATTTATGATTTATATGAGTACATTTGACTTTGATATGCACATTTATCTATGAATGACTTTTCTGATTTATAGTTAGTAAATTGTAATTTCACTGGGTACATTGCTTTAATTTGTTTCCTTCACGTGTACGTTTCTTACTCCCTTCTCTTTCAACAATCCCAGATACCGTCCATGCCTTGGCTCACGTATGAGTATCACCAACTCGGGCTGCCAAGTTGCAGGCAGAAGGGAATTGGTGGATTAAAAATGCAGAGCAACCAATTTAGCTTCCACCCGACTGCTGCATTTGAAATCAAATCATCATTCTCTGTGTTTCTAGCACTTAATTCTGTGTGTGCATCTTCATGTTGCAATTGCTCTAGGTTGGGAAATTCCTGGAGATTTGGAGGTGGAACCTGGGGAGGGTGGGGTTAGGAAAAAGGAGGGACCTCAATAGGGAATAATGCTGTGGAGCCCACCCTATAAAAGCAGCCATTTTCTCCAGGGGGACTGACCTTGGTCATCTGGAGATCAGTTAATATTCTGGGAGCTCTCCAGGCCCCAGTTGGAGACTGTAAAGAAAATTCAAAAATCTAGATAGCACAGTGATTCTATTAGTAAAGGTAAACACCGAGTCATTACTGACTCATGGGGGGACGACACATCACGATGTTTTCTTGGCAGACTTTTTACGGGGTGGTTTGCCATTGCCTTCCCCAGTCATCTACACTTTAGCCCCAGGAAACTGGGTACTCATTTTACCGACCTCGGAAGGATGGAAGGCTGAGTCAACCTTGAGCTGGCTACCTGAACCCGGCTTCTGCCGGGATCGAACTCAGGTCGTGAGCAGAGCTTGGGCTGCAGTACTGCCGCTTACCACTCTGCGCCACGGGGCCCCTTTATATTCTTTACCAAAATGCTAATGCTTTGCATAAATATCAAAACAACAGTTATTCGTTCACATCCTATTAACGAACCATTTTGGTGAAAGTTAAACCATTTACAATCAGTCACATAAACAAACTGGCAAAGGATGGGGGTCCCAAGGGTTCCTGGATCCGTCCAACGTGATCCTAATCGTCACTCTTAATTGTTCTTTTACTTAGGTCGTTCCAGCACTGATGACTGCCAACTCCCGGAGGGAAGCGGGCAAGGAGGGACCCCCAAAGTCCGCCAGGAAGAATCCCCACGCTGTGAAGAGCTCAGCAGGAATGCCAGCTACTCTCCTGTTTCGGATGTGCTTTGTCAAGAGCCTCCCCAAACAGCAGCAGTCTACAATGCCAGTTGAACAAGGTAATTCTTCACTTCTCTAATGCCATGATAGGACCCCAGATATCATGATGGATATCTGGATGTGAACGAATAACTGTTGTTTTGATATTTATGAAAAGCATTAGCATTTTGGTAAAGAATATAAAGTTGTACTAATAGAATCGCTGTGCTGTTGTGCTCTCTAGATTTTCTGAATTTTCTTTACAGTTTTTCTGTAACTGCGGCAGGTTCTTTTATCCTGTTTGTTATTACTCCGCAGCACTCCTGTTTTTGCCCCAGTTGAAGACTGGCAATGCTATGGGTGAGAGAAAGCACTCCACATATACTCAGGAGCAGGGCTCATTTCGAGGGGGAACATGCCGGAACGCAGTTCCGGCAGTTCCCCAAAGAGGTCACATGTCAGGTGGCCCCGCCCACCTGACTCTCAGCCATTTTGGGCCCGTTTCAGCCTGGATTGGGACCGAAATGGCCCGAATCGGGCCTCTGATGGGTGGTAGATTACTCTCCCACTCAGCAGCGGCCTGATCCTGACCATTTTGGGCCCCTTTTTGCCATTTTGGGCCCAATTTTGGCCCTGAATGGCCAGGATTAGGTCCAAAACAGCCAGGATAGGTGACGTCAGGGGGTGCGGCATATGCTAATCAGTTATGCTAATGACACACTGCCGGTGATGTCAAGGGGCGTGGCATTTGCTAATGACTTATGCTAATGACTTATGTTAATGAGTTCCTCCAGCTCTTTTTCTACTCCAAGGGAAAGTTATTGTGTTTTTTCTCACCCTGTTTTATTTTTAATCCAAACAGGAAGAAAGCTCTGGAAGCCTGCAAAGGGGGGAGGGGGGGAAATCTGGCAATCTTAATGGCCTCCCCCCGGAAGAGAGACGTTTTATCTGCTCCATCAGCCAACTGATAATCTGAGAAGTGACTCTGGGGAGGAGAGCTGCTTTGAGTAGGGCTCAGTGCAGGTTAGACTGCACAGAGGAAGGCAGGTGGGCAAAATCTCATATATCCCAAGCAGGGCTTTTTTTTCAGCCGGAACATGGTAGAATGGAGTTCCGGCAACTCCGGAGATCCAGAGTTCCGGCACCTGTCTGGAGATCAGGGGACGGGGCCACCGGCCATGTGACCATTTTCGCCAAGGGCGATTTAAACTTTTAAAAACTCCCCCCTTGTTCTGGCTGACCCAAAGTGACGTCGTTGTGTGATCCTGAATCCCACCACTGAGTTCCACCACCTCTTTCCCCAGGAAAAAAGCCCTGATCCAAAGTGTCCCCATTGAGAGAATGCGTTTTGTAGTCTGCACTACATAAAGTTGTAGGTGCACCTTTGGCCAGGAGCGCTGAAAATTCATCTGAAAAGAGAGGCATCTTTCGGCATGGCTGAAGACATTCTCGAAAAGCCAAGAGTCGCTTTGGCGGGCTCCAGTCAACACATCAGCCTGAGGTTTGAACTGGTGAACCGGAGACCTCGGAATGACCGTGGCAACAAAGCTGAGCTTTGCCCAGTCTCCTGAAAGCACTGCTTTGATAAGGATGGTATTTCTCTTCTGGTAGAACAACAAAAGCCATCCTGTTTGGAGGGCAATGCCAACGTGGCCTGATAACCAGCCAGCAAGAGGAGGTTGCTGCATCTCTCACACAAACAACCCTACTGATTTGGTCTCAGGTGGTGTTAACCCCACATATTCCCCACTGCTTAATGCCAAGCTTTTGGGCAGGGAAAGAGTCTGGGCGAAGGCTTGTCACTTTCCCCACTAGCTCCTCTGCGTATGTCAGATTCCTCCTAAAATCAGAGGAGCAGAAGCAATGCAGGAGAGTGGCAATTACAAGAAAACCCTGGCTGTCCTAAATGGATAAGGGCCATATCCAAACATGCAATAGTATCATAGGGTTGGAAGGGATCTCCAGGGTCATCTAGTCCAGCCCCCTGCACAGTGCAGGAAGTTCACAACTACCTCCACCCCACACCCCCAGTGCCCCCTGTTCCATGCCCCAAAGATGGCAAAACACCGTCAGGATCCCTAGCCAAACTGGCCTGGGGAAAATTGCTTCCCGAGGAGGTATGCCTGAAGAGGAAGAGCAGGGCAGAAAATTTCTGAATGCATAACAGACTTCACATAAAAGGACTCCCCGCAAGCAGAAAACTAGCACACCTTTCTGGTGTGCTAGTGTAACCCCCATGAGTTAGTTGGTTTAGCCCAGTAGTGTGGAGTCTATCTCTAGAGCCAAGCAGCTGAGGAAGAGGCTGCGGAGCTAGATAAATTTGTATGTGCTCTTATCTTATCTTGAATAAGGTAACTGGAAACACAATGTATGTGAAAAATGTACGAGGAAAAGTGGGCTGTGTGTTATGTTTAATTTGGTGTTATTACTGGAAGCATATTGTTATTGCAGGGCTGTAATGTCTGAGCTGAAGACTGATATCTGGGTTCCAGTTTGTTTCTACGACGAAGAAGAATGTATCAAGGGACTCTGGCACTTGGTGGACCCCAAAAGACGGACTTTGCAAACCCTGAAGTGGTGCCAAGACACAACCAGTTATTTGGCTGAACTTAAAGACATTATTTGCTGCACGTTTCTGTTTTCTGTTTTACCTGTGTTTGGTTATACAAATCTAGTTGCATTGTTCTGTCTACTGAAAAGTTTTTGATTTAAAGAAATGTATTAACTTATGTCTTGCAAGTTTGATTCCTAATTTATCCCAATAGAACCCATACAGAAAGAGGGTGCATTAGTTTGTTTATTTTTGTTTACTCAAGAGAAGTTTGGGGGAAAAAAAGTTTAGGAGAGCACTGGCTTCAAACTGTCCTCTGTAGTCTGAAGTGGTACGGTCCATGCTATCACTTCAGGACTGTACCATGTTATTCTGCCGCATGTGTTTTTCAGGCAGACAGATGAGAGAAAAGAACTCTGAAGATAACTGTAAGTACCTTTGGCATGAGGTTGGAAGATCGTGGAAGGGGGAAGCCCGATTAGGGAAGCAGGGACGCCCATCTTCTAATTAATACAGCACTGAACTCCTGGATGCCTGACCTACCTAATGACTTGTGAACGCAAACTAATTAAGCCTCACAAGACAGGAAATTACTCATTCCAGGCGTATTTGCACAAAATTCAGTTTTTGATCTGCTTTGCCAACCTCTCTATGTACCATTCTCGCTCTCTCTTTGGGCCTCTGCCTCTCTCGGTGTGCGAATTAGTGGCTGGGGAAATAACACAGTTAAATTCATATATATATACTGAGAAATCGTCAAATCTTGCAAGTCCGCACTCAGTACGGAGAACCAAATTTTGACTAAAGATCTGCAGCATTCAGGTTGCCAGACTGTTCTTTATCCCATCTTTCCTGTAAGGAATGTGGTTCTCCTATCCTTCATTTTATCTTCACAACAACGCGGAACTCGAGTTCCAGAATTCTGCTCCAGCTTTGTGGTCTCTACACCACACTACTAACCAGATAGTTCTAGGATGTTTCTGGGTTCGCTGTCAGGCACTTCAAAGAGCAGTGGAAGGTGCAGAGTCAATGACCAAGGGACGGAATCTGATGATGCCATCTCTTCACTGCGTGGGAATATCATGGCGGAGGACAGAAGAAATGAGAGGGCATTAGGGCCCAGCAGACACTACTGCATGGGTTCTGGCTTCCAACATGGCATTGACTACTGGAACCAGTTAGCAGGGAATGGGGGCTGGGAGAGAACTCAATCCTTCCTAACTCTGGCTAAAGTATTGCAGGTGTGCAATACTTTTCTGTGCTAGAAACCTTGGAGAGAGGCTACTAGTGAGACAGCTCCATTTTTATCTATCAGTTGTAATTTATTGTTGGCTTTTGGCCGGGGGTGGGGGAAGCTTTTCAGTGGTTTCAATCTTTTCTGCCTGATTGAACACAAAGAGTTTTTATACACCAGTTTGGTGGAGTGGTTAAGAGCGGCAGGACTCTAATATGGAGAGCCAGGTTTGATTCCGCACTCCTCCGCTTGAAGCCAGCTGGGTGACCTTGGGTCAGTCATAGCTTCTCAGAGCTCTCTCAGCCCCACCCACTTCACAGGGTGATTGTTGTGAGGATAATAATAACTCATGGTTGTTGTGGATTTTCCGGGCTGTATTGCCGTGGTCTTGGCATTGTAGTTTCTGACGTTTTGCCAGCAGTTGTGACTGGCATCTTCAGAGGTGTAGCACCGAAAGACAGAGATCTCAGACCACGGGCCAAGACTACGGCAATACAGCCCGGAAAATCCACAACAACCATCGTTCTCTGGCCGTGAAAGCCTTCAACAATATAATAATAACACACTTTGTAAACCTCTCTGAGTGGATGTTAAGTTGTCCTGAAGGGCGAAATATAAATTGAATGTTATTATTATTAAAATCAATGCAACCTTTTTTGATCTTGATATTAACCATCTAATTTAAACCATATTTCTTGGAAAGAAAGTACCACAGATTTGAATGGAACTTCTTCCCAAAGTTGCATGTCTAGAATTGCAGTTTCGGAGGATCTAGTGTGGCAACAAAGAGAATCAAATGCTGAGTTCAAGTGTTGGGAGATGAAGGTCCATTTGACTAACCACTACCAGAAACAGGATACTAGGTTAGAACAGTCCATTTGCACAATCCATTTTTAATGACTAGGGGACAGCATGGGACCTATTATATATTGCGATTAACAGCTCCTTATTATAGTAAAATCTTTATTGGAAGCTGGAAACAGACAGACAGAAGACAGGCTCAACAGTAACTAATTTATACTCATAGAAACCACACCCACTTTCAACAACAACCAATACAAAGTAAGCAGCTAGAATCCTTCATTTGCATGAACTATATTCAAAGTAACTATTTGCAGCACCGCAATTGGCCTATAAGGCAACAGTTATGATTGGCCGTTAGCAGTGCAAAAGGCCAAGAGTCTTGTAGGTCTCAGGAGCCTTTGTTCCTACTCAAGCAATACATAACAGGACCCACTGAGCAGCATGTGACAAAGACTCCTGACATTGCCTCAGCCTGGGGAAGGCAGAGTTTGGGAAGGATGCAATATCACTTCCAAGTGGTGCTCTGAGCTGTCTACCCTAATCTCTATGAGTGACACTCTAGGCTGCATTCTCTTAGTCTATTCTTTACCATAGAGCCGCGGGGAATTCCTAGAGTGTCACTATGTAGAGGCCATTTTTTTCTTCCGCTCCTCAGTTCCTCAGGGGTGGGAAATTGGGGCTGTGGGTGGGTAATTCTCTGCTCTGGGGAGGTAAATGGGAGGCCTAGAAGTTACGTGATATCAAAGTCATGTGACAGGATGAGCAGGATCCAGCTTCCTGGTGCAATGTTGCCCCCCTTCGTGAGCACATGCTTCATATTGGATGTTTGACTAGTAGGGGTTGGGATACCCAAATCAGACAAGGTGGGGGAGAAGAGGGTGAGGGTTAGAAGAACGGAGAGAGGGGGGAGAGCTTTTGTGATGGGTGAGGGGATCTATGAAACTGCCCGGACTAAAGTGGAATCCTGTTCATTTCCCCCTCCTCTTGCTTCCCTGGTGCATGCAAGGAGAGGCAGAAGGCATCGCACCCTGATCTCTATGCACGTGCATGAATAGCAGGCCCTTCAAAATGCAGCAGGAAAAAATGGTGGGTCCGTAGACAGCCAGCGTGGTGTTGTGGTTACAGTGTCGGGCTAGGATCTGGGGGATCCAGGTTCAAATCCTCCCTCTGCCATGGAAGCTCACTGGGTGACCTCGGGCCAGTCACAGTCTTAGCCTAAACTGCCCTACAGGGTTGTTGTGGGGGTAAAATGGAGGAGACGAGAATCATTTAAACCACTTTGGATCCCAACTGGGTATAAATGAAGTAAATAATTTAGAGGCATATGGCTTTGAAGGGTTTGGGGGCTAGACAGTCTTTGGCCTGATCCAGCAAGCTCATTCTTCCAAAATGTAGACAAAACGGGTGCATCGACAACCGCTGCAAGGAACAGCTGTACGACAGGTGGCAGTTGCCGTGTGCAGGTCAGGGGACAGGCAGCTGGCTCACAGTTGATTTGAGCAAATGGTTGACCTAGATGACCCAGTTTCCTAAGAGGCCCTTCCCAACCCTACCTGTGCGTACCCGAACAAAGAAACCGTCCTTCCTTTTCCCAAGCAGCGGCTGGAACCTTTTCAACCGTGCCGTCTAAAATAAGCACTTTGTGTGAATTTTCCAGAGGAAATAATTTGACAAAAAAATAAATCAAAAGCAAAGTTTTGTGCGCTCCTGGATGTACCACTGGGAAAGCCTGTGTGTCACTTCCCGCATGTGAAGGAAGGGGCATTGATTTACGTGAGCTGTCCAAAATTGGCAGCCATTGTTCCAACAGGTTGGAAGTTGGCTCCTTTTCCATCCTGCTATTGAAACCCATTCATAGGCAATTTATAGGCCCGACGCAGAAACTTGGCAGCCACACAGCACGCTTGCCTCTGAGTGTTTTGCTTGCGGCTAAGGCAGGCTCACAACCTAAGGTGCCTCTGGGTGTAACAAGAAACTGACTTAATTACAAAAACGAACTGGAATGGTCTTGGGCAAAACTAAAAGTCTGATGCAATCAAGTAGCAAAACACCCGGGCTGAATCCACACGTCCTGGCATAGTGCTAAACTATTGGAACGATAGCGTCTTCCTGGCGCGATTTCTGATGTCATCGCGCCATGATTCTGCTCTCATGGCATGATTGTTGGAAGAGGAGGATTTAATGCTGTCCCTTTCCTCAGGTGTCAGAGGCGGATAAACCAAAGAGTTAGAAAGATGGAGAGGTCAGGGCACTCTGTTTACTGCTCTGACAATCCTTTAATATGCAGATTGCTATTCTCCTCCTCCTGACTTCCTCCCTCTCCCTTCTCCTCTTCCTGGATTTGTTCCAGGCAACACCTCACTCCTTCTCTTCCCTCCATCTTGGCAGCATGGATACAGGCCTTGCCCTAGCATCCCTGTCCATCCTTAGACTAGATAGGTAGTTAGGATCTGTCTCTCCTCTTTTCCTATCAGAGTATGGAGTTCCTGCAATAAAGAACTCTTATTTCTTTTCTAAATATAAACCAAGTGTATGCTTTTGTTATTTTCATTCCTGCACACACACCAGCCAGCAGAACCAGCTCACAACCACCTATAATCACGCTTCCTATGCCACACGATAGACTCTGCTAACAGCCCAAACATGGAATCCTTTAATTAGGTTTCTGGGGCCTACATAACGATTTATTTATCAGTGATGACGTCAGAAATCATGCCAGGAAGACGCTATTGTTACGACAGTTTAGCGCTATGGACATGTGGATCTTAGCTTCCTCTCTGGGCTGAGCTGACCCCTGAAAAAGCAGCAACTGAAAGCAGTGTTGTCTTGGCATTGCGGTGGAAGTGCTGTAAAGTTGCCATAAAGCACTTTGCTGTAAAAATGCAGTAAGATGTAACAGATGCTGCTTGCATGAAATAGGAGCTCTACACACAGCCACGGGGGTTCATCAAAAATACCTTAAATGCATAAAATGATTTAAAAAGCAGGATCTTCTATCTCAAGCATCCATATCCTTTTTCAGCCTGTGGGTACCTTGGAAATTCTGATACTGGATGCTGGGCACTGTCAGGTTCAGAATGCTTTCTTTTATGTTATAACCAAAGAGACTCCATTTTAATTCTTTTAGTATTCTGAGTGCTTAATTCACAGGTGCCAAGACGTTCCCTAGCAGCTATCTCACAGAAGAGGAATGTTTTGACTACAGCTTTTCCAGCCTTGGGAAACTTTCACTTTCTCAGCTTCAAGCGGCTTGTTTTGAGAACTATGGGGGGAGGCTGGGCCTGCTGGGGTTTGATACTCTGTACCTTGTTCTTTGCCTGTCATTCGTAACAATACACGTGTACCAGCCCAGATATTGCATCTGGGCCAGTGGACTATAATGATTGCTTTTTTCAGTAAATCTTTTGAAAACAACGGACTCTTGTCTGATTGCAGAAGGTAGTCTGGATTACAATTATTATTTAGCCACAGATCTGACAGGCACAACCACAAAATGGCTGCCATGCAACCACAAAATCTCAAGGAGTAACGTCATGCCTTTTAAAATGAACATATTAAAAATGTTCATTTTCTTGCATCCAAAGATATTTTCTTGCATACACATAGCAGCCATTTTGTGGGGGAGGCCACTCAATGTTGTCAAAATCCCAGAAGCGCCTACATTCTCAACAAAGAGCTGCAAAGTGGGGAAATTCCTAGAGATTTGGGGGTGAAGCCTGGGGAGGGGTCTCAGTGGGATATAATGCCATAGAGTCCAGCTTCCAAAGCAGCCATTTTCTCCAGGGGAACTGATTTCTATAGCCTGAAGATCGGTTGTAATTCTGAGAGATCTCCAGACTCCACCTGGAGTCTGGCAACCATACAAGATACCTGCAGTTTGTGCTTCACATTCTACGGAGGGTGGGAAGTCCTCAGGCACTTCACAGAATAAAAAGGAAGGGGAGCTGCCCCCACCCTGCTGTAATTCAAGCTCTGATGAGCTGGAATGAGAAGAGTCCTTTTTTGCTACTTGCTAATTGATACTTCTACTATTGCATCTGATGTTGATCACAATCAGAGGCAGATTTCTGGGCTGGATGGATTTTTTGGGTCAGACTTTTAAACCCGTACCTGAGTTTCTGGGCCTTTTGTGGTGGCAGAGAGTGCCCTCAAGTCATAGCTGACTTATGGCAACCCCTGGTGGGGTTTTCATGGCAA
This sequence comes from Eublepharis macularius, assembly GCF_028583425.1. NCBI lineage: Eukaryota > Metazoa > Chordata > Lepidosauria > Squamata > Eublepharidae > Eublepharis > Eublepharis macularius. The sequence continues at coordinate 6,584,782 of NC_072799.1, forward strand.
GAGACTAACAAAGGTGGTTTGCCATCGCCTGCCTCTGCAACCCTGGTCTTCGTTGGAGGTCTCCCATCCAATTACTAACCAAGGCCGACCCTGCTTAGCTTCTGAGATCTGATGAGATCGTGCTTGCCTGGGCTATCCAAGTCAGGGCATTCAACAGTGGAGGTCTTCCTTGGAGGTCTCCCATCCAATTACTAACCAAGGCCAACCCTGCTTAGCTTCTGAGATCTGATGAAATCAGGCTCACCTGGGCTATCCAAGGCAGGGCATTCAATAATGGATGTCAGGCTCACCTGGGCTATCCAGGTCAGGGCATTCAATAGTGGAGGTCTTCGTTGGAGGTCTCCCATCCAATTGCCGACCCTGCTTAGTGTCTGAGATCTGATGAGATCAGGCTTGCCAGGGCTATTCAAGTCAGGGGGGCCTTTTGTAGGGGAAGGGGATCATAAATAGATTCGGAGAATGCAAAAAGGACTGGTTTATTGCTTTGTGGAAACACAGTTCTGAAAGGGACCCAGTCTCTGCACGCTGGGGTGTTCGTGCTGAACTGAACTCAAACCGAATTTTTGCAAAAGCTTCAATACATTGTGAAACGTCTAGTGTTGCTGTGCTTGACTCATTCTTGTTACTGCGACCCCTGCCTTCAGAAAAGAATTGCATTTTCTGTTTCCACAACCTAGAAATGCAGCTGTCAAAATGTGAAGCACGGGACAGGATTAATGAAATTTCACACTCCTGAAAGCTTTCTAGCTTATGCAAGATCTGTTTATTTACATATCTGCACCAGCTTCCTTCCTTCTCTTGTTTTCAGAAACTTAGGGAAAGTTGCAACTGATTTCAATCTTGTTTTATTTCGATAACACATTTGTAACGTAGGTTGGGCGGTGAAAGGTAGAAATACCTAGAAGTTCATCCAGCAACCATACCTGCTGAACTAGGGACCTAAACAGCAGGGGCGCAGACTTTCCAATTGCCCGGGGTGGGGGGAGCTGGGACTGGGCCAGAGACTTTGCTATGCCAGATCCTTAAAAGAACCGGGGCCCAGTGACATCATAGGGAGGGACTTCCATTGCCACCATCTATGGAGGCGGGGCCATGAGGGATTTAGGGAGGGGCTTCCCTTAAATTTAGGGGGACCCAGGCACCCTTGGGGACCCCCCTAATAATGCTCCCGGGCAGGGCCAAACCTATGAAAAGATGGAAGTTGGCCAGTGGTTATACTGCTGTCTCAGTGACCTGCTGTGTCCTGTTTTTGAAATTCACTTTTAGAATAGTCACTTTAAGAGCTACAAATATGCATACCATGTGTATAGGACAAACTAACGGTCACAAATTTGACACTAAGAAAAGCAACACAGAAAAACCTGTAGGGGAACATTTTTAAAGTTTTCCTGGACGTTCATCTACAGTCATCTTGATTCTACCTTATTCATAAGGGTGACTTAGTACTGAAATTTACTAAATTATGGCATCACAGATGCCTTCATTTGGTAAATGCATAGTTGAAGTCTGAACCACGGCAGAGTACAAAACAGTTGCTGTGCACTCGATTGCTGAGCAACGTACAGAGTTCCGAGTAGTAGCAATCTCCTTCTTCTCAATTCAAACTCATATCCTATAAGTGAGTATAAGCACATTTTGAGGCAACTCAGAACAGTGCCCCAAAGAAAACTCAAAGTTACACTACCTAGGATTTCATATACCTTGCTTTCTTAGCACACTGCTTAAAAACTCCACCTTAAAAACACAGACATTCAGAACACATTATTAACAAAATCATGCAATTAAGTGCACATTCCTTCCAATGTTCTCTCCAGGCTGCACAAAGGGAAAAGGAAATTTTAAAAAGGCCTATGATCTGCATCCCCCCCCCCAAGTCTTGTTCATGCAGATGGGCTTTCTCATTGCTTCAGGGAGACAGCACTCATCGAAAGAAAAAGAAAAGAAAGAGTAAACATATAATACAGTAAACAATATAAATAACTCAGGGGTTTTATATCCAGCACATATCAATCCTTGAATGTGTTTGGTCTGTCAGAAAAGAAAGTATAGTCTCCAGTTTTCAGATTTTTGATCCTCCAAGCATCTTCCAGTTGTAACATTTCCATATAATTAAACACATTTTTGGGAAGTTTGCCTTCTTTGTTTTTTTCCACCTGTCTTTTTGTTTAGATCCTTTACCCCATTCGTCATGATGTGACGTCCCCCCGCCATGGGTCAGTAATGACTCGGTGCTTGCGCAGGGGACTACCTTTACCTTTTTTTTACCCCATTCCTGTCTTCAAAGACCATTATCTTCTTGAAAATCTAAAAGAGATTGGAAAACATTTTCATAAAAAATTTCTCTTGCATTGTTTGGTGCATATATTGTTTCTGCTGTGTAAATCTTGACTTTCAGGATCCTGATTTTCAAAATCAATTCAAGGTATTGGTTACATACAAAGCTCTTGATGGTCTTGGCCCAGCATACCTATGGGACCACCTCTCTCCCTACGTCCCTCCACAGCAGCTTCGCTCATCTGAACAGGGTCTCCTGCAGGTGCCAGGCTGCACATGGGCGAAATCAACAGCAGCCCACACAAGGGCTTTCTCTGTGGTGGCCCCTACCCTGTGGAACGGCCTGCCTGAGGAGGTCAGCAGAGCCCCCACCCTCCTGGCTTTCCACAAACGATGCAAAACCGAATTATTCAAAATGGCTTTTTACTCAGATAGGAGGGAAATATTGTAGGGAGGGGGTCTCAGATGCTTTGCTAATGAGTTAGGGACCGTAGACTTCACCACTATGTTGCCTTGCATATTATCTGTTGCTTTGAATATGTACTCCTATATACGATTGTGTTTCATGTTATCTAATATCAGTCCTAGAACTGATTATGTTCTGTATCAGCAATTCTTCAGCTCTCTATTGCTAATCCTTGCTAATCCTGTCTTTGTAAAGTCCTATGGCATTGTTTATGGAAATGTCCTTGCTACTGATTGTACTGATCTCACACTATGTAATCCGCCTTGAGACTCAGTGAGAAAGGCGGACTACAAATGATATAAATAAAATAATAAATTCCATCAAAATCTCTTCATTCTTCTGTAACATTTATTTGTAGATTGTTTATATAAACTGCAATTCCATTTTAAAATTATCAGTTCTTAATAAACACACAAATACACAGGAGCAAAAAACAGGAGCAAAGTCCCAAAGAATCATGGAAATTGTAATATGTTACAAAAGGAACAATGGACACTCCTGTGTTTCAGCTGTCTTTGTAACTGAGTCATGCATGTGAGTTTGTCACTGGTTGCCCCCCCAACTACATCCGTGGGGGCTTGAGCCCCTCAGCCCCCCCCCGTAGTTTACACCTATGCTAAACAGAAGCATTCCATAGGAGGGATAAGCTTCTAGGGCAGCAAACACTGCCTGCCTCTTGCCTATTTACCTCACCTGTATTCATGCCTCCATTCCAGTTTCTACAATCCTAGTAAGTGTTCTTCACCAGATATTTTGATCTTAGCAAGGATATCTATTTATGTTACTCCATTTATTCCCCATCTTTCTCCTCGATGGGGACACAAAGAGGCATACATCGTCCCCCTCTCCTCCACTTTACCCCCCAAACAACCCTGTAAGGTAGGTTAGGTTGAGAGGATGAGGCTGGCCCAAGGTCACCCAACAAGCTTCCGTGGCAGAGTCAGGATTCAAACCTGGGCTTCCCAGAGTCTAGTGTGGCACTCTAACCACTACTTCAGGGAAAGGTGTTGGGCCAAGTGGCTTGCACACTAGCACGTGAAAAATTAATTAGTTAAGTGCTGTTAAGTTGCAGCCGACTTATGGCAATCCCTCATGGGGTTTTCAAGACAAAAGGTGAGAAAAGAGGTGGTCTACAATTGCTTGCTTCTGCGTTACAACCCTAAAGCATCCCCTAAACTGAAAAATGTAAAAGTGTAAAAACATTGGAGACATAAATAAGGACATTGCTGCTTTATTGATCCCTCCTTTGCTCCAAGGAGCTCTGAGCATCATATGGGGATACCTGACACCTATTTTATCCTCACAGAAACACTTTGAGCTTGAAGAGCAAGATTCAGGTTGAGTAGCGCCTTAAAGTCCAACTAGATTTCCAGGGTATGAGCTGGACATACTTGGAAATACCTGGATAATTTCATCTCCTGGAAATCTAGTTGGTCTTCAAGGTGCTACTGGACCCAGATCTTGCACCTCTACTACAGACCAACATGGCTACCCACCTGAAACTAACTTTGAGCTAGGTTAGTCTAAGGCCAGAGATTGGTGCAAGAGGACCAGGTGAGCGTCACAGCCAAGTAGTTTAAACTTGGCTGTTTTGGCATGTGAAAAGGTGCGTGTGTGGAGGGGAACAAGAGCGCCTCAGCTGGCCACACTTTGGGCGCTTGTGACATCTTTAAATCTCTTTTAAAAGGCAGCTGTGTCCCTGAGGTAGCCGCGAGGAAACCGTCATGTCTAGTTTGGCTCTGAGACTCTAACCAGGACACCATACTGTCTTGCTGACACTAGGTCTGCTCTGCTAAGAATTGCATAACAGAAGTGTAACAAGACCCATTCATAAATTGTAATCACAAGGATGATTCATCTGCAAACTAATGAAACTCAGCAGGAAAAATATGCAAAAGGCTGACTCATTTCCTCCCGGAGCAGCCACCTGCCACTCAAGGATCCTTGCCTTCTCAATAAGGATACATCAAAGAACTCCACAAAGGTAAAAGCAGTGCTTTTTGTTTATAAAAAGGGGACAGCTGTAGCATAGTGGTTAAGTGGTTGGTTCGACTCCCACTCCTGCCATGAGCTCAGCAGGTAGGCTTTGGCAAGCCCCAGCTCCAGGGCTCATTTTGAGGGGGAATGCACCGGAACACAGTTCCGGCAGTTCCCCAAAGAGGTCACATGTCAGGTGGCCCCACCCACCTGACTCTCAGCCATTTTGAGCCCGTTTCAGCCTGGATAGGGGCTGAAACGGCCCGGATCGGGCCTCTGACGGGTGGTGGATCACTCTCCCACTCAGCAGTGGCTGGATCCTGACCATTTTGGGCCTCTTTTTGGCCATTTTCAGCCCCCTTTTGCCATTTTGGGCCCAATTTCAGCCCTGAATGGCCAGGATTGGGTCCAAAACAGCCAGGATAGGTGATATCAGTGGGTGTGGCATGTGCCAATCAGTTATGCTAATGACACACTTCTGGTGATGTCAAGGGGCGTGCCATATGCAAATCAGTTATGCTAATGAGTTATGAGAATGAGTTCCTCCAGCTCTTTTTCTACGAAATGACCCCTGCCCAGCTCTGTTGTCAGGATAATAATAACACTGACCTTGTTCACCGCTCTGAATGGGGCACTAATCTGTTCAGAAGATTGGCATATAAACAGTTGTTGTTGTTGTTGTTAATTTACCAGTACTCATATATATGGTTGCACCGATTTCTTACAAATCCCCCTCAGATCTTGGGAAGGGTTAAGAACAACCCCGCTTCCCATTGCAAACCACCCCTTTCCGAGGCCGCTTTGCAAAGGAGAAGTCCGGGCTTCGGTGCACACACCTGCAAGGCATTGCAACACTTGCCCCATCCCTGCCCAATTACGGACGAGGGCAAATGGCTATTTAGCCCACTGTCTGAGCCAGTGTGGGCAGCAAGGGTGGCTTTAAAAGAGCTCTCTCTCCCCATGGCCAGTAGTGTCTTATTCCCATTTGCTTTTGTTTTAGCTTTCACAAGGAGAGCGAGTATAATAAAAGGGAACCTGCTACATGGCTTGCACAGCTGTTCATGCAGTGGGGCAGCAATCCCCAAAGTGTGCCCACTGTTATGTTTCCTGGCATCTGCTTGCTTCTTGTGGCATGGGGATAAAAGCCAAAAAGGTCTTGAATGGGGGGGGGGGCACGGCGGCAGTCAGTTTCAAGTTGGTCCCTACCAGCTGACTGGCTAGCAAAGAGCTCATTAGAACTGGGGTCTCCAGTTCTGCATTGGGACTCGGATTTTGGGGGTGGAGCCCCCTGGGGATGGTGGAGTTTTGAGTGGCAAAGAACCTCAGCAGAGTAGACCCTCCAAAGCTGTCAGTAAAGCTGGAGTAATTCACAGAGATCTCCAACCCCCACCTGGAGGCTGGGTGACCCTAATCACTGCCCTCAGCTTGGCTACAGACCGGGGTTGCCAACCTCAAGGTAGGGCCTGGAGATCTGCAATTACAACTGATCTCCAAACATCAGTGATCAGTCCTTCTTGAGAAAATGACAGCTTTGGAGGGTGGACTCTACGGCAGTAATCCTTGCCAAAGACCCTCCCCTCTCCCTTTCCCCAGGCTCCACCCCCAAAATCTCCAGGAATTTCCCAACTTGAAGCTGGCAGCCCTGGCCTCAACAACAACATTTTGATTTATATACCGCCCTTCAGGACAACTTGAACACCCACTCAGAGCAATTTGCAAAGTATGTTGTTATTATTCCCGCAACAATCACCCGGTGAGGTGGGTGGGGATGAGAGAGCTCCGAGCCAGCTGGCTTCAAGTGGAGGGGTGAGGAATCAAACCCGACTCTCCAGATTAGAGTCCTGCCGCTCTTAACCACGACACCGAACCGGGTCTCAAAGCTCTTGTAGAGAGAGTCCGTGTCCCGAGCTTGGCTGCCTTTTTCTCTGTTCAAGTGTTGACCCGAATCTCCAAATGCCAGCAGGACAAACTTCTCCTTTGTCCCTAGGAAAAAAGCCTGCTTAGTAAGCAAACACAAGGCCCCATGCAGTCAGGAAGGCATGTGTGAGGTTAGCCGAGGACACAGCCCTGGCCCTCTGTCTTAGCAACCTGCTTTTCTGGCCTTCAGCTTTGTTGCAGATTACACGGCTCTTGATTATAGATGCTGTTATGGGATGCCTTTCATTTCCTGGGAGGGAGGACCTTTTCTTGAGGAATGGGGAGGGGGCACAGCCCATCAGCAACTAGCTGATCTCTCTACTCACTTGTTGCATCTTGGGGATTATTGCACTTTGAGCTAAGAGCATACTGCATACATATGTCCTCTGACAAGTCGGCAGGATTTGAGTCCAGTGGCACCTTAGAGACCGATCAGAATTTCAGAGTGCAAGCTGTTGAGATTCAGAGCTCTTTTCTTCAGACATGAGGAAGAATTAACTGAAATCTGGTAGTCATATAACTTGAACTTTTTATAGTCGTTTTTTTTCCAGTGACAATGTGATGAATTGGCTTACATCCCAGAAACTACACCCCCCTCCCACAATGTGTATCAAGATATCATAATCGGGTTTGCACTCTGTATGGGCTCAGAGGTTACAAATTGTCTTCTTGCTGACTAGTCGCTGTAAGCAGTCAGCCCGGCCTCCGCCAGTTGTACGGCAGTTTTTAAACAGCTGCGTGTAATATTAAAAGTATACAAGCCTCTGGAGTTTAAAATGGCTACGGTTTGGCCAGAGAAACAGTTGCTGAATCCCGCCCAGGAGACATGGCATGAATGGAATGCCACACAGGAATGCGGGATGATTAAGCGGCGATTGGACTTGCTGTCTTCCTGGCCTTGCCCGTGACCAGCACAACAAAGGACTCGCAGCGTCAGTCCCACTTAGCACATTCTTCTCCCTCCTTCCATGATGAGATCTCCTATCTGTGATTGAGGAGCTGATCAAATGACATTCATAAGTATAGACAGTCGTTCCTGGCACAATTTATCCCCTCCCTAAAAATATTGAACCTAGCTCCAGTGTACTTCATCAGGAAAACTGTCCCTTTTGTGCAGATTCATACACCCCAGCAGCTATCAATCAAAGTACCCAAACCTTTTGTCCAGCCCAGGAACTAACCATTGGAGTCTTTGTCCCAACTGCTAGGAGGACTCTCCTCCACCTCAGGGCACATCTTACCAATAAAGGTAGGGTCCTGGCCCCATTCAAATCGTGCAAGCTTCCTGGCTTCTCCCTTAGGGTCACTTCCCTAAGTCTCTCTTCCTTTGAACACGTTTGAGCACGTTTCGGGATCCACAAGCGCTGTTCCCTTGAGGTTTGCTCTAAGTCTCTTGCCTTGCCGAAGACGCTGGCCGTTTGAAGCTCTTCTCTCTCTCTCTCCTCACCGCGGACTGGACCCCTTTTCCAGGATAGGTAGATATAATTACTCCCTCTAGTTCTATTCCCAAATATTCTGGCTATATTTCCTAGGACTGTGTGTGTGTGTGTATGATTATTTCCCCCCAGTAATTGGTACGTATGCGTTGGAAGTTCTTGTGTTCAATAAAAGTTATGATTTTATATTAAGCACTAGACTTGCTTGTCTTACAGTAGAAAAGGACCTGGTATACAAAGGTGATAGATTCCAGTTACCGCCTCTCATATAGCCATCTTCTTTGCTAGCTAATTCCCCCATAAATCATATTTATGCAAGGAGACCACTTCAGGTAACATCGCAACTGACTTACAGTGACCCCACTGAGGAGTTTTCAAGGCAAGTGAGGAGCAAAGGTAATTTGCCATTGCCTTCCTTTGCAGAGCAGCTCCATTCTTCCACAGTGCCTTCCCAACCAAAAATTGACCCTGATTAGTTTCTGAGAGCCACTTGAATGTACTAAAAAAATACGTTCTTCACTAGAAGACATGATACTAGACTGTCCGTGGCTGGAACGCTGGTTCATTTCTTGAGCATTTCAGAATCTTCTACTCCCTTTCCAGAACTTAATTCAAAGTTAAAGGAAACAATTAAGGAGACAAATGTACATAAGCTGAAATGGGTGGGAACTCTCAGATCTTTTGTGGTACAACATGAAAGAAGCGAAGTGACTCATCCTTTGAAATACATAAAAGCAATTATGCACTCATAAATCCCTAATATCCATTCTGCCTGAAGCGAAGGTTGCTCTCTTCTGTTGATGGATGGGCAGTAACCAGGCTCATTAAGATGGCAACTGGCATGAAAAAAGACCATATTGTCCTGCCAAGGTAGGATGGCAGGAAATCCCTGGCTTTCCCCAGTCAAACATCTGGCTAGGTGAAAAACAGCTGAGTTGGCATCAGGCAATTATGTTTATGGGCAGGTCTGGCCTCGTAGCTATGAGACCAAGCTGTGACCTGGGAGGCCGCCGGTTCAAATCTAACCTCTGCCAAAAGTCTTTGGTAAGTTGCTTTCTTAGTCCCCCTGCTCTGTGATATATGGTTGTTGTAAGGATTCGAATCATAGAATTATGGGATCATAGAATCCTAGAGTTGGAAGGGGTCTTAAAGACCATGTAGTCCAACCCCTTGCCCAGTGCAGGAACAGCCTAAAGCATCCCCGACGAGTATTCGTCCCACCGATCTTTGAAGACTGCCAATGAGGGGTGCCCACCACATCCCCAGGCAACTGATTCCACCCCTGGATTACTCTTAACATGAAGAAGTTTTTCCTAATGTCCAGCCGGTATCTTCCCTCCTGTAGTTTAAACCCATTTTTGTTCCGCACACAAAAAAATCCATTCCAAATGATCTATAAAGAGGATTGGAAGTGCATTATCCAACGTGTGCGGAATCACTCCCTGTCGCTGAGTTTCTGAAAGCTCCCAGCCAAAACACCTGGTTCTTCCATCAGTGAATCCCCCAGTCTGACTCTCTCTTTCTTGTTTCAGAAGGAGCATCTTTCAGTGCAACAACAAAAACAACAACATTCAATTTATATACCGCCCTTCAGGACAACTTAACAGCCACTCAGAGCGCTTTACAAAGTGTGCTATTATTCTCCCCACGTACACACAACAGAGGCTCCTCCAGGATGCAAAAGCAGCAAAGGAACAGGGCCCTCCGTGAACTGGAGGAAAATGCAATAAATCACAGCGTTCGCCTTATATAATTATATTTAAAGTGACAAGTGCAACATGTGCTTAAATAGATAAGTTATACATAATCTCACACAATCTTCTTACAACACTATACAAAAGACAATCATACCCATCTAATCATAGCAAAAGATATTCCAATAATTCCAACAGTGATAACCTTCAATCAGTTTCAAAAATAGCTCTATTACAAATATAAACTCATGTTCATCTATATGTAGACATGGCCAGTCTTCCACAATGTAATTCAGCAATTAAGAAGATTTTTCTCTCTCTTTCTTTTGCAGAGCTGCCAGAGAGAGGACTTAAGGTGACAACTACAGAATCACAGAGTGGAAAGGGGCCATAGAGATCTTCTACTCCAACCCCCTTGCCCAATGCAGGATGAGCCTAAAGCCTCCCTGACAAATATTCATCCAGCCTCTTCTTGAAAACTGCCAGTGAAGGGGAGTTCACAACCTCCCTAGGCAGCAGATTCCACCTTTGAACTACTCTGACCGTAAAAAAGTTTTTCCTAATATCCAGCCGGTACCTTTGTGCATGTAATTTAAGCCCATTGCTTCGGGTCCTACCCTGTGCTGCCAACTGGAACAGCTCCTTGCCCTCCTCCAAGTGACAGCCTTTCAAATATTTAAAGAGAGCAATCATGTCCCCCCTCAACCTCCTCTTCTCCAAACTAAACATTCCCAAGGCCCTCAGCCTTTCCTCGTAGGGCTCAGTCTCCAGACCCCTGATCATCCTCGTCGCTCTCCTCTGCACCCTCTCGATTTTGTCTACATCCTTTTTGAAGTGAGGCCTCCAGAACTGCACACAGACCCTGGCCCTGGTTGAGGCCAACCGAGCCTCCCTGGGGCCAGGGACCACCAGCAGATATTTTCTAGCTGATTGGAGCGTTCTCCGGGGCATATACGGGGAAAGGCGGTCCCTTAGATATGCTGGTCCCAATCCGTTTAGGGCTTTATAGGTCAAAACCTCCAAAACCTATACTTTGGAGGGCCAACTATAGGACTTTGAGAAGACCCTCCCTGATGTTGCCTCTTGGCACTGGTTATTCAGAGGTAAACTGCCTCTGAATGTGGAGGTTCCACCATGGCAAGTAGCCACTGGTAGACCTATTCTCTATTAAACTGTGTAATCCCCCTTTTAAGCCATCTATGCTTGCTCCTATCATGACATACTCTGGCAGCGAATGTCGCATTTTAATCACTCATTGAATACTTCCTTTTACCCATCCTGAATCTGCTGACTTCACTGGAGGCCCTTGAGTTCTAGTATTTGGGGGAGAAGTTATCTCTGTCTACTCTCTCGCTCTCTGTATAAAGTGCTGTCAAGTCACAACCGACGTATGGAGACCCCTGCTGGGGCTTTCAAAGCAAGTGAGAAGCAGAGGTGGTTTGCCATTGCCTTCCTCTGCAGAGTCTTCCTTGGTGGTCTCCCATCCAAGTACCGACCCTGAGATCTGATGAGATTGGGCTATACCACACTACCTTCTCTCCCCTACTCTCTCTACCCGATGCAAAATTTTATCAAACGCTTAGTCCCCTCTTAGTCATCTCTTTTCCAAACTGAAAAGTCCCAGACTCTTCAGCTTTTCCTCCTAATAAAGTTGCTCCAACCCCCTGATCATCTTGGTTGCCGTATTCTATACTTTTCCCAGTTCTGCAATGTCCTTTTTGAGATATGTCGACCAGATAAATGAGACTGCACCCTAGATCTTTACAAGGACACTATAATATCTACAGTGACCCCAAGTCCTCTTTCCCTTTCAGTTCCAGCAAGTTCAGATCCATTGGCATATACTTGAAGTTGGGATTTCCCCCCCAATGTAGACTATGGCCAGCTGTTTCCACACGCTCTTAAAGGGACAGCCCACGCAGCGAACGCTGGCAGCTTCCCCTCCAGAATCAACATGGCTCCATTTGCAAAATGGCTGCGGGCTGTTTGGCTTCCTTTTTTTTGTTTTGAGAACGTGGGAAGTGTGTTCCCAAAAAAGGCGCAGAAGAAAGGGAAGCCAAACAGCCCACAGCCGTTTTGCAAATGGAGCTGTGTAGACTCCTGGGGAAAACCTGCCGGTGTTCGTTGAGTGGGCCAACCCTTTAAGAGCATGTGGAAATGGCCTACTTGTAGTCGCTATATTGCATCAGCTCTTGGAAGGGCAGATGAAATTCCATGTAACTGCAAAGGGAGGCATATTAGGAGAACAAATCCTAATCACATAGATGCTGATGGAATGAGAATCATCCACAGCCATCCGGAAAAACAGTTCCTGTGTGCCACAGCAGCAAAAAGAGCAAAGAACTTTGGGGGAATTATTAGGAAAGAAACCCAGAAAATATCAATGTGTTATTATGCAAACCTTGGGTGTACGCACGTTTAGAATACAGTATACCATTTGGTCTTTTCATCTCCAAGAAGGACATCATGAAGTTGAAAAAGGTACAGGTGAGCCATGAAAGGATTGGCACACCTTCTTTACAAAGAGAGATGAAAGCAGTTCCTTTTTGTTGTTTCAGAAGAAAGACGGCTCAAGCCCTTTCCTTTAGGACGGTGGTTAATTGGTGCCATGGCCTTAAGTGGGAAAGGCAATTCTTTTGGGAATTCAATTCCCACTGGAACAATGCTGGCATCTTTCCTGAATGTCTTCCCAGCGTGGCTGCTTCTAGGACAGTTGGCAAGACCAGGAAATTCCTCAGATTTTCTTGAGCAATTTGTAATGCCAAGTCTCCTGTTGACAGGAGTGATGGAGCTCTGGGTTTGTTGTGGCTGGCTGGAACGGGGCTCGGCGGGAGGAGGTGTTAACGCCTTTCGATGAAAGCATGAAACTAATTACAGTGGAAAATCAGAGCGATTGTCTGGTTTGCTTTCTTGGCTGAAGAGTGTTACGTGTTATGAGTTTGTGTTATGAGTTGGTGGACTTTGTTGCATTATGGTAGCAGCAATACAGAAAGACTGAAAAATTTCTTTTCAGTCTATAGATTTATTATTATTAACAACAGCAACAGCAATATCATGTATGTGCCTCAGACTGAGGCACAGTTCAGTTGAAAAGGACAAAGTCCAACAGCAGCAGCAGCAGTAACGGCAATTTTAAAAAATTTATTGCAAGCTAAACACTACACGGCCCAACACGGATAACCCAGGCTAGCCCAATCTTGTCCGGTTTGGGCTGCTAAGCAGGTTTGACCTTGGTTAGTAATTGGAAGGGAGATGTCTAAAAAACTCCAAGGTTGCTATGAAAAGGCAGGCAATGGCAAACCACCTCTGTTAGTCTCTTGCCTTGAAAACTCCAGCAGGGGTCTCCACAAGTTGGCTGTGACTTGAGGGCATTTCCCAGCACTAAACCCGCCGGGTTGTTGTTTTTTTAATTCCCATGGCTTGGGTGTTTCTTTGCAACACCAAATAACCACTTTGCAGTGCAATATTGAGAACAAGTCAAGGTGAATAGTGGTGTTGGTCTGCAGTCGAACAGCAGGATTTGAGTCCAGTGGCACCTTAAAGACAAACAAGATTTTCAGGGCACATCGCCACGATTTTCACCAATTGATGCTTTTTGTGACAAGAATCAGAGAAAAGATAATGACTTCATAACGCACCAAGATATGATAAACCCTCAAGGAAAGATAAAATCATGGCAAGAAATTCAAGATGAAAGGGGGGGGGGAAACACAATGGCTGATATATTTTCAGGCAGTTTCCAGAATACAAGAAGCCCGGAAGGAACTCAGAGGACAGTTAAGGAATCTTACCGATATTGAGAATATAATCATGCAAAAAAAGGAATACATCTTGGGTCTAATATATAAACTTTTACTCCAACATGATACTGAAACAGAGCAAGTTAAAGTGTGCATGATAAAGTGGATGCAAAATTTCAGAGAAGAAATAACATTTCAATAGTGGGAGAACCTTTGGACAAAGGGTATAAAATTTACGGCAAGCCAAACATTGAGGGAGAACTGGTACAAGATGTTCTTCAGATGGTACATTACACCAAAAGACATCGAGAAAATGGACAAGAAATATGTGGGGTTATGTTGGAAATGTAAAGAAGCAGATGGTTCCTTTTATCACATGTGGTGGACATGCCACAAAAGCAAAAATTTCTAGAAAGAAATACATGCTGAGATGCAAAAGTTTTTAAAACTTGATTTCGCCATGAAACCACAAACTATGCTGTTGGGAAAACTACCAGAAAAACTTGACAGAAAATTACATGAACTATTTAGATATTTACTGACGGCGCCAAGGGTGGTATTTATAACCAGATGGAAGGAAGAAGAATGCCCAACTAGAGAAACCTGGAAAGATAAGATGGCAGAATACGCAGTGATGGCAAAACTGACAAGCTACTTAAACAGAAGACCAAGGAGAGAATTTGAAGAGAAATCGGGGAATTATTTTACTTACAAAGGATAAAATGCATTAAATGTTTTAGTTTTAGAAATCTGAATAAGCCTGAATATTGATATATCGTTATATAATGAATATAAGACTATGATAAGATGGAAAATGGTCAAATATTAATGATGAGGTAGATTGCATGATATGGAAATTTGGCATAAAGTTAAGATAAATAGAAATGATCTGTATAGAAGCATTAGACCATAGCTGTTTTCACACCACTAACCTGCTTCCGTAATGTTGTGAAATGTCGTGCAAAAATGCGAAAGATAGTGTCTTCTCTTGACAGTTTTGCGTGATGTCGCGCAAAACTCTCACGAGAAGATGCTATCTTCCGTGTTTTTTGCACGGTTTTGCAACATTACGGAAGCAGGTTAGTAGTGTGAAAACGGCCCATATTAAGACGGAGACTGCTCGTTTTGACCTTTAGTTGATACAAAATTGAATAGTGAGTAGGGAAAAGAACATATTTTGTTTGTGAAGGTAAATGTGAAAATACACAGTAGCTGGAACAGTAGATGTAATCTTCACTTTAACATTGATGAACTCTGATTAAGATATGTTTTGTGTACTCTGTATTTAATAACACGTGTAGTGAAAAATCTTACTGTTCCTTTGACCCTATTATCCCCCCTTCTTTTTCTGTACCCCTCTTTATTCAGAATTTTTTTAAAAAAGTTATTTTTTAAAAGAAAGATTTTCAGGGCATAAGTTTTTGAGTCCAAGCTCCCTTCTTTAGACTCTCTTCTTGACTCTCTTCTTCAAAGTCTGAAAAAGGGAACTTTGACTCTTGATAGCTTACACTCTGAAAATTGAGCTCAATAAGAAAAGATTGTGAGAGACAGAAGGCATTTGGGATTTCTCTTCTCCCAATACTAAAATATATTACAATTTTACTTCTCCCCGGCCCCAAGGAGGTTCACCTTGCTGAAACCTGGTGGAACTCTGTCCACATCAACTCGGGCTTGTTTAGATTTGTTATCCTTCTGCAAGGCCTGCAAGAAGATGTTCTGCTAAGCATATGGTGACTGAGGCAGGTGGGACACCCAAGGTATTCGTGTCGGCCTCCTGCGATGAGGGGAGTGCATGCCCCCCCGATTCTGTAACCATCTATAACTGGCCACCCTGCCCCATGGGTTATTTACAATACCAACAAAGGGGCTTCTCCAGGAATGGAACAACTGTTAACAAAGGAAAACATGCCGGAGGTAAAACCCAATAAACTCCTTTACTTACATTTAATGAATAATTTAATTTATTTTTATCTATTTTTTAAAATTTAAAAAAAAATTAAGGTGCAAAGTGCTGAAAGTGCAATATATATAAAGACTAATAAATATATTAAATGTAAGAACAATACCAAACATGCATACATTTAATATATTTATTAGTCTTTATGTATATTACACCTTAAAATTTTCAGCACTTTGCACCATTCAGCACTTTGCACCTTAAAATTTTTAATTTTTTTAAAATAGATAAAAATAAATTAAATTATTCATTAAATGTAAGTAATAGAGTTTATTGCGTTTGACCTCCATCAGGTTTTCCTTTGTTGCCATGGGTTATTTAGGCTAAGTGGGCGGTGCAATATCTGCATGACTGTTTATAAAATTTATGTTGTTATTGATATTTATATTGCTGCCAAATTTCTATTTTATTGTACATTTTAAAATGTTGTGATCTGCTCCGAGCCCTCTTGTGGGGAGAGAGGGAAAAAATAAATATGTTCCTATGAATCAGGGTCAAGTGACAGTTCTTATTCCAGTACTTTTGAATTCTGACTTTTCATATGAGCGGATTGCTGAGAGGTAGCCATGTCACTCTGAAGCTATCAAAAAAACCTGTGTCTTGGGTAGACATGGGCACGAACAGAAAAAAACGAACATGGTGTTCGTTGTTCGTTGCCATCCACGAACAACGAACAACGAACATTGATGAACATGACCTGTTCACGAACATTTTCATTGTTTGTTGTTCGTGGGGGCCAGCAGGCTCTCCTCCAGCTATCAAGATCCCTACCACATCACTCCCAGAAACTTTACCTGAGCAGGCAGCAAGAAAGGTACCAGTAATAAATAATAGCTTGGCCCAGAACCTGGCAGTAGCCCTGGAACTTGAAGAGGTAGATCCCTATCCCACCACACACAAAGAACATTCAAGCTCCAATGCTCCGTCTCTCAAAACGCCAACAGCAACTGTCTCTCCTTCACTGTCTGCAAAACCAGAGCTGGGAGCCCCCCTTCCCCCTGCTTTTTGCTTCCTTGTAACAAATTTGGAGCTCCACACTTGAAAGGGTCCTGCCTATCAAGCTAAATTGGGCTTAGATTGGGGCTTCCAGGGCAACAGCAGGAGTTCAGAGTTCAGGCAGTCCCTGCCTCCAGTTGCCAAGAGAATTGATTGCAAGTGCCAGACTGTCTGGCTTGACGAACAGCAACGAACGAGGCTTGCAATGACCATCTGTTCATTTAGAATGGAGCCTCACGAACAGCTTGTTTGCGAACAGCTGATTGGGCTGTTCGTGGCTTTTTTTAGTTCGTATTACTGTTCGTGCCCATCTCTAGTCTTGGGGCAGTTATTGTGGAATAGGCACAACCACCCACCACCACTCACTTTATTACACTCATATGTACAAAGAGATGAATAAAAATCTCCACTCTGCCATGAAGCTCACTGGACGACCAGGTTTCCTGCAGAGGCAGCATGAAACTGTTCTAGATGGACAGGCAGATGGATGAATAGATGTCAGGCTTATTGAGAGCCGGTATGGTGCAGTGGTCAGAGTGCTTGACTAGGAACTAGAAACCCCAGGTTTTGATTCCCTGCTCTGTCGTGGAAGCTTGCTGGGTGGCCTTGGGCCAATCTCAGCCTAACCTACATTACAGGGTTGTTGTAGGAATCCCCTTCCCCCAGTGGGGATCATCTGCTTTCACCCTCCACCCCTCTGCCACCACTCACCTGGCTGGTGGGGGAGAAAGGCATGGGAATAGGCCTCCCTAGTGGTGTAGCATGGGGGGGGCAGGGGGGGTGATCCTGAGCACAATATTTTGAGGGGCACCTCCCCTCCCCTCTTCACCCCTTTGCTGTAGCCGCCTGCACTGCTGCTGCCGCCAGCTCAGCACCAGCAAGCCGGGCACCCAGGCGGCATGGCAGGAGGTGCGGCAGGTGGCCCACCTCCCCACTTGTCTCCTGACCCTCTCTGCTCCCATGATTTGGGCCACTTGTGTTTCCCCACCCCTTACCTCTTCACTGCAGCCACCTGCGCCGCTGCCATCAGCTCAGCACCCAGCATGGCATGGGCAGCTGCAGCAAAGAGGTAAGGGGCGGTGAGGCGAGTGTCCTGAACCACGGGAGTGCTCTGGGGGGGCACGCCCCTGTGGCCCACCTCCCTCCTCCTTCACCTCAGCTGGCTGCACTGCTGCCGCCAGCTCAGCATCCAGCGGTGGTGCGGGCAGCTGCAGCGAAGAGGTAATGGGCAGTAAAGCGATCCGCCTGAACTGTGGGAGTGCTCGGGGGGTGGGGTGCACCCGTGTGTGATGACATCATGGAAATGATGTCATTGTGCAGGGCCCGGAGGCAAGGGCACCACCTCCTGTCCCAGACACAGCTAACCCATGCTACGCTGCTGGGCCTCCCAGGTGTGCTTCCAGGATGGCGTGTTCATGTCACTCCCAGGAGTGATGTCATTGCGCTGCCCCAAGAGCTCATGCGCGCTTTGCAGCAGGCCAATTTAGGCCCTTAACAGGCCAAATTCGGCCTATTTGAGGCCCAAACCGGCCCTTTGCAAAGTGTGCGCGTGCTCCTGCAAGGAAGTGATGTCTATAGATCGGCTCCTGTCACCCGGAAGTAATGTCATCACACAGGTGCGGGGCCACACGCACAAATAAAGCATGCTGAGGCCACAAAAAAGGTAAGTGCCAGGTTCCCCGCCTCCCGCCGGGATGGTAAGGGGATCTGGCAACCCTAGAATAAAATGGAGGAGAGATGAATGATACAAGCTGCTCATGGTACGTGAGGAGGGAAATCTCGAACATGTAGTTGTGGGGCGGGGGTGTCCCATTCTGCCCTGCCTAAATAGAGCTCCTGAGAGTTAGTAATGTCTAGGTGAGAAGTCATCGGTTAGCATTCTAAATAGCTAACACTACAAAGGAAGAACAAATGTACACAGACTGAAGGTTGGAAGGAAACCGGGTTGTTCAAACTGCCGGAATTAAGTTGTGTCAAGGACAAGAGAAACTGAATCAAGGAGGGCAGAAGTGCCTTGCAAAGCAGATGTTACGGTGCTCTAGAAGGAGAGAGGCGTGGCGGTGGGAGAAGGCACATCAGCCAGAAACAATAGGAAGCGAAAGGGATGGAAAGAGAAGGTCAAGGCAGACAACTGGCAGATCGCGCCAAGGATCCCAAACAGGAAAGGGTGGAGAAAGACAGAGAGATCTTGAAGAGTTGTTATCAATCAGCAGTGAGTATCCGTGACCTTGCTTCACTTTTCCCAGGAGGAAAGTCAATCAGCATGCTTAGCCAAGTTCTGCTAAGAGGGGTGGGCTTGCAAGAAGAATGTGTTGGAACACATCAGTGACCCCAAAGAAAGATACAGGTGCCTTTGAACTATTACCTCCTTATTGGCCATTTCTGTAGAGCTAGCTAGGGGAGCCGCATAAATATAAGCCCTAAGCCATCTAAAATCTTTCCGACACTGTGGGTTTTCTAAGGCTTATCCATTCTATCAGAATTTGGAGTTTGGTTGGCGATGCAGGATGGAGGAGGTTGCCTTTTGGAATGAAGTCCACGTGAATCTTGTTATGTTAGGAAAGAAATAGAAGTCTGGAAAGGAACTTTGATAGGAAAGAAAGAACAGGTATTCTAGCTATTTATCTAGGCTACAATGGAAAGAGATTGCAGTTTGCCCTCATGGCAGTTAGAAAGAGAAGCAAGGAGAGGAGGAGTTAATTCGAAGCAAGGCTTTTGTTCAGCTGGAAAGCGGGGGAACGGAGTTCCAGCACCTCTTGAAAATGGTCACATGGCCGGTGGCCCCGCCCCTTGACCTCCAGGCAGAGGGGAGTTTAGATTGCCCTCTGTGCCATGCAGTGCGAAGGGCAATCTAAACTCCCCTCTGTCTGGAGATCAGGGGGCGGGGCCACCGGCCATGTGACCATTTTCGCCGAGGGCGATTTAAACTTTTAAAAACTTCTCCCTTGTTCCAGCTGACCCAAAGTGATATCATTGTGTGGTCCTGAGTTCCACCACCTCTTTTCCCAGAAAAAGAGCTCTGGTTTCAAGGATGAAAGTTCCTAAGAGTAGCACTCTGAGTAAACAAAGAGATGGTAGCAGAGCCGACAAAAAGGAGGATACCAGAACTGACCTGTCTAGTCTTGCTAGTTTTATTGACCTCCTCTGAAGTATTGGTGTACTCTGTACAACAGACAGAGGTTCATACAGTCTTTCACATCCAACACATCCTATAGACACTATGCTCCCTAGGATATAAAGAAAGCACAGTCTATGGTTAAACCATAGACTTTTGGGTGAATCCAAGACTGTCACCTCACATGATGACATCTCTTCCGTTTTTGTGCTGGAAGGGATGTTGTGTGCCAGCGTGATGCTGAAGAGTTCTCCCCCCATCAGCCTGTCAAGAGGTAGCGGGGAACAGGGCACAGGTCGGGAGATCTGGCCCTCCTAAGTACAATGAAATGGTCCAGAATTATGCTTATTTTTTTAGGAAGCGGGATTATGGTCTACTCCAGTGTATTTTGTCAGTATTCCAAACGTCCCCTCAGGCTCAAAAAATATGGGGACCCCTGTGCTAGTGGCTAGGCTACATCATTGCTTTGACTAAAAAAAAGGGTGTTTTCAGAACAGCACAATGAATGCTTCTGTGTTCAACCATACAAGATTATTATTGTCGTAACAATAACAACAAATTCGATTTATATACCGCCCTTCAGGACAAAACACCCACTGAGGGCAGTTTACAAAGTATGTTATTATTATTCCCACAACAAAACACCCTGTGAGGTGGGTGGGTGAGACAGCTGTGACTGACCTAAGGTCACCCTGCTGGTGTCAAGTGGAGAAGTGAGGAATCAAACCTTGTTCTCCAGATTAGAGTCCTGCCACTCTTAACCACTGCACCAAACTGGCTCTTAACTGGCCTTCAACTGGCATAGGGTCCAGGGCATGTATAATGGCCATTTTCATATGTCCTTAACGGGATGTCCCACTCACCAAACCCTCCCATCTTCCCCCTTCACTCCACACGTCTCCAATTTCAAAATGGTGGCAGGCTGTTTGGCTTCCGTTTCGTTGGCACCTTTTTGGGTACCGCAGAAAAATAAGATATTTGAATATCATGGATTAAGGATCATAAAGATCTCCCACAATCATTCCTCAGGTAGTGATTTCTCACTGTGTGTTAATGTAATCAATGGGTTGTCCCAATGTGTGTACTTTCATGTTAACAAGCGAGAATCTTCGCAATCCCTGCTGTTGCCCTGGATTTCCAATTGGTTGGAAAATCAATTTCCCTTACAATAGAGATGGCCAGTTTACTAAGTGCTTCTATGCTCATTACCATGTGGTCCAAGAGCATGGATCCTTCATCTTGATGAATACATCGTTATATAGGCCCCAGAAAAATAATTAAAGGATTCCATGTTTGGGCTGTTAGCAGAGTCTATCGTGTGGCATAGGAAGTGTGATTATAGGTGGTTGTGAGCTGGTTCTGCTGGCTGGTGTGTGTGCAGAAATGAAAATAACAAAAGCATACACTTGGTTTATATTTAGAAAAGAAATAAGAGTTCTTTATTGCAGGAACTCCATACTCTGATAAGAAAGGAGGAGAGACAGATCCTAACTACCCATCTGGTCTAAGGATGACATGGATGCTAGGGCAAGGCCTGCATCCATGCTGCCAAGAGGGAGGGAAGAGAAGGAGAGAGGTGTTGCCTGGAACAAAGCCAGGAAGAGAAGGAGAAAGAGAGAAAGTCAGGAGGAGGAAATCCTGAGAATAGCAATCTGCATATTAAAGGACTGTCAGAGCAGTAAAGTAAACAGAGTGCCCTGACCTCTCCATCTTTCAAACTCTTGGGTTTGTCCCCCTCTGAAACCTGAGAAGAGGGACAGCGCTGGATCCTCGTCTTCCAGTCCATCTCTCCACAAGTCCCAGAATCATCCAACTTGGTATCTGCCATAGGTCGTGCATCACATTCACCAAAGTTTAAATGAGCCATTTTGGTTACTGCTGACCGACGCATAACACTATGGGAGAGTCTTGTACTGAGGAGCATTTCCGCCCCAAAGCCCCGAGGTGCTTGGTTGGCAAGAACAATAGCCCTGGCACGCAGCCCGGTCTTGCTTTAGACTGCTCAGCAAAAGAGAAACTGCAGTAGTCTGGATTTGAAATATTGTTGACTTATAGTCCTTTGCCTTCCCACTGTCCCTCGTGAAACTTCAGCTTTGGGCAAGTCTAACTTGCCTTTGGTGCAGGTGTGTAATTTCCGGCTGGAACAGAATATTCAAGATTACATTTTTTAAGAGTGACAAACGATCACGCTTTTCAAATATCTGAAGGACTATCACATGGGAGAGGCTGCTCCAGAGGATAAAACCAGATCTAACTGGCTTAAGGATTGAATTTAGGGCAGTTTCCACACAGGGACAGGCCTTTGTGGTTTCTCATTTGTCGCTGCAGCTGCTGATATGGGGTTTCCATATGGCAGGTTGCTGAGTAGTTTTCCTGCCTCAGCCAGTCCCCCAACGACAACTATAATCCCTTTCACAGGTCACTGGGGCTTTTCTATTCTCTTCTTAAAATTGGCAGTTACATATTGGCTGTTTTCACACATCTTTACCCTCGCACAAAATCACGCAAACTCACAGAATGAGGGCGTTTTCATGGCATGATTTCTGACGTCATCCTGTCATGATTCTGTTTCATGGTGAGAAATGGCGCCATGAAGATGCCCTCCTTCTGTGAGTATTGTGCGAGAGTAAAGACATGTAAAAACGGCCATTGTTATATTGATATATGTTCTCTGTGTATCAGATTCCCTGAATCCCTAGCTTTTAAAAAGGTTTAGTCAATAGCCCCTTTCATTGCAGAGATATGCCTTTCCCTTTATATCTCTGCAACAAAAGGAGCTACTTGCTTTTTACAAAAATTAAAGCTGGGAATTCAGAGATCCTGGTACCAAAATTGTTATCAAGTTGCACTGATAGAACAACATTCAATTTCTGGTTTTAAAAAAAGCCCCCTCCCCAGTAGTGGCTGGGAGACCAGCCACCACAGGGTCATGGAAAATGGCTGCCATATAAGTTAGAAAACCCAAACTTTCCCAGTGATATGGAAGCCATCTGGATTTTACTGTGATCTTTCCCAAAACTGCAGCGAAGCTGGTTTGAGAAAGAATGGAGAAGAGTCAGAGAAACCCTGGGAGGTGCACATATGCTAGACAATGCTGTGGGGAAGCAGGGGAAAAACCCACTTCCCAACAGCATTGAACCCAGGGTAAATAACCTGTGTGGAAATGGCCCAGGAGAAACCTCCTATTGGAACCAACTACTATGGGGATGGCTCTTCTCCCTGGAGAATTCCCAAGCAGAGGCTGAGCAGCCATCTATTGGGATGGTTTAGTTTTGGATTTTCTGCATTAAACATGGAGTTCCCATGAAGGTTGACTAAATAGGCTCTAAGAGTCCCTTCCAACTATAGGATTCTAAAAAAAATCACTTTACTGTTTCTAGTGTTTCTGTCATGTCTGCATGCCATTCATCCATGCCATTCTCGTATTCTCTGCTCTCTGTATTGATCTGATCACACTGTGTACCTGTGTGTTTTCATGTCATGCTCATGCAGTGTAACCATTATTCTCATGCCATCCTTGGCCTGCCTAAAAACGAAAGTACTAATGCTGAGAGAAAGTAGCCAGCCTGTTATCTCTCCAAGTATGCTTGTTGACCTTGCAGCTGTACCGTAACTCTTCACAGGGGAAAGAGGGATTTTGATTCCTTGTAATCTTCTGTTATTTCTTTGTCCAGACAAAGCTATTATGTTCTCGTGAAACTTTTTAGGATTTTTGCGCCTAAAGGCTAATTGCTCAGAGGGAGGGGGAATTGTGCTCCATATATCAATAGTGCATATGCTTGTATAACCATTCCTGCCAACTTACTCATCTATGGATGTACCCATGAACTTAATGGATCTCTAAATAAAAACCTTGGCCATTTCCATACTGCTTACCTTCTCTCGGAACGGCAAAAAACATGGAAGATCTCATTTTCTCATGCGAGATTTGCACGAAGTCGCGCAAATCTCGCATGAGAAAACGAGATCTTCTGTGTTTTTTGCGTGATGTTCCAGGTCGTTCCGAGGGAAGGTAATCAGTGTGGAAATGGCCCTTTTCAACCAATGCGCTGGAGTGCTTGCTGTGAGGGCTTTGGGGGTCTATCTGCCATGGACTGCTGTCCCTAGAACTGACAGTTTCATGAAGACACTTACAAAGCACAATTCTTTTCAAACATCACAAAAACTTTCACATACCCAGTTCTATCACACAGTCTCAGATTAACCTATCTTGCAGGATTGTTGTGAAGATAAAATGGAAGCTGATGGAAGAGAGGAGAAGGATGTAACCTGCTTTGGATCCCCATCGGGAAGAAAAAGCGAGGTATAAAATAAATAAATAATAAAAGAACGCATGAATGAATGAACTCTGTATGATCGATAGAGCTTCTCAAACCCACACTAGACATGAGATGCACGTGTGGTTTGCTGTGCGGTGTTTCCAGATGCCACGGGGACATGGAAGGAAAGTATTAGTGGCTTCAGTTCTTGGGTGGGGGCAGGAAGAGGCAGGTAGGGGTATATTTATTTATTTATTTAGAATATTTCTACGTTGCCTCTTCAGAGTCCAGCTCAAGGCTACTTATAATTAAAACCCACAATAATAAAGCACAAGCCATTGAAAGACAAACCGCTAGACATAAGCAGCATAAAAATCACTATCCATAAAACAGAAGCAGACCACTAAAAAGCTGGTAAGATAAAAACTCTAATTAAAAGCCTTGGTAAAAAGATGTGTTTTGACCTGGCACCTAAAACAACAACAACAACAACAACAACATTGGATTTATATATCGCCCTTCAGGACAACTTAGTGCCCACTCAGAGTGGTTTACAAAGTATGTCATTATTATCCCCACAACAAAACACCCTGTGACGTGGGTGGGGCTGAAAGAGCTCGAGAGAGCTGTGATTAGCCCAAGGTCACCCAGCTGGCTTCAAGTGGAGGGCAAAAGAAAGTAACATAGGCACCAAGCGAGCATCAAGGTAGAGGGCATTCCAGAGGTGTGGTGCCACCACAGAAAATGCCCTGTCTCTAGTTGGGGGACCCACCTTACCTCTGAAACAGGGTTGGGGTCCAGGTTGGGAAATTTCTGGAGATTTTGGGGTGGAGCTTAGAGAGGACAGGGTTTGGGGAGGGGAGAGGCCTCAGTGGGGTATAATGCCATAGAGTCCACCCTTCAGAGCAGCCATTTTCTCCACCTGCCCGGGGTTTCCCTGTCTCTTCATTCTTTCTCAAACCAGTTTTGCTGCCGTTTTGGGAAAAATCACAGTAAAGTCCGGATGGCTGCCGTATCACTGAGAAATTTTGGATTTTCTGACTCATATGGCAGCCATTTTCCATGACCCTATGGTGGCTGGTTTCCTGCCCACTATCAGAGAGGGGGCTTTTTTAAAAACCGGAAATTGAATATTGTTGTACCAGTGCAACTGCTCAGTGCAACTGGTCGCTGTTGCCTGGAGATCAGCTGTAATTCCAGGAGATCTCCAGCTACCACCTGGAGGCTGGCAATGCTACTCTGAAGACGAGGGCGTGGAGAGCAGGGCTTGACGGCATTGAGGTCTGAGTAGCTAAAAAGGCCCACCCCTGAAATCTAACTTGGCAGAGCTCTGTGATACTCCAGCACGCTGCTCCCGATTAACCCTTAGCTGCAGTTGCAACAGCCGCATGGTTATCAAACCCACCAGCAGAGATTAGATTCCTCCTTGACATTGTTTTTTTCTGGTGATGGGAGTGTTTCTTGCTCCCTGCCACCAACTTTGATTCATCACGGGAATGTCTTCTCCTCTGGTCTGCCACATGTCCTAATTTCCTGCTGAATGTTGGGCGGCCCCCCCTTTTTAACAACCTTTTGTATCTGCAGCCTGACAAGTTGCAAGGGATAATGATGTCAAGGGATGGTTTCCACAGCAACGGAACGTCAGGGTGCCGTGAGAATGAGCATGTCACCCTGGAAAGGAACGCGGTCATGGTTGATGACTGTGATGGATCTTATGCGAGAGGAGAGGAGGTTCGTGTGTGGGTGTGTTGATTAAGGTGAGAGCGTACGACAGGTGGGAGCAAAGGATTTTCTAACCTCAAGGAATAAAACCAGACTAGAGAAGCACAAATTGAACTTTTTTTAAGCAGTTGGCTCTGCACAAGGGAGAGTTTGAAAGATTTTTTAAAAATCCAACACTTTTTTTTAAAAAAAATGCAGCAAAAGCAACTGAATTCCAAGAAAGGGGAGGAAAAAATGATCTATTTTGGCAGGAGAAAGGCATGAAGGACATTGTTTTGTCCAAACAACAGCAATCATAAGCCTTGCTGTTGCCTAAGATGATCTTCCTATGCTTGGGATTTTTAGGAACTGGGATATCTGACATTGTAATGATAATATAATAACAACATTCCATTTATATACCGCCCTTCAGGACGACTTAATACCTACTCAGAGCGGTTTACAAAGCATGTCATTATTATCTCCACAACAACAATCACCCTGTGAGGTGGGTGGGGCTGAGAGAGCTCCTAGAAACTGTGACTGACCCAAGGTCACCCAGCTGGCTTCAAGTGGAGGAGTGGGGAATCAAACCTGGTTGACCAGATTAGAGTCCTGCTGCTCTTAAGTGACTGACCCAAGGTCGCCCAGCTGGCTTCAAGTGGAGGAGTGGGGAATCAAACCCGGCTCTCCAGATTAGAGTCCTGCCGTTCTTAAGTGACTGACCCAAGGTCACCCAGCAGGCTTCAAGTGGAGGAGTGGGGAATCAAACCCGGCTCTCCAGATTAGAGTCCTGCCGTTCTTAAGTGACTGACCCAAGGTCACCCAGCAGGCTTCAAGCGGAGGAGTGGGGAATCAAACCCAGTTCTCCAGATTAGAGTCCTGCGCTCTTAACCACTACACCAAACTGGCTCTCTGTAATTGCTTTGTATAGGTCTTTGGTGCTGCCTCATTTGAAATGCTGAGTACAATTGTGGACTGCATTATGTGCTGTTCTGGTTTCTCAAAAGCATTGAATATGAAGCTTCGTAAGTTTTTAAATGCTGCCGGATACTAACGCCACTACTGGTTGCCCTCACAGACGATTTCCGCAGACACCTAGATTGAGGTGGATCGGCGCTGCTGATTTGATTAGACCTTTCAACGGCATTCGATACGGTTGGTCGGTTATGATCTTTTGACCCACCACCTTGCCAATGTGGGAATTCAGGGGACAGCACTACAGTGGCTTGTCTTCTTTCTTCAGGGTCGGGGATGGAGGGTGGCGCTAGGGGATAAGTTATTGTACCGTCGGCCACTAGTATGTGGTGTGCCGCAGGGGGTGATACTTTCCCCACTACTGTTTAACATCTATATGCACCCCCTTGCCTAGTTGGTGCGGCATTTCAGGCTTGGGTGCTACCAATATGCGGATGACACCCAGCTATATCTGTTGATGGACGGCCAGCATGGATCTGCCCCAGATGTCCTGGAGCATGCTTTTGAAGCCATGGCTGGATGGTTGAGACAAAGTTGGCTGAAGTTAAACCCTGTGAAGATCCTGTACTTGAGTCGTGGAAACGTAGATTCGGGACCCTGGCTTCCTATACTCGATGGGGCGGTGCTTACGCTGGCCCCGAGAGTCAGGAGCCTGGGGGAGATCTTGGATGTCTCCTTGACAATGGGACCCCAGACAATGGGCTCAGATCACGGCGGTTGCCAGGTCCTCGTTTTTCTATCTTCGACAGGCCAGGCAGCTTGCTCCCTATCTTTCATCCCACGACTTGACTACAGTGGTCCAGGCAATGGACACCTCTAGGTTAGACTACTGTAACACGCTCTACGCAGGGCTTCCCTTGAACCTGATCTGACGGTATAGCTGGTGCAGAATGCGGTAGCATGGGTCATCATGGGATTGCCAATGTGTGAGCTTATAATGCTGGCACTGCATCAGCTGCACTGGCTACTGGTGGAGTACTGAATCAGTTTTAAGGTTTTGGTATTAACCTATAAAGCCCGATGCGGACTGGGACTGGAGTATCTGCGGGACTGCCTCTCCCCATATGAACCCCAGAGGACTCTTCATTCCAGTGAGAAACATCTGCTAAAGGTCCCTGGCCCCAGGGAGGCCCATCTGGCATCGACCAGGGCCAGGGCCTTTTTGGTCCTGGCCCTAGCCTGGTGGAACACTCTGTCCGATGAGACCAGGGCCCGGTGGGATTTATCATCTTATCACTGGGCCTGTAAGATGGAGCTGTTCCGCCAGGCATATGGGTGGTGCTAGGTGGAGGCCCCCTGGCTGGTTGATGGTGGATTGGGCCCTCCCCACCACAAATACCCCCCATTTAAATCATCTTTTTACTGTGAAGATGCTCTGAAGATGATCTAAGTTTGGTCAGTGGAACTTTGTGCTGCTATGTTGACGTTTATATATGTATTTTAAACTGTGTAAATTTGAATGTTTTTATGGTTGTTAATTTATAATAACTGTTTTATATATTTTAACCTCTATGTATCTGTAATCCGCCCTGAGCCTGCTGAAAATGTGGGGAGGGTGGAATAAAAATCAAAAATAAATAAATAAATACATAAGTACCATCAGTTACTAAACACCATTGCATGTCATCAAATCCTGCAAAATAACAAAAAAAATCCTGAAACTGATTATCATTGGATGTCAGATGCAGTTATTAAAAACATTCCACACATGCAAGAATCTCTGGAGACCATGCAGTCTCCAGAGTACCAGAAGAACTTGGGGGACCAAATGTCATAAAAATGTTTATTGCATGTGGCCAAAGGCCATCACAATTAAGCAGGTAGACCAAATGCGTTTTGGCTGTAATTCCCACAAAACACACCCATCCCTGAATTTATACAGATCTGCTAGGAATACACAATCTGTGCCTTTGGCTAGACTGCCAAGTAGAGGACTCTTAAAGCAACAGCGATGCACATTAGCTATTTAAACGTGATGTTGGCACATCACATATGCAATTATGGGAGTCAATGGATTTCTGAAGATAGTTTCAGGTGGGTAGCTGTGTTGGTCTGCAGTAGAAGAGCAAGATTCAAGACCAGGGACGCTTGAGAGACCAATAAGATTTCTGGGATATGAGCTTTTGAAAGTCAACACTCTCTTTGTCAAATACAAGGAGAGGCAATAGGAGTCTTTATAATCCAGGCAGAGGGTGGGAGGGGTTTTGCAAATTAGAGTGTCAGGAAGCTAGCTATAGTACATGTTGTAATTAGCTTAACGGAGAAGAAAGACAGCTCAGTTAGTACTTGGAGCTAAGCAGGGACAGTACTTAGACAGGTGATCACTAGAGGCGGGCACGAACTGAAATACAAACCAAAGTTCATCTCAAACTGGGCTGTTTTTTGGTTCGCAAACTGGCGGTTCGTCAGAGGACATTTCTAACGAACTACGACAAACCGCAATGATTTTTAGGCTGGTTCATTTGGTTAATTTTTCGGTTCGTCATTGCGTATAGCCTGGCTCCGATCAATAAGTTTCCTAGGCAATGGAAACCTTCTTTGCCCCAGGCAATGGAAACCCTGCAGACCTTCTTTGCCCCAGAAGTGACATACTCAAAACCCAAATGAACCAGTTCGTGAACTGGGTAATTTCATGCCGGTTCGCAGTTTGTCAAACGTGACGGTCCACGAACCGCAATGAACTGCCATTTGCCCACCTCTAGTGATCACCAAGGAAGACTCTGCAGAGGAAGGCAATGACAAACCATCTCTGCTTTTCACTTGCCTTGCAAGCCCCTTGCTGGGGTCGCCATGTTGGTTGTGACTTGATGGCACATTGGCTCTCATGCAATTATTTTGACAGAGCAAGGGTGAGAAGTACAGGAAAAAAAACATCTGTAGAGCTAGAAAAAATGGATTCTTGGTTAAAATAATGGAGCATATTGAAGTCTAAAATGGACTAACTGGAACGTTTACTCCCTTGTTAGGAAAAACAGCATGCTTCTTGTTAGCCTGGCAAATGTCAGATTGCAAGAGGTGGTCTTGGTGGCGAACCAATAGAAGTGGGATTAATCATATGTTCTGAACTCTTTTTAGCTAGGGCCCCAAGAGTGATTAAGCCTCCTGCTGGGATAAATTCTTTGGAATTCCCTATCCCAGTGTGAAAATAGTGTCTGACTTGGTTCTCGCATCAGGTTTTCCTCTGAAACATTCTTTCCCCCCCAATGTTTCTGAGCCACTAAAGTTTCTAGAAGGAAAGAAGTAACAGATTCATTGGAGGATAAGCAAGCAGTGGCTTGTGAGCACAATGAATGGATGGGAGTGGGCAGTAGTGAGGGAGACTTTATGTGTGCCTTCATTGGGTTTGAGCTTTTCTCTGTATGAGAGTCCGTTTAGTGTAGTGGTTAGAGATGGGCACAAACTGGGAAAACGGTAGTTCGTTGTGGTTCATGGTTCATCACGTTTTACAAACCACGAATCATGAACCGGCATGAAATTGTCTGGTTCATGAACTGGTTCATGAATATGTCACTTCTGGGGCAGCAGGTCTGCAGAAAGCCCATCCCCCCATTGCCTAGGAAATTGATTGATCGGCGCCAGGCTGTCTGCAGTGATGAACCAAAAAATGAACCAAACGAACCGACCTAAAAATCATCACCCTCTGACGAACTGCCGGTTCATGAACAAAAAACGGCCCAGTTTGTGTCAAACTTTGGTTCGTATTTTGGTTAGTGCCCGCCTCTAGTAGTAGTTAAGAACAGCGGGACTCTAATATGGAGAACCAGATTTGATTTCCCACTCCTCCGCTTGAAGCCAGCTGGGTAACTCTGGGTCAGTCACAGCCCTCTGGAGCTCTCTCAGTCCTCCCACCTCACAGGGTGATTGTTGTGGGGATAATAACAACATACTTTGTAAACTGCTTTGAGTGGGTGTTAAGTTGTCCTGACAGGCGGGATATAAATCAAATGTTGTTGTTGTTGTTGTTGACGATGATGATGATGATGACAGAAACGCTGCACAGGGATTGTGTCTAAGCCACATGACCAGGAGCTATTTCAGAGTTTCTGGAAGTTCAGTTCTGCTGGTAACAAACAAACATGGACAGTGTGAAGGAAGATGCACATTCATTCCTCGACATATTTATTTATTTATGTCTTTTATATTCCTGCTTTCTCACTGAGACACAAGGTGGATTACACAGTGTGAGTCAGTACAGTCGATTTCAAAGAAACATCAATAAACAATGTAATGGGACAAATTTGCAAAGATTTTAAGCTGGCAGAAATTCAAAGTAGAGTTGAAGAAATGTTGAAATGGAGCACCAGCAATTCTTAGACCGAAACTACCCAGCCACATCATACTTACAGCAACAGACTGTACATAGTAATAAAGTCTATAGTTCCTATCTCTTTACTGATGCATCTTTTTGAGACCACTTCCTTATAGAATGTGCAGGGGAGGAATCATGCGTCCATCTCTTCCTGGTGTACATCAACTACATGTGAAGGAATTAATCTTCCATGTATTTTACATAATCGCTGGGCAGTACATACCTTGAGCTAAGCAACAACAGATTCTTCCTCCTCCACCTATCAGAGAAGAGACTGGGCAGTACCAACGTGGTTGTTGCTAAGCAACCACAAAGCGATGCTTTTTCCTGCTCCCAGAACTGATGAGGCAACCAGCTAGGGCACGACTGTCTGACCACCGGAGGCTTGGAATGATGGGGGTAAGTAACATGTGTAGTGTTTTGAAGGATTCAAGTTAGCGTAACCTTAACTACCAGGCCTGGCAGCATCCTTATCAGTCCCGTGTCCAACTGCCTGGAGTTAATTTCAGACTTTCCTCATAGGACCATCAGAATAATACGGCAAGATAATGGAATTACTTATATTGGATAAAGTGCTGGTAAAGATGAGAGAGACCTGGATGCTGGGAAGGTCACCAACGTAGGGCTGCCAACCTACAGGTTGGGCCTGGAGATCTCCTAGCATTACAACTGATCTCCAGATGATGGAAATCAGTTCCTCTGGAGAAAACAGCAGCTTTGGAGAGTGGACTTTATGGCAAAATATCCTTGCTGAGTTCCCTCCTCTCCTCAGACTCTGCCTTCCCTAGGTACCACCCCAAATCTCCAGGAATTTCCCAACCTTAGTTGTCAAGTCTACACCAAAGTGAGTAAGAGTGGTAAAATGCACTGTGTAATACGTCTCTCAAATCCAAGATCTTAGTTGCTCTGTTGTTGCAGCACCTCACTGGAACAGGAAACGGTTATCAGGAAACGGTTAACTCACTGCTATCCAATACTCTTCAGTGCCACCAGAAGAAAGTATTCCAGATGCCATCTTATTTTTGTTTATTTAGTTTATACCTTGCCTTTCTCTCCAGTGGGGACCTGGGCCGTTTCCACACTACTCACCTTCATCCGGAACGCTGTGCAACGTTGCGGGAAAAAAAAGCGGAAGATAGCGTCTTCTCGCGCGAGTTTTGCGCGACATCGCTCAAAACTCGCTCGAGAAGACGCTATCTTCCGCGGTTTTTTTGCGACATTGCGCAGAGTTCCAGATGAAGGTGAGTAGTGTGAAAACAGCCACGGCCTTTCCCCAACAAGGGTTGGCCTTTCTCGAAAAGGAAGTTCTCCAAACCAGCCCAGAAGGCCATCAAAGATGCAGCCGCTCATATCTTTTGATAGTTTTAGGTATGTAACTGTGTTGGTCTGCAGTAGAACAGAAGGACTGGCGTCCAGTGGCACCTTAGAGACCGACAAAATGTCAGGGTATGAGCTTTTGAGAGTCAGAGTTCTGACTCTCAAATCTTGTCAGTCTCTAAGGTGCCACTGGACGCCAATTCTATTGTTATATCTGCTGAGGAGGGGACTTCTGCAGTCGAGGGGTAGCAGTTGAAGAGACCTCTCCCTGGCCATGTATTTGGAGTGGTCTCACCCTCAGCTGTAAACAGGTAACTCACTGTCTAGTACAGGATAATACTCCAGAACAGATGGAATAAAGTTATCCGACATCAGGTAACAAAATATCTTGATTCAGTTTGGAAGCGCTTTCTTTCACCTGCCCCAGCTTACCTCTAGATATTCAGATCAAGTCCAACTGTTTTTCTAGGAGGTTGTTGTGGGTTTTCCGGGCTGTATGGCCGTGGTCTTGGCGTTGTAGTTCCTGACGTTTCGCCAGCAGCTGTGGCTGGCTTCTTCAGAGGTGTAGCACCAAAAGACAGAGATCTCTCAGCGTCACAGTGTGGAAAAGATGTTGGCAGGTAATTTATATCTACTCAGGAAGGTGGGGTTGGGCTGAGTCATCCTTTTCCACACTGTGACACTGAGAGATCTCTGTCTTTCGGTGCTACACCTCTGAAGAAGCCAGCCACAGCTGCTGGCGAAACGTCAGGAACTACAATGCCAAGATCACGGCCATACAGCCCGGAAAACCCACAACAACCATCGTTCTCCGGCCGTGAAAGCCTTTGACAATACATGTTTTTCTAGGATCCTAGAAAGTCCAAACAGTGCTAAAACTCCACTTTTGATCCCCCCAAAATATCCCTTTGGATTATATCAGAATAAGAGGCATCAAAAGGATTTTCTAGCACTGTTTTTTTAAAAAACCTAAATCAAACGTGGCTTATTTGCAATCAGAGGGAAACAAACCCACAGACACAATGGATTTGGATTTCTCCAAAGAAGCCATAAAGATATGATCACTTAGTGATATGATATGGCATGAAACCAGCTCCTTTTTGCTACCCTGAACAAAGGTCAAGTGTGAGGCACTTCCTGTCTGTTCTCTCTGACACGTGGCTGCCCTTGAACTGTTCATAATCTCCAGGCGCACGGCTTGGCAAACCTGCGGCTTTATAATCGAAACAGGCTTTGGTCTCGCACAAAAAGGGAACAATGAAAAGTATTCAAGAAAGGACCTGGACGGATCAGCGTAATGCCAAAAGAGGGAGTTTAAAAATAAACCCGACTGACGGCAACAGAAAATGTTTTCTCTACAGGCTGGGGAGATGTCGGCTAAAACTCTTTAAAGGAACATTTTCCTTGAAGGACGGGCATTGCTACATCTCAATGCCCAACTCTGAAAGCTGAACTTTATGTTGTTAGAAATGCAGGGCTTCTACTAAAAAGCGCAGCCCTGAGTTGATCTCCACCCTGCCTTGTAACGCACAGCATAACATGCCCCATATCCTGATGTGATTATACTGTACATTTCCTCTCCACGTCACTGGCTGCAGGTACACACCCTGTGTTTCTTATTGCATCTAATTCTGCCACAAGAGAGTTCAAGTGTTCAAGTGTTATGTAACTCTAAGGGCATGCCCGGACAGCGCTATCCCATAATCTCCTCCAATGTTTCATCATCTTTGTCATGTGTTGCTTAGGCCTCAGTTGGATTCTTGGGTCATGTTAATGAATAATGACTGACAGAGGTTCCCCCTAGGGACTGAACGTACAACTAATTCTGCTGGGGCCCTTTCTAGCAAGGTAGCATGGAGGAGCTTCCCAGTCTTCTTATCACAGTTCTTATCACAGTTCTTATCACAGTCTTCTTATCACAGTCGCTGCTCACCCATGTTCATCTTCTGTCTTGGTGGGGTGGGGACAGTGCTATCCAGAACTTTTTTCAGCTGGAACGCGGTGGAACTGAGTTCCGGCACCTCTTGAAAACGGTCACATGGCCGGTGGCCCCACCCCCAATGTCTAGACAGAGGGGAGTTTAGATCACCCTCCATATGGCCCAGAGGGCAATCTAAACTCCCCTCTGTCTGGAGATCAGGGGGCGGGGCCACCGGCCATGTGACCATTTTCGTTGAGGGCGATTTAAACTTTAAAAAACTCCCCCCCTTGTTCCAGCTGACCCAAAGTGACGTCATTGTGCGGTCCTGAGTTCCACCACCTCTTTTCCCAGAAAAAAAGCCCTGGTGCTATCTATATACTAGATTTGGCCCAGGGATTGCAGCCTGCTACAAACAATGTGCGTGCTTTACCATAGAGGGTGTGATGGGATTGGGGGGGGGGGCTTGTGTGAGGTATTGGTGAGATCTCTCATCTATTGGTGAGATCTCTCAGTATGTCAGTAAAACCCTTAACTTGAATCCAAGCATGGGTTGTGCTAAGAGTTATGCATTACATAATACATAGGCTGAATCTGGGTCCCTACCCTGTATCTCGTAGAACACACATACATCGTGGAGTATCCTCAGTTCCTGTGCATCTGGAGTCCAGTTTGGATTGCAATGGGTGTGTGCATAAAGGGACTTCAGCCCCCACCTCTTGCACCATTTTCCTAATCTGCAGGGGTCTTGGAGAGATTCTATCCGGCCTGCTGGCGAAAGTCACAAGTGTACATGGTCCAAAGATCATACCTTCCGGAGCTGTTGCATGTATAGGAAAAGATGTGCGTAGTAGGGAGACCAAGGCCCCGTTGGCAAACATGCCACTACTGCAGCTCAAATCAGGAGCCTTGGGAATTGAGAATTCACAATGCACTTGTGACTGCTACATTGCACTCGTGGTGCCCCCCCTCCCGACTCAACCTGCATGCTTTGTAATGCAACCACTATAGAATCACAGAATCACAGAGTTGGTAGGGGCCACAGAGACCTTCTAGTCCAACCCCCTGCCCAATGCAGGATCAGCCTAGAGCATCTCTGATAAATATTCATCCATCCTCTTCTTGAAAACTGCCAGTGAGGGGGAGCTCACCACCTCCCTAGGCAGCTGATTCCACTTTTGAACTACTCTGACTGTGAAAAAGTTTTTCCTAATATCCAGCTGGTACCTTTCTGCATGTAATTTAAGCCTGTTGCTTTGGGTCCTATCTGCTGCCAACTGGAACAGCTCCTTGCCCTCCTCCAAATGACAGCCTTTCAAATATTTAAAGAGAGCAATCATGTCTCCCCTCAACCTCCTCTTCTCCAAACTAAACATTCCCAAGGCCCTCAGCCTTTCCTCGTAGGGCTCAGTCTCCAGCCCCCGATCATCCTCGTCGCTCTACTTTGTACCCTCTCGATTTTGTCCACATCCTTTTTGAAGTGAGGCCTCCAGAACTGCACACAGTACTCCAGGTGCAGCCTGACCAAGGCAGTATAGAGAGGGGCTATGACCTCCTGCGATTTCGATGCATGGCCCCTTTGATACAACCCAAGATTGAATTAGCCTTTTTTGCCACCGCATCACACTGACTGCTCATATTTAGTTTACAGTCCACTCTTACCCCAAGATCCCTTTCACAAATTCTACTGCCCAGAAGTGTATCCTCCATCCAGTATTTGTGGTTCCCACTATACCCATGTAGTTACTGCCTTGTACCTCAGCTGTGTTAATACAGCTTGGAAACCTCCCAATTGGCTGCTTTGAAGTTTAATCGAGTTTCTTAGGCCTATTTGGTTGGTAGAGTGCCAGATCAAGGTGAGCGGGTTCACTCCGAACCAGCTACAACGGTGCAACCCTACACCCTGAGAGATTGTATCAGCTGGCTCTAATGGGATTTCAGCTGTCTGGACGGACCTGTTCCACTTGCCTTTCTGAAGCCGCCGCTGTTCCCGGCGTCAGCAAAACCCACTTACGTATGCCAGTCGTAGCGACATGGATCTGTGTGATCAAGGAGTAACTTAGCCCAAGGATATGCTATCAGTGAATAGTGACACTGCATTAAGCATCAGGTATCCCTTCCCGGCTGGAAACTTTGGAAATCATAGAGCTTCAAACGTCTCATTCCCAGTCTACTTTCTGTCCCTCCAGCTGTTCTGTCTGTCTGGCCCTTTTGGCACTCCACCCAGCTTTGTCTCTGCACTGCAGTGGCTTCCTTTCCGTTCTTGTTGGGATTGGCTGAGAGGCGCCAACCTGTGGTTTACAGGCAAAATCTTTTGCCTTCTAAGAATCTGCACAGCTCTCCCAATGACTCTGGTCCAGAAGGTCAGACCAGAACCAATGGGCTGAAACTAAATCAAAAGTGTTTTCGGCGGAATGTTAGGAAAAACTTTCTGATAGAGCGGTTCCTCAGTGGAACGGGCTTCCTCGGGAGGTGGTGGGCATCCTTCTTTGGAGGTTTTTAAGCAGAGGCTCAATGGCCATCTGACAGCAATGCTGAGTCTGTGAACCTGGACAGATCATGAGAGGGAGGGCAGGAAGGGTTACATCAGTGCTTGTTTCTCGAGGTCCCTTGCTCATTGCCACTATGGGGGTCAGGAAGCAATTTTCCCCAGGCCAGTTTGGCTTGGGATCCTGATGGTGTTCTGCCATCTTCTGGGCATGGAGCAGAAGTCACTGGGGGTGTGTGGGGAGGGAGGAAGTTGTGAATTTATTGCATTGTGCAGGGGTTGGACTAGATGACCCTGGATGTCCTTTCCAACCCTATGATTCTCTGACTCTTTCTCCCGCCTCCATCAAGCATACTCACAAACAAGCTGAACACAGTCTTGTGCATTAGGCGGTAGAACCTTCCTCCTCCTTTAAAAAGAGACATATATTGTAAAACATGCATGCATTCCATCTCCACCTGAATGGTGTCCCCTGCAACAAAAATGCAGAGAAAACCTGATTCTGGTATTCGAGGTGGGGAGAATGTGTTTTTCAAAATCAGGAAAGCAGTTTCTAAGCACCATCACCAGTCTTGAAAAGTTGCTTTATCCCAATTGATAGTGTGAAAAAGGAAGTAGGGTAGGAAAAGAGCCAACAATTTCCAGAGGGAAGGATATATGACTGAAGACTGAGAAGCCAAAAGTAAAAGACCAAGATTTGAATCCGGTAACACCTTATTTATTTATTTTATTTATTTATTTCAGATTTGTATTCCGCCCTCCCCGCGAGCGGGCTCAGGGCGGATAACAACATATTAAAAATACAGTTAAAAAATTCATGAACACTAAAAACAACACATTTAAAACAGGATGGTGGACAGCCTTCACAGGGAGGGTTAAGATTTATACACCCCTTTTTCCAGGCCGGCGGAGGCCCAGCCTCAGCCATATGCCTGGCAGAGCAACTCTGTCT
The DNA here is from genome assembly GCF_028583425.1 of Eublepharis macularius. Classification (NCBI taxonomy): domain Eukaryota; kingdom Metazoa; phylum Chordata; class Lepidosauria; order Squamata; family Eublepharidae; genus Eublepharis; species Eublepharis macularius. Next base: position 6,622,276 of record NC_072799.1, read on the forward strand.
TGCAGGCCCGACGAAAGGATAATAGGTCCTGCCAGGCTCTGGTTTCAGCAGCCAGAGTGTTCCACCAGGAGGGAGCCAGGACCGAAAAGGCCCTGTCTCTAGTCGAGGCAAGGTGGGCCTCCTTGGGGCCAGCGACCTCCAACAGCTGTTTGTTCCCTGATTGGAGTGTCCTCTGGGGAATATATGGGGAGAGACGGTCCTTTAAAAACCAAAACAATTTTCAGGGTATAAACTTCTGATAATCAAAGCTGTCTTTGTCAGATTCTGAGGGAGCTTTGAGTGACTCTCGAAAGCTTATACCCTGGGAAATCTTTGTTGGTCTTTAACGTGCTACTAGACTCGAATCTTGTTGTTTTACTGCAGACGAACATGGCTTCCCACGTGCAACAAAAAAGTACATATTACCTGAAGGTTGCTCCGGACACAGCTTAATAGTAACCAGACGCAGGACTGGTTCCTTTTAGCAGACCTCTGCTCTTGTTGATATGAGTGAAGACAGATTCACCGTGCAGCGGCACAGGTGTGTGGGGCAATCTTGTTTTTTGGAAATGTTTGCAGCAAAATCTGGCCACAGGTAAGCACCGTTTGGCTGACACCTGTAACGACACCCTGACACCTCGCTCGAGCCCCTGAATCAGTTTTGCAGCCATTTTATTTATATTTATTTGTATTTATTTATATTCAATTTATACTCCGCCCTCCCCATACCAGGGCCGTTTTCACACCGCTTACCTTCCCTCGCAACGACTCGGAACATCGCGCAAAAAACGTGGAAGATCGCGTTTTCTCGCGCGAGATTTGCGTGACGTCGAGCAAATCTCGCACGAGAAAACGCGATCTTCCACGGTTTTTGCGCGATGTTCCAGGTCATTGTAAGGGAAGGTAAGCGTTGTGAAAATGGCCCTGCAGGCTCAGGGTGGTTCACAACAGAACTTTTATTTTATATTTATTTATATTTCAATTTATATACCGCCCATCCCCAGGGGCTCTTTAAAACTTAAAAACACATGTCACAGTTTAGGCCATTAAGACCATTAAAAGCATAAAATACTTAACATGCCGTAGTTTAAAATATCATACCTATATAAATATAAAAACAAAAAACATAGCAGCACATAATCTGGACGACTACCTTTTTCGCCATCTCCAAAGCGTTTTTACCAGGAAGATATATGGGGGATGGAAGGTGCCACTGGAAGGGAGGGCATATACTTTATTCCCCCCGGCTAGGGGTGGGGGGGCACTGCCTAGCATCAACCGTATGCCTGGCGGAACAGCTCCGTCTTACAGGCCTAGCGAAACGCTAACAAGTCTCGCCGTGCCCTAGTCTCATAAGACAGAGTGTTCCACCAGGCTGGGGCCAGGACCAAGAAAGCCCTGGCTCTGGTCGATGCCAGGCGGGCCTCCCTAGGGCCAGGGATCTTTAATAGATGTTTATCGCTCGAGCGAAGAGTCCTCTGGGGTTCATATAATCATATTTTAAAGATGTGAACACAAATATTTAAGTGTACATGTGGCACGATAGCCGTACACTGCCTCTCTTGAAATATTACATCTGCCTAATTCTCTCTCTCCTGTCTCAGCTGTTTGTGACATCATTCTTGGCAGGGCTAGAGATAATTGTGAATCAAACAGATGGGTAATAAGGAAGAAAGCATCAGAGGCTGTCGGAGGTTTCCTTTAGACACAGCAAGTGCTAAGATACAGCAGCGCTTCTTGTATTAAGGTTCCAGACAGGGAAGGAAAAATACTTCTTTAAAAACATCACCTGCTTTTCCAAAGGGGAATCGGTGCCTGTTTAAAATTCTGGCCGGATCAGTGAAGAGGAGGTAACATACCATTTGTAAAACTCTGTATAAGATTACAGTACAGAAGAGACGATCTCTGCAGTGTTCGTATCACTCATCTTTCTCTGCAGTGCATTGGACCTACTTAGCGAGGATCGGGCGAGGATTCTTGGATCCTGCGGGATTTTTTTTAGGGTATAATGCTAGCAGCTGGAGATCTGTAATGCTGGAGTTTAGCATTACATCTTCTTCTCAGCCTAGCACAGCATTTCTCCTAAAGCAAAGACCGTACAGAAGTTCAAAACTTTACTGCTGAAGTTATGGCTGAAGTTAACCACTGCTGCCTTTTAATAGGGAGGTGCAAACCTAACCTTGGTCGATATACATTGAGAATGAGTGTATAGTAGTGGCTGCGGCTGCAGTTCTGTCTACGAACCTCAGGGGGACTTAATTTCAAGCAAGTAGGAATGAGTTGTGCAGTAAGAGCGGATGATGAACTGTGAGTTTGGTTCACTGTCCCAGCAAGCGAATCACTTAGGCAGGCGATTGTTGTTTTAAGCCTCTTTGTAACATGCAGATCATAAAAAGAGCTTTATTTTACAAGGATTACTGTGTGCAAGGTGCATCTGACAAAGAGAGCTGTGGCTCTTGAAAGCTGACGATGCATCTGACAAAGAGAGCCGTGGCTCTCGAAAACTTATGCTACAATAAAGTTGGTTAGACTTAAAGGTGCGACTGGACTCTTTGCTATTTTGCTACTGCAGACTAACACAGCTAACCCCTCTGGATCTGTGTGCAAAGTGTTTTGAATGTTTGAAACATGCCAAACGTTAATCTGATGGCTTTGAACAAGGAGAGATGCAAGAACCTTGTCTGTCTCTTCCAAGTTCCCCATACTTTCCAAGCTGTGAAATGCTCCATTTTCAAAAACCTTGGAAATCTGTTTCTCGTGGAAAGATCTTCTATAATTAGTGCAGTTGTTAAGAGAAAGGAGCCAGTTCTGGCATGTTTCCATGCTGTGTTAAAGGGGTTTTGCGCTAAACTCTTTTTAAAACAATGAACATAAAGCCAAACATATGCCATTTACAATTCGGGTACTCATGTATGTTGTTGAGTTAGATAAAAATCTGAAAGGTACTCTAATTATATTAGATGGGTAGCTGTGTTGGTCTGCAGTAGAACAGGTGGATTTGGGTCAAGTGGCACTTTAGAGACCAACAAGATTTTCAGAGTGCAAGTTTTTGAAAGTCAGTGTCTCTCTACACGAGACATGTGACATGTGAAGAACACGTGTTGCGAGATGCAATGTTAGCTAGGAAGGGTAGTTTTTAAAAACAGAGCCGGTGGCAGGGCAAAGGCTTTGCTATACACTGGAGCTGTGTGAAGGGGCTGTGAAATGCCAGAAGGGAAACCAGCCCATTATAACCTCTCCAGGTCCAAGCCCAGCTTTGGAAGGCAGCTCCAGCCCATTTACATTCCTGGCTGCCCTCTGGTTGCGATCCCACACTGTTTTAGACTGGAGAGATGAAATTGACAGAGCCTTTGGGGAGGTGAAGATGAAATTGACAAACCCTCTAAGGAGCGATCTCTGTGGCCTCTATCTTTTAAAACTACACTTCCTGGCTAACATGGCTTCTCCCTACACTTGATGAATATGCGCCAAGGCATCTCGTATAGACTCTCAGAGCTCTGAAGATAGGACCTCTGTCTTTCAGAAGCTTACACTGAAAATGTTGTTGGTCTCTAAGGTGCCACTGGACCCAAATCCTGCTAATTAAATTATGCTGTGGAGTGTGATGAAGTTGGGTTTTGGTAGAACTGTGGTGCTGTAGGCACAGGGAAGGCTGAATAGTGGACTATGAAGATGTGTATCACCCCATCCTGATTTTTCCTAGCAAAACTCCCTTGTATCATGTTTATGTAAAACGACTTGATATAACCATTCTGTCCCCTTTGAAAATATTATTCCAGGCGTCTCAAACATGTGTTTTTGTTATCACTGCTTATAACAATTATGATTTGTTAGCATAGTGATTAAGTAGTTGGGCTGTGAATCTGCACTCTGCTGGTTCGAATCCTGCTATGAGCTCAGCAGATGGCCTTGGGTCAGCCACACCTCTCAGCCCAGCTCCCCAGCTAAATTGTGGGGATAACAACAACACTGACTTTGTTCACTGTTCTGAGTGGGGCACTAATCTGTCTAGAAGAGCAGTATATAAGCACAGTTATTATTATAATTGCAAACACATACAGCACTCATGTACACTGACCTGTTTAGTGTGGCTTTGTTTAGAATGTACTGCACATTGAAGGAAAACGGCATTTTCACAGACTGACCTAAGGAAATAGTGGGTGCATTCAGATGTCACAAGTTGTTAAGCGAACAGGCATAAATTGCAGGCTGCACTTACACTCTTTTCATTTTTCCTCCCATGCACGGAGCATGGCAGAACGTTTCCCAGTGTTCGCTGTGATGTCTGAAGACACGTGCCCCTGCAAAGTGGAGCTTATTCCCCCCCATCCTTAACAAGAACTTACGTGGTAAAATGGTTAGAGCGTTGGGCCAGGATCCAGTTCAAACTCCTATCAAGTTCAAACTAGTCACATTCTCTCATTCTAACCTACCTCACAGGATTGTTGTAGCATGGAGAAGGGAGAATCATGCATGGTCACCCTGAACTTTCCACTATCCACTGGAGTTTGAGCAAACTGGGAAGTTTACAGTCAAGATTCCACATGTAAAGGGAGAGGAGAAGCTTGGAGAGCATGCAAGCATGGCACACGGTTGCATTCATGCCCAACTGCAGTTTAATTTCATTTTTGCAATTGTATCTGAATGCAGCCTGTGCCCTGCAAGGAAAAAACACTCAGGACATGCTATGGGGACGGTTGTGAGATTTGTTTTTTTTTGGGGGGGGGGGAATGCATATTTTGTGCAATGTAGCCACTAACTAGACTGTGGTGTGTTTGGATGTGGCAATGTTAATTGGGTCTCCGTTTGGCTATGAAACTCACCGGGGGCCCTTGGATGAATCACCATTTCGACCTAACTTTCCTTGAATGCTTGTGCCGAGTTACAGTGCCATTTTAAGCATGAAAATACATGTTGTGTGTAATTGTGATCCTTAAAAAAACTTAGACATTATGCAATGCAGCCAATGGAGTCTTCAGTTAAAGAAGAAAATCAGCAGTGGTAGGATGCTGTGTGACTTTTGCACCACTTTCCTGCTGAGAATTGTAGCCTGCAACTTGTTTTTGGTGTAGTGGTTAAGAGCCACTCTCTAATCTGGAGAACCGGGTTTGATTCTCCACTCCTCTGCCTGAAGCCAGCTGGGTGGCCTTGGGTCAGTCACTTAAGAGCAGCAGGACTCTAATTTGGAGAGGCAGTTTGATTCCCCGCTCCTCCACTGGAAGCCAGCTGGGTGACCTTGGGTCAGTCACAGCTCTCTCAGAGCTCTCTCAGCCCCACCCACCTCACAGGGTGATTATTGTTGTGGGGATAATAATGACATACTTGGTAAACTGCTCTGAGTGGGCATTAAGTTGTCCTGAAGGGTGGTATATAAATTGAATATTATTATTATTATTTTACTCTTCTCTGGGGAAACGGTTAGGTGTGTTCTTAACCTTGGTGCAGTGTTTAAACGTGGTGTTGTCGTTAGAGTGTTCAACTAGGATCTGGGAGAGCCAGGTTCAAATCCCTGCTCTGCCATGAAACTCACTGGGTGACTTTTTTAAGGGGACAGTCACCTTTTAGAAAGATTAGTTTTGGGGAAATGAAACTATGTACACTGTACCCTTAGCCTTGTTCTGTTGGAAAACAACATTCAGGTAAAGATTTGGCATGTTTTCTTAAGGTCATTTTCTGAATGGGGAAAATCCTTTCTCTTCCTCGTCCAACCTTTATTGAAGGAGGGACCCCCACTCATCCTCCTTGTCCTCCTCTTTAGAGAAAAGATACTCTGCATGTACCCAGAGGTGTGTACAGAGATCCTTTGTCAAGAGGAGGGGATAGGGCTGCCAACTCCAGGTTGGGAAATTCATGGAGATTTAAGGGTGGAGCCTGGGGGAGGTGGTGTTTGGGGAAGGGAGGACCTCAGGCTAAAATACCACAAAGCCCAACCTCCAAAGCAGCCATTTTCTCTGCTCTGATCTCTGGAAGTTGGCAACCCTAGGAGGGGAAAATCCCACCCTCATTCAGCAAAAAGGCCTTTTTTGCACATGCTCAGAGGCACCGTGTCCTTTCTCTGGGGAGCAGCACCTCTCTCCCTAGGCTTGCCAACCTCCAGGTGGCACCTGGAGATCTCCCCAAATTGCAACTGATCTTCCTGGAGAAAAAACAGGTGCTTTGGAGGGTGGACTCTAAGGCATTTTCACCCCACTGAGGTTCCTGCCTTCCTCAAACCCCACCCTCTCCAAGCTCTACCCCAAAAATTTCCAGGAATTTCCCAACCCAGGCCTGTCAACCCTAAGACAGCCAAGGTAATGTCATTCAGGCTGTTTGAATTTCCTTTCTGAAAACTTAGCTCAATGAGGTAAGGGATGGGGACTAGCCTATCGGATACTGTCTGCTGTTGTAGATATGTTCCTACTGGGTTGTTTGATGTTGCTAAAGAAGTCATGCAAATTAACCATGTTTTTTAAAGAAAGGATTCATCCCCGTGTTTGATTTTATCCTAGTTTTCAAATTATCTCCTACCACACCCTCTTGTATCTGTTGATCTGATTGCATAATGTCTGTTGCTTTAAGTGGACTCTAAGGCATTTTTACCCCACTGAGGTCACTGCCCCCCAACCCCCCTCTTCAGGCTCCACCCCCCAAATCTCCAGGAATTTCCCAATCTGGAGTTGGCAAGCTTATTCCAGGAGAAGCCCTTTGCACGTGCCCAGAGGTACTCGTTTCGTAGGGTTGCCAGCTCTGGTAAGGGAAATTCCTGGAGATTTGGGGGTGGAACCTGGGGAGGGGCCTCAGCAGGGAATGATGCCATGGAGCCCCCCCCTTCGTTCTCTTCTCCCCCTATTTCTTGAGGGGAGATTACATTGGGCCCTCACGGTCTGGCCTTCACGTACCTTTTCTTTATTTTCTGCCATAGGAGAAGCCCTTTGCCCATGCCCAGAGGCACCCTTGCCAGCTCCGGCCAGGGAAATTCGTGCAGACGTGAAGGGGTGGCTCCTGGGGACCTAATAATAACGCCTCCGACTCCCTTCCCCTCGAAGCAGCCGACCCCCGTGGCTTAGAGAGCGGCCGCCCTTCCGGGAGACCTCCCGCCTGGAGTTGGCACCGCGGCCGCGCGGCCCTGCCGGCGCCTCCCCTCCGCCCGGCCGGCGGGCGAGGCGTGGCGGGCGAGGCGGGCCCGCGAGGAGGAGCCGGCGGGCGGCGGCGGAGGGCGGAGGAAGGACGGGCTGCCGAGGAGCAGGCCGCTTCGCCGCAGAGCCAGCACCGCCGCCGCCGGCTCCGAGGCCCCCAGGTCGCTCCCGCCCGCGCCGCCGCCGCCCCGGAGGAAGGAGAGGAGGGAGGGAGAGAGGTAGGCCCGCCGGCCGGCCCGCCCTTTTCGGGGGCGCGGACAGGAGCCCCCGGGCCCTTCGGCGGGAGGGGAGGGGAGGGGAGGGGAGGGGGCGCCGCTTGGCCCTGGACGGCGAGAGCCGCCCCCGCCCCCCTCCGCTGAGCCGCCCCCTGCCCTCGGCGGCGCCCCTCTGCCCCGCTCCGGCGCCCCCCTCACGACGAGGCGGTTCTTCTCGCCTACTCTCCCGCTACTCCGGGCGCTACTACGAGTCCGGCGCGCTCGACCCTCCGCAGCCCGCCAGAGGTTGGGGCTGGGGGCTTTCCTCCCTCGCCGACTCCGCTTTGATCCGGGAATCTGAAAGCCCCTGAGGTGCCGCCTCAGTATGGGGCTTGCTCCGCGGTTATTGTTACTGTTGTTGTTACCTGGAGTCTCCGTAGCTTGCCAGGGGTTGGGACTGGGATTGTTGGTACCCTCACCAACTCAGATTTGATCCAGGAATCGAGGAGTTAGTGAGGGACTGCATTAGATGTGGCATGTTCCCTTATTGTTATTATTGTTATTATTATTACCTGTACTTTCCATAGCCCACCAGATGCTGGGACCAGAATTTTTCTTCCCTCGCTGATTCAGATTTGATCCGAGGATCTAGGAGTTAGTGAGGTATCGTCTTAGTATGTGGCGTGTTCCCTCATTTTGTTGCTATTACTATTACTACTACTACTACTATTACTACTACCGCTACTACCAGTACTTTCCATTGCCCACCAGATATTGGGGCTGGAATTTTTCATCCCTCACCAACTCAAATTTGGTCCAGGAATCTAGGAGCCACTCAGATATCACCTTAGTGACATATGACCTCAGTATGTGGCAGGTTCTATTGTTATTGTTGTTATTTTTGTCGTTATTGCCTGAACTTTCCATAGACCACCAGACGTTTGGGCTGAGATTTTTGGTACCCTCACCAACTCGGATTTGATCCAAGAATCTAGGAGTTAGTGACGTATTGCCTTAGCATGTTCCCTCATTGTTGTTATTATTGTTATTGTTATTATTACTGTACTTTCCACAGCCAACCAAATGTTTGGGCTGGGATTTTTGGTCCCTCCCCGACTCAAATTTGACCCAGGAATCTAGGAGCCACTTAAGCATCACCTGAGTTAATGGCATGTTCCAAGTAGCGCTGATTTTTGTTGTTATTATTATTATTATTAGAATTAGAATGATTATAAAAGCTCTCCCACCATTCCCTTATTTCACTTATTAATATTAAGGGTTGCTGGGGGAGTGTTTGAGATTTTTAAAGGGAGGGGGTGACACACTCAGTATCTCCTCAGGCTCATAGCAATTAAGGATGATGGAAATAATGTCTTCCCGCTATCATTTAAGCTTATTAAGCCCCCCCACCCAGCATTTTCTCAGTCTCATTTGTAATGACAGGAGATGTCATCATTGGAACCTGAAGGTGTGTCCCCCCCCTCCCCTGCCCCACTTTAATTTTGGGGGAATCGTGTTCCTGTGATCATTTTGGGGTTAAAGTCCTTGTTGTCTGCCCCCCCCCTTCGTATAGTGCAGTGTGCTCCTCTTATTCTTGGACTTAGACCTCCCCCTCCCAAATTACTCCAGGCTTTTAAATGGAGGTGCATTGGTGTGTGTGGGGTGGGTGGGGGGGTAGAGCTTGTATTGGCTGTTGTAGGTAATGCAGACCCACAAAGTACCTTCCCTGCTTCCTTCAGATGAGGGGTGGGGAAGCAGAAACCTTAGGGGTGCAGCTGCTGAGAACATATTGGTGTGTGTGCTTTGCTTACTGGACTGTCGCGTCCCCAGATGACCAAGATTTTCACCCTTATCCATAGCAATGCACTCTCCCTGCCATAACAGCTCATCACATTGCAGGATTATTTCCTCTCTGTGTGTGTCTGTGAGAGAGTGTGTGAGATTTCTAGTAACAGGAATGACAACAAACACACATTTATCCCAGAGAATAAAGCATGCTTTATCCTTGCCAGTGTTGCTGTGTGAATTGCTCTCTCGTTAGATCCCCCCCTCCCGTCCTAAAATGTACGCAATTGTTCCTCTGAAATTAAGACTGAAATATGAGAGAAATAAAACCGTCAAGGCGGAAACATTTGTTTCTCTTTTAAATAAAATTTCTGGGTCAGCTGGGTGTGCTGAAAGAGGTAGCCATGAAAGCATCAAAATGACAAGAAGCAATTTTAAAACCGGTTGGCAACTAAGGTGAAGCAAACAAAAATTACGTTTTGTGTTGCTCTCTAGCAATTATGTTGTCTTTGTCAAGGCTGAAAACGCTTTCAGAGTAAGGCGCATTGCTTTATTGGGAGGGGGATGTAAAATTGCCCTTGCAATCTTTTGATCTCTCCTTTAAAGCCATGATGATAGTTTCGGGTGGGCAACCATGTGGTCTGCAGTAGAAAAGCAAGATTCTAGATGAGTGGCACCTTAAAGAGCAACTAGATTTTCATGGTATGAGCTTTTGAGAGTCAGAGCTCGTACCCCGGAAATCTGGTCTTGAAGGTGCTATCGATCTGCATCATGCTCTTTTACACCCTAAATAGTAATATGCATCCTATTTACTCATTATCTGAAGATCAGGAAGAACAAATGAGAAATCTTCGTAGAAGGGCTTTGCTTTCTGCAGTTTGCTCTGGGTGGGTGTGTGAGTGAATGGAAGGAGGAAGGGCGAAAGCTACAAACAAAGCCTCTCTCCCTTCCCCCAATAGCGCTGCGAAGTGGGGGTTTTGTCACTGGTTTCAGCTGCATTGGGCTGGCGTGCTTTGTACAGAGATAATGTGCTAGCCTGGAATATGTACCGTCTCATGCTCAGATGGAAACATTCCAACGAATGCTTCATATACGAGAGAGTTGCGCCAGCTCAGATCGCTGCTGTGCATCAAAACAGCAGTGGGGGTAAGCAGCTTAAAGGAATAGTGTCAAGATGGGTTCATGCTCTTGGAATAAATGTTTAGTTGTGTGATGATAATAAGGTTCACACGTCCGTTCGTCAGAAGGGCGCTTGTCTCTCGAAAGCTTATACCCTGGAGATTTTTTGGTCTTTAGGGGTGCTACTGATCTTGAATCTTGCTAGTATTCCGTGTTAAACTGACTCCATATATATATCTGTCTATCAATTACATTTTTAAACCTCATGGAAGTTCTGGCTTCCCCATTTTGTTTTCACAACAGCCCTGTGAGGTAGGCTAGGCTGAGAGTGAGTGATTGCCCCAAGGCTAATAGCAAGCTTTGTGAGAATTTAATTTGGTATTCTCGGGTTCGAGTCTAGCATTCCAACCACCATATCACATTGTTGTTCATGTTTGTCTTCTTCCTGGCCAACACGGGACCCAAGTTGGTTAAAAACAGTAATATATGATAAAACTGCTTTCCATGGTCATAGATCTAGAGGAGTTAGCTGTGTTAGTCTGTAGTAGCAAAAATCAAAGAGTCCAGTAGCACCTTTAAGACTAACCAATTTTATTGTAGCATAAGCTTTCGAGAATCACAGTTCTCTTTGTCAGATGACGAAGAGAACTGTGATTCTCGAAAGCTTATGCTACAATAAAATTGGTTAGTCTTAAAGGTGCTACTGGACTCTTTTTGATATGATAAAACTGTATGCTACAATGAAGCTAAAAGCAATTAAACTTTAAAACAGTAAGTATAAATTACATTGAGATCACCGATAAAAAAACCCCTATGCACTGCTAGAAAAGTATTCTCTTTTGTCCAGACTCAGACTGAATTCTTTAAAACAATGCATATCGAATGTTTGAAGTTCAGTTTAGATATCAGAGCTAACAGCCTTTGATGGAGCCCATTATTTTTGAATGCCAAAGGTTGGACCTTCCTGTGTTTCTTTGTCTTCCCCAACAGCATTTGCATAAGTAAGCGAAGGAATGAGGAAAACCCATCTCAGTAATGTTGTTACATGGTTGTTCAGCTGTGTGTTATCAGTGAAAAAAGGCTTGGTGGTTCTCATTCACGTATCTGCCTGGGAGGTAAAGCACTAACTGAATAGACGTCTCCACATCTTGTTGCCTTGTTCTGTATGTTCAAAGCAATTCACATATTTATTTAGTAATCTCAGTGTCTAGTTCATGACAATAAATCAGCTAATATTGCTGACAAAAAATGAAATGAAAATAAGAGCAAAAGTGTCCAAAGCTGAAGAGCAGGCAGGGGATTTCTATAGAAGAAACAAGATGAGTGCATGTTGTCGGCTGCGATGTTTTCGGGATGTATCACACCTCCCTTCTCCTTGCACCGTAGCAAAAGATTCGGTTGCTTTTCCTGTGAGAGGTTGGCGTGCTGTTGATAGATACAGAATACCAGCAGTTTCATTAAATTAATTTATTTACTTCTTTGATACTCTGCCTTTCTTTCCAAGAAGATTTTTTCTTTATTTAAACTATAAAAGCTATAGACGATAAACATAGAAAATAAAAACCCACAACATTTTAAAAGAAAAAAAGGACGCACTAACAATACATAAACAAGGAAGGAAGAAAAGGGAAAAAAACCCTAAAACTAAATTGAGTTCTGATTTTCTCTGCAATAAATATACATCATTTTCAAAGTCTCGCTTATTCTGAGTCAAACATAAGAGCCCTCTTTTTTCTATTGCTCATAATTCTTAATCTATAAATCTAGATGTCGTCAAGTCCTTAAAATCTATTTCATGTAAAATGTCTATAAACGGTTTCCATTCAGTCAAAAATGTAACTGATGTCTTTTCTCTAATCAGTGAAGTAAGTTTTGCCTTTCTTTCCGATAGGGACCCAAAGTGGCTTACATCCACCTCCATTTTATCTCCACAACAACCCCGTGCGGTAGGTTAGGCTGAACGTGTGACTGGCCCAAAGTCACCCGGCAAACTTCCAGGGAAAGGTTTTGATAACCTTTGATTTCCTAGAATAAGTAAATAAATGCACAGGAATTTTGTAAACTGTCTTTCTGTTGCAGTTGTGGACGCTAGAGCTGTTTGCCAATGAGAAAATGTAAAGCGTATCTCTGTAAAACAAGCAAATAGGATATAAACTGCGAACCTAGGTGTGTTTACCTGGAAGTAAGTCAGTGAGTTCAGGATTTCAGCCTTAGTCTTTTAACACACAAGCACCATTAGTATCAGGTGCATGCACATTTGAGGTCTCGCGGAAAGGAAAGTAACTGGCGTGTGTGTTTTGGATCAAAGAAGCAGCAGGTAAGAGAAGGTTTATCCACCCATCCCATTTCTCCAAGCTCAATCGCCATCCTTCCAAGTTTCTTCTTAAAAACTGGCGCCGGGGCTGTGTTATATATGTTTGTTTGTAAGGTGCACCTAAGGGCACTGTTCTCTGCGTACACTGTTTTGACCTTTTGATCTGCTGTTAAGGTCAACATTTAGCTGAAACTGGTGTCCTTTTCTCACCTTGTTAATCTCACATTTTCTTAGAGTTTGCCAATAAAGTAATATTATATCTAACGTGCAGATGAGGGCAAGTTACGGTCATGGTGGGACCTAGTGACTCTCATATGTTGTAGGAACAATGCTTATCTTAAACCTTTTACTGCCTTGATGTATTGACAGTTCTTGAACCTTTTCATTATCAAGCTGTTTAAACATACAGTTCGCTGGCAGCGTAAATGGAAAAGGTACAGAGCGTTTTTAGCTATATTCCTAACTGTCAGAGGTGAACACATGTAACTGCCTTGAACTGAATCGCGCCATCAGTCCATCAAGATCAATCTTGTCTACTCAGGGTCTCTCTCCAGGGTCTCAGGTGGAGGTATTTCACATCACCGACTACTTGACCAATTTAATTGGAGATGCCGAGGATTGAACCTGGTACCTTTTGTACACTAAGCAGATGCTCTGCCATGAGGCCACTGGTCCCTGTCTCAAATGGATGCCAATGTTTCTTTCTCGCACTTGTTTTTCTCCTGTGGTCCACTTACTTTCCTTTATTTTTCTTTGCCTTTGATGTAGTTTACAGGTGGGAAACTGGGACTGAAGGTCCGATGCTTGGCCGGCTAGCTCCATGGCTAAATTAGAATTGTGGAACTTTACCTCAGTGGTTCTTAATCTTATTTTATTTATTTATTTACAGGGATATATCTGTGCCACCTCTTCAAAGTCCTACTGAGGCTTCCTCAGGAGGTGGTGGGCTCTCCTTCTTTGGAGGTTTTTAAGCAGGGGCTAGGTGGCCATCTGACAGCAATGCTGATTCTGTGAACCGAGGCAGATCATGAGAAGGAGGGCAGGAAGAATCACATCAGTGCTTAGTTCTTGTGGCTCCTTCTTACATACCCAGGGTAATGCCGATCGCCACCTTGGAGTCAGGTAGCAATTTTCCCCAGGCCAGTTTGGCTAGGGATCCTAACAATGTTTTGCCATCTTCTGGGCATGGAGCAGGGGTCACGGGGTGTGTGGCGGGGGGAGGTAGTTGTGAATTTTCTGTATTGTGCAGGGGGTTGGACTAGATGACCCTGGAGATCCCTTCCAGCTCTATGATTCTAAGTAGACTTACAGTTAAAACAATGTCACAATATAACAACAAGCCATTGGACAGAAATCTTAAATATCCGTAAAATAGAAGCAGAGCATTCAAAACTGGTAAGATAAAACCCTTAATTGAATCCACTACTCCTGTACACGCCTGTGCCCAATAGAAAACTAAGACAGAAAAGCAGTATTCCAAACAATACAACTATTGGTACCGGCATATTGTTAATATATGTAGACGAGAGAATTGCGTTGTCTGAAGTGTAACAATTTTCCTTTTAGCCTAGTTATTATTTTTTGAGTAACTGACTTCAACCTTGTGTTTGTTGTCATTACAGCCCCTCCGTTTTGTTTTCTTTTGTTTCCGTCACACGTACTTAGACTGACGGATAAAGCAATATTTTTGTTCGTGGGTTTTTTCGCCCATTTGATTCCCATTTGCAGTTTGTTGCTTTTTTAAGGTCCAGAAGGAGAAATCTAGCCTCTGGGATTTAATCCTCATGGGATGAGCAGTATAAAACAATTTGCTTCCCCTAGCTGACAAAAGCATTGTAAGTAGGGGAAAGGAGCTGCCTAAAACCTAGACTGTCCCCCTATTTGTCCCCCTTCCAAGTCTTGTAGATCCCCCCTCTGCCCAGGGGTGTACGTGCAGCTTTTTTAAAGAATCACTTTTTTATCTTGTATTGCGGCCCAACGATTACCTTGTTTGTTCAAATTAGCTATTTAAAATATTGTAAAATCTGTACCGGTTAATTTCAGTAAACCGCTTCACATAAATACGTTATTTTTGAATTATCCCAAATGCTTTAGAGGTGCATAGATTAGTTCGGCAACTGCCGGTTTAGACTTTAGGTAGAAGTGAAAGCCAGGGTTGTATTACGGTTAGAACATTGGATCAAGAATCAAACTAATTGTGACGGCAAACTCGTGGCCTTCAAGGTTTCGCCATCGCCATTTAAGTTATAACGGCACAGAGCTCTCCCCACCCCACTTTATGTCTTTTCAAGTGCCAAAAAAATGGTGGGATGTGTGTTTGTAGGTCTCCTGTTGATGTTTCAGCGTGTGACAAGACATGGGTTGGGGTTGGGGGAAAGCTTCATGTTGCAGGCCCAACCACAGTTAGACCCTCACGGCATTTTAAAATCTCTTTAAAGTGGCAATGCTGAACCCGTGGTAACCACAAGCTCATTGTAATGTTTAGTTTGACCATAAGTTCTTGAAGATCCACGTTCAGATCCCTGCTCACCTTGCCCGTGGGCCAGTCATTCTCTATTAGTCTAATATACATCACAGGGTTTTAGTGAGGATAAAATAGAGGGAGAGCCATGTATGCTGCCCTGTGTTTCTTAGAGGAAGGGTGGGATGAAAAACGCACTACATCTATTTATCTAATGCAAAACATGGCCCCATCTGTGGATATTTAAATCCAGAGACTGGAGCCATGAATAGACAAGATAGATTTTTCTGCAACTCTGAGAAAAGTCCTGGGTTTGCAGAAAAATCTGAAATCTTTAATAACAAATACATTAAGGGAAGGGAGTTAAAAATCCCCCAGATTAAAAAAAAAAACGATGCCTGTACCTTTAAGAAATAGATGCCTTCCGAGATCTCAGAGGTCATTTTGGAGGTTGCTAGGCAACCACAACAATATTGCCACTCTTCAAGACTTGCCTTCTGTTAGTAAAAAGCAGGGGGAGGGGCAGGACTTTTTCCAGTGCTGTTTCAGTTCCCCAGTTTACAATTGTTCCCCTTCCCCGCTGCTGTGGAGTGAGGGCTCATCAGGGCTAGGACTGGCAGCAAGCACCAGGCAACTCACTACCATGTGACTCACCCAGGGCCTCTGGGTGACCACCTGGCAACTCATTACTATGCGGCAACAGCCACCTCACAACTCACCTGAGTGACTTCCTGCTGTATGATTTGCACAACTCTCACTCGTCCGGTGTTGGTTACAGGACAGCTTCATGCCATACAACTCGCTGTGACCCAGCGGCAGCCACTGCACAACTCGTATGACTTGACCGGGCCCGGTGGTGGCGGCCACACAACTCATCTGAACATCTTGCTGTTGCATAATTTTTATAACTTTGCAAGCCTTTTCCCAGGAAGAGTCTGTCTGGGGAAGGGAAGGAGGAGAAGCTGAGCCGAGCATGATGTAGTGGTTAGAGTGTCACAGTAGGAACTGGGAGAGCCAGATTTCGAACTCGCACTCTACCATGAAATCTTGTTGGGTGACGTTGGGCCAGTCACACTCTCTCGCACTAATCTACCTCATCAGGTTGCTGTGAGGGACTCCTGTTGGAAGAAAGGTGGGGTATAAAGGAAGTAAATAAATTGCAATAAAGCTGGAGAGGTCAGATAAAAGGGAGGTGGGTGGCAAGGAGGAAGCAAGGAAATGGAACAGGATATGGGGGCTGTCACAACCACCACCACCATTTTATATACCGCCCTTCAGGATGACTTAACACCCACCCAGAGCGGTTTACAAAGTATGCTATTATTATCCCCACAACAAAACACCCTGTGAGGTGGGGTGGGGCTGAGAGAGCTCCAGAGAACTGTGACTAGCCCAAGGTCGCCCAGCTGGCTTCAAGTGGAGGAGTGGGGAATCAAACCCGGCTCTTCAGATTAGAGTCCTGCCGCTCTTAAGTGACTGATCCAAGGTCGCCCAGCTGGCTTCAAGTGGAGGAGTGGGGAATCAAACCCGGCTCTTCAGATTAGAGTCCTGCCGCTCTTAAGTGACTGACCCAAGGTCGCCCAGCTGGCTTCAAGCAGAAGAGTGGGGAATCAAACCTGGCTCTCCAGATTAGAGTCTTGCCGCTCTTAAGTGACTGATCCAAGGTCGCCCAGCTGGCTTCAAGTGGAGGAGTGGGGAATCAAACCCGGCTCTCCAGATTAGAGTCCCACGCTCTTAACCACTACACCAAACTGGCTTAGGAGGGAAAGAGACAATAACGGAAGGAAGAAAATGTTCCCCCTGCAAGTCCTTGCAGGTTCCCTGCTTGTAAATAAATGAGAAATTGCAAGGTACTGCAGGCTGCTAAAGATATTTATACCAGTGCCTAGGATTCGAAAGCTTTTTTTCAGCCCTGTTTCCAGCCCAATATTGATTACATTTTCTGATCTGGGTAGTGTGTTATAATGTCGAGTGATAAAATCCTAGTTTCAAAAACGAGATTTTTTTTTTAAAAGTAGAATTTAATTGAGCCTTTTTAGATTCCTGCTGTGAAGTTTCTCTTAACTTTAAAAGATTAACATCTTTTATGGGTATTTAAGGTGGATGTATTTTAACTTAAGACCTGTTCGGAGGATCTTAATAACATTACCTTTGCTCGTTTTGGCCCCAGGCGAAGAGGTTTCCGGGTTTTAAATTAATTTCCTTTGCTCAGGTATATGTTGCTAGAAAGAAGCAAGACAATTAGTAGAGAGCTCTACTCTCCAGGTTCTGCTTACGCATTAAAAAAAAGAGTTACTCATGAGGGAGATGCACCTTGCTTCTGTACCTTGTACGATGTGAAATGTTCTCAAGATTATCTCTGTGTATAGTTAGCCAGGAGTTTTAGCATTTTGAATTTCTCTAATGCTCTACAGAAAGCCTGCATTTTAAAGCCATTTAAATTGTGTTTCCGTGACCTTGTGACAAATGCCACTGAGAATGAGTGGCATATAATTTCCATAGCACAGCTAGCGGCTTACAAATAAAAATCATATATAACAGATTGAAAACGGTTTAGTGTCTTGGAGCCCGAACTGGATTTTCGTATGCGTATTTCAAGCATTTGCAGGCCACTTTGAAGAAAAAAGTTAAAGCCGCCTAATTGGGAAAAAGTCCAACTAATATCAGCAAAACTTCCTTCTAATTAATCGGACTCAAATGTGTTCAGGCATCTGAACCTGCTGCTCAGCATGCAGCTGTAGAGAACGGCTGACGCAAGACTTGCCTTCGGCTGAAAATCCAAGTGGTGCCACTACCCAGCAATAGAGAATATATTTTGCTGCCCTTTAATAGAGCCACACATCTGTTGCCTTAGACAACTGCTGCAGCATGCATCGTGGTAGCAAAGGACTGCTTCCACAGAGATTTTGTTCTGGTTTGGTATTTTTCGAGCAAACGTACAATGTTGTTCTCCACTTGCAGAGTCTGATATAGCAAAATAAAACAAAAGTCCAGGGGCAGCTTAACAACTAACAACAGTGGTTTCAATATGGATTTCTGTGTGTGTCAGTGCTCACTTCTTCAGATATCTGAAGTGATATCAGGGGAGGGGCCGTGGCTCTGCTATAGAGCATCTGCTCAGCATTCAGAAAGATCAAAGTCCAGTCAGTGGCGTCTCCAGGCAGTAGGTGATGTGAAAGACCTGTGTTTGAAACCCCGGAGGGCTGTTACCAGTCTGAAAGCCAAGCTACAAGGGACGCCTGATATGAGTTGGACACGTGTTGCCTGGCATCTGCCTCGCCTCCCCCATCTTCTCCCAGAGCCATGCGGTGTCATGGACAGAGCCAAGGTGGCCACTCCCGGCTCCTCTCGGCTCAGCAGGGTGAGGCAAACACCGGGTGAGCTCACCCTGCTGACTGGACCACGGCCCGTCACTGCACGGCTCTAGGAGAGGGCAGGGGGCAAGGCAGATGCCGGGCGAGCAGCTACAAGTGATGCTACACTTCCCATCAAAACTTGAGGGAAACTGACACGTGTCCAGCTTGTGTCAGACGTCACTTGTAGCTTGGCTCTGAGTAGACAGTACGGACCTTGATGGACCCATGGTCTGATTCAGTATAAGACAGCTTCATGTGTGTTCAAGGGGCCAGTAGACTTGTTTTATTGTCCACTCTTGTCCACTTTCTTCGTTGTCCGCCATGTTGCTGTGGTCTTTCTCAAACCTGGCTTGGAGTGGTCTTTTGGGAAAGATCACAGTCAAGGGGTGTTTATGTGCCATGTGGATGGGAGGGTGTGCATTTTCGCAGGTCCTGCCCACATCGGCACCATTTCCCTTGCCTCGGCCCTCCTGCAGTTGCCATTTTCCCTCTGTCACCACATGACAGCTTTTTTTTTTAAAAAAAAGGACAATTGGTATATTGTTACAGCATTATACTGTCCTGTCTACTAGCTCCTCGGAATTTGGCAACTTTCAGTTTTTTCAAAACAGTTAGGTACTATATAGAGGGAATGCCATATCTCTGCAACAAAAAGACTTATGTTAAAAAAAATTCTGAGAATTCTTAGGAGCTAGTAGATGAATCGTCGTAACGTTATAGCAATTTCTACCCAAAAAATCCCCCTTCGACCTCAGGTCGTGTGTGTATGTGGGCGGGGGGGAGGGGGGTGGCCATGGGAGGGAGGGAGACGAGGAAATCGCGGAGAGTACTTGAGTGTGTATGCTTCTGTGCTACTGTGGCAATAGCAACTAAGCAGCGAATCATTGCTGGGTGGAAGCAGCCCTGGCCTTCTACTGGCATAGCTTTAGTGGTGTGCTGCACAAGGCAAGCGGTCAGCCGTAAACAGTGCCCTGTTTTGTGTGTGTGACATTCATCCCTCTGCAAAGTCCATCTCTTCTACAAAGCCCGCCCTTGCTTAATTTGCTTCTGTTACACAGCCCGTGTTTGGCATCAGGGTATGCCCTGTGTGATCTGCAGTCAGGGCCTGATGAACAAACTTCCTCTTGGTCAGAAGCCTCCAAGGGCCTGTAGTAGCCACAAGCACCTGTGGGCAGCGCCTTTCCTCTCTTTTCAGCAGCAGCACTGCCACCTGCCTGCTCTCACTCTCTGGTAGGTCAAGACTGCCTGTCTTTTGTTTGTCTCTCAAGAAAATAAGGAACTAGTCCCTTGTGACTTCTTCCTGGTTGATTTCTGCTGCTAGCAGCTGCTGTAGGGGTAGGGAGGGGGCAGGCAGTAGTGCTATTGAGAGGGTAAGAAGGATGGTCCCTGGGTAAGCTGTAGCAGCTGCCACAGTCACCTGCAGGCTTCATGTGTCTGCTGTACGTAATTCAGTGTTGATCTAACCTTATCTCATGCAGTACTGGCGACCTTCGTTGAGAGTGTGTAGAGTAGTGGTACTAAGTCTGTGCGCTCATTGGCTCCGCAGCTAAAGCTCTGACATATTGTCAGTCTGGTGACTGCTGCTAATCCGCAAATCCTGAGAACTCTTTTAGAGACCGTTGCCACAGGTGTAGAAATGCAGCATGTCTAGAGTCACATCGCTGTAGCATGTATCAGTCAAGTGTGAATCTGGTAATCAGTCTACTCATGTCGTAGAATCCCTTGGTCTTGTGTGATGATTGCAGACTGCTCATGAAAGATTGCCTGTGTGAGCCCCCCCCCCCCCAAATTCCTAGTGCATATAAAATTAGCATGTCTGGAGGAGAAGCTTTAGACTAGCTTAGAGCGCTAATATTCTGTGAACAGGGAATGAAATCTTCTTTGAAAGGATTTTATTCCTTCTCATCATAGCAGCTTGCAGTCTACAAAGAGCTATGGCTGTGAGACTTGTGGACTAACTTTCAGGCGGTTTGGCAAATGCATCTTTCAAACTTGTGTCAGACTTTTTGCTTGATAAGGGCTATTTCCTACCGTTTTCTGGTTGCTTTCCAACATATGTCTTAAAATGAGATAATCATTATAGATAGAGCGATGAGTTTTTCTGTGAGCATACTGTCACATGATGCTCTTTCAACCAAAAGATGTATGCAGTTTCAGATTAAAAATTGGCCTCCTGTATCAAAGTTCTAAATGTCATTTAAATCTCTTCTGCATTAAAGTAACATGAAAAGAGAGGAACCGGTAGAAACCAGTACTCCTCAGGGCCTGGGGAACATCCAGTTTTTATCTCCCTTCCTCCAGTGATATTTATCTATCCGAGAGCTGAATGTTGCTTTTCTGTTCCTCATATTTCCTTAGTTTGCTTTGCTGAGTGGCAGCATTTTGATTTTGAAGATGTGCTTCTATAATTAGCTAACCTTACTCACACAGTGTGTTAGCAACATGTTAGTAATTTAGCTGTTCAAAGGCGATGTGATGCTGATACTTGATGAAAGGAGGAAGTCTACTTTTATCATTAGGCTGGCATCCGGGACTTTGGGGTGGGAATCAGGAGGGCCTTGGTTTGTGAGTGACCTGATATTTTGTG
The DNA here is from genome assembly GCF_028583425.1 of Eublepharis macularius. Taxonomy (NCBI): domain Eukaryota; kingdom Metazoa; phylum Chordata; class Lepidosauria; order Squamata; family Eublepharidae; genus Eublepharis; species Eublepharis macularius. The sequence continues at coordinate 6,643,186 of NC_072799.1, forward strand.
CATTTGGTGGTAGTGGAGAGTGCCCTCAAGTCATAGCTGATTTATGGTGACCCCTGGTGGGGTTTTCATGGCAAGAGACTAACAGTGGTGGTTTTCATGGCAAGAGACTAACAGTGGTGGTTTGCCATTGCCTGCCTCTGCAACCCTGGTCTCTGTTGGAGGTCTACCATCCAATTACTAACCAAGGCCGACCCGGCTGAGCTTCTGAGATCGGATGAAATCAGGCTCACCTGGACTAGCCAGGTCAGGGCATTTTATGCATTTGGGGTGCAGTCAGTTAAACAAACCAGGAAACAGATGTGAAACATTAATCCTTGCTATTGGGAGGCAGTATGAAACTTCTGGGTTGGCTAGGCTCAATATAAATACCAGTAGCCTGGCCTTTTTGTCTTTCAGGGTAGGAATTTCTGCCTGCTGAACTTCAGCGTCTGCATCTGACCCTATTTTGGAGGTCTGACTTGTATATAGTCCACAGCCCTGGCCTGGCTCAGAGAGTTGGCTTTAAATGCAATTAATATCTTAATCAATCAAGACGGACTAGTTGATATGTTTGCTGTTGTAGTTGTATACAGTGCTTTGTAGTCTGTCCCTTTATCCTTTTCCCCAGGTTTCAGAGAGAGGATGCTGTGAACACTTGACAAAAATTGCTTTGGAAAGGGTTTTTTCTCTGTTAATCCTTAAAAGAACATCTGTTTATTGGGTATGAAGGCCGAAGCTCAGGTTTGAATGGGCATTCCCCACAGTAGCAATGCCTGGTTACTGATTCATGGTTTTGTTACAACTGGAGCTATTTATATTCTAGAAGTTGTGGAAACTTGTCTGCTGTACAGGAGATTGCTAACAGATCTCGGGAATGCTTACGTTTTTCAAAGCGCTGACCCTGTTGACTGTCTGTCCTTGATACCAACCACAATGATAGGTCATTTCCCTCCAAACCATAAGGTCAGTTTTGTACATAATGTAGTTTATTTAGCAGAGCATCTTATAAACCAGGTTAAACATAAATGAGTGTAGCCTTCTGTGACTCTTTTAAGGACCCCGGATTCTTTTGAACAAGACAGCTACTGCAGAGCATGGTGAGAAGAATGCGCGGAAGTAGTAAATTAAACAATTCTGCTAATAAATAGAAACGTTTCCTGTAAGAAAGTCAAGCATTTACTGAGAACAGGGAGTGGAATTACTCTTTTTGAATGAGACCTGTGGGCAAAATGGAGGCTCAGAGCTAAACTATACGAGATGAATTACACGAGGATGCTCAAGTGAAGGGAGATGCAATGTTAGCCGGGAAACGCAGTTTGAATTTTACCTCCCTCTACAGAGCCAGCAAAGATCTCTCCTCAGAGGGTTTGTTAATTTCCTCTTTGCCTCCCCAAAGGCTCTGTCTATTATTAACCAACCCTCTGAGGAGCGATCTGTGCTGGCTCTGTAGAGAGAGGTGAAATTCAAACTATGCTTCTCGACTAACGTTGCATCTTCCTTCACTTGAGTGTCCTCGTGTAATTTGTCTCGTATAGTTTAGCTCTCACAGAGTTGCCCCAAACCAGAAAATAAAGCAGGGCTAGAAAGTTAAAGGAGTGAATCAAAATGACCCCTAAATGTAGAATGTGACATAACAGCAGGAGAGGAAGTCCAAGTGAGGTTTCACTTCCTCTTCTTATACTTGATGAGAACATCCAGTGCCGAGTCCAGACGTCTTTTCCTGGAGGAGAGATCACGTGGTGGTTCACAACTGCACAACGTGCATCTCTTCACAGAGCATGTGACAGATGATGAGTTCATCTTCAGACAATCCAGAGAAGTTTGGAAAGGACAGGCAACATAGTTCACCTCTGCTTCCTCCACCCCTTCTCCTCAAGTTATTTATTTATTAAAATTTTTACATCTCAGCTTGTTGCGGCTCAAGGTGGCTTACAAGTCACAAGTGAAAGCATGCAGAATATAATAAAACCCCTGATAACCCCCGTCCCTCTTAATGTTCACAGCATTGGAAGTGGCTACAGGGAATCTGCTGGCAGTGAATTTAATTACTTGTTGAGTGAAAACGTACTTCCTTTTGTCCGTCCTGAAATCTGCTGCCCGGCAACTCTGTCAAGTACCTCTCAGCATGGCATTTGATGCTAGGCCCTGTTTGTCTCCAGTTTGGGGAAGCGTCATTGATGAACATGATGTTTGACTGGTTACCAGGTAGGGTTGCCAACCATCAAGTGGTGTCCAGAGATCTCCTGGGATTACAACTGATCTCCAGGCCACAGAGGTCAATTCCCCTGGAGAAAATGGCTGTTTTGGTAAGCGGACTCCGTGGCATTATACACCGCTGAGATCTCTCACCCTCAAACACTGCCTTTTTAATGCTTCACCCCCAGAATCTTCAGGAATTTCTCAATCCTGAGCTGGCAACCAAGGGATATTTTTAATTTTTAACATTGCTATCCTTCCTTTACTGTAAGGTGCATAGGGTTCCCCTCCCCTTTTAATCCTCATAGCAACCCAGAGATGGAAATTAGGCTGAGAGAGAACAGCTGGCCCAAGATTGTCCAATAAGCTTCATGGCAGAATGAAGATTTGGACCCATAATTTATCAGTCCTAGCCCCATGCCCTAACCACTCTAAAGTTATAACTGGCACCCTACAAAAATTAAGTGTCATGGCCCCACCCTCTCTAGAGCGATTTCTCCCTCCAGTGAGCAGCGGCAGTAAGAGCTTCAGGTGCTTTTTGGCGCCTGCTCTCAGCCTTTGCAGGCACCGGTGATGTACAGTGGGCCTGGGCCCTAGTTCCGTATGAAGACACATGCACCCCAAAGCACACTTCATGCGCTGATGTCGGCGTGGTAGATGAGGTGGCATGAAACTCTGGTCTAGAAGTGTAAGGCAGATGTCATATTTTTCTGTTCTTGGTAGAGTCCATGGTAAAAGGGAAGGGCATGGTGGTGCTTCTGCATAATGCAGAAATAGTTAATATGATAAACTAGTTGGTCAAGTAGTTCAAATTCTGTATTTGCAAATATAGGAAAGGGCAGTTTTAAATTACTTAGAAGACATGCCAAGCTGTAAACTTGTTTGTGCCCATTGGGGCCAAATGCCAGAGAGGTGGCTGTGTAAGTCAGTTGCACCCAAGGCAACAAAGGGTTTTGTGGCACCTTAAAGACGAACTCATGCTATTGTGGCGTACACTTTCCATGACTGATAAGTCTTTAGTGTCACTTCTTGAGATGGGTTCGGGAAAGGTATCTAAAAGCAGTGGTGGCGGCATAAAGGAAACAGCTTGAAAATACAGGATTATTCTAGAAACAACTGCTTTTTGGAAATGCTGCATAAACTTTGAACTTATCTTTCAAAGAATACAGAAGGTAGATAAAGGAAGAGGTGGTGAACCTGGTTTGTTTAGAAAGAAGGAAATAAGAGACAACCCAGCCAAAAAATATTTGAGTTCTTCTGAGCACAATGAAATTTGGCTTTAAAACACAATAGTCTGGTGAGCGTAGTACTGTCAAAAGGAAATAACATAATTATCATTTAGAAAATTCATTGCCAAAGAAGGTGGTTGTAGCAGCCAGGCAGTTAGCAGGATTTTGATATGACACAATTGCATAATCCTGTGACACATCTCCAGTACATTTTACCTGAGGAACTGCTTTGGAAGGTATAAAGGATGCTGAGATCCAGCATATAAACTAGGTGTCTTCATAACAATCAGTATTTTTCTGGGGAGAACAGCGTGGGGAGAAGACAGCTTCCTTCACACCTGCAAACCTTGCTCAAAGTGTAGCATTTTGGAATCTTTTTAGAACATCTCTGCAAGGAAAGATGTGGCTGCTCCCACTAAAAAGCTGGTAATAGCTATTCAGATTGATTTATCAGTGCACGATCTTAGCATCTCACGTCCACAAGGCAGATTTGTGTGTGGTATGTACGTATAGCTTATTATTATTATTTCTAGACCGCTCTCCCCATCAGACGGGCTCAGGGCGGTGTGACAACATACAATTAATAACATACAGTTTAAAAACAATAAAAACATTATAAATAAACATTAAAACACTATTCCATATACAATAAAAATTTCTCAGTTGGCGGATATAAATATTAAAATACAGCATTTTAGGCGCAGGGCTTGGCTTTTACATCAGCCCTGCGTCACACGTATCTTTTAGAGTCGTGATTCTCCAACATTTTGAAGTGGGATCTACTTCTAAGCTTGCAAAGTATCTCTGTGCTACTCTGCCCCTTCCAGTATAAAATGCAAGAATCACGTTTATTTTTTAAATTTGTTTTTAGTATTCGTAAATATATAGAATTACTGAGCAACAGGATATTTCACAGCCATTTCACACACACACGTGTGTGTTACGTGCTGTCAAGTCGCCTCTGACCTATGGTGACCCTATGAATGAAAGACCTCCAAAACATCCAATCATTAACAGACTTTCTCAGATCCTGCAAACTGGAGGACGTAGCTTCTTTGATTGAGTCAAGCCGTCTCGTTTTAGGTCTTCCTCTTTTCCTGCTGCCTTCCACTTTTCCTAGCATTACTGACTTTTCCAGAGAATCTAAGGCAGAGACAAACCTAAATTTGTCCTCAAGTCTCCCAAAGTTGTCCACTCTGTTTTATCTCCTCCCTTTTGGCCCGACTACTCAACTCAACCCACAGTTTTCAAACCACCGACCTACAGGATGATAGAAGGAAAAACCTGAATAGTTATGTGCTTTCTTGCAACAGGAATATCTTTGATATCTTTTGGGATTAACACACACACATATCCCTCTCTGATGCTGAACATATTTCTTGGAAGTGGAGTAGGAAAACCAGGCTTGTAAAAAAGCCTCCGATTTTGAAATTAATGCCCGTGATCCAGCGCAAGGAACTGTGTGGCTGAGAGACTTTCTCAGGGTTTCCTGTGCAATGCATCTTAACGCGAAACCACAAGAGCCTTTCAACACCTCCACCTCCCTACTGTATAACAAGCAGTTTGGACCTGGAAGTGTTAAAAGACTGGGGGGATTGTGGGCCATTGAGACCGGTTGTATTGTAATGATGTGGCCGAGGGTATTACGCACGCTTCTGGCTGTCGGAAGTTTTATAGCTGAGTGCTTAATTGAAAGCCAAGGTACGTACTCTTTGATCCAGCCTTCTGCTGATTCAGCACCGTGCTGTGTACATGCATACATCCTGCTTGGAAGTGCCTGTGGCAGAAGAAAGGACGCATGGACAGCAGAACTGTGTTTTGTGGCATTTTTATTGCTATAGGTTGAACCTAAGATCCAGATGCCTCTGAGAAGCTCACAGGCAGGGCACCTAGGAAGGGGCACTGACTGCATGGGAGAACACGACCTGTTTTGCATGCCAGAGGCCCCCAGTCCAACCCCTGTTATCTCCCATTAAAATCGTCTGAGTTAGCAGGTGCCGAGCAAGGCATGGCAAAGATGCCCATGAGAAAAGACCATACAGTGGCATGATTTTCACAGATTCAAGGAGATGACTTTTGCATCGGGAGGTCCCACTTAGCCACCCGGGCTGGCAGTTGCATCTTTGAATGTAATGTGTTCATGGAGTTTTAGACCTGTAACGGCCAGCCTTTTTAGCTAGTTTGCAGCGTATGAGAGAGAGCTACCCTCATGCACACTATGGAAGGGATCTTCCCGTTTGGCTCGGAGTGATTTTGCTTCTCCCATGGAGTCAGTGCCCCTGGGGTGAGGATGTGGCTGCACAGGAGAGATAAGGAAGGGTGAAGCCCCGGTTCGATGTCACACAGCCGTGCCTGCGGATCTTCCTGCTTCTCCCGCGATGGTGTGTCACTTTCACCATGTGGGTCACAGGCTAGCCACCTCTGAGTTACTCAGAGAGGGCGAGTTGTGGGCAACGGCACGTAGCCCCAGGATTTGCATCCCGATCAGAAGACCGGTTCCTTCTCCCCCTCCCGTCCCCTCCCCTCCTTGGCAGAGAGAGCATCTGGATCTCTGTTCAAAGGCGGCTTTGAAGATCGGATTTGTGTAATGGTTTAATTTCGTTTGAGGCCCATAAAAGCATCACATTTGTTTCCTCTTGATCTTTGAGAGCTGTCATGCAGTAACCAAAAAGCCTCTCCCATCGACGTGGCATTTTGGTGGTGTCTTTTTGATTCCTCCCCCCCCCCCCCCTCTTTTTATAGGGCTTTTCCAGATGATTAAAAATTCCTGGTCGTCTTCCTTAGTGCACATGTGAGCCAGGTTTGATCTACTGCCAGCAGAGCCATATCCTGATTCCCATCCCCTGTTTAATAGATGGATACACACGCCTTGACACGTAGCTGAACTTGTATTCAAGCATCTGATTCATAATCCAGGGCCAAGGGACCTCAAAGCAGCAGCAGTAGCAGCAAGAACTGCAAAGAAAAGGGGGTGGGAGGGGGTGGGTGGATTGCTTGCTGGAGCGGTATAGCTTGGAAGATCCCAGCCTCTAAAGATTTCTTAAAGCCTTACAAAAGATTTTTTAAACTCTCCAAATGGTAGAAGGCGGGAATAGATAAAGCTTTGGGGCAGGGGCTGTGGTTCAGTGGCAGGGCTTCTGCTTGGCAGGCAAAAGGTTTCAGGTTCAGTCCTTGGCTTCTCCAGTTTAAAAAGATCCGGTTGTAGGTGGTGTTTTTTGTGTCGGCCTCTAAGTAAACACGTTGATCAGGTGGTGAGGAATCGGGGTTCTTATGTGTAGGTTTGCGCATATAAATTCTCGGATAGCTGGCAAAAAGGGGAGCTGCTCTTGAGTCGAGACAGTGAGAGGTTTTTGTCTGCCCGCCCTACTGAATGCTGCACCCCAAGTCTCTCATTTGCATCACCCCTCCCACCTTTTGACTGGGATAGAAGGGCTTTGTATCTGAAGGGAGCTTTGACTCTCGAAAGCTTATACCCTGGAAATCTTGTTGGTCTTCAGGGTGCTTCTGGACTCAGGCCTTGCTCTTCCATATAGAAGATTCCAGCAAAAATCAAAATGTAAACTTCAATAAAGCAGTCTTGCAAATGACGATTGGGATGGCAGTTGCTCACCTGCTACTCTGCTTATGGGTGCAACCCCCCCCTTTTCCCAAGTAGGCCCCGTGGCACTGGTTCATTCTGGGAATGTGTGCGTAGCCATCTTTCACCGGGGTAGTTTTCTATTTGGCGAGTGATGCAATTACTACTTGCTTCAGTCCTTGACTGCAGAATGCGAAAAAATAATGACCTACCTCACAGGTTGGTTGTGAGAGCCAGCACAATGAAAAGAATTCAGAATATTTGGCACATGTGAAACATTGCTATGTCATTGACAGCAGCAGTGTTAAAGAACTCGGCAGCTGATTTTTCTTTCCGACTGAAGAGGAAAGTGGAAGCCGAACCAGGTTAAAAACATGAAGCCAAGTAATTTTGATTCTCGTCCGAATAATTGCTTGGCATACGAAGATTTGAAATATTTTGTTATCTTAGTAATACTTGCAATGCCCCTGTATGGGAAGCCAGTGAGGAGAAAACTAACGGTGAGACAGAATGGCTTGTCTGTTATCACTTACCAAGTTCATGGCAGAGGTGACATTTGAACCAGGAACTTGCAATTCATGTTTGTGGGTTTCCCCAGCTGGCCAAACAGAGCTCCACCCAGGACCGTTTCAGGTTGGGAAAGTGATGCTGGTAAAGGAGAGGGAGGGAGAGGCTGAAGCTGTTTCTCCGCATGCCCCACAGTCACAATCTGTGTCGGGCACCAGGTGTGCAGGAACTGAGGACCTGCAACTTACGTGTAACTAATATACACATAGAGCTCGAAGGTACCCAGAGTGTCATTTAGTCCAAAATGCAGGAGATTCACACCTGCCCCTTGCTACTCTCCCAGTGACCCCTGCTTTATGCCTAGAGGAAGGCAAAAAATCTCCAAGATCCATGGCCAATCTGGCCTGGAGGAAAATTCCTTCCTACCCCCAAAGTGGCAATTGACAGTGTGATGATGATGATAACATTCAATTTATATACCACCCTTCAGGGCGACAATGCCCACTCAGAGTGGCTTACAACTCCAGGCCCGTCCTGCGTATTCTGTATTGTGTCAACTGTGTCCACTGCTCCATATGCAATAAGTTTCATTGGTGAGTAAGATCGCATCTCTGACTACACTTTGACTGCAAACAATCTCTTTTGCTTTATGCCTTGTCATTTCTTTTCTCCCCCCCCCCTCCATCAATATATCTTATTGTTCAATTCTAAAAATTAGATTGGGGTACAGTTTATTCAAGACGCTTGAGTAGAAATAAAAGTTCCCTCCATTTCAGATAGAAATTGGCAGGGAGGCCCATTGTTCTAATTTAGCCGTGGCCAGGGGGATGAAGTGGCTTTGCACACAAAGACGTGCAATCCCAACATTTATTATTTATTTATGTAGTTATAGTCTGCCTTTCCTCACTGAGACTCAAGGCAGATTACACAGTGTATGTCAATATGATCAAAAGCTGGAACATTCAACAAACAGTACAATGGGGTATGGAGTGCATAAATTTAGAAACAAGCAGAAATATGGCGCAGCAGGGCTGAAGCAATACTGGAACAAAACATAAAGCAATTCAACATGACATGTTAAATGATGCAGAAACTGCCCGGTAGGAGCATACTTGCAGCAACAGATGATATCCAGTAGTATTGTCTACAGCCCCTGTCCCTTTACCGAAGCATCTTTGAACCATTTCCTTACAGCACAGCTCTATTGCCTGAGTAGAAAAGCCAGCCTCCAGGTGGTGCCTGGAGAGCTCCCAGAATTACAACTAATGTACAGACTGAAGAGATCAGTTCCCCTGGAGGAAATGGCTGCTTTGGAGGGTAGACCCTATGGCTTTATGTGCTGTTGAGGACTCCCCCCCTCCCGGAGTCCATCTTCCTCAAGCTCCCCCCTCCCAATCTCCAAAAGTTTCTTAACCTGAAGTTGGCAGCCCTATTTCCATCCATCCCCACTGTGTCTGCTTCACTTTGTCCGTCTCACTGTGCATGTGGCTGGTGTGTTTTCCCTCCACCCATCACATGACCTCACACAAAAAGTATCACACTTGTAGTCTGCTGCTGTTACTGGAGCCTGAAGGTAGAATTTCAGCTGTATGTTTGGTTTGGCCGGAGGAGGAATGTGGCAGTATCTTTCATCGCAGATCAGTAACATGGGCTGCTTTCATGCAGAGAGCCGTCTTGCGGTCCACTCTTCTTTTTGTGCTTCCCATTAACTGTCTCGCCTCTCCACTGCACAGTAGTTTCTTTGGCTTCCATTCTCTCTGCTGGAGGGTAAGTGAAAAAGGTGCAGGCGAAGATTTGATAACTGTTTTCCTTCTTTCCGTAAGCCCACATGATCTGGCATGGATCTGACTCAATATAAGGCACCTTCTTATGGTGGTAATGAAACCAGGTTCTCTAGCTCTGGAGGCCATGGGCAGTTGGGCAACCTGGAAGAGCCCTTGCGAGACATTCCAGGTCTTCATTTGGAGTTTGGCTTCCCAGTGGCTGAAGAGTTTTGCTCTTTCTGGGTCAGGGCAGGTCTAGATACTGTGTGTTTTATTGGCAAATCACAGGCAGCAAGGAAAATACTTTGCTGTTCTTGATTGAAAAACTCCTTGGCTCTCTTTTTTCTTCAGGGAGTCTCCTTTTCGTAATGAGGGCTGATTCTTCCGACTGCAGCTTGTGGCTGGTGATGTGGCTTGCACTTCACCAGAACCAAGCAATCTCGATAGTACTTTAACTGCTGGGCAGCCAGGACACGTGCTCTCCATCTGAAGGATTACCTGATGATGTGTGCGTGTGTTATGTGCCATCAAGTCACCTCTGACCTATGGTGACCCTATGAATGAAAGATGATAGGCCTAATCATGATACGGGGAGGGGCTGTGGCTCAGTGGTAGAGCGTCTTTTTTGCATGTAGAAGGTCCCAGGTTCAATCCCTGGCATCTCCACTTAATGTATTCTTTTTTTAAAAAAAACTTATTCTTTTCAGCTTTTGTCGTATATAAATATAGGAGTAAAATCAGCTGTTTCAAAAGACATTAATAGTTTTAGTAACTTTATATGGATCTTTTGATGTTCATTGTGTTCCGAGGGTTGTGCAGGTTTGGTGATAACTCTCTTAAGTCAGGGAGCTTTGGGGTATCTGATAAGTTTTCAAGAAGTTGAAAAGCTAAATTATGCCCCTATTTTCATGATCAATATCATGTATTCTCCAAATGGATAATGTGCACTTCCATTACTGTATAGATATCTCATTGAACAAAGTTTTGTAAGTATAGGACAAGCATCTGGTATGATTGGTTTTGTGCTTGAATGTCGTTCTTGTTTATATGTTCAAAGAAGGGGATCCATTTTTCAGTGAAGTCAGTTGATCTGGGGTAGATATCAGCTTGGAGAAGGCCTTCTGAGATTTTTTTCTATGATGTAGTGGTCCCATACCTTTGTGTAGGTAAAGGTAAAGGTAGTCCCCTGTGCAAGCACAGAGTCATTACTGACCCATGGGGGGATGTAGCATCACGACATTTTCTTGGCAGACTTTTGTTAGGTGTCATCTACACTTTAGCCCCAGGAAACTGGGTACTCACTTTACCGACCCTGGAAGGATGGAAGGCTGAGTCAACCTTGAGCCGGCTACCTGAACCCGGCTTCTGCCGGGATCGAACTCAGGTCGTGAGCAGAGCTTGGGCTGCAGTACTGCAGCTTGCCACTCTGTGCAAATTGTGTACCAATTTGCTAATGCCGATGGTGCATGTGATTTCCATTTTGAAGCTGTTGCTGTTTCGTCTACCACTAGAAAGGTTCTTACTCACCTCACAGGGTGATTGTTGTTGGGATAATAGTAACATACTTTGTAAACTGCTCTGAGTGAATATTAAGTTGTCCTGAGGGCGGTATATAAATCGAATGTTGTTGTTGTTGTTGTTGTTATTAGAATTTATTCTGATAGTAGGTGATGTGACCCTGGAGAGCAGCTGCCAGTCAGAGCAGGCAATACTTTCCTGGATCGACCAGTTGTTTGACTCAGTATAAGGCAGCTTCATATGTGTTTGCAAGTACTCCATTGCTGGAGGGGCCTTTCCGTGCTGCTTAGTTGTTATTTTCTGAGATCAGAGAGCCTTGCACAGTAAACTTAATGACATGGTGTTTATCTGAGTTGTCTAAGGACGTGATTCATGCATCTCACCTGGCAGAACATGCTTTGGTTTGAGCATTTGGCTGCCTGTGCTTGTTCGAATTGGTGCGTCGGAAGTGCCCCTTGGCAGGTTAATACACTCTGCCCATATGGTTGCAATAAATCTTGCCCTTGTAGGAGGAAGTGTTCAGACTGTATGCCAACTCACTTGGTGGCTTGTTAAATAATCTTCTGCTTGTCAACAAGTTTATTGAGTTTATTTTTTTTTTAAAAAAATTAAACTGTTGTGAATCAGATAAAAACAAGTTCATTGCATCCCAGGGGCATGACTTACAGTAAAAACCAGATACAAAACAGTGGTCGATTTGTGGATCTTTCATCAAACGCTTTAGGCTTTATAGTCCAGACTGCTTTCAAAAAATAGTAAAGGGCTGATGGGGACAGCTGGTTGCCTGGCTCAGGGAGTGACTGTAGCTCAGTGGAAGAGCATCTGCTTGGCATGCAGAAGGACCCAGGTTCAGTCCCCGGCATCTCCAGTTAAAAAATGAGACAACAGATGATGTGAAAGACCTCCACCTGAGATGTTGGAGAGCCCCTGCTAGTCGAGTAGACAGTACTGACCTTGATGGACTAAGGGACTAATTCAGAATGAGGAAGCTTCATGAGCTCATGTGCTTCAGAAGATCAGAACGGACCTGAAGCAGTTAAGGGCGTCAGTCCAAGAGCAAGTGCCACCATCTTTGTTTCCTACTGTTAGGCCTGGCTTAGTCGAAGGTAATAATATAATAATAACTGTGCTTATATACCGCTCTTCTAGACAGATTAGTGCCTCACCCACAGCGGTGAATAAGTATTATTATTATCCCCACAATACAGCTGGGGAGCTGGGGCTGAGAGGAACGGTTTACCCAAGGCCACCTACTAAGCTCATGGCAGTAGTGGGATTTGAACCAGTAGAGTGCTGATTTGCAGCCGAACCACTTAACCACTGTGCTACTGCAGGTATCTGGTTTCTGATCTTGCCAAGCTCCATGCAAAGTAGCAGCAGATCTACCCCTTACCTATGTATTAGATTATTACATTTTAATCTTATATTTAAAGTGTCGGACCAGAATCTGGGAGAGCCATGTTGGAATCCCTACCGTGCCACGTATCTCGCTGGATGACCTTGGGCCTGTCACACACACCCTGCCTAATTTACCTCCTGGAGTTGTTGCAAGGATAAAATAGAGAAGAATGTTGTAAGCTTCTTTGAGTGCCCATTGGGGAGAAAGGTAGGGAATAAATGACGTAAATAAAAATAAATACTTCTTCCAGGGCACTCAGCGTGGCATACGTTTCCTCTCTTCTGTCCTCTGTGTATCCTCACAAGGATCCTGTGAGGTCAGTTAGGTTTACGAAGCGACTGGATAAAGGTCACCCAGTGAGCTTCTTGGCCACGCGGGGATTTGAACCCAAGACCCCTCAATTTGAGTCTGGCTTCCTGGATGGCCCAGGCGAACCCAGTCTTGTCAGATCCCGGAAGCAAAGCTGGGTCAGCCCTGGTTAGTTCTTGGTTGGGAGACCACCAAGGAAGTCTCAGATTGCTATGTTATGTCAAGGCAGGCAACGGCAAAATACCTATGTTTTTGTCTCTTTGCCTTGAAAACCTAATGGGGTCTCCATAAGTCTGCTGTGACTTGGCAGCACTTTACACACACAACCTGATTGATTTGTAGCACAACAGCTCCGACCACGGTCGATAAACAGACGGTATTTACATATGCGGGGCAGAAAATTTTCCATGGAAAAAATACAGCATCAGAACATTTTCAACTCTACATTTCTCATTGCAAGCACTACACTTGCAAAGCACTTCTTGATCCTTTGTTAGGCATCAGGTAGTAAAAAACTGACACTGCCAGCCGTCAAACAGTAACACCATCATGTTTCAGTTACTTCCTATGTCCCTGGTTGAAATCAAATCCGGGAAGTCAAATTCAGCAGCCGTTTGATTATCCGCAGTCCATCTCGAGCATATTTGACTTCAGGATTCCCAGATGAGAACCTCAGGCAGAATTTCCACGAGCACGTTTGGCCCAACTTGTTTTTGTGGCTGTCAGGCTTTTGGCCACGCAACTTGACTGCAGTCTGAAAGCATTTGTAGCCCCAGGTTGTTTTGTGAAAGGTTTTGTCAGCTGCTTGTTCTTTTTGTTGGGTAGCAGACAGCTGCTTATCGGCCACTTACTCATGTTTGTTCGCTTATTTGTCTGCGACTGCTAGGAAAGCGTTGTGCAAGAAAGCATGGCTTGTGATAACTGGGTGTAGCTTGCCGGATTTCTCTTGACATGCTTCCAACTACAGGTCGCTTTGCCTTGTTCTGGTGGAGTTGTGGTTTGTATTCCTCGTGGCCACAGGTGCTCCCCTGATGCAATATGACGCGGCTGACTTGGGCAGCCGATTTTGGGCACTGTTTTAGGCAGCAGGGGAGGGGCCACGGCTCAGGGTCAGAGCCTCTGCTTTGCATGCAGAACTGTCAGATTCAACCCCCAGCTGAGACCTTAACCCGAGATCCTGGAGAGTTCTGCCGGTCTGAGTAGACAATAGTGACTTCGAAGGATTCAGTATAAGGGAACTTCATGTGTTCACGTGGAGAGAGATCTGACCTATGTATGCCATCCACTGAAAAGTCTCGACTGAATAAGGTCTATGCTGAGGACCTCGAGGTGACCATTCTAAACTTTTAAATATTTTTCGGTACCCACTTAGAAACATAGAGCTGGAAGAACCCAAGGGTTATTTATGTATTATTATTTATTTGATTTGATTTATACCCCGCCCTCCCCACAAATGGGCTCAGGGCGGCTAACAACATTCATAAAATACATTAAAAATCACAAAAACATAAAATCAGTAATAATCTTTTCTTTAAAAAGTCATTAAAATAGTCCAGGCGCAGGCTATTTAAACAAATATTTGGGAGTCCGTAACAGATGGCCGAGAGCAGCCCCAGAAAAAGTGGCAGTCTTAGATGGAAGGAGGAGGACACCCACTAGCACTCAGCCAAAGGCCTGGCAGAACATCTTCGTTTTACAGGCCCTGCGAAACTGTAACAGGTCCTGCAGGGCCCGGATCTCCAGCGGGAGAGTGTTCCACCAGGCTGGGGCCAGGGCAGAAAAGACCCTGGGCCTGGTTGAGGCCAGACGGATGTCCTTCGGGCCGGGGACCCCAGGAGTTGCTTGTCTGCAGAGTGCAACACCCTGCAGGGGACGTAATGGAAGAGTCTAGTCGAACCCCCTGCGCAATGCTGGGAATTCACAGCTACCCCCCCCCCCACACACACACTCACCCAGTGACCTCTGCTCTATGCCCACAGGAAGGCAAAAAAAACTTTAGGGCAATCTGGCCTGGAGAAAAATTCCTTCCTGATCCCAAAGTACCAATCGGCATTACCCTGGGCATGTAAGGAAGAGCCACAAGAGCCTAGTACAGTCTCATCCTTTCCTGCCCCTCCCTCTCCCGATCTGCGTACCTTCATATTACGTCATAGAACAGGAATTTAACTCCACTCTACTTTTCCCCTCCCCAACATAAACCGTAGGAATCTCATATCACTTAACACTGAATAAGCTTCTGTTTTATTTTTTAAGCCTCTATTTGTAAATACACAGATTTTTAAACATTACTTGTTTGAAACATGTCTTTGCTGCCTTTCCACTCAAATAGGGTCCAAAAGGTGGTGAACATCAAGGCCTTAAAACATTTAAAACATTAGAAAAGCATCTAAAGCATGTCTTAAAAATTTAGACACACAAACACAGCCCAACCTGGAAGGAGGACCAATAAGAGTTTACTGGGGGTTACACCAAACGAAACACAAAGTCTTCACCCGCTGGTGGAAGGCAATGACAGAGGGGAACACAAATCCCCACGGTCAGTTCTGAGAATTATTGATCAACTTTAAGCAATTTGCCGTTGAGCTTCCCTTCCCCGCTCCTGTTTCGTTTCCTTTCTCCTGGTTTTGTGACCTGCCTGTGAGAGTGTGAGACTAAGGTCTGGGAGACCCACTTTCAAATCCTCACAAAGTCCCGAAGCTCCTGCAACCTTAAGCCAATCCCGATCTCTTGACCTAATCTACCTTACAAGATTGTTGTGAAGATGGGGAAGGGAGGCCCATGCAGACCACGTTGGTTGATGTGGAGGAAGGCTAAGGCAAAAATCTTCTAGTTAGGTAGTCGCTTGGTAGAATTTTACTCACGGGGTTTTTGTGAGTATGGACAAGAAGTTTTTAAATGCGTTGCACCTTCAGATTTCTATTTAACTTGGGAGTGGAGACTGTTACCCTACTCTGTAGTTGAAAGATCTGTGCTCCGAGAAATGAAATGCTGTTTGGGGCTATTGTCCTTTGTTCCTTGTCTTGCCTTCTTCACAAAACTGTTGAGAAGTTTCTTATGGACATGAAGTTGCTGTCAGATCATTGGTCCATCAAGGTCGGTGTTGTCTACTCAGATTGGCAGCAGTTCTCTAGGGTCTCAGGCCGAGGTCTTTGCCATCACAAACTACCTGGTCTTTTCAGCTGGGGTTGAACCTGGGATATTTTGCACGCCAAGCAGCTGCTGGACTGCTGAGCCATAGCCCCTTCCCCTCTTCCAGCAGTACCAGTATGCCGGCAGCACAGCCCCTCCCCAGTATCTTTCATTTTCAGCCAATTTCTTGCACTTTATCTGTATAACTTACAATGAAGAAGGCATGATGTGAGTGAATGGGTTCTAAGTCTGGAGAGAGATGAGGATTTGTGTGGGTGGGTGGTTACAGATGGATTTTTGTGTTAATGGCCTGTTTTGAGTCTATCGGCCGGCTGTTGGAAAAGAGCAAGTCTCTGGCTCCGGAGAGCGAAAGGTTTTAGTTCACAGAAGCCTCCCCCTTGTGCCTTTTGGCACTTTGTTCCCAGTGGCTTTAACCTGCCCAGCCTGCTAGCTAAGCTGCTGTAACGTTCTTTGCATTTTACAGCCCACTTGGGGAATGCCTTCGCAATGTGACCATATGCGCAAATGTTCAAGCTTAGCTTTCTTTTGTTCTTGAGTTTCTGCCGTTGTCAGCATGTCCTTTTTTCCAGGGTTGCTAAGTTAATACTCGAAGTGGGTCTGAGAGACTCTGGTTTCAGATCCCTCTGGCAATACAACTCAAGGTGAAATCATGGGCAAATCAGATATTTCATAACCACAGTAGTATGGGCCCACTATATGGGTTTGGTGGTAGCATCAGTATGTAAGTGAAATAAATAAAATATGTTTTGCCCCAGTGTTCGTCAACTTAACATTACTTATATTGGACTCCGTTTGCTATGCTGTCCGACAAAGGGAGCTTTGACTTTTTTTTAATAAGATTTTATTAGTTATATAAAAGTAACAATAACAATAAACATTAAATAGCACATGCATGAAGGGGAGCTTTGACCTTTGAAAGCTCACACCTTGGAAATCTAGCAAGAGTCCAGTAGCACCTATAAGACTAACAAAATTAGTGGTAGGGTAGGAGCTTCTTCAGATACAGCTAGAATGTGAGTCCATTTGTCTTTATGTCTTAGAGAGTGGAGTGACTGCAGAAGCCGAATGATATTAGCTAGTGAATGACAATAGCAGCTGTGATTGGATAGGGCGGGGTATGCAGAGGGGTGGTGGGTGTGGAGAAATCAGCATTGGTAATGAGACAGGAAGCCAAGGTCTCGATTCAGTCCAGGTGGATGCATTGTCCTGAGCTTCATTATCAGTTGCAATTCAGCAGTCTCTCGTTCTAATCTCCATTTGAAATTCCGCTGCAGGATAGCTGCTTCTTTTAGGTCAGCAACTGAATGTCCTGGAAGGTTAAAATGTCCCTCCACTAGTTTTTGAATGTTTTGGTTCCTGATGTCAGACTTATGTCCATTTATTCTTTGTCGAAGGGACTGGCCAGTTTATCCTGGAAATCTAGTTGGTCTCTGTGGTGCTACTGAACCTGAACCTTGCTCTTTATTCTACTACAGACCAACACGGCTACCCACCTGAAACTATTTGCTATGCTGTAGACCATGCACCCAGTTTGGAGAGAATTTAATTTTCATTTACTTACCTCATTTATACCCCACTTTTCTCACTGGTGGGGAAAGAGTGGCTTACAACATCCCCCCTTCATTTTATCTTTACAGCAGCAACACTGTAAAATAGTTTAGGTGGAGAGTGTGGGACTGACCCGGTAAGCTTCCAGTCTGACATTCTAATGATAATCTGCTTTTTTCACTTCACCATCCGGAATAATTTAGCATGTATCACAGGTTTGACCACTTCGCTGCTCGTACCCAGCTTCGTTATGAACAAATTGAACTGCACTCGTCCTCCTGAACCCTGGTGAACCCCACTGCTTTCTTTCCTCCATTGTGAGAACTGTGTATTTCATCCTGTCCTATGCTTTTTGTTGTTTCATCCGTTTCTGTTATGTTCTGTTACTGTTATGTTTACTCAGAAGCTGTTGGTGAGGGACTCTGTCAATATCTTTCTGGAAGTTCAGTGTATAATGTATAATTATACACTGAACAGTGTATAATGTATACTGGACCACCCTTATCTACATGTCAGTTAATAACTCTTGAAGATCTTCCTAAAGTTCATTGAGTGAGTATGTCTCTTTGCAAAAGCCGTGCTTATTCTTCCAAAGTGGGGCTTGTTCCTCTGCATGTTTAATAATTCCATCTTTAATAAAAGTTTTTTGCTAAATTACCCAGAGAAGATGTCATGCTGTTCCCTTGATTTCTTATTTTAACAATTGGTGTTAACTTGCTACTTTTCAATTCTCTGGTAGGAAGGCTGATTTTTAGTAGCATGTAGTATATTATTGTTAGGAAAACAGCAGTTTGGCATTTCTTAAGAAACCTCAAGTTTATGCAGTCTGGACTGGGTGATTTGTCAGTTTGTAATTTGCTAGCCCTAGAACTTCATCATCTCTGTTTGACTCCTTCAGTCTTCCTCTCAGAAAACAGCAATTCTGGGGTGAGGAAAAGCCCCATGTCTTCCATAGACTCAAACAATTAATTCAGCTTCTTTGCAATCTCCCTGTCTTCCTTCAGCAATCTTTTTATGGCTTCATCATTCCAGTAGCTCAACAGCCCCTGTAGCTGGTTTCTGAAGAAATCCTCTTTGTTTGTCCCAATGTTTTTAGCAATATGCATCTCAAATTCACATTTTGCTTGCCATATCATCGACTTATATTTGTTTTATTTGGCATGTTCAATTCAGGGACAGCTGTAGTCTGTAGTTTCAAAGAACTGGAAGCCCACCGGTGGACTTGCAGCTTGGAGTGCTGATTAGCCAGTGTGGGGGCAGGCAGGAACCGAGCTTGCAAGATGTATGTTTGTTGTTCCCAAGAGTGGGCAGCTTAACATCAGTTTGCCCGCTGCTCCAGCCATTCTGTGTCATTCACGAGAGCACGTTGTGTTCTGTCCTGGGCAGCGCTGTTTGCATAAAGAGGCAACCTGACTTTTCAGTACAATGGGGTTGGGATTTGTTCATAACAGGACCATTTTCATAGCGTTTTCAAAGAGAACTCCCTTCAGGGTAAAGTTTGCTGCTCCCAGGTTATGAGGTTATGCCAGCAAAAGCCGGATGTGTGTGCCATTGCATGGTTTGGGTGAGCAAATTTTATGTTTGGACAGCTGTAACCTGTCCGGAAGTGAAGTCAGCTAGCTCAGAGGGTAGAATCATAACATTTTTCTCCCACCCTTCTTTAATTTTTTTTTTGCAGATTAAAAACTCCACTTGTTTCTTTTTGTAGATGTATTTATTCTACTTCGTTGTTCTTTCCTTCCAAAATCTATCTACCGATCCCACTCCAGTTGAAGAAATGGGTACAAACGTCAGCTCTGTAGTCTATCCACTTTTCAGTGATGCGTTAAAGCCATTCTGTGTACTTTACCGAATCAGATGGTAGATTAAAGTTGTTGAATTAAGACTGTTCCACATCAGAACGAGTATGCCAGGGGGAACTGCTTTTTGAATGCTGTCACATTAAAAAAAAAGCCCTCAGTATTATCAAGTGGCAAATTAGGGAGTGGGCTACATGAAACCATACATTTTTAACACAAGGGAGTACATTAACGGTATTGCTTGCCAATCGCAATGTGAATTGAGAGAGTCTAGGATTCTGCCACCGTGTGATGTGTCGTTGTTAGAATGGGTCTCAAGTAGGGTTGCCAATTCCAGCTGGGGAGATTCTTGGACTTTGGGGGGCGGTGCCTGTGGAGGGGAGAATTTGGGAGAGGGAATTCACCTAGAACGCATGATATACCATAGAGATTGCCTTGGAAGCAGCCATTTTTTTCCAGGGGAAATGAGCTCTGTAGTCTGGAAATCAATTGGAATTCCATCATTGCACAAGTTGTATGAAGCATTCTTATTTCAGGAAAGCATTTAGAGTGTCAGTGCATTTATAGACAATGTGATTTTCAGGGGTCATTTCGTAGAAAAAGAGCTGGAGGAACTCATTAGCATAACATATTAGCACAACTCATTAGCATATGTCATGCCTCTTGACATCATTGGAGAGGTGTCATTAGCATAACTGATTTGCATATGCCACACCCCCTGACATCACCTATCCTGGCTGCTTTGGACCCAATCCTGGCCATTCAGGGCTGAAATTGGGCCCAAAATGGCAAAAAGGGGCCCAAAATGGTCAGGATTGGGCCGGTGCTGAACAGGAGCATGATCCACCACCTGTCCGGAGCGTTCCGGAGCGTTCCCCCTCGAAATGAGCCCTGGTGATTTTCAAGGCATTTAGAGTCAGGTGCCAGGGAGTTGCTAGGGCTGGCCTGAGTGCCTCTTCAACCCCTGCTGGTCTTTTATATATATATATATATTTTTAGTTGGATTAAAAGATGATAGCTTTTGAATCGTTGTCACGTGCTCCCTCCCTCAAAATGCGTGCATACAGCAAACCCATTACGTTGGATGACTGACTGATAGACCCCTTTAAGGGAGGGTAGCAGGGCTGACAAATTCTTCTCAATGATTGAGAATAGGATGAATCTGATTTATTCTTTCACATGCAACCGATAGAGGAGGGACTTGTGGGTCAGCTGCTGTTAGGTCATATTTTCCAAAGGTCTGCATGGTTGAACACACCTCTATGTGGCAGTCTTATGCACATCTGTTTGGCACGAAAAGCCATCAACGTGGCTGACGGTGCTTTCTTTCTGACCCATTGGAGTGGAATGCTAGCTTGCTGGATTGTACGTTGTGCATACGATTTTTTTTAAATAGCTCACCTGCCTACACAGACCTGAGTGTGTCATTTGTGGCACAGCAAAAATTGCATTTATTCATTAAATATTTCTGTATTGCCTTTGCCCACAGAAGTGGGTCAAAGGCAAGGTGCACAATATAAAGAAGCACAATTTAAATTCTAATACAAGTGCACACACACAAACAAACAAGTCCAGAGTCATGGTGTTCCAGAAAGGGGATAAAACACAGCCATAATCCATGCAATAGCTAAGTCACACTCAGCTGAATGCCCTGTTTTACCCACTCTTTTATTGCATCCTTAGTAGCATTCGGCTCTTACCTCTCTAGCAGCTGGTGTTCTGGAGCACCTGTGGAGAATGAACTCTATTCTGGTTTACAGATGACTCCCTGTCTTATCATCTGGAGCCAATCCCTACTTCCCCCAGGCCACCACCTGTTTACTAGCCATTTGCACATCCATTTTTAAAAAGATCTTATCCTGCCTCTTCCATCCCATCTAACTCTAACGCTCAAAGCTGGCTGCATGTGGGACTCACCTGTGCAGATGTGTTTGCTTTACGGAAACACCCCCATACATTTTTACTGACTGGGTGAACAGCCCAGAATTTCTCTCAAACTCTGAGGCTGTAAAATGAATGAAGAGGTTTTAATGAAAACCCTGCATTTGCGATGGCAGCATTTCAGAGTAGCTCCTTCTGCAGAGTGACCGGAGATTGGAAGAGTTTGCCTTTCCAAACTCGCTCGCTTGCATTCTTCATTTGCTTTTGATACGTTGACAGTCCTTTCTTTTAGCTGTGAAGTCAGAACATTTTGTGATCCGAGGCGCGTGTAGGGTGTTCTGGGCAAACAGAGTATGTCTAGCAAACAGAACTGGCGCACGGTAGTTTGATTACATCTTTGCGTCGATTGCCTCATTCTGATTCTTTTGGATGCTGTTGGCGAAAGCCGGATCCAACAAAGCAGCACGTTAGAATTAATGTCTTCAAAACAACCCAAATCTGTTGCATTTGGCTGATAGGGGAAACAACATGAGCGGCAGCACAGAAATGTCTGCCAACCATTGCATGTTTTCCTTCCATTATACAGTTTTCATAAACACATGGTGGGGGGCACCAGGGAAAAAAGGAGGAAAGAAAGCTCCCCAGATTCTTGGCTCCTTCCCTTTCTGCATCACCCTTTAACTTGGAACAGGGGTAGACAAAGTTTTCAACCTGAAAGTTTTCAACCATGTGGGTCTTTTAACTGCTTCTGGAGGTTCCGAGTTGGACACCAGTTCTTCCTGCTTGCTGGGACAGCACATCCGAACTGGAAATAGGAAGATGGATGATGGAAAGTGCAGTCACATAACAGCCAACTTATGGCAACCCCATAAGGTTTTCAAGGAAAGAGCTGTTCAGAGGTGATTTGTCATTGCCTGCCAATGTGTAGCGACCCTGGGGTTTCGTGGTGGTCTCCCGACGGTCCAACTATTAACCAGTGGCAACCTTGCTTAGCTTCCGAGATCTGATGAGATCTGGCTAGCTCGGACCATCCTGGAGATAGGAAGGTATGCTGTCTAACTTGGGGCCCTCCAAAGTATGCAGAGATTGGCCCTGACCCCTACTCTTGCTGTTTTTAGTTGCACTTGGCCCTCCAGCTGTGGAACAGTTTTTGGAGACTCTTGGCCCAGTGGGCTCACTACAAATTGGTTGAGCTGCCTGTGAGCCGGATGAAAAACTCCTGCTGTGCATCTGACAAAGAAAGGTCACTTAGTGGAAAAGATCCGTTTTTCGCACAGGTTATTTCAGAGAGAGCCCACTTCACACACAATTCTCCCTTCCTTTCTCTCTCTTCGCTTGGCCTGATAACTCCCCATGCCTACCAGTCGTCTCCCCACTGGTGAGGTCATAACCCCACCCCTCCTCTTCCTGCCATGTGACTTGAATGTCAGTTGACTTCCTGTCTTTTGTTTTCACCTAAGTGTGTTCTGTACTGCTGCTGCCTGTGTGTTAAAGGTGGTGGCCAGGTCTAGAAAGGGTGAAGCCAACTGAGCTAGCGAAGGTTTGAGACTGGCTTTCTATTCCAGGCTCTAGCAGAGGAACTGAGAATTCTCCATTACAAAATAGGCCTTTCGGCACTCTTTATAAGCTTGGTCCGCTGTATAATTTGCTCCTAAAACACTCCTGGCTATTGGGCACTGTCATCATCTTCCTTACATACCATTTATCTCGTTTTAGAAGTCTAAACCTTTCTTTTTTTGGTGTCGTGTGTTTAATTGTCTGCCCTTTGTAGATTTGCATCATGAGTTTAGATCTAAAAGAGTAGCAACTAACCCAAAGAACTGATGGTAAAATAACATTTTCCTCACGTCTGCCCAGGTTCCTAATCCTTTTAAGAGTCTTCCTAAGTGAAAGACAGGGAAAAAGGTTAAGAAATCTTCCAAAGTGTAACACATAAAAATTGACTTTACATGATTATAGCAGGCAAGAAAATGGCAGAATATTTTGTGGGGTATAGAAGTAAAATTTCCAGAAATGTTTGGAGGAAAAAGCATATTAATCGTGGACAAAATTGATCATAATTAAAAATATATACTTGAAAATACATTGCACGTGAATACGGGGTTACTCTCTAAAGGTGTAGATTGTCTAACATGACCATTTTCCTAATAAACCTTTTGAGTGAATAAACAATGTCTTAAAAAGCATTTCATTCCCAAAGAGAAAATATTTCACTGGAAGTTTTTTTTTTCCCCCAGTGCTGCCCAAAATTTCTTGAAAAATTGGAAAAGCTGAATGTATGAAATCGCCAATACCAAATCAGACTATTTTTGCCAACTCGCTCTGAATTGCCTCTCCTCTGACTGCCAGCAGCTTTTCGGGTATCTGTCATGGAAGGGTCTTTCCTCAACTCCTGGTAGCTGAGACACCATTTCTCTGGAGATGCTGCTCAGAGATGGAGCCAGGGTCCTTCTGTACGTAAAGCGAGGGCTTCTCAGTTGAGCTGCTGTCTTCCTCCTCTATTTGCACCCAGAGAGCCAGTTCTGTGCTGGGCTTTCCTCTCTGCCGTTGTACCCTGATCGTCTAGATCTACACCCAGCACAGAACTGAATCTGGGCAAAATGTTCTCCTTTTCAGCAACTCCGGATTTTTAACAACTTCTTGCCTATTTATGAAATGGACCACAGATCCGTTTCCGAGCGACCTCGACATTTTCCTTCGCATATTCTAGAATTAAGGCATTGAGTATGTAAATATTGACATTAATCTCTGTTTCCCTTCCTCTTTGATTGCATCTCTTATGGGATATTTCACACATTGCACGGAGGAAAAGCAGGTGTACTCCTGAGTCCTGGGTAGGATTGCCAACTTCGGGTTGGGAAGTTCTTGGAGATTTGGGGGTGGAGCTGGAGGGGATGGGGTTTCCAGAGGGGAGGGGGGCCTCAGTAGGGTATAATGTCCACCTTCCGAAGCAGTTATTTTCTCCAGGGAAACTGATCTCTGTTGTCAGGAGATTGGTTGTAATTCCAGGAGATCTCCAGGTACCGCATGGAGGCTGTGGTATGCTCCAGAGAGCGCTTGATACAGTGTTTTTCTGAAGCTAAGCAGACTTGGGTCTGGTTGGGGTCTGGATCTGGGACTTCCTAAGATCCCCACACAAGCCTCCTTAAGTTCCAACAGGAAAGAAAGGGAAGATAATACCAGTGCAATTAGCAAAGAATCTCCAGGTTGCTGCATCCCAGCTTAGCCAAGTGTACAATTAATGAGTCTGTTGCATTTACCCAATATTTTAAAGAGGATACTTAAAATAACATGACGTGTGAAGTTGCCCTTTCATGCTCTGCTTTGGAAAACCAGACTTAGTCGCCTCGTCCCGTATCTTCCGATCCCGAAGCCTGTATTTTGTGGTTGCCAGAGAAGCAGAAGCGTAGCTGAATCATTCTTTTATTCGGCAGGTCTTCACAGAGCGTGGCATGTCTGTGTGTGCCCATGTGTGGTGTCTGGGTTTTTCTTTTCCACCAAATTGCCACCTCGGAAGGGTAGGCGTATCTATAAAAAGATCAGAAAATCTGTGACTTTTCTGAAAATATCATCTCTGATCACCGGGTGGAGACATGGTACCCTTAAAGCCTTTCATCTGTCAGGGTCAAAAACATTTATATTCCAGTCCAATCTTGCAGTCTTTCCCAGTGTGTCCCATTTAGATGGTTTGGCTCTTGCCAGTCCTGCCAGTCCTAAAGCTTCGGCGTTTACCCAGAATTTATTGCTGTGTTGGAGCAGGGGAAGAAAAAGGATTTAGAGAGTGACAGGAGGGGAAGAAAGCAGAGAATTACCAGCCCCTTATGCTTTGAGCCCATTTCTTTCTCCTTTTTCGGCAGGTTCCTTAGAAAGAGAGCTTGGACGGCATGCAAAGTTGTGAAATATCTGCAGACAGCACTGATGATCCTCTTAGTAGTGGCCTACGGAAAAAACGACAGCCGCGAATAGTAGTTATCGGTGCTGGGCTTGCGGGCCTCTCGGTGACCAAAACTCTCCTGGAAAAGGGTTTCACGGATGTGACTGTCCTCGAAGCGTCTGACCGAATCGGAGGCAGAGTACAAAGCGTGAAGCTCGGTAAGCTTGTGGCCTGTTCTTCAGCTGTATTGAGCTAGCTTTGCAGAAAAACGTTGCCGGATTTGATCTCCCGTCCATGCAGACCTGTATGCAGTTGATGTCAGTGGGGAGCCAAATGAGACCAAGTACATGAGCAGGACAAGAAGGCCCCCCTTTGCTGTTTGTTCCCAGCATCAGGGATTCAGAGTTAACACTGCATATGAACATGGAAGCTCTATTTAACTGTCATTTGTAATAGATGCTGGTTGGCCTATCTTTCTTTTTCAAAAATGGCTACCCCTCACCTTTAGAAGAATTAATTGGAGTTGTGTAGAGCGCAGTCCTAAGCAGAGTTTACATCCTTCTAACTTCACTGACTTCAGCGGAATTAGAAGGGTGCACCCCTCTTTAGGATTGCAGTGCCATCCACAGTTCTGTCCGTTCAGTCATTTCCCCTACCCCACAGAGTCTCCTAAGAGTTACCTTGGTCTTATGTATTTTTAATTTATATTTTAAAAAATTATGTAGCGCTCCTGAATATGCAGAGGTCTTTACCGTTGTTATCTTTTACAAAACCGGATGGGAGATGGTTTGTTTATGCTTCCAAGGGTGAGGCTTAAAGCAGTTCTTGCTTGAACCGGTTTGTGATGCGTATCAGAAATTTCCATTGTCCATAACGCTTGTTCGCATTACTCGCGCCTCTCTTGCTTTTACTGTAGTTGGTTGTTTCCTGTCTAACACAGAAGAGACTTGAATGGGATTTCAGCCTATCTATACATGTAGGATTGTGTAGGTGGATTTTTAAAAATAATTAAGTGCTGTCAAGTCACTACTGACTTATGGCGACCCCTAATGGGGCTTTCAAGGCAAGAGACAAGCAGAGGTGGTTTACCATTCCCTGCCTCTGGACTTCATTGATGGTCTCCTGTCCAACTACCTCCTCTGCTTATCCTCTGAGCTCTGATGAGCTTGGGCTAGTCTGAGCTATTCAGGATTAGGCAAATTCCTGGACCAACAGTTATAGCAACTTGGGATCCCTATGTACCAAGGCAGTATACCCTCCGTATCTAATGCTGAGTTCAGATTAAGAAGGCCTGTGTTACATTCTCTGGAGCTTGGCTGCTGCAGATTCAAAATGTGGGAGGAGCTGGACTCTTGCTCCATCCCTGCAGGGCAATTCTTTGGTTTATCAAAAAGAGTCCAGTAGCACCTTTAAGACTAACCAATTTTATTGTAGCGTAAGCTTTCGAGAATCACAGTTCTCTTCGTCAGATGCACGGAGGGCAGAAAGAAACCCTCCATGCATCTGACGAAGAGAACTGTGATTCTCGAAAGCTTATGCTACAATAAAATTGGTTAGTCTTAAAGGTGCTACTGGACACTTTTTGATTTTGCTACTACAGACTAACACGGCTAACTCCTCTGGATCTTTGGTTTATAAGCCTCACTTTGAACACGGCCAGAATTGCTCAAGATCCTCTGGTGAGCTTCAGGACTCGAGCGAGGATTTGAAATGACAAACATTCCCCTGCACCAGAGGCACCCAGCTGAAAATGGTGTGTCCAGGAAGAAACCAGCACAGAAACATGGGGTGCCCAAATGCCTGCACACCGACCTCCTCTGCCCTTTGCTTTTCTGCAAAAAAAGAGGAAAAGATACATGGATCTCTCATTTTCTTCTTTATGCAGGTGAAAAAACACGTTGGGGAGCGTGTGTGTATTTTGATCAGAAAATACTCCCCCTCCCTGCAAGCTCCCCCTCCATCAGTGCTCCATTCACATTTGCAAGCCCACAAAGTGCTATTAAAGCTAGCTGAGTCATCCGTCACATATAGCTTAATTATCCCTGGGTGGTTTATGTGTAGTTTTCAGGCAGCCTGCATGGCCAGACCCACTTAGGTGCAGAACCACTTGCTTTCTCTTAAGAACTTTGTCGTTGTAGGGATGCCTCTGACACAACTGTGCCCCACAGTTTCTCTGCTAACCCACGAGAAGGGCATGAGTTTTCAAATGCAAAATCATGCCACACCATTTCTTGCTGTCCAGTAAGCACTGTACGGATTTATTTGCTTACAATTTGTACCACACAGAGCTTGGAAGATGGCTCACGGAAAGTCCGCGTCAAATGAAAACAGCATATATCAGAAGCAATCGTAAGGCACATGGGAACCAGAATGGGCTAGAACTAGGGGGGCTGGGATTAATCCCCACTCGGCCATGAAGCTCCCCGGATCAGGATGCTGTCAGCCTCGCAGGGTTGTTGTGAGAATAACATGGAGGAGGAAAGAAGCATGTAAGCTGCCTGCACTCCTTGGAGGAAAGGCAAAATGACAGTGTGGGGTTGGGCTGCAGCTCAGCGGTGGAGCATCTGCTTGGCACGTAGAAGGTTCCATTCCTGGCATCTCCAGTTAAAAGTATCAGATAGGAGGTGACGGGAAAGATCTCGGCCTGAAACCCCGGAGAGCTACTGCCCTGGAGTAGACCATGGACCAATGGTCTGATTCATTGTAAGGCGGCTTCGTGTGAGTTCTCCAGAACTCTGCATCAAGCCGTGTGTATTAGGCGGACATAAAAAACGGTAACAATGAGCTTGCTCTGGCTGAACTTTGGGGAGAACCTGCCCTTGACTGCGCTGTCAACAACTTCCTTTGCCGCACTGAATAACCTTCCTCGTTGCAATTAGCCGGCTTTTATTTTTGGCTATATTCTGGCTTATTAATGGGGGGGGGGTCTCGATCCATTGCCCTTTCCTCCTCACTAGCCCAGCCCTGACGTCAGACCCTGCCGCTCAGTCGATAAACACACAGCAGTAAATTAAACCTGAATGTCTCGAGCTCCCTCGGGAGGGAAGTCAATGAGAGAGGCTGCTCGACAAGTCCAGCATCCGGTCTTTCAGCTGGGAATTGCAAACATTGTCGAGGCTTGGCACCGGTCTTCGAATGGGAAGCAGGCTGTGCACTGCCGGTAGGCTGTGTCAAAAATAGCTCCTGGGCCGCGTGCGCCATTGGAGAGAAAGGAAGCACTTAATAATCTAAACCCTTAGGGGGCCCTTGTTGCGATCAACACACCTGCAAACGGTTTCCTCTTTACTGTCCTATATATAGAACCTCTGAGCATGCACAAGGGACTTGGAGTCTTGCAAAGGGTACGGTTCTCGGCATGTCTCACGGAGACTGCACCCTTTTCGTGGACTGGGAGGCAGAACTGCTGGGGATCCATGGCGTCCTGTGATTCCAGCTTGTGTTAATATTGTGGGCAGGATTCAGCATCCCCACAGCGGCCAACTGGCATTTCCATTCCCATGGGGTACGGCACACACAAGCCTCATTGCAAAGAATGGGAGCTGTGCCAGTGCATTTCCCCTGTTCTTCCACTCGGCCTGTGGAGGCCACCTCAGTTTCCCCTTATTGACAGGCACCTGATCTCTGTGGTGGCCTCCACTTTATGGAATGGCCTACCGAAGGAGGTTAGGAAAGCTCCCACTCTCCTGGTGTTCTGTAAACGATGCTAAACCAAATTGTTCAGGAGGGCTTTCTTGCTCAGATGGGAGGGCTGTACTCTTGAGAAAGTGGCCTCAAGATATCCATCAGTAAAAGGACAGGGGACACATCCCTAAAGAGATAAGGAGGGACCACAGACTTCACTACTATTGCTGAAAACAGTTAGGGACCACAGACTTCACTACTATTGCTGTAAAGATGATCCTATTGGATAGTTCCTATGTTTAATATATCAGTCATGGATTTTGCCTATGCTCTGTTTCAACACTGTTAAATCGTTAAACCTTCCTTCCATCCATCCATCCATCCAAATTGCATGGATATATCCATTACATGTATATTGAACTGTCATGATATTGATTGTACTGACTCACACCATGTAATCCGCCTTGTGTCTCATTGAGAAAGGTGGACTATAAATGACATATATAAACAGAAATAAATAAAAATCTTTGGAGATACTGTGTAGCAGGAGAAGCTGGGAAGCTAAGCAGGAAACTGCTAGAGAGCTTTACATGAAATAAACAAGAAGTCCAAGTTTCTAGTTTTAGGGCTTTGATGGTGAGATTATGCCTGGTAAAAGCTCAAGACCTGTGGGAGTGTGTATAAGAATTCAGACGCTCAGGAGTAGGGATGTGCGTTTCGGCATTCAGAATGCCGAAAGAATGCCGAAACAAAAGTGTTTCGGCTTCTTTCAGGGAATGCCGAAACGTTTCGGGGAATCCCGAAACGTTTCGGGTAGCCGAAAGAAAAAAGCCGAAACGTTTCGGGATTCTTTCGTCTTTCATTCGGCTTTTCAATGGGAAAATGCCTCCGTCTTCCCGGACGTCTGGGGGAGGCATCTTCCCACCGAATAAGCCCAAAATTGGTGGGGACCTTCCTCTAACCCTTCTCTAACAACCACCCAAGTTTCAGACAGATTGGACTTTGGGGGGCCATGTTATGGCCCCCCAAAGCAGGTCCCCCCATCCTCCCATAAAGGAGCATCTTCTTCATTATTTCCTATGGGGAAAAAATGAAGAAGCAGGCTTCCTTTGCCAGGGGTGGCATTTTGCATGCAAAATGCCCCCTTACCCTCAGGGGCCCTTCTCCCACCCCTCCTCCCACCCCCCACCAAGGCTCAGCCTGCTCCCACTTGGGGGGGCCATTTCATGGCCTCCCCAAGTAGGTGCTCTAATCTCTACCACTGACAGCTGGGGGAGGCTTGTGTTGCCAGGGGTGGCATTTTGCATGCAAAATGCCCCCCAACCCTCTGGGGCCCTTCTCCCACCCCTCCTCCCACCCCCCACCAAGGCTCAGCCTGCTCCCACTTGGGGGGGCCATTTCATGGCCTCCCCAAGTAGGTCCTCTCAGCCCCTAAATTCCACCCCTTACAGCTCCACACAAACCCAATTCCCCCCAGCTGCCACACACAGACCCAAATCCCCACATTAGCCCCTCACAGACCCAAATCCACCCCCACCTGCCCCACACCCATAACCCCAGGAACAGGCTGGCAAAGGCCAGCCCTCTCCCTTTGTTCCCTATGCTGGGAACTTCTAAACTCTCTTTCCCTGGGCAATTCTGCACAGCCCAGGGGTGCCACAATGGTGGGCACACTTCTGAGTGCCAGCTGGTCCCTGTGAAAGAGCACCTGAACCACAGACACCCTCCCTCAAATTCCCCCACCACCTACAGAGATGGCTGGCCAGCCAGCCCCATTGTTCCCTATGATGGGAACCAACTGCACAACAAAGAATAAAACAAGAACAACACAAAATAAAGTTTTTTAAAAATTATTTTCTCCCTTCCAAAGTACAAGTAGGCAAAGCATTATGACACATAACACCAGCAGTCCCCCACACAGAAAAATAACACAACTCACTTAACATCAGAGAATCACAAAAACACAATTCCTGGCAAAAACACTTTATTTCTTGAACAGCTTTAGGCTACACAGCAGGGGGGGAACACCAAAGGGCATGGAAGCAGTATCTTACACAAAAATAACACAACTCACTTAACATCAGAGAATCACAAAAACACAATTCCTGGCAAAAACACTTTATTTCTTGAACAGCTTTAGGTTACACAGTAGGAGGGCACAAAAGGGCATGATAGCAATGTACTACAAAAAATAATACAACCCACTTCACCGTTTTTGACAGCAATTGTGTTTGTGTGATTCTCTGATGTGAAGTGAGTTGTGTTATTTTTGTGTAGTACACTGCTTTCCTGCTCTGTGGTGCCTTCCTACTGTGTAACCTAAAGCAGTTACAGAAATAAAGTGCTTTTGACAGCAATTTTTTGGGGTGATTCTTTAATGTGAAGTGAGTTGTGTTATTTTTGTGTAAGATACTGCTTCCATGCCCTTTGGTGTCCCCCCCCCCTGCTGTGTAGCCTAAAGCTGTTCAAGAAATAAAGTGTTTTTGACAGGAATTGTGCTTTTGTGATTCTCTGATGTTAAGTGAGTTGTGTTATTTTTGTGTAAGATACTGCTGCCAAGCCCTTTGGTGTTCCCCCCTGCTGTGTAACCTAAAGCTGTTCAAGAAATAAAGTGTTTTTGACAGGAATCGTGCTTTGTGATTCTCTGATGTTAAGTGAGTTGTGTTATTTTTCTGTGTGGGGGACTGCTGGTGTAATGTGTCATAATGCTTTGCCTACTTGTACTTTGGAAGGGAGAAAATAATTTTTTAAAAACTTTATTTTGTGTTGTTCTTGTTTTATTCTTTGTTGTGCAGTTGGTTCCCATCATAGGGAACAATGGGGCTGGCTGGCCAGCTATCTCTGTAGGTGGTGGGGGAATTTGAGGGAGGGTGTCTGTGGTTCAGGTGTTCTTTCACAGGGACCAGCTGGCACTCAGAAGTGTGCCCACCATTGTGGCACCCCTGGGCTGTGCAGAATTGCCCAGGGAAAGAGAGTTTAGAAGTTCCCAGCATAGGGAACAAAGGGAGAGGGCTGGCCTTTGCCAGCCTGTTCCTGGGGTTATGGGTGTGGGGCAGGTGGGGGTGGATTTGGGTCTGTGAGGGGCTAATGTGGGGATTTGGGTCTGTGTGCGGCAGCTGGGGGGGAATTGGGTTTGTGTGGGGCTGTAAGGGGTGGACTTTAGGGGCTGAGAGGACCTACTTGGGGAGGCCATGAAATGGCCCCCCCAAGTGGGAGCAGTCTGAGCCTTGGTGTGGGGTGGGAGGAAGGGTGGGAGAAGGGCCCCAGAGGGCTGGGGGGCATTTTGCATGCAAAATGCCACCCCTGGCAACACAAGCCTCCCCCAGCTGTCAGTGGTAGAGATTAGAGCACCTACTTGGGGAGGCCATGAAATGGCCCCCCCAAGTGGGAGCAGGCTGAGCCTTGGTGGGGGGTGGGAGGAGGGGTGGGAGAAGGGCCCCAGAGGGTTGGGGGGCATTTTGCATGCAAAATGCCACCCCTGGCAACACAAGCCTCCCCCAGCTGTCAGTGGTAGAGATTAGAGCACCTACTTGGGGAGGCCATGAAATGGCCCCCCCAAGTGGGAGCAGGCTGAGCCTTGGTGGGGGGTGGGAGGAGGGGTGGGAGAAGGGCCCCTGAGGGTAAGGGGGCATTTTGCATGCAAAATGCCACCCCTGGCAAAGGAAGCCTGCTTCTTCATTTTTTCCCCATAGGAAATAATGAAGAAGATGCTCCTTTATGGGAGGATGGGGGGACCTGCTTTGGGGGGCCATAACATGGCCCCCCAAAGTCCAATCTGTCTGAAACTTGGGTGGTTGTTAGGGAAGGGTTAGAGGAAGGTCCCCACCAATTTTGGGCTTATTCGGTGGGAAAATGCCTCCTCCAGGCGTCCTGGAAGACGGAGGCATTTTCCCATAGAAAAAAGCCGAAAGAATGCCGAAATAATGCCGAAAGAATCCCGAATCCCGAATCCCGAAAGAGATTCTTGTTTCGGCTTTCAGCTTTAACGATAGAGAATTTTCTTTCGGCTTTCTACTTTCGGCTATAGCCGAAAATTTTTGGCTTGCACACCCCTACTCAGGAGACAGGGCTTACATGCTGTGTAGAGTGTTTTTATGCTGCACTTCTTTCCTTCCATGTATACAGTTCTTCCTCATTCTCACAACAACCCTGTGAGGTAGGTGAGACTGGAGAGAGTGGAACTGGCCAAAGAACGCTCGGTGACATGAATGGCAGAGTGCATATTTAAACCCAAATCTCCCTTGTCCTAGCCTGACACTGCAGTGGCATAGTGGTTAAGTGGCTGGGCAGTTAGCAGCACTCTGCTGGTTCAAATCCCACTGCTGCCAAGAGCTCAGCCGGTGGCCTTGGGTCAGCCTCTCCTCTCAGCCTCAGCTCCCCAGCTGTATTGGGGGGATATTAATATTGACTTTGATCGCTGCTCTGAGTGGGACACTAATCTGTCCAGAAGGGTGGTATATAAGCACATGGTTATTAGTATTATTATTACTAATAACCATTATGCCATACTGACTTCCTTAGTGTTTCTGCACAATTAGCGCAGGGCAGACTTGTTCCCCACTGCTCCAGAGCGCAAGACAAGATCAAATGGGTTTAAATTACAGGAGGGTAGATTTTGGTTGACCATTAGGAAAAACTCCTAGGTAAGAGTAAGTTAACTATAGAACCAGTTACCTGGATCAAGGAACCCTCTCCCTCACTGGAGATCTTTAAGCCGTCTGTTGGGAAAGTTCTAGGACTTCCCCCTCCTCCTTCTGTAATTTTCTGCACAAATGAGGTAGAGGGTTTTCTTTCTTCCCTTTGTATCTGAAGAAGTGAGCTCTGTTTCGCAAAAGCTTGTACTGGAATAAATGTCAGTCTTCACGGTTCCACTGGCCTTCTGTTTTGTTTTACCAAAATAGAATAACTCAGCCACCCACCCCACTAGGGCAAGATGGCATCCCAGTTTCATTTATACACTGTACATAATGTCCCAAGCCCTTCATATACATGGTCTCTATAATTCTTGCCATACTCCTGTAAGGTAGGCCAGTAGCATTCTCATATGGCCATTGGTGGCGGGGAATTGAAGGATGCTGTCTTGCTTAACGGTGCTTAGAGCATTTTTGGGAGGTGGAAAGAATTAAATCTGGGCTTTGCTTGTGCATAGCTCCATCTCTCAGCTGTTCCCTTGTGAATGAATGCCGCTCTAGGGGAAAGGTTGTTTTACGCAGAGATAAAACAGCATGACCTGTAGCGGTTTCCTGTTTCATTCCCCAAAGTAACACATCCCTGAAAAGCAAGACCCCCTCCTACTTTTTAAAGATTGTCTGTTTAATACTTGGGCTTCCCTCCTCCGACAGAAAACGCGACGTTTGAACTGGGAGCGACGTGGATTCATGGTTCAAATGGGAATCCAGTCTATCATCTAGCAGAAGATAATGGTTTACTCGAAGAGACGACAGATGGCGAGAGGAGCATTGGCCGTATCAGCCTCTACTCCAAGAACGGGGTGGCTTATCACCTCACCAATAATGGTCAAAGGATCCCGAAAGATGTGGTTGAAGAATTCAGTGATTTATACAACGAGGTTTGTGTTTACGGGCGCCGAAGGTGGTTTAGAAGCACCAGCTTTACTTTTTCTAATCTTTTAAAACCTGCTGGCTTTGAACGTACAAAGCCGCCTCATACCAAGTCGGATTATTGTCCTAATTAGCCCTGTTTACTCCGGCTAGCAGCAGCTCTCCCAAGCCAAGACAGGCTGAGGGTTTCCCTGGCGCTGCTGTCCGAGCTTGTTCAGCTGGGGCAGGGGAATTGTACCTAGGATTTTCTGCATGCGACACAGTCACTGGGCTGCTGCAGTAGGGGACTCTTTATGCTTCTTATTTATTCAGTTGCATTGCAGCTGGTAGAAAGTAGTAGTTGCTCATTTATTTATTGGTCTGAATAATGGCCCTTTGTGCTCTTTGCATTTTGCCAGGGGCATTCCTTTTTTATAGCTCTTCTCAGGGTCAATCAACATGTTAAAACGACTGGGGAAAAAAACATGAAAGACTTGTTTTCCTTTTGGAAATGCAGCTCACGGGCTGCTTCTTCAAGGAGGGGAACAGATTGGGAGAACAGCGTCTTCTTTCACTCTTCTATCACCACCCCGTAGCTGATTTCACCCCAGTGGGGAAAAAAACTTACAAGTGTACGTGTGTGTGTATATATTTATATGGCTTACTCAAAGTGTATATATGTGTGGGTTTGTATACATCTCTGTATATTGCAGCACAGGAGCAAGCAAGTTGTATGTGTAGTTTATTAATTAAAATCATCTTTTCTTGGCTCAAGGCCACTTCACACACGAACACACACGTGAAGCCGCCTTATACTGAATCAGTCCCTTGATCGTCCATTCCCCCTGGCAGTGGCTCTCCAAGGTCTCTGGTAGAGGTCTTTGCGTACTACCTGGTCCTTTCAGCTGGAGATGCTGGGAATTCAACCTGGGACCTTCTCTACCACTGAGCCACAGTGAGAAAATGGCAGGGAAGGAACAGGTAGATTCCATTCACCTTGACAACTGGGCTCGCCAGTTGCGTTTGCAAATAAAATTAAATAAAATGGGGAAAAGAATGTAACATGTAGTCATGTAGTAACATGTTGTCAGCCCCATTTTCTGGCAGGTTGCAAGTAGGATTGGTGTGTGTGTGTGTGTGTGTGTGTGTGTGTGTGTGGAGTAGGGTCAATATATGGAGGCAAAGAAGTTTAATGTAGGACATGACAGCCACAGCGTCTCCCTTTTTGCTTAGACCTGGCAGTCACACAGACCTGGAAGCTTTCAAGGGGGTCGGGCAGTTCCAAAAGACCTCCTCTCCACTTTTTGGCTAGGGATCCTGGCAGCGGTTTTTCATCTTCTGGGCATGGAGCAGGGGACACTTGGGCAGTTGGGGGTTAGTTGTGAAGTTCCTGCATTGTGCAGGGAGTTGGACTAGATGACTCTGGAGGTCCCTTCCAACCCTATGATTCAATGACTCCACCTTATACTAGTTAGAGCCTTGGTCCATCAAGGTCACTGTTGTCTGCTCAGACTGGCAGCTGCTCTCCAGGGTCTCAGATAAGGTCTTTCACATCACTTACTACCCAATCTTTTTTCTTAGCCGGCGATGCTGGGGACTGAACCCGTGGCCTTCTGCATGCCAATCAGATGCTCAGCCACTGAGCCACATCCCCTCCCCTATTCCTTTTAAGAGGTTGCAGTTTGGTGGGTTTCCCTTGTGGTGGAACATACACCCGGCATCTCTCTGGGCCCTTTACAACTCATTGTGGGCTTGGTTGTGGTGCCTGAACTCCTTTTATCCTAGGAAAGTATGGAGGCAGAGCAAGAGAGAGAATGAGATTAGTCTAAGGTTACATATGGAGAGATGCTTCGCTCAGCCACAAGCTTTGTAGTGGTGGTGTGTGCTGCTTATTCGTGTGCAGTTTGAACAGGAGACAAACTGCACAGAGAACAAGATCCAGATGAGTTAGCTGTGTTAGTCTAAAGTTGCAAAATAGAAAAGAGTCCAGTAGCATCTTTAAGACTAACCAACTTTATTGAGGTATAAGCTTTCGAGAACCACAGCTCAGATGCATCTGACGAAGAGAGCTGTGGTTTTCGAAAGCTTATGCTACAATAAAGTTGGTCTTAAAGGTGCCACTGGACTCCTGACTATTTTGCAACAGAGAACAAGATTCAGATGTGCCTTGCCAGTACTGATCTGTTGCGCTCTCCTTTACACTGGATGTCTTCCGATCGGATGTAGTGTGACTCAGTGGCAGCGTATTGGTGTACTGTTGTCTTAGTTGTGAATCCACCCTGAACTGTGAGATGGACCAGGTATGTGAACTCAGGGTTTTTACGTATCTTTACTCAGAATGAAGCCAAACTGAGTTCAGTGGGGCTTAGAATGCTTAGGGTTGGCTGTTTTAGAGATTTCCCCCCCACATCATCTTTCCAATTGTGCCTGTCTGTGAAGGGCCATATATGGGGTAGTGCTTTGGAGATGTATTAGTTGGATCCTCTTAGAACATTCCTAACGCCACTTAAAATGCTGGGAATTGGGGTCACGCAGCAGACTTAGGTTCACGCAGCCCCACTCTTTCTTTCGCAAGGGGATTCTCCAACAGCAGGTTCACACGGGATTTGAATTAGGACCTTTTCTCAGCTAGGCACAAAGAGAAAACAATGGGTGCTAAACACAGCCCTGGATAATTGACCCACTACCCAGCCACTAACGGGATGTTAATGCAACGTTGCTTGTCTTGTGAATGCGTGATCCGCTTAGAATGTCCAAGCAGCTTATGAAAACTGAGCAGCATTATGCTGGGGCTAGGTTTACGGTAGATTTTAGCTGTGTTTGCTAGAAGTTCCTGACCCCAGAGGTTTGGGAGGCGTGGCGCATGCCACCTGTTGAAATCTCACAGTGGCTTTGTAATGCAGCGGGAGCAGAAAGAGACTAGGCTCTTGAAAGATTTGAGAGAGATGTCTTGTTGGGAAATGCTGTCCCTTGCTATGTTTGTCTGAGTGCAGGATCAAAATAGGATCATGCAACCTTGCAGATAAGATATCAGAAACTCCCAGGCAAAAAATGTTCACCTCCCTGCTGGTTGGGATTCTTCAACAGCAGGTTCAGGCGAGGGCTTTGAGTTTTAAAAACTAGAAATTCACAAGCCAGAGGGCACAGAGTGTTGCTAATGCAGTATGACTTCTAAGGAGGACAAATGGATCCATGGAAAATCTTATCAAGATTCAAGAGGATCAAAACTCCAGTTGAGACTAAAATGTGCCTGCCTCCAATCTGGTGTGCAGAACTGGGGCCTGCTTTTTTTCAGGTTCCTTTTGCACCCCAAGTGTGTAATCTCAGTGGGCATCTTGATAGATTGCAACACTGGGTGAATGAGCTTCTCTGATATCACAAGGGCAACATGAGATCCCCATACATGAAGTCCTTCGAAGGTTCGAGAAAACACTTGTGTGCAAACGTTAAGCGATGTTAGTAGTATGATTAGATTAGTCAGAGATCCCCCCCCCCCATCTTGGTGAATCTCAGGCAAATAGTTCATAGACAACGGCCCCGAAACAAGCAGGGAAACTCTTTTGAATTATGTGTGTGTGTGTTATGTGCCATCAAGTTGCATTTGTCTTACAGCTACCCCAGCAAGGGGCTGTTGAGGAAATGAGAAGCAGAGGTGGTTTGCCAGTGCCTTCCTCTGCAGTCTTCCTTGGTGGTCGCCCATCCAAGTACTGACCCTGCTTAGCTTCCAAAATCTGACAATATCAAGCTATGCCAAACTGCCTTCCTGGATTATACAAATGTTTAATTGTGAATTTGGGGCTTAGGTCTCCTTGTGGAGGCAAACTCTCTGGCTGTACTTCTTCATAATCATGGTGGGACTGACATGCATGAATGCTCTTTCGCATCATATCTCCCCCACCCCCCCTGTAGAAAATTAGCATGGCCAGAAGAAGCCCAGCCTAGAACTCTTGATCTCACTGATGGTTTAGGATTTTTTTTTTGTATGGATGATCACAATTTTGGGAGTCCCTCTCAATTGCTGTCTTCTGCCAACAAAGGAAGACTTCTTTTTGTTTGGTTTGGTATATCTCCAATAACTGTTATTGGCCCTCATTCCTTATGTTGTTATGTGTGCTCATAGGTTTTTATCGAATTGTTTATTTTATATATACTTGATTTTAAATGCTCTAAAATGTTGAAGTGTTTGAAAGTTTTGATGTTGAGGGACCCAATCTGGGTGGAAAGGAGGCATAGAACTGTTTTAAATAATATAATAAATAAATAAATAAATAAATTCTACCATCTGAGCCTACCCTGACCTGGATAACCTCGATGAGCCTGATCTCGTCAGATCTCAGAAGCTAAGCAGGGTCAGCCCTGGATTAGATAAACACCAAAGGGTAGAATTTTATTGAAACACAGCATTTATTGACAACTGATTGATACGATTTAGAGCACGATCTCATCAGATCTCAGAAGCTAAGCAGGGTTGGCCTTGGTTAGTAATTGGATGGGAGACCTCCAAGGAGGAGAATGCCTCATTTGTGTGTCTAATGTGGATTTGTTGCGGAGGCAGGCAATGGCAAATCACCTCTGTTAGTCTGTTGCCATGAAAACCCCACCAGGGGTCGCCACAAGTCAGCTATGACTTGAAGGCACTCTCCACCACCACCATCTGAGCCTAGAGTTGCCAACTTCCACACGGGGCCTGGAGATCTCCCAGAATAGCAGCTGATCTCCAGATGGCAGAGATCAGCCCCCTGGAGAAAAAGGCTGCTTTGCAGGGGGGAGTCTTTGGCGTTACAACATAATCCCATATGTACCAACCTGTCCATTCCGGTCATCTTCGGAGGCCCTGCTTTGGGTGCCCTGGTTCTGATGTTGTGTCTGCGTTCGTGCATGTGGTTTTTATTGAATTATTTTTATGCTATTTTAAATGGTTTAAATTTAAATGGTTTAAATTTAAATGGTTTAAATTGTTGTTTTAAATTTTTCAATGTTTGCCTCCTTGGGGGATGCTGCTTGGGTAGAAAGACAGCATGCACATGTTTTTAATAATAATAATAATAAAAATAAAAATAACAATTCTACCTTACTGAGCTCCCTCCCCAAACGTTCCCTCTCCAGGTTTCACTCCCTAATCTCTAGAAATTGCCCCAACCTGGAGCTGGCAACCTTAACTGACTCCCAGGCACAGAGTTCTTAATGAGAGCTCAGCTCAGGAGTCAGTTTTATGCGGGGGGTCTTTGGATCTCCTGACGTGCAGTTTAGCCCCAGAAAGCAAATTTTCTGCAGGGCTGCAGTGCTGGAGTTGTGTGTGTGTGTGTGTGGGGGGGATTTAAACTCTTGCTCCATCACCCCACTAGAAATCTTAAGTTAACCCCAGCATGAAAGAAAGAAGAGTGCATTACAGGCGCCTAGGAATTGTTTTCCCTCCCCATCTTGGAGCTAACAGATACTCAAGTGGGGGAACGGTGGGTTTTCTTTCAGAGCAGTGGCACGGGATAAAGTGGTTTAAACTCCCCAGATCCATATCCATCACACACATACAGAACCCTTGGGGCAGCTGCATTTTACAGTTAAAGTCCACATTAAAGAATATGATCGTAGATTCCCAGTGCATATCCTCTAGCAGGAGTTTTCATCCCGTGCTTGTTAAGTTTTCTGTGTGGAATTTTTAAACCACTGCTCTGTTAGGAAGTTTATTTGGAAAATGTGTTTGCTGCCTCTCCAAAGACCTGCTAGAGGCAGCTCACAAACTAAAATGGCACAAAAAAAACAGCATTAAAAAATTCCATTGCAAAGTACGAAATACATGAATGTCAAGGCATCGCTATCAAAAGAACAACAGAGTAGTTAGGATGAAGCCACTGCGGAAAGCAGAGAGTGATATTCACAAGAACAAAGATGCTGGCAGAAATAAATTAGCTTCTATCCTCTGCCAACAGCTGCTGGGTGAAAGGACCTGATGGGCTGTTTTGGAGGGGGTGTTGCCCTCTTACCAGTGCCTCTATGGAAAAGGAAATGTTACATTTGAGTTGGCTGATCTTATGTCCGGAAGCAACATTTAACATGTTTATTTTGAGTGTTTAGAGCCCTTCACGAATGTTCGTTTTTTTAATTCTTGCAAATTGGGTCTGTCGTATTATCCCCAGATGGACTCTCTGAGATGTAGAAGCTTGCTAAAGGTCCTTTAGCGTGGTCAAGGTGAGGTTTGAACCATATACTTTCCAACTCCTTGCTCAGCCAGCTCGTTGTCGGAGTTCCCCGGAAGAATCAGATTCCCGTTTTTGTTTTTCCCTAAGGTGAAGGTGGCTGAGCTGCAGTCTGAGGGGCTTCCAGCTGTCTACATTCCCTGCTGGGTTCCATCTCAACACCCTCTATCAGAATTCAGCTATAGAACGGTTTGGGGGAAATGGGAGGAAAGAAAACACGGCGAGGAGGGGCAAACGGATGAGCCCGTGACTTTCGTGGAGATTTATCATCCGTTCTGTGGCTCCTGTAGGAACTGCCTTTTTCGGTTTTGTATTGTGACAGGTCTATAACCTGACTCAGGAGTTCTTCCAAAGTGGTAAACCAGTCAATGCCGAGAGCAAGAACAGCGTGGGTGTGTTCACGCGAGATGTCGTGCGCAAGCGCATCAAAGCCGATCCGGACGACTCGGAGGCGATCAAGAGGCTCAAGCTAGCCATGATCCAACAATACCTTAAGGTAAGATAGTGATGCGGAGTTTTGGATTGAATTCCCGAGCACAAGTTGCGTTACGAAGGTATTTTTACAATGTATGTGGTTGCCAAAGTGTGGTTCATGACCCAGAAGAGGCCTGCAACTCTGAGGGCGCTGGCAGAGGAGGCTTGATAGCTGATTTGGGTTTGCCTCTGTCTCATGTGCAAAACGGCTATGAA
The DNA here is from genome assembly GCF_028583425.1 of Eublepharis macularius. Lineage (NCBI taxonomy): Eukaryota > Metazoa > Chordata > Lepidosauria > Squamata > Eublepharidae > Eublepharis > Eublepharis macularius. The sequence goes on from NC_072799.1 coordinate 6,683,960, forward strand.
ATACATTCTGTTGCTCTGTAATGCTATATATTTCTAAATACTAAAAAATAAAAATAAAATTTGTTCAACTGATGGGAGATTCTTGTATTTTATGTTGGCAAGTGGAGGAAAGTAGCGTGGAGATGCTTGGCAAGTGAGTCTCAAAAAAGTGTGGAAGTGGATCTTTTACCTTGAAACACAGTCCTGTGTCATAGATCCAGAAGAATTAGCCGTGTTAGTCTGTAGTAGCAAAATAGTAAAGAGTCCAGTAACGCCTTTAAGACTGACCAACTTTATTGTAGCATAAGCTTTCGAGAGCCACAGCTTTCTTCATGAGATGCATCTGATGAAGAGAGCTGTGGCTCTCAAAAGCTTATGCTACAATAAAGTTGGTCAGTCTTAAAGGTGCTACTGGAATCTCTACTATTTAGCCCTGAGTCAGGAAGCAAGATTTTGAGACACCTGTCCTCCAGTGACTTCTCGGACCTTGCCATGTCTGCAGATTGCAGGAAAGATTCCATGTTTGATATTAAAGTTGAAAAATAAGTCAAGAAGAAGCTGACTTTGAGGGAGTAGCCAGATTTGCCTGGGATCTTGTGCATACCTTGACAATGGCTCCAGTGTTTGGCTTCCTGAAGATTCTTCAAAGTTCTGACCATGATTAATGATGGAAGTTGGTAGTACAATACAACAACAACAACAACAACAACAACAACAACAACAACAAAGTTTATTAGCCAGAGGCCATCACATTCTTGAAATCAATTCAAAATTACATGATTGCACATCAGCGAGACGCGCGCCATTTTAAAATAAATACTTAAAAGGTACACATTTCAACAAATTACCACCTTTAAAAATTTACTTATACAATTGATCAGTCCTAAAAGCATAATTATTTGGCAACAATATAAACTTAAAATATCCAGGCAATCATTAAAATTGTAGCATACTATAATTTACATAATATAAATGCCTAAAATTCAAATTACCTTATATTATCAAATTATAACAATACTTATCTAGGATTCTGCACACTAAGCCAGGATTTCCTCCTGTTAATGACCATCCAGCCATATTTTGCCACTTGGAGCGTCATTTCCCTATTCCTGTCTGCTAACATGATTGCAATATAATTTTTTCTCTCTTTACCCAGAAGACCATCAATTATAGGTTTGATATATTTTTCCCTAATATGATCATATATTTTACACTCAAAGAAAACATGTAATAGGGACTCGACACTCCCATCTCCACATGGGCACAAACATTTTTCATAAGGTGTCTTCTTATATTTGCCTTCTAGGACAGCAGAGGGTAACACATCATATCTTAATAGGGTAAGAGCTCTTCTATAATCAGGATTCTCCAAGCTATTTATATAGGGCATTGGTGAAACCCTATACATAATACTTCTTTCCAATAAATAGTTCTCAACTCTGATCAGATCATGTTGCCTTTCCACATCTAGGATTCTCTGTTTAATCAGGACCCCGGCCTGTGCCATATTCATAGACAATATATATTGTTGGGAGAAACCATACTGACCTAATTTGCTCCTCAGCAAGCTCAACCAGGGAGGAACAAAGTTATCCCTCAAAACTCAATAGGCCAGGCCATTTACGGTAGAAGCCAATTTTAGCCAGTATAATATAACTGCTATCCATAATCGAGCTTCCACTGTTACCATGCCAACTTCTAGTCTTACAGCTGCATTTGACACATTCTTAGGCGTTTGAAGTACTGCTCTTAGGAATTTGGACTGTTTTCTTTCCATCAATGTCCTCTTCGCTGTAATACTTAGCGGAGTGGTAGTACAATAATCAGCCTTCTGGGACCATCCACGAATCTTTCTTCCAATGCAGACTTCTCTGGAAACCTAATGCTAAGCAAATCTAGGGCCGTCACCTTCTGCCTGTTGGCCTTTGTTAATGGCCATTAATCAGGAGTGTTACCCAGGAGATCCAGTCCCCCCAACTTTCCCATTGCCTCACGTGGTCCCCATTCTGCACTCTTTGCCCTTTATCTTTTTTTTTTGGACAATTCAGAGTCTGCCAGTAAAAACAATAATTAATTCTTCCCTAATGAGATCACAGTTCCCAGACCTCCTCCACTCACAGAGCATCCCAAATTCTCCCCAGTCAAGGGCAGATTTAAGAAGATTGGGCCCAGGGACAGAGAGGATTCAAAAATGCCACCCGTAGAATTTGGCTCCAATTGCAAATGGCCAAGTAAGACAGTCGAAAGGTGGAATCTTAACATAGGGCAAATTGGCTTCAGTTCTCTATCCCAGACTGTTCCTCCATCAGTACAGGACAAGGATTAGTGGGGTAAAGGTTCATTTTGATCCCCAAGATTACTCTTCTACTGCTGAAATCACTGGACAGAGACCCTCTCCTTTGGCCCGGACCCTTCCCCTTCGCTCTAAGGAACTGCTTAAACCCCGTTGCCTCTTCTGAACCCTGCTTTGCTTCTTTCACCTGCTTGTCCTTCCTTCCCGATCTAGCCTTCTCGCTCCCCAAATTTATCCCTTCCCTTCCTCCACTGCAAGGGCCGCAGAGAGAAATGCATTTATTTATTTTATTTACATCGTTTACAGTTTGCCTTTCTCATTGAGACTCGAGGCGGATTACACAGTGTGAGCTGGTTCAGTCAATCTCAAAGACATTTCAAGAAACAAGGCAATAGGGTCTGTAAATGCAAACTGGCAAAGGTTTGCAGAAATCCAAGCCAGCTGAAGAAATGTTGAAACGGGGTATAAGCAATTCTAAGACTGACATATTAATCAACAGAGAAACTACCCAATAGGATCAACAGACAGTACATCCTAGTAAATGCATCTCTTTGAGACTACTTCCGTACAATTCAGCCCTTCTAACGGAGTAAGAACAATTCAGAGTCTGCCAATAAAAGCAGACTCATTTCAAACCCTCACCTTCCAGCCTATCCTCTCCCCTTCCAGGACACTGAATGCTCATAACAAACACCAAGGTGGGTCCTGACTGTAGATGAGCCCAAGGGAAGAAACATAACTGGGATGGCTTCCACTAGAAACAACAACAACAACAACATTCTATTTATATACCGCCCTTCAGGACAACTTAATGCCCGCTCAGAGCAGTTTACAAAGTATGTTGTTATTATCCCCACAACAAAAACACCCTGTGGGCTGAGAGCGCTCCGAGAGCTGAGAGAGCTCTCAGAGCTCCGTGGGCTGAGAGAGCTCCGAGAGAGCTGTGACCGACCCAAGGTCACCTAGCTGGCTTCAAGCAGAGGAGTTGGGAATCAAACCTGGTTCTCCAGATTAGAGTCCCGTGCTCTTAACCACTACACCAAACTGCCTCTCATCTGATTTGCTTGCTGCTTGTTTCCCAAATGTTTGTCTGATTCTATAAGCCATCTGGACGAGCAAGATTTGGTTCCAGTGGCTCTGTAAAGACCAGCAAGGTTTCCAGGTTTATGCTTTTTTACAAAAACAAAGATTGCCACGCTGAGTCACATCAAGGATAACCTAATCTAGAAATGTTCTGTTCCGAATGGCAGCTGGCCAGTTACGTTTGGCAGCTCCAAAGAGCCTCTGGGGGTGCAGCCCTTCACCTGTTCTTGTTTGGTCCCCAATATCTCTTTTTTGCTTCCTCTGCACATAGAAGTTCTGTTTAGTTATTGTTAGCCGCTATGTCCTCTGTGAATTTATCTATCATGTCTTTTGGTGCTGATTTCCCCAAGTGGTTTAGGTCATTATCAGGCAAAGGAGACCTCCCCCCGCCACCCCTTGTTAATGTTATTCTTTGCTTTCCTGTAGGTGGAAAGTTGTGAGAGCAGCTCCCACAGCATGGACGAGGTCTCGCTCAGTGAATTTGGGGAGTGGACCGAAATCCCAGGGGCTCATCACATCATCCCTTGCGGCTTTATGAAAATCGTGGAGATCCTGTCCAGTTCCATCCCAGACTCGGTCATCCAGTTGAACAAGCCGGTCAAGTGCATCCACTGGAACCAGTCCATCAGCAAGGAGATTGAGTGCGTGGCCGACCACAACAGTGACCACATGGAAGAGGAGGCGGACTACCACGTCTTCGTGGAGTGCGAGGACTGTGAGTTCATCCCGGCCGACCACATCATCGTGACGGTGTCCCTGGGGGTCCTGAAGAAGCGCCACGAGAGCATGTTCCAGCCACGCCTGCCTGAAGAGAAGGTGATGGCTATTCAGAAACTGGGAATCAGCACCACAGACAAGATCTTCCTGGAATTCGAGGAACCCTTCTGGAGCCCAGAATGCAACAGCATCCAGTTTGTCTGGGAAGACGAAGCTGAGAGCGAGAGCCTGACCTACCCCGAGGAGCTGTGGTACAAGAAGATCTGCAGCTTTGACGTCCTCTACCCACCAGAGCGCTATGGCTACGTCCTCAGTGGCTGGATTTGTGGGGAAGAGGCCTTGATCATGGAGAAGTACGACGACGAAACTGTGGCAGAGACCTGCACTGAGATGCTGCGTAAATTTACAGGTGTGTGATGCTCCCACCTTCCCTTTCTGGACAGGGAAGAGGAGGAGGAAGAAGGGACGGTGGTAAAATACAGTAGACCCTCTGCCATTCGCAGATTCATAACTCGTGGTTTCACTTGTGTCCGGTCCACGATTTGGCCACATGTCGTGATCTCCACCCCATTTTTACTCCTACCGCACCATCATCTTAACCCGTTACATCATTAAAATTTTGCAAGAAATGTGTTTCCTTTCTTCCTGCTTCCCAGCATTTGCAAATATCTCCGTTCAGGTGACCCCAAGAGTGGATCCCCTGCAAATGACAAGGGTCTGTTGTAATCGGGAAGGCTACAGCCAGGGTAACGTAGCAGCGGTGCGCCAGGAAGTCTCTGCTGTGAACGCGGTGGGTGGTTTCAAGCAAGCCCCTGGCTTTCAGCCTCCCGTCAAAAACGCAGGATGATAATGGCTATCTGAAGCCTCCTCACACACTTAATCCCTCATGCCTAATTTCCCCCCTTCTGACACGGCAGCAGATCTTTGGGCTCTTAGGCGAGTCCTTTCTTGGTTCTGCTCGTTGACTGCTCGAGACTGACTGTCTCCCACTTGGCTACAGCCTCTCTCCACGCAAACCAGTCTTAACAGATCTGTTGAAAAGATAACCGTGGTGATGCACGTGACCCGGTAAAAAAGGCCGCTTATTAAACGCAGCAAAGTCTTTGCAGAGGAAACTTTCCTTAAATTGGTGTCGCCATCAGTACGTTCATAGGCAATACAGGGCTTGAAATAATACTTTGTACCGAGGGATATTTGAAATGCGGGTTGACCGTACAAGGCCATGGGGAGGCGCTCCGGCTGAATGGGAGAGCCTCTGCTTTGCATGCAGAAGTCCCCGGGTTCAATCCCCAGCATCTCTCGTTAAAAAGGTTAGGTGGTAGATTATATGAAAGACCTCCAAATGAGACCCTGGAGAGCTGCTGCCCATCTGGGTAGGCAGTCCTGACCCGGATGAACCCGTTGTCTGGTTCCGTAAAAGGCAGGTTCGTGTGTTCAAAGATCGTTGGTCTATCTAGCTCGGCATGGCAGCAGCTGTCCAAGGAGGGTCTGTCTTATTGCATGCTACCTGCATGTCAAGCACGGGGGTCTGCCTCGGCGCCCTCTCCAAACATTTTCTCAACCCGGTTGAATTTAGGAAGCTGCTTCGTACTGAGTCAAACTGTTACCCCCTTCGATCAGTATTGCCTGCACTGACTGGAAGCAGCTCTGTGAGATGCCAGGCAGAGAGAAGTCTTTCTCATGTCTAGCGGTTGTTGGACTGGAGGTGTCAGAGTTTGAACCTGCTGCCTTTTACATGCAAAACAGACGCTGTTCTGCTGAGATATAGCCGCTTGAGGTAGGATTTCTGAATCCCCTCAGACCCTCCGCTGCTCTGATCCGGCATTATGTTTAAAAAACAAATAGGAAAAACATTCGCAGGTTCATGTGGAGGGGGAAAAGTGGAAACAGGCACTTCAGTTACAATCAGACTATGTTGATGTACATTTCAAGGGGCACAAAGGATGCTCCCCTCCAGTCCCTTCTCCCGGAGGACGTAGCAGTAAACGGGAAAATGTGTTTTCTTTCGAAATACGAAATGCCAGTTTCTACTCTTTTGTGGTGCACTCAGAGAATACTAGTAGCCCTGGCTAGGATGTGAGGCATTATTGTGAGTTGCACTCCTTTTCAAGGACTCTCCTAGAACAGTGGCTTTCAAACTTCTCATATGCATTTGCCTGCTACAGATCCCATGTCGTTTGCAAAACAGAGATTCTCTCAGAATGCTGGCCCCCTGTGTTCAACCTCACCGATGCCTTGCGCGATCTGTGCGTCCTGGAGGGGCTGCCATCCTGGGAGAGGTGTCCACCAAAAATAACAGCCTTCTGAAAATGATTCTCTATAAGGTTGTCTAAGGAGGGTGGAAATCACCCCCTGCTGTGCCGCTCTTTGGAAAATTACCCATCAGCTTCACATGTACTTTGAGTCTGATCTGTGTTCTGGATTTTTATCCTTGTGATGGTTTTCCCTCCACGCTCCACTTCTATCCAGCAGCGGTCTGTTTCTGGGACTTCAGTTTCACACGCAGATTAGCATAGTGGATTTACTTGGATTTTGTGTGTGTGTGTGTGTGTCAAAACCCTCTAGGTCGGAGCCAGTCCATGGACCACTGACAATCGTGGCTCTCTGTAAAGCTGATTAAAGTGGTGCCCTCGTTCAAACAATCCCACGTCTTGTATACAGGCCTTTGTTGATTTAAGTTCTCTGTTTTTAGATGCCTGGGCTTTGGGGGGAACCGGAGGCTTTCAAGTTCACAGGGGTGAGATAGCAGCTCAGGATCTGACCGATGCAACTTTGCTTTCTCTGGGAGTGATTTTTGGCTGCTCCAAAAGTCCCAGCCGTCCTTTGATCTTCTGGTTACTGGTGCTTGATGATATTGCTCAAAGGCTTCAGCATTTAGGTCAACGAGGTGGGGGAAGCTTTCGAGGTGGGATCATTGCCAAATTATAGTATTGTCAGTGGGCAACGTGCTTGTGAGAACTGTGCATCTGAGTCTGGAAACTGCCTATTATGGTACGAGTTGAGAGATGGTAGGGGGTTTCAACTCTGACTTGGGCTTTGCTGCCATTTGGAAGCAGCCAGGAAAGCTCATTGCTCCAAGGACCATTGAGAACTGGCTGAAATGAGGGGCAAGATGTCTTCGTTTGAAGACTGGAGGGGAGGGGGGGGGGTCTCCTCTTTGACAAGACACTGAACTTCAAAGGCACTTGAACTTAGTAAGACTTTCAGTTTCAGGTGGGTAACCATGTTGCTGTGCAGTAGAACAGCAAGATTCTAGCCACTTAAAGATCAAAAGATTTCCAAGGGTTAAGCTACAATGCAAAATGTAATCAGCTTGATTAGAGGCAGGGCAGAAATGATACTAATTTTCTGCATTTCCTCCGCTGCTCTAATCAAGCTGATTATGTTTTGCACTGTACCTTGGCATCCTGACTCCCTTCTTTGCAGCTTTCTGACCGGAATAGGAGGGCTCAAGGATCTCCATTCCTACTTGTATCTGATGAAGGGAGCTTGACTCTCAAAAGCTCATAGCCTGCAAATCTTGTTGGCCTTGAAGGGGCTAGTTGGACTCAAAATCTTTTTGACATCACGTAGGATACCAGACTGTGCTCCCAGAATCCTCCCTGGGTGCTAAAGGACTTTGGGGGCAGGATCTTTGGGGTGTGTGTAAAGGGGGGAGGCTCCTCTGCTTTCATTAGGCAGCCTGCCTCGTTTTGTCTCCTCCCGTCCGTACTGCTGGAATATACGTCTGGGGGAAAGAGAGGGGTGGAGAGTTTGCAAGCAGGCAGCATGGATTTGATTTAAATCCAGGGCTCATTTTGCGGGGGAACGCACAGGAACGCAGTTCCAGCAGTTCCCCAAAGAGGTCACGTGTCAGGCGGCCCTGCCCACCTAACTTTCAGCCATTTGGGGCCCGTTTTGGCCTGGATTGGGGCCAAAACGGCCCAGATTGGACCTCTGATGGGTGGTGGATCACTCTTCTGCTCATCAGCGGCCAGATCCTGACCATTTTGGGCCCCTTTTCAGCCATTTTCAGCCCCTTTTTGCCATTTTGGGCCCAATTTTGGCCCTGAATGGCCAGGATTGGGTCCAAAACAGCCAGAACAAGTGATGTCAGGGGGTGTAGCATATGCAAATCAGTCATACTAATGACACACTTCCAGTGATGGCAAGGGCCGTGCCACATACTAATGAGTTATGCTAATGAGTTATGCTAATGAGTTCCTCCAGCTCTTTTTCTATGAAATGACCCCTGTTTAAATCAAATTGATTTAAATCACTAGTCAGTAAGAGAGAGAGTTTATTATCTATAGTCATAGGCCGTCACAATTTACCAAACATCGACTAATAAGCAGTTCAATCCATTATCACAGTTTGTAAAGGTTAATTAAAATTAATTAAAACAGCACAGTATGCCAAACTATCCCAGGAATCACGAACCAGCCTCATTTGGTACCACCTTAGATCTTATCTTTTTGGCTGTGAGTGCAAACTTGAGAGAGACTATAGGACACATGATTATCAGTGTCAAATAACAAAAACACAATCTTCTCGATTTCAGAATATGTGTTTATGACTGATAGGATTCTGGCCAAGAATTTAGCTCTGGGTACACTATATAATGGACAATAAAGTAGGTAGTGGCTTCCCATGTTCCAGATGACCTCATTTGCACTGCTTGGAACCAGGGCTGTTTTCACACGTCTTTAAAATAGCGCAAGACTCACCAAACGCTGGCAGAATTATTGCGCAATTTCTGATGTCGCCCCCATCATGATGCCGTTTTTGTGGCGTCCTTGTAACTGCCAGCATCCAGGTGACATCAGAAATCTCATGGCGAAGCCGCCCGTGCTCAGTAAGTCTTGTGCTATTTTAAAGACGTGTGAAAACGGCTCAGGACGAGCTGGTTCAAAATGAAGTAGTTTGGGTCCAATTCAAATCACGCCCCCAATTAGCTCATTCTGAAGCGAGAGTGGAGAATCTTAACTTACCACTAGACTGTGTGGGTGGATGTTGTGTGTGTAGCCACACGGGATGCAAGAGGTTGGATCTCCCAATTACAAGGGGCGAGGGGGGAAGTGGCACTTGAAAACAGCTGCAGGCAACTCTGGGATTGATTGGAGAGGTGGTGCGCAGAGGGGTGTTTAACCCCTCTTCTAAATTGTGTTTCTCCCCCAGCTGCAATTGTTGTCAGCTTTTCTTGGAGAAAGGCAGTGTATAGGTTTTTGCATTTCCAGCATGAGCTTTTATCTTGAATGTAAGAAACGCCATGATAGACCCAAGATCTATCCATTCCAGCACTGCCTGTAGGAAGCCCACAAGCACCCCCCCGCCCCAGTGTTCCCCAGCAACGGATCTAAAGAGTCATACTCCCTTGTATTGGTGGGAGTAGATATCCATTGTGTGACTAGTAGCCATTGATAGTCCTGTCCGCTGTGATTTTTGGAATGCAAGTGGAGCACAAGTGAACAGGGAGGAATACACGTGAGTCTGTTCACTTGCCATTCAAGTGTAATTCGTCACTTCTAGCTTGGCCCTTAGTGACCATCACCACATCCTGTGGCAGTGAGTTCCACAGTTTAACTGTCCTGGCTTGGCAATCAACTGAGACAGCAATAACTGACAGATAACAGATGGGAAACGTGTTCCGGAAATTTTCTCTTGGATAGGCTCTTTGCCTTTTATACCAAGGATCGAGTGAAAGGGTTTACTCTCCTTGGATCTTAATAACATTGTTAAACTACCTTGGGTAAACAATGGGGAAGTGAGAGGCCATTGAAATAAATGTTTCTCACAAAAGTCCCACCTTTCTGTTTAGCAACTGAGGGGAGGCATACGTCGTTCTCCCCTCCTTCGTTCTACCTTCACAACAATCTTGGGAGATTGGGGGATAAGCTGTGAGGGGGTGATTGGCCCTAGATCACCTGGTGAGTTTTGTGGGTTTTGATTGGAGCCTAGATCTCCCCGGTCCTCATCCGACCCTCAACCAGTACGCCATCTTGACTCTTGACCTTCTTCTAATTAATGTCTGTTGTGCCCATTCACTTAACAGGGAGAAATTTTCTGACCGTTTTTTCCCCTTCAAATTCAATTGAAAATATCCCAATGTCGTCTCTGAAATGTTTTAAACTTCTCAGGTGAAGGTGTCCTTACCTGTAATTCCAAATTCTCCTGCTCATCTGACATAAAGGAACCTTTAGGACATTTAGTGTCACCTTCACCTTATTGACAACTGACCTTAGTATAACATTTATCAATGTTGCTTTCTTTTCCTCTTGTCCAGGGTAAATACTTCGAAGGTATTTCAGTGCCCCTCTGTTTAAAAGAGTAACAGAAAACCTGGCTTATGGGGAAGAGTCCAGTTTCACCTTGTCCTTATGCAAACAGACCTTGGGTTAGCTTGGGGTTGCTTCTCACAATAGCTTCTGAAAGATCAGGTAGCATAACCTCCCTTTAGCAAGTGGTGACCCAAGATAGACGCCGTTTTCACATGGCTAAAACCTCCAGGAAATTGCACAAAACTCAGCGATTTCCCGTTTAATGGTGCGATTTCTGACATCATCATGCCATTAAATGGGAAATTGTGCTATGAAGACGCTATCGTGAGTTTTGTGCGATTTCCTGGAGGCGTTAATAGTTGCGTGAAAATGGCCACAATAAATATTGATTACCCAGATGATAGGATCTTGTCTGCTCTGGCCTCAGCATCCTTGAAAGGCAATACTGTGAGCTGTGGGCACCACCAGAAGACAACTGCTGTGGAAGGCCAGCCCAACAAAGAAACAAAAGGGTTAGCAAGGAACATTTGGCCGGACTCATAAGAACATCTCTTTCGAAAGCAAAGGCAGTCAGTGTTCCCCATGATAAGATGCCTATTTTGACAGCTGGATTTCTAGGCTCCTGCTTTGGCATGGTTTGGGGCTTCTCAGTCACTTCCTTTCTCTTCATTGCTTTTGGTTTAGGGAATCCCGACATTCCAAAACCTCGGCGGATCCTCCGATCCTCGTGGGGCAGCAATCCTTATTTCCGTGGCTCATATTCCTATACCCAAGTTGGGTCGAGTGGAGTGGATGTGGAGAAACTGGCAAAGCCACTGCCTTATACCGAGAGCTCCAAGACAGTTGTAAGTACGCTGTGGAAAAGAACCCGAACCGGGACTGCCGAGACATGCCGTGGGTCCCCAGACGGTGATTTTTGCTGGGCCCACCAAGAGTGATTCCGCACACGTTGGATAATGCACTTCCAATCCTCTTTATAGATCATTTGGAACGGATTTTTTTTGTGTGCGGAACAAAAAATCCACCTCAAACAATAAAGTGCATTGAAAGTGCATTATCCAACGTGTGCAGAATCAGCCCAAGAGCCAACCCACAGATTGTATTATAACTAATCACGTAACTTTCTTAGCTCCATGAGCCTCCCACGGTGACCAGGGGGCCCTTAGTACACCTCTTGGCAGTCCTGAAAACAAACATTTCTATCCACTTTTATCTCACCCTTCCTTCAAAGACTCCTGCCCCCCCCCCGCCCCGGTTTTGTTCTCAAAGCAACTCTGTGATGTAGAGTAGGCTGAGGGAGGGTGACTGGCCCCAGTTTGCCAGTTTCTCAAGTTTCCTTAAGAATTGCAGGTTGATTGCTACAACTTATTTATTTATTTAATTTATTTATGTCATTTATAGTCTGTCTTTCTCACTGAGACTCAAGGTGGATTACACAGTGAGATTAGTACAGTCAATATCAAGGACATTTCCATAAACAATGGTAGCACATAGGAGCATATACTTAAAGCAACAGATAGTATGTAAGGCAACATAGTGGTGAAGTCTATAGTCCCTAATTCATTAGCAAAACATCTGAGACCCCCCTCCCTACAATACTTCCCTCCTACCTGAGTAAAAAGCCTTTTTGAATCATTCAGTTTTGCATCATTTGTGGAAAGCCAGGAGAGTGGGGGCTCTTCTGACTTCCTCAGGCAGGTCATTCCACAGGATAGGGGCCACCACAGAGAAAGCCCGGGACCATGTACCATAGCATAGATCCAGGTAGCCAGGTTGGCCATGTTGAGGTAAGAAGCCATCTTCCAGGCTTCGACAAGACACACATGCTGTATGTACACACACACACACACACACACAATACAATACAATACAATACAATACAATACAATACAATACAATACAATACAATACAATACAATACAATACAATACAATACAATACAATACAATACAATACAATACAATACAATATATAATAGATATATATATACATACAATATATACAGATGGAGATCTTTTACATCAACTTACCCCTGATCCTTTCAGCTGTTTCTTCTGGGGATTGAACCTGGGACCTTCTACTTGCCCAGCAATGCTCTTATCACTGAGCCACGGCCCCTTTCCTCCCCAATAAACGAACAAAGATGCCTTAAATTGACTCAGACCATTATCTATTTAAGGGAGTCCCAAACTTTTTAAATAAACTGTTGTTTGTTTGTTTGTTTGTTTAAAAAATTACTTAGGACAGGTTCTTTCTCATGCAAAACCCTAAATAAATTTGAAACTACTTTGTTCTGTGCTACATATAATTTTTACAACAGTCACACATAATTCGTTTTGGAACAATAGCTCTTGCATAGCGTTGCACTTGAAATGACAAAGGCCAGCCTAATAAAATTCCGCTCATGAAACGGATCTTTCCAATGACTGCCTTCCTGCCGCAACTCCCTGAAATTCAGTTCTTGGCAGCTACTGACCCCTTATACTCAAGAATGAATTCTTAAGATGCAAGCCGATGCATTTACAATTTTGAAAATATCCCTGAAGAGAAATGGTGTAAAGCATATGTAATTTTTTTCATGAATTTTGGCGTGTTTTGAGATACCCCTTTGATATAACTCATGAGAGTCGATGTAGTGTAATGGGTTGAGTAGCGATCTAGAATCTGGGGAGACCTGGGTTCGAATCCTTACTTCTGCCGTGGAAGCTCGCTGCGTGACATTGGGATCCTTGCAAACTCTCACCCTGGCCTAGCTCACAGGATCGTTGTGAGAAAATAGTGGAGGGAAGATTGATGTTCTGAGCCACTTTGAGTCCCTAACTTGGGAGAGAAGCAGAATGTAATAAATAAATGTACGCTGGAATCTTGGAAAACCAAAGTTGAAACTAACCGCGGCTCACCTTTCTGCAAGCAACTTTTCTTTGACGTGGCCCCGTTGGCTACGTGATTGGCCTAGAGGAGAATTGTGGCACCCCTACTTACAGTGATCTTTGTGTGTGTGTTTAACTGTTGTTCTGGTCCTACCTTTCCCTGGTGTGCGATTAATTAAAAAATTTTCTTCCTGAATTTTTAAAAATACATTCTCACCTCCCTTGTTCCCCTGCTCTTTTCTCCCTCTGCCTGGATCTTCAGCCTATGCAGGTGATGTTTTCGGGTGAGGCCACCCACAGGAAGTATTATTCCACTACCCATGGTGCTTTGCTTTCTGGCCAGAGAGAGGCAATTCGCCTTGCCGAAATGTACCAAGACCTCTTACAGTGCAGGAACTGAGAGGCCAGAAGTTTCAGAAGAACCACTAACTCGTGATTCCTTTTACGGTTGTGTGTTAAAATAATTCTGTTTTTTCCCCCTTTTTCTAACTGCTAAGAATAGAATTTTTTTTATCTTTTTATATTAAAAAAGTCTTATCTATTTTAACCCATAGTTGACTGATTGTAGCTTATTTTCATGTACTGTATGGTTAACAGGGAAAGGTGCTCTTCCTGTTCCAGGTGAAAACTGTTATTTTTCTTTTTGGTGTAATTTGATTTCTGACTGCACTTCTGGTTCTTCTTTTGGAGGTATTCTGTCCCCGACCCCTGTATTGTAAGTGCCTTCTATACTTCAATAAATGTTGTAATAACCGCAGAGTTTGAGCATGTACTTCAGAACATACTGGTGGTGATTTTGAATGGAGCGCCTGGCCATGAGAACCAATTATTTGTTTGTTTAGAAAATTTCTATGCCTCTTCTCCAGGAAACTGGCCTGCGGTGGCTTGTGTGAGTTCTGTGCCATCAAATCACTTCTGAGTTAGGGTGACCCTATGAATGAAAGACCTCCAAAACATCCTATCGTTAATAGACTGGGTTGTTGTGGATTTTCAGGGCTGTATAGCCGTGGTCTTGGCATTGTAGTTCCTGACGTTTCACCTGCAGCTGTTGCCAGGAACTACAATGCCAAGACCACGGCTATACAGCCCGGAAAATCCACAACAACCATCGTTCTCCGGCCGTGAAAGCCTTCGACAATATACATTAATAGACTTGCTTAATCTTGCAAAGTGGAAGCCATGGCTTCTTTCATTGAGTCAAGTCATCTCAATTTAGGTCTTCCTCTTTTCCTACTGCCTTTAACTTTCCCTAGAATTATTGTCTTTTTGCAGAGAATCTTGTCTTCTCATGATGTGACCAAAATACAATAGCCTCAGTCTTGTCACCTTAGTTTCTAGGGGAAATTCAGGCATGATTTGATCTAGAACTCACTTATTTGTCATTCAAACCCAGCATTCAAAAAAGCATCCAGAGCATAAAGCAACATAAAACATGATGCAGGTTGAACTGTTCTGAGAACGGAACATGAAATGATGTTTTTTAAAAAGTCCCTTATTTAAAAATCTGTGTAAATAGAAATGTTTTGGCCTGGAACCTAAACAACTGTAGAGTAGGTGCCAGTTGGGCCTCTAGAAGAACGACATTCTACAGGTGAGGTAGCACCATTGAAAAAACCTGGTTTCTGGTCACCGCTCACTTCATGTCTGGGGGGCAGGGCTCTGTGAGGCAGATCTTAACTGGACAATGTGGGAAGAGGCCATCCTTCAAGTACCCTGGCCGTAAATTACTTTATACTTTAAAGATAAGAACCAGCGCTTTGAATTGGGCTCGAAAGCGAGTAGACATCTTTTAGTACAGGGGTGATGCAGTCTATGTATCCCAAAACCTCTGTTTTCCCCACACATCATCGTAGTTTTAAAGCAACACACATCAGTACATAATACATCAACAGATTATTTAATAATCAGATTAAAGGAAAGGATAATGCAGCGAAAGCGTTTACCCAACAAAAGAACCAACATTATAAGACTGAAACAACAAAGAAAGAAAAAAAATACCCTGAGGGGCTGTTTACCAAACAGGTGAGTCCAATATCAATCATAACTCTTCTCCTACATATGGAAATGGAAAGCAATGTCGCTGGCCTAATAAACCATTTCTTTGGGCTAGTCTGGCTCGGCAAATAAATTCTCCGATGTTGCTAAACCACATGCGCTTGCCCTTTTGTTAATCGCACGTGCTTCACAAAAAGCATTGAACTACAGTTCCTGTGAAAAGTGAGCCTGAGTTAATTTCATATTGGTCTGCTGTAGAAGAGGAAGATTCGAGTCCAGTAGCACCTTAAAGACCAACCAGATTTCTGGGGTATAAGCTTTTGAGAGTCAAAGCTCCCATCATCAGATACGAAGGAAGCGTTGATTCTTGAAAGACAGTATCCTGGACATCTTGTTGGTCTTTAAGGGGCTACTGGACTGGAATCTTGTTCTTCAGCTTGAGCTAATTTGTTTGTGCGCCTGTTTTTAAAAGAACTTGCTGCTTTCTGCATCTCCCCAAGCAATAAGCCAGAAGCCGGTGTGTATTTTGATAGGTTACATTTGAAGACGAGCATTAGCTTTTCCATAAGCTGATGAAAGACCTGAAATGAGAACGCTGGGAGATGAAACGTTTGAACTGGCCCTTCATCTCCCTTACCTGAATCAAAGAGAAAACTTGGCCAACATTCCAATATACTTTCACCCTAAAGAAGGTTGAGAACTCTGCTCTTTTGTGTTTGTATTTTATATAAATTATACTTCGAAGAGGTCTTTAAATCTTAGTTATCGCTGCTGGGCTCGGATGAGCGTGAGCGAACAGCTGCCTCCAACAAAGCTGGGTAACACCTTTTGTTGACCTGGTCTTGTTTTGACTCGCTTGGCCCCTGCTGACGGGGAAGCACGACTCCCCTTTCAGAGTCTGCTTGGCAGCTTTCTTTGTCTGCCCAGCTCCTGTTCTGCAAAGAGACTAAACACCAGTTAGGAGATCTCAGCCAAGGTTTGTGATGTCTTGTGCCCTTCCTTTGCTTCCTGATTTATGAAACAGAAGCTTGGGAATCATCAGCTTGCATTTATATAAATATTTGTGTTCTTATGCCATGTCCAGCCAGTGGCAGCTCTGCTGTGAAGAAAGCTGAGGTGGTAGATTTTAAGCACCCATTCAGGGGCTCTAGAACAGGCAAACCAGTTTGACCTATGGGGCTCTATCCATCAGGAAATTTCCCTGCATAAGACCTGTTGAAATATGTGCATTTCAGTTAGGGTTTAGGATAACTTCCAGAGGATTTTTGTCCATGTTTTTATGAGACTGTGGTGGTGAAGAGCGCCCTCAAGCCATAGCTGATTTGTGCCGACCCCTGCTGGGGTTTTCATGGGAAGAGACTAACAGAGGTAGTTTGCCATTGCTTGCCTCCGCAACCCTGGTCTTCGTCGGAGGTCGCCCATCATGTGTTCCTACATCACCCTGAGCTCTGTTGATAAAGGGAAGGATTAAAAAGTACCCATCTCGTTTCCTTTAACGTGTTCATGATGATACAGGATCGGGCAATTTCGGTTGGCAGAACCAGGTAGGGATTCAAGGGTTAGCTCCCATTTCACCTCCCCGCGTAGCCCTGATCCAAACTGGGGCTTGCACTTTGCATCTGAAGATGAGCGGAGATCTGGGATCTTTCATCCTGATCGTTTTCATTCAATAGCCTGTTAGCCTTGGATGGGGAATCTTTGCCTTTGGCTTACCAGGACTACCACTGTTGGGGGAGGCCTCCTGCCATTGGCCCGCTGTCTCTGTGGGGAAAATGGGGGAAGAAGAGTCATTGTTGCATTTTTATATTGGGGATTCCTCCAAAACTCTGTGGTAAAAACCCCACCCCCTCCCCCTCTGTCTCCCTCTGGTTGCAAATGGCTGGCAACCCTGTGGTGGAGAGTGCTCTCAAGTCACAGCTGACTCACGGCGACCCCTGGTGGGGTTTTCATGGCATGAAACTAACAGAGGAGGTTTGCCATCGCCTGTCTCTTCAACCTTGGTCTTCATTGGAGGTCTCCCATCCAATTAGTAACCAAGGCCAACCCTGCTTAGCTTCTGAGATCTGATGAGCTCAAGCTCACCTGGGCTGTCCAGGTCAGGGTATGAGACTATGGGGAGTGCCATTTGGATTTTCTTCTTCAAGTATCAAAATATCGGGAGCAATGAAACTTCCCACGCTGCCGGTGTGGTACTTTATTGCGATCCTTCTAGTTTGCCGCTTGGGTCGCTGGTGGAAATGACTGTGGAAATGCTACATGGGTATGCATGTGTGTACACCTGCGTGCCTGTCAACATGAACCTATCGTGGCTGATAGACCCATCCATTAATGCGTCTTGTTTTTTAAAAATAAATAAATGCTAGATTTTAAAAAATAAATAAATCCTCAGCTTGTGTCAATGAATTCTGTACATTAATATGCGAGGGGGGAAATGATTGTAGTAACTCTACAATGATCCATGAAATACAAACATTGTACAAGCACAGTGGGCAGGAAAATATGCACTGTTCTTTCAAGACACTGCGCTAAAGAGCTTGGGTTGCATTTTTTCAAAAATGACCAGAGTAAAGCTCATTCGGCAAAGAGTATATTAAGGACGAGGAAAACCTGGAAAGTGGACAATTGCAAACTGGTATTGTGTGGAAGCTTAAAAAAACCAGCGCTCCAGTTTGGAAGCCAAGGCAGAGAGGAGCCCTCCGTTTGGAAACAGCCTATGCTACATCTCTCTTGTGCCTGATGAATTTTGGAGTGCTCAGAAGCTTGCATGAAATAGGAGTCATGGGGGACGGGACATCTTCCTTTGTATTCACTGCTCCTCTCTGTCTCTCACATAGCAGCTCTTCCCCCCCTCCCCAGTCTCCAAGCCTCTTGCTGTTCGAGGCAGCTGATAGGAGAGCCTGGGTCAGAGACGCTTGCCCTTCCAAACCAACTTCATCATCTGGACTGTGGCACCAAAGACAAACTTGCCCTGTTTGTTGGCGACTTATTGGCCAACTGTGCAAAAGAGCATGCTGGACCGACGATCTGATCCGACCGGGCTTTTCCGATTGTTTTTGGAAAAGAGAGCCCACAAGATGGGCTATGCTTGGAGTGGAAAGTGTAGCGCATGTTGTGCCGCCAACCAGCTGATGGAGTTGGTGGGGGAAGGCAAAGCACCTCTGATCCATCCGTCAGCTAGATAGCATGGAAAGAGGCTTGGAGATGTAGGAGGGAGAGAGAGAAAGCACTGATAGGGGAGTGATGTCTCCTCCCTTTCCTACTACTGTGGTGACTTTCTCCTTCTTCTCTTCATCCAGCTGCTGCCTCCTCTTCCTCTCCACCCGCTGCCACATTGGATAGGTGCAGGGGTCATTTCGTAGAAAAAGAGCTGGAGGAACTCATTAGCATGACTCATTAGCATATGCCACACCCCTTGCCATCACCGGAAGTGTGTCATTAGCATGACTGATTTGCATATGCTACACCCCCTGACATCACCTATCCTGGCTGTTTTGGACCCAATCCTGGCCATTCAGGACCGAAATTGGGCCCAGAATGGCAAAAAGGGGCTGAAAATGGCCAAAAAGGGGCCCCAAATGGTCATGATCGGGCTGCTGCTGAGTGGGAGAGTGATCCAGCACCCGTCAGAGGCCCAATCCGGGCCGTTTCGGCCCCAATCCAGGCTGAAACGGGCCCAAAATGGCCGAGAGTCAGGTGGGCGGGGCCACCTGACATGTGACCTCTTTGGGGAACTGCCGGAACTGCGTTCCTGCGCGTCCCCCCTCAAAATGAGCCCTGCACAGGTGGATGGGGTGGGGAAGTTGAGCCACCCCCATAATGGCTGAGCTTTCACAATGTTACATCATAAGATCTATTTTTTCTTTTGATTTGGTTTTTTAAAAAATGTATCTCCATATTTGGGGGAGGGGGGAGTTGGGAATTTTTATGCAAACCTAGTGTTTCCCCCAAGATTGTAGAAATATCTCTCTTCTCTGTACACGGGGCCATTGTGTGAATATTTTGATCCTCGCTCTAATTGTCCAGAATTAGATATCAAGACAGAAAGATACTTTCTTACCTGATTTGCCCTGCAACTCAGAACCTATGCTTGGAAAGTTCAGCTAAAAGAATGCGCAAGGAAGACTTCTTTCACCTTCTCAGAGGAATGCTAAGCGTAGCCCGCTGTGCCCAACCTCTGACAAAAAGCATTGCGGAAAAGGCTTTTTAGCTTGCGCTGCTTTTTTTAAAAAAGGGTTTTTAATGTGGCTATTAAGATACGCAGCATTCTGAAGTGTCCTTACAACACACCCTTCCCCCCTTTTCTTTTTGCATAAGCAAACATTGGTGGGGACATATGTTCTCATTCAACAGCACAAGGCACAAATCAACAATTAAATCCATGGTGTGTTAAGTCAATACACACAGAACGATGGGCAGAAATTCAAAGTAATCCTTGCAAAGGCCGTGAAACGAGAACTGGAGTGGATAAGACAAGAGAGGAGGTCCAGATAATTGTATATTACGTAGTGGCAGAGCTCCTGTCGATGCTGGATTTTGGGGTGGAAGTTCACAGCCCTGGCTCACAGGGTGAGCAGAGGCACCTCAAAAGACAGTGTGGTGTAATGGTTGAAGCATCAGATTAGGATCTGGGCGATCCAGGTTTAAATTCCCACTTTGCCTTGGAAATCTGCTGGGCTACCTTGGGCCTAACACTCTCAGCCTAGCCCACCCCCCAGGGTTGTTGTGAGAATAAAATGGAGGAGTGAGAACATTGTAAGCCACTTGGGGTCTCTCCACTGGGGAGAAAGGTGGGGAATAAATGAAGGAAATAAATACATAAAAGCAGGCTACAGCTTTGCATTTGAAGAATGTATTAGGGTTAGAGGTTCACCAACCCACACCTCCACCCTTTTCTTCCCTTGTGTATGGTGGGCAGGGAAAGGGGGAAGGGTGCCCCACCTGGAATGCGGATATCCATGTTTGCAATGAGATGTTATTTTATTGGTTTTACCTATTGTACCTTATTTATGATTGTAACCCGCCCTGAGCCTGCTTGTGGGGAGGGCGGGCTAAAAAGCTAATCAATCAATCAATTATTGGGGGGCATAAGACCAATAGGTGCGGACTATAGAAAGTACCTAATTATGTGCTGGCCATTCATTAAATGACTGATATGTGTGTATGTACAGGCAACCAGGTGGGGAGCTGATGGTATTTTTATCAATTCAGGTTATCTTTGATTGAATGCTTACTAGCAAGTCTTTGGCAAGAGAGTAATACTGAACGGATTTTCCTGGCAACTGTACAGACTGCCATTTTCAGTACAGCCAAGTAAATCAAAATTGCGTTCCTTTTAACCAGACCACAGACGGAACAGGGCCGTTTCCAGACGGCTGACCTGCATGCAGGACGTCGCACCACCTTTCAGATTGTGCCGGGGAAAACGTGAAATATTGCGTTTTCTCGCTCGAGTTTTGCGCGACGTCGTGCAAAACTCGCACGAGAAAAAGCGATATTTTGCATTTCCCCCGGCACGATCCAAAACGTGGAGCGACGTCCCGCGTGCAGGTCAGCCGTCTGGAAACGGCCCAGGTGTTTCACTTTGTATCTTTGTAGTGAAGTCTGTTCCGTGTTCCGCAATTCTGTGATTGCACCAGGAAAGCTGTATGTGGTGCAGAATTCAGCACCGTGTAAACAAAACACAGAAAGCAATTTTCTGGCCCGTATGCGTGCAACATTTTATGCAGCAGCTTGTAAAGCTCGACAGAATATTGTAGTTAACATCGAAAAGTTGGTACTAAGCCTCTGTCAATAGAAGACACAAACTAGACGGCATAATTTTATAGGCTAATGCTGCCATAACTATTGTAACAACTTATTTGGAATTATTGTATTAGTTATATGTATATAATTTTTTAATTTTTTAATGTATAGGTATCACATTTTAAATCATATATTGGTTTTACGTTTTAAAATCATATTTTAGGTTAGTGTAATTTCTTGTTTCTGTGTTATGCTGGTCATTGACCATAATAAACAGATTGATTGATTGGTTGGTTGGTTGATTGCAATGGTAGGTTTGAACGTATGGGGCAAAATTCTTAGCAAAGTCATATAACCAAAGTCATATAACTTAGAGGTGGAGTGGGAAACTGTTTCTAGGCTGCTGGGCTTCACTTTCCCTGTGGAGCGTGACTCACAAAATCCAGCTTAACAACTAAAACAACCAACAGCAAGAACATTCACTGAGCTAAAGTATGCAGATTACAGAATTCAGCATTCATTGGGGGTGGTCTTTGAGATTCGTTCTTCAATGTATGCAGAGACTTGTTTGTAATGTGGTGGTGGAGAGTGCCCTCAAGTCATAGCTGACTTATGGCAACCCCTGGTGGCAAGAGACTAACAGAGGTGGTTTGCCATTGCCTGCCTCTGCAACCCTGGTCATCCTTGGAGGTCTCCCATCCAATTACTAACCAAGGCCAAACCTGCTTAGCTTCTGAGATCTGACGAGATCAGGCTCAGTTGGGCTATCCACGTCAGGGTTTTGTAAGATCCCCCTCCCCCAAAAGAAATCAGGCTGTTACGAAAGATAGTTTTCACTCTCTCTGTCTAGTCTTCCTTGCAAGGTTGTTGTGCATTTAAAGCTAGGTTTAGCACCTTAGGACTTGGAGAAACGATCAGATAAAAGTGTACTAGATCAATTCAAAAGAGAGAAATGGTCTTGGGATGGGGTGAAATGACCTTGATTTGGACTTCCTTTCCATTGGTTCATGTTGCACTGTCTCCGCCCCTCAAGCATTCCATCTTGTTGACATTTCCTTCCCACTATGGTTAACTGTAGTGTGTACTCTGTTTTCTGAGCAGAAATCTGTCCTCACCCTTTGGGCTCTTATTTCACCCAAGGCACTAAATTTAGGGATTGTTTACTGGCGGGACGTAAGTTGAGATATGTTTGCAACTCCAGGAGGAGGAGGTGGGGAGGGCACTTGAACTTAAATTAATTACCTCAAGAGGCGACCTCTCCTTTTTTTGCATCACAAGTAAGAGGAATTATAATATTTACACTTACGTGGCACTTGATCAAAGCAGGTTGTATTATCTCAGTTATTCTTACAACAAACTAGTAGAGTAGGCCAGCAGCTTACAATCACCTTTCCTTCCTCTTGCCACAACAGCACCCTGTGAGGTGGTGGGGCTGAGAGAGCTCTGAGAGAGCTGTGACTGACTCAAGGTGCAGGGGGTTGGACTAGATAACCCTGGAGGTCCCAATCCTATGATTCTATAATTCCTCCAAAACTCTACGGTAAAACTCTTACCCCCTCCCTCTCTATCTCCTTCTGGTTGCTAAATGAGTTGGTTTTATACCCCACCCATCACTACCTGAAGGAGTCTTGGAGCAGCTTACAATCACCTTTCCTTCCTCTCCCCACAACAGCACCGTGTGAGGTGGTGAGGCTGAGAGAGCTCTGAGAGACCTGTGACTGACCCAAGGTCACCCAGATGGCTTCAAGCGGAGGAGTGGGGAATCAAACCTGGCTCTCCGGATTAGAGTCCTGCCGCTCTTACCCACTATACCAAAACAAACACCAAACCGACCTGTTGAGCTCATGGCTGGGTTAAGATTTGACATAGGAACCTCTTGAGATCACTTCTTACACTGCTGGCTGCTACAACTCTACTAGTTCTTTGCCTAGGGAATATCAAATGGGTAGATGCTGTGGAGCCATTCTGTTAACAAGGATGCTTTCCTCTGGTAGAGGTGCCAGCTCTGGGTTGAGAAATTCCTGGAGATTTTGGGGTACAGCCTGGGGAGGGTGGGGTTAGTGGAGAGAACAGCTCCCAGTGGCGTATAATGCCCTAAAGTCTACCTTCAAAAACAGCCATTTTCTCCAGGTGAACGGATCTTTATGGGCTGGAGATCAGTAGCAATTCCAGGAGATTTCTAACCCCTACCTGGAGGCTGGCTTTTCACTTCTGAACTCCAATTTGCACGAGGGGCAGCGGCCCAGGAAATTTTGCTTTCTTAAATGCTGCCAGCTACATGTGATCCAAGCAGTATGGCTACCGAACCCAGGACATAAGAACATTCATGAGTCAACTTCTAGATCAGGCCAATGGTCTGTCCAATCTAGAACCCTGCACCAACCGTGGTCGACTGGGAAGTTCTCAGGGAAGGCATAAAGACAGTCTGTCTCCTGTGTTGTATGTTGTCAACATTGTTCCCTTAGAAGTACGCAGCTTCTGAAACTGGAAGTTCTGTTTAGCTGTCTTTGCACGGTCACAAATTAGTTTTTAAGGCCATCTAAAACAATGACCCTCACTAGCTCTTGAATGGCATGGGAGGGGGGGGAAACCCACTTGTCCTGGATCTTCTGCCAATTTATTTATTGGGATAGTGGGAGGGGGAGGGTATAGGCTTAGGTACAGAATGTTTCAGGTTCAATTCCCAGCAGGGCTTCTTTTCAGCTGGAACGTGGTGGAATGGAGTTCTGGCACCTCTTGAAAATGGTCACATGGCCGGTGGCCCCGCCCCCTGATCTCCAGACAGAGGGGAGTTGAGATTGCCCTCCACGCCGCTTGGCACGGAGGGCAATCTCAACTCCCCTCTGTCTAGAGATCAGGGGGTGGGGCCACCGGCCATGTGACCATTTTCGCCAATGGCGATTTAAACTTTAAAAAACTCCTCCCAGCCGACCCAAGCTGATGTCATTGTGTGGTCCTGGGAGCGTGCACACACTTTGCAAGCACGCATGTGGTACCAGGGGCACCACTTCCTGCCAGGAGTTGCCCCCTGTGCTGGCAACCCACTGAGTTCCAGCACCTCTTTTCCCAGAAAAAAAGCCCTGATTCTCAGAACCTCCAGTTAGAAGGATCTAGGTAATAGGTGATGTGAAAGACCTCTATCTGAACCACTGGAGAAATTCTTGCAGTCAGAGTAGTCTAGACTGACCTCGATCAATGTTCTAAGGCAGCTTTACGTGGTTGAAAATTCCTTAAGGATGAAAAAGGTACAACTCTGCTTTCTGTCTGAGAAAGTTGTAGCCGCTCTCAAGGGACTGAACCATCAACAGCCCTTTTGCATAACCTCGGGAGAATCCTCACAGGCCACTCTGTTTCTGAACAGCCATTTAAAGTCTATCCCACCATGTGGAATTTCTAAAATGTGAATTTATGCACAACTATTTATTAGGCACCGTTCCTACCTCCTGGCTGCTGTTCCTCACCATCCTTCTGATTTTTTTCATTTGGGGATGCCAATGGTCATGAGCGCATCTTGTGGCAAGGAGTACCGCATGCCAGCTACACATTGTATGCACTCTTTTTTGTCTACTAGCCCGCCAGTTTCACCCTACTTCTAGAATTTTGGAAGAAGAAAAAAACGTGTCCGAGGACACTATGTCACACCACAAAGTGTACAGCTTTACTCTTTTCTTATGTATTGCCAGCAGCTGAGAACCAGAGACATTCGGCCTCTGAATGCAGAGGTCCCACTGGGCTCTCATGGATAAGTGCCAGTGGTAGATAATGATGACATCTATCCCCCATAAATTTGTCCATACACTTTTTATGTCCATCTAAGCCGGTGGCCATGACCGCATCTTGTGGCAAGGGGTTCCGCACGAAAGCTACGCATTGTATGTACTCCCTTTTGTCTCCTAGCCAACCAGTTTCACCCTACTTTGGGGATTATGGGAGAAGAAGAAAACGTGTTTGTGGACACAATGCCAGTTCGGGCCCAAAACGGCCAGGATCAGACTGCTGCTGGGTAGGGACGTGTTCCCCACCCGACAGTGGCCCGATCCAGGCCAATTGGGCCCGTTTCAAGCTTGGAATGGCCAGGAGCAGGGGGAACAGTTTTGAGAACTGCCAGAATGCTGTTCCAGAGCGTTCCAGCAGAAAAAAAGCCCTGCTGCTGACTTTCTGGTGGCATTCACTCTTTCGTACCTTCCCGTTAAACGTGGGTTTTTCTCTGTCAGGGCTGGATTCCCTAACCATTAGCTATCAAGTATCTAAGGATTTGCTCGACAGGTGGCATTTGAAAGAAGTCTAAATGTATGGGAAACCCCCCTCCCTGTGTCACCTCAGCCCACTATTTGCAATAAGCGGGGGATACTGGACTACCTTAAAGGATTGTTGTAAGAATTACAAATTGATGTTAATTCTAGTTGGGTAATGTTGTGAAGTCCTGTGAACATTGGAAGTGTTATACAAATGCATATTACTGCTGAATTCTCTCAGCAAAGAGCAGTTCCTGTGCTTTTTGTCATAGCAGGATAAGATCCAGAAATGGGTAACTGCTGACATCTTGTGGAGAGATGGAAGAATGAAAGATATAGCCACTGGAGGGGGCATGGCAGCTAGCTAAAAATTTGAAAACGCAATCACTGAATTGTGATTGCTGTAGCCTTCCTTATCCCAAGGTTACACGTCATAGGAATAAATGTATTTAGTTAGGAATGATTTTGCTGTTTTGTGCATTTCTTGAGTGATTATTTGAATACTAGCAACAAAGCCAGTTGTGGCAAAAAAATACAACCTCTAGAAAGGGCAGGGGGGCTAGGGTGGCCATTGCCCCCTCCCCAGCCCCCCCAATCTGGGGTGGGCATCGAAGGGTGGGGCAGCATGCCCACCTCCATGCATCCTCACCCCCCAGTCATGGCTTTGGGGGGCAGGGCAGGCAAGTGAGGCATGCCCGCCACTGCGCCCCCTGTCCCCCCAATCATGGCTTTGGGGGGCAGGGCAGGTGAGCGAGGCATGCTTAACTCATTTATGCTGCTGGGGCTTCCCAGCCTCCAGAAGCCCCGAGGCGGCGGGAAGTCAAGCCCTATTGCCTCCAACTAAGTCCTTATCCCTGCGTACTGCACCTGTACAGGGATAAGAGGTGAGTCGTCGACAACACAGTTAGGCTAAATAGTTTTTAGAAAAAGCTAAATATTTTTTAAAAAATCAATAGACTTTTAAAATAAAAGCGACTGGAATTCTCAATTCCTGAAGGAAGGCAGTGCTGTTTAGTGGTTAGAGATTTTAAGCAGGATCTAGGAATCTCAGTTGAAATCCTCTGCTTAGCCAAGTTTAGTCAAGTTTAGTGAGTGATCCCGGGCCCTCTCTTTCCTTCAGCTTAGCTTGCTTCGCAGGTCTGTTGTGAAAATAAAATGGGGATATCATTTATATGTCACCCTAAGTTCTGGGAGAAAGGGTAGGATGAAAATTTAGTAATTTAGCACCTGCAAGACAGAAAGAAATGAAGCTGCATCACTGCATCTACTACTGGAAAGAGATAGTGATAAAGATACTCAAGGCTTGTCTCCCAATTGATCATGACGGTCAAATCCGGTATGTTAACCAGCCGAATATGTTTGCAACATAGTCTGCCGCATCCTATCCTATCACTTCACGTGGTGCTTATTCTCCTGGCCTTAAGATGCCAGGTTATGGCATTTTTTTTTTAAATTGCCCAGGCTTTTATCTGAGCTATCTCCAACCTTTTAGTTATTTTACAATTGGGCTATTTCAGGATTTCCATCTATTTTATGGCCCATTTATTTTCATACCGTTTCTCATCTTGCTTGCATTTACGACGATTCTGTACATGATTTAATTGTATTGCCTTTCTGCCGTTGTCTTGCTGTGTTGCTTCTGATTTTTGTATAAGGTCCTGCTGTTGCTTTGGACTGGTTTGCCGCTGGTTAGTTATTTCATTGACTGATTGATTATATTACAGTTTTATTTTGTTGCACCATTGCTGTCATTTCTGGAGAGGCAACAAAGAAACACACTGAGCTAAACAAATATTAAATACTAAAAAAATGCCACCAAATGCTATGCAGTATTGAAATAAAATATTCCAGGAAATTAAGAGCGAATTAGAAAATATTTGGTAAAAATGTAGCAAATATTCCAGCATGCAGAGAATATCTGTAAAATATTCCAACACCCACACTTAACCAAGAGAATTGGGAGAGAGAACAAATACATTTCCGTTCCAGTAAAAAAGAGCAAGAGTCCAGTAGCACCTATAAGACTAACAAAATTTGGGGTAGACTATAAGCTTTTGTGAGTCACACAGCTCACTTCTTCAGAAGTGGTATCTGAAGAAGTGAGCTGTGATTCACAAAAGCTCATACCCTAGCCCAAATTTTGTTAGTCTTATAGGTGCTACTTTTCTACAGCTACAGACAGACAAACACGGCTACCCATTTTGATCTATTTCAGTTTTAGTCCTTGTGACTCCTTCACTTCAAGTTTGTTTAGGGTCAGACTAAGGCTGGAGAGACCTGAGTTCGAATTCCTATTCTTCCAGCAACTTCCCTGGGTGACCTGGGGCAAGTCACATGGCCTACTCTACAGGATTTTTGCGAGCATGAGAGAGGATGAACCACTCATGCCACGTGTCGGTGGAAAAGAACAGGTTTTGTGTGTGAATGGGTCTTGATCTCTGGACTCTTCAATTAAATGGCAGCAGATCCAGAGGAATTAGCCGTGTTAGTCTGTAGTTGCAAAATAGCAAAGAGTCCAGTAGCACCTTTAAGACTAACCAACTTTATTGTAGTGTAAGCTTTCGAGATCCACAGCTCTCTTCGTCAGATGCATCAGATTTGGGGTAGGTGCATCTGACGAAGAGAGCTGTGGTTCCTGAAAGTTTATGTTACAATAAAGTTGGTTAGTCTTAAAGGTGCCTACTGGACTCTTTACTATTTTGAAATTCCAAAGAAGGAGGAGATGATACAGAAGCAGGTGGAACCAGCGGTTTGACTCAGTATGAGGCAGTTTCATGTCTTCCTACACCACCCTGAGCTCTGTTGAGAAAGGAAGGATTAAAAAGTACCCGTCTCTTTTCCTTTAATGTGTTCATGATGATACAGGATCGGGCAATTTTGGTTGGCAGAACCAGGTAGGGATTCAAGGGTTAGCTCCCATTTCACCTCCCCGCGTAGCCCTGATCCAAACTGGGGCTTGCACTTTGCATCTGAAGAGGAGCGGAGATCTGGGATCTTTCATCCTGACTGTTTTCATTCAATAGCCTGTTAGCTTTGGATGGGGAATCTTTGCCTTTGTCTTACCAGGACTATCACTGTTGGGGGACGCCTCCTGCCATCGGTCCGCTGTCTCTGTGGGGAAAATGGAGGAAGAAGAGTCATTGGATCATCTTTACGCTGGAGATGGTGAGAGATGGTGATGGGTCTGGAGGCCGAGTCCTATGAGGAAAGGTTGAAGGGGCTTGGTATGTTTAGCCTGGAGAGGAGACGATTGAGAGGGGATATGATAACCATCTTCAAGTACTTGAAGGGCTGCCATATAGAGGATGGTGTGGAGTTCTTCTCCGCTGCCCCAGAATGTCAGACCAGAAGCAACATGTTGAAATTAAATCAAAAGAGTTCTTGGCTAAACGTTAGGAAGAACTTCCTGACAGTGAGAGCAGTCCCTCAGTGGAACAGGCTTCCGCAGGAGGTGGTGGGCTCTCCTTCTTTGGAGGTTTTTGAAGCAGTGGCTAGACTGCCATCTGACAGCAATGCTGATTCTGTGAACCTGGGCAGATCAGGAGAGGAAGGGCAGGAAGAATTACATCAGCGCTTAGTTCTTGTGGCTCCTTCTTACATACCCAGGGTAATGCTGATCACCACCTTGGGGTCAGATAGCAATTTCCCCCAGGCCAGTTTGGCTAGGGATCCTGACGGTGTTTTGCCATCTTCTGGGCATGGGGTAGGGGTCGCTGGGGGTGTGTGGGAGGGAGAGGTAGTTGTGAATTTCCTGCATTGTGCAGGGGGTTGGACTAGATGACCCTGGAGAATGCCTTCCAACCTATGATTCTATGAAGCTAAGAGAGAATACTCTGACGAAGAAGAAGAGTTGGTTTTATACCCCGCCCTTCACTACCTGAAGGAGTCTTGGAGCAGCTTACAATCACCTTTCCTTCCTCTTGCCACAACAGCACCCTGTGAGGTGGTGTGGCTGAGAGAGCTCTGAGAGAGCTGTGACTGACTCAAGGTGCAGGGGGTTGGACTAGATAACCCTGGAGGTCCCTTCTGACTCTATGATTCTATGATTCCTCCAAAACTCTATGGTAAAACTCTTACCCCCCTCCCGCTCTGCCTCCTGGTTGCTAAATGCTGGCAACTCTAGTTATCACCCTACATTTTATGAAAATTCCTACCTGGATCCATTGTTCACATGCTAACTTGAACTTTGACTCCTGGGCAGATGGGGGGACCAAATGGTGAATCCAGATCTTATCCATGCCTGCCATTGATTTGGCGTCATCCCGATTTTCAAAGATGAAATATTAGTCTCTGTTAGAAAATGATGTTGTCCAGATTGGGAAGGAATACTTTTATGTTTTGTGCTGATGCAATTGTGGGTAAAGGAAAAGAAATACAAAACGATTGGAAACTCTCATGTGTGGTAGGAATCCTTTCTCCGTAGCCTTTAGTAATACTTACTGCACAGGAGCATTTCCTTTCCTTTTGTATCCTTTCGGCAGAGAACTTGACATGGGGATGCCAATATTAGAGGCAGTCCTGCGTCTCCTTCATGCAATGTTCTGCCCTTTCTTGGATGGAAGCCACACCAGTTGCACTGGCTCCTTTCACTCTAAGCCGTGGCCCACAAGAATCAATTGCTTACATAACACAAGACTTAAAACAACATTCAGAAATCAATTTGTCACATGACGAACATCATCACTGATGGGGAACAGACGTCATAGACAAGACACTTGCTCTGTCCTTTCAGCAGAGAACTTGACACGGGGATGCCATTATTAGAGGCAGTCCTGCGTCTCCTTCATGCAATGTTCTGACCTTTCTTGGATGGAAGCCGCAGCAGTTGCACTGGCTCCTTCCAAATTAGTGTTTCTGATTCATTCGTAATCTTTTGGGACTTGGGGGTTTGTGTTGGAAGGACTGATGGATTTAGAATTGATTTATAGCTTGTTTTGGCTTGGAAAGAGTCACCATGTGCCCTAAGCCGTTGGGACAGGGTGGGATCCTGATGGAGACAATGTCGCTCTAAGCCGTGGCCCGCAAGAATCGATTGCTTACATAACACAAGACTTAAAACAACATTCCGAAATCAATTTGTCCCATGATGGACAACGTCACTGATGGGAAACAGACGTCATGGACAAAACACTTCCTCTGTCCTGGGGCTGCCGATTTCAATGACAGCCAGGAGGACTAGCAAGTTTAGCATTCTGCTGGAGGAGAGTTTTCAGGCAATTTAACTCTGTCCAAATGATTCTGCTAGTTCCATCTCGTTTTGTGCTAACGATCTTTAGCTCATTATCTATATTGGCTGTGGCAGCTGTAGATCAATGGATGTCCTTGTCCCTTGGGAGTCACAATG
This sequence comes from Eublepharis macularius, assembly GCF_028583425.1. Lineage (NCBI taxonomy): Eukaryota > Metazoa > Chordata > Lepidosauria > Squamata > Eublepharidae > Eublepharis > Eublepharis macularius. The sequence continues at coordinate 6,714,475 of NC_072799.1, forward strand.
GCAAATGAAGAGCGGAGACTGGCAGGATGTAACCAAGTGCTTTATCAGAATCAGACACCAGCTCCCTTTTGATGCCAGCAAGGTTTTCAGGCCTTGGAATTCAGCTCTGGGGGATTACTAGGATTCCCAGATGCTAGCCGGTGGCAGGCAAACTCCTGGGGTTTTGCCAGCTTGCCCGCTGACCCGCCAGTGTTTGGTGGGAAGTGGCAAGCTCCTGAAGGTTGCCCACCACCGACAGGCACCTCAGAAGCACGTGCCGTGTGTGCGCTCCCAACAGGCACAGCGACGTCACTTCCAGAAGCGATGTCATTGCATCGGCCATGAGAGCGTTCCTGTGCTTCGTTTGGGGCCGATTTGGGCTCCAAATGGGCTGAATCAGCCCTGCATGGAGCGTGGGAGTGCTCCCATGGCCGGCACGATAACGTCACTTCTGGAAGTTTGCGAAACGGTTGCAGGCTGTTCAGTTTCAGTTTTCTTGGTGCTTTTTCTGGGACCATGGAAAAGTGCGGTCACAGAAAAGGCACCAAAAAATGGAAACCACAACTGTTTTGCAAATGGAGATGTCTGGAATCCTGGGGAAAAGCTGTCAGTATTCCGTGAGTGGGACGTGCCTATAAGGGCGTGTGGAAACAGCCTGTGTGTGTGTTTGTGTGTGTATGAGAGAGCTATTTTTGATTTTTTAAAAAATCTCGTTTTAAAATATCTCCCTGCGCAGAGTAAACTAGCACATCAGGGGAAGAATGTTAGCAGAACGCTCTCCCTGAGATGCTGGTTCACCAGCGGTGGGCAGATACTGACATAGGGAAGCCATTCAAAAATACGGGCTCCACTTTCACAGTGAAATGTTACATTTCAGAGATGTGTAGAATCTCCCGACCGAGAAGTTTCTTAGTATTTTTGCAGCTCTTTTATGCCCTCTGTTATCTCTTAGATAGTGACCCCAAGAGGAATCCATACATTTGCTTTTGATTTCATCACAGGCAAAAATTTCATTGGCACTTCTGACTCCGAGCAACGAAGCCCTTCTTGATGCTGATAAATCACACATCACACCTTTTAAACAATGCACTTTCTTAGGCAGCATTGTGCGCATATTTGGTACAAACAAACAAAAAAAGGTGCATTCTGGTTTGGCAAGGTATACAGAAATCAACTTAGCAGAGTTTGCATCATGGAACAGGAAAAGAAGTTCCCCCATTCTGGCTAATAAATACATTTGCAGATTTTTTTTTTAAAAAAAAAGGAGAGAGAGAGAGAGAGAGAGAGAGAGAGCGAGAGAGAGAGAGAGAGAGAGAGAGAACTAGACATGTAATATCCAAAGATTTGTTAAAGGAAATGTACACTTATGTACACATCTGTAAACAATACAATAGAAAGGTTATAAAACGTCAGTCCACATAACTGCTGATGAAGTCGTCTTTCTTTTGTTGGCTGATGTATGGAGTGCAATCACATATTTTGAGCAGAGTTAGCTCACGAAGCAGAGAAAGAGAAATGAGGATGTCAGACCTGTAATTGCAAATTCTCCCCTCCCTACCAATCATACTGGCTTGGTTCCAACCAACTTTTTCACAGATGAAAAAGGATGGGGTGGTGGTGACTTTGACCACCAAAAAGACTATGTTGAAGGCCATGGGGGGTGTAATAAAGAGGGGAATTGTTTAAGTTTGAGCGACAAAGCTGGCCTGATCCAAGCCACAATATCTTGTAGAAGTTTCACTTGGTCATTTTTTGTAGTTCCCACTGACAAAGAGGTAAGCCTTTTTTCAAAATGAAGCCATGGCTTGTCTCTTTAGCGGTTGCCAAAGGACCAAGAGAACAGAAGTTCTCATGGCGTGCCTGTTTGCACCCGTCCCTTCTTTGGCTTCAGTTTACAGCCACAGATCCCCTGAAGTTCCAATCACACCGCTGCATTCCACACCCCAGGCGGATTCAAGCAAGTCCTTATTTGTAACCTGTCATCGCTCAACTTGATTGTGTTTTTGCAATATATGTTCCTGTGAATTGCTACCTAAACGGCCAAGTGGCAGATACTTTTTGCTGACCAGGCACACTAGGTATGCTCCTAGGGTTGCCAACTCTGGGTTGGGAAATTCCTGGAGATTTGGAGGTGTTGCCCAGGGAGGGCTTGGTTTGGGGAAGGACTTCAGCGGGTATAATGTCATAGAGTCAGTCCACCCTCCAAAGCAGCCAATTCCTCCAGGGGAGCTGATATCTGTTGTCTGGGGAGCAGTTGTAATACTGGGAGACCTCCAGGCCCTACCTGGAGGCTGGCAATCTGACATGCTCCTGAGAAAAGTGGGGTTTGTGTAGGACTTTTTCCAAGACGGAAGCCCTGCAGAGGCTTTGTATGCTACAGCTCAAATAAACTAGATTTATAACTTTGCCTTGCTGGTGTGGACTCCTAACATTAATTTTGTTCGCAGGTTTGCAGTGGTCCGAAACGTACATGTCATGTGACAAATCGAGACTGCAGTTCATTCCAGCAAGGACCTCGGTTTGCAGTGACTTTTCTGATGTGGTGCTGTGATCTGGATACACTTTTTTTGGGGGGGGGAGCATTGGTTAGACTCGTTTAGGTCTCCCTAGAAGCTGTGACCTGTCATTCCGGCAAGTTAAAAAAAGAGTTCTATTTAGTTCTAATTTGAGGGTGGGGTGGGTTGGTCTCGTGGCCTCCCATTTATGGATACTCCAGGTGGTCATAGAGTTGCCATCTCCAAGCTGGGAAATTCCGGGAGATTTGGAGGGTGAAACCTGGAGGCAGGGTTTGGGGAGGGAAAGGACCTCAGCAGGGTATAATGCCATAGAGTCCACCCTCCAAAGCGGCCATTTTCTCCAGGTGAACTGATCTCTGTGGCCTGGAGATCAGTTGCAATTCCAGGAGCTCTCCAGCTTACCGCCTGGAGGCTGGCAACCCTAAGTGGTCACTTTTGGTTTGGGTTGACTTCGTGTGCAGTTGGCTTCCACTTCTGCTACTGGTGCTCCACAGCAGAGCACACCTTTTGCATGTAAAAAAGGCTGGCATCTTCCTTTTAAAGGTCTCAAGCAGCAGGTGTGGAGAAAGCCCTTCCTCTGCCTGAGAGCCATTGCCTGAGCTAGATGGACCAATGGCCTAACTTGGTAGAAGGCAGCTCGTACGCTCTTTGGGAAGAGCTGTGGCTTAGTGATGGAGCACATACTTTGTGCACAGAAAGTCCCAGGTTCAAGCCCCAGCATCAGCAGGTGAAGGTTCTCATTCACGAGGTGATGGGAAAGACCCCTCTTGGCCTGAGAACCTAGAAAGTCTCTGCTAGTTACAGGAGAACCTACTGACGGATCCAGAATAAGGCAGCTTCATGTGTGACCCCAAGTTGTTGGCGTAATCGAGAAGGTAGGGCTTTGAGGAATCACAGCAATTTGGAGGTCCCTCAAGGTCTTAATTCAGACTACCTGAAGATGCATGTACAACTTCAGCTCCTACTGGCAACGGGAAGGAGAGCTGGAATTATAACCACCCCCTTAGATACTGGGCAGAAGTTGATCATCACTAGATATTAGGAATTGCCCGGCCATGAACCTCAAGGCATGAGACCAAGGAAACCGCCATGTGAGCATTTTGATGTCCTTGGGCACTTTTCTCTTTATAATTTAAATCCGGAGGAGTGAGCCGAGTTAGTCTGTAGTAGCAAAACAGTAAAGAGTCCAGTAGCACCTTTAAGACAAACCAACTTTATAGTAGCATAAGCTGTCGAGAGCCACAGCTCTCTTCGTCAGATGCATCGACAGCTTTCGAGAACCACAGCTCTCTTTGTCAGACGCATCGCCGAAAGCTTATGCTACTATAAAGTTGGTTAAAGGTGCTACTGGACTCTTTACTATCTTATAATTTAAGTTCCCTCTGCTTAAAAGGGAAGCGCAACCTCAGGAAGGTTGTTGGACTCGATTTCCTCAACAAAAGTGTTTCTCAGGACCTGAACATCAATTCCTGTGTGTACTGTGATCCCAGGGAGATCAACGCCCTGTAAAATGTTGAGCACTCCCATTACCTTCAGTTACAAATTTGATTCATCCCACACTGTCGTGGCAGCATGCACGGACACCTTCCCTCAGTTTCTTTTATGCTTCTGAGTAAGTCGGCTTCCATCTCTGGAACTTCAAGCCACAAGATAAGAGGAGCCCTCTTGGGGCTAGTTGTGCTAGAGTTCTATTGTGGTAGAGATTCTATTCCACGTTACTCCAGTTAAGGAAGCCATGTGGGTCACAGAGGAAGGTTAAAGGGATAGTTGTGTTAGTCTATTATAGCCTAGAAAAGTGAAACCGAAGTCCAGTGGTACCTTAAAGACCAAGCAGAATTTGAGTCCAGGGGTACCTTAGAGACCAACAAGATTTTCAGGGTGTGAGCTTTCCAGAGTCAGAGCTCCCATCTTCAGATACTAGCTTTGACCCATGAAAGCTTATATCTTGTTCATCTGTAAGGTGCTACTGAGTTCAAATCCTGCTGTTCTACTGCAGACCAACACGGCTACCCACCTAAAATTACCTTAAAGTCTAAGAACTTTTATTCCAGCATGAGCTTTTGTGAGTCAGAGCTCATTCCTTCAGGTGTCTGAAGCGATACCCGATATTTGAGGAGAAGCGAAGTGGGCTGTTACTCACAAAAGCTCACATCGACAAAAGTTGTTAGTCTGTAAGTTCCCACTGGACTTTTGTTTTATTTCACAGAAGAAGGGCAATGCTACCACCAAGATGTTTTGAGCAGAAGCAGGCCTTCACAAATGGTTCCTGTATCCCTACATTGTTGGAGAGGCAAATTCATCAGCAACTGTGCCACTCCGGTACAGAAGGAAAACAATTCCTTTGACACAGAAGGCAAACATGTCAGGGAGAAAGATTCTAGCCTAGCCTTCACCTTGATAAGCTGCTTCTCTATGAACAGGGATTTATTTATTTATTTATTTATTTATTTATTTATTTATAAGTTTTGTATAGAGGAGTCATGTGATTAATCCTATGGGCCTGTGTGGGGCGGCCACATTTCCAGATGGGGTTTCAAAGGAATGACTGGAGAATTGGCGATTTCCTCATAATCAACAGAAACTCCTAAAACCTTCTTATCAAGATTGTATTATTTTTTTGTAATTGTTAAGTGTTATCGTCGAGTAATGTTATATGTCGAGTAAGAAGATTCCCCCCCCCACAAAAGTTCAAGAGCTATAACTATTGAAAATGGACACCTTCCTCAAATTAAAAAAAATTGCTTTATTGGAGTAGCTGTAATAGCTAAAGGCCTTGGGCCAGCCCTATAGCTCTGTGGTAGAGCGTATTAAATTGAGGAGGGGTCATGGCTCAGTGGTTGAGCATCTACATACAGAAAGTCCAAGGTTCAATTCCCGCCATCTCTGGTTCAGGGAATAGGAGATGTCACAGACTTAAGAGAGTGCAGGGCAGGAGAGAAGTGACAATGGTAGCTCTAGGAATTGCAGAACTCTATGGTAAAACTCTATGGTTTTATCACAGAGTTTCCAGCAATTCCTAGAGCTACTATTGTCACTTCCAGTTTATACCCCAGAAGTGATGTTCTGGCAATAAAGACAGAGCCTTATTTCTATTTATTTTTCTCTCACTGTTGCTTGAAGCAGCGGCAGGCAACAGAAAAAAATTACCTCAGAAATTTCCCACCATAAACCGGCAAATGGACGTGAGACCCGGGAGATCTACTTGCGATCAGAGGAGACAAGACTGACCTTGACCAAACAAGGATCTGACTCAGTAGAAGGCAATTTCATATGAGAATGACTTTTAATAGGGCCAGTTAAATATGGTAACAGGGACAGCATTCGGGAACAGTCACCCCAAACCAAGGAGAATATTGGGTGGGGTTTGATGCAGCTGAATTTGGAAAACCGTCTATAGTGGACCCTTCAAAGGAACCAAAATGTTTGCAACAAATAATTCTCTTCTCCAGGTCTTTCCAACTGACTGGGATTTTTGACCAGGTGCCAAAGAGATAGCGAGACGGCTGGTAAAAATTTGCCTATTAAAACACACGTACACAGACTTGGTGCAATGACTACCAGGCTATTTCTAGCTCCTGGGTTGATTTACAGTTGCTGCAGGCCTTGGCTTCTTCTCAAGTCCAAATAAACAAAAGGAGGGGAAAAATACATTTTCCACCAAGAGGCCCCGTTGGGAATTTTGCCATCGATTTAACAAGTTTGGGGTCTAGAGGGTTTGCTCACCCGCTGTTTATTTCTAAGTATTATTTGGCAAATCTGTCTGTTATCTATCAAACACACGCAAGAGGGACAAACCAGCTGGGGCTATGTCAGTTCAGTCAGGGCCACTTTGGCCTGACACTGTTAGCTGCTGGGGAGAGGGGAACAAGGGGTGGGGAAAACATTTTGACAAACTCCAGAATCACTTCCTCTGTTATTAATCATTCATTGTAGCAGCAAGAGATAACGGGAACAGAAAGATCTTTTCTTCCTTCCCAAATGTTTCATTTTGCAAGGTCACAATAACTAGACAGGGGAAAAGTGTTAAAATACTTGCACTCTGACAAACTTTGCAAATGGTTTATTCCAGGTAGAAGGGCTGTATGTAACCCCTCCATTTTGGCAGAAATTGGGTTCATGATCTTAGGCACAAAACTGGGATTCCTAAGAATCTTCGCTGTTGTTTTTTTTTAAAAAGAGGGAAAAAAACTCTTAAGATTCTAGTCCATGTGGCAATACCTGGTAAGAGTAGACTCAATGGTAGCTGAGTAAAATATTCTGTTGTCGTGTGAATTTCGTCCCCTTAAGAACTTCTAGCCCATTCAGACAGGACTAGCAAATTATGCTAAAGATGGAAATGTAATATCAAATTTCCTTCAATTATCTGGATCTCAAATAGGGTTGAGATTTTGGGTGTGAAGTCTGGGGATTTGAGGAAGGGAGGGAGCTCAGTGGGGTATAATGGTGTACTAGAGACCCCTCTCCAAAGCAACCATTTTCTCCAGGGGAACTGATCTTTGTAGTCTGGAGATCAATTGTAATTTGAGGAGATCTTCAAGAATTACCTTGGGGTTGGCAACTAGGCTTACCAGATTCCTGCTATGGTGGAGGGCCTCTCTTGTTACCCGCTGTTGCTCTGAGCATCAGTGAGGGGAAATAGCGATGGCACCAATGTTACTCCATCTACTTCCAGGTACAAATCAGAAGTGACAAAAGGGTAGCTCTAGGAATTGTCAGAAACTCTATGGAAGTGACATAGCAATGTTGCCGATGTCATACCACCCATGTCCCCCTCCCAGCTCTCCAACCAGTTGCTTTGCAATTCTACGGGCAACCGTAATTTTAAAGTTCTGCTTTTCTTGGCGCACAGTTTTGTTCTTTTGAGGGGACACACAGAGTACACACAGCCTTGTCCTCATGAACTTTCTCTTTTTGGCATCCAGTCCTGTCACATTCCCTTTTTTCCAGTGGGCTCGTGAGGCAGGGCTAAGAAAACTAGAAGGTCAGTCGGATCCCCAGTTTAAGATTTTTGTAGTTCATTTTGTAGACAAAGAAAGAAAAACTGGAAAAGTGGCTCATCTCTTGAGCAGCAAAGGGACCAAACGGAGCTCTTGGTGGTTTTCTCCTATGTGTCCCTACCTTTTCCTCAGAAGTCTGCCTCAGAAAGAAATATCTACATCTTACATGATGCAGGTTCTCACATTCTCTCTCTCTCAGGGAGTAAAGCCATCAGAAAAGGGCAATTGGGTGGGAACAGCTGGGAAGAACTCATCCAAAGCTTCCCACCCAGCCACTGAAGCCTTGAGCACTTTTGGAAGTCTGAGAAAGCATAGTGGAGGCCAACACAAAATGGCTGCTGCGAATGGCATTCACAGAACATTTGAAGCTTCCAAGCCAAGCCTCCTGCTATGATTGGGGCAGCTACTTTAGAATGGTGCAGACAGTCATAGGGTCTTCTGAAATACCTCCTGCTCCAACAAAGCAGAGGAAAATCAAGATTGGCTATCAGGCAGAAGCCAAACGGGCACCAGGAAACACATTGGTGGGCATCATGGCACTCACCAGCGCAAAATGTGAGAGCATTGAACTAGCCCCTCTTCCCGCCAATCCCTCACAATCCTGGGCAGCACCTATAGCATCTTTATCTGAAACAAAGAGCCCTGGGAGGGGCGTGGGTGGAATCACAAAATGACTCATAGTTCTGACCTGAGATTAGAGATTTGGGGAAAATCTTAAAAATGGCAAATCGTTGGCTTTATTTTGTTGCCCCTGTGCAAGGCACGCAGGTGGATTTTCTGTCTCAGGAAGCAACACGTTTGGGACAAACCTATTCCTAATCCTGGGACTGAGATGCCGCTTTTGATGAACATTCGAAACTGTCAAATGCAGGCTTACGAATCTAAACCCTGATATCCAGACATCGATGTACTGAATCCAGAGCCTAATTTTTAGGCAGAAAGCAGTTCCGAAGCCTGTTTTGAATGCCAGGATCCCAATTCCAGAACTTTGTATTAAAAAGGGGACCTGCCTGTGAGAATGTACAGAATGTTTCCCCTTCATTGCTGAGTAACTAGAACCAGCCGATAGATATCTGGGAAGAGGGGATAGTATAGGATTTTCAGGGGAGAGACTGGGTGGAGATAGGCCATATACATGCAATGCACAGTCATCTATAAATAATCAATACTCTGTAGAGAACATCCACTAAAGTGACTTATACCACATTCCTGCAACCAACTGGAAATATAAAGTAGCTTGGAAACAATATATTAAGGAAATGTAGAGTAGTAGGGCATCTGGTGAAATCCTCCTAACCCCCTAGCAGTGACAAGTGCCACTCAGAGCATTTGAGGGGATCTTTCTCGTACTGGATACTTGCGCAGTTGGACCTTTTTTCCCTGTCTTCTGCTCTTTCAGGATTTTGAAAACTGTTCTCGGCCATAGAACCTGAATTCTTAAGATTCTTGGACCTTGCATTTAATTGTTTTGCAAATTAGGTTGGACAGTGGAAACCAATAAAAAAAGAGAGACTGCCTCTTTCTTGGTTGCTTTGCAGCAAAAGAGATCCTTTGAGTCCATCTCTTTTTCTCATCGACCCACACACACATAGCAGCTTGATCAAGGGTGTAGTGGATCTTCTGTGCTCTGATTGGCTACTTGCTCCTGTCTTTTCCATCTTGTCCTTCTCTACCCCTTCCCACTAACTGTACTTGCTTTTCTCTTCTATTACTGCAATAGCCCCCTAATCCAGAATTCTTCCATGAACTGAATAGTATGTACCTGATGGGCAAATTTAAGCAAAATCCCTATCAATTTGCATAATTTATTCCTGAACCTCGGCATAAATTGGGCTTTTCATGGTAACGTGTGAAGTGTTTTTGGCACATATTATGAAGAACGTTGCCTTTAATGTTAAGGTATCACCCCGATCTACCAGGAGAAATGGATATTTCTCACTGATTCCACACCAATCAGTTTCTCTACCCTGTCTCAAAGTTTGTGCAAACCGATTGTCCATGAGGCCAGTAGCATTTCCTCTTCATTAGGAGCCCATCCTAGATAGAATCCCAACACCTTCTTCCGTCTTCCACTCCAGATTTATCACCCAACTTTGTCAGGTAACCGCATGTAAGACAGAGACAAAGCAAAATGGAACCCAAAAGTTTATCCCTGGAGGCATTAAATATCAGTTTCACTGAGACCATGGGACTCTGAGTCTGTTAATTCATCGTACATTTGATAGTCAATCGACTCCATGAATTCATTGGGGATTCCTATGGAGACAGATTCCACCTCTGTTCGGTACGAGGCTGTCATGCCCCCTTTGAGGGATCCTCCCCGTATCTTGTTCGAGAGGCTGTTCATTTTTTCTTTCAGCTGCGTTGTAGGTTTTTGGAAAGGGGAGAAAATCCTCCACCTCTTGAAGTTTAGAGTTTTCCTCTTGCTGGATCTCTCCAAGCTGCTGGAGTTCAACATGAACGAGCCGTTAATGGTAGAAATCCTGGACCGTGATTCTCCATCAGAATCTTGTCCGGCACCATTGATGGAGGCTCCTCGCCAGTGATTACCATATACCCTCCAGATAGGCCTTCTTTTCCGACGGCACTGGCACTTTAGAAGCCTGATGAAAGCTCTCTTGAACTCTTTGCTCGAGCAAGGATAGATAATGGGATTCACACAGCTGTTGAAATAGCCCAGCCAGAAGATTATCTTGAAAACGATCTCCGAGGGCTTCAGAGAAGGAAAATAGGCACCTGAAAGGAAGACGCAAATATACTTAAGCATAATAGAACTGTTTTTTTTTCTGGATCAGACCGTGATCTATCTAGCATGTATGAGCGAGTGACTTGTCCAAAGATACCTAAGTGAGGTTCAAGGTTGAGCAGAGATCTGCACCCCCTGTTCCCCTAGTCTGGGTCACACACTAATCCATGCAGAGGTGCAGCCAACAGTTTCTTCTGTTGGGAAACATCCATGGAAATTAGAGATGCTGGTGAACATTTGCAACCCCTAAATTATAATCCTTGATTTAGAAGTCCCCTTCTGGAACGCCTGTTCTAGGCCTGGGCTTAGAACATCAGGATCCGGTATGAAGGGGATCTGAAAGCTCCTGAAGTCACTGGATTGTGGCTCAATGAATACATCCTAAACAGCTGACTCCACATCTAGTTTTCCACTTCAAGAAGGAACCCCCTAGCTTTCCCCTTCATAGTAATGCAACTTAAGGAATGCCCCATGTGTGGTAATGGCAGCCGGAATACGGATTCAGCTATCTTGACGCATGCCAATTATGTCATCATTGCATGCAAAGGCCTCTAAGGACCTGACTTTAGGCTTCCCAGTTGGTAAGGAATTCCCTGCTTCCAGCACCAGTCTCCCACTCTCAAGAAATTGAGGAGCAGGAGAAAAAAAAATAGCCTCCACAGTGACACTCTAGGATTTGACCCTAGTCTCTATAGTCTTTATCACAGAGATTAGAGGAATATTCCTCAAGCGTCCCTTGGAAGTGACACAACGTCCTCCCCAAGCTCTATTGCCTCCAGGCACTGCAACCAAATCCTTAACGGAAAACTCAGAAAGGGTTTTCTTTGCAAAAATTCTTATGTGAACTCACCCTAATATAAAAATCCTCCAAGAGCCTTTCTTGAGTGAAGGAGGGAAGGCAAGAGGGAAGGTCCAAGCAAAACACAGGACAAATCTTCTGGCCGTGGCATAATATTTATGGATACATGGTAATGGGTTTCTTTGCAGAGCTACCATCTGTTAATCTAGGTGTTTGTCCGGGTCTAGAGTGTAACACTCCCCAATAATGCCAGCAGGTGGCCCCCTTGTATTCCTTTACACGCTTGATGGCTATTGCCCAGGGAGTTCTAAGAATAACTTTCTGACTCAGGCTGAACGTCTTTTAATTTTAGATGAATCATGACGCTGCGTGACTGTGGTGTTAATTTGTATTATGGGTAAATAACATTCGCTTCCAAGGTATTGGCGCTAAACTCTGGTGTCAAAACAGCTCGGAGGGAAGCATTTGCCATCGCGAGCACAGAAGCATTAGGCACCTGAAAAGGGGAGTAAAAAAGAAAAGCATTTTTTCCCGAGAGCAGCAAGTTTCTAAAACGTTGTTGATGGGACCACAAACCACCGGAGCTTGTAATTACGTGCTTAATTCTACCTGACCGTTAGAAACATGACAGCAGCAGCAGCAGCAAGTGTGCTGCTTATATCTTACCCCACTGGACAGATGAGTGCCCCACTCAGAGCGGTGAACAAAGTGTTATTGTTATCCCCACAATACAGCTGGGGTGCTGGGGCTGAGAGGAGTGGCTTACCCAAGGCCACCTACAGAGCTCACGGCAGGAGTGGGAGTCAAACCAGCTGAGTGCTGGCTTGGAACCCAGCCACTTAACCACTGTGCTACAGCAGCGCCTATAGAGATGGAGGGGAGCCCAAGGGTCATCTAGTCCAACTCCCTGCACAATGCAAGAAATTCATAGCTACCCTTCCCTCACCTGCCCCCCCCCAGTGACCGCTGCTTATTGTCCAGAGGAAAGCCAAAAACCTCCAGGATCTCTGGCCAATCTGGCCTGGAGGGAAATTCCTTTCTGTCTCCAATCTGCATTACCCTGGGCGTAGAAGAAAGGGACATGAGACCCTAGCACCGGCTTATCCCTTCTTGCTTTCCCTCTCGCAATTGGTCTATATTGAGCCGTGGAATCAGCATCGTGCAGCTACTGTAGCATAATGGTGAAGTGGCTGGGCTGTGAATCAGCACTCTGCTGGTTCGACTCCCACTACTGCCATGAGTTCAGTAGGTGGCCTTGGGCCAGCCACTCATCTCAGTCCCAGCACTCCGGTTGTATTGTGCGTATAATAATAACAACACTGACTTTGTTCACCTCTCTGAGTGGGGCTCTAATCTCTCTAGAAGAGGGGTATGTAAGTGCAGTTTTTGTTGTTATTATTAAACCTTGATTATTTTTTGTTACCCTTCTCGCTACCTTTCCCAGCTCTAATATCCAGTTTGAGAAAGACCAGAACTACACACAGTATTCCAAATGTAGCTCCTCCAGAGTGCTACCCAACTTTTCTGGGTTTGACCTCTTAACACTCTGAAAGAGGATGCCCACTGAGTCTCTGAATGAGTCACTGCTCTGAGAATAGGATTACCTAGTCTCAAAGTGGCTGATGACTCTATGAAGTGCTGTCTGACTAAAATTGTTTTTTCCCCGCTGATTAATTTGGTTGATGAACTGATTGAAGTGATGACAGGTTTCACTTAAAACAGGATCTATTGGGAAGTTCTCTTGCACAAGCCCCATTGAAAACATGCAAGGCCATGACTTGAAGGGGTGCAAAGTGGGGAAGGTGTCAGTCCCTGAAGCCAATGAGTGCTGTACAGATCTCTGTGACGGCAGACTTACTTACTGTCAGAGATGGTGCCCATTGCATCTCTGGATGAGTCACTGTCCTGGGATGGCAGAATTACCTACCCTCAAACAGACTGTCTGTTGCCTCTCTTTATGAGTCACTGCAACAGCCTCTTTCCCATTGGCAGTCCTAAGCAATGCAGCCACTCGTCCAGAAATACAGGCAGTGGGTGTCATTGAAAGCGGGCAGTTCTTATGCCTTTAAATCAAACCTTTCCAGGCATAAGAATGAACGATTCCTGTGAATTTAATTCAGAGGGGAAAAAATTGAGTTGGCCATCAGAAATTTAAGAAGCACAGTTTGCAGTGCCTTGGGGAGTTGTCAGCACCATGTGCCTAATAATAATGAGAGAGAGAGGGGCTCGCGCTCAGAATCGGCTGACTTTAATTTTGGAATCTGATGCAGGGATGCGGTCAGAATCTTTGAGTGTCTCCTTCAGCCGCAATTGGCATGAAGCACAGCCTTTTGGAAGGGCACTCCGGATCGCCTGCCGTGAATTCCAGATTGGCCAGGGCCTTCCTCTCAGCTTGAGCTGCCTCTTGACCGTGTTCCATCAAACTCCTTAAAACCCACTTTTTCCGCAGAGAGTAGAATCTCACAGAGTGGGGCCGGGGTTTCTGAATTTTGGCACACCTCCCCAAAGGACACCAAGACTACTAAGCTCTTGAAGCTGAAATGAATGTGAAGTCTTGCCCTGGTTTCTACCCCCATCCTCTATTGCCTTCTGAGTGTCAAATTTGAGACTGCAAACTGTCCTGGGTAGGATCTGTCTTTTTATTTTTGCTTGGTAAAGAGCCGCGTGTATGGCTTGCTTGTGCACTAACCTTTGAAAGGTCAACCCATACATTACAAAACTCTTCTGTTCCCCCACACAACTACCTTGGGTCCTGTGGATCAAGTGTGTACTTGGAGATCCGTGCTTGGGATTGAAGTTCCAGGTGCACATGGGACTGCTTTGGATAGGGACCGTGGTGCATGGGAAGAGGATAGGGTTGGCAGATCCTCCCTAGCAACTGGTGGAGGGACTTACTGGTCAGCAGAGCTTGCTTGGGAAGTCGTTATGTTACTGGCGATGTGCTGATGTCCCTCCCTGTGTTCCTAGAAGTGACTGCAGTGTGTCGCCAAGGGATGCCAGCTGTACTGTGGCATTCGGGCAAAACTCTATGGTTAACCATAGAGTTTTGCCCAAATGTCTCTGGAATCCCCTGGTGACACACTGATATCACTTCTGGACACACAGGAAGTGATGTCATCATGTTGGGACACTGCCAATGTTCCCCGTTTCCTGCCATCCCCACCATCCCATTGGCCATCTAAGCGATAGTGGGAAGCATCATTTGGTGACGGGGAATCCCCTGCCACTACCAGGGGGATGACAAGCCTAAGAAAAGGGGAGTTGATCCTTCTCCTCCCCAGTGACCTTTTCCCAACCCAAAACCACCTTGGAGAGATGCTGTATTCCCACTGGGGAGATGTTTGTGTACAATAGGCTATATCTAAGTTCTCCAATGGGATAAACAGTAGCTTCTGGGAACCGTTACAATTGGGGGAAGCCGCACAAAGGGAGATCTAATCCCCTCTCCATATGCCCTACGATCCCAGTCTGAATCAGGCCTATGTACACCTGGGAATTCAGTTCCAAGCATGGAACTTCCTGAATATTGCAAGTGGGAGATGAGGATTTTGTAACATGTGTCCCTTTTTACCGAGAATCCAGACAACTTGGTTGTCAATCCCATTTTTTCCCATGTTGTTTCGCATCTTTTTAAAGACATGATTCAGGGTGATTTTCCTTCACAGCTTACCATGCAAATGTACCACAAAAGGAGTGGGCACATATCCTAAACCTCTATTTAAGGCCCGAATCTCTAAATCGTTAAGAGGTCAGGTTGACCGATTGAAAACAAGGTTCTCTTGCGATTTTTGCGGAATGGGCGTTGATTGCCTTTGTCTAAAAAAGGTGTCCTAGGGCCAGAGGAATAATTTCTGCTCCTAAGTGGACATACAGGTACCATTTTGTATATTGATGTTTATTACATATATTCATGTAGCACTTTGCACTTTGGAATACATTTGAAAAGCAGAAATGCATTTGAAAAGAAATACATTTGAAAAGCAGAAATGCATTTGAAAAGAAATACATTTGAAAAGCAGAAATGCATTTGAAAAGCAAAAATGCAAAAATGCAGAGGGGAACAATAACAAAAAATTCTAGAAAGTATATGTATATTTCCAGGGCTTTTTTCTGGACAAAGAGGTGGTGGAACTCAGTGGGTTGCCCTAGGAGAAAATGGTCACATGGCTGGTGGCCCCGCACCCTGATCTCCAGACAGAGGGGAGTTTAGATTGCCCTCCGCGCCGCTTGGCGGCGCGGAGGGCAGTCTAAACTCCCCTCTGTCTGGGGATCAGGGGGCAGGGCCACCAGCCATGTGACCATTTTCAAGAGGTGCCAGAACGCCGTCCCCCGCGTTCCAGCTGAAAAAAAGCCCTGGAAATATACATATACTTTCTAGAGTTTTTTGTGATCGTTCCCCCTTGCATTTTTGCATTTCTGCTTTTGTGGTCCATCTGTTAGACGGTTGCTTTGTTTTTCAGGTAACCACCATGCAAACGTAGCATCGGCCATGTATGGGACTGACAAAGCACTTATGAGCTTTTCCAAAGCAACTGTCCCTTTAATTTTTTCCCTCTTTGCCTCTGTTGATTTAAAGCAGCTTCTGGTTCGTAGCTCAATGAATTTCTTGCGGTTCAAACAGACCTTGAATCAGTTCACTTTCCAGGAAAGGAAGGTTGAAAGGCTTTAATTACTGCTTTTCTCTTTGGCTGCGGAATGACTGTGCACCCATTTTTTCTTTTTTTGAAAAATGATCTTATTTCAGTAACATGTGCAAAGACAAACCTAAAAAATAAAAAAGCAGTTTAACTCTGCAACCAAAGCAGGAGGGTCTATTTATTAAGTCCTCTTCATAGGGGAAAAAAGCAACTTGAGAATAGCAGGGACCAAACCCCAGGAAGGGAACAGGAATTAAGCACAGAGAAAAAGAGGCGGCGAAGGAGCAATTTTAAAGGGACAATTGCATGGGAAAACGAGACCACTCCTGAGTTCCATGTAGTTGTAATGATAGGTTCTTGCCCATGTAACTGGGCTGGCATCGCCAAGTCTTCTTACTCTCCTGGCAGGAGAGGAGCGGTCCTGGCACTTACTTCTGTCATAGAATCATAGGGTGGGAAGGTACCTCCAGGGTCATCTAGTCCAACCCCCTGCACAGTGCAGGAAATTCACAACTACCTCCCCCCCACAACCCCAGTGACCCCTGCTCCATGCCCAGATCCCCTCGCACATGTGCCCAGATCCCCTCATGTGCATGCCCCTGCTCCATGCCCAGATCCCCTCGTGTGCGTGCAAAGTGCATGAGCACTCCCGTCGGGCACAATGATGTCACTTTCACCTCATTGTGCCCACACTTCATAGGGGCCAATTTGGAAAGTGATGTTGTCGTGACTGATGGGAGTATACCCCTTGCATGTTGGCCCGGGAGGTTTTCTGCCTCCCGGGCCCATTCTCTGGAGCCTTTCCCCCCTGCCAGCCGGGTGAGTGGGAACAGAGGCTCCCCTGCCCCCACTGGGGGACCTGGCAGCCCCAAACTAGGCATCACTGGAGATTGGGGGGGGGGGATATATTTATATATAATTATGAGCATAGTTGCAAAGAGATGGTCAAAAACTCCACACAATGGCACCAGGTATGGATCAGGGAGGTTTTTTTTTATAAATTTGAGGCGACCCTAGGTTTTCAAAAAAGTCTTAATTTTTAAAAACGATGAGGTAAAATCAAAAAGTTTGAAAATGCCGAGATCTTGAGATTTCCTCATGAAATGTTGCCAGCCAGTTTGGATCGCCTGAGCAATAGCTTTACTCACCTGCAAGAGGGGCCTGGAGATCTCCCAGAATTACAACGGAGCTATAGATTACAAAGAGCAGTTCCCCTGGAAGGAATGGCGACTTCAGAGGGTGAACTCTAAACTCCCTCACCAAATCCTGCCCTCAGGCTCCACCCTCAATCTCCAGGAATTCCCCAACTCGGAGTTGGCAACCCCAGTAGGCAACTGTAAACACCATCCTCGTTGATCTCTGTGCTTGCCCAGGTAATCCAAAATGGTTGCTGCAGTTTCATTTCGAAACTTGAGGTTATGAAGGGCAGGAGAAGTGGGCAGGCAGGAAAAACGAGAAGGTAGATGGGTTGTATGAGGGTGGTGGTGGTGGTGGTGGTGGTGGTGGGGTGAAGCTAGTAGAGAGGGAGAGATGGAAGAAAAATGGAGTGCGGAAGAGAGAAGAGGGTTGGAGGAAGGAAAGGGAGCAGGGAAAAGGTTGAATCTCCAAGGTGGAGAGGGAGAAGGAAGGATTGAAGGGAAAGTGGTGGTCCAGGGATGGACTGAGAAAGGTGGGAAGGGTACAAGGAAACAGGGAAAGGGAGGAATATCTGGTGACTGCAAAGAAGAAGGAATTCTTCTGTCATATAATCATTGGGTTGGAAGGGACCTCCAGGGTCATCTAGTCCAACCCCCTGCACAGTGCAGGAAATTCACAACTACCTCCCCCCCCACTCCTCCAGTGACTTCTGCTCCATGTCCAGATCCCCTCGCACATGTGCCCAGGTCCCCTCATGTGCGTGCAAAGCGCATGAGCACTCCCGTCAGGCGCAATGATGTCACTTTCACAAGTAACCTCATTGTGCCCATTGGAATTACACGATAGAATTCACTTGGGGGTAAAAGAACCATATTAAACTCTGAGTGGAATCTTCATTTTCCTCTTCCTTTACTGCTTGAAGAGGGGTGCCAACCCTGGCTTGGGAAATTACTGGAGATTTGGGGTCAATCCCTGGAAATGGATGAATTTAGGAAGGGGGGAGCTCAGCATCACTCTAAGACTTCCATTTCTTCCAGACTCACATCTGGGATTACGAATCAGCACCTGCTATTTCATCTCCCACGACTGCCATGAGCTCAGCAGGTGGCCTTGGGTCAGCCACTCCTCTCAGCCCCAGCTCCCCAGCTGTATTGAGAGGATAATAATAACACGGACCTTGTTCACTGATTTGAGTGTAACACTCATCTGTCTAGAAGAGACAGTACAGTTATTATTATACAGAGCTGCTGTAGCATAATGGTTAAGTGGTTGGGTTGCAAATCAGCTCTCTGCTGGTTCGACTCCCAGTATTGCCACGAACTCAGTAGATGGCCTTGGGTAAGCCATTCCTCTTAGCCCCAGCTCCCCAGGTGTATTGCGGGGATAATAATAACACTGACTTTGTTCACCACTCTGAGTGGGCACTAATCTGTCTAGAAGAGCGTTATATAAGCATTGTTATTGCTATTGCTATTGCTTTTGTTATTGTTATTGCTCTTGTTATCATGGAGAAAGGCTTATTTCTCCCTTCCTGCATGCCAGGGCTTTGATCCAAAATAGCTTCCCCCACTGTATTCGAAAAATATTTTTTTAAAAAAAAATTACTAGGAGCTGTGAACATAAGAGCTAGTGGGTGACTTTTGGCCACTCGTTCACTCTCTCTCAGCCTGACCTACCTCAAAGAGTTGTTGTGAGGCTAAAATGTAGGAGGGGGAGGATGAATGAATAGATAAACGGGCAGAGCAGTTGGGGGGAGGGATTGCAAGGAGAAAGTGTGAAGGAAGTTTAAGACCCTCTCCCCTGCCGCTTCACAAATTGACAAGGAGATATTTTGATGCAGACTGTGTGGCCCAGCTCTTGCTTGGGTTTCTAAAAAAATAAATGAGGGAAGAGCAGCTGTAAGGATAAAGATCATCAAATCCAAGCATCCCAGACCAGGAACAAAACAAAAGCACTTCTGTCTAGAAAGGCAGGTCTGTAGCACCACCTCGGAAAGAAATCAAATCAGTCTGACTGGATCGTTCCCAGGGGGAATAATACGAATGCCTGTCTGATCTGAATTCTATTCATTTGTGCAAGGTGGGATAGCAAAAGCATTTTTTTGTTTAAAGTCAGGGCATCTTTCCTTTATGCCTTTGCTTTTAGCCGCTGGAAAAATGTACAAGGCTACCTTTCAGCGTGCCGTGAAATGTCCTGTTACACAACCAACAGTGAGATTTATTCCTACCCCGCCTCCCAGCTCTGCAGAGGAAAGCGGGCTTGCGTGTGTTGCTTGTGAATCAAACTGCCGGTTGAAGAACTGCTCGTACATTACGAAAGGCAACGATCGGTCCTCACCAGCCGCATGCCAGAGTTGCTATTCTTGGCACCCAGCTTCCCCCAGGGCCACATTCGTCCTGAAAAGCAACCCCTTTGCTGTGAATGAATTTGCACCAGAGGAGAGCTTGGCCCTTGCCTCAGAGAGCCATTAAGCTCTTCCACAGATTAAAATGTGGAGCAGGGAAACAAATCCAGGGATATTTATCATCCACTAAGTCCGATGAGCTTAATGATCAGATCATAGAAGCGGCCATTTTACCGATGAAGTACTACAGATGAGGATGAGCAACTGGGGGTCTCTCTATCTGCCTCCCAGGGGTGGCACAGTCACCATGCCAAGGGTCTCCTCTTCTTGAGTACTTCAGCTGAGCGTCGAACTAGGATTCAACGGTCAACATTGACCACGGAAGCTTCGCTCATCTGCAGGGCCGGATCGAGGGGGGGCAGGGGGGTAGCCTGCCCCCGGCACCGCCAAAAAGGGGGCGCCAGGCGCGGCTGCCAGCTGCCCGGGAGGCTGAGTGCAGGGTTGGGAGACCCTTGCCAGCCACGCTGATGGGGCGGCTGGCTGGCTTGCCGTGCAGGACCTCCCAGCCCTATGCTCAGCCACCAGCATGGCAAGCCAGCTGCCCCAGAGCACGCCCTTGCCACTGCCAGCTCCGCGGCTCACTGTGCGTTGGGCGGAACAGGGCAGCGGGGCACGCTAACTGCGTGGAGGGCCTCCTAGCCCTGCGCTCAGCTGGTCGTGCGGCAAGCCGGCCACCCCAGCACCTGGTGAGCCGCGGAGCTGTCAGCAGCAAGAGTGTGCGCTGGGCCAGCTGGCTTGCCGTGCGGGGTGGCTGAGCACAGGGCTGGGAGGTCCTGCGTGCGTGGCAAGCCAGCCAGCCACCCCAACGCACGCCCGCACCGCTGCCAGTTCCATGGCTCACCGGGCGCTGGAGCGGCTGGCTTGCCACGCATGGCTCCCGCCCTGCGTGATGACGGCACAAAAGTGATGTCATCACGCAGCGCCGGAGCGTGCGTGCAGGAGCGCCCGGGCAAGGTTTGCCCCGGGTGTCCGCGCGCCTGGATCCGGCGCTGCTCATCTGAACAGGGTTTCTTGCAGGTGCCAGCCTGCACATGGGCGAAATCAACTCGTACACGGGCCTTCCCTGTGGTGGCCCCTACCCTGTGGAACGGCCTGCCCGAGGAGGTCAGGAGAGCCCCCACTCTCCTGGCTTTCCGCAAATGATGCAAAACTGAATTATTCAAAAAGGCTTTTTACTCAGGTAGGAGGAGATGGTATTGTAGGGAGGGGGTCTCAGATGCTTCGGTAATGAGTTAGGGACCGTAGACCTCTCCACTATGTTGCCTTACATATTATTTGTTGCTTTAAATATGTCCTCCTATGCTTCATGTTGTCTAATGTCAATAGTAGAATTTATTATGTTCTGTTTCAACATTTCTTCAACTCTGTATTGGATCCTTGCTAATGCTATGTCTTATCCTTTGATTGGATAAACATATGGAGCAGAGGTCCATCAGTGGCTATCAGCCCCAAGGTATAGATGGAACTCTCTGTCTAGGGCAGTGATGCTCTGTATTCTTGGTGTTTTGGGGGGCAATCAGTGGGAGGGCTTCTAGTGTCCCTTCCCCACTGGCAGACCTCCTGAGGACACCTGGTTTTTGGCCACTGTGTGACACAGAGTGTTGAACTGGATGGGCCATTGGTATGATCCAACATGGCTTCTCTTATGTTCTTATGTACTGTGCCCTGATCTCCTTAGAAGGAAGGGCAGGGTAAAAATGTACTAAACAGACCGCTAGGGGTTGATGCATATACTACCAAAAGTATTTCAGGTTGGTAGCCATGTTGGTCTGTAGTAGAATAGCAAGATTCGAATCCAGGAGCACCTTAAAGACTAACTACATTTCTCTAGTTAGACTAAAGACTAGAGCTCATACCCTGGAAATCTAGTTGGTCTTTAAGGTGCTACGGCACCTGAATGTTGCTGTTCCACTATAGACCAATACAGCTACCCACCTGAAACCATATACAAAGGGTAGTGGGAGTTACTTTATGAAGCTTTGTGTTCTGTTGAGTGTTGACTTGAATGGCTGGTTTGCTGTCGAGTATCCTGTGGTCGACCATGGACTATAGAGTTGGAGGGTACTTTAGACTGGGGCGGGCAGATTTTTCAGTTGGATGGGCCATTGGCCTGATCCAACATGGCTTCTCTTATGTTCTTATGTTCTTAAATGTGTGTATATTTACCCTATGGCATTGTTTATGGAAATGTCCTTGACGCTGGATAGAAATGTCCTCATACTGATTGTACTATGTAATCCATCTTGAGTCTCAGTGAAAAAGGCAGACTATAAATGACATAAATAAATAAATAAATAACATAGGTTTGCCAACCTCCAGGTGAGGCCTGGAGAATTCCCGGAATTACACCTGATCTTCAAACCACAGAGATCATTTCCTCAGGAGAAAACGTTTGCTTTGGAGGAGGGGTGTATGGCATTATACTCCACTGAGGTCCCTCCCCTACTTAAACTCCACCCTCCCAGACTCCACCCCCCAATCCCCAGGAATTTCTTAACATTTATTTATGTATTTGTGTTATTTATAGACTGCCTCCCCCACTGAGACTCAAGGTAGATCGCACAGTGTCCGTGAATTGTATCCTGAGAATAGCATCTATTGTCTTCCGTTTATGAATATTGACTTTTAAATATTTGTGAGTATTTATGAGAACACACTAGTCACTTTGCGCCTTAATATAATTCCTTAAATATTCATTGTGGTATTTTGTTTTTGACTTTACCTCCAGTTGTGGTTTCACCACTGAGTGATTGGGACTGTATAACTGGGGGTGCCTGTTAGTTTACGAAATTGGAAAACAAGTAGAAATCTGATACAGAGTGGAAACGGCACTGAAACAAAGCATAAGCATTTAAACATGACATGTTAAATGATGCAGAAATGACGTAGTTGGAGCTTAGAGCAACAGACAGTACACAGCAGTATAGTCTACAGTCCCTATTCCTTTACCAAAGCATCTTTCGGAACCATTTCCTTGCAGTACAGGCCTCTTACCTGTGTCAAAAGGCCCTCCTAAATAATTCAGTTTTGCACAGCAAGATATGAGTAGCACCTTAAAGACCAACTTGATTTCTAGGTATGAGCTTTCGAGATTCAAAAGAACCCCTTGCCTCTCGAAAGCTCACACCCTGGAAATCTAGTTAGTAAGATTTGCCTAGTTTGTGGAAAGCCAGGAGAGTGGGAGCTTTTCTAACCTCATCATGTAGTCCGTTCCATAAGCCGGGGGCCACATCAGAGAATGCACACGTACGGGCAGTTGTTGACTCTGCCCATTTGCAGAGTGCCACCTGCAGAAGGCCCTGCTCTGAAGAGCGAAGCTGTCATGGCAAAGCGTAGAAGCGTGGCAGTCCTGCAGACATTAGGGGCCATGACCATAAAGGGCTTTGCATGTGACAGCCAAAACGTTGAACTGAGCCTGGTAAATGATGGGCAGCCAGTCCGTTGGCAGCCCTAGCAGTGGATATTGGCTGGCCCATCTTCATGATTACTATTTTAGAGGGGGGACTCTATGAAATAAGTGATTTAATGAACCCAAGTTGAAACTAACGAGAGCCTAGGTAGAATCTTGTTTCAAAGGAAGTCTTCCTCAATGTCAACTTCAGGAATTCAGCTTAAATTCACAATCAGCCTTCTTCAAATAACAAATAGCCAATCACGTTTTTCTAAAAGCAAAACAGACTTCCGATTTTGGCGAAGTTGGCAATGTTTCACTCTTTTCAGAACCATTCCACTTGGGTATATTCAGTTATAATTGGCAGTAATTTTCCCAGTGGTTTCTATATATGTTTGCAGTTGATTTTGTTAATTTTCTCGAACACAATTGTTTGTATAATTTTGTGCTTTAATTGTGTTTCCATTGTAATGAGATATAGCTTTACTGTCATTATAATAGCCTTATGGTACTGCTTTTGATTAACGTATGAGATTTTTTTTAGATTTTTAAGCCAATAATTTAATGGGTATAATTCCATGGAGTTTCCTTTTTTATTTTGTGACCTGTTTGGAGGAAAGGCAGAAGGTAAATGTTCCAGAAGAAAAGCAGAAATGAAAAGGAGGGATGGTCTCCGAAGGGCCCGTCCTTTTACATGTCCCACCTGTGCACTGAGATGCGGATGGTTTATACTGACATGTCCACTAATCTCCCTTACAGTGCAGTGGCGATTTGCTTGTGTGAATGATCCAACACCAGTACAACATCATCATCATCATCATCACTGCGCTTATATACCACTCTTCTGGACAGATTAGTGCCCCACTCAGAGCAGTCAACAAAGCCAATGTTATCGTTATCCCCACAATACAGCTGGGGCTGAGAGGAGCGGCTGACCCAAGGCCACCTACTGAGCTCATGGCAGGAGTGGGATTCGAACCAGCAGAGTGCTGATTCGCAGTCCAACCATTGAACCACTATGCGAGAGCAGCTCTCGTAACATAAACTTTTATGTCACCTTGACGTGGAGATGTACAAGTGAGCATCAGTAATGAGGGGTAGAAATTGTTGCCCTCTATACTTTTCCTTGGAAAATTTTCCATCTCACATATGCAAACATAGTCCATTTATGTATAGTTGCCTGGGCTGTAGCGCTGAAAACCAGACATTTTAGATGGGCTAAATGTGGGATGTAAAGCAGACCCCATTGCTTGTATATGGCCCAGTGTCTTTGTCTTCTTTTGATAACATTGTTTAAACTTTGCCCTGACCCGGATAGCCAAAGTGATCCTCATCTTATCAGATCTCAGAAGCTAAGCAGAGTTGGCCTTGTTTAGACCTCCAATGAAGACCAAGATTGCAGAGGCATGCAATGGCAAACCACTTCTGATAGTCTCTTGCCATGAAAACCCCACCAGGGGTCGCCATAAGTCAGCTATGACTTGAGGGCAGCACACTAACATCATTGAAATTATTTATTTGAATCGGAAAATTTTCCCATTCAAATTTTCTTGGAAAACCCACATCATTGGAGTGCATATGAGACGGCATTTTCCATGAGACCTCCTGAGCCCTGAAATACTTGCCCTTAGAAGCTCTTGTGTGCTGGACATAACGAAACTCTTTGTTTTGTTTAGCCTGGCTTGGAGTCATCAATGATAGCTGCATCTCCTTTCGGTTAATTGTGTTCTGGTTGTGATGTTTTTTATTGTGATATTTTTATGACTTTTAAACAAACAAGCCAAAAGGGTATGTTGCGTTTTAGCTAAGTATGTGGATTGGTGGTATAAAAATCCAAAATTGAATTAAAAGATGAAAGTTCCCTTTCTGGTCTTGCCAGTCTCTCCCCCCCCCCCCCGCCCGCCTGCCTCTCTCTCCTGGCCTGTTTCCAGCAATGGGAGTGGGGAAATTTGGGGCTGGCACCTGGCAAACCAAATGGCCATTCTCAAAGGCCGGAGGATAGCCAGCTGTCCTGCTTCTGGAGAACGCATGTCCAGACTTGATCTTTCCTCCCCGCTGTTGTGTGAAGTGATCCATACGTCCTACAGTTCTGGCAAGCAAACAGAGCAGGCAGGCGACAGCGCAAGAGAGAGCTGATTTAGCCGTAGCCTTTCAGAGGCGGCGCTAGAAATTCAGAACCCCCATTTCAAATTATGCCTCTGCTATAAGCTCAGTAGGAGGCAGTAGGCAAATCTCTCTCTGTGTTCTCTCTGCCCCCGCCAAATCTGAGGATCAGAAATCTGACCCTACCCACTTCACAAATATATTATTCCTTTACTTCAGGGCTCATTTTGAGAGGGAACATGCAGGAACGCAGTTCTGGTAGTTCTCCAAAAAGGTCACACATCAGGTGGCCCCGCCCACCTGATTTTTGGCCAATTTGGGCCCATTTTGGCCTGGATCGGGGCCAAAATGGCCCAATTTGGGTCCAAAATGGCCAGGATCAGGCCCAAAACAGCCAGGAGTGGTCCCGAAATGGCCAGGATCAGGCCTCTGATGGGTGGTGGATCACTCTTCCACTCAGCAGCGGCCCAATCCTGACCATTTTGGGCCCCTTTTCGACCATTTTCAGCCCCTTTTTGCCATTTTGGGCCCAATTTTGGCCCTGAATGGCCAGGATCAGGTCCAAAACGGCCAGGATAGGTGATGTCAGGGGATGTGGCATATGCAAATCAGTTATGCTAATAACACACTTCCAGTGATGACAAGGGGCGTGGCATATGCTAATGAGTTATGCTATTGAGTTACGCTAATGAGTTCCTGCAGCTCTTTTTCTACAAAATGACCCCTGATTTACTTCATTTATACCTTGCCTTTCTCTCCAGTGGGGGGCCTGAAGCAACATATTGTGTTCTCCTCTCTTCTATTTTATCCTCACAACAACCCTGTGGGGTAGGTTAGGCTGAGATAGGGTTACCGGGGGGCCCAGAGGCTAAAGTGGGAGTTCAGGGGCTTTGGGGGGTGGGGTGAGCAGCAGGGTACCGGGTAGAAAACAGAGAGAACCTCCATGTTCACAAGCAGTGTACCTCTGGAAACCAGAGGACAACGGAAGAGGGAGGCTGTGGCCTTCATGTCCTGCTTGAGGGTCTCTCGGGGGTATCTGTTTGGTCACTGCGGGAAACAGGAAGCTGAATTTGGTGGATTTTGGGTCTATTGTAACACCGTGCAATTTTGCGGCCAATATGTGGCACTCTCCCCCTGATTTTATATAGGGTAAAATCTTTGTTCAGATCACTACAAACTCAGCTTATTGTTATAACGGCATAACTGACGGTGATGTATAAAAAGGTACGAACAAATGTCGGAAACCAAATTTTCCTGTTAATGTTTTGTTTGTTACTGTTATATTTGAAAAACTAAATGAATATATATTTTTTTAAAAAGCCAGCTTCTTGACCTCTTCAGTTCTCATCTTCAACTCTAGCCAAGCTTTAAGTTGGTGAAACTGTCTTTCCTTTGGTCATAGATCCAGAGGAGTTAGCCGTGTTAGTCTGTAGTAGCAAAATCAAAAAGAGTCCAGTAGCACCTTTAAGACTAACCAATTTTATTTTATTGTAGCATAAGCTTTCGAGAATCAAGTTCTCTTCATCAGATGCCTGATCAGAACTGGTCAAATACAGAAGATCTACCCAGAAATACTGTATTTGACCAGTTCTGATCAGGCATCTGATGAAGAGAACTTGATTCTCGAAAGCTTATGCTACAATAAAATAAAATTGGTTAGTCTTAAAGGTGCTACTGGACTCTTTTTGATTTTGTCTTTCCTTTGTTTCTCTCTCTCTCTCTGCTTCCCCTGTATCTGTTCTCACTTGTAAGTTCCTCGAGGCAGGGACCTGCTTTTGCCAGTGATAAACTGTGAGACATCGTGTCAACATCTCTGCACAATCTATAACCTTAAAAAGGGATTTGGTCTCGCGGCCTCCTCTAATCAAACACAACACGCTCTCTATTGCACCTTGCTGCGAATTACACCATGCTATTTCTCAACCGTTTCGAATCTTAGTGGGTTGAGCATATTGTCTTTTTAAGAACGCACACACACACTCAACAGTCAGTTGAACGCTTTGCCTTCGAGTTTATCCAGATGCAAGCATGCTTTTGGTCATCCCACGGCATGACGCTGGAGCTGCTTTGGGAGCTGAAGGCAAGCTTAGTGGGATTCACTCATTTGGAGACGATTTCCAATGAGCTCGGCTTTAGCGCACCCAGCAGCTCCTCCATTGCTGGCTCAACAGGGGAGCATGTCCCCCCCATGCCTTTCCCTCTGCCAGCCGGGTGCCCAGGGCTGGGGGTGGCATGTGGGATGAGTGTTTTGCTGCCCACGGTGGAGGGATGGCAGGCCTAGGCTGAGATCCAGAGGAGCCAAGCCTTACGTTACAACCGTATCTGCTCCAGTTCAGGACTCCCACTTAAGAGATTTACAACAAGCATTTTTGGGGCTACGGTGCCCACCAAATGAAGTGAGGAAACAAATCAACAGGGCCAGACTAGTACCCAGAAACAGTCTGCTCCAGGACAAACCTAAAGGAACTAACAACAGAACACCTCTGGTTGTCACCTATAGCTCCCAGCTCAAACCCATCCAACGTATCATCAGTGATCTACAACCCATTCTGGAAAATGATGCCTCTCTCTCAGAAGCCCTGGGTGGAAGACCTCTCCTTGCCTACAGACAGCCCCCCAACCTTAAACGACTTCTCACCCACAATCATGAATCTGCTAGCAGAGTCACCAGCACAGGTACCAGGCCCTGCAACAGACCCAGGTGCCAGCTCTGCCCTCATATCTACCCAGAAATACGATTACAGGACCCAATGGCATCAACTACACTGTCTCTGGCTCTTACAGCTGCTCATCCTCCAACGTGATATATGCCCTCATGTGCCAACAATGTCCATCTGCTCTGTACATTGGACAAACTGCCAACCTCTGCGCAAAAGAATAAATGGACACAAATCTGACATTAAAAATGGCAACAGCCAGAAACCAGTGGGAGAACACTTCAATCTACCAGGACATTCCATCAAAGACTTAAGTTGAATGTATTGTCGAAGGCTTTCACGGCCGGAGAACGATGGTTGTTGGGGGTTTTCCGGGCTGTATTGCCGTGGTCTTGGCATTGTAGTTCCTGACGTTTCGCCAGCAGCTGTGGCTGGCATCTTCAGAGGTGTAGCACCAAAAGACAGAGATCTCTCAGTGTCACAGTGTGGAAAAGATGTAGGTCATTTGTATCTACTCAGGAGGGGTGGGGTTGAGCTGAGTCATTCTGTAAGAGTTTCCCAGGGTGTGGAATGCTAATGGCGGGAGGCTTCATTGTATCCTGAGGAGGTTCTTTTGCATATGGATTGGTGCTTGATGTGCTAATCTTCTCTGCAGGGCTATTGTCGGGTGTGGAGTGTTTTGTTGGCCTGGTGTTTTTCAGAACTGGAGCCCATGCTCTGTTCATTCTTAAGGTTTCTTCTTTCCTGTTGAAGTTTTGCTTATGCTTGTGAATTTCAATGGCTTCCCTGTGCAGTCTGACAAAGTAGTTGGAAGTGTTGTCCAGTATTTTGGTGTCCTGGAATAAGATACTGTGCCCTGTTTGAGTTAGGCTATGTTCAGCCACTGCTGATTTTTCAGGCTGTCCAAGTCTGCAGTGTCTTTCATGTTCTTTTATTCTTGTCTGGATGCTACGCTTTGTGGTCCCGATGTAAACTTGTCCACAGCTGCAGGGTATACGGTATACTCCTGCAGAGGTGAGGGGGTCTCTGCTGTCTTTTGCTGATCGTAGCATCTGTTGTATTTTTCGGGTGGGTCTGAATACTGCTTGAAGGTTATGCTTTTTCATAAGCTTTCCCATCTGATCAGTAATTCCTTTGATATATGGCAAAAACACTTTTCCTGTAGGTGACTGTTTTTCCTTGGTTGTTTGATTCATCCTGGGTTTGATTGCTCTTCGGATTTCATTTCTGGAGTAGCCATTTGCCTGAAGTGCGTGGTTTAGATGATTAATTTCCTCATTGAGAAAGCGCGGCTCACATATCCGTCTTGCACGATCCACTAATGTTTTCATTATGCCTCTTTTCTGTCGGGGGTGGTGATTGGAGTTTTTGTGTAAGTACCGATCAGTGTGAGTTGGTTTCCTGTAGACCTTGTGACCTAACTGAAAGTTTGCTTTGCGGATGACCAAGGTATCCAGGAATGAGAGTTTTCCCTCACTTTCTTTCTCCATTGTGAATTGTATGTTCAGGTGGATGTTGTTGAGATGATTCAAAAACTCCATCAATTCTTCCTCCCCATGGCTCCAAATGATGAATGTATCATCCACAAACCGGAACCATACACTGGGTTTGTGGGGTGCTGATTCTAGAGCTGTTTTTTCAAAATGTTCCATGTAGAAGTTTGCTATAACTGGGCTGAGTGGGCTCCCCATGGCCACCCCATCCATCTGTTCATAGAATTCGTTGTCCCATTGGAAGTAACTGGTTGTCAGACAATGATGGAATAAGGCTGTTACATCCTCTGGGAAAATCTGATTAATCAGTGCAATAGTGTCTTTTACTGGAACCTTGGTAAACAGGGATACAACATCAAAACTGACAAGTATGTCTTGTGGATTGAGTTTCAGAGAACTGATTTTGTTGATGAAATCTGCTGAATCTTTGATGTAAGACGAGGTTTTCCCGATGTGGTCCTGCAGGAGATCTGCCAGATGTCTAGCTAATTCATATGTCGGTGAACCAATGGCACTCACAATGGGTCGGAGTGGGACTGAGTCTTTATGTATTTTGGGGAGTCCATATAGTCTAGGTGGCTGTGCTTCAGTCTTGCATAGTTTGCTGTGCGTGTCGGGATGTAGTGAGGAATTCTTGATCAGCGCATTTGTTAGCCTGGTGATTTTGCAAGTGGGATCTCATTTTAGTTTTTTGTAGGTGGAGGGGTCCAGGAGTTCCTTAATCTTCTTTTTGTATTCCTCCGTTTTCAAGATCACTGTAGCATTGCCTTTATCAGCTGGTAGAATGATGATGTCTGGATCTGCATTGAGGGTCTTGATGGCATTTCTCTCCTTGCGTGTTATATTGCTGGTGGGAAGCTTTCCAACAGACCCGAAGATTGGAAACACTTCGGAACAAGAAAGCACATCTACTCTGTTCTTTGACCTTTCTTCTACGCTGCAGGGACACAAGAACCATTCCATCTTTTCTCACAACTAAAAGAATCTTCAAAACCACACAGGCGAACCGCATTTATGACCGTCTAGAACAGGCCCTCTTACGTGAGAGAATCCACACTACCCGCAGAGAACTTGCTGCCACAGACAAGGAGCTATTTTGCTTGCATATCAACACCAGCCATAAAATGAGAAGTCAGGATTGGGACAAGGTCGATAATCTCACCTACAGGAAGATGGAACAAGTGTTTACCAACCACACATCCAGACAGAAGCAGAAGTTTAACAAACTACAGGAAAAAAGACAGACAAGCCCAATGCTCGACAATGCACGCATTGTCATCAATCTGACAGACCGTCAACTCTCACCAGAAGAAACCTCCATCTTGGCAAAGGGAGGAAACTTTGCAGTCACCCCCACCAGAATTCCTGTGGAAGACATCATTGCAAATGTAGAAGCTGCCATCCGTCATCTACCTGAAGAGGAAGCTGAGGAAATAAGAGGAGAGACAGCCAGGATTCTACGAAAGGCAAAGCTTCCCACCAGCAATATAACACGCAAGGAGAGAAATGCCATCAAGACCCTCAATGCAGATCCAGACATCATCATTCTACCAGCTGATAAAGGCAATGCTACAGTGATCTTGAAAACGGAGGAATACAAAAAGAAGATTAAGGAACTCCTGGACCCCTCCACCTACAAAAAACTAAAACGAGATCCCACTTGCAAAATCACCAGGCTAACAAATGCGCTGATCAAGAATTCCTCACTACATCCCGACACGCACAGCAAACTATGCAAGACTGAAGCACAGCCACCTAGACTATATGGACTCCCCAAAATACATAAAGACTCAGTCCCACTCCGACCCATTGTGAGTGCCATTGGTTCACCGACATATGAATTAGCTAGACATCTGGCAGATCTCCTGCAGGACCACATCGGGAAAACCTCGTCTTACATCAAAGATTCAGCAGATTTCATCAACAAAATCAGTTCTCTGAAACTCAATCCACAAGACATACTTGTCAGTTTTGATGTTGTATCCCTGTTTACCAAGGTTCCAGTAAAAGACACTATTGCACTGATTAATCAGATTTTCCCAGAGGATGTAACAGCCTTATTCCATCATTGTCTGACAACCAGTTACTTCCAATGGGACAACGAATTCTATGAACAGATGGATGGGGTGGCCATGGGGAGCCCACTCAGCCCAGTTATAGCAAACTTCTACATGGAACATTTTGAAAAAACAGCTCTAGAATCAGCACCCCACAAACCCAGTGTATGGTTCCGGTTTGTGGATGATACATTCATCATTTGGAGCCATGGGGAGGAAGAATTGATGGAGTTTTTGAATCATCTCAACAACATCCACCTGAACATACAATTCACAATGGAGAAAGAAAGTGAGGGAAAACTCTCATTCCTGGATACCTTGGTCATCCGCAAAGCAAACTTTCAGTTAGGTCACAAGGTCTACAGGAAACCAACTCACACTGATCGGTACTTACACAAAAACTCCAATCACCACCCCCGACAGAAAAGAGGCATAATGAAAACATTAGTGGATCGTGCAAGACGGATATGTGAGCCGCGCTTTCTCAATGAGGAAATTAATCATCTAAACCACACACTTCAGGCAAATGGCTACTCCAGAAATGAAATCCGAAGAGCAATCAAACCCAGGATGAATCAAACAACCAAGGAAAAACAGTCACCTACAGGAAAAGTGTTTTTGCCATATATCAAAGGAATTACTGATCAGATGGGAAAGCTTATGAAAAAGCATAACCTTCAAGCAGTATTCAGACCCACCCGAAAAATACAACAGATGCTACGATCAGCAAAAGACAGCAGAGACCCCCTCACCTCTGCAGGAGTATACCGTATACCCTGCAGCTGTGGACAAGTTTACATCGGGACCACAAAGCGTAGCATCCAGACAAGAATAAAAGAACATGAAAGACACTGCAGACTTGGACAGCCTGAAAAATCAGCAGTGGCTGAACATAGCCTAACTCAAACAGGGCACAGTATCTTATTCCAGGACACCAAAATACTGGACAACACTTCCAACTACTTTGTCAGACTGCACAGGGAAGCCATTGAAATTCACAAGCATAAGCAAAACTTCAACAGGAAAGAAGAAACCTTAAGAATGAACAGAGCATGGGCTCCAGTTCTGAAAAACACCAGGCCAACAAAACACTCCACACCCGACAATAGCCCTGCAGAGAAGATTAGCACATCAAGCACCAATCCATATGCAAAAGAACCTCCTCAGGATACAATGAAGCCTCCCGCCATTAGCATTCCACACCCTGGGAAACTCTTACAGAATGACTCAGCTCAACCCCACCCCTCCTGAGTAGATACAAATGACCTACATCTTTTCCACACTGTGACACTGAGAGATCTCTGTCTTTTGGTGCTACACCTCTGAAGATGCCAGCCACAGCTGCTGGCGAAACGTCAGGAACTACAATGCCAAGACCACGGCAATACAGCCCGGAAAACCCCCAACAACCATCACTTAAGTTGAACTTCTGCAGTTCAACAGAAACCTTTCAAAAACAGAATCCAATGGGAAGCTGCTGAATTGGAATTCATATGTAAATTTGACTCAGTCAGGCTTGGATTGAATAGGGACTATGAATGGTTATCTCATTATCAGAAGTAACTGATTTCATTATCAGAAGCCAACTGATCCCATTATCAGAAGCTATGGATTGCATCTACTCCCCCCTCCCCTCCCCACTGGCCAGTTTCTTCATACCCTTCATGCATCTGATGAAGAGAGCTGTGGTTCTCAAAAGCTTATGCTACAGTAAAGTTGGTTAGTCTTAAAGGTGCTACTGAACTCTTTTCTATTATGCCTAGGCTGAGACCATGTGGTTGGCTGACGGTCAGCCAGCAAGCTTCCATGGCATTGGGATTTGAACCTGGGACTTCCAGGCCCTTGCCTGACCCTCTAACCACTACACATGCTGGCTCTTCAACAATATAGTTGAAGGCAGGAGGTAAATACTGTTATTGGATGATATCTGGGATTATATTTTATGGTGCAAAATGAAGGCGCCATCTTTTGCACACT
Organism: Eublepharis macularius; assembly: GCF_028583425.1. Lineage (NCBI taxonomy): Eukaryota > Metazoa > Chordata > Lepidosauria > Squamata > Eublepharidae > Eublepharis > Eublepharis macularius. The sequence goes on from NC_072799.1 coordinate 6,747,368, forward strand.
CGATGGTTTGCTAATGGGCAACGCTTGTCTGTTGCTTTTTCCTGTGCCGGTTGAAGATGCTCAGTCATGGCTGAAAAGATGTTTGTGGGGTGAGCGAAGCTACCTCCTGCATGCTCTGATGGAGGCTAGGGAGACAGCATAACTGTTGGGATTTTAGCAAGTGTTTCCATTTCAGTCATGAAAGAGTTAAACTGTTTTGTGTTACCTAATGAGTAAATTTATTTGCATGTAACCACTTAGGCCTCAAATATGGATTCCCGCCATAGAAAGGGGAGTCTCTAAGCATAATGAAGTAGAATTAGGATTTTCTATGGGGCAACCTGTTTATTGTGGGGTCAATTAAGTGATGCTATATACTGAAGTTTTATTGTTCTTTGTCTTAGTTGTTCTCACGATCTCTCAGTTACTTTTCTAGCAAGATGTAATCAGTTTAGCAATTTATTATTTTTCTCCAATATATCCCTAATTTTTATCCTTTAGTAAAATATTATCACACAGCTACACTGCAGTGTGTGTCTATTCTCATTAATTCCAATGCACAATCTCTGCATTAACTCTGCAAATTTCTCAACAACAACTCATATTTTATTTATTTTATTTATTTATTTGATTTGATTTATACCCTGCCCTGATTTGATTTATACAGAGGGAGAAATGCTCTGAATTGAACAGCTGTATGGAAGAAAGAACTTGTAGGATGCTCCATCTGAATACTTCTCAGGAGCTAAATGGAACTTCCATGTTTAGAAACAGAATACCTTTAAATATCAGATGACTGGGGGAAACAATGAGAGACAATTACTGTATTTTTATCCTACTTGTGATAGGCACCATTTGGAAACTATGCTGATCTAAATGGGCTGTTTGTATGACCTAGCAAGGCTCTTCTTATCTTTTTATCATTTGCAAACATATTCAGGATAAGAAGTGGGAAACTGCGGGTGTATGTATGTGCACGCGCCATGTGTGGGCTTTTAACTATTTTTAAAAACGCCCCTCAACTATATCAGTTTTACATTTTATTTTTTCTGTCTGCAATTGCTTCTTCAATCTGCTCGTGAGTCAATGACAGTTTCTCAATAACGGCGTTCCTTTGCTGAATCATCCCAGTCAATCGGGGATCACGTAGTAAACACAATGAGATCAAGATGTCATATGGGATATCAAGCTGAGCTCTATGGCGACATCACAAAGCCAGTTGGCTGCAAAGGCAATTTTCCTGCCCTCGCTCTGAATGAGCGGTCACTTTCCTCCTTGCTCGTAGCCTTTCCAAAATCACCAGCGGGGGACACTTTTTACAGGGATAAAAGGGGGCATAGAAGGTGTTCCTTATTTTAGTTCAGCCTTAGCTCTTTTATTGGAGAACTGATGCTCCCTGCCAGCTCTTTTATGTCCAACATGTAAAGGAGCAAGTATAAGGGTAGAAGAAAAACCCAGAGCTCTTTTCTTCTAAAAGAAACCAAACCTTGTAGTTCGGCCTCCCGGGACCTTTTTACTGTTTGGGGAAGTAGGGAACTGTTTAATATCAAAATTGCTTTGACCACCACTTGCTTCTCAACGTGTCGCCCTCCTCCGTTCTTCCCCCAAACTTCACACACTCCTTGTCCAAACCTAAAGCCCTGCAAGATGAAACATCACTTCAAATCAGTGTTTTCTTTGAACTTGAGTGGAAATACCAAGAAACGCTTCCTGTGAAGGAGCAAAACGTGACTGTAGGAAATCGAGGAAGTGGGGGGCAGGAGAGGGTCCATGACAAACAAACAAAAAAGCCAGGGTGACAGATGCTCCAGCTCTTTGCAGGGAGAGTTGGAGAAAACAGCGAGGTTGCGGAGTGTCTCTCAAGGCTATTATTTGTGTTTGTTTTTCCAGCTTTGGAAGTTCTGCCCTCCCTTGGTTTTCTAAGAATGTGAACTTGGAAACGGACCCCAACTCTGTTGAAATTCTCATACATATGTAGATCAGGCTCAGCCATGAACCATCTGGAAAGATGACTTGGCTTGGAACTGGAACTTCATGTGTAAGCTTAAGTTACAGAAGGATCAATTTCACTTGAACGTTAGGAGAAACTTCCTAACGGAGAGAGAGCAGTTCAACAGTGGAAACTGGGAGTGGGGTAGACTCCATCTGGTTGGAGGTCTGCAAGCAGAGGCTGGATAGCCATCTGTTGGGGATACTCCAGCTTTGGATTTCTGCACTGAGAAGGAGATTGGACCAGATGGCCCCTTCCTACTTTTAGGCTTTATGAGTATGAGTCTCTCTACATGAGATACCTGGGCGCATGTTCATCAAGTGCTGAGAGATGCAGTGTTAGCCGGGAAGTGTAGTTTTAAAAGACAGAGCCGGTGCAGATTGCTCCGGAGGGAACAGATTCTCTCATAGCCCTCCACTGCCTATGGTATGCCAGACTGACTCCCCTTCCGGATCCTTTGCCCTGCCATCCTCACTGCTTAAAACTTTGAATTAACCCAGCATCAACAGAGACAGTCTGGTATGCCAGAGGAAGCAGAGGTCTGTAAGAGAATCTGTCCCCTCTGGAGCTATCACTGCCAGCTCTGTCCTTTAAAACTACACTTCCTGGCTAACATTGTCTCCCCCAGTACTTGACACACACATGCCCAGGTGTCTTGTATAGACAGACCCTATACTTCTGTTAGGATTGCCGGACCTCTGCCCTGAATCCCTGAGAGCTTTGGGGGGGCTAGGCATGGGGAAGAGAAGTGTTGATCAATGCTGTGATGTCACTTCTGGGTTACCTTAAAGTGATGTCACAGTGCCCTAGGAAATCCCCAAAACTCTATGGTAAAACCCAAAAGTTTTGGTCACTTCCTAGAGCGTCATGATGCGACTTTGGGATAAAGCCAGGAAGTGACATCTTGATATTGATTCTCTCATTTCTCCCCTGCTGCTGTTATGAGTGAGGGTGGGGGACATGGGAGCATTAGCAGGAGAATCCCCGCCACAGGCAGGTAAGTGGCAATGCTAGTTTCTATGCAGCTATGGAGCTTCCGTTCACTTTGAAGAAGTTCCATGCATTCAAGAAGGACTGTTGCCTAGGACTTCCTCCTTCACTGAATGGGGAAACATCTGTGGATAAGGGCTTCGTCTCCATGGATGTGGCTGGAGAAGCCTTTGTGGGCAAGGAAAATTCCTCCATAGAAATAAATACCGCATACTTTCTTGGGGAGGAGTGCCTGAATGAAGCAAACTTTAAGGGCAGTGGGGTGGACCTCTGACTGGAGCAGCCTTTGGGGCACGGAGAGCTCTCTGACATAGAAATGAATGGAGAAGCTCTTACAGGTGGGATAGCCTTTCCACAGAAATGAATGGAGCAGCCATTGTGGGCTGGAGGGTGCTCATTTTGAGCAAGAGAATGTTGTCAAGTTGCAGCCAACTTATGGTGGCCCAATAGGGTTTTCAAGGCAAGGGGCAGTCAGTGGTGGTTTGCCGTTGCTTTCCTCTGCATAGCAACCTGAGATGTCCTTGGTGGTCTCCCATCCAAGTACGAACCAGGGCCGACCCTGCTTAACTTCTAAGATCTGATGAGACTGAGCTAGCCTGGGCTATCTACATCAGGAAACGCTTAAGTTATGAAGGCTTGGTGGTGGAGAGTGCCCTCAAGTCAGAGTTGACTTATGGCGATCCCTGGTGGGGTTTTCATGGTAAGAGATTAACAGAGGTAGTTTGCCATTGCCTGCCTCTGCAACCCTGGGCTTTGTTGGAGGTCTCCCATCCAATTACTAACCAAGGCTGACCCTGCTTAGCTTCTGAGGTCTGATGAGATCAGGCTCACCAGGGCTATCCGAATCAGAAAATGCTTAGTTCATGAATGCTTAAGCCACTATACAGTTGTTACTCTTTAAAGTGCCACAAGCTTTGCTCATTTCACTAAAAATATTTACAGCAAATCTTGAGGTCTGCGCCGCAATCTTTCACAACATAGAAGTCTGGATTTTATTTCACATTTGCTGAGTTCATCACAAATTAAATTCTGGCAACATTTGGTTCTGGCTCCAAGTATATGTTCACACAAATGCATTCATTACCAGATGATGGGATGCTCCAGCAGTGATTTGCTTGGGTGGAAAAAGCCATTGGTAACCGACATCACCCTGTAGCATCTCACATGTTCCACATATGTTATTTAGAATTGGAGAAAAGAGTACAGATATGGGCAGTGGCTCACATGGGGCGTGATTGCAACTCAGTTTTAGGGCTAAATTCAGTCCTTTCCCATATGAAACTTGGTTTTCTTATTCTGATCATTTTAAACTTCACTAAAATTTCTTATATCAAGAAATTGTCTTTAAAGACTACCATGTTTATGGCATATTTGTGGCATAAATTTTGTCAGCCAGACCACTTCATTGGATCCATGAAGTGTTACTTACAGATCTGGTTTATGCATGCAAAGATTCGGACTGCCAGGTCTGCCAGACTGGTGGGAGACTATGTGATCAAGTGGAGTGCAACTGGAGTGCAAGTGAACAGGGAGGAATACACGTAAGTCATTCATCACTTGTAGCTTGGCCCTTAGTGCTTGCTGGCAGCCCTTATTCCTTGCTGACGTTCAGTGGGCTGGTAGGAGTAAAAAGGGTAGATGGGGGAATTGTCATCGCTGGCAACGCAGTGACATCTCTTCTGGCATGACTTAGAAGTGACGTCACTGCATAAAATGGAAGAGAGGAGAATGATGTGAGCCGCTTTGCGGTTTCCATTAGGGAGCAACGTGAGGAATAAATGAAGTAAGTTTGTAAGTAAGTAAATAAATAGGAACAACTCTCCAGCACCCCCTCTCAAACTCTATGATTAAACCATAAAGTTTTGGGAGAATGCTAGAGTGACATTTGTGTGTGATGATGTAACGTCCTGGTTGCACCAGAAGTGAAATTATTGCATTGTCAGAGAGGCCCCTCTCCACATCAGTAACAACAACAACAGCAACATTCAATTTCTATACCACCCTTCAGGACAACTTAATTCCACACTCAGAGTGGTTTACAAAGTGTGTTGTTATTATCCTCACAACAAACACCCTGTGATGTGGGTGAGGCTGAGAGAGCTCCGAGAAGCTGTGACTGACCCACAGTCACCCAGCTGGCTTCAAGTGGAGGAGTGGGGAATCAGACCTGGTTCTCCAGATTAGAGTCCTGCTGCTCTTAACCACTACACCAAACTGGCAGGAATATATAGGTCTAGAATAAGAAGACACCACTTCAGGTAGTAGGTGGTAGATTCCAGTTTTTAATATTCCTTTGCATAAACCATTCCTTGCTCATAGAAAACTAGCAACAGTGGGAGAAAGGTTCTACCCCTCTTTTTGCTTGCTGTGCTTACTTGCTATTTGCAGGGGAGCATTTCAAAATGGGATCCTCAGGTCTCCTCCATCTTCAGTCAGAAGTGATACAACCCATTCAACTAGTACTCTGCCATCTTGTTCCCCTGCATGTGTGAACCAGATCTTTTGTTTTGCAAGATGACCTTAAGATCTAGTGCGGCACAGTGGTTAGAATGCTGGACTTTGATCTGGGAGACCCAGGTTCGAATCCCCACTTTGCGTGGGTGATTTTGGACCAGTCACACACACACAACCTAACCTACCTCACAGGGTTGTTGTGAGGAAAAAATGGAGGTGAGGAGATCAATATAAGCCACTTTGGGTCCCCAGTGAGGAGAAAGGCAGGCTATGAATGAAGTAAACAACTTAAGGACATTTTTACAAAAGATTTATTTAGGAAACACTGTGAATATGAAATCTTTTGATCTTTTTTTTAGCTTTTAGGATACCTCATGGAATAGGATGAATTGATGTAATAGTGGGTTTTGTGGCTTAATATTCATCATGAGTTAGGCATTGAAGAAAGGGTTCATCATTGTGTCTTCTGTGCAGTCACACATGGGAAGTGCGCATGCGCAGTTCCCATGTGGGATTGCACAGAAGATCACTCGATGAACCACAGTTACAGGTAAGTCCAACCCTGTTTTCATCATTGTGTCTTCTGTGCAGTCCCATGTGGGAACCGCGCATATGCAGGCCGGCCTGCGCATGCGCAGTTCCAATGTGTGCCTGCACAGAAGAACACTCAATGAACCACAGTTACAGGTAGGTTACACCCTGTTATCGTCAAACAGGGCCAAAAGTTTAAATCTTGTTCTCCTGAATATCCAGTTGCCTCATGTCTGCTCTACAAACTGTATCCACTGGAACATTCGTCTCATGGGGAGGCCCATTTTGTTCCTCCATTTTCATTCTAACATGGGCTTACGGCTAGACATTGAAGTCTACATCCTGCGAAAGTTAAGCAGACACCAGTGGAATGCAGACCCGCTCTTCCCTAAAGTCCACCTCAGGCTGATTAAACTGGAGGGCTGTGACGGACTCAGCTTCAGAGGCTGAGATTTCCAGTCAGCGAACATATGATTGACATGTCCCGTTCCCCCCCAATGTGGCGAGCCTGAAATGGCAGTTGGGGGTGGCATGTTGAGGGGACTGTTAGTTGGAGATGGAGGGTAAACAAGAGAGTGGAAGGGAGTTGGAGCCTGGCTTTTGACCAGAGAGGGTCAGCCAGAGAATCCTCTGTGAGAGGAAATAATGTTTGTGAAATATTTTTAGTCTTAGGACTAAAGTGGGGGAAACCAGCACTAACTCCTACTCTGGGTCAAGCTACAAGTGACGGCAAGTGGATTGAGTGGAGGGCAAGTGAACAGGGAGAAATACACTTGCCGTTCAAGTGTCATTTGTCACTTGTAGCTTGGCCCTCTGACTCAAGAGATCTGGGACTTATAGTAGGCCAAGGAAGTGGGTAGAGAGGAGTCTCCCCTTCAGTGCCAGGAACAGGGTGATAGCTCATCATAACTATAATGCCTGCCCAGTATCTAGGAAGGGTTTGTCTCAGTGGAGCACCCTAAGGTCTGGAGAGGTGGGAAAGTCGTGCTGTGTCTGTGCTTTGAAAGTAGAGCATTTGTTAAGCAATGTCGACCTCTGAAATCAGCCAGCAACTTAGAGTTATATCAAGTGTTTTGGGCCTCACACCAGCGAAGTTTCTGTATAAAAACCTTTCTGTTACTTCACTTCAAACATCTGCCTACCTGCCCTCTGACTTTACCTACTGTAAATAAACCTTCTTTTACCTTTTGAACCTCCCCAAGCCTGGTGTGCCAGTTTCTGCTAAAGGGAAGCGCAAACCCCTGATCTGTCCCCTACTAAGACTTGGCTGGGTAACCATTTTTAATATTTCCTAAGGGTGGAACAAGAAAGAGAGTTGAAGCTACACGTCAACCATGCTACCAGAGGCTTCCCAGCCCAGTATACAGCTTCACAGGCTTAAAGAGGAGAAGTTTTACCTCAGGGTAGGGGAAGGTCAGCCTAAGCCTGAGTTGGACGTGGGTTTGTGGCAAGGGCCATTCTCTCCAAGGACTTCAGAGCCTCCTCCTGAATAATTTGACCCTAATGAATGACCCAGTTCTCCAAGACATATTGGACTGATCCCAGCCAGTTCCTCCCCTTAGTGATTGCACTTTTCTTCTCCCTCTTTAATATTGTTACTCACCCAACCTTAGGGCTGTGTTTCTCCAAACCTCCTCCATGAAGCATTTTTAACTTTTATGCAAACCAGGAAAACTCCCAGTTTTAGTATCAGCTTCCTCTCCACTTTATTCTCCAGAATTAGTTTTTCTGATAGCCTCAATGCCGAACAGTATCTAGAAGTTGATCAGCCTTATCACAGCTCCATCATCTTCCCCAAAACAGCCACCTGTCACTTCCAGTCTTTTGTTCACTTATCATCGCCCCACCTTATGACCAGCGTGTTCCAGATCATGAGTCTCTGTATCATAAATATTGCCCCCATATCTCCAATACTTGGCAGCATTTTTTCCAGCTACTGCCCCTATGTGGCACAGGTTCCTTGGAAACACAAGCTGATTTCGGTATATACACTCCACTTTTCTGCTATTCGAATCAGGATTTACCCACTCTATAGGACAGGTTGTATGCTCTCACCCTCCCCGCTTTTTAGGGTTTTCCCTTATAAACAGGTAGCTGTTATGGAAAGATTTTTGGTTTCCTGCTTTGCAACAGCTCTTTCTCACTCTCATTTCTTGTAACAGTTGTTTAATTCTCTTATAGTCAGGTAGCTGTTAGGGAAAGGTTTTTAGTCAGCTGCTTTGCAATCTCTCTCATTTCTTGTAACAGTTGTTTAAGTTGGCTTATTATCTCAATAAAAAACCCTTTTCATTTTAAGAGTGCTTATTTCCCCTTATTATTCTGGGCCAGATCTGGACCTTGTTATACTTAGATTACAGATCCCAAAATAGTACCCCACTGCATACATGTTTGTGCCTTGCCGGCAAGGGGACGCCTTTGCTTACTGGGGGCCTTTGCATGTATAGCAATTTGTGTAACAAAATCTAAACTGGATTAGCTGCTATAGCTTCTTCTCAAAGAATCCTGGGAATTGTAGTTCTGCAGTGACTCATGAACGTCAACAGTATTATGGTTGTTGTGGGTTTTCCGGGCTGTATTGCCGTGGTCTTGGCATTGTAGTTCCTGACGTTTCGCCAGCAGCTGTGGCTGGCATCTTCAGAGGTGTAGCACCAAAAGACAGAGATCTCTCAGTGTCTCAGTGACACTGAGAGATCTCTGTCTTTTGGTGCTACACCTCTGAAGATGCCAGCCACAGCTGCTGGCGAAACGTCAGGAACTACAATGCCAAGACCACGGCAATACAGCCCGGAAAACCCACAACAACCATCGTTCTCCGGCCGTGAAAGCCTTCGACAATACGTCAACAGTATTCTCAATAACTTCCCAAGCCCTGACTCCCCAGTTTTCTTGGGGGAAGTCATGAGAGTTTTAACAAGGTTAATTTGTTTAGTATAAATTTATGACCCTTGAACAGATATTTTGTATTCTCTACGCACTCCACTATAAATATTTCAGAGGCATAAAATGGGGGAAAGGGTAGTCTTCTCCTCCTAAATCTGGGAAAGGAGAATGGTGTAGGCATTGGAAGCTTCTCAAAAGGAGAACCATGCGTACGGGAGAGGGCATATTCTCCTATGTTTCCAGGAGCTGCAGACTAAGTGTGCCCCCAAATAGTTTTTCAGATCTCTCCAAATCGTTCCTGTTCAAGCTCTGCTGCAGCAGTTTGCCAAAAGGAACAGGGCTGACTTGCCAAGTCCCAGCCTTTGCCCAGCTGATTCCGTGTGAAAAAATGTACATAATTTCCCATATTTTTTGACAGCAGTGGGGGACCTCTGCTCATTTCCCTCCCCCCAACCCTTATTCTGTCTCCCTGGAATAACATCATTTCTTGAAAGTTTTCACACACAAGCTCGGCACTCTCGGCTTCTGGCAAAGCTGGAAAAGTTACGGCTTCCGAAAGGATGTTCTTATTTTGTTTTAGAAAAAGGGGGAAAAGAGGGTGGGTGGGTAAAACCAGGACACTGTGAATGGGTCTGCTTTGCTAGGCTGTCTGCTTTCCACCTTCTGCCAAAGGGAAGACAGGGGAGGCTTTGTTCTCCTGACCTTGATGAGCCAGATCTATGCTTCCACACACAATGAGTTACTTCCGATGGGATTCTTTCAGCTGTGTCCCCACCAGCTCTCCTTTGTATCTTTTCAGTTGATGCCTTGTTACTTTGGGCTATTCGTGTGCTGCTCTTTCTGCATTTGTAGTCTCAACCCCATGCAGGGATGGATTGAGGGGGGGGCAGGGGGGTAGTCTGCCCCCGGCGCCGTCGAAGAGGGGGCGCCGGACGCAGCTGCCAGCTGCTGGGAGCGTGACGGCGGCTGAGCAGAGGGCTAGGATCCTGCCTGCGCCATTCGCGGGGGCACATGGCAAGCCTGCTGCCCCATCAGCCTGCCACCCACGTGGCAAGCCGGCTGCCCCCTCAGCGGGGCAGGCGAATGGCATGGGTGGCCTCCCAGCCATCTGCGCTGCCGCTGCCAGCTCCACGGTGCACTGGGGCAGCCGGCTTGCCATGCAGGTGGTGCACTCCGCCCTGCGTGATGATGTCATGGAAGTGACATCATCACGCAGCACCGTGAGCATGTGCGCGCTGTGCGCACATGCACACGTGGCCAGACTTGGGTTGCCCTGGGCGCTGGCAACCCTAGATCCGGCCCTGACCCCATGCTAACCCCAACCCCAGCCAGTAGTTCAACATATTGGCTATCTCTAGGGTTGTCAGGTTCCCTTACCCTCCCAGTGGGATGGTGGGAGCGGGGGAGACCTGGCTCTTACCTCCGCCTTCCCCTCTTCATTATTTACTTTGTGCTCAGTCTTGGCTGTGCAGGGATTTCACTTCCAGTGATGTCACTGTGCAGGCTCAAGGTTGCATGCGTACTTCACAATGGGCCGATTGGGGCTTCAAATGGGCCCCATTTAGCCCATTTGTGGCCCAAACCATCCCACGGCAAAGCATGGGAGTGCTCCTAGGGCAATGCAATGACATCAGTGACATTGTTGCACTGCCTATGGAGCGTACCCGGGAGGCCTGTCCCCATGCCCTCCTCCCCTGCCATCCATGTATGTGGAGGTGGGGGGCGGAGGTTGAAAGTGGGGGATCTCCCACCCCCATCAGGGGAATGGGATCCCTCAGTTTCATATACAAGGCTCTTCATGGCCTTGGTACAGCATACCTATGGGACCGCCTCTCCCCCTATGTCCCTTCTTGGCAGCTTTGCTCATCTGAACAGGGTCTGTTGCAGGTGCCACCCTGCACATGGGTGAAATCAACAGCTGCACACACACGGGCATTCTTTGTGGTGGCCCCTGCTCTGTGGAACGGCCTACCTGAAGAGGTCAGACAAACCTCCACTCTCCTGGCCTTCTGCAAACAATGCAAAACTGAATGATTAAAAAAGGCTTTTTACTCAGATAGGAGGGCGGTATTGTAGGGAGGGGGTCTCAGATGCTTCACTAATTAATTAGGGACCATAGACTTCACCACTATGTTGCCTTACATACTATCTATTGCTTTAAGTATGACCCTACTGGGTAGTTCTACATTGTCTAATGTCAGTCCTAGAACTGCTTATGTTCTGTTTCAACATTTCTTCAACTCTATATTGGATCCTTGCTAATGCCATGTCTTTGTAAACTGGTATATTTACCCGATGGCATTGTATATTGAAATGTCCTTGATATTGACTGTACTAATTTCACACTATGTAATCTGCCTTGAGTAGGGTTGCCAGGTCTCCCCGCCACCCCCCGGCGGGAGATCAGAGACTTGGCACTTACCTTATACTTTCCTCTGTCATTCGCACACTTCTGGCTTGTGCTACAACATCACTTCTGGGAAGTGATGTCATTGTGTGGGTCATGGTTGCCCTGGGCCTTGCTCCTCAGGGGGCCCAATTGGGCCCGATTCGGGTCCGATTCAGCCTGATTAGGGCCCAAATCGGCCTGAATCCGACTGCTTTAGAGTACAGGAGCGTACTGCACTACCCAGGGACACGCCACACTGCCCGGGGCGCACCCCCTTGCCAGCCAGGTAAGCAGGGGCAGGGGGTTGAGGGTGGGAGAGGGGGATTCCCCAGCCCCCAGCGGGGGACTGGCATCCCTAGCCTTGAGTCTCAGTGAGAAAGGTGGACTATAAATGACATGAGTAAATAAATAAATAAACCAAAAAAGATGGCTGATCACCTGAGTCACAGGGAAGAGGGAAGGCTATTACTCTGAGGGAGAGCACATACCATTCATGTAGAAGGTCCCAGGTTCTATTCCCTGTTCTTCTGAGGGCCAAACTACAAGTGATGCCTGATACTATTTGGACACTTGTCAGCTTTCCTCAAGTTTTGATGGGAAATGTAGGCAGCTTGGCGGAACGTTGGACAAGTGACAGTTGAAAAGTCCATTGGACAGCCGTCGGAGAGCCAAGCTGCAAGACCAGGACGGCTACATTTCCCATCAAAACTTGAGCGAAGCTGACAAGTGTCCAACTAGTGTCAGGTGTCACTTGTAGTTTGGCCCTGAGTCTCAGGAGGCCCATAAATGACATTTCACCTGCTGTCGACTGCTCCATTAGGATGGATGGATTACCGGTCAGATGAAGTCAAAGGCAGCTTCCTATGGATGGTTGTCAACTCTGGGTTGGGAAACTGGAGATTTGTGGGGTGACAAGGTTCGGGGAGAGGAGGGAAGTGTGGATGTCATGTTCAACCACTGTAAAATTTAAGTACGTTTTTGGCAACGAATGACTTTAGGAGAATATTTTCTGTCCTAAGCATTTGAACATACGAAGCTGCCATCTACCAAGCCTGAACATTGGCCCATTTTCCTCAGTATTGTCTGAACTGACAGCTGGTTCCTAGTCTGTTTCCTCCTGGGCCAATAGTAGCATGGCCAACTCTGGGTTGAAGAATTCCTGGAGATTTGGGGGGGGGGTTGGAATTCTGGGGAAGATGGAGTTTGGGGAGCGGAGGTACCTCAGTGGGATATAATGCCATAGACTCCACCCACTAAAACAGCCGTTTTCTCCAGGGGAACTGATCTCTCTAGAACCATAGAAACACAAGGTTGGAAGGGAGCTCCAGGTCATCTAGTTCATCTCCCTGTGACCCCTGCTCCATGCCCAGAAGATGGTAAGACACCATCAGGATCCCTAACCAAACTAGCCTGGGGAAAATTACTTCCTGACCCCAAAGTGGTAGATTGGCATTACCCTGGGCATATAAGAAGGGGCCATGAGAACTAAGCACTGCTGTAACCGTTCCTGCCCTCTCTCTCATGATCTGCCCAGGTTCACAGAATCAGCATTGCTGTCAGATGGCCATCTAGCCTCTGCTTAAAAACCTCCGAAGAAGGAGAGCCCACCACCTCCCGAGGAAGCCTGTCCCACTGCAGGACTGCTCTAATGGTCAGGAAGTTCTTCCTAATATTTAGCCATAAACTCTTTTGATTTAATTTCAACCTGTTGGTTCTGGTCCGGCCTTATGGGGCAATGGAAAACAACTTTGCACCACCGTCTATGTGACAGCCCTTCAAGTTCTTGAAGATGGTTATCATATCATATCATATCATATCATATCATATCATATCATATCATATCATATCATATCATATCATATCACCCTCTCAGTAGTCAGGAGTTCAGTTGTAATTCAAGGTGACCTCCCAGTTGGCAAGACTAGCCACTGGAATACCTGAGATCCTTTAACTGGAGATACTGGGTGGGGACTCAATTTGGGACTCTCTGAAGATAAAACTGGCGCTCTACCACCGACCCACAGCTCTTCCCCTTTGGCTCAGGGCTTAGGAGAGAGGAAGGACAGATGATATACATTTTCATTCAAGATCCCTTGACATATGTCTCCAGTAAACCCAAGTTCTCCATCCCCTCCTGAAGACCCTAAATTGACTTTCAAGACCAAAATCACAACATCCCTACAAAACATTGTCTTTAAAAAATAGCCTCTTTTGGCAACTGGGAGTTCATAATATTGTTTTTCATCAAGGTTGTCCCTGAAGGAGCTGTGCTTGCTCAGATCTACGGAATCTGGGCTGAGCTCCAGCGGGGGAACACTCTGTTCCCTACTACGGCCAAGGAAAGCTACGTCTCTGTTTTGAGATACCCCTTGTGCCGCTGCTGCCACCAGCAGCCCTTTCTTGGCTGGCTCGCCAGCATGTGCGCTTTTGCATGAAAATGGGAAAAGACCCAAGAGATACATGCTCTGGTTATGGCCATGCCCAAATGAGGGCTCTGGGTCTTGGGACAGGCTGCTGGCAAGCGGAGAGGTTCATTCCTCCTCAGGACAGAGCTCTTAACAGTTTGGCCAACCCTACTGCTCTGGAGACAGGCTTTAAGATAAATCAACTTTCTGCCACTTTTGACCAGCATTAACACTGAAGTCGGTGGGATAAATAGACTGACGATTAAGGCAAGCTTGGAGAAAGCTGAGCTTGTTGGATCAGAGGAAAACAATCTTGCTTGACTGGCTTCTCAGCAAGCCTGTTCAAGGAAACCTTAACACATTTGAGCTGCTGCATCAAAACAGAGCATTGCCTCTGCTGTTCTAGGACCGGATTAAAATTAATGTTGTGGAACCTGGCCTATTGAATAAAAACAGACCTTCTGAAAGACTTTAGCTCCTTTGCCAGCAAGCTAAGTGAGATATACCGGAGGTCAACTGCAAATCAATAAGGATTAGAATTTACAAAGTGTTAAAAAAAACATCATGCTATTCAGCCGTACTGCAAGGGAACGGGAAAGATCTTAATATTGTGCTTTTGTACACATTTGGAAATATATATCAAATATCTACAGGTCATGAAAGAACGATCAAGGGGATGCAGAAAATGTCCTTCCTTCTTTCTCACTTTTTGGGTTTGCAGAGAGAGCTCCAAACTGGAAGGTTATCTGCCTTTTAAGTAGAGTTTCGCTAGCCCTCAACACACGAACTCTCCGAACATTGACTGAATGCAATTGTAGAGATAGTGGGTAGGAGCATGCATGACAGCAGTGTCTGCATGTACACCCCCACTCCTGTGATGCTGCTTTCTGAACGTTGCTGATCATGGGGAGTAAGTAACAACAACAAAAATAAAAACAACAACAACAACAAATGCGCTTATATATTGATCTTCTAGACCGATTAGAGTGGTGAAAAAAAATCAGTGTTATTATTATACCCCCAATACAGCTGGGGAGCTGGAGCTTTGAGATGATCTGAGAAGGCCATGTTTAGAGTATCACCACTTCTGGAGGGCAGGTGGTTGGCTATCAAGGGTCTTTCCCCCTTGTGGCATCCTATTTGTGCCGTTCCTTGTCCAAAGAAAGCCCCGTCAGATCAGTTCACTCACCGGTTTTTTTGCATGCCGATTAAGACCTTTGGGCTTCTGTGGAACAGATTGTTGATCGGGTCATGCATGCTGTGGATCGGTGAGTTTCAATTGCCTCTGGCTTTTAAAATAGATTTAATGGTACATTTTTTTCTCTTCCACCTGCCATTTTGAGAGTCTCTTTTACAGGTTAAAGGGTAGGACATCGCTGTGCTTTAAATACATGAGCTCATCTGAGTGACGTTTCTATCTCATTCCATTGAAAACGACAAGATTTCTCAGCTCTTGTATGAGGCATTCGCCAAAGATGTACATCTCGGGATTACTCAGAGAAGCAGTTTCAGCAATGACAGGTTCTTCCACCACTTTAAATTCTCTTGTAGGGTTCACGGTGAGTAGCAAGGCGTGCTAACTGTACACACCAGAGCATGCAAATGAACGTTCTTCCTTGAAATATTCCTGGTACATTCAAGTAATTCTGATGTATTCTTAAAGTACAGGGAGGTTTTTCTAAGTGACCAGTGTTTCTCCCCCTCTGCCTACTATGGCTATCAACTGTGGCCCCCAGACTTCAGAAATTGATGTCCCTGGAGGTATATCAGAGCCTGTACGGTATACTGGTTACAATGCTGGATGTGCGCTGCTGTGTTTTTACTGAATTGTATCATTTGTAGATCTTATTGTCATGCGATCTGTTTTTAGCTTTCTTATTGTGTTCATTGATGTGGTCTGCTCTGAGCCTGTTCGTGGGGAGAGGTGACTGTAATTATAACAAAAAATCAATCAATCAATCAATCAATCAATCAATCAATCAATCAATCAATCAATCAATCAATCAATCAATCAATGAAAGAAAGAAAGAAAGAGAAAGAAAGAAAGAAAGAAAGAAAAAAGAAAGAAAGAAAGAAAGAAAGAAAGAAAGAAAGAAAGAAAGAAAGAAAGAAAGAAAGAACACACACACACACACAAACAAAAGGATTGGGAGATTCAAATCCCTTCTTGACTAAGCTGCTCTGGGCGACCTTGGGACAGTCATCCCTCTCAGTCTAAGCTACCTTGCAGGACCGTTGTGAAGTTGAACTGGAAGAGGAGAAAACTAGGTGCGCCACCTTGAGCTCCCTTTCGGAAGGATGGGTTAAAATGTAATACATAAATAGGCCCTTTAATGAAAACTTTGCAGTCCACAGAGGGTTTTTACTCCCTGAGTTTGTGGATTTTATTGTTGATTTCTGACCATTGCTGCTGTATATTAATATAACATTTTATTACCCTTTTTTTGGTGCTATCTTGCTATTCAGTTGCCTTAATCAGTTCCTGGCTGCTGTTTCAGATTGTTAGCTTTGTTTCAGCTCGTAACAATTAATTCTATGTGCTTTTAATTTCTATTGTGAACTGTTTTATGCATCATTTTAAGGACAGCAAGAGAGGATATAAATCTTCTAGCCAAATAAATAAGCAAATAAAACCAATTAAAGACTTTCCTAATCGCCTTCTGTCCAAATGATCAATTATCTGATTACATTTTTAAAAACTTGCAGATTAACAAATACCCTCCTAAGTGGAAATATCACATTCCAGACAAAGTGAACTACCTATAAATTCAATTGATTCCATGGGGAGAGGATTACGCTCTTTCTCTCCTCTTGCAATAAATATGACTTAAAAGGACTTAACTTTGGCTGGATCACGTCTTTATAATTTAACAGCCAAGAGCCTCCAAGCCCTTATAGAAAGAAAGGCTATAAATATTTTCCATTTCATTTCCCGTTGCAATCAAATCCCAGAACCAAAATACCCTAATCAAATATACAAGAATGCTCTCAAACGGTAATCCCAGCAAATAAAAATGTCATGTGCCAATTAATCAACTCAAGGACAATTTGATTGATCTGCTCGTCAAAATGATCAAATGGAGCTGCCATTCCTACTTTCTCTCATCCTTTAAATGCTAAGAAGCAAATGTGACCATATAATTCCTGTTAATTTTTTGCTAAGGAAACAAGTACTTTGTCCCACAATGATGAGTGCCAGACCCTGGGTTGGATCCAGCCAACTTTTTAATTGGAGGCCTAACTACATGATATGGCTCTGACCTGGATAGCCCAGGTGAATCTTATCTCATCTGATCTCAAAAGCTAAGCAGGGTCAGATTTTGGTTAGTTATTGGAGGGGAATCCTCCAGAGAAGGCCAGGGTTGCAGAGGCAGGCAATGGCACACCACCTCTGTAAGTCACTTGCCTAGAAAAGCCCAGCAGGGGTCGCTATAAGTCAGCTATGACTTCACAGCACTCTCCGCTATCTCTATCCCTATCTCTATCCCTCCACTCTATCCCTATCCCTATCCCTATCTCTATCCCTATCTGGTCCGCCCGTTTCAGTCCGTCAGACCGGTCCGGTCCGGTCCGGTCCGGTCCGGTCCGGTCGGGTCGGGTCGGGTCGGGTCGGGTCGGGTCGGGTCGGGTCGGGTCGGGTCGGGTCGGGTCGGGTCCGGTCCTATCTATCTATCTATCTATCTATCTATCTATCTATCTATCTATCTATCTATCTATCTATCTATCTATCTATCTATCTATCTATCTATCTATCTATCTATCTATCTATCTATCTATCTATCTATCTATCTATCTATCTATCTATCTATCTATCTATCTATCTATCTATCTATCCCCTCTGTGGTTAATGCAACTTAGATCTCCCTTTGGCTCTCCTGAACAAACATCATGGCTGGCACATGGGAGTGGTTTGGCATTTTCTTTGTTCAAAAAGCAGCGTAGGCAGAAGCGGGAGAAACTGAACTTTTCGACATGGGATCTGTCAGCTTTTGATGATCTGTGAGGCTTTCCCTCCCCCCAAAGCACTCAAAAAATAATATTTTTCTGTTGTGAGCTTTAAAAAAAAGGAGACCACATTGTCTATGGCACACTTTTATGGACTCTTGAGTGAAAGAATCGCTGTAGTTAGAAACTAGGACTGGGCAAAGCTTGATTCAAATCCCTACTCTGCCATGAAGTGCACTGTATGAAGCATTCTCTTTCAGTCTGTTCTACCTTACTAGGTTGTCATGAAATAAAATGGAGAAGATCTGAGCCATGGCTGCTTCCCTTAGTGCTTTGGATAAAGGACAGGATCCAAATGGCATGAGTAGGAATGATGCAATATGGTGTCTCCTGGCACAAAATTTGTATATGGCAAAAGGATTGACAGTTGCATCGAAAACTGGGATGGGCAAGAAATGCAAATCTCATATTGTGTGGACTGGATTGCCACCTTTATTTTAATTCTGAAGTGCATAGTTGGAAAACTGGGTTTTCCAGTGTCTAAGGCTGATTCCGCACACGTTGGATAATGCACTTTCAATGCACTTTATCAATCGTTTGAGGTGGATTTTTTGTTCCGCACACGAAAAAATCTGTTCCAAATGATCTAAAAAGAGGACTGGAAGTGCATTATCCAACGTGCGCGGAATCACTCAATGAGTCGCTTAATTTTCCAACCAGCAATTCCAGTATTTATGAAGATCACATTTCAGCTGAACATCAAGAAGACTAAATTAATGACTACTGAGGAATTGCACAGTTTTAAAGTCGACAATGAGGACATTGAAATGGTTCAAATCCTGCCAATTTAAAATTATGTACAGTAATCACACTTGCGTAATTTCTCTTCCCTTACATACTATATCCTGTTGTTTTGCATGTTTGATTCTGGTTTATATAGCCACAGATAGGAGCTGGGAACTAGGAATCTTGCCCCAACCACTGGAAATTGTTGGCCATTTCAGCTGGGATTTTATCCTTTCATCCAAGCCTCTTTTTCCAGCCGTAGAAACTAGCAACTTGTTGACGTCAGCTAGGAAGCTGAATTCTTTGCTCCTTCTGGATCTCTGCTGCCCACCCAACAAACTCTGGGATACATACAGCCTCAGTAATAGGAGGGTTTCCTACCTGGCGGTCAAAGTAACATAAACAGAGCAAATTGGATACCCATTCTCTTATCTGACCTGGCATGCCGAGCTTGATTAAACGTTGAGTCTCTAATTATGTCTTTGCTGTGGCATCTGTAATTAAGACGGAGTGCAATATTGCAGTGCTGACTAATCTGCTAAGCTCTGATGCTTCGCAGCGCTGCGGCACTGCCCCCAAGGTCACCTGCTTGATGTAAAATATTTTTCCTCCACAAAAAGCAAACCCGCTATTATCTTTTTTTTCCCCCCTGGGAGGAGGAATGAGTTTACAGATTAAATGAGTAACCTGAATATGAACAGCAGCTGAGGAGCTGGAACAGTAGTAGTATTTTTTGGAACTCTTTAAGAAGCTGGAAAAAGAAAAAAAGTTTCCCTGTCTGGCATTTTCAGGTTAACACAAAGAAGAATCACGGCCTGGGAAATCTTGAAGAACATCAAAGAACAATGAAGCTGAGAGATCTGGACATCTAAGCAGGACGGGCTGTCAAGATAATTTCTTGAAAACTGTTTGTCTGCTTCCTCGGTAGAAGCTGCCCTGACATTCCTTTTGCACACTCTAACCACCCACAGAAGCCCTTAAATTAACTGCCAAATTCAATGAGTGCCTGTGTATGATTGCAGGTTCCACAGGACTCCTTTCTTGAGCAATTTCTCATCCCCCCAGTTTAAGTGCTTGGAATGGATAGCCAATTTATTTTTGGGTTGACTGCATTCACCTTTGGTTTGCATGTGCAGAATAAGGTGGGAAGAACAAAGGAGATGCCCTACTGGCTCAGACATAAGAGCGTAAGAAGAGCCCTGTTGGATCAGTCCAGTGGTTTATCCAGTCCAGCATCCTATAACAAAGTCTCTCTACATGAGACATCTGACCCGTGAAGAACACGTGTCGGGAGATGCAATGTTAGCCAGGAAGGATAGTTTAAGAAGACAGAGCTGGTGGCAGGGCAAAAGCTTTGCTATACACTGGAGCTGTGTGAAGGGGCTGTGAAATGCCAGAAAGGAAACTTCAGTCCATTAGAACCTCTCCAGGTATAAGCCCGGCTCTGGAAGGCAGCTCCAACCCCTTTCCGTACCTCGCTGCCCTCTGGTTGCGATCCCACATAGTTTTAGACTGGAGAGGTGAAATTGACAGTCTTCGGGGAGGCGAAGATGAAATTAACAAACCCTATGAAGAGAGATCTCTGCTGGCTCTGGCTCTTTAAACTACACTTCTTGGCTAACATTGTGCCTCCCTATACTTGATAAATACATGTGGAGGCGTCTCATGTAGAGAGACTTTCAGTGTCCAACCTGTTACTTTGGAGGGCCAACAACAGATCATAGAGTCCAAGGACTCTGATATTCTCTTCTAGAACTGATATTCAGAGGTTTACTGTCTCTCACCTGGGAGGTTCTCTTTAGTCACCGTGGCTTGTACTATTGATGTACCTATCCTCCATGAACCCCCTGAAAGCCTAATGTTTGTGACCATCACTGCATCCTCTGGCAAAGAATTTCATATTTGAAACACTCCTTGGGTAAAGAAGCATTTCCTTTCATCTGTCCTGAATCTACTGCCTATCAACTTCATTGCGAGTCCCTGAGTTCTAATATTTTGGATGAGGGAGAAGAAGTTCTCTCTGCTACTGTTTCAACTCCATGCATATTTTACAGACTGTTATCATGTCCCCTCTAGTCTTTTTTCTAAACTGAAAAGATCCAGACTCTTTAGTCCTTTTCTTCATAGGAAAAGTGCTCCAAACCACAGTTGCCCTCTTCCGTGCCCAGTGGCTGTCCTCCATCTCCCAGAGCTGTGCCTGTTCTAGTAATCCTTCCACCATATCGCTACTTCCTTCATCCAGCAACTCAGCTTCCAACCTCAAGTCTTCTCTTTCTGCCTTGAACCATCCCTTTCGAAGTAGTTTCTCCTACTGCTAGGCTGAATGTGTTTCTCCCATCCAAACTGACATTTCTCTTCCCTCATAGAAACTTAACTGCCAACATTCTGTTACTTATCCCTTCATTCTCAGCAGCTAGAATGTGTCAGGTCACAACTCAACCTAAAGCTGCAGACCCCAGTAAGAACCAGTGTTGAACACTGTGTAATTTTGAGAGCCCCTGATGTTAAAAGGCCTCCCCTTTCCAACTGGTTCAACTAAGTAAATTGCCCTAAACTGCCATAGTCTACACACTATATCTGCCTCATACAAACAATTTAGAATTCAGCACGTTCTTGAGAAAGCAATTAGCAAACATCTGGTTGCTGCTGAGGGTGCTGTCGATGCTGTCTTCTGGTTGTCGTTTAAAATGAATCTATGGCTAAAAATGGAAACTTGCATATCATCTTGGGGAGAGGTCATGGCTCAGTAGCGGAGCGTCTGCTTGACACACAGAAGGTCCCAGGCTCAATCCCTGGCACCACCAGTTACAGAAAGATGGTAGATTATGGAAAAGACCTTTACCCGATATTCTGGAGACCAGCGCCAGTCAGAAGAGACTAGGCTGATCTTGATTGGCCATGGACACAAGTCGTTCTTTATCTCCCAAGCCCATTTCAAATCTCGCTCAACCTGGCAGCTTACAAATGTTAAGAAAGAATTGGTATGAAATGTTTTTTAGATGGTATATCACTCCTAAGTATCTTGCAAGAACCAATAAGGATTATAGTGTTGGAAATGCCAAGGTACCAATGGAACGTTCTATCATATGTGGTAGACACGGAAGAAGGTGAGAAGATAGTGGATAAAAATTCATGATTAAATATTTTTCCTAATATTATAAAAATACAGAGTGATTTTTTTTTAATATATAGTGATGGCAGCAAGGGTGGTATTTGTGACAAAATAGAAGGCAAATTCTTGTCCAGATGTGGATGAACAAATTGTGTGAATATTTCGACTATGGCTAAATTAAATTCCTATATGAATAACAGACCAAACTTAGAATTTCAGGAAAAATGGGAAGTCTTTTTTGACTGCGTAGCTGGGAATTAAGAAAAATTAAGAATAGTTTTTTATGGAAGCGGTCTAATTAGAAAAGTATAAAGTAAGGAAGGAGCTGGGCAGGAACAATATTTTCTAGTTTAAATGTGCTGTTATATATTCTGTTAATGTTATTTTTTTCTTTCATGTATTGTTATTGTCTTTTTCTTTTCCAATAAACTTAAAAAAAACCTGGCAGCTTAGAAGTGAACCATCCTCCCTCCCATTGTGATGTGTACTACACTTTGAAGGATGCGGAGAAAGGCTCCAATGTATGTTGACCAGTGGGCCTAGATGGAGAAGAAGAAATGCTTTACACAGTGGCAGAAATCTGTGGCTTAGGCCTTCCTCGACACCCTTGCTGTCAGGCACGTGCACGCGAGTGCTCTATAACCACATAAATTTCCAATTGGAAATAGTGCTTCATTCTTTACCCTTATTTCAGGCTGTTGGAGGACGGGTGCTCCTTGACCCAAGATAAGCCAAGAAGAAGAAAAGGGTGGACTTATCCTCATGTTTCCATGCCATTTGACCCCGCCGGTCAAGGGCCCGCCAAGGGCCTGCCAGGATGACTCACCACTAATGGCTTCCTGGAGCCACTTCGCCTGAAGGGAAAAATCTTAAAATGTCCTAGACTTGCCAATGAGCAGAGGTTGGGAGACTTGTGGAATGGAGGGCGACAGCTTTAAAAGGCTTCTCTGACTGGATTTTTCAGATTTTTCTTCAGTTGACTGGCAGGGCTATTTTAACTAGATTGACCTCAGAGGAGGGCAGTGGTCAGAGAAGTGTTAGGCCCTATTAAGGAACTCGACTCAAAGGAAAGAAGCACGGACATAAAGTTACAATTGGGATCTTGAAGCATGCAGTGTGTATGTGTGTGTGTGTGTTTGTGCGTGTGTGTGAATAACTTCCTTTTCTGATTTTTTATCTGGTTGCGTGATCCAAGCAATGAGGATAGTCATTTTCTTTTTTGCATGTTTGTAAGGTGACAAAATGGAAGTCGCAGAGTGGTAAGTGCAGTACTGCAGCCCAAGCTCTGCTCACGACCTGAGTTCGATCCTGGCTGAAGTCGGGTTCAGGTAGCCGGCTCAAGGTTGACTCAGCCTTCCATCCTTCCGAGGTTGGTAAAATGAGTACTCAGTTTCCTGGAGTAAAGTGTAGATGACTGGGGAAGGCAATGGCAAACCACCCCGTAAAAAGTTTGCCAAGAAATCATCGTGATATGACGTCGCCCCGTGGATCAGTAATGACTCGGTGCTTGCACAGGGGACTACCTTTACCTTTTAAGGTGACAAAATTGCCATGAACTTCTGGTGGGTTGTGACAATAAAGACTCAACACACGTTGAAACCTGAATCCAGGTTTTGAAGATGGTCTCTAAGTATGTTTGAAAATATCAAGTTTTTCAGACCTAAATCCATGTTTTCTTAGGGCGTCATATAACAGATTGAAAAAAAACATGGTGGAGTCCTGCTGATGGTTGCCCAGGAAATCTTGTAAGACCATAGGAAGAGCTTTGCAAGGTCAGACCAAATGCCCACTGAGCCCAAAATTTTGTTCACAACTTCAACCAGCTAGTTGCCAACAGCAGCAGCAGCAGCAGGAACAACATTCTGTTTATATGCTGCCCTCCAGGACAACTTAATGCCCACTCAGAGCAGTTTACAAAGTGTGTTATTATTATGCTTACGACAATCACCCTGTGAGGTGGGTGGAACTGAGAGAGCTCCGAGAAGCTGTGATTGACCCAAGGTCACCCAGCTGGCTTCAAGTGGAGGAGTGGGGAATCACACCTGGCTCTCCAGATTAGAGTCCTGCCGCTCTTAACCACTACACCAAACTGGCTCTCTTTTCACCCATGTCTGTAATTCAGAGGTACACTGCCTCTAAACATGGAGGTTCCATTAAGATACTGTGGTGAACAGAACAGTAAAAAATCTTCTGTGCTGTACTTTGTATAGTAAGCAGCCATCACCACTTCTTGTGGCAGTGAATTCCATGTAGTCATTAAACATTGACTTAAGAAGCTCTTTCTTCTGTCTGCCCTGAATGTACCACCAATTAATTCATTGGGTATTGTGAGAGAAGGCTGAACATTTCTATCGGACCACACTCTACCCAATTCACAATTCTAAAAACCTCTGTCTAAAAGACATCTTTTTTTCTTAACTGTAAAACCTTTAAATTTTTAATAATAATAATAACAACAACATTCGATTTATATACAGCCACATTCTTTAAGTATATAAACCATTAACAACAACAATAACAACATTTGATTTATATACTGCCCTTCAGGGCAACTTAACACTCACTCAGAGTGGATTATAAAGTATTTTATTATTATCCCCACAACAAAAACTCTGTGAGGTGGGTGGGCCTGAGAGAGCTCTGAGAGAGCTGTGACTAGCCCAAGGTCACCCAGCTGGCTTCAAGTGGAGGAGTGGGGGATTAAACCCGTCTCTCCAGATTAGAGTCCCGCTGCTCTTAACCAGTATACCAAACTGGTTCTCATTTAGATTGCACAGTTAGTGATTTAAAGAAGTATTTCTTAAAGCTGCCCAAGTCAGTTTTCTTAAATGGCAAAAGCTGTTGATCTGCCTAGATCTGAAAAATGTCCTTGCGCTGCCTCATGGGAATTGTAGTGCTTTCAGCCCTTCTTTCTCATCCAATTCTTATCATTTTAATCTTGTATTAAAAGCTGTTTTTGCACAGCTTTTGTACTCTTTCTATTCTTGTTCCATAGAAGAAGTGGATCATAAAATAGTTCATGTTAATAGCCTATGACCCTGTGGAGATAGGCGCCTTCCCCAAAGAACAAGAATGTCCTATCCACTGATGCATAGACAGAAAAGTTACTGCATGTGGCAACATGAAAGTTAGGAATGTAGCTTGTTTGCCAAGACACAACTTAGTGTCCATGACCACTTAGCATATAAAGAAACTTTTGAAGGAAAAGCTTTTAGAAGTGTCCACAAGTGCAAAGTTGCTTGATACGGGGCCCAAACTGAAATTTGACCAAAAACATTGAGGCAATGGGGAGAGAGTGTTGATTGCATTTCTTGCCACGTCTACAGGACTTTTGAGGGGTGCTTTGTTGGAATAGGTGACTCAGCATGCTGTAGTCATTGGGGGAGCTGCACGTCTGTATATATATGAGTTTTACTCTTTTGATAAGCAAGCTGTTTGTCATTGTCTAATGTGGGAATGCCTCCTGATTCCTTCTCTCTGTTTTCTTTGAGAGAATCTCTCTTCTTGCTTCATGGCCTTCCAAAGAGCTCCTACCATGAAGTTCTCATCCATGTACACACCTGCAGCCTCAGTGCTGAACTAGATGGCCATGGTATAGGACACAGGTGGCCAAACTTGCTTAATGTAAGAGCAACATAGAATAAACATCAGATGTTTGAGGGCCGCAAGACATGATGCATTGAAGCGACTTCAGATGAAGAGGTGGGTTTCGGGGGGTGTCTTGAAAGTGGCATCACAGGAAGGGGTGTGGTTTGGGTGCAGTATGCTGGAAGTGACATAATCAGAAGGGGTGGGGCTTGAGAAGAGCCATCACCTGACTTTTGACACAAGTGATATCACATCCTTGATAGGCTTCACCCCCAAAGTACCGAGGTATTTTTTGAGTTGGACCTGGCAACCCCAACATTTTTATTGAAAATATGAAAGACATGGAAAGAAAGAAGGAAAGGGAGGGAGGGAGGGAAAGGCATGGAAAGAAAGAAAGGAAGAAAGGAAGGGCGGGAGGGAAATAAACTAAAATAAAATAAACTGTACAGCCACGGTGATACTCAAAGACCTTCAGGAGCCACACAATATGTCTAGAAGAGCCGCATGTGGCTCCCGAGCCACAGTTTGGCCACCCCTGGTATAGGAGAAGTAATGCTTTAGACTCATACTCTTTCTCCTACAAGATATTGCTGTGAATGGAATCTACCTCCATAAACTGTAAGTTCTATTTTTCTACAATTTAATTGTCTGAAGATTAATCGCTGCACGTTGGGGAAAACGCGTCTGACTTGGTAACTGCTACCATATGAAGTATAACTATTTTTAATATGGTTGACCTCCTTGTCTCCTTTCTTGGCAGACAGAGAGCAACCAGCCTCATATCCATTCATTTCCTTTCTAGCTCAGCTGAAGATTCAGTAGCCTGAGTGATGATCTCAAGACTCTTTGTAGTGGGACATTCCATCTTTTAATCTCTCTCTCCTCTTTGGTAACTCCCCAATGATGTGGCAGTATGGACAGACATATGAGGATGCTATTAATCTCCTGGCTATACAGCCGAGTCACGTGACGAACTTAGGTCAGCTGCTCTGATGGTTTCCAGAAAGCTGAATGTTAGAGAAGATTCCAAATCCATAAGAACGTACAAGCAGCCATGCTGGATTTGACCAATGGTCCTTCCAGTCCAGCAAGTTGTTTCATACTGAGGCAAAATGGATGACCCCAGAAAATTTGTCCTCCCAGAATCCTGTTGCCTCCCATAACTGGTTTTCAGACAATTACTGCATCTGAACATGGAGGTTCCATCTAATTGATAGGCCTGAAAAATGAAATTCTGCCCTTGTGTCATAATTGACTTTTAGAGACCCCTGGTGGGGTTTTCATGGCAAGAGACTAGCCTATCTTTGTTTAATTGCTTGACTCCCCTTTTAACGACATCTTAGCCAGTGGTTATCACTACATCCAGAACTTTGTGAGTAAAGATATAATTCCACTTGCTTTCTTAAGGGTAATCTAAACATAGTAGTCATAGAACCATGTATTTAAAGTTGAATGTGCACAAATCAAGTGTGTGTGTGTGTGTTTCTAATGCCCTGTTCACATGTAACAGTGAACACACATGTACATGCATACACTTGTTTGTAAGGAAGAGGTGATGTGCATTTAACTTGCAAATGAAAACAGGGTCAAGTACCTGGCTAAATATGTGGTTTAAATCACACATTCACCTGCACATGTGTTGAACATGACATGAGAATTACTTGACACATGTGAAAAGAAAAATGAAGTGTACACTGTACATGTGTTCACTGCGATGTGTGAACAGGGCTTAAGTTTTCGAGGAAACGGCACACATATTTGCGGGTGCTAAGCCTCCCTTCTGCTGCAACTTACTTATTTATGAAAAATATTTATCTCCTGCTGGTTTCTCTGGAGGAGGTTTCCACCAATGAAAAATTCAAGCGATAAAAATTCAGCACTCACCAATAAAATACCAATAGAGTTGAAGTTAATAGACCTGCAATACAAGAAATAAACAGGGCAAGAAGATTCTAAAAATGAACAGAAAGGCATCAGACTGCAGATATAAAATAAGAGAAACCATCCGAAGACAGGGCGTGCACACGCACAAATCCCAAACCAAACACAATTCACACATGCACACGCACACAAAGAAAACCACTGGGGGAAATACAACCGGTCAAAGAAACTCAGGGTAAAAACAGATGTGATACGCCATTGGCTGCCTGTCAGTTTCCGGGCTCAGTTCAAGGTATTGGCTATCACATAAAAACCCTTCATGGCCTTGATCCTTATATCTGGAAAATTGCCTCTCCCTTGGTTTGCCATTCCCCCGCCCAGGGTGGGGGATCCCCTGCTCCCACCTCCTCCCCCCACCCTCATCTACCTGGCCAGTGGGGGGGGGGCACTCCCCAGGGTGCTCCTTGGCGGCGTGGTGCACCCCTGTGCCCTGCTACAGCGTGCTGCTGCACCCCGCAACAGGCCTGTTTTGGGCCGAATCGGGCCCGTGGGGGGGGATTCAGTCCTTTGGCGGGTGCAGGAGCACTCCCAGGCCACCCTTTGACCTGCATGATGATGCCACTTCCCAGAAGTGACATTATCATGCATGCCAGGAGCATGCGCACAGTGCGCGCAAGCACAAGGAAGGACATGAAAGCCAATGCAGGGTAACTGCCAAGCTCTAGTCTCCCGCCAGGCTCTTAGTCTCCCACCTACCTCTCCCACTATGCTTTGCCATGATAGCTTTGCTCATAAGATCAGGGCCTTCTGCAGGTACCACTATGCAAATGGACAAAATCAGCAACTGCCTGTACGCACACACTTCATTTGATGGGATAGCCTGCCCGGGGAGGTTAGGAAGGCCCCCACTCTCCTGGGTTTCCACAAACGATGCAAAACTGAATTATTCAGGAGGGCATTTTTACACGGGTGTCATGATCTGGCTGTGTCAGCAAGGCCTCAGAAGCCTGTTAGCAAAGGGAGTAGGTCTGCCTACAATTTCCAGGAGCCTCTGGGCCCTTTTGGCGCCCTTTTTGGCCAATCAGAACACAGGGGGCTGATGCTATATAAGTCTAGGAGGGACAAAGCCTGGGTTCTTTCTCCCAGGGAGCAGGCCAGGTGAGGTTTCTGCTAGGGGGAGAGGCCCTCATCCAGGTAGGGCGGGAAGACAGGCCTGGCAGACAGAGAGACTGTGAGTTCAGTCGCGCTAGGGCCTTTGGTTTATTTTACTTTCACCCATCTATTGTTGCTAATGCACCTTGCTTGCTTGTTTAATATTAACTGACCTCCCTGTAAATAAACTCTTTTGTTTGTTGTTACTCTGCTGGGTCCTCACGCCTGTTTATTGGCCAAGCTACGGAGGTCAGAAGGGTTGGGAGGGTACTCTGGGCCCTCCCAAGGGACCCTAAATCCCAGAGTGGTGGCAGCGTAAGGTGGCTCACCCCACCTGAGGCATGACAACGGGTAATAGGATTATACTGAACAAAAAGCTTCAGAAGGGTGCTGTGGTCAAGTAGACTATTCTACTGTGTACAGAACATACTGTCTGTTGTTTTAAGTATGATCCTATTATGTAATTTCTGCATCATTAAATGTGTCATGTTTATTCTTTTTGCTGTGCTTCAGCTTTCTGCTGGTTTTTAAATTTCTGCAGTCCAAACCTTACTGCAATGATCATTGGATGTCCCACCTGGTTGATTGTATTGACTTATTCAGTGTAATCCACCTTGAGTTTTAGTGAGAAAGGTAGAATATAGATAGAGAGATAAGGGGCCTCCTCATGGGCTATGTAAGGAAGGGAAGGGGATTTAGAGTCTCTCTACACGAGATGCCTCAGCGCATATTGGTCAAGTGTAGGGAGACACAATGTTAGTTGGGAAGCGTAGTTTAAAAAGACAGAGCCAGCAGAGATCACTCTTCAGAAAGTTTGTCAGTTTCATTTTTGCCTGCCCGAAGCTCTGTCAATTTCACCTCTCCAATCTAAAAGTGTGTGGGATCGCAACCAGAGGGCAGCAAGGAATGGAAATGGGCTGGAGCTGCCTTCCAGGGCCGGGCTTGGACTGCTAATGGGCTGAAGTTTCCTTTCTGGCATTTTACAGCCCCTTCACACAGCTCCAATGTATAGCAAAGCCTTTGCCCTGCCACCAGCGCTGTCTTTTTAAACTATCCTTCCTGGCTAACATTGCATCTCCCGACATGTGTTCTTCACATGTCAGATGTCTCATGTAGAGAGTCAAAACCTTTCAACCTCTACTTGGTTTCAGTATTTCAGTATTCCTGCTTTGGTATTAGCATTCTAAGGAAAGGAAGATGTGTTTTTAAAGGACTAGACTTTTCCCTTGAAAAAGCTAATAAGAGCAGGGAGTTGCTTTCTTTTAGCAAAACTGAGCGGAGGCTGAAGAGTTAACCCCGCTCCTTTCCCCACAGGGCCCTGCTTTTTCAGCCTAAAGCTTGCATTTTGCAGACAGACTGGAGGGGTGTGCTGTTGATCACATCTGGTTTTACCCTGAGCTTCTTTGATCTGGAGAAGATTATTTTTCCACCGGATGGGCCTGTACTTTGCTTTTTAGATACAGATAGTGATGTGTGATCTTCATCAAGCGACGCAATGTGGGGAGGGATCTCCCGGGTAATACGCTAAAGGTCAAGCTAAACGTGCAAGTTTTTAAAGAGCTGGGTCTGGGGAACTCAAGTTCCCTACAGCTAGAAAGCAGCTTTGGGAAGTAGCTGTTAAAAATCAAGGAAACCCTAAATAGTCTCATAATGTCTCTGCTGGGGAGGAGGGCTAGGGCTCCTCCTTCGCCCATCAAGCTGTTTCCCCATGTAAAAATAGCTGGGGAGGGAGGTTCCCCCCTTTTTTTCTTGCTTCACATGGAGTATTCTGTGCAGGTGGAACTAGGGTTACCAGCCTCCAGGTGGTGGTTGGAGATCTCCCGGAACTACAGCTGATCTCCAGGCCACAGAGATCAGTTCCCCTGGAGAAAAGGGCTGCTTTGGAGGGTGGACTCTATGGAATTATGCCATGCTGAGGTTTTTTTCCCTCCCCAAACCCTGCCTTCCCCAGGTTTCACCCCCCCCCCAAATCTCCAGGAATTTTCCAACTTGGAGCTGGCAACACTAGGTGGAACAGTAAAAATAGGGTGAAAAAACTCCTCCTGTGCTATCATGACATGGAAACAGCCGGGGGGGGGGGGGAGGAGCCACTCCTCCACCTGTGGAGCCATTTAGGCTCTCTTTTATTTTTAACAGCTGTTTAGTTTTTAACTGCTGTAGGCTGTGGAAATCTGAGTTGGGTCTGGGGAACTTGGACCCAGCTTTGTCGAAGGCTTTCACGGCCGGAGAACGATGGTTGTTGTGGGTTTTCCGGGCTGTATTGCCGTGGTCTTGGCATTGTAGTTCCTGACGTTTCGCCAGCAGCTGTGGCTGGCATCTTCAGAGGTGTAGCACCAAAAGACAGAGATCTCTCAGTGTCACAGTGTGGAAAAGATGTAGGTTATTTGTATCTACTCAGGAGGGGTGGGGTTGAGCTGAGTCATCCTGTAAGAGTTTCCCAGGGTGTGGAATGCTAATGGCGGGAGGCTTCACTGTATCCTGAGGAGGTTCTTTTGCATATGGATTGGTACTTGATGTGCTAATCTTCTCTGCAGGACTATTGTCGGGTGTAGAGTGTTTTGTTAGCCTGGTGTTTTTCAGAACTGGCAACCATGCTCGGTTCATTCTTAAGGTTTCTTCTTTCCTGTTGAAGTTTTGCTTATGCTTGTGAATTTCAATGGCTTCCCTGTGCAGTCTGACAAAGTAGTTGGAAGTGTTGTCCAGTATTTTGGTGTCCTGGAATAAGATACTGTGCCCTGTTTGAGTTAGGCTATGTTCAGCCACTGCTGATTTTTCAGGTTGTCCAAGTCTGCAGTGTCTTTCATGTTCTTTTATTCTTGTCTGGATGCTACGCTTTGTGGTCCCGATGTAAACTTGTCCACAGCTGCAGGGTATACGGTATACTCCTGCAGAGGTTAGGGGGTCTCTACTGTCTTTTGCTGATCGTAGCATCTGTTGTATTTTTCGGGTGGGTCTGAATACTGCTTGAAGGTTATGCTTTTTCATAAGCTTTCCCATCTGATCAGTAATTCCTTTGATATATGGCAAAAACACTTTTCCTGTGGGAGACTGTTTTTCTTTGGTTGTTTGATTCATCCTGGGTTTGATTGCTCTTCGGATTTCATTTCTGGAGTAGCCATTTGCCTGAAGTGCGTGGTTTAGATGATTAATTTCCTCATTGAGAAAGTGTGGCTCACATATCCGTCTTGCACGATCCACTAAGGTTTTCATTATGCCTCTTTTCTGTCGGGGAAGGTGATTGGAGTTTTTGTGTAGGTACCGATCAGTGTGAGTTGGTTTCCTGTAGACCTTGTGACCTAACTGAAAGTTTGCTTTGCGGATGACCCAGGTATCCAGAAATGGGAGTTTTCCCTCGATTTCTTTCTCCATGGTGAATTGTATGGTGAATTGTACACCCGACAATAGTCCTGCAGAGAAGATTAGCACATCAAGTACCAATCCATATGCAAAAGAACCTCCTCAGGATACAGTGAAGCCTCCCGCCATTAGCATTCCACACCCTGGGAAACTCTTACAGGATGACTCAGCTCAACCCCACCCCTCCTGAGTAGATACAAATAACCTACATCTTTTCCACACTGTGACACTGAGAGATCTCTGTCTTTTGGTGCTACACCTCTGAAGATGCCAGCCACAGCTGCTGGCGAAACGTCAGGAACTACAATGCCAAGACCACGGCAATACAGCCCGGAAAACCCACAACAACCATTGGACCCAGCTCTTTAAAAACCTGCAAGTCTACAGAGACCCTTAGCCACTTGGCTCCATTAGGCTAGCTGTGCAGGGCCATCAGGGCCAGCGCCAGAGTTTCTGGCGCCTGCGGCCACTTGTGAACGCACAGAGTGTGCGCGCATGCCATGGACTGCGTGATGATGTCATCATGCAATGACATCATCACACAGCGCAGGATGGCTGGGGTGGTGCACGGAAGCTGCTCCGTGCTCCGCACGCCACCCCAGCAGTGGCTCGCGGCTTCTGTGCCCAGCTGGGGCGTGTGGTGGCAGCGGCGGCACGGGGCTGGCTGGCTGCAGCAGCAGCTGCAGCCCAGTCACGCCAGCTCTGCTGTGCGTGCCTCCGCCCCTGACACCCCCTCCAGTGCCTCTCCAGTGCCCTCGCGCCTGAGGCCACTGCCTACCTGGCCTCAATGGGCACGCTGGGCCTGAGGGCCGTATTAACCCATGGCCGGACCCCTAGGCTTTCAGGTATTTTATTTATTTATTTATTTACTATTTACATCATTTATAGTCTGCCTTTCTCACTGAGACTCAAGGTGGATTGCACAGTATGAGGTTAATACAATCAGTATCAAATAAGTACATTTCAATACAATACCATAAGGTATACAAGTTTAAAGACGTAGCATTAGCAAGGCTCCAAGATGTAGTAGAGATACTGGCACCTCAATCTTTCACCCCAGTACAGCTGACAGCCTGACCTTGGTACGGTAGGTACTACACCGCAGAACATAGCCGTGTATCCATTTTGAGGGTCTCCTGAAGAATTCTATTCACACTTTTAAAAATATTTTTATTGCACAAGTAGAACTCTTCGGGAAAACACATTTTGGGGGTATAATTGTTCAATACAGTAACATTTTGAAGTGAATAGCTTTTTAATTAATTATTAAAATATATAATTTATGGATAATTGTTTTAATATAAGAGGCAATTTGTTTCACTTCAATAAGGAAGCAGTTAATTATCTTATTAATAGAGGTTATATAAGAGAAGCAATTATTTGTAATTGATGTGGGGGTGTGCCTCAGCAAAAAAAGGTTGACGGGCCCCTCGTCCCTAGTCAGCCTTATGAATAATACGTTCCTGCAGCTGCCCTCATATCCACCTTGGCTTGGTCCCTAAGTTTGAGTAAAATTCTCTCAGCTGTCTGAGCTGGTAAATAGCTCCATGCTATGATTGCAACTGCCTTGTGCCAAACTGTTATCTGGAGATAAGAGCCTCTTACCATGAAACTCTTCTTCTCTTTGGGTCCTGTAAAAATGCAAAGGCTGAAGGAGATGCTGGAGCAAGTTCCAAATCCCTGGCTTGGGTTTTGACCTTGATCTTTGCTCTTGACATTTGAAATGTTGGAAAGCAGAATTGTGTTGGAACTGGAGGGAAGCTGTGCCCAGATGAAAATTACCCCAAGTTCCAAGACCACTTTGTGTGTGTGTAATCTTCAAATGTCAGCATCTGTCTCAATTCACTTTCAGAGGATTATCAAATGCTGTCTCATCTGGGAGCTTGGTTAATCTGCATGCAGAGATCGCGAGTGTGGGTGTTGTCACAACTAAAGGCTGCTTGAAAACATGAAGAATTACACCTTGAATCAAGTTATTACTTACCTCGGAGGTGGCTGGCTTTCCCTTTGCACCAACTCCATTAAAACAGCCATCATTAGTGATATGCAAAGACTCCTGTGCTTAAATTGCAGCTTGAGCTGCAATTTTATTTATTGACTTATTTAAAACATTTCTACGCCACCTTTCTGCTCAAAGAGAGTCCTCTAGGCAGCAAGCACCGCCCTCAAAAGCTTGGAAAAAAGTTGGCTTTTGAGCGGGCTGTCAAAATTGTATTGCCAATCGTTTCCCCATTTGTTTCTTGCACTCTCTCTAGTACTCCAAGCTTGCCCAGCTGAGACGGGAGTAACTCTGCTTAGGATTTCACTGTTTGTCTACTTGACTAAGGGCCAAACTACAAGTGACGCCTGACACAGGTTGGACACTTGTCAGCTTCCCTCAAGTTTTGATGGGAAATGTAGGCAGCTTGGCGGAATGTTGGACAAGTGACAGTTGAAAAGTCCATTGGACAGCAGTCGGAGAGCCAAGCTGCAAGACCAGGACGCCTACATTTCCCATCAAAACTTGAGGGAAGCTGACAAGTGTCCAACCTATGACATTCGTCACTTGTAGCTTGGCCCTAAATTGGATCATAGACCCTTGGTGCATTTTCACACTGCCTCCTGGGAGCTGTATTTCTCCTAGAGTAAATAATGAACATGCATTAACATAATGAACACTGCACACCGTGCAGGCTCAAACACAGCACATATGCACAAAATGCAGCTGATGAAAAATGATGCATGAACTGCCCACAAGACCCCGGAGCATATGTCATCCAAGCATGCCAGTGCACATGTGCTGATATCGTTGATCCAGCCAGCCGCTATGCCTGGCAGCATCAATGTCACAACACAACTGCTCAAAATCCTCTTAACAACAAAAACAACAACAACAACGTTCGATTTATACATTGCCCTTCAGGATGACTTAACACCCACTCAGAGCCGTTTACAAAATATGTTATTATTATCCTCACAACAAGAAACACCCTGTGAGGTGGTTGGGGCTAAGAGAGCGCCTAGAAGCTGTGACTGACCCAAGGTCACCCAGCCGGCTTCAAGCGCCGGAGTGGGGAATCAAACCTAGCTCTCCAGATTAGAATCCTGCACTCTTAACCACTACACCAACTGCAATCTAGTTATTAATGTGAATGCATGGG
Source organism: Eublepharis macularius (assembly GCF_028583425.1). Taxonomy (NCBI): domain Eukaryota; kingdom Metazoa; phylum Chordata; class Lepidosauria; order Squamata; family Eublepharidae; genus Eublepharis; species Eublepharis macularius. The sequence goes on from NC_072799.1 coordinate 6,781,947, forward strand.
GTGCTCAGCTGCAGAGAAAATGGTCGTTGTGCGCAAGTTTGATTTGCAACCACGTATTTTCCAAAAAATCAAACCATTACTACTTGCTCTTTATTAACTACATGTCAGTCTGGTTGCTGGAATGCACCGGGGGAAGTATTGAGGCGGCCAGTGTGGGAGTGTCTCGAACAACACTGCTACTAATTTATACCGTCATTACAATACTATTAGTGTGCTGCAGCCTGTTCGAACTTAATCTGGACACCAGACTGATAGCTGAATTAATTATAAATCAAATATTGTCATTAATTCAGAAAACGGATGAATAACAAAGCAGAACAAGAAGGCACTGCCCCTCCCTGATCTATGTCGACATTCACAGCGACATCATAATTGAATCTATCATCATTTTCTCAATTCTTTTTCATTTATTCAAAAATATTTCTCTCCTACCTGCGGTCCCAGAGACTCCCCAAGTCTCAAGTGTATGTTTTTCAAGGCAATGGGCATTCAGAGGTGGTTGGCTATTGCCTTGCCCCTACAGGGCAACCATGGCCTTCCTTGGCAGCTTCTGTCCAAGTAGGGTTGCCAGCCTCCAGGTGGTGGCTGGAGATCTCCTGGAATTAGAACTGATCTCCAGGTGACAGAGATCAGTTCCCCTGGAGAAAATGGCTGCTTTGGAAGGTGGACCCTATGGCATTATACCATTCTGAGGCCCCTCCCCTCCCCAAACCTTGCCCTCTCTAGACTCCACCCCCCGAATCTCCAGGAATTTCCCAACCTGGACCTGGCAACCCTGTATCCAAGTATTAATCAAGGCTGATCATGCTTAGCTTCCAAGATCTGACAAGATCTTGGGCTATACAGAATGGTCAGGGTGAAATCTCTTACAATTAGGGATGCCAGGTTCACCTGGGCTCAAACTGGGGGACAGGGGAGTCGCAGGGCGGGGGGGGGGGAGTGAGAAAAGGCATGGGAACAGGTCCCAGAGAGCACTCCCTCATGCTCTGGATTGCTTTTGTGTCACACTGGGAATTTTACCCAATTAGCCCTTGGCACAACCGCATTCTTCTGCATTGCTTCAGAAATAATATCATTCTGGCGCAACACAGATCTGGAGTGTGTGGGAGCATGCTGGTGGGGGGGGGGGGCAGAGTTTAACCCATTTCTGCACATTTCCCCTCATTGTCCGGGGGAACGGAGGCTGGAAGTGGGGCATCCTTTGCCCCCACCGGGGAAATGGGATCCCTACTTACATTAATAAAATCCAATTTCAAACCTGTCATCAGGAGCAATTAAAAACACAACAAATCTCCCCCACCCAAGCTAATAAATAAAAAGACTCATTAAAATTCCGGAGCACACCACAACTGGAGGCATTCATTTAAGTCAGACCAAAAGCCTGCCTTAAAAGAACTACCATAAACCAGTCTCTGAAGATCTGAGAGGGACAGAAGCTGGTAGACCTTATTGAGGAGAGGGAATTCTGTTGGCTTGGTGCCACCCCCAGCAAGGCCCTGCCATATGGATTACTGAAGGTGAGGGAATGCAGAGCATTTGCAATGATCCAGTGTATCTAATTTGCCAATGAATCATAACAAATGGCTTTATCAGCTTGGGGACTTTTTTTTGTTTGCTTTCAGAAGAACAATAAGCTTCTCCCTACAGCTTTCATTATTTTTAGCTGCACACCTTACAGCGTATACCTTACAGTTTCAATCAAAATTACACCCTTTTAAATCTGTTGAAGTTAATTCACTTAGAAGAGTTTCACTCTGCTTGAGATCACACTGCTAATGTCTTTATAAGCCTCTCTCTTTCTCTTGCTCAAAAAACCACCCTCCCTGAGTCTTTTTCCAGTAATAAAAGTAAAATGCAAGAAAACCTGTTAACAATAAGATTAAAATTCAGTGGATACATAAAAATAATATGAATGCATAGACTGGTGTAAAAGCAAACAGCACAAAACAGCAACAAACCAAAGTTAGCACAAACATTTAAAAGACTAGCAGTAAAAGATCAAAATGAGTGACCAGCCAAATCTTTGCCTGGCACTGAAAAATCAACATGATTAGTGCTAGGTAGTGGATCAAGGGGGGATCAGACTACAGATGGGGTGCTACTACCGAAAAGTCCCCTCACCACATTTCAGAAGGTGGTTGTCCATGAAGCAAGGCCTCCAAAGAGGATCTCAGAAGTAGAGATGGGCATGGACCAGGAAAAAAACGAATCGTGCGGTTCATGGTTCGTCGCGTTTCATGAACCACGAACCACGAACTTTCATGAACCTGCCCTAGTTCGTGAACTGGTTCGTCTGGTTCATGAAAATGCCACTTCTGGGTCAGCAAATTGTCACTTCTGGGTCAGCAGATCACTTCTGGGTCAGCAGAAGGTCTATAGAAAGCCCATCCCCTGTTGCTTAGAAAACTGATTGATTGGCGCCAGGCTGTCTGCAGTGATGAACCAAAAAACAAACCAAACGAACCAGCCTAAAGTTTGTGGAGGTTCGTCAGAAATGAGCTCTGATTAACTACTGGTTCACAAACCATGAATTGGCCTGGTTCGTGTGAAACTTTGGTTCATATTTCGGTTCATGCCCATCTTTACTCAGAAGCTGAGATGGCTTATTACGGGAGAATGCTTTTAGGCTTAGCTGCTGTGTCACGGACCTTGGTTGCACTCCAGATAGGGTTGCCAAGTCCCCCCTTGGCGGGAGGTGGGGGGAACTTACTGGTGTGTGTGCAATCATGTCCTGGGCTGATAACATCATTTCAAGAGAGCTGTTTTGGGCCGAGTGTTTAGGATTTGTCCCTGGCATGACACTGTCACTTCCAGGTTGCACTTGAAGTAATGTCATCAGCCAGTAGGGTTGCCAGCCTCCAGGTGGTGCCCAGAGATCTCCCAGAATCGCAACTCATCTCCAGGCAACAGAGCTGCGATGTAGGCTATACAATCGTGACCCAATCAAAGTCAGCCAGGACACTTCACGGAGGAATGAAGATTTGAACTCGATTTTCACAAGCCCAAAGATTTGCCCCTGACACTACAGCACACTGAAATATTCATAGGCATTTCTGTGAATGACGTGAATTGTGAGATAAATGCATACGCAGCTGTGGTCATTAAATGTCTTGCAACATTTCTCACCCTTCGCTTTCACCCACTTGCTGAAAAGCGAGTCTCATTCTAGCCATTTTACAGATGGAGAAAACTGAGGCTCAATGAAGTGCTTTCCTATTTTGTGGGGTGGGAAAAGGCAGGCTACTTCGTCATCTCCGTCCTGTTCTCATGCCCCTTAGACCTCAAGATTGCCACATCCTTATTAGTGTGGTTATGTAAGATTCTTTGCCAGCACGTGAGATCTCTGTTCGCAAAGGGCACTGCTGGGAAATGAAACGGCGTCTCTTTTGCTACCTGTCAGTGGGATTTTTATGTCTGCATGTTACTATTGGAGACTGCAGTTTTCTAGCTTTCAACTGCATCAGCGAAGGACCCTATCAACAAAGCCCTATCCATTAGGAGGAGAACGTGAAGAGCTGATTCCTCCAGTAAAATCATGCCTGCCTTTTGCTGTGCCAATAAATTATGGGGCATTTATGAAACACAGCTTTCTGTTTTTAGCACAGAGAACTTTGTCTCGGTGGAACAGCAATTCAACTAATGGTGGAATGGGTAGCATTTGGACAGAAACTGTGGTGGCTGGAGACATAGAGGGGAAAACTGAGAGGCAGTGTTGTGTAATGGCTAGTGTTGGTCTGGGACTAAGGAGAGTGGGGTGCAATTTTGCCAGTGTGGAATAAGAACATTTTGCTCTGCCGAAATGATGGGATGATTTTCAGTAGCCAAAACAGACTGCACACCCGTCACATGCAAAGAGGCTCAAGTGCTGGAAGACCTAGCACAGCTTTGTGCTTGCCACAAACAGATGGTGATGTTACCACCCAGTTGCTACATCGGAGCATACACCAGAGCAGGGGTCATTTCATAGAAAAAGAACTGGAGGAACTTATTAGCACAACTCATTAGCATATCTCATTATCATATGCCACGCCCCTTGACATCACCAGAAATGTGTCATCAGCACAACTGATTTGCATATGCCACACCCCCTGACATCACCTATCCTGGCTGTTTTGGACCCAATCCTGGCCATTCAGGGCCAAAATTGGGCCCAAAATGGTAAAAAGGGGCTGAAAATGGTCAGGATCAGGCCACTGCTGAGCAGGAGAGTGATCTACCACCCGTCAGAGGCCCAATCTGGGCTGTTTTGGCCCCAATCCAGGCCAAAATGGGCCCAAAATGGCCGAGAGTCAGGTGGGCGGGGCCACCTGACGTGACCTTTTTGGAGAACTGCCGGAACTGCATTCCTGCGCGTTCCCTCTCAAAATGAGCCCTGCACAAGAGACATGCTGAAGGCCTACCAGGCCTCTCCTCATGTGCTCCACCTTATGATGCCTCTGGTGAACTACAGATGTAGCAATAAAACCACACCTTTGCAATTAATTAATTTGCCATATAGCAGAAATCTTGCTAGGAGCAACTGGCCCTTACGACGAGGGCGTATGTGACGCTTCAGACAAAGCGCAAGCTCTGATGGGGACTTAATTTTCATGTAGAACATTCTTCTTAATATTCCTCCCCATGACCTTTTCAGGATTGATGGAGAACATCATTTCTGTGGCCCCCCAAATTAAATTGGAAAACCAATAAAACTACAGTTCCCATCAGCCCTGGGAATCCAATACAGTCCAAGAATGCAGCCATTTGCCTATATGATAATGAAAGCCACCATATGCAAATCTGTGTAAATGATGCTTATTTTCAGTTACAAATGAATCATACATATAATAATAATAACATTCGATTTATATACCGCCCTTCAGGATGACTTAACATCCACTCAGAACGGTTTACAAAGCATGTCATTATTATCCTCACAACAAAACACCCTGTGAGGTGGGTGGGGCTGAGAGAGCTCCGAGAGAGCTGTGACTGATCCAAGGTCACCCAGCTGGCTTCAAGTGGGGGAGTGGGGAATCAAACCTGGTTTTCCAGATTAGAGTCTTAACCACTACACCAAACTGGAGGTGTTGGAGTGCTTGACCAGGAAGGAAATAGGCATTATGAGTGAGATCAAGCTGAATTTTAAAAATGTTTTGTACTAGCTTTTTATCTTGTCTTCCTCTAAGGACATGAGTGGCATACATAGTTCTCCTCTCCTCCACTTTACAGCAACCCTAGGCTTGCCCTCCCTTGCTGCTATGAAGGGAGGCCTCCTTCTAGCAAGCCCTGTTGCTATGTCACTTCTGGATACAACTCGGAAGTGACAACGGGTAGCTCTAGAAATTACCAGAAACTCTATGGTAAAACCATCGAGTTTCCAGCAGTTCCTAGAGCTATTCTTTGTCACTTCTGGGTTATACTCAGAAGAGATGGTGTAATGTCAGCAAGATTGGCAATGTCTCTGATGTCACACATGCCCCTTGTTCCCACCTCCAGCCCTCCCACTGGTTGCCTGGCTCAGCCTGGTAATCCTAAACAACCCTGTGAAGTATGTTAGGCGGAGAAAGAATTACCAGCCCAAGTTCACACAATAAAATTTCACGTCAAGGGAGGAATGGAACTCGGGACTACACAAATCAAACAAACACTAACTACTACATCACACCATCTCTCAAAGTTTCTCATGTCCACTGTGCAATTTGTTGGGTTGCCTCATGGAAGCAATCGAAACTGAGCTTGCTTCTTCCCTCCCCATTTAAACACAGAGATAACAACATGGGCCTGTCGTACAGGGCTGTTGTAACTATGATCATCTTCATGAAGTACTTTGAGTGGTTAGAACAGATGTGATACAAATAGCAATACGCAGCTGAGAAACCTTTACAGGAAACGTATCTCACTGCTTCCTAACCACATTTCCTCCATTTTTTGGCTGTCTAGGATATAGTCAGGTATTAATATACCACACAATGTCCTACAAAGTAATTGAATTACTCTCTTTGAAAGTGGATGGCTCAATGTTAAAACATTTTAAAGGGGGACATTCTGTTTTTGGACAATAAATGTCTTTGATGACAAGCTCTATTTTGCAAAACACAATACCCTTATCCAATAAAAAACCCCGTTTGGCTGGCAGGTGATAAATTCAGGCTGTTTTGTCACCTCGAGTCCATCTATTTTGGTAACAACACTGCCGTACGAGAGAGAATACATTCACACTGGAGAATGGCCACACAAAACTCTACAGATACCGTCATTTTTACGAACTTGGAAGCTTTATTCTTTGCAAGCGTAATCGAGAAGGGGATGTGGAACAAAACTGAAAGCTATAAAAAATCCTAGAGGTTTGGCGGGAAGGAGTGGGTGGGGTTGGAGGAAAAGGGGCCTTATGGTTGTCAACCTCCAGGCAGGGCCTGGAGATCTTCTAGAATTACAAGTGATCTCCAGACGACAGAAATCAGTCCTTGCCTTGGAAGGTGGACTCTGAAATTATACTCCACTGAGGTCCTGTCCCTTCTTAAATTTCACCCTCCCCAAAACATCCATCCCAAAAGCTCCAGGAATTTTCCAATCTGGAGCTGGCAACCCTAATAGACCTTCTCACTAGCACTCTTCCATGGACACTCTTAAAGTCCTTATATCTCTTTCTGATGATCTGGGAAGTACATCTGAAGCCCATGGAAGCAGAGTTACTACACCAGAAGTGACACCACCAGATTACAGCGATGCTCTAGAAATCCCATACATCTTTGTGATAAAGACATAGAGGATTTCTAGAGCATCACCTAATGTGGTGATGTCACTTCTGGGTCTTTATAATGTTGACCCATTATGCAACGTCTTTCCCCCCTTCCATTTCATCACCAACACTCTACTGAGCAGCATCAGCAGGGAGGAGAGATGCTCTGGTGGGGGACTGTCCACTGGCAGTAGGTAAGTCGCGCAATGCTAGCTGAGGCGCAGCTCATGAGTGATCAGGACACTCCAAAAGAATATAATCTATAGTATCGATATGGTTATTACTAGAGATGGGCACAGACAGAAAAAAACCCGAACATGATGTTCGTTGTTCATTGCCATCCACGAACAGGGACTCATGAACAACCATGAACATGGCCCTGTTCACGAACATGTTCGTGGTTGGCTGTTCGTGGGGGCCAGCAGGCTCTCCTCCAGCCATCATCCAAGTGAAGATCCCTACCGCACCACTCCCAGAAACCTGACCTGAGCAGGCACCAGGAAAGGTACCAATAATAAATAGTAGCTTGGCCCAGAGCCTGGCAGCAGCCCTGGAACGTGAAGGGGAAGATCCCTAGCCCACCCCACGCAAAGAAAATTCAAGCTCCAATGCACTCTCTCTATCAAAATGCCGACAGCAACTGTCTCTCCACTGTCTGCAAAGTCAGAGCTGGGAGCCCCCTCCTCCCTGGTCCTTTCCTCTTGTAACAAATTTGGAGCTCCACACTTGGAAGGAAGACCTGCCCATCAAGCTAAATTGGGCTTAGATTGGGGTTTCCAGGGCAACAGCAGGAGTTCAGACAGAGTTCAGGCAGTCCCTGCCTCCGTTTGCCAAGGGAATTGATTGCAGGTGCCAGACTGTCTGGCTTGACGAACAGCAAGGGACAGCAACGAATGAGGCTTGCAACAACCACCTGTTAGTTTAGAATGGAGCCTCATGAACAGCTTGTTTGTGAACAGCCGATTGGGCTGTTTGTGGATTTTTTTTGTTCGTATTGCTGTTTGTGCCCATCTCTAGTTAGTACCACATCCACAGAGTCTGTTAGAGTATGGAATACCACAAAACCTTCCCAACAACATTGCCAGTGGTAAGGCATTCAAACTTACAAGCAAAAATACCTTTCTATACTATCTGGAGGAGTTAGCCATGTTAGTCTGTTGCTGCAAAATAGTAAAGAGCCCAGTAGCACCTTTAAGACTAACCAACTTTATTGTAGCCTAAACATTTGAGAACCACAACTCTCTTTGTCAGATGCATGATTCTTGAAAACTTATGCATGATGCATCTGACGAAAAGAGCTGTGGCTCTCAAAAGCTTATGCATGATGTATCTGACGAAGAGAGCTGTGGTTCTCGAAAGCTTATGGTACAATGAAGTTGGTTAGTCTTAAAAGTTCTCATGGACTCTTTACTATTTCGCTTCTATATTATGTTGTTAACTCAGACAAATAGTTCAGCATTTTCATTGGAGGAGGGATACCAACTGAAAAAGAACATACTCTGCGAGTTCCTTTGTTCTGTATTGACAGCTGTCCACCGTATGGCCTTGGGAAGCCCATGCAATTAATTATTACTGGCCTAGATGAACCAAGGCCCTGACTCAATATGTCTGCTGCATATGTTCCTATGTGTGCAATCTGGTTTTGTTAATGTACCACTGGAGAATCCCATGCATTGTACCAGAAGAAGAAATCCTCCAGAGCCACCTGTCAGGATGGCAGTCAGAATAGAAGCTGGCAGTCTCAGAGATCATTTGATACCTGAGCACCAGAATGAAGGACCATGCCAGAATTGGTAGCCATAGCGGACCCACTGGAACAAAACCTACCCATTGTGTCACCCGATCCCTACAGTACCACCCTATGCTGTCTGCAGTGGTGGCACCAGGGAGCGGGTGAGAAGATCTCCTTTCTAGCACTGTACAATAGAGATTCAAGGAGAAAAGTGCCCGTCATCCATTTGAGACCTTTGATGCCCCGTAGCAGTGGAGATAATGATGGAATCTTGCAGTTCGACTTTCTTTTTTAGCTACTTGTAGAAGCCTCATTTTTCCAACTCAGATCTCTAAGTCTTCATCTAAGATAGGTAACCGCTGAGTCATGCACGCTGAATCGGTCAGTATAAAAATAGCCAAGTCACATATCTCTCCCCTCCGCCATCAGATAAATCGTCTGTGTTGAATAAATCCCAGGGCAATCTAAACGAAGCAATTGGATTCTGGACATCCTTCCTTCCCCGTTTTTTGAATTAAAGCTTACATAGCTTGAAGTCGCCAGATGTTTGGCTTCCCATGCTTGCTGCCGTGATGCCCAAATAAGATATTCTGGGCACGGTTTGGAGAAAGAAGCAGGGATCATTCGGCTTCCTTAGGGATTTACAAGAATTTAATGGAAATCACTGCTTGAAGTGGAAGGTGGCAGGCGGGGGGGGGGGGCGGGGAAGGAATCATTTCACTTCACATTGGACCAATTTAGCCAATGGTTTATTCATAATCTGTAGGTATATAACTACCGCAAACTTCTGAGCTAACAAGCTTGGATTAGGAATTCATACTCTGAAACCTTTGTGACTTATTCATCATTACCAATAATAGAGTAATGAAGTCAAAAGCATTTATGAACTTGATCTGATCAGCTGTGGCACACCTTCAAAAGTTTCCAGAGAGGCTGGTTATGTAATTTCATGCATTTCCACATTAGTTCTATGTTATCTAATGTCAGTCCTAGAATGGCTTGTGCTCTGTTTAAGCATTTCTTCAGCTTTGTATTAGATTTTTGCTAATGTTATGTCTTTGTAAACTTGCATTTATTTTTCCTATGGCGTTGTTTATGGAAATGTCCTTGATATTGACTGAGTTAATCTCACTCTATGCAGGGGCCATTTAGTAGAAAAAGAGCTGCAGGAACTCATTAGCATAACTCATTAGCATAACTCATTAGCATATGCCACACCCCTTGCCAGCACCAGAAGTGTGTCATTAGCATAACTGATCTGCATCTATCCTGGCTGTTTTGGACCCAATCTTGGCCATTCAGAGCTGAAGTTGTGCTCAAAATGGCAAAAAGGGGCTGGAAATGGCTGAAAAGGGGCCCAAAATGGTCAGAATTGGGACACTGCTGAGTGGAAGAGTGATCCACCACCCATCAGAGGCCCGATCCTGGCCATTTTGGGACCAATCCTGGCTGTTTTAGGCCCAATCCTGGACATTTTGGGCCAAATCCAAGCCGAAACAGGCCCCAAATGCTCCAAAATCTGGTGGGCGGGGCCAACTGACATGTGACCTCTTTGGAGAACTACTGGAACTGTGTTTCTGCATGTTCCCCCTCAAAATGAGCCCTGACTCTATGTAATCCTCCTTGAGTTTCAGTGAGAAAGGTGGACTATAAATGGGTGGCCGGCTTGCGGCTCATCGCCGCCTCCCCGTGCCCGCCGGGCCTGGCGGCCGCTGCCACCAACCACCATTCCTATATCGCTGGAAACAGCAGGGCACCTCCCGCTTTGGCCTCCCCGATTCCCAATTCCGGATCGGAAACAGGACTTGATCGGTTAGAATCGGTGACCTGGGTTCGGCGGCGGCCCAGATCCACGAACGGCTTGATTGGTATTTTTTTTTTGATCGTGCCCACCTCTACTTCTCTTCCTGTAGCACAGGAAGCCCTCCATCACGGTCTCTCTGAGAACCTGCCTCCCCAGTGCCTGTCTCTTGGCCTGATCAGTCCTTGAAGGTGCATTGCCAGTTTTATTTTCTTCCCATTGCTGAAGCCAAAAGCTCAGCAGAGCTGAAGTCCAGATAGATTTGCACAGACAGGCATGAGTACGAAACCTTTTCTTAAGGACATTTGGCAATATTGGTATGACCCTGTTCCATTTTTAGATCGTTTCCATCCAGAGAATAGCGTAACTTCCTCCTGAAAAGAAGTGTGAGGACATCCAAACCCATCCCTTCCCATGTCGAGCACTGCCAGAATTTAAATCTTCTTCACTATTTAATTTCACACCAGCTTAACATGAGCGATGGGCAGTCAAATATTAAGTAATCATAACCCACCCCCCTAAACCTCTCTTTGTTAATATCGTTACTACTCAATTGAAATGAAAAATGGACAGCCATCTGGAAACCTTTCAGATCTTTTATTCTGACACCGAGCTGCTCGGCCTGGAATTTAGGAAGGTCCGATGGAGTAGGAGGGAGTGACTCATAAACTGCGGCTGGAAAGGTGTTTCCCATTGTCTGACTTCAAAGGAAATGTACAAGGTGAAAGTGCTGAATTAGAAGTCATCAAGAAATTAGACACTTAATTCAAATTGAGACTTAGATTTCCTCACTCATACTTTCAAATAGATAAACAGGACCCATTGTTTTCAAACCTTAAAGAGACTGTTCTTGAGATGTTGCATCATATCAATTTTCTCAAATGGCTTCTTCCTTAATTAATTTATGTATCCTACTTTATTTCACTTTTGTTTACCTTCACCACATGAAAGAGAGGCTAGAACCCCTGACATTATACATAACATCCTAAGCCATTCAAGTCTGTGATCTAGAGAATCACACCTCATTCATGATACCAGGCCGCTCTTGGCCCAATTCCTCCTCCTTTCCTCCTCCCCTTCTAAAATTTTCTGGATAAATATGGGGAGAATAGTTTCCTTTCTTTCCATTGTGTTTGAAGAAGAGAACTTTGACTCACAAATTTCCATGCTGGAATCAATGTTGCTAGTCTGGCGTGGACTTCAGTTTAGTTTTGCTATGGTAGATTAACACGGTTATCCCAATGGGATTTTTCATTGGAACCAATGAAAATAGGGGTGTGTGAGAGCGTGGGGGGATTATATAATGGAAACGAAGTGCTTTAATACCAAATTTCACAAAGCCAATTAAGCCTTTTTTATAAACAAACCAAAAGTGATTTTTTATTTGTGCTCACCCCTATTCAACATTATCTACCACAGTTTTATAGCCCGTTCATGAGAGGAACTTCCTTGCATGTAGATTGCTAAGTCTTCAGGAAGAAGACATAGCTTTCTCCTTGACCTTCCAATTTACTATATGCAGGCAGCTTCTTACATGAAGGAGCAATAAAAAATATTCCACTTTATCCCACTTTATTCCACCTAAGTGGAATAAGAGCCCCGTGGCACAGTAAGCTGCAGTACTGCAGCTCAGCCTCTGCTCACAACCTGAGTTCGATCCTGGCGGAAGCCGGGTTCAAGTAGCCGGCTCAAGGTTGACTCAGCCTTCCATCCTTCCAAGGTTGGTTAAACGAGTACCCAGTTTCCTGAGGGTAAAGTGTAGATGAATGGGGAAGGTAATGGCAAACTACCCCGTAACAAAAAGTCTGCCAAGAAAATGCCATGATGTGACGTCCCCCCACGGGTCAGTAATGACTCAGTGCTTGCACAGGGGACTACCTTTACCTTTTACCTACCTTAAGTTTTAGATATTGTCCCAGCCTCATAGATTACCTGTGCATATCCAGCCTGTGAGTTCTCTTTCTCCAAGCTCTGTTTAGTATATAGGTCTGGTGGTAGTGTAACCCCTGTGAGGTTGATTGGTTTAGCCCAGTGGGGTGGAGTCAGAAGCTAGGGGCAGGCTGCTGAAGAGGAGGCTGTTTGCTGGGGAGCTTAATAAATTATAAGCTCTTATCACCTTGAATAAGGTAATCAAATGTTGTATGTAAAATATGATTTAAAGTGGTGTTTGTGTATTGTGTGTAGTTGGTGTTACTGGGGTTGTATTATTTTTTTGCAGGGCTATAATTCCCAACAAGAAGCCTGAAGCCTGGGGTACAGCTGCTTCAAATGGATGAGAGAGGACTCCTCATCACTTCTTGGATGTGGAACTGTTTGCCTTTTCAAGGACATTGTTGATTTGGAGTTTTTTTGTATGGTTGCACTTAAGAGTTAATTTTTGTTAAAGTTGCATTTTATTAATTGTTAAAAAGTTTAAAAGGAAAAAAAAAAGTTATTTCTTAAAATTTTGTGAAAGTTGCTTTCTAAGCCCCAAAGAACCCATGACAAGAGACGTTACAGTCGCTCTGCTCACTCGTAGCAAACTGGAATTGCTACAGGAGAGCAGATAAGGAAAGGTTTTGTAAACTAGATGATACCGGATTCTTCTCTCTCTCTCTCTAAAGCACAGAGAAAAGTTCAGCATAGACCTTTCCCAGATCTTACTACCTGGAGAAAGTTTTTTAAATAAGGAAATTCACACAAAATGAGATGGGAGGAGGGTAGCCAACAACCAAGAGTGGAAAAAAAAGACCTGTCCCTTTACTAGATTCTTATTCTGCAATCCTAAGGACGCTTTCCTGGAAGTAGGTCATACTGAATATAACGTGAGATCCTTCTGAGTAGAACTGCTTAGCATTGCTCCCTTAATCTGTGAGAATGTGCAGAGGAAGTTTTGTCATGGTATGGTGCTAAACAAGCCCTGGTAAATAACACACCACTCCCTGCTAAAAGGACTGGGAAAAAACGTTTTCCCAGGCCATTGGCAGCTCAAATGGGAGACTGAGATGAGGAGGGGGTGTTCTGTGTTCTGCCTCAGAATACAGGTATAGATTGCATTGTAAATGCTCCCTCTCACTACAAAGGAACCTCCCTGCATGCAGAAAGATAACATCACTGGGGAAAAATGTTTAGCATAACCCTGATGTGCTAGCTAACAGCATGCAGGGATCGGTCAACAATAACCACCCTCCTTAATCTGAAGAGGTATGACCTCAAGTTTGACTATCATCTCATTCTACCACGTCATTGTGAGTAACGCGTGGACCGTTTTTTTCAGGCTGCAGATATGCCACAGGTGATTTTGGTTGCTATAGTTTTTATTTATTTATTTAGAACACTTATATGCTGCTTCTTTCCTGAGACAAAGGACTCAACAAGGCTTAGAAATATCAAAGACAGAAAATCCAAGATGAGTAGAATTGCTTAAAATTCTAATATGTCAGAACATATCTTGCCCGCACCCCCGTTAACCGCAAAATTTAGAATTGGAGTAAAACACTGCCCCAGCAAGAAACCATCTTAAGAAACACAAAAGTTAAAAAACAGGGGGACAAAATCTACAAAAGGTGGCAAATTGCAGGCCTAGCTAGTAACAACAACAACAACAGCATTCAATTTACATACCACCCTTCAGGACAAATTAACACCCATTCAGAGCAATTTACAAAGTATGTTAGTATTATCCCCAACAACAACAGGCCTGGACTAACCTAAGCTCACCCAGCTGGCTTCAAGAGGAGTGGGGAATCAAACCTATTTCTCTGGATTAGATTCCTGTTGCTCTTAACTAGAGTTGGGCACGAACAGAAAACCCCCCGAACATGATGTTAGTTGTTCGCTGCCATCCACGAACAGGGACTCACGAACAACCACAAACATGGCCCTGTTCACGAACGTGTTTGTGGTTGGCTGTTTGTGGGGGCCAGCAGGCTCTCCTCCAGCCATCATCCAAGTCAAGATCCCTACTGCACCACTCCCAGAAACCTGACCTGAGCAGGCACCAGGAGAGGTACCAGTAATAAATAATTGCTTGGCCCCGGAGCCTGGCAGCAGCCCTGGAACTTGATCGGGTAGATCCCTATCCCACCGCACACAAAGAAAATTCAAGCTCCAGTGCACTCTCTCTATCAAAATGCCAACAGCAACTGTCTCTCCCTCTCCACTGTCTGCAAACTAAGCCAGAGCTGGGAGCCCCCCTCCCCTCTGCTCTTTGCTTCCTTGTAACAAATTTGGAGCTCCACACTTGAAAGGAAGACCTGCCTATCAAGCTAAATTGGGCTTAGATTGGGGTTTCCAGGGCAACAGCAGGAGTTCAGACAGAGTTCAGGCAGTCCCTGCCTAAGTTGCCAAGGGAATTGATTGCAGGTGCCAGACTGTCTGGCTTGACGAACAGCACCGAACAGCACCGAACGAGGCTTGCAACGACCGCCTGTTCGTTTAGAATGGGGCCTTATGAACATCTTGTTCATGAACAGCGGATTGGGCTGTTCGTGGCTTTTTTTAGTTCGTATTGCTGTTCGTGCCCATCTCTATTCTTAACCACCATACCGAACTGGCAGTTGCTTCTTTCCCAGTCCCAGGTCTTTACAGCATCTCTAGGCATGGGCAGGGCTACAGCTCCACAGGTGGAACAACGAACAATTGGGCTGCTCAAAACTTCTGTAGGCCAGCAGCATTTAAAGATTTATTTGCAAGGCAGGTACAAGGTGTTTGTTGAGATTAACTGTGGCAAGTGTCAGACCGCACAGAAGACGAGCTCATTACGGGATGCAAATCACGGTCAACCAAAGGATGATTTTGCCTTTCCTTTGCGCAAGTGCTCGGAGCACCCAACGTACTGCTCAAGGGATTTTTCATGCTGGGTGCAAGGACAGGGAGAGAAGGAAGGGAAGGGCTCTTACTTCAGCAGAATTCCCTCCCTTGTTGAACAAACCGCTTCTGTAAATTGCCTCGTTAGCCACGCAAACATGTCCTCATTAATTGCAGCGATATTTCTCAATGGCTACATCCTGCCGCTTGTGAACCAGGAGCATGGAGAGCTGCAATGGACACGTTTTGTGGGGAACCCGGTCACTTGTTTGAAAGGGGGACATCCTCTAGGCTGGGGTGGTCCTCTGAGGATCTGTTTTAGGCTTGCCAAGCTCCAGGTGGGGCCTGGAGTTCTCCTGGAATTACAACTCATCTCTGGAATCTACATCCGTTCCCATAGAGGAAACGGCAGCTTTGGATGGTGGCAGAAGGGCCGTCAAGTCATAGGTGACTGATAGCGTCCCTTGCTGGGGTTTTCAAGGCGAAAGACTAACAGAGATGATTTTCCATTGCCTGCTTCCACAACCCTCATCTTCTTTAGAGGTTTTCTATCCACTTTCTAATCAAGGCAGACTCTGCTTAACTTCCAAGCAAGACCAGGTTTTCCTGGGCTATCCAGATAATGGCAGACAGACTCTATTGTAGATCAAGAGTCCAGTAGCACCTATAAGACTAACAAAATTTGTGGTAGGATATGAGCTTTTGGGAGTCATAGCTCACTTCTTCAGATACAGCTAGCATGTGAGTCCATCTGTCCTTGTATCTTGGTGAATGGAGTGGGTTCGGATGCCAAATGTCAATGGCAAGTAAATGACAAAAGCTGTAAATGATAATAGCAGGTGTGATTGGATAGGGTGGGGTATGCAGAGAGGTGGTGGGTGTGGAGAAATCAGCATTGGTAATGAGACAGGAAGCCTAGTTCTAGATTCAGTCCAGGTGGCGGCATGGACTTGAGCTTCGTTATCAGTTGCAATTCAGCAGTCTCTCTTTCTAATCTCCCTTTGAAATTTGTCTGCAGGAGGAACTGAATATCCTGGAAGGTTAAAATGTTCCCCCACCAGTTTTTGAATATTGTGGTTTCTGATGTTAGTCTCTATGGCAGGGGTGGGCAAATTGCGGCCCGCGGGCCACATGCAGCCCGCTACAGAGTTTTTTGTGGCCCGACAAGACAGTCAGAAAAATCTGCCTTGAACCGAGATTTCCTTCCCGTGCGCGACCGAAGATTCGCTCACTCCTGATTTCAAAAAATCTCACTCCTGATTTCAAAAAAATTGTAGAAAAGTGTGATAGGGTACATTTGTCTCATTAAACTGATTCTAAAATTAAATGTGCTTGCAGCTATAGATGATCTGAAATTAGCACAATAAATAAATTGAACAAAGCTACCATTATTTTATTTAATTTATATTTATTGATTTTTATGATACAATTTATACCTTTTCTGAAATGCAAAGTTAACTAATGAATGCAATCATTTTAAAAGGTGCGGCCCTCCGCTAACCTCCGCTCCCACAAAGTGGCCCCCGAGCCAAAACAATTGCCCACCCCTGCTCTATGGTATTACATATCTGCTCTGCTCTCCCC
Organism: Eublepharis macularius; assembly: GCF_028583425.1. Taxonomy (NCBI): domain Eukaryota; kingdom Metazoa; phylum Chordata; class Lepidosauria; order Squamata; family Eublepharidae; genus Eublepharis; species Eublepharis macularius. The sequence goes on from NC_072799.1 coordinate 6,798,573, forward strand.
CCCAACTCTGCCCTCCAAAGGTGCCCCCCCCAAATGTCTGGGACTATCTCAAGCCAAAGCTGGCAAACCTATTTGTCTTGCCTTCAGGTAACCTTGGTGGGTGGAAGCACTTGAGATTTAGACATACAAGGAACTAAGGACACCAAGCAGGGTGGTTTCCGCTCCCCTTTTATCTTCACAGCAGCCCTTTGAGAGCGATTGCCCCAAAGTCACCCAGAGATTTCGGAGGGCTGAGTGGGGATTTGAGCCTGGGGTTCCCTAGTCTGACCCTACACCATACTGGCTCTCAGCTACCACAACCAACACTTCAACTGTTTTAAGGATCAGCGAGTTGCCAACTTCCTCCCCACCACATGCCGCTGGAGCGGTGCGGAGGTCAATCTAAGCTCCCCTCTGTCTGGGGATCAGGGGGCGGGGCCACCAGCCATGTGACCATTTTCAAGAGGTTCTGGAACTCTGTTCTACTGCGTTCCAGCTGAAAAGAAGCCCCGTATATATATATAAAACTATGCTTGTATACCACTCTTCTAGACAGATTAGTGCCTCACCCAGAGCAATGAACAAGTTAATGTTATTATTATCGACACAATACAGCTGGGGAGCTGGGCTGAGAGGAACGGTTTACCCAAGGCCACTTACTGAGCTCTTGGCAGTAGTGGGATTCAAACCAGTAGAGTGCTGATTTGTAGCCAAATCACTTAACCACTGCGCTACAGCAGCTCTTTTTATATCTTTAAAATATTTTTATGTATTTTTTATTTTTGTTTATTTTAAAAAATATTTTTATATTACCAGTTTGCTGTACCGTAGTTAAGAGCGGCATGACTCCTGGAGAGCCAGGTTTGATACCCCACTCCTCCGCTTGAAGCCAGCTGGGAGACCTGGGGTCAATCACAGCTCTCTCAGAGCTCTCTCAGCCCGACTCACCTCACAGGGTGATTGTTGTGGGGATAATAATAACATATTTTGTAAACCACTCTGAGTGGGTGTTAAGCTGTCCTGAAGTGTGGTATATACCTGTAAATTAAATGTTGTTTTTATATATTTTTGTGCCTTTGTCAACAATATGGAATTCTCAGCACAATCGCTGAAATATTTTGTTGGGTGGGGTGAGTGGACATGTGCCTACCTGCTAACCTAGTATCTTTTTTGCTGTTAAGATGGGCGAGGGGCACCACTTAGTGGCAGAAGCTCTGCTTGACATTCAGAAGGTACCTTGTTCAATTCCTCGAATTTCCAAGTTAAAAAGTCCTGGCAGTGGGTGATGTCAAAGCCCTTTCCCTGAGACCCTCGAGAGCAGCTGCCAGTCTGAGCAGGCAATACTGACCTTGATGGACCGAGGGTCTGATCTGGTATAAGGCAGCTTTGTGTATTCATGTGTCCAAGGTGGCAGCCCAGATTCTTGAATGCTAATCAAGAGATCCCAAGGCGCTGGTTGCCACAGAGTCTGAATTTCGCTCCTTGCTTTTCTTCCTCTGAACAGGTTCAGGTGGTCTTCAGTAGAACAGCAAGATTGGAGACCAGTAGCACCTTTACAATGAACAAGATTTTGGAGTATAAGCTTCCGAGAGTCAAAGCGCCTTTTGTCAAGATGCTTGATGAGTGGAGATTTGATTTTTGAAAGCTTATATCCCCCTAATCTGGTAGGTCTTTAAGGTGCTACTGAACTCATATCTTGCTGTTATCCCAAAACAGCGTTTGTCATGAAACTTATAATCATAGGGTTGGAAGGTACCTCCTGGGTCATCTAGTCGAACCCCCTGCACAATGCAGGAAATTCACAACTACCCCCCCCCAACACACCCCCAGTGACCACTGCTCCATGCCCAGAAGATGGCAAAACACCGTCAGGATCCCTAGCCAAACTGGCCTGGGGAAAATTGCTTCCTGACCCCGAAGTGGCGATTGGCATTACCCTGAGTATGTAAGAAGGGACCACAAGAACTAAGCACTGATGTACCGGGAAGCTTTGGGCCAGTCACTCTTTTGCAGCCTAATCTACCTTCCAGAGCTGTTCTGAGAATAAACAGGGAAGGGGAGAACCACACATCTCCCCCTTGTTCTCTTTGGTGGAAAGTTGGGATAAAAAATGTAGTCAACGACTGAGACAGATGGGAAAGGTGCCTTTTGTTTGGGGAGGTGGTCAGGGAGGGAAGAACATTTCACGGGACCACTGAACATTTGAAGTTACCCGACACTGCCCTGCCCCTAATTCACCTAGCCAAGGACGCAAGATCACTTGCTGGTTTGGCTGACAGCCAGCTCCCCACTGGCAATGACTGGGTTCAAATGTTTGATGCGCTCAACAGTTCAAACATGGTCTAGTATGAAAAAAAAAAAGATGGTTGCACATATGTGACCACATTCTGCTTTGCCACATCTGTCTCTCTTCTCCCTGGCTCCTGTGTCTATCACAGCCACCAAGAGTTAAAAAGCTCATCGTTGAAAGCAGGCAGGCAGGCAGTCAGGCAGTCAGGCAGGCAGGATGGAAGGACGGATGGGCAGGTGGACGTACGGAAGAAGGGAAGGAAGGATAGATGGACAGAAGGACGGAAGGAGAATATTAATCTTAAATTTTACTGCTTGATTTTCTTATTAGTTGGGAGATGTCTCTGTATCCCTTATTCCTAGTGTTATTCAGTATTTTTAAATAGCTGCTGAGTGGTCCAGGTCAGATAAATTCACACAAACACATTCTTATGGGAATAGTAATTTCTTTCCTTCACCTCGCACACACACCACTGCAAACATCTTGTTTTTCAGACTTTTAGATTAATAAAAAATGTGATTGGGGCTTTCGTCACAACAACAGAGCTAGCACACAACAGCCCCCTTGAAAACTAAAATGACAGCTGTCCTGATGAGGATATATTTACGCATGTGTGCTCTGCCAGACCATGTATCTACTGTTGGTCATTTAAATAATGCTGCCAACTACACCCGTGCAAAGATGGAATGAGCTGTAAATGATACTTTCATGACTTGGCCATGACCCTGGAGTACATGTACCTTCACCCGTGATTGTGAAGATTTCATTTGCTGATTGTGCACTGATGCAAATGCAATCACACGATGCAACACCCACCTTACAAAATTTGTCCTGGCCATGACGCTATGTCATGAGTTTCTTCTAAGACGCTAGCAGGCAGGGCGTTAGGGCACGAGCACCTGGGATTTTTAGTTTCCAAAATTTCTACCCTACCTTTCTGTCTAGACAAGGGCCACCAAGACAACTAACAAATTAAAGCATACATAATTCAATCGCCTTGTACAACCATTAAAACTAAGCAACTCCTGCAACACACAATTAAAACCAGAACTAAAACACACACAAAAACCTAAAAGTGAAAATTAAAACATTGGGAAGAAAGGAGGGACCACTGAGGGAACGCCCACTGAAACAGAAACATCTTTATCTGCTGGTGAAGAAGGCAACAGAAGAGGACAGGCAAATCTTCCTAGGGAGAGAGTTTCAGAATTTTGGCGCCACTACCAAGAAGGTCCTCTCCTGGGATGCCAGCTGCCAAATCTCAGAAGGTGGGGGCACCCAAAGCAGGGCCTTTAAAGGTGACCATAGTGGTAGGATAGTTTCATAAGGGAGTAGGAGGTCCTTCAGGAATGTTGGTTCCAAACCATATAGGGATATATGGCTGGTACACTGCTGCTAAACATGGAGGTTCCATCTAACAATATAACCCTCGATCATTAAAGATAAGAACTTAGGGTAGGGGGAAATCTGAGGAAGGGTATAATAGGAGTGTTTTGTAAGGGGGAGGGGGTTGGATTTATAGCCATCCCTTTTTCAAAGCATAGGTCCCCACCCAGCCGGAAACCCATTTCAGATTGTTATTAATCTACAGTGTGGATGAACGTGAATTAGATCAACAAGGCAACACGCTCCTTTCTGCCCAATAACTATAAAAAGAACATTTCCATCAGCGTGAAAGTTCATAAGCTTTCTAAATAGAAAAGGAGAGAGAGAAAAAAACCTGTTTGATTGCCTCCCACGCTGGACCGATCCCACCTGTACAAGCTACCCACTTAGCTGTTTAGAAGGCAGCGGGGACTTAGTTTGCCAAGAAGCAGATTGCAACGGGAGACATGCCTCAGCACCCCCTTGCAGTGCCCCAAAATATTCTGGGGCACAACCTCCAGATTTGCATGCAGGGTTTCAAGTCCCCAAATCCTTTGAGTCATACCAAGGGCTCTGGGGACACTCGTGCTGGACTGCAGCTGCTTGAGCCAGAATAATGCTGTGGCCGTTCCGATCTTACCGGAGGCCTCAGGACATTTGATTGGCATGTTTGCATCTGCAGTGTGACGGGCACTTCCTTTCCCCGATGGAATGTGGCCATTTGGGGAGTGACCGATGCACGCACTGCCTCATGGAGTTGAGAGTGTTTAGCATATCTTTTGCTATCTATCTGCTTCATGAGCCTTCCATACAAACAATGTAATTCTATGGGCAAGTGGACGTAATCGCTGGATGTTACTCTACTCTTTTCTTAGCTTAGATCTCCTCATCTCACTCAACCACGGAACAATGATGTGATGTGTGGTCACAACAACCCTATAAGGTAGAGCATAGCTCATCACATGACAGGTGAGGTGGGGAGGCGTAGTGGAAGCTATCTGGTCCAATCACAGATTAATTCAAAGTCAAAGTCAGATCTTTTAGGTCCATCGAATAACCCATCTTGGCTGAAAATGATTCCACTACTGTAGCAAGTTGAAATTTGTGAGAATTTGACTTCTAACGACGCCTAGAAAAGTAATCAAAGAAAGATGATAATGCTGCCCTTCGTCATCACCTTGATGAAAAAGTGGAGTTTATCAATCAAAATGTGAATTTTGAATTTCTTGCCCTGCTATTTCAACCCCCCAAACCCTTCATTTAACTTTGCTTGGGCATGCTATTTTCTGTTTCCTCGCGCCAGACTTTCTCCTAAAATAAATGCATTTCCCAACATTATTCGTGCATCATCCATCAATCAGCATTGAGCTCGAGACTCGTGTCGCTGTATCCATGAAGCAATCTGTATGTATAAATGCAGAATGAATTGCACAGGAAAATCCATACAAGACGTGCACACAATACAAACAGCTCTACGAACCCAGTGGTGCAAAGTGGAAAACCAAAGCTGGCAACCCAAACGCCAGCACCCAGAGAAGCCCAGATCTCCACTTACCGAAAGGTAGTATGAAAAAGAAAGGCAGCCAGCAGAGAACGAAAACTCCAACTACAATCGCGAGAGTCTTAGCAGCTTTCTTCTCCCTGGAGAACTTCAGGAGGCGCACAGACAGAGAGCTTCTGAATGTGTGCCCTTTGCTCTTGGTGCTGGCGAGGGAGTCCTCCAGCACGCTGCGGCAGTGGATGCGAAGGACCACTTCCATGGACTTACTCCGCTCTTTCTTGACTCCAGCCTCCAAGCTCTTGGTGGTCCTCCTTGCCACCACGTAGATGTTGAAATACATCACCAGAATGACTGAGAGGGGCAAGTAAAAGGAGAAGAGAGAGGAGAAGATGGCATAGCCAGGTTCTTCGGTAATGGTGCAGACATTCGCTTCTTGGGGTCTTGGCTCCTTCCAGCCCAAGAGAGGTCCAATGGAGATGACCATGGATGAGAGCCAAACAACCACCAAGATGATCACTGCTTTCTTCTCGGTCATAATGGTGGGGTACTTGAGTGAGTACTTGACCCCAATGTACCTATCCACTGAGATGATGCACAGGCTCATGATGGACGCGGTGCAGCACAGGACGTCCACCGCTGCCCAGATGTCGCAGAAGATGCGGCCGAAGACCCAGAAGCCCAGCACGTCCAAGGTGGCCGAGAAGGGCAGGACGGTGGTGCTAAGGAGCAGGTCGGCGATGGCCAAATTGATGATGAAGTAGTTGGTCACCGTCTGCAAGTGACGGTTGCAAGCCACCGAGAGAATGACCAAGATGTTGCCCACGATGGCCGAGAGGATGAAGAGGGCCAGGAAGACCCCCACGCCCACCGTCTGCAGGTCCAGACTCAGAGCCAAGGTGGTGTTGTTGGAGCCGCCACCCTCCCCTGCCAAGGACCCGTTTGCACCGTCGGCCTCTCCCGTGTAGTTCCCATTCAAGCTGGCATTAATCTGCTCAGGGAAAGTCATTCTTTTTCAAAAAGGTCCGGTCTCCATGGGGGATGGGTTTGGCGTGAAAAGGATGCCCGAGACAGGAACGACAAATCTCTTTCCCCCAGGAATCCAATCCTCTTTCCCTTCTCTCGACTCTCAAGGAAGTCTCTTGAGCAAGGTTTGGGTCCAGTAGCACCTTAAGGAACAACTAGAAATCCAGGGTATGAGCTTTCGAGAGTCAGAGCTCCTTTTGCCGGAGAGAAAGTCTTTCGTTTCCCGTCATGTGAAGAGTTTGTTCTCACCTGTCTCTCCTGTCCTCTACAAAAGATCTATTCAACAGACCCCAGGGAAAGGTGGGCACTCTCTCCCCTACACCTCTCCCAGCCTCCCTCTCCACCCTCAAAGATGCTTTTCTGCACAGACCCTCCCCCGATACAGCAGAATTCTTTGTAGCAACAGATCTCAACTACTCCATCCACAGTGCCAGAGCTTGGGAGGAGATGCCCTCTTCCATTTAGCTCCCGGTGACTTGTCTCACCTTGTCTATCAGATTAAGCTTCAAGAAGGCCCCTCTTCAGCCAACGCCTCCACCCCCCCCACCCAATAAAAAGTATTTTGCATGCAAACTCTCACGCTTTTCTGCACCCTGTCAATTTTTTTTTAAAAAATCCCTTTTATAAAAAAAGGATTGAACGATAATCTTAAAAGTAGACGACAAATGAGGGGAGCGTGATGTTTGAGGGGGAAGGAGAAGAGGAGAAGGAAATAAATAATCCCCGTTTTCTTTCTTAAGCTTCCTTTAAAGGAGCAGAAGGGAGAGCTGCAGATATTTGGAGAAGCAGGACATTTGAAAAGTAAATGAGAAATGAGGGGTGGTGTGATGCTGGGGGTGGGGGGGTGGTGGAGAAGAAGAAGAGGCAATAAATAATCCCGTTTTCTCTCTTAAGCTTCCTTCATACAGGCAGACGGGCGAGCTGCAGCCGTTTGGGGATAGAAGGACCGCGCCGCAAGAGTCGCCTGGTCAGTTTCAAAAGCCGGCGTGTCAATTTCACAGGCATCCTTCCCGACGGTCAGTCCCGGGATGCGCTGCGGGGGCTTTTGGTTTGAACGAGATGCAAAACCTCCGCGTTTGCAACTGAATCCAAGTCCTCCAACAGGGGCGAGGAAAGGGCGAAAAGACTAACGGCAGCCGTTCAGGTGTGCAAAACTTTGCATTCAGTTGTTGCTGCCCAAGCGGCGGCGAGATGCGTCCGCTTCAGCGTCTCCCCGGCTGGACGCTCCAGCGAGATCTACGGCGACGGCGGCAGCAGCAGCAGCGATCCCCGGCAACGAGGCTTCCCAATTCCCTCCTGGGTGGCGGGGGGTCTGTGGCATTCTCTGGCCACCGGGGCTGGAGGGGCCACGGCAAGTTTGGCGGAGGCGCGGGGCAAGCGCTGCAGTCTGTGCGCAGGAGGCTGGGCGAGGAGGAGGAGAAGGAGGAGGAGGAGGCAGCGCCCAGTTGGTGAAGAGGAGATCCTTTGGCTTTGGGGAGGAAAAGCAGCGCCGCGGAGCAGCTACGCTCTGGGTCGCTGAGGAGGCAGGTTGGAAAAAAAAAGGACCGAAAATAGATTCATTGAAGGATTTCCAAGCGCCGGAGTAAGGCGCGAGAGGGTCGCTAGGGGGCAGCAAAGGGCCGGGATGCTTCCCTTGGCGGAGCTGCGGCACAGCAAAAGGCGGAGTTGTGCAGTTCCTTGCAATGCCGTCCAGTCTATTAGGGGAGAAGGTGTCCCTAGGAGGAGGACGCCTCCGGCTTCCTTGCGCCTTCTTTGGTGGGATTACTCGTTGGGGGAACAGGTCAGGGCCGGTTTTGCAGGTCAGACTTTTGAAAGCTCCTGCCCTGAAAATCTGGCTGGTCTCTAAGGTGCCGCCACTGAGCTCAAATCCTGCTGTTCTACTGCAGACCAACACGGCCGAAGCGCACGTTAGACAATCGATCCTGAGATTTGCAGAGGAGCAGCTACGTGCAAGTTTCCCCCTTGGACAATCCTGCGCAGGGGAGGCAGTACAAAATGCAAACTTAACCTTTTATTCTGGAAGGGGACAGAGTCCCTCTGCTTTTGCACAAACACTGCAGTCTGCTCTTTCTATTGCCTTCAGCTGGTGATTTAAGTGTAAACATGTGACAGGAGCCATCTATCGTCGTCATCATCATCATCATCATCATCATTTGTTGGAGAAAAGAGCAAGAGGCAAGAGTCCAGTAGCACCTATAAGAGTAACAAAATTTGTGGTAGGGTAGGAGCTTTTGTGAGCTCACTTCTTCTGGTATCTGAAGAAGTGAGCTGTGACTCACGAAAGCTCATACCCTACCACAAATTTTGTTAGTCTTATAGGTGCTACTGGACTCTTGCTGTTTTCTGCTGCTACAGACAGATTAGCACCGCTACCCTTCTTGATCTATTATTATTTGTGTCACTTATGGCCCGCTTTTCTCAAGGCAGATTACACAGTGTGAGATTAGTACAGTTAACATCAAGGGCATTTCCATAAAGTGTGCCATAGGTAAATAAATCCAAGTTTACAAGACATCGCATTAGCAAGAATCCAGTATAGAAGAAATGCTGAAACAGAACATAAGCAATTCTAGGGCTGACATTCGACAACATGAAGCACAGGTAGCTCATAGGTGCACATATTTAAAGCAACCCTATGTTTTTTTGTTTATTTGTGTCCACCTTTCTCACTGAGACTCAAGGCGGATTACATAGCGTGAGATTAGTACAATCAGTGTCAAGGACATTTCCATAAACAATACCATAAGGTAAATAAATACAAGTTTACAAA